>NC_060138.1:399834947-401129114 GCF_021461385.2 Schistocerca piceifrons | reverse complement strand
TCAGCTCTGGATCCAGATTGAACAATGTTTTCCTCATTACTACTAATTGTTGGTTGTTTACCAAAACGAGATTCTACATTCCCATTCTGTGTTTTATGGTTACTCTGTACAAATTCTTGAGAAGCTACCAGGAGGAGGATGTTTCTTTTGATAATTGTCATTACAACTTTTCTTACTGTACTGGTGTAATTTTGCTAAGTTTGCCTCATGCTTTTTAAAATTATTTCTGCTGTTTCTTTTATAGTTCAAACTTTCACTTTAGTGTGTTGTTTTGTTGCGGTCCTTGTTTATTGCATCAAGCGCATCAACAAAAGACAACAAGTCTTTTATCGTTTTCCAACCACTGCACAAGATGTCTTTCCTCTCATAGATTGTCAGTTGTCTAATTAAAATATGTACTAATCCTTCTTCTTATATTGGGTTATCTAAATACTTTGCTCATGTTAAATGCAATCGAAATATTTCCTTATAGTACCCCAAGTATTATTGTAATATTTTGGGTCCCATAGATCTGATATTAACTTTTCTTGAGCACTGGCTGACCAGTATTTCTCTTTAAATTTCTTTTGAAAGACTCCCCAAGAGGAAAAATTCTCAGTATTTATTATTCCCCATTCTGAGACTTCCCCCTAGTAGATACCCCAAAGCAAATTCGATCTTCTTGGAATCTTCCCAATTTTTTGGTAAAGCTTTGGTTACCCTAAATCTTTTTAAGAAATGGGTCGGATGTACATCTCCATCGGGTGTAAATTTACAGAATTGTCTACATAACCCTGAATTAGCTCCCTATTGCAAATCAGTCACTGCTTTACTAGTTAATACAACATTTGGTGGAGTTACCCTTTCTTCTACTTTGTCTTGGATAAGCTTAAATTCTGTCCACAGGTTGTCCATACCCTTCCTGGTATCACTAAGTTCGGAAAGAGGAATAGGCGATACGTTTCCAGATTTTCTTCTCTCGGTAACCTTTCGACCTATAATTTCTCCAAATTGTTCCTCCAAACTAATTACATTTATAATATCAGAGTTAGCTACTTTCTCTTTGAAATTTCTTTCTACATTATCTACCCGTGTATAGAAACTTGTAATTTGTGTTTGAATGACTCGCATTAATTCATTCCGCTTATATACACTCTCTTTCAAATCATTCATCCCCTGCCTTACATCATTATACTTAAGATTGTACACATTTTCAAAAGAGCCTAACTTTTCTGTAAGTTCGGATTCTACATTATTACATTTTCTGTCAATGTTAAGTTCTAACCTTTTCGATAAATCTTGAAAAGCGTTACTCTGTTTCTGACTAAGGTCAATAAACATGTGATATATATGAGTGGTCAAAGAATTTGTCAACTCCTTCTTTAAATCTACTTTTAAATTATCTACTTTATTACTTATTGTGTCAAACTCGGTCTTCAAAGCACCCACGCCTTCGCATAGATTACTAAATTCTTTGCTTTGAGAGTCGACTTTGGCATTTAACAAACCTAAATTTGTCATTTCACTCTGAGCATTTAGAGCTTCATTCTGGGTATGTAATTGAGAATTTACTAAGTCTAGCTCTTTTTCCTAATTTTCATGGCCATAGCTGGGTCTTGAGTTTCCCCAACCTGTTATATGTTTTCCATACTTTTATATGCCTTAACTCTTGTAAGCATTTAAAACTAACTTTAAATATGATAATTACACAATAGAAGTTCACTCAACAGTGTCTTCTACAACTTCGTACTAAAGTAATCAAGTTTTATTTCGATCTCACCCTGTGTAGAATTTGTGTTGCGTAGGTGAGTGGATGTGGAGGCAGGTCAGCACCAGGGAACAGCAGCTAGTGCCGGCAGTGTCGGATGTATGTTGGTTTCCGCGTCTGTGTCCTCACGACGTGTGTGAGAGCTGTATACTCCCCACACTGGATCTTCTTGGTTGAAATGTTCTATGCGTACTTCTTCTTAGACAAATATGTCGAAACCCTCTTTGCTGTTTTTATCGTTGTGAATTTTTCATTTCTTCGCCATTTTTTCCATTTAAATTTTGCTCTGTTGGATACTTGAACATATTCCAATTTCTTGGAGTAATTCCCTTGTCTTATTATGTTTGGTTGCTATGGCAACATGTAACAGCTTCTTTTCTCGTTTTTTAGTTAAAATTCCTGTTTTCTCAGTCCTTTTACACAAGTCGCCACGTTCTAACGTTTCCGACTTTTAAAGTTTGAGTGGGAATCTGGGTTATTTCGGTTTATTCTCCTTCCACTTCTTTACGAGGTGACTTACATAGAATTTGCAGCCACTTTTCTTTACTGGATAGCCGGCTGCTGGAAACCCTGTTGACTAATTCTCCGTCAAATAACGCTAGGTACAGGAATTTTTAGACTCTTTCTACTTATGAAATAAGTAGATATACAAGTTTGCTTTTCATCAATTAATGATGTATTTGACTTTCATACACAATAAAACTCTCACTTTCAACATAAATATAGAACTTCCAGTAAGTCCCTCGTACAGTCAAATGTCAGAAACAAATTAAACAACAGTTCAAAGAAAGTTGGCTTTGATACCATAACTTTTCTTAACATAAATCAGAAAATAAGTCTTGCCTATATCAAGGTTATGTCAAGAGTTTTCAAGAGTTCTTTTTCAACTGTCTTTGTTTTAATAAAAATAGTCAATGACCCCTTAAGCACAGAGCTGTATATAAACTCCATGGTTCTTCCTTACACACTCACTAAAATGTCTATGGATTGCCAGACAGGTACTTGTCACTTCTGTTCGTCCGCCACGTCTACTTTCTTCCTGCGACTGATTTTAAACCTGCACACACTAACATTTCACGCACAGTAGGTAGGATTCTACCATCCCACACTCATATCCAGAATATCGTGTGTTCGATATGGTAGAAGGCTGAGTGGTTCTACGATTTACACGGAAATTCTCGATTCACTACACACCCCACAAACCAACGTCGTCGTCATCATGCCATGTATGTGACAGTTTTATTAAGAAAAAAATGCCAAAATAACTCTTCAATTACACTGTTCTTCAGTACATGTCAACAACTAAAAAAATTCTTTATTCCTCCACTTTTTGTGTGTCCAGAATTTTTTTTTTTCCCCGACCCTGTTGACCGAATCTACGGAAAAAATTAATATTTGGGTCAACATTCGTAAAACTCCAATTCCTCTCTCTCAAACCCCGCCCTATGGGGAGAGTTTCAGTTTTAGCAAATCAAAATTTATGAAGTAAATAAGTATTTTTTATTTATCCTTAACCATTTTCCACGCAAAAATGAGAACATGGATTTTCTTGAATTACAGCGCCAACTACCAAGGAACACAACAAAATTTTAAGACAAAATGTACGTAGTTTCTCATGTAGAATCTGATTCTGCAATAAAAAAGGGGGGGAGGGGGTTCCCATTTGAAATTTTAAATTTGCCCTTCCACCCCATCCCCAGGGGGCTGGGGTGGCTGGCTAATTTTAGCACCAGCAGATGTCCCCCCTCAAAAATAATCAATCCCCCCGTGTCGCTCCACTCTCCTTCCATGTATCAATTTGGGCTTTCAGTATGTATGAAGATTTGCTGTCACACAAAGCTTGCACACTTTGATCCCGTATTTTGCCAGTTTACTTGCGATATACTGTTTGAATGGACAGTAATCTGTAAATGCTATTAACTGCTTTTTGGCAGTAACATTTTCTTGTTGATTATAGAGTTTAGGAGGAACATCTACCCACTTCTCCCAAAGACTTATCAGCTGAAACAAGTTTATCAGTACATCATCTTCTCCCCACCCCCCACCCCCACCCCTCCATCAGATTTCTTATCAAATCACATGACACATATCATCTTACAGAATGTAGATTCCCCAAGTGATTGGTACACACCCACAAGAAATGAGAATCCTAAATAAGCATATAAAACAGAATTGCCAATGTTTGTCCATTGCTGACTATAAACTTGCTGCTTCTCAATATTTGACATTTCTGTTATTTTATTTTCAAATACTGAACAAAATATTACTTCAAATGAACTTTTGTAACTTATTCTGCTGGTTGCATACCTAATAACTCTTCTGGTACTCTTGACATTCGAAGTTGATTTGTGGCCTTGTTGTGCTGATGAGGTAACTGTCATTCATTATATCTGTTATTGGAAAGAAAAGTCTGTGAATTATTTTGTACAGGCTGTGAAATGTCTTTGCTCTCACTGATGTTGTCTTCAGACTCTGAAAGTATTCCTTCATTTGCTGAGGAATTTACTAATGCTTTCAGTATCAGTCATTCGCATGAATGGATACAGGCAGACAGTGTTTGTTGGTAATGAGGATCACCCTGTGGCTAAACATGCCTTGGTGCACGGCCAGCACATCTTGGCACAGTGTTACACCGTCCGGGTTATCTGGATACTTCGCACTAACACCAACCTACCCGAACTCCGGAGATGGGAACTTGCTCTTCAATATATCCTCTCTTCCCGTTATCCACCAGGCCTCAATCTCCGCTAATTTCAAGTTGCCGCCACTCATACCTCACCTGTCATTCAACAACATCTTTGCCTCTGCACTTCGGCCTCGACTGACATCTCTGCCGAAACTCTTTGCCTTTTAATATGTCTGCTTGTGTCTGTATATGTGTGGATGGATATGTGTGTGTGTGCGAGTGTATACCTGTCCTTTTTTCCCCTTAAGGTAAGTCTTTCCGCTCCCGGGATTGGAATGTCTCCTTACCCTCTCCTTTAAAACCCACATCCTTTCGTCTTTCCCTCTCCTTCCCTCTTTCCTGACGAAGCAACCGTTGGTTGCGAAAGCTAGAATTTTGTGTGTATATTTGTGTTTGTTTGTGTGTCTATCAACGTGCCAGTGCTTTCGTTTGGTAAGTCACATCATCTTTGTTTTTATTGTCCTGCAGGTTTCGATAACACTACTATCTTAGATTTCCTCCACACCTTTACGACCTTGCATGTGTTTAGTCAGTGATTAAGGAATTGTAAAATCCATTGTTTGGCACTAAGGCCAAGGTGTTTTATCTGTTCCACACATATCTCTTTGACCCCCAGCTGCTTTCCCATTTTCAGTTAAACTCAGTTCGTGATTAAGTTCTTTTACAGTAAATGGTGTCTTAAACATGTTTGATTCTTGGCTCTGGCTTCTCATGTTGGATTTTCCAATTAGTTGGTGCTGCTAGGGTATTTGATTGGGCGTTAGTGTAGGAAATCATTTGATTATCGTAGGGCCTGTTCCTAAGTTCCAGGCCACTTTGCTGCTGTGGGTCATATCCATTCTTTCCAAGGTTTCGAAGTATTTCCTTTGCCCCATTTCCATGAGTGTTTCCCTGAGTAGGACTACCTCTTTACCGAAAAAGTCCTATTTGCAAAATAAAATGTGGAATTTGTTATGGGACTTCGTGGAACATTTCTGATTCAGTCCCTATGGTTTCACGAAGTCCTGATAGGTGATGGTGTTATACATAGCTTTCAAAATGGTGTCTGCATTGGAGGTGTGTTCCAAGTAGAGAGCTGTCATTGATTTCCTTTTGTTGGAAAACCAGAGCATCACAGGTATTCATAAGCTCTCACAAAATATCTATGGAGACCTGTCAGTGAGCAAAAGCACAGTGAGCTGTTGAACACGGCATCTGTCATCATCGGTATAAGTTGTGCAAACCTGTCCGATCTCCTGCATGCCAGCTGTCCACCCACAGCTGTTAGGACACTCTCATTCGAGGTAATCAACGGATTACAAACAAACACTTTATTGATCAACTGGGTGTCTCTGTTGGTAGTGCTGACACACTTGTCCAACATTTGGGATATTCAAAAGTATGTCCCACCAAGGTACACCCCATCTAACAGAAGACCATAAAGAGCAACGAAGGACCAACTGTGTGGAATTGCTTGCGTATTATGGGGCTGATTGTGACAATTTTTTGTTGAACATCATCGAAGGCACTGAAACATCGGTTCATCACTTCAAACCAGAAACAAAATGGCAATCGATGCTGTGGTGCCGCACCACCTCTCCTCTGAAGTAGTAGTTCAAAGCCGGTAAAGTCATGGTGATGGCCTTCTGGGACTCTGAGGTGTTAGTCTGTTTGATGTCCTCCCTCAAGATGCAGCAGTACTTTCTGAACTGTATTGTGCTACCCTCAGGAAACTGAAGACACAACTTCAGCATTCGTCACCACAAAAATGCAGATGAAATTCTCCATGTCCATGAGAATGTGAAGCTTCACACAAGTCTGCATACCTGAGAGGAGGTCACAAAACTTTATTGAACTGTACTTTTCCATCCATCCTGCAGCCCATATCTTGCACCTTCTTACTTCCATCTGTTTGTCCCAGTGAAGGATTACACTCTGTGGGGAGCAATATGTGGATCACGTGGAGCTTATTGATGTTGCAAGATGTTGGCTTCATTGTTGGCTGTTAGAGTGATACCATTCGGGCTGTTTTTATTTTATTTATTTATGTGTTTTACAAGTGATTTGGCAGTTAATTGCTAGGATTTTAATAAATTCAGTGTTAACTGGAATTTCTTTGGATCTTAAATTAATACTTTGTTCCCTATAGTTGTTATGTGGACTGGATAGTGTGGCAACTAGCTTAAAAAGCTTGTTGTTGTGCCCCACAAACACATTCAGCTACCTGGATAGCAGCTTGTAATGTGTAACGCACTTCTGAACCTTTTAGTGAAACTCTGCAGTTCTCAACTCTTTTGACACAAATTGAGGCCTCAATCAGTTGTGGGGGCTATGATGCAGATTGTAAATTATGTTGAAATTCCATAAGTATTGCTGATCTTCTCAGTCACCAGAATGATCAAAGTATTATCTCAAAGTCCAGACAAATGAAGCTAGATTTCTCATTTTGGACTAAAAACTGTTAAAATAATTCTTTACTTTATCTACTGCATTTTTTGTAGAAATTTTCATTTAATTTCTGTTATTTTCTCAATTTTTTACTGATAAGTGCACAATCAAGAAATTAGTCGCATGAAAAGTCAAAGTTAATAGTAGACAGAATGACCTAAAATGAGGGGGCAACTGTTCAAACACTGTAATGACACACATCTGCTTGGAAGATGTAAAGAAGTGAAAACAGTTGTTTAGTATTTCCATGAAAATGATGCAGCAAAGTGCTTGTCTCATTTTCCATTTGGAACAAAGGATGTGTGACTAATGTAAGTGTTAAATGAGGATAACTGCCTTATAGTATGGAGAAAGTGGTGAATTCTGCAGGTTTATTGCTGTATATTATCCTACAATTTTACTGACAGTAATTAACATCCCAGTCTTCAAGGAATCACATCAGCTGTGGTTGAGACACAAGTGTGATGGATGGGAACACAGAAATATGTGTGCCTTCTGATTAAAAATTGCTTCTCTATGTGACAAGATTTTTTTTAAGATGTTGTCCTTAGACAATTTATTCCTGAGTTGTATGCAACTGAGTGCAAAAATCTCTCTTGCTCTTGCTGTTCTTACCATTAAAGGTGATGCACGGGGGTAGGACTGTTCAGGATTATGGATGTGTTATCTAGTCAGATGAATTGTACTCTGCTCGTATGCAAATGATTTATAACATCAAGTGCATCATAGATATCAGAAAACTGTCTCAGAGAGTTGTGTGCAGGAAGTGGTACCAGCTGGAAGAGGCACTTTGACATTCTAGAGATTTTTAAATTACATCAATCAGTCCTTCAATTGAGGCCAGAAGTACCCGGAAACAGATCAGCTATGATGAGTTGCTGGAAAACAGAGTTTGGCATTGTTCTGTTATCTGGACGAGCACTGTAACATTCCTATCCTTGACTTTGTGTTGCAATTCACACATCTTGGAAACTGATATCTCCACGCGAAGAACAGTGAAGATCAATTAAATATCTGGGTGGAAGAGAATTGAACTCATTGGAAATCTGTGAAACAATTTGAACAATGTTCCAACATTGGAAATGCCGGCCACACAATCTCTGGTTGAGCTTCACGCTCTGTGAACATCATCAGCAAGCCATTTACTGTCAGAAAGAATCTTTTACTTTTCAGCAGAGTCTGCAGTGTTTTGAAACATCCTGGTAGATTAAAACTGTGTGCTGATCTGGGATTCGAACCCAGATGTGCTTACTGATTTTGGTAAGGCACGACTCACAATCTGCCCTAACAGCTTTACTGCACTCAGTACCTCTTTTACACGTCACACTTCACAGGAGCAGTCACACATGCCTTGCTGGATTAACACTCTCACAAGAATGGATATTTTAGATATTGCCGGATAGCTCAGTAAGGAAAAGGATTGCTTGTGAAATGTGAGGTTACGGGTATCCAGCACACAGTCTGATCTGTCAGGAAGTTTTAAAGCTGTGCATACTCCACAGTACCATGAAAAGTAAATTATAAAACCACTGTGCTATGCTCTGTCTAAGCCATTTCTCCACAATGTTATGACTTTCAATAGTGCTAGTTCAGCAAAGTGTATAGGAGAGCATCCATGAAATTTGGAATGTTGGAGTGGGGTACTGGAGGAAGTAAAGCTGTCAGGATGGCTTTTGAATTGTGCCTGAATAGTGTATTGCTATGTTTCTAGTCCAAAGAATTGTGTCTGTACTGATTAATTATTACTTAATCAGTTCGACCATGCTTGGCTTTTATGTAACCAGAAAATAAGCCACATCAAATTCTAGAAGTATAATAGTATTTCTTTGTCAAACAAGCAGGTTCTTTGTATCAGAATGAGACTTAATTGGAAAAAAATATGTTCACTTATTCTCTAGAAATAGCAGTTCAGGTGGAAATAAGCCAAAGAGACTGTATATTGCTGAAATCCATAGCAAAGTTTAATTGTCTCAGGCTGTGATTGTGATCTCAAACTATTTGTTTGGCTGAAAAAATTTGTCTACCTCTTGAATATCTAACCAGTGTGTAGACTGTTGATAAATAAGTACATTAGAAAACTTAACCTTCAAATCCCTTGCCTTCTAAGTTCACAGACATATGTCAACATGTATGTGGTTTATAGCAGACTTACTACTACATCATTACAGTTACTGATATATATAAAAACAAAGATGATGTGACTTACCATACGAAAGCGCTGGCAGGTCGATAGAAACACAGACAGACACATACATACACACAAAATTCAAGCTTTCGCAACAAACTGTTGCCTCATCAGGAAAGAGGGAAGGAGAGGGAAAGACAAAAGGAAGTGGGTTTTAAGGGAGAGGGTAAGGAGTCATTCCAATCTGCTTGTGTCTGTATATGTGTGGATGGATATGTGTGTGTGTGCGAGTGTATACCCGTCCTTTTTTTCCCCTAAGGTAAGTCTTTCCGCTCCCGGGATTGGAATGACTCCTTACCCTCTCCCTTAAAACCCACATCCTTTCGTCTTTCCCTCTCCTTCCCTCTTTCCTGATGAGACAACAGTTTGTTGCGAAAGCTTGAATTTTGTGTGTATGTTTGTTTGTGTGTCTATCGACGTGCCAGCGCTTTCGTTTGGTAAGTCACATCATCTTTGTTTTTAGATATATTTTTCCCACGTGGAATGTTTCCCTCTATTAATTTTTTATATATATATATATATATATATATATATATATATATATATATATATATATATATATATATATATATATATATATAAAATGGAAGGAAACATTCCACGTGGGAAAAATTATATATAAATACAAAGATGAGGTGACTTACCGAACAAAAACGCTGGCAGGTCGATAGACACACAAACAAACACAAACATACACACAAAATTCAAGCTTTCGCAACAAATTGTTGCCTCATCCTGATGAGGCAACAATTTGTTGCGAAAGCTTGAATTTTGTGTGTATGTTTGTGTTTGTTTGTGTGTCTATCGACCTGCCAGCGTTTTTGTTCGGTAAGTCACCTCATCTTTGTATTTATATATAATTTTTCCCACGTGGAATGTTTCCTTCCATTTTATATATATATATATATATATATATATATATATATATATATATATATATGTGTGTGTGTGTGTGTGTGTGTGTGTGTGTGTGTGTGTGTGTAGCATCAATTGATGTCCATTGGTACATAAGTCGCTGGCAGGAGCTTTTCACTATCGCTACCCATCAAACCAGTTGTAGCAGCATCTCTGTCCGCAGCAGCAGTCTTCCATCAGTGTATTGCACTGCCATTGGTCCCATTGTGAGACAAAGAAAACAAATATATGTGCAAGAAACAGTTGTGTGTCAACTATTTAAATTTAAATCAATTGCCTTTATCTGCATGAAATTTAATTATTGCATCTTACCACTGTATTCACTAAGGCGGTAAGAACAGCAGTATAACAGCTTCCAATATTCTGTTACACCACATTTCCCTCTCATCATCCTAGCAATACAAGTGACAAAAAGTATCATTTTATACATATATCTTTAATTGTTTGTGTGATTGTGTTTTTGAATTACAGGTTGCCATGAATAATGTATTATATTTACACTAAAGTTTCTTTTGAAATGATGGTCTTTTGAGCAAATTTTAACCAACCATCTTTTTTAATATTAACACAGAAATGTTTGTACTCATAGCTTCAAATGTAAATATCTTATCTTAATTAAAACCATCACAAATTTTCACAATTTCAAGTGAACATTAATTCTAATACAGAGCAAAGAGCTCGTAACACTGTGCTTTTATGCCGACTCACCTAAAGTATAACATTTTGCCTCATTATGTTAGGCATTCGAAGCTGAATGCCCAGTAAAAATTATTATAGTCTCATATACTTCGTTTACCCACGCTGGGTTGAACAAATTTCTAACATTTAATTGTAATTGTTAACTTTACACTTTCAAGGTAAAATCATTCATGCTTATATGTCTAGTTTTTTAATAGGATTGGGGAGAAGAGAAGTTTGTGGCACAACTTGACTAGAAGAAGGGATCAGTTGGTAGGACATGTTCTGAGGCATCAAGGGCTCACCAATTTGGTATTGGAGGGCAGCGTGGAGGGTAAAAATCATAGAGGGAGACCAAGAGATGAATACACTAAGCATATTCAGAAGGATGTAGATTGCAGTAGGTACTGGGAGATGAAGAAGCTTACACAGGATAGAGTAGCATGGAGAGCTGCATCAAACCAGTCTCAGGACTGAAGACCACAACACCAACAACAACAACAAATTCTCACTGTTTTAACACTTCATTTGCCACCCTGAGGAAATTGTCAGTCTCAAGTACTGCTAGCTCGAGCAACTATGTACATATTAGGTGGACTCTTCAGAGAAAATTTATGCAGTCAGAATCACATAATATGCATCTTGGATTATATTATTAACTCATTGTGATAATATACATTTATTTTTTCATGTATTTTTGTAAATTAAAGATCACTTCTGGTAAACTGTTGGTTGTACACCAGGCTACCTAACCATGCCAAGCATCATCAGTTTGTTACTCTTTAACAATCCTTCACACGTAACTTCATGTTTAATTGTTATGATGAAAGTAGCTTTTATAAATTCACCAACTGAATAAATAATCAAAGTACAATGCCTGTTCCCACTAGTGCTCACATTAGACGGGAGATACCCTGTATACTGTCTTCAAGAAACACGGTAAGTCATGCAAGACATAACAAACTTTTCGTTTTGTGAATGGTTGCAGATATCAAAACAAGGTTTTCCGCAATTGATGCCGAGGAGCACCTAATGGTTTGCATGGATAATGCTCTGAACTATGATATTGAAACAATGTTGGTACCATACACTTCTCATAACTGCATTCAGTAGCTTTTGGGAAGACCAGTACAGTGAAATAACACTTGTTAATATTGACATTGAAACCTTTTGCAAAAGAATTCAAGAAATGTAGTAAAACTGGAGAGCAACATCAATACTTTGTGCAGTAAACTTTATTGCAACAGCAATTAATATTTGATCAGAAAGTATAACTAGACCAAATACAACAGAGTCGGTTAGTGTGGAGTAAACACAGCCAAGCAGAGCTCTCACACCAGGCGCCATCGTTATAAGCAGAAAGACAGGCCTATGCTACTAAGATAGAACCTCATTTCCTATATGACATAGATTCAGGGTCAGCTATGATTTTTCTGAACCATGACATGTAATTGGATGGAGAAAAAAATCTACTCGCCAAGCGGCGGCAGAAGACACACACCTAAAAGAAGGTTTTAATTTGGCAAGCTTTCAGAGCCAGTGGCTCCTTGTTCAGACAGGAGGATTGAAGGGGAAGGAAGAGGGGTGAAGGAAAAGGAAAGGAGAGGCCTAGGAAAAGGGGTAGATTCGGAAAAGCCACACAGACCCGCGGGTCAGGGGAGACTTCTGGAGGGGGTGAGAAGGAAAGGCTTATCGTTGCAGGCTGCACCAGATGAGATTTGAAAACCTGAGAGTGCAAAGATGAAAGACAGGGTAATATGCAAGACAGAAATTATTGCTAAAACATTGTGTACGAGTTAATAAGAGTGAAAAGCTATGTAACAGAGGTAGGAGGAGGCTAGCCAAAAAAAAAAAAGAGAGAGAAGAAGAAGAAGAAGAAGAAGAAGAAGAAGAAATTAAAGATGCAGAAAACTAAAACAGAATGAAGAAAGGAGTAGTTACTGTGAAGAAAAGCCGAGACAGAAGACATCAATGTAAATTAAGGCCAGGTGCGTGGCAAGAAAAAGGACATGTTTTAGCACTAGTTTCCACCTGCAGAGTTCTGACAAACTAGAGTCTGGGGGAAGAATCCAGATGGCGCATGTGGTGACTGTCATGTTGTAGAGCACGCCATGCAACAGGATAGTGTGCATTGCCAGTATACACCCTATGCCTATGCTTATGCCCATTCTGTTGATATAAAAGGCCAAATATTGTTTACATAAAAGGTGGTATATGATGTGTAGCTTCACATGCAGCTCTCCCTTTAATAGTGTGTGTTTTGCCAGGTACAGGACTGGTATAGGTAGTGGTAGGAGGGTGCATAGGGCAAGTCCTGCGGTGGGGACAGTCACAAGGGTAGGAGCCATGGGGTAGGGAGATCGGTGCAGAAAGGGGATAGAGTCTGACAAGAATATTGTGAAGATTCGGAGGGGAACGGAAAGCTATTCTGGGTGTAGTGGGCAAAATCTCAGCCAGAATGGATCTCATTTCAGGGCATGATTTTAGAAAATCATGGCCTTGTTAGAGTAGCTGATTAATATATTCCAGACCAGGATAATTCTGAGTGACCAGTGGTGTGCTCCACAGTTGTTTTTTGGAGGGATCAGCAGTATCAGGATTGGATGTGATGGTCCAGGAAATATGCTTTTGAACTAGGCTGGTGGGGTAATTACATCCAGTGAAGGCTGATGTGAAATAGTGATGTATTGCTATAAGGAGTCTGCATCTGAACAAATATTTTTCTCTCAAATGACAAGGCTGGTATGCAAGGGTACATTTGACGTATGGAAAGGATGGCAACTGTACAGTGTATGTGCTGTTGTTTCTTATTAAGTTTAATGTGGATAGAAGTGTGTAAGCTGGCCTTCAGGACAACGAGATCAACATAAGGAAAGTGGCTTGGGATTCAGAATAGGTGCATGTGAAATTTAATTGGGAGAAGGTATTCAGAGATTCCAGGAACTTTAACAAGTCAGCCTTGCCATGAGCCCATATGGTACAGATGTCATTAATGTATCTAAACCAAACCAGGGGCTGAAGATTTATTGATCCCAGGAAAGCGGCCGTTAAATGGTTGGCTTGTAGGAAAGAGTCATCCTGGTTCCCAAGGCTAGACCCCTGATCGGTTTGTGTGTCTGCACCTCAAAGGTGAAGTAGTTGTTGGTATATATAAAGTAGATTGAGGTGAGTAAAGGGTGTCATAGGTCTGGAATCAGATGGGTGCTAACTGAGGAAATGTTCTGTTCAGTGGCAGACATGTATGTGGGGGATGTAGGTATAAAGGGAGACGAGAAAGATGTGTGATGGGAGTGGGATGGGCACAGATTTTAGACGATCTAGGAAACTGTTGGTATCTTTGATACAGGAGGGAAGTCTTTGTACTATGGGTTGCAGGTGCTGATCAGCTAAGGCAGATATATGTTCGATGGGTGCTTTGAAACCAGCAACTCTAGGATGGCCAGGATAATTGGGTTTGTGGATCTTAAGAAGAAGGTAAAAGATGGGGGTGTGTGGTTTGGGTGGGGTGAGAAAAATCTATGGATTGAAGTGTTAGTCCTTGTGAAGGGCCTGCAATTATGAGGAGGGACTGCAGGTGATGCATAGTGATGGGATCTTGATGACAGACGCTGTATGTTGAGGTGCCAGACAGTTGGCATAGACCTACACTAACATACTCCTTTTGGTCAAGAATCACAGTGGTAGATCCTTTGTCTGCTGTGAGGATAACAATGGAGTTGTCAGCTTTTAGGGAATGTAGAACCTAAAGTTCTGCAGAGAAGAGCTTAGGGTCATGTTGTAGAGACCTAAGGAAGGGTTTTGAAGCAATGCTGGATGTGAGGAATTCTTGGGATGATGACTTTGAGGTACTGGTGGTGGATCAAGTTGGGATTGTGGTAGGAACTGTGCAAGGCAGGGTTCAATGTGAGGTTTGCTATTGGAAAGGTTTTGAGTTTGGGTTGCAAAGTGATATTTCCAGTTGCCATTATGTGTGAAGGAAAGTAGGTGCTTCATCAAAGAAGAATGATCAAATGCAGGTTTAGAGCTGAAAGTGTGATCCTTTGATAACAGATAATTCAGGAAGGGAGAGTGCTTTAGACGAGAGGTTGAGGATACTGTACTGTTGTGACTGGTTCTTGTGATTATGTGTTATTCTTGGTCTGGGAGGCAGTGGCGAAGGCTGTGGGATGTTAAGGAGATTGGCCAATCGGTTTGTAGGAAAGGAGTAGTGGTTGATGGTGTGGCTGTTTAGGGAGCTGCAGAGGGACAGGAAGGGAAACACCACTGTTCAGGTAGTGTAGGAGAAGGTGTGATAGCTTTTTGAGGTGAAGTCTGACACGTTGTTGCAGTTTGAAGCTGGTGAATGATACCATCCAAGGAAACATGAGGAGCAGATAACTGCAGAATTTTGTAGAAGGGGAGAAGTCAGGTGGCGTGGAAATTGGTCACAGATTAGCCAGGTAAGAGCAAGAGATTGCTGTGTTTGAAACTGTAAAAGAGCCTGGTGTAGAGTAGGATTACAACCAGAAACAGGGACTTTCAGTGTTAGGCCTTTTAGAATAACTCTAATAGACAAGCAGGTTTCAAGAAACAGAATGTGGGACCTTAGTTTTGATAGAGCAAAAGCATTTTTTCGAAAAGAACTGATGTTGATATGTGATGGGATTTATCATGCAAGAGAGGTCAGTTTGCAGTGTTAGAAATTATGGTAGTGGTAAAAAACCCTTCCTCAGGTCTCTACAACATGACCCTAACCTATTCTCTGCAGAATTTTAGGTTCTACATTCCCTAAAAGCTGACAACTCCATTGTTATCCTCCCCGCAGACAAAGGATCTACCACTGTGATTCTTGACCAAAAGGAGTATGTTAGTGAAGGTCTATGCCAGCTGTCTGGCACCTCAACATACAGCGTCTGTCATAAAGATCCCATCACTATGCATCACCTGCAGTCCCTCCAGCAGAAAGTCGTATACTCCTAGCTCACTTATTTGTTACATAGTTTAATTCTTAATTTCTTTGCGTGTTTTTGGTACTTGCATTGTTTAATTCATAAATTTTGGGCGTATTATAGTATTTGAGAGTTGTAGCATCGCGTTTTAGTACCTGAATAGTGTAAAATCGCGTAGTCTCCGTCCGCCGCCAAGCAGTGTGTCAGCAGTGCGCAAGTAGCAGCATTACTGTATTTACTAGGCAATCTTGTATTTTAATAACCGTTTAAATTTTGTGTCGATTTGTTTGTGCTCTCTGTAGATTAGTTCAGACGTTCTTTGCACAACAGTTTTTAGCATGGATAGGGACTGCAACTGCTGTGTTTGGATGCAGGCTGAGTTGGCATCCCTTCGCTCCCAGCTTCAGGCAGTGTTGGCTTCGGTCACACAGCTTGAGGCTGTTGCCAATGGGCATCACTGTGAGGGTGCGGATGAGGGTTTGTCAGGGACGGCCAGCTCGTCCCACGCATCCCCCGATCGGACTACGGCTGTGGCTGCCCGCGATACTGCCCACATCGAGGCTGGTAGAGTGGGAGGTCATCTCGAAGTGTGGCAGGGGGTGAAAGACATTCCAGAGGGCTGAACGGAAGGCCTGTCCAGTTTGTCTGACGAACCGGTTTCAGGCTCTGTCTCCGGCTGATACTGATCTTCGGCCGGACATGGCTGCTTGTTCTGTTCCAGAGGTTGCCCCTCAGTCTGCAAGATTTGGGCGGTCGCAGAGAGTGGGCCTACTGGTAGTTGGGAGCTACAACGTCAGGCGCATAATGGGGCCCCTTAGGGATATGGCAGCAAGAGAGGGGAAGAAAACCAATGTGCACTCCGTGTGCATACCGGGGGGAGTCATTTCAGATGTGGAAAGGGTCCTTCCGGATGCCATGAAGGGTACAGGGTGCACCCATCTGCAGGTGGTCGCTCATGTTGGCACCAATGATGTGTGTCGCTATGGATCGGAGGAAATCCTCTCTGGCTTCCGGCAGCTATCTGATTTGGTGAAGACTGCCAGTCTCGCTAGCAGGATGAAAGCAGAGCTCACCATCTGCAGCATCGTCGACAGGACTGACTGCGGACCTTTGGTACAGAGCCGAGTGGAGGGTCTGAATCAGAGGCTGAGATGGTTCTGCGACTGTGTGGGCTACAGATTCCTCGACTTGCGCCATAGGGTGGTGGGGTTTCGGGTTCCGCTGGATAGGTCAGGAGTCCACTACACGCAGCAAGCGGCTACACGGGTAGCAGGGGTTGTGTGGCATGGACTGGGCGGTTTTTTAGGTTAGATGGCCTCAGGCAAGTACAGAAAGGGCAACAGCCTCAAAGGGTGCGGGGCAAAGTCAGGACATGCGGGGACCAAGCAGCAATCGATATTGTAATTGTAAACTGTTGAAGCTCCATTGGTAAAGTACCTGAACTTCAAGCGCTGATAGAAAGCACCAAAGCTGAAATCATTATAGGTACAGAAAGCTGGCTGAAGCCAGAGATAAATTCTGCCGAAATTTTTACAAAGGCACAGACGGTGTTTAGAAAGGATAGATTGCATTCAACCGATGGTG
Organism: Schistocerca piceifrons; assembly: GCF_021461385.2. Classification (NCBI taxonomy): domain Eukaryota; kingdom Metazoa; phylum Arthropoda; class Insecta; order Orthoptera; family Acrididae; genus Schistocerca; species Schistocerca piceifrons. The sequence continues at coordinate 401,111,964 of NC_060138.1, read as the reverse complement.
GTGTGTTTGTCGCTGTTAGTAGTAGTTTATCCTGTAGTGAAGTAGAAGTGGATAGTTCCTGTGAATTATTATGGGTGGGGGTTACACTCAACAACTGAGCTAGGTTAATAATTGGCTCCTTTTAGTGACCTCCCGACTCAGTAGCATTAGTGGCAGAACAACTGAGAGAAAATTTGGAATACATTTCACATAAATTTTCTCAGCGTGTCCAAGGAATAGAAAAGCAACTGGAATCACTCAACAGAGGAAAGTCCACTGGACCTGACGGGATACCAATTCGATTCTACACAGAGTACGCGAAAGAACTTGCCCCCCTTCAAACAGCCGTGTACCGCAAGTCTCTAGAGGAACGGAAGGTTCCAAATGATTGGAAAAGAGCACAGGTAGTCCCAGTCTTCAAGAAGGGTAGTCGAGCAGATGCGCAAAACTATAGACCTATATCTCTGATGTCGATCTGTTGTAGAATTTTAGAACATGTTTTTTGCTCGAGTATCATGTTGTTTTTGGAAACCCAGAACCTACTCTGTAGGAATCAACATAGATTCAGGAAACAGCGATCGTGTGAGACCCAACTCGCTTTATTTGTTCATGAGACCCAGAAAATATTAGATACAGGCTCCCGGGTAGATGCTATTTTCCTTGACTTCGGGAAGGCGTTCGATACAGTTCCGCACTGTCGCCTGATAAACAAAGTAAGAGCCTACGGAATATCAGACCAGCTGTGTGGCTGGATTGAAGCATGTTGTTATCAATGGAGAGACGTCTGCAGACATTAAAGTAACCTCTGGCGTGCCACGGGGGAGAGTTATGGGACCATTGCTTTTCACAATATATATAAATGACCTAGTAGGTAGTGTCGGAAGTTCCATGCGGCTTTTCGCGGATGATGCTGTAGTATACAGAGAAGTTGCAGCATTAGAAAATTGTAGCGAAATGCAGGAAGATCTGCAGCGGATAGGCACTTGGTGCAGGGAGTGGCAACTGACCCTTAACATAGACAAATGTAATGTATTGCGAATACATAGAAAGAAGGATCCTTTATTGTATGATTATATGATAGCGGAACAAACAGTGGTAGCAGTTACTTCTGTAAAATATCTGGGAGTATGCGTGAGGAATGATTTGAAGTGGAATGATCATGTAAAATTAATTGTTGGTAAGGCGGGTACCAGGTTGAGATTCATTGGGAGAGTCCTTAGAAAATGTAGTCAATCAACGAAGGAGGTGGCTTACAAAACACTCGTTTCCGTACCAGATCGGGTTGACGGAGGAGATAGAGAAGATCCAAAGAAGAGTGGCGCGTTTCATCACAGGATTATTTGGTAATCGTGATAGCGTTACGGAGATGTTTAGCAAAGTCAAGTGGCAGACTCTGCAAGAGAGGCGCTCTGCATCGCGGTGTAGCTTGCTCGCCAGGTTTCAAGCGGGTGCGTTTATGGATGAGGTATCGAATATATTGCTTCCCCCTACTTATACCTCCCGAGGAGATCACGAATGTAAAATTAGAGAGATTCGAGTGCGCACGGAGGCTTTCAGACAGTCGTTCTTCCCGCGAACCATACGCGACTGGAACAGAAAAGGGAGGTAATGACAGTGGCACGTAAAGTGCCCTCCGCACCACACCGTTGGGTGGCTTTCGGAGTATAAATGTAGATGTAGATGTAGGGTGGATAAAAGATAGAAAAGTGGAAGAAAACTAAGGAAACAATCCGAAAAATTCATACGCAAATCATGAGAAAAGACAATGGTTAATAAAAACTAATGAGTGGGTGAGAATTTCTCACCAGAAGAGTGTGCTATATGGTATGAAAAAAAATAATTATAAAAGGAAAAAAATCAATTGGGAAAGTTGTGAAAAGAAACAAAATTGTAAAAACTGAGTAAACAGAAAGAGAAAGTCATTGGAGAAAATGTAAACTACTTAGCTTGGCAATTAAAGTAATGTAGGAGACTCAGTAAAAATCAGTCAGAATAGTTTGATGAAGAACAAACGCACAAAAATGTAAAATAATTACCTATAGACAAGCTAAGTAGAGGGTGGGAAGAAAATAGCTATCCAATTTGCAAATAAATCATCAAAAGACGATCGAGAGAATTGCTGTATGCAAATAAAAATGGACCAGTCTACATTCACAGAAATCATTACTAGAGGAGATGGAGGGGCAAAGCATTGATTAATCTTGGTTATACAGGTAAATAAATGAACGGATTAGCACCTAAGGTAGAAAACAGTTTGAACAAGGAAGATTGACAGGAGGTTAGAAGGAATCATGGCCACACGGGCTAATACAACAACAAAAACAATCAATTTTTGATAATATAATGTAATTGGATAGATAAAAAATCTACTCACCAAGCAGTGGAAAACACACACACACACACACACACACACACACACACACACACACAGACAGACAGACAGACAGACAGACAGAGAGAGAGAGAGAGAGAGAGAGAGAGAGAGAGAGATTGTAATTAGGTGAGCTTTCAGAGCCACTGCTCCTTCTTCAGGCAGAATGGTTGAAGGGAAAGGAAGAGAGGTGAAGGAAAACGGCTGGAGAGGTCTAGGAAAGAGGGTAGATTTTGGAAAAGTCACCCAGAACTGCGGGTCAGGGGAGGCTTATCGGAGGGGACTGCACTGGAAGAGATTTGAACACCTGAGCGTTTAAAGGTGGAAGCCGGTAATAAGAAAAACAGAGATTACTGGTAAAACATTGTGTATGAGTTAATAAAAGTGAAAAGCTAAATGCATTCTACATAACAGAGGTGGGAGGAGAACAATGAAAAAAATGGAAGATGCAGAAAACTAAAATGGAATGAAGAAAGGAGTAGATACTGTGAAGAAATGCCAAGACAGAAGAAATTAATGTAAACTAAGGCCAGGTGGGTGGTGAAAAGCAAGGATATGTTGTAGCACTAGTTCCCACCTGCAGAGTTCTGAGAAACTGGTGTCTGGTGGATGAATCCAGATTGCGCATGTGGTGAAACATGTACCAAGGTCATGGCTGTCATGTTGCAGAGCATGCTCTGCAACAGGATATTGTGTGTTGTTGGTATACACCCTCTGCCTAAGGTCATTCATCTTAACTGATAATTTGGTGGCAGTCATGCTGTTATAAGAGGTCGAACAGTGTTTTATGTAACAGCTGGTATACAGTGTGTCATTTCACATACGGCTCTCCCTTATATGTTTTGCCAATTATGGGGTTGGTATAGGTGGTAGTAGGAGGGTGCATAGGGCAAGTCTTGCAGTAGGGACAATCACAGGGGTAGGAGCTACAGGGTCGGGAGATGGGTGCAGCAGGAGCATAAGGTCTGACAAGAATACAGTGGAGATTTGGAAGGCAGTGAAAAGCTATTCTAGGTGTGGTGGGCAAATTCTCAGCGAGAATGGATCTCATTTCAGGGCATGATTTTAGAAAGTCATAGCCTTGTCGGAGTAGCTGATTAATATATTCCAGACCAGGATAATACTCAGTGACCAGTGGTGTACTCCAAAATTGTTTGTTTGGAGGGATCAGCAGTACCAAAATTGGATGTGATGGCCCGGGAAATCTGCTTTTGATCTAGGCAAGTGGGGTAATTATGTCCAGTGAAGGCTGAGGTGAGAATGGTGATATATTGCTGTAAAGTGTCTGCATCCAAACAAATACATTTGCTTCAAATGCCAAGGCTGTATGGGAGGAAACATTTGACATGGAAAGGATGGCAACTCTCGAAATGTAAGTACTGTTGTTTGTTAGTAGGTCTAATGTTGACAGAAGTGTGTAACCGGCCTTTAGTGAGGACGAGATCAATATCAAGTAATGTGGTACAGTTTACTATCAAAGGGAGAGCCACATGTGAAACAACACATCATATACCAGCTATTATGTAAGCACGATTCGGCCTTTTACATCGGCATGACTACCACCAAATTATGGGTTACGATGAATGGGCATAGGCACAGGGTGTATACTGGCAACACACAATATTGTGTTGCAAAGCCTGCTCTACAACATAACAATCGTGACCTCAGTGCCTGTCTCACCACATGTGCCATCTGGATTCTTCCCCCAGACACTAGTTTGTCAGATCTCTGCAGGTGGGAACTAGCGCTACAACATGTCTTTGTTTCTTGCCTCTCAGCTTTCCTTAATTTACATTAATTTCTTTCGTCTCAGAATTTCTTCACAGTAACTACTCCTTTCTTCACCCCATTTTCAGTCTTTCCTTCTCATCCCATCTGTCAAGTCTCCCCTGACCCATGGTTCCAGATCACTTTTCCGAAATCTGCCCCTTTTTTTGTAGACCTCTCCAGTCCTTTCCCTTCATCTGTCTTCCATCCCCTTCAACCCTTCTGCCTGAAGAAGGAGCCACTGGCTCCAAAAGCTTGTTTAATTATAAACTTATTCCATGTGTGTGTTTTCTGCTGACACTTGGTGAGTAGATTTTTTATCTATCCAATTGCATTATATTGTCAAAAATTGATTGTTTTTGTTGTTATAAACTCTGGCATGTGCTAGCTCAGGAAAGCTATTTTAAATATGTGTAAATTTCTAAGTTTTTGTGGAAACTACTACAGTGTCTTCAGGCACTTTTCTGTTTAAACTCTCTCCATTGCTGGCTATTTGTGAGAGCTGAAACAGGAAATTCAGTCATTCATACAACATCATGATAAACAGCTCTATCATGGGATATAATAATAATAATAATAATAATAATAATAATAATAATAATAATAACAATAATAATAATAGTCACAATCACTATAATCATACCTCACCTATCTTTGCCTAGTGACACCTGAATGCTTCTTGAAGATAAAACACCTGTTGTTCCATTTTAAATATAGTAAACATTTTATTCAGAATGACTGACATTGTGTCACCCACAGAATAAATTATTTTTTTTACGAAATGTAGTTGTACACTTTACTTAAGCTTGTGATCAAATTGTTTACCATTGACCACAAGGCATATTTCCAGTCACCATTTGTGAGATAGATGAACAGATGAAAGTACTCAAGATTATGCTGTGCTGACTTGACAGCACAAATTGTCTGGCATGGTTGGGGCTACATGATAGACTGCAGTTTCAGTGCTCCCCATAGAAAAAAATAGAGAGGAATCAAATTAGGGGTCCTGGCCAGCCATTGTACTGCAACATTCCGTCCTCTTTGACCATCGGAAACTTTACATTCAGTATTTGCATGGCCCATGACAAGTGAGATGGCCAGCTGTCGTGTTGAATCCACAAACACTATCACTTGTCGTTTGGTGTCTCTTCTCGGAGAACAGTAGAATGTTCATAAGGGAGGGTGCATTCATATTGCTATTTAACAAACCTGGGAAGAAGTATGATCCAATTGTTGGTATTATACTTGATGAAGCTAGCCTGGATTTTCAGCTGTACAGTAGTGCATGTTACACAAATTTACATCACCACAGTTTGTAAATGTTGCTTCATCAGTAAAGAGCACACATTGGAAAAACATGTCTCTTGCTAGCACTGGAGAACAAACTGACAAAATTCTATGCGATTTTTGAAGTCATGTCCTCTGAGTGCCTCATGTAGTGACAGATGATAAGGGTGGAATTTAGGTTGTTACAAGATGCAAATGACTCACATCTGGCTGATCCTTCATTTGTTGCCAATATGTCTCGTGCCACCACACAGAGTGATAAGCCAGAGCAGCTTTTCATGTGCTCAGTCAGTTAGTCTTCCTCCTCGTCCTGTGTTTGGCGTCGAAGCTGCCTGTTCGCAATATTAGACCTAATAATTCGTCCATGTGCCCGGCACAATGGATAGCAACGGTCAGGATAGACATCCCTATACTGCTGTATCACATCAACCGCATTTCTTTGACATTTGCCATGTAAAAATAACATGTCTAACTTCTTATTGGTGTATGTGTCTGCATGCAAGGAAACTTTAGACAGAAATGATCAGCCAATAGATAACACAGTCCCTGCTAGTTCTGCAATGCAGACAAGTTTACAGTCAAAATGCTTGATATGACATCATAGCCTGGTGTAGCGTATTTCCAACGTATTAGCCAATTCTGACCGACATGGCTTTCACTTGTACAATATTTCTCACATTCTTTTGCGGAAGATTTCAATGTCAGTATTAACAAGTGCTGTATCACTGCAGTTGCCTTTCCAAGAGGTTGAATGCAGTTGTGAAAAGTATATGATCCCATTAGAAGAAACATACTTTTTTCAGTATCTTGATTGATACCGGAGTTTAGAGCGTTATCCGTACAAAATATCACGTGCCCATCAGCATATTATTAATTCAGGAAAATCTCATTTTGATATATGGCACCATTCATGAAATAAATGGGATGCTATGTGGCTCACCCAAGCATTTATTGCAACAATATTGCAAATAGACATAAGGCAGTCTCTCTGTAGCTCCAAGCCTAATTGTGACATATGCAGTTCTAAATAACCTTATTATAGTAGCTCATGAGCATAACGATACTCTGATGCCATCATTTGATAGTATTACCTAATTATGTTTGTGGCCGGAGAACAGCAGGTACATATAAAAACTTTCCTCTCTGAAGTTGTGTGGTCTCTAAGATTTTTGTGATGCTACATGGTATACTCAATTTTGTGAAGCTTTTGTTACACCAGGAGGTTTGGAGTACCCTGCCCTAGCAGCTCTTGGTACAAAATTACCTGAATAATGCTGGCAAAGAACTTGCTTTAGCATCCACTGTAGTGACAACTAACACTACCTCCACATGATCATTTCTGCCAAGATGCCCTTGGTCTGCCATCAACCGAATATGCATTCATGTAAGTCTCAACTTGAAACTGACTCTTGGTCCGAAGGCTGCCAATATTTCAGTGTTTCACCTCCCACACCATCATTAATCATTTTCCTTTCAATGAGAGATACTACCCAAATTGTGGGTGCCTCATTTCATAAACCTTCCTTGAGAAAGTAAAATCCTTTTAATTACCTTGTTTACTGCTTATAAAACTTATTCCTAAAAAGTATTTTCTCTCTTCCACAAAGAAGTGGCTATAACTTGATGATAACATAACACTGTGCAAAACAAAGCCTCTCACCAGTTACCTTCGTTTCAAATGAAAAATCGTGCACAGTATTATTCACAATTATTATTACACTCTCTCCACATCCAGCTCTTCATGGACAGTTATGAATTGTCAACTCTAAGTGCACCTAAGAGCAAGTACACCTTACCAGTATATTATTCTTCTTTTACTCTACGAACTAGGTCATCATCTCATTACAACTCCTTGCTCGCATAACTTGTCACTCTAATAATTAATTAGCTTTGTTGACCTGTTAGTCAACAATGAATTACCTCTATTAGTAAAAGGTGTACAAAAATATAAAAAATACTATCCTTCTAGCCAGTATAGGTCTTACAAAATGATTAAAAAACCGTAGTTCTTGTATCACTTTGATGATGTTTGCAGTTCATTTGAAAAAATAGTTTCACTTGGTCCTTGGTGTACCAACCTTTTATAACTCCAGAGATTTTCTTTCAGCAGTAAGGCTTTGGGGTGTGGGATCTTATGGACTTTTAGTGTACCGTCATATAGATAAAAAATTTCTTTGATTTTTTTTTTTTTATGATTTGCACTTTTGGGGTAAGTTTTGACCATTACTAAATCTCTTACCTGAAATATGGGTTTCCCTAGCATACTAGTTGTGTTTTAGACATTCTCTGTTCAGCATTTTGGACCAAACAGTCATGCATGAAGTCACTTTGTGGGATCACCTTCATTAGGTGGCCATGCTATTAATGACAGTAATGGCTAACCCATTACCTTTTCGCCTACTGCCTCTAAGGAAGTCAACCCTGTGCTAGACTGAGGCACCTCATTCAAAATTTTCTTTAATTGGTGCATTAAGATGGCACACCTGGAATGTTTTGCGGAACAGTATGTTCTACAGAGACAGCGTAATTTTTTCGTCACGCACTCCACAGGATTCAGAAGTGAAATATATTCAGATATTAGTATGTGTTTAATGTCGTATTGATGTAATATCATTTTCAGCTGGTTATTTAAAAATGCATGCCTTTATCAAATAGTAATCCTTTAGGCACTTGCGAAAGCACAAGGTAGTTGCAAGTTAAATGTCAAACTACTCCCTGCACAGTGGTCCTCTTTAATGTATACAATTTCAGATGTTTAGGCCATAATCTATATACATAATTAATTCTTTGACTACTGAATAAAGTTTTAAAATTTTTTAAGGGCTTTCTAGATAGGAAATTTTCCAATAATGCATATCTTTATACATGATCTATTGTTGAGGTGGATTTTTCATGTCTAACACTTTCCTTACTGTCTGAATTAGTTTTCTTAACTGTGAATCATTGATCTGTTTGGATTTTGTGGCAGCAGCAAGCTCTCTTACTTTTAGGCAATGAACTCCAGTATTTAAAAAGTAGATATGATATTCTGCACCCAATCGTTCAGCAGTTTTCGTATAACTGATGCCTGTTAGATGCCGAGACAAGGCATCAGGATTAATACTGTATGAACCTTTTTTGTAATACATTTCAAATCCAAATTCTTGAAGGTAGTGTATCCCTTGCACCAATCTTGATGCAACAAGCAACAGCTCATCAGAAACATTAATGCTTGATGGTCCATATAAATTGTTGTTTTCCTTCACCGAAATCTTTTAAATCCGTGCACCACTCCATGGTCTTTCGTTTCCATTGTGTAGTAGTTTCTCTCACGTTTATTTCAAATGTGGCTTGCAAAAACAGTTAAATGGTTTAAACCTTCCTTATTACTTAATTCCCCCTGGAAAATTTCACAACCTTTCCTATAATCCAAAACATATCTTGCCAGAAAATTTCACAACCTCTCCCATAATCCATAACATATCTTGCATCTTGAACACTTACTCAAGACTAGGGTGGAAAAAAATTGGAGCATTTATTAGGTCTCTCTTTATGCTGTTAAAATGTTTCCTCCTCCTTCTTTCCCCAATTAAGTTGTTTGACTAAGTGTAGCAATATCGGACCACTCGAGTTGGTTCTCGATAAAAATTCCTAAAAAAATCCTACCTTTCCCAAAAGTGACTTCATTCCCTGTTTCTTCGGCTAGGACACTGAGAAATCACCTACACATGAAATGCGTCAGGTTAAGTCCCTCTACTGTCTGTAATATTACATAGAAATTTCACTTCACACCTTCCAAAAAAGGATTTGGACAACTTAATTGTGGTTACTTTCTCTTTCATTTTAATGATTACTGCCTTTAATACTACTAAATGTTCATTCTAGGTCTGATTTATTATTAAAATATTGTTAACATAAAGAATCAATTTTTGTAATAGCCGTCCCACTAGAGCTCAGTCTAACGCTTTAATGAAAACAGCAAGTGAAATACAGGGGTTGACTGAAAAGTAATGCCTCCACCTTCGTAACTCTTCAACTCTTGGCAGCACTGGTATGCGGCAGGTACTGGCTTGTTCCACAGTCTCTTCTCTATAGCTCCTGTTGGCGGGAAGCCTTACCATTGAACAGTTGTGTTGTTACAGTGTAAAGTATAAAGCCCTGCACAGACGGTTGGTCAATGCGATTTAAGCAAAGTGCAGTCATTGAATTCCTGACAGCAGAGGGTGTCACCCAAAGACAGATTCATCAGAGAATGAAACCAGTTTATAGTGATTGTGTTGATGTGAGTACAGTGCATTGTTGGGCAAGTAAGTTTAAAGATGTTGGGGGAACGTGACCTGCGTAACAAAGGGTTGGGTGTCCTGTGACAGCAACCACCAAGTTTCACAAGCAAAATGTTCTCAGGTTGATTTAGCAAGCACAATCAGCATTTCAAAAGAACATGTGGATCACATTATTGCTTTTCTTGGCTATCGGAAGATCTGTGCACGATGGATACTCACCACTGTCTTGCGCCCTCCATACATTCCAGATTTAGCACGGTCTGACTTCCACCTGTTCCTAATAATGAAAGATGATCTGCGGGGACATCATTATGTTCCTGATGAAGATGTTGAGATAATTGAGAGACTGTGGTTGCAGAAACAGTGTGTCGACTTCTTCTGTGACGGCGTCAGAAAACTTGTTCGTCGTTGGCAGAAATGTATCCAGTTGGCTGGCGATTATGTGGAAAAGTGAATATTGGTAATTAAAGATCACATTCTAAGAATTATTTCTGTGTTTGATTTATTAAAATATTCCCATCCAAACCTAGTTAACAAAGGTGGAGGCATTACTTTTCATTCAACCCTTGTATTTAAACCAGAGGGTAGCTAGCACCGTGGATTGGTAGGATCTACTTTCAGAAAGGAAAAATACTTTCTTGACTCTGGATGCAAAGTCTCTGGCCAATAGCTCACTGTAAAATCCATGGTACTAATAGATTTTGCCCTTTTAAGTTTAATTAAAATTTCTTCCGTAAGGACAAGGCAATCTCTTTCCATTTTGATAATTTAATTTAGTGTTCTAGCAGCAAGATCCAGTCATACACCCTCTCCTGGTTTCCTTACAGCTAATAGTGGATTATTAAAAGCACTTTTTAATCTTTCAATAATTCCTGGATCTACCATTTTTGCACTTTCTCTCTCAGCTGCTTCTTTTAAAGCTATTGGTAAAGGACCCATTCTGGGTTCTTGATTTTAATTTACATATTATCCCCTGATAACTTCGGGTTCATCAGAGAATATGGTGCCAAATTTGAACAGTTCTTTTAATTCATTCCTTCCATCCTTATTTAGTGAACTATTCTTGTTATGTTTGATTATTTCCTGCTGTTTGCTATTGACAGAATAATTTGTCACTTCTATGATATCTAGTCTGTGTTTCCAAAAGTAAGTACACTGAAACAGCCACCTGAACTTTGGTATCCAGTGTAACCTGTTCTTCTTATGAACTAACAAAGAAAATAATCAAGTCCTGATCATAGCTTTGTAGGCTCACAGAGAGGTTGTTGAAATCTAGCAAGGCATTGTATTTTCATAGCCAATCAATGATAATAGTGAAATGTTTAAATTCTGCTCCACCAGAAAAGAAGTGGCAACTACTTTCTTATTTATATCAAAGGTTAGTGACATCTATCATAACTTAATCTGCCCCTGTGGTACCTACAACTTTGACTCCCACAATTGGTAAGTTCTTTGGCAACAATACTAACATCACTTCCAGAATATAGAATAATGTTCACCCATGTATCTTAAATATTTCCATTAGCAGCTTTTTCTGTAAGCTGCTCCTTTCATTGTATCCTATAAAGTTTATAACTTTAGGCTGACTGTTATTCACTGTATTCTGTCACAGAGCATGGTGCTAATCTTGGGATGTCATTAGTCTTCTGAATTTTCAATAATCACTTCCCTGTGGATTTTCAAATACGAATCGATTCCTCTGTTTTTTTACACATTTTCGAACCGTTCCTGTTACCTTCTTTTGCCCAGGCACCAGGATTTTGTCTTGTAACCTGGCTATATTGGCTACTCTTGTCATTATTCCTCATCTGCTCTCTGTTACTGCCCTTACCATACTCTTCTCAGTTGTTTCTAAATCTGCCATCTTCTTTAGTTTTATACAAGATGTCTAATTATTCCAGGTAGCTAAGTACAGCACTAGCCCTTGACCATTCTGTTCCAGTCTCTCTCTCTCTCTCTCTCTCTCTCTCTCTCTCTCTCTCTCTCTCTCAAACATACACGAGCATTCTGCTAATAAGTACTGTGGTATTATGATTTTTGCTAATAGGTTCACTACAAACTTTATTTGATTCAGGTGCCACTCAAAATATTTTCTAAATCCTCCCCATCTTTTTAGTATAAGGGCCAGGATCTGGTAAGTATGAAGGACACTTCATCTGCCTCTAAATGCCCTGCCATAAACTGGTTCCTCCTTTATCTTCCCATGTGAGGGTTATCAGGTATATGATAATGTAATTCCCCTTCTGTTTGGGAAATGACTTGCCATATAATTACTGATTGCTAAGCTAAACTCTTCCCCCATTCACTTCATGAATGTCGCTTATTTTCACTAGCGTCGGACACTTGTTTTGTTGTGTGTTCCAGTGGTTCTCCAATACCATGTGGAAAATGTAGTGCACTTTCAATTTTGACTACTTCTATCATAACAGGCAGACACTTCTGTATAAAAACTCGGAGACCCATTTGCATACCTCTTGCAAATAGCCCTCTGCAGCTCTAAACGTCCAAACAGTGCATCTTTTTCTAATCAGTGGTCTTCCTCACAATATGAACACTCTTTGCTTGCACTGGTCTGTGAGACACACAGCACATTACGGTATTTTTGTACCTTCTTGAATTTTAAATTTTCTGACTACCCCCCCTCCGTCAGTAAGACTAAATATGGTTTTAAATTCCATATTTTGTTTTTCCAATTGCCCTCTGACACCTGACGATACTTCATTGATGTACACCAGAAACTCTTTAAGAACTAAATTAATTTTGTAAAAAATCTCTTTTCTTAATATAACATTGTTTTTGTTGATTTCATCTTCCATTTGTATTTTTAAATTCCCTATCTGTTCACTTAACATTAATATATCCTGTTTCGCAAGTAATTAATTACTAAAATGCTACCTGGGACCCGATACTATTTGCAGCGAAGGAGCAACAAAAATTTGATCTGAAATATTCCGCATAATCATTGATCAAATTTTAAAAATTTAAAATGCTGTTAAATCTGCTCATTAAGATGCGTAGTCTTATGTTAAAAGTGTGACACAGTAAGACAGGTGCTATAGGTAGAAACAGTGTGTTTGTCTGGAGACAGTGTGACTTAGGATGTGCAAATACATGAACTTCACTCATCCAGTATTTGAGAGCAAGATCACTGAGCGACTTCCAACCAATTTTATGCATAATTTCAAACCTTTATCAAACTTTTTTTCAATGCCATTCCCAGCAAGATGATGGAAGGAAAAGCGATTATCACTTGCTACATTTTCACTGTTTCCTGCAGTTTAACTTCAGCATCTGGCATGATGTTTTCATTTATTACTTCTGTACTACTAACGCTACTTGCAACCCTGTTTTCAGACTGTATCAACATATACCACTGACCTTTGTACACCATGTAGTTAAAGAGATATAACGTCATAAACATTTAGATGCGTGAAAAGCTACTTTTGCTTGAAATGGAATGCAAATTGCCCAGTTTATATTCATCCAGTGTTTCATAATTGGAGCACTTAGTGACATCCAACAAATTTTAAGCATAATTTCAAATGTTTCCTAAGCTTTTTCTTGCTTACCTGCTTAAAGGCAAATATTTTACACATTAAAGTGGTAATCATACATTTGAAGAATTGGGAGTTTAATGGAGCTTTTTTAATTGTGAATGTGTGTTATCAGTTCTGTCCCCAGAATTGCCTACCCTTGCACTCAGATCATCAATCTGTTTATTCCATTCCATTTTTGTATCTGCAGCCTGTTTAGCTGTGAATTAAATTTTTATTTATTTATTTTTTAACCTTCTCAAAATTTTCATCCAGTTTGATAGATAATTATAGTTTAGAATGTTTGTAATATAATGTAAAATCAGCATGATAGCTTGTTGGGCACATACAACACTTCACATTATAGTTTTACACAATGCCATACAACTGTTTCACTGCCAATATGAACTCACGTTATAAATTAATTGTTGCCTGTTGGCTGGAAAACAGTGTAGATCATCATCGCCAGACAGCGGATGCACCCAGCTACCACCACGACCATGTTACAATGTCTCGTTGGCTTCAGCGTCATCATCTGTAGCAAGCATTGTCTGCTCGCTAGCCCTTGGAACAGCAGCATCAGATTCATCTTGCTCAGTCATCAGTGGCCGCAGGATGCTCTTCCAGACCCACTCTCAGCTCGGTTCAGCTCTCTTCAGTGCACTCTCCAATCTCTTTCAGTCTCCTGTCATCCTGTGTGCATGTGTCACCAGCTGCTGGTCTGAAGAACTGTGTTCAGATTTCATTTAACCAGAGCACTAGTAACACCAAACACTTAAAGTATTTCTTTCTTGAAATAGCAGAACCTTAATATTGGAATGAGACTTGATTGGCTGGCCGGCGTGGCCGAGCAGTTCTAGGCGCTTCAGTCTGGAACCACATGACCCCTACGGTCGCTGGTTCGAATCCTGCCTCGGGCATGGATGTGTGTGATGTCCTTAGGTTAGTTAGGTTTAAGTAGTTCTAAGTTGTAGAGGACTGATGACCTCAGATGTTAAGTCCCATAGTGCTCAGAGCCATTTTTTGAGACTTGATTTGGGAAGGGAAGGGGAGGGGGAAAGGGTTGGAGAGAGAATCTGTTAACTTGTTCTCTAGAGATGGCAGTTCAGTAGATAAAAAGTCTGAGTCTGTAATTGATGAAGAACATACAAAAATTTAATTATCTCAGACTTTGATCGTAATCTCAAAATGTTTGTATGGCTGAAGAATTTCTTCTACTGCTTGCATATATAAACACCGTGTAGACTGTTGTATCTTCCTTCTGTGTAAATAAAAATGCAAATGTTCATTTGTACAAAATCATGTCTCTGAAAATTTGTCACCAATTGCTTTGAAATTTTGACACTTGGTTGCTTTCGAATTGCACGTGTTTTCAGGTGCATTCTGGGATGCCCAATATAATATAAAAATGTAGATGTGGTGCAATGATTGTAGGAGAAATATATAAAAATATGTATGTGTTCAAACAGTGGATGTGTGTGTGTGTGTGTGTGTGTGAGAGAGAGAGAGAGAGAGAGAGAGAGAGAGAGAGAGAGAGAGAGAAGGGAAACCATTGTTACCAAAAATCTCAAAATGTTCCTGACAGATTTACTTAAAATTTATGAACATTCAATGATAGTTGTCATTACTCCATCCAGCATTTTCCTTGTTTGTTTTTCTTGTGAACTTTCAGACAAACATAGGCTATATATTTTCAATGTATGCAATATATAAATATATATGCAATACAAAGAGAGGAAACAATGTTACTAAAAATCTGGAGAAGCACTTGACCGGTTTGCTTCAAATTTTCACACTTTACCGTAATAAACATTTGGACACATGTAGGCTATAGTGAAACATTGTTAGTGAACAGGAAAGTTGTATTTGTGGCTTATGGGGTTAGGATTAGAATACTACTATAGGAATAGATTGAGAGAGGCGGTGGAACAAAATTAACAGAGAAAGAGAGGAGGAAGTGATGCACAAAGAGAGGAGATAGTAGAAAATGGATGGGGAGGGGGGGGGGGGGGTTGATGGACAGAGGGGGAAGAGGAATTTAGGACATGTCCAGTTCCCAAACATATTTAGCAGTTTTCAATTTAACCAGACTGACCCACAGCAATGCTTGTCCAGACGGAGCTACTTGTAAATAAAATTACTATTGCCTTCTAATTACATAGAAATACGTCATTAATAGCAGAACATCACAGATTAACTACTAGATCATTACAATTTGGTTACAGTTACTGTTAGATTTTTATTTGTTTGTTATTACAATAGTATCAGTTGACACCTGATATAACCACAGTTTCGCAGCAGTTGCCAGCAAGATTTTCTCACTGTCAACTGGCCATCACTTCAAGTTGTAGCAATGGGCAGTTCAGCATCTCTGGCCACAACAGCAAAGAACAGCGAAGACTCTACCATCAGCATATTGCATCACCCTAGGTCTTAACACGAAATAAAGAAAACACATATTCAGTCAACAAACAGTTGCAATAATACACGAATTAGGCATATAAATTTAAATCACTTGCCTGTACATGCATTAAATTTCATGCTATTGTCTTCTCTCCTGCATTTGCTAAGGTGGTAAGAATAGTAGCTTCCGGTATTCTGCTACATGACTACAGCTCAGTCAAGAGCGTTGCCAGGATATTCAAAGTTTGTTACTTTGTTCCTTTGAATGATCTTCGTATGTTATTAACATGGTATTATAACATTGCTCTCACAAAATACACCCTTGTTGTCATTATTTTTATTTGAATGCAGCAGGAAATTTTTTCACATTCAAAAATTTCCCAAGCAGAATGTTTTCATCTGTATGTTCAAGAATCAAAGGAATAAAATTATTGTTGTTATTAAAGAATTGTAAGTTATGGACATATGGGGCGCTTTAACTTAGTCATGTGTAACTGTACATGTGTAGATTATACCTTAAGTGCAATTCCCTTGATCCTGGACAACTCAGTAGAGGAAGTTACATTCCTGCTGGCCATATTTAGTAGTTTCCATAATAATTCAGATTCATTTTGTAATTAATACTAAAACTCAGTGATTTTTAACGTTTTATTATTCTTTCATTATTGTTTGTTATTCACTTTAGTTTCATTTATTATTAACAATGAAAAATTTATGTAATTTTAAATTTAATTGCATCAAGTTTCTAAAAAATTGATAATTATTATTTGACACAATTGCAGGCCAACTTATTACTTCAGGAGTCAACACATTTAGTAATGTCAATAGACACATGTAAAAGTACACAACATTACACTAGCTTTTGGAACTCTTAATTCCTTCCTTGGGTAGGAGAGAGGGATAGGTTGGGGAAGGCTTAAAAGGGGAGGGGAGGTCACTCAGACCCCAGGACAGGTGGACCCCTATCAGTGCTTAAATATTTGCATCCTGAAGGTAAATATGGGCCAGCAATTCTGTTTCACAATTTTAGAATGTTTTTGTCTGAAATTTCCTTTTCATACAATTAATAATTTATTTCAGAGCCTTTGGTGGAATATTTTGCATACATTGTGAAACTTGCTCCAGACGAGTGTCCAAACTACGATTTATGCCGCAAAATTTTTAAAGATGGACTGAAAAAGTGTTTAGGCTCACTGCAGAATGTTAAATTGGAATTCAGTATTACTTCTGAACAGAAGCCAAAGAAGCCTGTTCGTAACACTAAAAGAAGTGCTAAAGTTGTTCTTTCATCACCGTCGTCAGATGAAGACTCTCCGAAGAGAATAGCAATATCTAAAAGAAAAAACAATCGTGAAGCCAGAAATGTTCATGACATGTCAGATGAAGAAATGGATTTTAGCTCTAGTGACAGTGAAGCTAATAACTATGTTGTATCAAAGCCCAAATCAAGGTCTGGAAAGAGAAATCATTAATTATAAATGCTGAAAAATTATAAGTAAAGCTCTTTTGTATTGCAAATAGGAGACAAAAACCATAATTAAAGTGGATGTTTTATTGTGTTCTCCTTTATTCTAAATGGTTTTAATAAGTTTTAATCTTAAATAGTCATTTTTTTTTCAAAATTAATATTATAAACAACTGTTTCATTCCTTCCACAAAGTTAACCTGATTGTACGTAGTACTTCAGAACCATAGAGTGAGCTGCTTATTTGCAGTGACACTTAAGCCACACTCATTCACAGATCTATTTCTGTGACAAGATTTCTTCGCGGTAAGAATGATTTTATTTACATCGCATACTTGTATTTTTGAAGTATTATGTCTTAAAATATAGATTTATGTTTGAGTTTAGCAGGTATTATGTTTTGTATTCCTAATAAAACTGTACTTTTTGTTAATTCAATCATAGGTTTATAAAATTTGTGGCATATTTGTACTTTAGACGGTGCCTAATAAAAATATTGTCTTTTTGTCCAAGTATTTAATTTGATTTTTAACCTTTGAAATCATGTGAAACCTGCTTTCATTTTAAATAATGGAAAGTCCATGTTGTAATATCAACAGTATTATGAGAAGGATAAGTTTTTACTCACCATAAAGATGATACGTTGAGTTGCAGACATACACAACAAAAAGATAGTGTTTTTTTGTTGTGCCTGTATGCAGCTCAACGTATCACCTTTATGGTGAGTAGCTTTTTTTATTTCCTTGTGTGATAGTCCTGTATTTGTACTTGTGTATTATAACAGTAGCACTCATTTACATAATTATAGTCATTCACTAATGTCCATTTCTCTTAATGCAACTCTTTAACAGCAGCAAATTGCTATCAAAAAGGAATATAGCTGGATTTTGGTTGAGTAGTAATGTGATATAATTTGATTGAAATCTAACAGAGACATATTTGTTCACAAAAGTTCATGTGGGGTGAACACACATAATTGATGCAGTCACTGAATGAAGTTCTTAAATCACTGTCCTTGATGTCTAACAGTCATGGCAACACAAAAAATATGTGCACAATAAGTAAATATTGGAGACAACATAGTTCATAGTTTGACCGTACTGTCACAGTGAGAATATTGAAGTTTGGCACAGTCCATGACACTAATTACACATTCACTGTTCAAGCAATCATATACAATAGTCTCCGAATTATTTAATAAACTCTCAGATGCGAAATCAAGACAAATTATGGTACATTATCTGCAATATATTTGCCTGTATTTACAGATATAGATCTTGCAAATTTCACAACTCTTCACATACTGGTCCACAACTTCCATTTGTGAGTTGACAATAATTTAAAAAATGAAGGCTTTTAGATACAGAAATGATTTCTATTGAATTACACAGGCTAATTGAACTCAGTATGGGATCCTATTTTGGTAACAATCTTTTCAATAAGGATGTTACTCTGAAACCAAGTGAAGCAAGAGTTACACATTTTCGTCATTCGCTGTATATATTTTGTAGTTATTGAAATATCTTTTTCATGTACTTTATCAAGAAGTTGGTAGTCAGATATATGTTTACAAATTAACAATGATAATGAAATCTGAAAGTGCTTGTGTTTCGTAATTATTGTGATTTTTAGGGTAACTAGTCAGTCATTAACTCCTGATATCCAAAGGCACACAACAGACAATAAAATGAAGTTGGTTAAGGAGTCAGTATTTGGAATTTTAGGGTACTCCATAAAAATAACATTATCTACGATATCATGAAAAATTTGAAACATATAATAGTTTTGGAGGGTATATAACAGATGGAAAGGATCCGTCTGCTTTGTTAAAGTACGACTTAAGTATCCTGAAAACTGAGGTCCTGTCACAGTTTTTAGCTGCCCCACAGACAAAATAAGAAGTGCACATAGTCATCAGTCTCTCTCTCTCTCTCTCTCTCTCTCTATATATATATATATATATATATATATATATATATATATATAATATATAACAAAGATGATGTGACTTACCAAATGAAAGTGCTAGCAGGTCGACAGACACACAAACAAACACTAACATACACACAAAATTCAAGCTTTCGCAACAAACTGTTACCTCATCAGGAAAGAGGGAAGGAGAGCGAAAGACGAAAGGATGTGGGTTTTAAGGGAGAGGGTAAGGAGTCATTCCAATCCCGGGAGTGGAAAGACTTACCTTAGGGGGAAAAAAGGACGAGAATACACTCGCGCGCACACACACACATATCCATCCACACAAATACAGACACAAGCAGACATATTTAAAGACAAAGTCTTTGTCTTTAAAAACAAAGATGATGTGACTTACCAAACGAAAGCGCTGGCACGTCGATAGACACACAAACAAACACAAACATACACGTGTGTGTGTGTGTGTGTGTGTGTGTGTGTGTGTGTGTCTATCGACGTGCCAGCGCTTTCGTTTGGTAAGTCACATCATCTTTGTTTTTAGATATATTTTTCCCATGTGGAATGTTTCCCTCTATTAATTTATATATATATATATATAATAGAGGGAAACAACCCATGTGGGAAAAATTTATCAAAAAACAAAGATGATGTGACTTACTAAACGAAAGCGCTGGCAGGTCGAAAGACACACAAAATTCAAGCTTTTGCAACAAACTGTTGCCTCATCAGGAAAGAGGGAAAGACGAAAGGATGTGGGTTTTAAGGGAGAGGGTAAGGAGTCATTCCAATCCCGGGAGCGGAAAGACTTACCTTAGGGATCCATCCTCCATGAAAACCTCCCCACTCCTCCAAGAGTGTCTTTCCGCCGTCCACCTAACCATCGTAACCTGTTAGTTCATCCCTATGAAATCCCCAAACCACCTTCCCTACCCTCTGGCTCCTATCCTTGTAACCGCCTCCGGTGTAAAACCTGTCCCATGCACCCTCCCACCACCACCTACTCCAGTCCTGTAACCGGAAGGTGTACACGACCAAAGGCAGAGCCACGTGTGAAAGCACCCACGTGATTTACCAACTGGCCTGCCTACACTGTGATGCATTCTATGTGGGAATGACCAGCAACAAACTGTCCATTCGCATGAACGGACACAGGCAGACAGTGTTTGTTGGTAATGAGGATCACCCTGTGGCTAAACATGCCTTGGTGCACGGCCAGCACATCTTGGCACAGTGTTACACCGTCCGGGTTATCTGGATACTTCCCACCAACACCAACCTATCCGAACTCTGGAGATGGGAACTTGCTCTCAATATATCCTCTCTTCCCGTTACCCACCAGGTCTCAATCTCCGCTAATTTCAAGTTGCCGCCACTCATACCTCACCTGTCATTCAACACCATCTTTGCCTCTGCACTTCCGCCTCGACTGACATCTCTGCCCAAACTCTTTGTCTTTAAATATGTCTGCTTGTGTCTGTATATGTGTGGATGGATGTGTGTGTGTGTGTGTGTGTGTGTGTGTGTGTGTGTGTGTGTGTGTGTGTGTGTGTGTGTGTGTGTGCGAGTGCGAGTGTATACCCGTCCTTTTTTCCCCCTAAGGTAAGTCTTTCCGCTCCCGGGATTGGAATGACTCCTTACCCTCTCCCTTAAAACCCACATCCTTTCGTCTTTCCTGATGAGGCAACAGTTTGTTGCGAAAGCTTGAATTTTGTGTGTATGTTTGTGTTTGTTTGTGTGTATTTCGACCTGCCAGCGCTTTCGTTTGGTAAGTCACACCATCTTTGTTTTTTGAGATATATATATATATATATATATATATATATATATATATATATATATATATAAAAAGAAAGATGATGAAACTTACCAAACAAAAGCGCTGGCAGGTCGATAGACACACAAACAAACACAAACATACACACAAAATTCTAGCTTTCGCAACCAATGGTTGCCTCGTCAGGAAAGAGGGAAGGAGAAGGAAAGACAAAAGGATATGGGTTTTAAGGGAGAGGGTAAGGAGTCATTCCAATCCCGGGAGCGGAAAGACTTACCTTAGGGGGAAAAAAGGACAGGTATACACTCGCACACACACACACATCCATCCACACATACACAGACACAAGCAGACATTTGTAAAGGCAAAGAGTTTGGGCAGAGATGTCAGTCGGGGCGGATGTACAGAGGCAAAGATGAAGTTGAAAGACAGGTGGGGTATGAGCGGCGGCAAATTGAAATTAGAAATTAGCGGAGATTGAGGCCTGGCGGATAGCGAGAAGAAAGGATATGCTGAAGGGCAAGTTCCCATCTCCGGAGTTCTGACAGGTTGGTGTTAGTGGGAAGTATCCAGATAACCCGGACGGTGTAACACTGTGCCAAGATGTGCTGGCCGTGCACCAAGGCATGTTTAGCCACAGGGTGATCCTCATTACCAACAAACACTGTCTGCCTGTGTCCATTCATGCGAATGGACAGTTTGTTGCTGGTCATTCCCACATAGAACGCTTCACAGTGTAGGCAGGTCAGTTGGTAAATCACGTGGGTGCTTTCACACGTGGCTCTGCCTTTGATCGTGTACACCTTCCGGGTTAC
Organism: Schistocerca piceifrons; assembly: GCF_021461385.2. Taxonomy (NCBI): domain Eukaryota; kingdom Metazoa; phylum Arthropoda; class Insecta; order Orthoptera; family Acrididae; genus Schistocerca; species Schistocerca piceifrons. The sequence continues at coordinate 401,090,376 of NC_060138.1, read as the reverse complement.
AGGACTGGAATAGGTGGTGGTGGGAGGGTGCATGGGACAGGTTTTACACCGGGGGCGGTTACAGGGGTAGGAGCCAGAGGGTAGGGAAGGTGGTTTGGGGATTTCATAGGGATGAACTAAGAGGTTGCGAAGGTTAGGTGGACGGCGGAAAGACACTCTTGGTGGAGTGGGGAGGATTTCATGAAGGATGGATCTCATTTCAGGGCAGGATTTGAGGAAGTCGTATCCCTGCTGGAGAGCCACATTCAGAATCTGATCCAGTCCCGGAAAGTATCCTGTCACAAGTGGGGCACTTTTGGGGTTCTTCTGTGGAAGGTTCCGGGTTTGAGGAGATGAGGATGTGGCTCTGGTTATTTGCTTCTGTACCAGGTCGGGAGGGTAGTTACGGGATGCAAAAGCTGTTTTTAGGTTGTTGGTGTAATGGTTCAAGGATTCCGGACTGGAGCAGATTCGTTTGCCACGAAGACCTAGGCTGTAGGGAAGGGACCGTTTGATGTGGAATGGGTGGCAGCTGTCATAATGGAGGTGCTGTTGCTTGTTGGTGGGTTTAATGTGGACGGACGTGTGAAGCTGGCCATTGGACAGGTGGAGGTCAACGTCAAGGAAAGTGGCATGGGATTTGGAGTAGGACCAGGTGAATCTGATGGAACCAAAGGAGTTGAGGTTGGAGAGGAAATTCTGGAGTTCTTCTTCACTGTGAGTCCAGATCACGAAAATGTCATCAATAAATCTGTACCAAACTTCGGGTTGGCAGGCCTGGGTAACCAGGAAGGCTTCCTCTAAGCGACCCATGAATAGGTTGGCATACGAGGGGGCCATCCTGGTACCCATGGCTGTTCCCTTTAATTGTTGGTATGTCTGGCCTTCAAAAGTGAAGAAGTTGTGGGTCAGGATGAAGCTGGCTAAGGTAATGAGGAAAGAGGTTTTAGGTAGGGCGGCAGGTGATCGGCGTGAAAGGAAGTGCTCCATCGCAGCGAGGCCCTGGACATGCGGAATATTTGTGTATAAGGAAGTGGCATCAATGGTTACAAGGATGGTTTCCGGGGGTAACAGACTGGGTAGGGATTCCAGGCGTTTGAGAAAGTGGTTGGTGTCTTTGATGAAGGATGGGAGACTGCATGTAATGGGTTGAAGGTGTTGATCTACGTAGGCAGAGATGCGTTCGGTGGGGGCTTGGTAACCAGCTACAATGGGACGGCCGGGATGATTGGGTTTGTGAATTTTGGGAAGAAGGTAGAAGGTAGGGGTGCGGAGTGTTGGTGGGGTCAGGAGGTTGATGGAGTCGGGTGAAAGGTTTTGTAGGGGGCCTAAGGTTCTGAGGATTCCTTGAAGCTCCGCCTGGACATCAGGAATGGGATTGCCTTGGCAAACTTTGTAAGTAGTGTTGTCTGAAAGCTGACGCAGTCCCTCAGCCACATACTCCCGACGATCAAGTACCACAGTTGTGGAACCCTTGTCCGCCGGAAGAATGACGATGGATCGGTCAGCCTTCAGATCACGGATAGCCTGGGCTTCAGCAGTGGTGATGTTGGGAGTAGGATTAAGGTTTTTTAAGAAGGATTGAGAGGCAAGGCTGGAAGTCAGAAATTCCTGGAAGGTTAGGAGAGGGTGATTTTGAGGAAGAGGAGGTGGGTCCCGCTGTGACGGAGGACGGAACTGTTCCAGGCATGGTTCAATTTGGATAGTGTCTTGGGGAGTTGGATCATTAGGAGTAGGATTAGGATCATTTTTCTTCGTGGCAAAGTGATATTTCCAGCAGAGAGTACGGGTGTAGGACAGTAAATCTTTGACGAGGGCTGTTTGGTTAAATCTGGGAGTGGGGCTGAAGGTGAGGCCTTTGGATAGGACAGAGGTTTCGGATTGGGAGAGAGGTTTGGAGGAAAGGTTAACTACTGAATTGGGGTGTTGTGGTTCCAGATTGCGTTGATTGGAATTTTGAGGTTTTGGAGGGAGTGGAGCTGGAAGTGGGAGATTGAGTAGATGGGAGAGACTGGGTTTGTGTGCAATGAGAGGAGGTTGAGGTTTGCTGGAAAGGTTGTGAAGGGTGAGTGAGTTGCCTTTCCGGAGGTGGGAAACCAGGAGATTGGATAGTTTTTTAAGTTGGAGGGTGGCATGCTGCTCTAATTTGCGGTTGGCCTGTAGGAGGATGCTCTGAACAACAGGTGTGGATGTGGGAGAGGAAAGATTGAGGATTTTTATAAAGGATAGGAGTTGATGGGCGTGTTGATTGGCTGAGTGGATGTGTAGGTGAAGGATTAGGTGGGTGAGGGCAATGGATTGTTTGGTTTGGAACTGGTATGGGGACTGATGGAAAGAAGGGTTGCAGCCAGAGATGGGAACTTTAAGTGTGAGGCCTTTGGGGGTGATGCCAAATGTCAGACAAGCCTGAGAAAATAAAATATGGGAGTGTAATCTGGCTAGGGCGAAGGCATGTTTGCGGAGGGAATGTAAATAAAACTTAATGGGGTCGTTGTGAAGGTGTTGTGAGGGTGACATGGTACTAGAAGGTGGAAAGTGGAACACGAGGCTGAAATGAAAATGAAAATAAATATGAAAAAATATATGGGGAGAGATAAAGGTAAAATTAGAAAGCAAATGGAGATCTGGTGTGAAAAAAGGCGAAAAAGGGTTGGTTAGGGCTGGGCTATGTTGATCCTGTGGTGAACTTGTGTAGGTAGATAATGATGTGCATAAAGGTTAGGTGGTTGTGTTGCCGCCAAAACACGTTAAAGGGTGGAGAAATTCGGGAAAATTTCGAAAAAACTACGTGAGGATGTATTAAAAGGAGTGGTTTGGTGGTGGCAGATTATGGAAATGAAGCTAACAATTGTTTGATGAAGAAATAATGACGTTAAAACCTGTGGGAAGCGGCTAAAAATGATCGGTGATGTGAGAAAAACGGAAATGGAAATAAAGCAAAAGTTATTAAAACTGCCGAAAGGGTTGTTTAATAGCTAAAAGGAACTGTTTGTGGACTGGAAACGGTGGATTTTATAGCAGCAAAGCGGAAAAAAAAAAATTTTTTGGTTATGGTTTCGAAGTGATTTACGTATTATTACGTATTATTGAGTGTATATCGACGGGATAAAATTGTATACTGGATTACGGTAAAAAAGGAGAAGGTGAATAGAAAGTGAAACTGCTGGCAAAAACAGAAGGAGGAAATAAGACGACAGAAAAGACTTCGAAATGTAACAGTGACAATAACAATAACGATAACAATAACAAACGTGATTGTTGGCTTCAAATTAATGATATGAATATAATAGAGGGAAACATTCCACGTGGGAAAAATATATCTAAAAAGAAAGATGATGAAACTTACCAAACAAAAGCGCTGGCAGGTCGATAGACACACAAACAAACACAAACATACACACAAAATTCTAGCTTTCGCAACCAATGGTTGCCTCGTCAGGAAAGAGGGAAGGAGAAGGAAAGACAAAAGGATATGGGTTTTAAGGGAGAGGGTAAGGAGTCATTCCAATCCCGGGAGCGGAAAGACTTACCTTAGGGGGAAAAAAGGACAGGTATACACTCGCACACACACACACACACATCCATCCACACATACACAGACACAAGCAGACATTTGTAAAGGCAAAGAGTTTGGGCAGAGATGTCAGTCGGGGCGGATGTACAGAGGCAAAGATGAAGTTGAAAGACAGGTGGGGTATGAGCGGCGGCAAATTGAAATTAGAAATTAGCGGAGATTGAGGCCTGGCGGATAGCGAGAAGAAAGGATATGCTGAAGGGCAAGTTCCCATCTCCGGAGTTCTGACAGGTTGGTGTTAGTGGGAAGTATCCAGATAACCCGGACGGTGTAACACTGTGCCAAGATGTGCTGGCCGTGCACCAAGGCATGTTTAGCCACAGGGTGATCCTCATTACCAACAAACACTGTCTGCCTGTGTCCATTCATGCGAATGGACAGTTTGTTGCTGGTCATTCCCACATAGAACGCTTCACAGTGTAGGCAGGTCAGTTGGTAAATCACGTGGGTGCTTTCACACGTGGCTCTGCCTTTGATCGTGTACACCTTCCGGGTTACAGGACTGGAATAGGTGGTGGTGGGAGGGTGCATGGGACAGGTTTTACACCGGGGGCGGTTACAGGGGTAGGAGCCAGAGGGTAGGGAAGGTGGTTTGGGGATTTCATAGGGATGAACTAAGAGGTTGCGAAGGTTAGGTGGACGGCGGAAAGACACTCTTGGTGGAGTGGGGAGGATTTCATGAAGGATGGATCTCATTTCAGGGCAGGATTTGAGGAAGTCGTATCCCTGCTGGAGAGCCACATTCAGAATCTGATCCAGTCCCGGAAAGTATCCTGTCACAAGTGGGGCACTTTTGGGGTTCTTCTGTGGAAGGTTCCGGGTTTGAGGAGATGAGGATGTGGCTCTGGTTATTTGCTTCTGTACCAGGTCGGGAGGGTAGTTACGGGATGCAAAAGCTGTTTTTAGGTTGTTGGTGTAATGGTTCAAGGATTCCGGACTGGAGCAGATTCGTTTGCCACGAAGACCTAGGCTGTAGGGAAGGGACCGTTTGATGTGGAATGGGTGGCAGCTGTCATAATGGAGGTACTGTTGCTTGTTGGTGGGTTTAATGTGGACGGACGTGTGAAGCTGGCCATTGGACAGGTGGAGGTCAACGTCAAGGAAAGTGGCATGGGATTTGGAGTAGGACCAGGTGAATCTGATGGAACCAAAGGAGTTGAGGTTGGAGAGGAAATTCTGGAGTTCTTCTTCACTGTGAGTCCAGATCACGAAAATGTCATCAATAAATCTGTACCAAACTTCGGGTTGGCAGGCCTGGGTAACCAGGAAGGCTTCCTCTAAGCGACCCATGAATAGGTTGGCATACGAGGGGGCCATCCTGGTACCCATGGCTGTTCCCTTTAATTGTTGGTATGTCTGGCCTTCAAAAGTGAAGAAGTTGTGGGTCAGGATGAAGCTGGCTAAGGTAATGAGGAAAGAGGTTTTAGGTAGGGCGGCAGGTGATCGGCGTGAAAGGAAGTGCTCCATCGCAGCGAGGCCCTGGACATGCGGAATATTTGTGTATAAGGAAGTGGCATCAATGGTTACAAGGATGGTTTCCGGGGGTAACAGACTGGGTAGGGATTCCAGGCGTTTGAGAAAGTGGTTGGTGTCTTTGATGAAGGATGGGAGACTGCATGTAATGGGTTGAAGGTGTTGATCTACGTAGGCAGAGATGCGTTCGGGGGGGCTTGGTAACCAGCTACAATGGGACGGCCGGGATGATTGGGTTTGTGAATTTTGGGAAGAAGGTAGAAGGTAGGGGTGCGGGGTGTTGGTGGGGTCAGGAGGTTGATGGAGTCGGGTGAAAGGTTTTGTAGGGGGCCTAAGGTTCTGAGGATTCCTTGAAGCTCCGCCTGGACATCAGGAATGGGATTGCCTTGGCAAACTTTGTAAGTAGTGTTGTCTGAAAGCTGACGCAGTCCCTCAGCCACATACTCCCGACGATCAAGTACCACAGTTGTGGAACCCTTGTCCGCCGGAAGAATGACGATGGATCGGTCAGCCTTCAGATCACGGATAGCCTGGGCTTCAGCAGTGGTGATGTTGGGAGTAGGATTAAGGTTTTTTAAGAAGGATTGAGAGGCAAGGCTGGAAGTCAGAAATTCCTGGAAGGTTAGGAGAGGGTGATTTTGAGGAAGAGGAGGTGGGTCCCACTGTGACGGAGGACGGAACTGTTCCAGGCATGGTTCAATTTGGATAGTGTCTTGGGGAGTTGGATCATTAGGAGTAGGATTAGGATCATTTTTCTTCGTGGCAAAGTGATATTTCCAGCAGAGAGTACGGGTGTAGGACAGTAAATCTTTGACGAGGGCTGTTTGGTTAAATCTGGGAGTGGGGCTGAAGGTGAGGCCTTTGGATAGGACAGAGGTTTCGGATTGGGAGAGAGGTTTGGAGGAAAGGTTAACTACTGAATTGGGGTGTTGTGGTTCCAGATTGCGTTGATTGGAATTTTGAGGTTTTGGAGGGAGTGGAGCTGGAAGTGGGAGATTGAGTAGATGGGAGAGACTGGGTTTGTGTGCAATGAGAGGAGGTTGAGGTTTGCTGGAAAGGTTGTGAAGGGTGAGTGAGTTGCCTTTCCGGAGGTGGGAAACCAGGAGATTGGATAGTTTTTTAAGGTGGAGGGTGGCATGCTGCTCTAATTTGCGGTTGGCCTGTAGGAGGATGCTCTGAACAACAGGTGTGGATGTGGGAGAGGAAAGATTGAGGATTTTTATAAAGGATAGGAGTTGATGGGCGTGTTGATTGGCTGAGTGGATGTGTAGGTGAAGGATTAGGTGGGTGAGGGCAATGGATTGTTTGGTTTGGAACTGGTATAGGGACTGATGGAAAGAAGGGTTGCAGCCAGAGATGGGAACTTTAAGTGTGAGGCCTTTGGGGGTGATGCCAAATGTCAGACAAGCCTGAGAAAATAAAATATGGGAGTGTAATCTGGCTAGGGCGAAGGCATGTTTGCGGAGGGAATGTAAATAAAACTTAATGGGGTCGTTGTGAAGGTGTTGTGAGGGTGACATGGTACTAGAAGGTGGAAAGTGGAACACGAGGCTGAAATGAAAATGAAAATAAATATGAAAAAATATATGGGGAGAGATAAAGGTAAAATTAGAAAGCAAATGGAGATCTGGTGTGAAAAAAGGCGAAAAAGGGTTGGTTAGGGCTGGGCTATGTTGATCCTGTGGTGAACTTGTGTAGGTAGATAATGATGTGCATAAAGGTTAGGTGGTTGTGTTGCCGCCAAAACACGTTAAAGGGTGGAGAAATTCGGGAAAATTTCGAAAAAACTACGTGAGGATGTATTAAAAGGAGTGGTTTGGTGGTGGCAGATTATGGAAATGAAGCTAACAATTGTTTGATGAAGAAATAATGACGTTAAAACCTGTGGGAAGCGGCTAAAAATGATCGGTGATGTGAGAAAAACGGAAATGGAAATAAAGCAAAAGTTATTAAAACTGCCGAAAGGGTTGTTTAATAGCTAAAAGGAACTGTTTGTGGACTGGAAACGGTGGATTTTATAGCAGCAAAGCGGAAAAAAAAATTTTTTTGGTTATGGTTTCGAAGTGATTTACGTATTATTACGTATTATTGAGTGTATATCGACGGGATAAAATTGTATACTGGATTACGGTAAAAAAGGAGAAGGTGAATAGAAAGTGAAACTGCTGGCAAAAACAGAAGGAGGAAATAAGACGACAGAAAAGACTTCGAAATGTAACAGTGACAATAACAATAACGATAACAATAACAAACGTGATTGTTGGCTTCAAATTAATGATATGAATATAATAGAGGGAAACATTCCACGTGGGAAAAATATATCTAAAAAGAAAGATGATGAAACTTACCAAACAAAAGCGCTGGCAGGTCGATAGACACACAAACATACACACAAAATTCTAGCTTTCGCAACCAATGGTTGCCTCGTCAGGAAAGAGGGAAGGAGAAGGAAAGACAAAAGGATATGGGTTTTAAGGGAGAGGGTAAGGAGTCATTCCAATCCCGGGAGCGGAAAGACTTACCTTAGGGGGAAAAAAGGACAGGTATACACTCGCACACACACACACATCCATCCACACATACACAGACACAAGCAGACATTTGTAAAGGCAAAGAGTTTGGGCAGAGATGTCAGTCGGGGCGGATGTACAGAGGCAAAGATGAAGTTGAAAGACAGGTGGGGTATGAGCGGCGGCAAATTGAAATTAGAAATTAGCGGAGATTGAGGCCTGGCGGATAGCGAGAAGAAAGGATATGCTGAAGGGCAAGTTCCCATCTCCGGAGTTCTGACAGGTTGGTGTTAGTGGGAAGTATCCAGATAACCCGGACGGTGTAACACTGTGCCAAGATGTGCTGGCCGTGCACCAAGGCATGTTTAGCCACAGGGTGATCCTCATTACCAACAAACACTGTCTGCCTGTGTCCATTCATGCGAATGGACAGTTTGTTGCTGGTCATTCCCACATAGAACGCTTCACAGTGTAGGCAGGTCAGTTGGTAAATCACGTGGGTGCTTTCACACGTGGCTCTGCCTTTGATCGTGTACACCTTCCGGGTTACAGGACTGGAATAGGTGGTGGTGGGAGGGTGCATGGGACAGGTTTTACACCGGGGGCGGTTACAGGGGTAGGAGCCAGAGGGTAGGGAAGGTGGTTTGGGGATTTCATAGGGATGAACTAAGAGGTTGCGAAGGTTAGGTGGACGGCGGAAAGACACTCTTGGTGGAGTGGGGAGGATTTCATGAAGGATGGATCTCATTTCAGGGCAGGATTTGAGGAAGTCGTATCCCTGCTGGAGAGCCACATTCAGAATCTGATCCAGTCCCGGAAAGTATCCTGTCACAAGTGGGGCACTTTTGGGGTTCTTCTGTGGAAGGTTCCGGGTTTGAGGAGATGAGGATGTGGCTCTGGTTATTTGCTTCTGTACCAGGTCGGGAGGGTAGTTACGGGATGCAAAAGCTGTTTTTAGGTTGTTGGTGTAATGGTTCAAGGATTCCGGACTGGAGCAGATTCGTTTGCCACGAAGACCTAGGCTGTAGGGAAGGGACCGTTTGATGTGGAATGGGTGGCAGCTGTCATAATGGAGGTGCTGTTGCTTGTTGGTGGGTTTAATGTGGACGGACGTGTGAAGCTGGCCATTGGACAGGTGGAGGTCAACGTCAAGGAAAGTGGCATGGGATTTGGAGTAGGACCAGGTGAATCTGATGGAACCAAAGGAGTTGAGGTTGGAGAGGAAATTCTGGAGTTCTTCTTCACTGTGAGTCCAGATCACGAAAATGTCATCAATAAATCTGTACCAAACTTCGGGTTGGCAGGCCTGGGTAACCAGGAAGGCTTCCTCTAAGCGACCCATGAATAGGTTGGCATACGAGGGGGCCATCCTGGTACCCATGGCTGTTCCCTTTAATTGTTGGTATGTCTGGCCTTCAAAAGTGAAGAAGTTGTGGGTCAGGATGAAGCTGGCTAAGGTAATGAGGAAAGAGGTTTTAGGTAGGGCGGCAGGTGATCGGCGTGAAAGGAAGTGCTCCATCGCAGCGAGGCCCTGGACATGCGGAATATTTGTGTATAAGGAAGTGGCATCAATGGTTACAAGGATGGTTTCCGGGGGTAACAGACTGGGTAGGGATTCCAGGCGTTTGAGAAAGTGGTTGGTGTCTTTGATGAAGGATGGGAGACTGCATGTAATGGGTTGAAGGTGTTGATCTACGTAGGCAGAGATGCGTTCGGTGGGGGCTTGGTAACCAGCTACAATGGGACGGCCGGGATGATTGGGTTTGTGAATTTTGGGAAGAAGGTAGAAGGTAGGGGTGCGGAGTGTTGGTGGGGTCAGGAGGTTGATGGAGTCGGGTGAAAGGTTTTGTAGGGGGCCTAAGGTTCTGAGGATTCCTTGAAGCTCCGCCTGGACATCAGGAATGGGATTGCCTTGGCAAACTTTGTAAGTAGTGTTGTCTGAAAGCTGACGCAGTCCCTCAGCCACATACTCCCGACGATCAAGTACCACAGTTGTGGAACCCTTGTCCGCCGGAAGAATGACGATGGATCGGTCAGCCTTCAGATCACGGATAGCCTGGGCTTCAGCAGTGGTGATGTTGGGAGTAGGATTAAGGTTTTTTAAGAAGGATTGAGAGGCAAGGCTGGAAGTCAGAAATTCCTGGAAGGTTAGGAGAGGGTGATTTTGAGGAAGAGGAGGTGGGTCCCGCTGTGACGGAGGACGGAACTGTTCCAGGCATGGTTCAATTTGGATAGTGTCTTGGGGAGTTGGATCATTAGGAGTAGGATTAGGATCATTTTTCTTCGTGGCAAAGTGATATTTCCAGCAGAGAGTACGGGTGTAGGACAGTAAATCTTTGACGAGGGCTGTTTGGTTAAATCTGGGAGTGGGGCTGAAGGTGAGGCCTTTGGATAGGACAGAGGTTTCGGATTGGGAGAGAGGTTTGGAGGAAAGGTTAACTACTGAATTGGGGTGTTGTGGTTCCAGATTGCGTTGATTGGAATTTTGAGGTTTTGGAGGGAGTGGAGCTGGAAGTGGGAGATTGAGTAGATGGGAGAGACTGGGTTTGTGTGCAATGAGAGGAGGTTGAGGTTTGCTGGAAAGGTTGTGAAGGGTGAGTGAGTTGCCTTTCCGGAGGTGGGAAACCAGGAGATTGGATAGTTTTTTAAGGTGGAGGGTGGCATGCTGCTCTAATTTGCGGTTGGCCTGTAGGAGGATGCTCTGAACAACAGGTGTGGATGTGGGAGAGGAAAGATTGAGGATTTTTATAAAGGATAGGAGTTGATGGGCGTGTTGATTGGCTGAGTGGATGTGTAGGTGAAGGATTAGGTGGGTGAGGGCAATGGATTGTTTGGTTTGGAACTGGTATAGGGACTGATGGAAAGAAGGGTTGCAGCCAGAGATGGGAACTTTAAGTGTGAGGCCTTTGGGGGTGATGCCAAATGTCAGACAAGCCTGAGAAAATAAAATATGGGAGTGTAATCTGGCTAGGGCGAAGGCATGTTTGCGGAGGGAATGTAAATAAAACTTAATGGGGTCGTTGTGAAGGTGTTGTGAGGGTGACATGGTACTAGAAGGTGGAAAGTGGAACACGAGGCTGAAATGAAAATGAAAATAAATATGAAAAAATATATGGGGAGAGATAAAGGTAAAATTAGAAAGCAAATGGAGATCTGGTGTGAAAAAAGGCGAAAAAGGGTTGGTTAGGGCTGGGCTATGTTGATCCTGTGGTGAACTTGTGTAGGTAGATAATGATGTGCATAAAGGTTAGGTGGTTGTGTTGCCGCCAAAACACGTTAAAGGGTGGAGAAATTCGGGAAAATTTCGAAAAAACTACGTGAGGATGTATTAAAAGGAGTGGTTTGGTGGTGGCAGATTATGGAAATGAAGCTAACAATTGTTTGATGAAGAAATAATGACGTTAAAACCTGTGGGAAGCGGCTAAAAATGATCGGTGATGTGAGAAAAACGGAAATGGAAATAAAGCAAAAGTTATTAAAACTGCCGAAAGGGTTGTTTAATAGCTAAAAGGAACTGTTTGTGGACTGGAAACGGTGGATTTTATAGCAGCAAAGCGGAAAAAAAAAATTATTTGGTTATGGTTTCTAAGTGATTTACGTATTATTACGTATTATTGAGTGTATATCGACGGGATAAAATTGTATACTGGATTACGGTAAAAAAGGAGAAGGTGAATAGAAAGTGAAACTGCTGGCAAAAACAGAAGGAGGAAATAAGACGACAGAAAAGACTTCGAAATGTAACAGTGACAATAACAATAACGATAACAATAACAAACGTGATTGTTGGCTTCAAATTAATGATATGAATATAATAGAGGGAAACATTCCACGTGGGAAAAATATATCTAAAAAGAAAGATGATGAAACTTACCAAACAAAAGCGCTGGCAGGTCGATAGACACACAAACAAACACAAACATACACACAAAATTCTAGCTTTCGCAACCAATGGTTGCCTCGTCAGGAAAGAGGGAAGGAGAAGGAAAGACAAAAGGATATGGGTTTTAAGGGAGAGGGTAAGGAGTCATTCCAATCCCGGGAGCGGAAAGACTTACCTTAGGGGGAAAAAAGGACAGGTATACACTCGCACACACACACACACACATCCATCCACACATACACAGACACAAGCAGACATTTGTAAAGGCAAAGAGTTTGGGCAGAGATGTCAGTCGGGGCGGATGTACAGAGGCAAAGATGAAGTTGAAAGACAGGTGGGGTATGAGCGGCGGCAAATTGAAATTAGAAATTAGCGGAGATTGAGGCCTGGCGGATAGCGAGAAGAAAGGATATGCTGAAGGGCAAGTTCCCATCTCCGGAGTTCTGACAGGTTGGTGTTAGTGGGAAGTATCCAGATAACCCGGACGGTGTAACACTGTGCCAAGATGTGCTGGCCGTGCACCAAGGCATGTTTAGCCACAGGGTGATCCTCATTACCAACAAACACTGTCTGCCTGTGTCCATTCATGCGAATGGACAGTTTGTTGCTGGTCATTCCCACATAGAACGCTTCACAGTGTAGGCAGGTCAGTTGGTAAATCACGTGGGTGCTTTCACACGTGGCTCTGCCTTTGATCGTGTACACCTTCCGGGTTACAGGACTGGAATAGGTGGTGGTGGGAGGGTGCATGGGACAGGTTTTACACCGGGGGCGGTTACAGGGGTAGGAGCCAGAGGGTAGGGAAGGTGGTTTGGGGATTTCATAGGGATGAACTAAGAGGTTGCGAAGGTTAGGTGGACGGCGGAAAGACACTCTTGGTGGAGTGGGGAGGATTTCATGAAGGATGGATCTCATTTCAGGGCAGGATTTGAGGAAGTCGTATCCCTGCTGGAGAGCCACATTCAGAATCTGATCCAGTCCCGGAAAGTATCCTGTCACAAGTGGGGCACTTTTGGGGTTCTTCTGTGGAAGGTTCCGGGTTTGAGGAGATGAGGATGTGGCTCTGGTTATTTGCTTCTGTACCAGGTCGGGAGGGTAGTTACGGGATGCAAAAGCTGTTTTTAGGTTGTTGGTGTAATGGTTCAAGGATTCCGGACTGGAGCAGATTCGTTTGCCACGAAGACCTAGGCTGTAGGGAAGGGACCGTTTGATGTGGAATGGGTGGCAGCTGTCATAATGGAGGTGCTGTTGCTTGTTGGTGGGTTTAATGTGGACGGACGTGTGAAGCTGGCCATTGGACAGGTGGAGGTCAACGTCAAGGAAAGTGGCATGGGATTTGGAGTAGGACCAGGTGAATCTGATGGAACCAAAGGAGTTGAGGTTGGAGAGGAAATTCTGGAGTTCTTCTTCACTGTGAGTCCAGATCACGAAAATGTCATCAATAAATCTGTACCAAACTTCGGGTTGGCAGGCCTGGGTAACCAGGAAGGCTTCCTCTAAGCGACCCATGAATAGGTTGGCATACGAGGGGGCCATCCTGGTACCCATGGCTGTTCCCTTTAATTGTTGGTATGTCTGGCCTTCAAAAGTGAAGAAGTTGTGGGTCAGGATGAAGCTGGCTAAGGTAATGAGGAAAGAGGTTTTAGGTAGGGCGGCAGGTGATCGGCGTGAAAGGAAGTGCTCCATCGCAGCGAGGCCCTGGACATGCGGAATATTTGTGTATAAGGAAGTGGCATCAATGGTTACAAGGATGGTTTCCGGGGGTAACAGACTGGGTAGGGATTCCAGGCGTTTGAGAAAGTGGTTGGTGTCTTTGATGAAGGATGGGAGACTGCATGTAATGGGTTGAAGGTGTTGATCTACGTAGGCAGAGATGCGTTCGGTGGGGGCTTGGTAACCAGCCTTCCTGGTTACCCAGGCCTGCCAACCCGAAGTTTGGTACAGATTTATTGATGACATTTTCGTGATCTGGACTCACAGTGAAGAAGAACTCCAGAATTTCCTCTCCAACCTCAACTCCTTTGGTTCCATCAGATTCACCTGGTCCTACTCCAAATCCCATGCCACTTTCCTTGACGTTGACCTCCACCTGTCCAATGGCCAGCTTCACACGTCCGTCCACATTAAACCCACCAACAAGCAACAGTACCTCCATTATGACAGCTGCCACCCATTCCACATCAAACGGTCCCTTCCCTACAGCCTAGGTCTTCGTGGCAAACGAATCTGCTCCAGTCCGGAATCCTTGAACCATTACACCAACAACCTAAAAACAGCTTTTGCATCCCGTAACTACCCTCCCGACCTGGTACAGAAGCAAATAACCAGAGCCACATCCTCATCTCCTCAAACCCGGAACCTTCCACAGAAGAACCCCAAAAGTGCCCCACTTGTGACAGGATACTTTCCGGGACTGGATCAGATTCTGAATGTGGCTCTCCAGCAGGGATACGACTTCCTCAAATCCTGCCCTGAAATGAGATCCATCCTTCATGAAATCCTCCCCACTCCACCAAGAGTGTCTTTCCGCCGTCCACCTAACCTTCGCAACCTCTTAGTTCATCCCTATGAAATCCCCAAACCACCTTCCCTACCCTCTGGCTCCTACCCCTGTAACCGCCCCCGGTGTAAAACCTGTCCCATGCACCCTCCCACCACCACCTATTCCAGTCCTGTAACCCGGAAGGTGTACACGATCAAAGGCAGAGCCACGTGTGAAAGCACCCACGTGATTTACCAACTGACCTGCCTACACTGTGAAGCGTTCTATGTGGGAATGACCAGCAACAAACTGTCCATTCGCATGAATGGACACAGGCAGACAGTGTTTGTTGGTAATGAGGATCACCCTGTGGCTAAACATGCCTTGGTGCACGGCCAGCACATCTTGGCACAGTGTTACACCGTCCGGGTTATCTGGATACTTCCCACTAACACCAACCTGTCAGAACTCCGGAGATGGGAACTTGCCCTTCAGCATATCCTTTCTTCTCGCTATCCGCCAGGCCTCAATCTCCGCTAATTTCTAATTTCAATTTGCCGCCGCTCATACCCCACCTGTCTTTCAACTTCATCTTTGCCTCTGTACATCCGCCCCGACTGACATCTCTGCCCAAACTCTTTGCCTTTACAAATGTCTGCTTGTGTCTGTGTATGTGTGGATGGATGTGTGTGTGTGTGCGAGTGTATACCTGTCCTTTTTTCCCCCTAAGGTAAGTCTTTCCGCTCCCGGGATTGGAATGACTCCTTACCCTCTCCCTTAAAACCCATATCCTTTTGTCTTTCCTTCTCCTTCCCTCTTTCCTGACGAGGCAACCATTGGTTGCGAAAGCTAGAATTTTGTGTGTATGTTTGTGTTTGTTTGTGTGTCTATCGACCTGCCAGCGCTTTTGTTTGGTAAGTTTCATCATCTTTCTTTTTAGATATATTTTTCCCACGTGGAATGTTTCCCTCTATTATATTCATATATATATATATATATATATATATATATATCATTTTCTGGTAATTTTTCTGTATAAATAGACAATATATGAAATCTGCATACTACACTTAATTTTGTGAGCAAAATTACAAAATATGTTGAAGTACTGGCGTACAGATCAGCAAGTATGTTGTGGCCGCATAGAAGTTGACTGAAATAATGAGCTTGACTGTAAAATAAATTTATAATTTGACTACAGTAAATTATTTGTAGAAAAGAAAAAAGGAAATTAGTTATAGGGAAATTGGACTATACTTGCTACTAAATTTAAATCCCACACCATATTTTTTTGTCCTTATGTGACGGCTAATCTTCGAAACAACTGTAGTGATTTTAATACACTTGTCACTAGACTGAGTCACAGGGAAGGTTTGTATATATAATTTATTACTGTTATGTCAGACAAGTGATAGTCATATACACTTAGTAATACTCAAGTGAAGCCAAGGTGGGTCGCTAGTAAAAAGTAATTTTGGAAAAGTGCTGTCTTACTGTTATGTGTGGCTATAAATTACAGCAATTAGGGATGATATGAATACAATTATATAGATAAATTGTAAACATTGAACCTTTTGTGAGGTAGTTTCTTGGAAGTTCACAACACACATCCACTCCAGTACTTTTTACACATTTACCTTTCTTTTTCTAAGAGTCTACTTTAAGAGTGAATAATAGTTTTGTTTGTTACAGAATAATCGTTTTACCTTCTTCAAAAAGCTCTAAATGATAGACTTGTGTGGGAGGGTAGTTTAAATTTCCAGTTATTAGTCTTAGATAGGGACTACAGTTATTACGAGAAAGAGGACAGAAGATTAATACAGTAAGGATGTGAAAATTGGAAATCATATATGCACGACTGCTTTATAACGACAATTTACTGTTCTTCCAGGAGAGGGAGATGAACTGCAAAAGGCTGTTTCTTAGTTTTATCAACAAAGCTATTTGAGTATAGTAAACCCAGGCTTATAGAGACAAGGGCTAGTAACATCGCATATCCTCTTATCATAAGCTTTGAGTTTGCTTCAGCGATCACTCTTCAGGTACAACTATGCAGTGTTACCTACCCCAGAGAATGGGTTTCTTGACTTAATGACCCGATTAACAGTCTTTGCTGTACAGCAATAGAAATGTCACTTTAGTACTTCATTTATCTCTTCAGTGTTTTATAAATTGCTCTGGAAATAGTGTGCATCATTTTTCTGATATTTTGTGGATTATGTTGATAAATCTAGATTGTATATTAACATTATCATGCTTTGTAAGATTGCGAGGAAATTCTACAGATATGAATATATTTATTTTGTAATTGCAGAAACATAAAATGAATAGTGGTAATATTTTTTCCCCCTCACTGTTTGCACGTTCATTTAGTGCTTCAGTGTAGGAAACAGGAGACTATTCCAAAATTACTTATTTAATTTACTTGCTAAAAGTTTGTTGTTAATAAGCCACTGATGACACATTTTGTGATGATAAAACTTCAGTTATTCTCTTTGAATATCATAATGACTGTTTTTCATCATTTTCATTTCTGAAGAATTTCCAATAATTTCAAACTCAGAGGAGCAAATTAATGAATATACTTGAAATAAAACCAGTGAGTTCTGCAGTAATGTGTCCCATAAAACGTCTTGAATTCTCAGTTTATTATAGATAGGTACATACATGGATTATTTCCTTTACAGGAAATATTCTCCACTTACAATATTAATGGTCTACATCTGTTAACTAACAGATACCACACAAACTGAACATTTATATTACATCAGTTACAGAGTTAAGTTTCCATGATTTTGATCTTTTTTTATCATAAGTAAATAAGGCACAACAAAGTCCATGACAAGTGGATCCCAATTGTCACAGTCTCATAACACCCACAGAAAACAGACATTTAAAAAAAAAAAAGGTGTGTATGAATAGAAAGAGCTAATGTAAATTAAATTATAAATGTTTGCCTGACGTTCCTCAAGTGGGAAAAACATCAGTGTTGCCACGAGTATTTGTAATACTACAAGTGTACTATATGATTAAGTGAGGATGGCGTCCTCTTGGGTAAAATATTCCGGAGGTAAAATAGTCCCCCATTCGGATCTCCGGGCGGGGACTACTCAAGAGGATGTCATTATTAGGAGAAAGAAAGCTGGCGTTCTACGGATCGGAGCGTGGAATGTCAGATCCCTTAATCGGGCAGGCAGGTTAGAAAATGTGAAAAGGGAAATGGATAGGTTAAAGTTAGATATAGTGGGAATTAGTGAAGTTCGACAGTAGCAGGAACAAGAATTCTGGTCAGGTGAATACAGGGTTATAAATACAAAATCAAATAGGGGTAATGCAGGAGTCAGTTTAATAATGAATAAAAAAATAGGAGTGCGGGTAAGCTACTACAAACAGCATAGTGAACGCATTATTGTGGCCAAGATAGACACGAAGCCCATGCCTACTACAGTAGTACAAGTTTATATGCCAACTAGCTCTGCAGGCGACGAAGTAAATTGAAGAAATGTATGATGAAATAAAAGAAATTATTCAGATAGTGAAGGGAGACGAAAATTTAATAGTCATGGGTGACTGGAATTCAGTAGTAGGAAAAGGGAGAGAAGGAAACGTAGTAGGTGAATATGGATTGGGGCTAAGAAATGACAGACGAAGCCGCCTGATAGAATTTTGCACAGAGCACAACTTAATCATAGCTAACACTTGGTTCAAGAATTATAAAAGAAGGTTGTATACATGGAAGAAGCCTGGAGATACTAAAAGGTTTCAGATAGATTACATAATGGTAAGACAGATATTTAGGAACCAGGTTTTAAATTGTAAGATGTTTCCAGGGACAGATGTGGACTCTGATCACAATCTATTGGTTATGAACTGTAGATTAAAACTGAAGAAACTGCAAAAAGGTGGGAATTTAAGGAGATGGGAACTGGATAAACTGAAAGAACCAGAGGTTGTAAGAGTTTCAGGGAGAGCATGAGGGAACAATTGACAGGAATGGGGGAAAGAAATACAGTAGAAGAAGAATGGGTAGCTCTGAAGGATGAAGTAGTGAAGGCAGCAGAGGATCAAGTAGGTAAAAAGACGAGGGCTAATAGCAATCCTTGGGTAACAGAAGAAATATTGAATTTAATTGATGAAAGGAGAAAATATAAAAATGCAGTAAATGAAGCAGGCAAAAAGGGATACAAACGTCTCAAAAATGAGATCAACAGGAAGTGCAAAATGGCTAAGCAGGGATGGCTAGAGGACAAATGTAAGGATGTAGAGGGTTATCTCACTAGGGGTAAGATAGATACTGCCTACAGGAAAATTAAAGAGACATTTGGTGAACAGAAAACCACTTGTATGAATATCAACAGCTCAGATGGAAACCCAGTTCTAAGCAAAGTAGGGAAAGCAGAAAGGTGGAGGGAGTATATAGAGGGCCTATACAAGGGCAATGTACTTGAGGACAATATTATGGAAATGGAAGAGGATGTAGATGAAGATGAAATGGGAGATACGATACTGCATGAAGAGTTTGACAGAGCACTGAAAGACCTGAGCTGAAAAAAGGCCCCGGGAGTAGACAACATTCCATCAGAACTACTGACGGCCTTGGGAGAGCCAGTCCTGACAAAACTCTACCATGCGATGAGCAAGATGTATGAGACAGGCGAAATACCCTCAGACTTCAAGAAGAATATAATTCCAATCCCAAAGAAAGCAGGTGTTGACAGATGTGAAAATTACCGAGCAATCAGTTTAATAAGTCACGAATGCAAAATACTGATGCTTATTCTCTACAGACGAATGGAAAAACTGGTAGAAGCTGACCTCGGGGAAGATCAGTTTACATTCCGTAGAAATGTTGGAACACGTGAGCCAAGACTGACCCTACGACATATCTTACAAGCTAGATTAAGGAAAGGCAAACCTATGTTTCTAGCATTTGTAGACTTAGAGACAGCTTTTGACAATGTTGACTGGAATACTCTCTTTCAAATTCTGAAGGTGGCAGGGGTAAAGTACAGGGAGCGAAAGGCTATTTACAATTTGTACAGAAACCAGATGGCAGTTGTAAGAGTCGAGGGGCACGAAAGGGAAGCAGTGGTTGGGAAGGGAGTGAGGCAGGGTTGTAGCCTATCCCCAGTGTTATTCAATCTGTATATTGAGCAAGCAGTGAAGGAAACAAAAGAAAAATTCAGAGTAGGTATTAAAATCCATGGAGAAGAAATAAAAACTTTGAGGTTTGCCGATGACATTGTAATTCTGTCAGAGACAGCAAAGGACTTGGAAGAGCACTTGAACGGAATGGACAGTGTCATGAAAGGAGGGTATAAGATGAACATCAACAAAAGCAAAACGACGATAATGGAATGTAGTCGAATTAAGTCAGGTGATGCTGAGGGAATTAGATTAGAAAATGAGACACTTAAAGTAGTAAAGGAGTTTTGGTATTTGGGGAGCAAAATAACTGATGATGGTCGAAGTAGAGAAATTTGTTAACATCGAGTATTGATTTAAGTGTCAGGAAGTCGTTTCTGAAAGTATTTGTATGGAGCATAGCCATGTATGGAAGTGAAACATGGACGATAACTAGCTTGGACAAGAAGAGAATAGAAGCTTTTGAAATGTGGTGCTACAGTAGAATGCTGAAGATTAGATGGGTAGATCACATAACTAATGAGGAAGTATTGAATAGGATTGGGGAGAAGAGAAGTTTGTGGCACAACTTGACTAGAAGAAGGGATCGGTTGGTAGGACATGTTCTGAGGCATCAAGGGATCACCAATTTAGTATTAGAGGGCAGCGTGGAGGGTAAAAATCGTAGAGGGAGACCAAGAGATGAATACACTAAACAGATTCAGAAGGATGTAGGTTGCAGTAGGCACTGGGAGATGAAGAAGCTTGCAGAGGATAGAGTAGCATGGAGAGCTGCATCAAACCAGTCTCAGGACTGAAGACCACAACAACAACAACAACAACAACAACAAGTGTTGGCTTCAGTCTGGACATGATCAATTCATCTTGTGAAAAAGCTACCAAGCTTAAAAGCTGATCTTTGTAATTTTATTTATTAGTATAAGCACAGTAGTGGTACAGGAAAGATATAGCTCTCCCTTGGCGTTTTCTGTGGATATAGGCACACACTCATCACAGAAAGTGTACTGTTGGTGTTTTAGGCAGGGCATCAATTTAGTAGTCGATATCAAAATTCTGAATCACATGCTCCTATGTATCAGATTCTTCAGTTAAAGTTTTCATGCTCTGTTTGACCAAATAATGCTTGTAATTGAAATAATAAACTTCGATGTGCTATCTGCGATACTCATACCTTTACAATATCATAGCAGTTGACTAATATTCTTATGTTTAGCGGAGAGAATGTAGTTTGTTGACAAAACATTTGAAATATTCAAATATCCAGAACCAATAGACTGTGAAGCAGTTTAAATAACAATAGTACTCATTCAATGCAGGAATAGAGAGATTGCTACGTACCAGAAAGAAGACACATTAAGTTGCAGACAGGAACAATTAAAGGACACTTACACATTAGTTTTAGGCCATAGCCTTCATCAGAAAAAGATAAATACACACCAGTCATCCATACAAGCAAGCACACTGACAAACACATTACTGCTAACTCCAGCAGCTCGGGCCACAATCCTACATATTTGATACTCCTACCTGGCATTTCCACTGTTAGAATAACATTCATTCTAGTGTTGTAATGACCGAAATGTCTGTAAGAGACCAAAGAACCCATCTTAACTGCTCCAGAATATTAACAGATAATTTGACAAAATACATAATTTTGAAATATGCTCTTTTATTAAAAGTAATTACCTTTGCAAAGTATGTAACTCATCGGGACGACTAGGAGATGGAGGGCTGGGAATGCATTTTGTTTCTTGTAAATCTTACTGAGTTAAGTTTTTAACAAAATATGAAATATTTAAATTGTGTTGTAATTCACAAATACAAAACACAATTGATTTGTAATCTTGTTAACATCAGGATTCTGTTTGGATATTTACTATGTTAATTTGATAAACAACACTCAGAGAGTCGTGTTCTGATTAAAACAGACTCTAAAATGTACATCTGTCAAGTGTGTTTCAAAACAACCTCCTTGGTCAAATCACCTGTACTGTTAAAAGCAGAAACTAAAGGATGGTGTTTTCATGACTAATGGGCAATACAAAACCACACGATTTGTTCATTAAAATCAGATCCATTTCTGCCATAGATACTGTGCTCTGTTAATCGCCTGTGTAAGGAGTCCAAAATGTAATTGTTTATTTGAAACTGGAGATAAATCCACCATTTTGAATAGTTTTGACTCAGTATGACACAAACCATTTTAACGCGCAAGTGACCAAGCCAGTTCGCAAAGTAGTCCTGTGTATTAAAATATTGTGTAATAGCAGCATGGATTGTTTAATCAATTGTTACTCTGTGTAGATGTTGGTTGGTTGGTTGGGGTAAGGAGACCAGACAGCGAGGTCATCGGTCTCATCGGATTAGGGAAGGATGGGGAAGGAAGTCGGCCGTGCCCTTTGAAAGGAATCATCCCGGCATTTGCCTGGAGCGATTTAGGGAAATCACGGAAAACCTAAATCAGGATGGCCGGACGCGGGATTGAACCGTCGTCCTCCCGAATGCGAGTCCAGTGTCTAACCACTGCGCCACCTCGCTCGGTGTGTAGATGTTAATCTCCAGGGTAATGAATGGTTCTCTGTAACTGAATTAAACATCCAGAGCCGTATTTCAAATAGCATAGAGCCTATTATTACTGTAACTATGTTGTTTTTGATTCAATCATTAGGCTGAAGACTGATTTGATGCAGCCATCCACACTACTCTATCCTGTGCAAGGCTCTTCGTGTCCAAATAACTACTGCAGTCTACATCATTCTGAATTTGATTTACTGTTTTCATCTCTTGGCCTCCCTCTAAAATTTTAACCCCTCTCCCCCCCCCCCCCCCACACACACACCACTCACTCTCTCTCCCTCTCTGCCCCCCTTCCTCTATCTCTCTCTCCCCCCTCCCTCCCTCCCTCCGCCCCTCCCCCCTTCCAGTACTAAACAGGAGATCCCTTGATGTCTGAGAATGTGTCCAATCAACCGATTCCTTCTTTTAGTCAAGTTAAGCCACAAATTTATTCACTCCCCAGTTCTATTCAGTACCACCACATTTGTTACATGATCTACCCATCTAATCTTCAGCATTCTTCAGTGGCACCACATTTCAAAAGTTTCTATTCTCTTCTTGTTGAAACTATTTACTGCCCATGTTTCACTTCCATACAATGCTACACTCCAGACAAAAGCACTTTCAGAAAAGACTTCCTAAGACTTAAATTTATATTCAATGCCGACAATTTTCCTTTATTCATTAACACTTTTCATGCAATTGCCAGTCTACGTTTTACATCTTCTCTATGTTGGCCACCATCACTTATTTTGCTACCCAAATAGCAAAAATATGTTTAGTGTCTCATTTCCTAACCTAATTCCCTCAGCATTGCCTGATTTAATTTGTCTACCTTCCATTATCCTTGTTTTGCTTTTGTTAATTTTCATCTAGTATCTTCCTTTGGAGACTCTATCCATTCTGTTCAAATGCTCTTTCAAGTCCTTTTCTGACACACACAGTTACAATGTCATCAGCAAACCTCAAAGTTTTTTATTTTGTCTCTCATTAATTCCTTTTCCAATTTTCTTTGATTTACTTTACTGCTTGGTCATTGTGCAGATTGATATCGGGAATAGGCTAGAACTATGTTTCACTCCCTTCTCAACAACTGCTTTTCTTTCATGCCCCTCAACTCGTATAGCTGGTGTCTGGTTTCCGTAAATATTGCACATAACCTTTTACTCCCTGTATTTTGCCCTGCCACTTTCAGCATTCCAAACAGTGTATTCTAGTCAGCATTGTCCAAAGCTTTCTCTAAATGTACAGAAGCTATAAATGTAGGTTTGCCTTTGTTTAACCTATCTTCTAAGATATGTTGTAGGGTCAGTACTGCCTCGTGTGTTTCCCAATTTCTCCATAATCCAAACCAATCTTTCCTGTGGTCAGCTTCCACAAGTTTCTCCATTCTTCTATAATTTTAACTCGTGTTAGTATTTTGCAACCATGATTTATTAAACTGATTGGTCGGTGATATTCACACCTGACACAATTTCTTTGAAATCAGAATTATTACATTCTTCTTGAAGTCATGCGGTATTTCCCCTGCCTCATACATATTGCACAGCAGCTGGAACAGTTTTGTCGTGGTTGGATTTTCCAAAGATATCATTAGTTCTGAGCTAATCTTGTCCATTCCAGGGACCTTGTTCATACTTGAAAAGAGCTCTGTCAAATTATTCTCACAGTATCATATCTCCTATCTTATCATCTCCTTCCTCTTACCCTTCTATAATATTGCCTTCAAGTGCATTTCCCTTGTATAGCCCTTCTACATATTCCTTCCATCTTTCAGCTTTCCCTTCTTTGCTTAGTACTGTGTTTTCCACCTGAGCTCTTAATATTCACACAGCTCCTTGTCTTTTCTCCAAAGATCTCCTTCATTTCCTATATGTGGTATCTATCTTTCCTCTAGTTATATTAGAAGTGTGTTAAAAAATAAACTGAATTTTTTAAATAGTCACCAACCAAAAGAAGGAGTGCACTGCTGCGTACATAATGGCACATTTACGCAAGAAATTTCTGTTTGCTGCATTTCGCTCTGTCTGTTAGTAAGCAAGCTGCAGGCATTGAACTGAGCATGTGCACAAACTGCTCATTGGATTATCAACAATGAAAGAGCTTGATAACAAGTGTGTGTGTGTGTGTGTGTGTGTGTGTGTGTGTGTGTGTGTGTGTGTGTGTGTAAAATTTTGATTCAGACTTGGTAAAACCCTGGAAAATTTAACAGCATAATTTCAGCATCGTCATGACACAAGTTCTATTACATTTGTTTATTAATATTTTTATGGAATTTGTTTTCCTAACCATATGTAAATCTTGACTGCACTTTCGAAACTCTGGCCATGAATACTGAATGCTATCTCAAGTGGCAATAGCGGATTTGCCGTAAATTTCATCATTTCCAGCCCCTGAGTTGAGAAACCAGCAGGTAGCTGCATCTCACATGAACCGGATGCAAATTATGTTTCATTATGCTGCATGGCCTTCTTCTGATCGTCTTTTGCTGATTTATTCGCAAATTTGACAGCTATTTTCTTCCTACCATCCACTTATCTTGTTTGCATGTAATTCTTTCACATTTTTATGCATTTGTTTTTCGGCAAATCGCTCTGATCGACTTTTACTGCCATCTCTTATATCACTTTAATTGCCAAGCTAAGTACTATCATTTTCTCCTATGACTTTTGCTTCTTGTTTACACAGTTTTTAAAAATTAGTCTGTCTCACGGCATTCACAATCAATTTTTTCCTTTTTCTTTTACAATCTTTTTTTTCATATCGCATAGATCACCTCTTATTAACAATTTTTGTTCCTTTAACTCCCATGATTGCTAACACTCCAAACTGTCCTCTCTTGCCATGATGAATCCCATCTCATATTACATTGATTCTTTTCGAAAACATGCTTTGCACTATCAAAACTAAGGTCCCACATTCTGTTACTTGGAATCTGCTTGTCTCTTGGAGTTACTCCAAAAGGCTGAAAGTCCCTGTTTCTGGATGCAATCCTGCCCTACACCAGGCTCTTTTACAGTTTCAAATACAGCAATTTCTTGCTCTTATCTGGCTAATCTGTGACCTATACGCCTCATCAGCCAATTTCCACTCTACCAGACTTCTCTCCTTATACAAATTTCTGCAGTTATCTGCCCCTCGTGTTTCCTTGAATGGTATCATCCACCAAGCCAACTTCAAAATGCAACAACATACCAGACTTCACCTCATAAAGCTACCCACCTTCTCCTAAACTACCTGAACAGTGGTGTTTCCCTTCCTGTCCCTTGCAGCTCCCTAAACAGCCACACCATCAACCACCACTCCTCTCCTACGAAACTGAGCTAGTCCAACCTCCTTAACATCCCATAGCCTTCGCCATTGCCTCCCAGACCAAGAGTAACTCATAATCACAAGAACCAGTCACAATAGTACAGTGTCCTTAACTTCTCATCTATAGCACTCTCCCCTCCTGAATTATCTAAGGGTCTCACTTTCAGCCCTAAACCTGCATTTGATCATTCTGCTTTGGTGAAGGACCTACTTTCCTTCACACGTAATATCCATTGTATACATCACTTTGCAACCCAAACCCGAAACCTTTCCAATAGCAAACCTGCCATTGAACCCTGCCTTGAACAGTTCAGACCACGATCCTAACTTCATCCACCATAACTACCTCAAAAGCATCCCTTCCAAGCCTTCTAAGAATTCCTCATATCCAGAATCGCTTCACAACCCTTCCTCAGGTCCCTACAACATGACCCTAACCTGTCCTCAGCAGAACTTCAGGTTCTACATTCCCTAAAAGCTGATGACTCCCCATTATCCTCCCAGCAGACAGGATCAACCACTTTAGTACTTGACCAAAAAAAGTATGTTAGTGAAGGTCTACGCCAGCTGTCTAACACCTCTACATACAGCATCTGCCATCAAGATCCCATCCATGTGATTCAAAATGATCTGCAGTCCCTCCTTAAAACCTCAGACCCCTCACAAAGACCAAGACCTCAATCCATAGAAATTCTCACCTGACCCAAACCACACACCCCCACCTTTCACCTTCTTCCTAAGATCCACAAACCCATTCATCCTGGACGTCTTCTAGTTGCTGACTTCAAAGCACCCACCAAAGATATAACTGCCCCAGTTGATGAACACCTGCAACACATAGTACAAAGACTCCCTTCCTACATCAAAGGTACCAACCATTTCCTAGATCATCTGAAATCTGTGCCCGTCCAACTCTCATCAGACACTTTCCTTGTCACCACTGACACCACCTCCATCTATACAAACTGCACCCACATGCATCGTCTGTCTACTGCTGAACATTTCCTCAGTCAGCGCCCACATGATTCAAAACCTATGACATTCTTCCTACTGATCTTAATCAACTTTATACTAACCAGCAGGATGGCTCCTTCCTATGCCAATCTTTTCATGGGTCGCTTGGATGGGGCTTTCCTGGGATCAATAAATCTTCAGCCCCTGGTTTGGTTTAGACACATTGATAACATCTTTACCATACGGATTCATGGTGAGGCTAAGTTGTTAAAATTCCTAGAACCTCTGAATACCTTCTCCCAATTAATTTTCACATGCACCTATTCTGAATCCCATGCCAATTTCCTGATGTTGATCTCGTCCTTCCAAAGGCCAGCTACACACTTCTGTCCACATTACACCTACCAACAAAACAACAGCACTTACATTTTGACAGTTCCCATCCTTCCCATGCCAAACTTCCCTCTGTGACGTATAATTTTATATATATAAATTTTTGGTGCCTACAGTGTCACGTCTTTCAGTGTGTCACAAATAGTTGACAGCTCCATCAGTGGCATCCAGCAATGTTAAACAGGTGCAGACACCAACAAGTGACATCATTTCAGTAGAAGCAGTTCCATCAGTGGCACCCAGCAATGTTGAACAGGGCAGACACCAACAAGTGACATCATCTCAGTAGAAGCAGTTCCATCAGTGGCACCCAGCAATGTTGAACAGGTGCAGGTAACAGTCCATAATATTCACTATCACTAATCAGACAGTACATCAGAGTTTATCAGCAGAAATTAAACATTTCCAAGTGGCACCCACCAATGTTAATACGTGTAAGCACGAACAACAGTTTGAATGCACACACAATTGCTTTTACAAAATTATTATCAGTGCTCTTACACTAAACATACAAATTATAATAAACACACAAATGATATCAGATAATTGTCATATTAACTATTACAAATATACAAATATCAGTAAACCTATAATATTTATGGGTGTCAGTGCAAGCCACAACAAACAAGTAAAATAATATTTAGGAGATAGGTCGGTACCAATTATTTGGGATTAGGAAAGGAAAACACACTCACTCATCTTTCTAATTGAATAGTGTTAACTGTGTAAATGCAATTCTGTCAAAAATTTGATGTTCAACATGCGTATCAAGTAGTAGTGGCAGCAGTGTATAACAGTCAATAATAGTTCTAAAAACAAAGATGATGTGACTTACCAAATGAAAGCACTGGCAGGTTGATAGACACACAAACAAACACACACACAAAATTCAAGCTTTCGCAACAAACTGTTGCCTCATCAGGAAAGAGGGAAATACGAAAGGATGTGGGTTTTAAGGGAGAGGGTAAGGAGTCATCCCAATCCCGGGAGCGGAAAGATAATAGTCAATAGTCAATAATAGTTAGTCAACGTCATAGTCATCATGCCAAGACCAATGTTTGCCAAGCCAAATCAAATGTACGGTTGCTGAACAACTGTCAGTGTGCCAAGATATGCAAATACTTCCTCTCTACAAAAAAAAAAAGTATATACTGCTTATTGATTTAACAAAGTGTGTGTGTAGACAATCTTCCTTCCACTTGAGTGTTGTAGTCTGCCATCTTCATCATCCTTGTTCCATATAAACCAACAAAAAAAAATATGCTCCTCACCTACTTTACTTCTTATCCACCAAAACTCCAATAATCATCAGCATCACATAATCTTAATACTTCAATAATACCTCTTACATCGATACATATAAACCTTATCATCAATATCATTTACCTTACCTCTTGTCCACCAAAACTCCAATAATCATCAACTTCACACAATCTCAATACCTCACTAATACCTTTTCAATACGTCGATACATACAAACCCTATTGCCAATATCATTTCACTTCCATAACAACTCTTTCCTCTAGTCAGTTTCCTCGAACAAGTACAGATAAAATCCTAGTGCAAACTTCAATTCATCATCCCATACAATCCGAAGACACAATATCCATACACAACCTCTGTGTAATCCATCTACCCAAATCTTCTACTCGTTATGAATTATAAAATACATTTTGGTTACCTTGTCCATCATTAAATAAAAGAAAGGCATACATGACCTCTAACAACCTTTAGTTTGAATAACTTTCAGTAAGTAAGTATGAGTATGGAGTGTGAATGATCGTAATATTTCACTGTGTGTACACCACTTCAAGAATCATGGCAAAACAGAAGCAAACATGTGGAGTATTTCTTGTGTCAAGTGTCACTTGCTACTTCAATTGCTCACGAAGAATGCAGTGTAATAACTGTCAATGATCTAAACCTAGTGTTGGTATGTCATGTCGTTAGCTTCCTTCCTATTAGCATAAATTTATACAGCTCCCATAAAACCTCCAGCTCATGTGACTTCAATGAAGTTTCTTGTACCAATGTCGTTCATAGAATTATAACAGTTCATTTTCTTATCTTAAAATATAAGGCACTGAGCGTAAGCAAAAACATGCAATAGCGAGTAAATATACCAGTAGAGAACAGAATGTTAACAAGTGGATGTAGCACAATCCCTATAACGAGGCTCTGCCAAGCGATCAATCTATAATTAATACCATAGTGTAACCTAAACTCCATGTTCGTACACCGTATATCAGCATTTCTATATACCAGTCCGCCCCAGTAGCTGAGTGGTCAGCGTGACGGATTGCCGTCCTCTGGGCCCGGGTTCGATTCCCGGCTGGGTCGGAGATTTTCTCCGCTCAGGGACTGGGTGTTGTGTTGTGTTCATCATCATTTCATCCCCATCCGGCGTGCAGGTCGCCCAATGTGGCGCCGAATGTAATAAGACCTGCGTAATGGCGGCCGGACCTGCCCCGCGAGGGGCCTCCCGGCCAATGACGCCAAACGCTCATTTCCATTTCTATATACCAAATTAAAGAGTAGTTATGACAACAAAACAGAAATGTGTAAATATGCAATCCATACGCAAAGCAGCAAATATATATCTTACATAATAAACAGGTCATTAGCATCATATCAGCATAAACAAATAAATATTCATATGTAATCTTAATAAGTAAACGTGAGGCCGCAAGCAGATAAATCACAAAGTATAACTTACATACATAACCATATCAGCACAACTAATCAGGTGACAATTATAATTTAAATAAATAAGCACAGCAGGCACATAATAAAAAAAATGTGACATCAGTGAAAAAGCAGAGCAGTCAAACGATGCATAATATACATAAGTAACAACCCTGTTCATTAATCAATCATTGTCAAAATCAGTTAACACAAAGTATAAAACACGTAATCGTGAGCAGCAAATTACGTCTAAAGTACGTACCTAAGTGGAAATATGTTACCTGAAAAATAAACTCAATTAATAGTTACTCTTTTAGTTTATTACTTTCTTCTTCGAAATTGCATTCTTCCTGAAATTTTCTCGATAGTAAGTCCTCTTAACGTCGGACACACACAGAATTTACCTGAAGTTCTTAAATATTTTATACAACTGTATCCTGAAAAAAAACTGAACGTTAATAACATAATTTATCAAGTCACTAAAGCTTTATACTGAATTTAATTTGTTTACGGCTGTCAGTGCATTCGCACTGAGCCCTCGATCAGCTGTACTGCTGTAGGTACGTGTGACGTGGGAAGTAATTGTTTGCGGTCAACGACTGCCTTGTGCGGCGCGCAGACTTGACTGTTGCTTTGAGTATGTGCCGCCGCCAGAACACGGAGCTGTATCCTTGTATTCTCTGCTTGTTTACGTATAAATGTTAGTTTCTCAAAAGTATGTCATTCCACAAAAATTTTAACGTTCGATATATGATGTATTCCCTTAGAGCGCCGAAATTTAAGAGTTTCTACTTCGACAGTGTTATCATGAATAATTTTGCGAACTCTATATGGACCGTTATAAAGCAGAAAAAATTTGCGACACAAGCCTTTTCCTTTGTGAGACAAACGGTGAGACTTAATTAACACCTTTTGACCAACTGACAAGGTTTTTAAACGACCAGGACGTTTAGCTGATTTCTCTCTTCTAGCAGCAGCAGATGCAATATTTTGTAGAGTCAGGTTGACAACTTCAGAATGCAGCAGTTTCCGTGAAGGCGGAAAAGGAATGATTTCATAAATGCGATTTGTCGGTGCTTTATTTTTTAATATCAATATAGGCGGTAAAAAAGTTGAATCATTAGGGAGTTCATTCAGAATGTTTTGAAAAATATGAAGATACTGATCCCACGTTCTGTGATTTTGATGACAATAAAGTCGACACAATTTATTGATTTCCTTCATCCATCTCTCTGAAGCGTTAGATTGAGGGTGAAAAAGTGAAATGAAAATTGGTTTAATCTTACGACGCTGTAGAGTACGAAGCCATATTTTAGAGCGAAACTATGATCCATTGTCTGATATAACCTCGTCAACATGACCCACTTCTTTAAGAAAATGTTTGATAAAAGCATTAGATACTGAACGAGCTGTTGCTTTGCGTAAAGGTGTAAAACACACATATTTTGATGTCGATTCCACTGCTGCCAAAATGTACGCAAAACCATTAGTAGAACGAACCACTGGACCGAACAAATCGACTGCAGTCATCTCCTTTAATTTCACTGGAATGATATGAAACAACAGTGCTCTGTGAGAAATAGTTGGCGGCTTAGCCTTTTGGCATAATTTGCATTTGGCAAGAACAGATCTAATACGTTTTTCCATATCACTGAAGTAGCAATTTTCTCATAATTTATGAAAGCATTTTCTGGGACCAAAGTGTGCATAACTGAAATGTGTATACCAAATCAATTTATTAACCCACTCATCAGGAATGCACACTAACCAAACAGAGGTGCCGACCGATTTTCTTTTAAAAAGATTATCATTGCGAACTAAATAATACTGTCTAATCGCTACACTTTCCTTTCTCCTCCACTTCTCCTTAATGTCCTTCCAGATTGGATCCTTGTTTTGCTCCTTAGCGATGTCCTGGAGCGAAGACGAAATAAAATTTTCAAACGCAACACCTTGAATATACATCAAACAATAATCATTTTCATTGCAGTCCTCCTCAGCACTTTGTTTCAAACCCATAGGTGCAAGTGATAAAGCATCAGCAATAATATTTGAAGAACCCTGTATGTAAACAATACTAAAATCAAATTCCTGTAGATACAGCACCCATCGTGACAATCTTCCATGTGTTAATTTTGTTGACATAAGAAATTCCAGAGCTCGATGATCGGTGTAAACCTTAGTAGGTCTGCCATACAAAAATATGCGAAATTTTGTGAAAGCCCAAACAACAGCCAAGGCTTCAAGTTCCGTAATCGAATAATTCTTTTCTGATTTTTGGAGAGAACACGACTTCCAAATGCAATAGTTTTCTGTACTACAACGTCGTTTTCTTCCCTCTCTTGAAATAAGTGTGCACCTAGGCCTTTGTATGATGAGTCCGGCGCCAAACAAAAATCTTTAGATAAATCCGGATGTGAAAGAAGTGGAGCAGCAACTTAAGCATCACGAAGTTGTTCAAATTCTGATTGAGCTTCCTCATCCCAACACCAATTAGAATTCTTTCCAGATAGTTCACATAAACGAGGTGTGACCAAATTGTCCAATCTAACAAAGCATCTAAGAAAATTACAGATACGAAGGAAACTACGAACATCATGTTTTGTAGTAGTAACAGCATAATTACGAATAGCGTCTAATTTCTCTGGATCAGGAAGAATACCGTCTGTAGAAATAATATGACCAAGAAATTTCACCTGAGAACGACCAAATTCAGATTTTTCCAAGTTCACTGTAATGCCAACTCTTGCAAAAATACGTAATAATGAATCCAAAATTTTGTTATGCTCACTCCAAGAACGCTTAGCAATAAGAATATCGTCAACATATGAAGTAATATTGTCACGAAGATAAACAGGTAAAACTTCGTTTAAACCACGAATGAATGCTGCTGAAGATACAGTAAGTTCAAACGGTAAATTCCGAAATCACTTTTGGGTAAAATAGTCATATCCGGTTATTCTTTACCGACTCTCTAGATAGATTGATAGTTGAAGAGTTGTTTTGATAGATACAAAGAATAGTAAAAGAGTAGGCAGCGGTGCAGAAAACTAAAAGGGAAATAGCACCACTACAGCTCGGGTCCCTGCGCACGCTACGGCACATATTCACTTAGTGTAGCGAATCCCCTGAGGACTTAAATAGCCGCACATAAATTCCAGTTTGTGACTTAGTGGCCAATTTGGTGGAACTGCGTACATAAATTGATCTAACCACGAACATGGATGTATGTCATTCTTAGAATTGCGAAAAATCTTAAATTTCCGAACAGTTAAAAAGTGTTTATAGTCAAAGTTTTCGCCTCGTGGCGACAAAGACCTACCGCGTCTGTCCCAGTCAGAATGTCGATTATTATCAAGTTCCCGCGCATGGCGCTCTCTTGTTGCATCTCGGAAATGAAATAAATTATTTTCTTCAAAACCGCTGCTATCTGAGATTCTAAATTTCTTCTACTGTCTTTTCCTACGATTTCGCTTTCAATTTGTTTGACTTGCTTTCGTAACGCCTCAAATTCCCTTTTAACGCGTTCATTAAATTTTCCCTGATTTTCAGCATATTTATTTATATTCAGGTACTCTTCTGTTTCTACAAATGGCAATGGAGCTGTGTCATCTGAATCTCTGGCTCCATTTAAACTAAGACTTGTCAATTTATCTGAAATCTCATCAACTCTTTCTGATAAGTCACCTATTTGTTCTTTCTGTTTATTTACGTCTTCCGTAAGTGTTGCGACTCGGGTTTCAGTATTGACACATTTAGTAGTTAACTGTTCATATTGTTGTGTTAGGTTATTTATTCTTTCATTTGGTACGGATTCCTCGATTCTTTCAAATATTTCTTCCTTATCGTGTGCACGTTGTAAATTTAACTCTGAAAATTTTTGTGCTATCACGCGATCTCTTTCTTCCTTTTCTCTATCCTGTTCCTTTTGTCTGATTTCTATTGAAATTAATCTATTATTGTGAGCATTCAAAATCGGTTGTACTTCTTCTCTAATTTCTTTCTTTAATTCATCTTTAATGTTTTTAAAACATGCCCCTATTCGTGAGTCTAGCCGTGTTTCCATTGTTTCCATCTCGGTTTTAATTGTTCCTATTTGTGAATCTAACCATGTTTCCATTGTTCCCATATCAGTTTTAATTGTTCCTATTTGTGATCCCACTGTTCTTAATTCAGATCTTAACTGTGTTTCCATTGTTCCCATACCAGTTTCTAACCGTGTTGCCAAATTTAATATAGCACCCATCAACTGCTCCATATTAACTGGTTCCAAATTCTTTTCGCCCCTAACATTTCCCGTAAAACTAAATTCCTTCGGCGTAGCCGTAAAGCTATCTGTGTTTGATACTATTTCAGAATCTTCTATCATCAATCTCGTATTCTGTGAATTTTTTGATTGAGAAAAATTTTGAACTGGTTGCGGACTATTTTCCCGGCTTATTAAATTGTTTTCTACTTGTAATTCTTCATGATTTCCCGGCGATCTGTTGACATCTTGGATATTCGGGAATCTAGCCGGATGTTCGCGTCGTTCTCGCACGATATTTCAACAGCGTGCCTCGCTGTCTTCTTCAGGTGCTACCTGAGACTGGTGCTTGGGTCGATCGAGTCCAGTATTTATGCCTGGGAAGAGCTGGGCGTTCCCTAATCGGTCCGCGCTGGGTCGAGTGTTCCATCTGTGGTCCGCGCCCGCCAGACTCGGCTTCAATGGACCCCTCCAGTCGCGGATGTTCTGACTGCCGTCGGCGCCCGTTCTGGCCGTCCTCAACGGATGTGGTTGTCATCTGAGATGTGTCAGACCCGATCTGAGATGTTGGGTACTCCATCTCCTGAGTGTCGCTATGATTTCCACTTCTGTTTCGTGCTGGGCGCTCCCTAATCGGTCCGCGCCGCGTCGTGTGTTCCGTCTGAGGTCCGCGCCCGCCAGACGCGGCTACATTGTCCCTCTCTGGTCGCCGGTGTTCCCTCCGCCGTCCGCGCCCGGCCTGGCCGTCTTCTGAAGTCGAGTTCATGATCTGGGGTGTGTGAGATCTGGTCTCTAATGTCCGACACCTTGTCTCACGGCTGTTCTCTCGGTCTCCACTTCTATTTCTTGTAGAATCTTGGAGTGTCCTGCGTTGAGTTTTCACAAGCTCAAGCGCATGGATTCCAGGCAGTGCTGATTTGGTATCCTGAGTCACGGCTGATTAGATTGTCTGTGACCTTAATCACAATGGCTTCTTTAATGACACTGTCCCAAAATCTTGAGGTCTGTGTCACAATCTTGGTGTCATTGTAATCCATTGAATGACCAAGTTCCAGACAACGCTCTGCTATGGCTGATTTAGTTGCCTGCCTGACTCTGGTATGTCTCTGGTGTTCTTTACACCTGATGTCCACAGTTCTGGTGGTCTGGCCAATGTATCACATCCCACACTGGCATGGTATGTTGTAAATACCTGGCTTGCATAGCCCTAGGTCATCTTTTACATTGCCCAGCATAGCCCCAATTTTGGTGGGTGGGCAAAATATGCTCTTGATGTCATATTTCTGGAGAATCCTGCTGATCTTGGCAGAGATCCAAAGTAAGAGTGATTTCAGGTGTGCCGCAGGGGAGTGTCATAGGTCCGTTGCTATTCACAATATACATAAATGACCTTGTGGATGACATCGGAAGTTCACTGAGGCTTTTTGCGGATGATGCTGTGGTGTATCGAGAGGTTGTAACAATGGAAAATTGTACTGAAATGCAGGAGGATCTGCAGCGAATTGACGCATGGTGCAGGGAATGGCAATTGAATCTCAATGTAGACAAGTGTAATGTGCTGCGAATACATAGAAAGAAAGATCCCTTATCATTTAGCTACAATATAGCAGGTCAGCAACTGGAAACAGTCAATTCCATAAATTATCTGGAAGTGCGCATTAGGAGTGATTTAAAATGGAATGATCATATAATGTTGATCGTCGGTAAAGCAGATGCCAGACTGAGATTCATTGGAAGAATCCTAAGGAAATGCAATCTGAAAACAAAGGAAGTAGGTTACAGTACGCTTGTTCGCCCACTGCTTGAATACTGCTCAGCAGTGTGGGATCCGTACCAGGTAGGGTTGATAGAAGTTATAGAGAAGATCCAATGGAGAGCAGTGCGCTTCGTTACAGGATCATTTAGTAATCGCGAAAGCATTACGGAGATGACAGATAAACTCCAGTGGAAGACTCTGCAGGAGAGACACTCAGTAGCTCGGTACGGGCTTTTGTCAAAGTTTCGAGAACATATCTTCACCGAAGAGTCAAGCAGTATATTGCTCCCTCCTACGTATATCTCGCGAAGAGACCATGAGGATAAAATCAGAGAGATTAGAGCCCACACAGAGGCATACTGACAATCCTTCTTTCCACGAACAATACGAGACTGGAATAGAAGGGAGAACCGATAGAGGTACTCAAGGTACCCTCCGCCACACACCGTCAGGTGGCTTGCGGAGTATGGATGTAGATGTAGATGTAGATGTAGATCGGTCCAGCGTATGGCAGGTATGCCATCTTCTTTGCCTCTACTGGGTCTTCTTCTGGATCCTTTTGCCGGTTGGCAGGTTGAAGTGCCTTCTGGATATCTCCAGAGGAGTACCCATTCCTGCTGAACACTGATCGTAAGTGTTCTATTTCTGTGGCCAAACTGTCAGGATCTAACAGAGTTTGTGCTCTGTGGACCAGTGTTTTGAGCACTCCATTCTTCTGTGCCGGATGGTGGCAACTGCTGGCTTGTAGGTATAAGTCAGTGTGCATAGGTTTGCGGTACACACTGTGTCCAAATGTGCCATCTGCCTTTCTCTTCACCAGAATATCCAAGAACGGAGGTAGTCCATCCTTCTCCATTTCCATTGTGAACTGAATGTTCGGATGGCAAGAGTTCAGATGTAGCAGGAACTCATCTAAATTCTCTCTACCATGGGGCCAGATGACAAAGGTATCATCCACATACTTAAAAAAAGCACTTGGGTTGATATGTGGCTGAAGAGAGGGCCTCCTCTTCAAACCTTTCCATAAATAGGTTGTCCACCACTGGTGATAGAGGGCTGCCCATCGCCACCCCTTCTGTTTGTTCGTAAAATTGACCCCCATATAGGAAGTACATCGAGGTGAGTACATGCCTGAATAGGTCAAGGAGAGCCCCATCGAACTTCTCTCCAATAAGCTCAAGTGCCTCCTTCAGTGGTACCCGTGTGAAGAGAGACACCACATCGAAACTAACCATGAGGTCTGTGTCTGTGATGTGTTGCTGGCCCAGTCGTTGCAGGAAATCCTCTGAGTTCCGGATGTGATGTGCACATTTACCCACATGTGGTGTCAACATCATCTTCAGGTATTTCGCAGTAGGGTAAGTTGCTGCGCCAATATTGCTGACAATAGGTCATAGTGGAACCCCATCCTTATGAACCTTGGGGAGTCCATAAAGTCTAGGTGGTGCTGGCGCTTTGGAACGCAGCTTCTTGATGACTTGTTCAGGCAGGCCCGTCTCCTTCAATAGAGCCCTGGTCTTTTTGTCCACTTTCTCTGTAGGGTCCCTTGCTATTGACCTGTATGCAGGATCCTCCAGAAGTTGTTGCACCTTTCTGTGGAGTTCCCCTTGTCTGCAGGCAACACCGCAATGCTGTCATCCTCCCGGAGACGCCTCAGTGCCACCCTTTCATCACCTGAAATGTTGGATGTGGGTGGCTTGTTCTTGGTGAGCGCCCTGCAGGTCCCTCTTCGGATCCCTTCGGCCACACTCAAAGGTAGCGTGTTGGCCACTTGCTCAACTGCACTGATGAAGGCTGTGACAGGCACATTTCTAGGGGTCACTGCGAAATTGAGGCCTTTGCTAAATACTTTTAAGGTGGTCTCATCGAGCTGCTTGTCACTTAGATTGACCACCGTGCGTGTGTCCCCAGTCTGTTGCACCTTGTTGTTGAGGCGCTCAAACTTGGCTAGTTGGCGTGCCATTGACTTCTTGCTAGTGCATTCTGCTAGAGACCTCAGACGGAACACACGACGCGACGCGGACCGATTAGGGAGCGCCCAGCACGAAACAGAAGTGGAAATCATAGTAACAGTCAGGAGATAGAGTACCCAACATCTCAGATCGGGTCTGACACATCTCAGATGACAACCACATCCGTTGAGGACGGCCAGAACGGGCGCCGACGGCAGTCAGAACATCCGCGACTGGAGGGGTCTATTGAAGCCGAGTCTGGCGGGCGCGGACCACAGATGGAGCACTCGACCCAGCGCGGACCGATTAGGAAACGCCCAGCTCCTCCCAGGCATAAATACTGGACTCGATCGACCCAAGGACCAGTCTCAGGTAGCACCAGAAGAAGACAGCGAGGCACGCTGTTGAAAAAACCTTCGTGCGAGAACGACGCGAACATCCTGTTTTCTACTTCATTATTCATCCTATTGTTCTCCTGTGTTGGCGAGTTCGCCATGTTAACAATTTCGTCATTCTCACTATCCATCATTTTTGCCTTTTTCATCGATCACGTAATCATTTACAAAACATACAAAACTCGTCACTATACGAAAATTAGACACAATATACACTTTATCACCAACAATACCATTCACACGAAATGCTTCCCGACAAACACGCCTAACGAGCACTTAAAACCTTCACAATTGCACAAAATTGTCAAACCCGCATATGACTCATCAAAAATTAAATTCCACAAAAATACCATCAGAAGAATGACAAGACAACTGCAAATGTTCAATTACCAAATCTACACATGCAATATAGACTACAATTACTAAACTACAAATTACTACAACAATACTACTGTCTGCTACTTTTACTATCAAAAGAATTCCAAGGGACGATCCTGGCACGGTCGCCATGTGCATAGGGGCTTAATTATTTATAATGCAAGTATTTTTAGTAGCTGTATGTCCGGTTACGAAGTCTCGTAACCGGTAGGCCCTGAGTAGTATTAGTATGCAATCTGACTGCATAGAATCACAATAAAGAATGAAAGGAAATTTCCGTTAACACAATTGATTAACTAAGTTCCCAGCAACTATAAAAGCTACGAAACAACGAAGCACAAGTGTAACTGTTCTGTGTGTGGAAGTGTATTTCAACGTACACATCTGGCACGGTTCTTCCTCAATACGACAAGATATTTTAAACATCATTTACAATGAAGTAATTAAAAAACCAGAAATACTATAATTGCATATAGAAACCAGGTTTACAGTCTAATACATGAACACAAGCCAGATGCTTTGTTGACTGAACCTGTTATTTAGGAAATTTGAAAAAAAAATTTGTTACCTTCATATATATTGACGAAAAATACACTGTGATCATTACAACATCCCCAATAGAACAGCATCTGCTGTCTCGCCCAACAGAACAAATGCACATGACATGCCCTCAACTAGTACTGCTATCGACATCCTCTCAACAAGCACTGCCCACGGCAACCACTGAACTACTACTGCCCCAGTGGAGGCAGCGGAAAAATACTCTTTGGCGCAATCTCTGGTGCTGCGACTCAATGTAGCCACCTTTCACCATCAACACAGACATTGTCTGTTGATGACTGGAAACATGTTGCCTGACTGGACAAGTCTCGTTTCAAATTGTATCAAGCAGATGGACATGTATGAGTATGGAGATAGCCTTATGAATCCAAGGACCCTGCATGTCAGCAGAGTACTCTTGAAGCTGATGGAGGCTCTATAATGGTGTGAGGCATGTGCAGTTGGAGTGATATGGGACCCCTGATACATCTAGACGGACCGTGCTATAATCCGTTCACTATAAGAATAAACCTGATGTAAACATTGCATTATGTATTCTTGTGTGTTTGCTGGAACCTCATTGGATTTTCATTTCACGTGGGACTGCAGCCAAGCTGTCTCGAGTACAGTAGAGTCCCACTAATCCAAACCCCAGTAATCCGAAATGAAAAATTTTTGTCTGAGTATGAAAAACTGTGCAATGAACTGCTGTACATACACATTATTTTAATTTACACAGTGCAGTAAACATGTATTAGAAAAATTGGCAAGAAAACATTAGGCTTAAACAATGCATAATAATGAAAGAGGAGCTGTGAAACCTAAAAAATACAGCAGACATTTTATCCCTACTTTTTAGATGACAAAAACTCAGTCATTGTTTTTTGTCGTAATGAAGACAGTCTGTTATATGAAGTATAGTTGCGCCATCGTCTCATAAACATCAAATCATCGGGTGTAGTAGTCGGCTGTTCCTTCAAAAACGTAGTGCGAGGTCAAGGCTTCTCTTGCTTCACTGTATGGCACCAGCTCCCCTCTGTCACCTTCAGGCTCATTGTCAGTTCCATCACAACAGTCCACTTCTTCCTGGTCTTGAGACACAGCAACAACCAAATCAGAGTCAGTAAGGTTCTCCACATGTGCCCCATCTGCTGCCATCCACTCATCTATGTCTCCTTCCCCAGCTTTTTCACAGCTAGGGATTGTCTGTATCATTTGCAGTAGATTTTCCTCTTCATTTTCAACTATGTTGTCCTGAAATTCAAGAGATGTCCACAGTTTTCTCCATGATTTTCTCAGAGTATTTTCTGAAATAATCTGCCATGCCTGAACAGTCCAATAAACAACATCCTTCACATTGGTCTTTTTTATTTTGTCCACTAGAGGAATGCTATCACCTTGGATCAGCATTCTTAAAAATTGTTTTCTGTAAATCAGTTTTAATGTTTGCAGTAAGTCCTGGTCCATCGGCTGTAGAAGTAGTGTAAGATGCAGCAGCAAAAATTTCGCCACAATTTCTCCATCACATAATTCCTCAGTGCTGGGGAGAGATGACGCATTATAAATCAGAGGACTGCATGGGGAGACAAATGATTTCCCTTAGAAAACAGTCGAACAGAGGGAACAAACTGGCTGTGTACCCATTCTTTGAACAGCTTACCATCCATCCATGCTTTTTTTCTGGTTGTGATAATATATGGGCAGGGACTTCATGTTGCAGTTTTTAAAAGTTCTGGGCCTAGCAAATTTGCCAATCAGCATTAAAGGCAGCTTGTGACTACCAGCAGCGTTGCTACACGCTAATGAAGTCACACGATCCTTGCACATTTTAGAACCAGGTCCATGGTCTTCTGGTTTTCATGCCAGGCTTTTTGTTGGCAATGCTCTAAAATTAAGACCAGTCTTGTCAGCATTATAAATTTCTTGTGGAGAATACTTCCCCTCTCTTACCATATTTTTTTCTGTAGACTGGCAGTGGCAAGGAAAGCGTTTCTGAAGAAGAGAAATTTGTTAACATCGCGTATAGATTTAAGTGTCAGGAAGTCGTTTCTGAAAGTATTTGTATGGAGTGTAGCCATGTATGGAAGTGAAACGTGGATGATAAATAGTTTAGACAAGAAGAGAATAGACGCTTTCGAAATGTGGTGCTACAGAAGAATGCTGAAGGTTAGATGGGTAGATCACATAACTAATGAGGAGGTATTGAATAGAATTGGGGAGAAGAGAAATTTCTGGCACAACTTGACTAGAAGAAGGGATCGGTTGGTAGGACATATTCTGAGGCATCAAAAGATCACCAAATTAGTATTGTAGGGCAGTGCGGAGGCTAAAAATCGTAGAGGGAGGCCAAGAGATGAATACGCTAAACAGATTCAGAAGGATGTAGGTTGCAGTAGGTACTGGGAGATGAAGAAACTTGCACAGGATAGAATAGTTTGGAGAGCTGCATCAATCCAGTCTCTGGACTGAAGACGACAACAACCATTTTTTCAAACTCACTCAAGGATTCCTTTGCTGCATCACGGTCAGAAGAAAGCTTCTCTCCAGTAATTGTTAGCTGACGGATTCTATGATGTTTTTTTACTCTGTCCAGCCAACCTGTACTCGCACTAAAAGACTCATCACCATTCATTAACTTGTTCAAGTAAACAGCCTTTTCCTGAACCAGTGCTCCACTCAGAGAAGTTTCCCTTTCTCTTTCCTGCCAGCCGGGGTGGTCGAGCGGTTCTAGGCGCCACAGTCTGGAATCGGGCGACCGCTACAGTCGCGCATGGATGTGTGTGATGTCCTTAGGTTAGTTAGGTTTAAGTAACTCTAAGTTCTATGGGACTGATGACCTTGGAAGTTAAGTCCCATAGTGCTCAGAGCCATTCATTCTCTTTCCTGCGTAAACCAAAGGAAAGGAGATTCATTCACTTTATGGTTCTGGGACTACTTCAAAGACTGCCGAATTTGGGTGTTTTTCACGAAGACGTTGCACAGGACTGGTCAAGCTTTGCAGCATTCTCTCTTCTTCTTTTATGACGAGCTGTTCTATATCCCGCCAGCATTCGCCAGTGACATGTGAGAAAGCTGCATGCGTTAGTTTCAGTATGTCTCTCAGCTTAACAGTCTTGTTACTTCTCAGGCCAAATCCCGAAGCTCGGTTCCAGATCAGTTCTGTTGGGTTGATATTGTAATGGTGCAGTACCAAATGTAAAAATGCAGTGAAAATGAATGTTTTTGATGTTTCTACGATAAGTATCTAACCCTGTGGTATAAAGCGATGGGCATAGTCCAAATAAAGAGGATTTGGTTTTTCATTTTTGCTTTAAAAATTAAACTGTTATGTTTTCTAAATTTCAACAACTTTTATGGACATTCTTTCATAAAACATCGATAATTAAGAATTTGTATTGGAAATGGAAACAGGAATTTCGCATCCAATATGTAATTAGAAACAAGAAGTCGAGTATTATGCATAAAGATGATGATGATGATGAGTTTTGTAATTTCAAATGGAACAAGAAAAAAATGATTATGTGGAGGTTTGAACCACAGCACGAACAACAGCATTTATTTCATATTCCATTACACTACCGACTGCACGACACTTTTAATGCG
Source organism: Schistocerca piceifrons (assembly GCF_021461385.2). Lineage (NCBI taxonomy): Eukaryota > Metazoa > Arthropoda > Insecta > Orthoptera > Acrididae > Schistocerca > Schistocerca piceifrons. The sequence continues at coordinate 401,048,560 of NC_060138.1, read as the reverse complement.
AGTCAGATTATCAACTACAATATATACACCACTGGCAAAACTTCAAAGCCATTATCTTCCTAAATTGATGAAAAACGATAACAACAGCCTATTTCTCGGCACTTTTTAATTGTGTTCTTAGTGCATGTTTCACTACGGAAGAGAATGCAGCCTCAGCCATTTTCATACTGCGCATTACCGGCGCGACAATCAGCGCATAACGCTGCAGAGGCTGTGACTGTACACAATTTTTGAAATGAAAACTATGAAGCCAATGCGCGATTAAGAAATACGTTGATGGATGATAGTACATTTGACTATCTTAAGGGGGGTCCACACTGAACGCGCTGTGCCGCGCTGTGCAAAACGGAACGGCTCTGCGCGCTCAGTGTGGACTGCGAACCGCGCTGCGCCGCGTGGTGCCATGCAGTTTTCCAGCTGTTGTCGGTACATCAAAGGATGTGGCACGTTTTCGCGTGCTCAGTTTAGACGGGGCTTCGGCTGGCGGGCGCAGTAGTTTACTGCGTGCGTGAATTCGCGTTGGAGGCACGTGGTGTCCTCGATATGGAGTAGAACCAGAAACAAACTGAAAACCTCATAGATCTGTATAGACAAAGGCGGGAATTGTGGGACCCAAAAGAGAATAATTACCACATAAAACAAAAAACAAAAAAATGCTCCTTGGCAGTGGAATCGACTAAGCAAAAAACAGATGACCTCTTTGTTGTCTTCGTACAGAAGGGAGAAAATGAAAATGAAGAAGCCGAGGGGCACTGGAAAAGGTAACTATTCATAAACAATGTTTGTAAAAGCACAGTTTTCCATTTACATTTATTATAACATCGCTCTATTGTTTCAGGGCTGGCAGACACTTACAGTAGTAACTGGTTTGCTTTACCATTATTTGAATTCCTGAAGGAACGAGACACTCCCACTGGTACCATAAACACAGAAAATATAAGTACATGTAATATAAAAATTATCTATAATATAGTCAGATTCTATTAGCACTTTAACACAATATTTTATAAGCCAAAATGTGATCTTGACAACAGTGTAGTGATAACAAGCACTATATGCATTTATGCTGCCTCATCTTCCAAGGTATACGTCCAGTTTCAATAAAATAGTCGGCCATCTCTTCGCGAACAGCTCCGACATTTGACGAATTTTTTCTTGACACTGCCTTTAAATTGCATAATGACATTGGTTGTGCTTCCCGTCTCCATGTTCCTTCAAAGTATCATCTGGTAGCTCACTGACCACTGTGCCATCTGGAGTGTACAAACTGGAAGATTTCTTGCTCTGTCTCAAATAATTATGCAAGTAAATAGTTGTCGGAACAATAACACTGGCTTCTTCTGGGCCCAGAAGTATTAGTTTCCTCAAGACCCTAAAAACGGATGTTAGGATTCCAAAACAATTTTCGACAACTCGACAGGCTCTTGAAAGTTGATAGTTAAATGTTCTCTCTTTTGTACCTTTCTCATAGACGCCTGCATAAGGTTTCATCACATTCTCGTGCAAAGCAAATATTTCGTCGGCCAATATAACATATGGTGTCATCCGGTCACGTCCAGGAAGTGGTTCAGGTCGAGGTATGTTAAGGGAGTTGTATTGCAATTTCTTCCACAATTTGCTGTTTTTGAATATTCCACCATCAGATATACCACCCTGTGAACCCACAACAACAAGAAATTGTAGTTTGCATCCACTAGAGCAAACAACACAATGCTAAAAAAGTTCTTGTAGTTATAGTACTCGCTGCCGGTGTTTATTGGTGCCTGTAACATTAGATGTTTACTGTCCATAGCAGCCAAGCAATGAGGGAAGCCCCATGTTATATCAAATTCCTCCGAACATCGTTTCCATTCTTCTGTAGTACTCGGCAACTGAAAAGAAAGGTTTTTAAAGAAGTTACAACACACCTTGTCTAAAAATTGAAGAATTAAAACATGACATTCGTACACAATAGTGTCAAGTGTGGTTGAAATGAACGTGTACAATGGGGCAGTGCTAGAATGAAAGCTTGCGATAACAGAAGAATTTCTCTTGCGAAGGGCCCACAGTGGTATAATATTTTCTGAAGGAAATCATGATGCCATTGACTGTTGACAAATATTTATTATGATGTCACAACTGCAGTTTCGGCCTTTAAGCCATTGTCACACATTTTTCATTGAATTTTAATTCCATATACGAAATTCATACAGCAATATTTTATGCTCAGAACAAGTGTATGCCTGTTACAATGATATACATTAACATACTTCGAAATCCAACTTGAGAATGGCTTAAGGCCGAAACTGCAGCCATGAAATTATAATAAAATCTGTTAACAGTCAATGGCATCATGATTGCCATCAGAAAACATTGGATAGCAATCCATCTACTATTGTTCACAAATGAAACCATACTTGTCACACTAGTCCTAGTGCGAATTCCGAATTCTCTGAGAAATATAGTTGTTTATTTCACTTGGCTTTCGTCCTCGAGTTATGCTACTTGTAGAATCGATTTAGCCATATAAGGCAATTAAAGAAAAATAAATGACTTGGTACTGTACCATAATGAAACAGGATTTTGGCTCTAGCATTTACTGTCAAAATTAATACAATATAGCCTACTGTTTCATTTCAGAGTTCTGGCGATGAAGAATGCCTACACGATTCTACGGTAAATGTCGTAGAAGAAGCAATGCATGTAAGTGACAGTGCGGCGGCGCGGTTCTCTCCGTCCCTTTACGACGGACCTGCACCTATCTGTGAACATTGTCTCAGCAGATCATCAGTAGGAAAGCCGAGTGAAACCTACTGTACTTCGATGTGTGCCAGGCTGCAATTAAAGTCACTAATCTACGTTTCGGGAGAAACACGAAATGAAAGGTTGGAAATTTTATCCTCAATTAATATATTCTGAAACTTGGTGAACAAGAATCACTGACAAGCCCGTGCTAGTCTTAACACAGTCACTCATAATCCCTTTCACTCACGTTAGCAAGTTTATGGTGTTGCATTTCCCGAAAACGTAATAGCTACAAAAATACTAATAGTTTTTGATTGAGAATGCTCGCCAAATATTAAGTCTGTCGGTACCAAATGCAGTCACAGTTTTTAGCCACTGACCTGCTCAATACGCCACGCGGAATTTATTCTTTTCTCGTCCCAAAATTCACTTAAAAATTCCGAAATGTCTACACACACAACTTTTTCGTTTCTGCTGTAATCTTTTTTTTTATTTCTCCCTTGTTTTAACTAATACCAATTCTCCAATTTGGAAACTTGTTGGTGGAGCCTTAGTATCATGATGTCTTTTATGTTCCAATGCTATTTTCTTAATGTTTTCTCCAGAAATTTTTTTCTTTTACACTCAGTGCCACATCTGCAATAACTGGAAACTCCACCAAGTCATACAGCAAATTGTCTGGTCTTATCCCCCACATCAATTCACATGGAGCATACCCTGTAGCCTCATGCTTTATATTATTGATGACATTCTCAAAATATTCTATATACTGTGCCCATGCCGTATGTTTTCTACGACAATAAGTACGACATAACCTTTTCAACTCCTTCATAAACTTTCGCACATGTTTCCTTGCGGAAAATACGCTGAAATCTCTATGTGTTCAATGTGCCTGCTTTCTAAACATCCCTTAAATTTGTTGGAGACAAATTGAGGGCCATTGTCTGACAAGAGAGCTTTTGGAACTCCTACCACCACAAAATACTCTTTCTGCAAAAGATTTACTATCACTTTCGCATTAGCTTTCTTAATTGTGTATAGTTTCACAAATTTTGTGAACCTACCCACCAACACAAAAACGTGATCACAACCCCTCGAGACACAGGCAAAGGACCAAACAAATCACAGGCTACCAGGTCTAATTTATTCTGTGGTTCAACACTATGCATGTCTCCCTGAACTATTTTGTTATTAGCTCTCACTTTTTGACATCTGTCACACATTTCAACCCTTGCTTTTACTCGTCTCCACATATTATTAAAAATTACAGTTTCAATGAGTTTAGTTACACATTTTCTGGTCTGATAATGCCCAAACTTCTTATGAATATAGTCAATTAATAAATTCACATGTTGATCAGGAAAACAAACCTTCTAGTGACTATCAGTATTTTTTCTCCGTCGGAATAAAACCTCTTGATGCATCTTATAATATTTGGCAACTTTAGGATCAGCTGGATTACCTAAATAACTTTTTACTATTTTCAAATTGTCATCTTGGTTCTGTTCCCTTCTTAATTCGTTACACACTTTTTTCAATTGTCCCTCCTCCTCAATCTTCATCACAGTTACAAATATATGAACCCCTTCTTTGTCTGTCAACATACTTCCATTGTCCTCATTATCTTCTATCCCCCTGGATAATGCATCAGCTACCACATTCTCAGATCCTTTTATGTACTTAATTTCCAGATCATATTGTTGCAAGTATAGAGACCACCTAGTTAGCCAGGGGTGTTTTAATTTGCACATCTTCAGATATGTTAACGCCCAGGTATTGTTTAAATTTTTTATAATCCAAAGATAATCGCTAATGCCTCTTGTTCTGAAATATAACAATTTTTCTCAGACTGTTGCAATTATCTGCTCCTAAATGCTATGGTTTTATGAACCTCGTTATCTCCTTCCTCACACACTTAAAACAGCTCTACTGCAATCCTGTATCCACACGCATCTGCCATTAAGCAAAAAGGTTTGGAAAAATCAGGATGATGAAGTATTTGGGTTTCACATAAGGCTTTCTTTAGTTCCTCAAAAGCAGTTTGACATCCATTGGTTCATTTGTATGGTACATCTTTTCTCAACAAATTTCTTAAACAGGTTGCGTTAAATAGTTGCCCTGGCACAAAATGCCTGTAAAATCCAAATAATCCAAACATCCCTTTTAAACTCTTTCTATTATTCGGAGCTTTGTATTCCATAATAGCCTTCAATTTTTCTGAATCTGGCATTATTCCTTTCCCACTAATGATGTGACCTAAAAATTTTAATTCTTTCTTAGCAAAATCAGTTTTTTTCCAATTTCAATTTCAATCCCACTTTTTCAATAGCATCCAAAACTTTATTTAACAAAACACAATGTTCTTACCATGTGGCAGTTGAAATTAATATATCATTTACATAGACTGTTATTTTCTTAAGCAGTTCATCCCCCAACACTTGTGACATGGCTCTAATAAAAGCACACACACTTATATTTAAACCAAAGGGTACCATCTTATATTGATAACATCTGCCTTCAAACAAAAAAAGCAGTATATTTTCTGGATTCCCTGGCCAGTGGCAGATTCCAGTAACCAGTGGTCATGTCCATGGATGTCAAATAATTAGATCCCTCAAATTTTTGCAGTAACTCATCAATGTTTTCTGGCCAGTCACTTTCTGGTAACACAACTTTATTCAAAGCTCTGGCATCCAGCACTAGTCTTACAGATCCATCCTTCTTCGTAACCACAATGACTGGATTATTATATACTCTCACAGCCTTTTCAACAATCCCGCATTTAATCATATTTGTATAAGGCCCCTAACAGCTTCCCTGTGTCTTTCAGCGATAGGTATAGGTTTTTTGAAAATAAGGAGTGTCATCTTTTACATTTAAGTAGCATTCATACCCCTTGACTAAGCCAGGTTTACCAGAAAAAACATTTTTAGATCTAGTAACACTACTCTTAACTGGTCCCTTTGATCCTCCTCTAAATCTGGCACCTCTTTCACTTTTTGCTCTATTTTTCTTCTACCACCCACATTTCCTCAGGGTCCACCCCCACATCATCTCCATACTCATTGTAGTCTCCCAAATCGTCTGTCCTTCTACAATACCTAACTGGTGTACTGGCTACTTCTTCATTGATCACATAGTCTTTTCGAAAAAATGGCACAACCACATCTTTCCCATTTATTTCAAAAAATTTCTTTAAAATTTAATCTCCCTTTGTAATGGTTAAAGAAATCTACAACAATCAACATTTTAATACACAGATCAGGAATTATAAGGAAGTTATGGAATACTTCCACCCCATTTATTTTCACTGGCAACAGAACTTCATGTCTAACAGGTTTTTTCACTTTTCCAGTAGCTACAATAATATGTACCCCCATTACTGGCATAATTACAAGATCATCCCCTTTTTGCAATGATTCTAACCAACCTTTACTCACAGCACATAAATCACTACATGTATTTGCTAAACACTGTACCTCTTCATCACACACCTGCAGACTAATTATTGGTTGACTCAATACCTTCCTTTCCTTGTTAATATCAGCACCCTCCTCCAACAAGTCGTACACAACGTCCCTTCTATCGAAACCTTGCCTGTTTCCAGAAATTACATAGATTTTTGCAGAATCACCTTCACTACATTTCTCCCCCATACTTTGTATTCTATCCACTAGTGACAACTCAAAACTCCCTTCGGGGTGCTTCGCTATTCTCCATTATAACCTCTCTCTCTTCCCTTTCTCCACTATTAACTGGGCGACCCCTATTTTGGTCACCATCCTCCTGCTTCTCCCTAATAGCCTCACAAATGTCGTCATTTATAGACGCTAATATTTCCTCCACACTGGGATCACTAATTTCCTGTAATTCTGCAGCCTCTGTACTTTCTCCTTCCTCAAAACATGACTCGACTTCAACATGGTTGCTAACCACTTTCTTGCAATCGGATTCTGTCACATCTTCCACTAATACACCATCCCTCTCGTCTGCAATACAGTGCATATCTTGTTTATGTCTATCCAAAAAATCCTCTAAACCTCCATTAAACGTACAGATTTTTACGTAGCTCGTTTCGTCTGTTGCTACTACTTTCTCCTGTACCTCCCTTACAGTCCCTGTCTGGTTACTATTAACACATACGAAAGGTTTTGCTAGGGGGCTCAAACTACTACTGCCCGTCTGGTAAATGCTAGCCCTTTCACAGACGGCATTTAGTTTGATGGATTCTGTAGTTCGGTATCCTTTCTTACGTTTACCCCTCTCTGCTGCTGCCTTTGCTCAACATCATTCTCTCCAACTGAAGAATACGATCGATAATCGTGCATCTGTTCCCCATTACTTCTCCTATCATTTGCAGGATAGCGCCACCTCCCGGCACCTCTGCCCCTGCCATTTCCACGGAACACGCCAATTCTGTTAATGTTTTTCATTATGTCGCGGTCCTGCATCATTTGGTGGTCTGTCATTACGATTTGCATATTCCTCCTCATGCAATAACTTATCAACCCTCTCCAAATGACTAATGAACTTATGCACATCATCCCTCGGCGCTGAAATAAGTTTGTTCCGCCAGTGCATAGGCAGTTTACCTTCCAAACCCATAACAATTTGCTCTGGCTCGATTTTGTTGTTCAAGTATGACAAATTTGTCATTCACTTTAACGCGAACTTTTTTAAACTTTCTCTTCTGGGGTTAAACTCCATCTGTTTTTGCTTCCCCCAATATTCTTTCAAAAATGCCTCTTTAAATTTATCCAAAGTATCGTACTGTTCAGTAGCAATAACCCCCCAAGTTCTGGCCTCTCCTAAGAATTTTGACGTTATAAAACCTAGGTAACATACCTTCAAAATCATTCCAAAATTCTTTTGGATGCACATTTCCTGTTGGATCAAAACGTAAAAACTGTCTGTTAGTGACATATGAAATTTCAGATGATTCTACCACAAAATTACAAAAAATGGTTCAAATGGTTCTGAGCACTATGGGAGTCAACATCTTAGGTCATAAGTCCCCTAGAACTTAGAACTACTTAAACCTAACTATCCTAAGGACATCACACAACACCCATGCCCGAGGCAGGATTCGAACCTGCGACCGTAGCAGTCCTGCGGTTCTGGACTGCAGCGCCAGAACCACTAGACCACCGCGGCCGGCTCACAAAATTACACCCACTACTGTTAATTCCATGTTTGAGGTTAGTTTCAACTTGGCATAGTCTACTGTCATGCTTATCCAACCTACTTTCCACCTCTTCTACTCGGTTAGTTAGCTGAAGAACATTTTTTTCAGACTCATCCATTCGTTCTGACACACTTTTTACTTCATTCATACATTTGTCAGATTCAGAACTGATTTTGCTGGCTAACACTTTGTGATCGGTTTCACATACAGATTATTCAGCCGCTATTTTAACCTGTACTTTTTGCATACCTTCTTTAATTTCATCTACTCTTTGTTTCCAATAGCAACTCTTTTCAAAGCCTCTGTTAATTCACCTTTTACAGTGCTAACAGATCTTTTGCAATCATTCTCAACTCTAGAAATTTTGTCATCTACTTTATTTTCTAATGACTTCAATTCATTTTCCAACATTTCTTTCAAAACAGCAGTCTGCTTTTCAATTTTTTCATTAAACCCACTGTCAAGTTTTTCGAGTTTACTATTAATTTTTTCAACCAAATTAGTTTGTCCTTGCATAGAGCCCATTAAAACGGCAAACATTTCCTGTATACTTCCTAGTTCCATTTTTGGCATCACTGTTTCTTGTTTACCTTGTTCCACCGAAACTATACCAAATTTGGTATCCACATTTGACACGTTTGCCATATTTGATTCAGTAACATTACTAACACTATCATCACACAACTGATCGTTACTGAGCTCATGCTTAATGTCACTTTTGGGATTAGTATTATCCCCACTAGTTACATTAACAGACATACTTAAAGCAGACTCAATTCCACTGTCCGTAAATAACATAGAAATATCATCAAAAAATCCCCTTTTGTTTTAACATTTACTCCTTCTCTCCGTTCAGGTGTGCTAGTGTGTGAAGCACTGACACTGAACGAAAGTTCTTCCTCCTTCACCGTATTCACAAAATCTTTATCATTTGCCTTGTTTCTCAGTCTTTCAGCATACCCACACAACAGATGTAACAAAGTTGACTTATCTTTTGTCGAATGCTGCAGCCTCGGCATGTTGAAACTGCGAGTCCGACCCCCTCCGGCTGCCGTAACAGTTTCCGGCCCCTCACTCGTTGTGTAGGGTGGCCGCGCTGCCCCGTTGTACTGCTCGCCGCCACCGCTAACATGCCATCTGCTGCGCCTCCGTCGCTACTGCAGCCGTTGCGTATCATCTTCTTTCTTGCAACTCCAGCAACTCGAAACGGGTTCCGTTCAAACTTCTGCTAGTACCGATTCATTAAATTCTTTCACTAACGTTCACTGTTCAGTCCATCAAAATCTTTCTCTCGAGCGCGGATACAAAATACTACAGCTTTAGTGTTTCCTGGCACCGATGCACCACGTGCGGCGGCGCGGTTCTTTCCGCACTTTACGACGGACCTGCACCTACCTGTGAACATTGTCTCAGCAGATCATGAGTAGGAAAGCTGAGTGAAACCTGCTGTACTTCGACGTGAACCAGGCTGCAATTAAAGTCACTAATCTACGTTTCGGGAGAAACACGAAATGAAAGGTTGGAAATTTTGTCCTCAATTAATATATTCTGAAACTTAGGTGAACAAGAATCACTGACAAGCCCGTGCTAGTCTTAACACAGTCACTCATAATCCCTTTCACTCACGTTAGCAAGTTTATGGTGTTGCATTTCCCGAAAACGTAATAGCTACAAAAATACTGATTGTTTTTGATTGCGAATGCTCGCCAAATATTAAGTCTGTCGGTACCAAATGCAGTCACAGTTTTTAGCCACCGACCTGCTCAATACGCCACGCGGAATGTATGTCTTTTCTCGTCACAAAATTCACTTAAAAATTCCGAAATTTCTACACACACATCGGAATAATTATGCTGTACTTTCCAACACTTTTGATGTATGAAACACTGCTAGATCCGGCAACTTATCATTTCCATCGGAACTACTACTGCGCACGTCCGATCTCTTTCATGGCTAGGCTTCGACTCTTCTCTAGAACACTCTTTAAGTTTTCTCTACCTGCAGAAAAAGGCGCGCAAAGAATATTGCATTACCATTGGTCAGTTTACTCAACAGCCAATAGCAAAACAACACTCTCCCGCATCAGTCCGCGCTTTTCATCCATAACCAATCGCAAAATAGTAAACCTAATGACTGCACTTTTTACCGACGTAATTATCTAATATGCTGAAGTTTTGTTTATGCATAACGTTATTTACTATTGTTATTTATACCTGAATTAACTTTCCCTTCACCATAAACTTACTTTACAAATCTAGTCTACAAAAATCCCCTTTGTTCATATCCATACTTCGAAATGTTCCCACACTAAATCCCACTACATAACTCGTTAAACAATTATCTTCATATTAACCTTAAATCACACTCACGCATCATTTGCACTGCTAAAACACATGTATAACATTTTAAATACACAAAAAGAAATAATAACACTTTATGAAAATACTGTCCTCTATCGGCTGATACATAAACTAGGTGCGCATCCAGTCTCGCGTCACCATCTGTCACTATCCAGCTCTGCGACACATCTCCCACTAAACCGCCTCCAAGGCAGGATCGTTATATGGCGCTACGCCTCAACAGTTCTCATGAGAGTCTTGGTGAGTCAGCGCCTTCAAACAAAGAAGAAGAAGAAATGACGTGCAAGGGAAAGGGTTTTCCGTCTCCAAAAAAACCAGCCAGTAAACGTAAGAAGAAAGAAGATCCGATCCTGATGAAGGCTTATGGCATTTTGGAAACTGTGGGAAATGTACGTCCTAACGAGTGTTCTACTTTCAGGGAGCATATTACAATGAAGCTCCGCTAATTTGACAACCAAAGGAGATCAGTTCTAATGCACAGGTGATCTTCGATGCGGAGACTGATTTGAATTCACAGCGCCTCACATCAGATACTTCTCCTTCTGTCGTCCATTCTCCCCAATGCAGTCCTGTTTGCGAACCGCTCCTCTCCCCAATGCAGTCCTATTCCGCAACTTCTCCCTCGAGTCGCTCCCAGGCACCTGTGCTCGTCTCACATCAAACAGTTGTTCCTAATCAACCATGCAGTAGCAGTGAACCACATGATTCCATCCCACTCCGTCTTACACGATTCAGCTCTGCTCCAAGAACCTCCAACATATATTGTTTTGCAGCCCTTTGCAAATACATTTGATTCCTAAGTCCATTCTGTTAACAATAACATGTTTCTACGGTTTGAATAACATTTTTATTTGTATATGGATATTTATGTACATAAGCTTGTAAAGAATAACAAAACCGCAGTCAATAAACAATTGTTTGTAAAGAACTTTCTTTGATCCAATGCTATCAACGTTCAACCCCTTTACCTTGTACACATTTGACTTCAGACGGCTAACAATTTTATGCAAATAACTTAATTACAAATTCTATAAAAAAGGATGATTCCATTTAAAGACAATGAAGAATAATAACTTCTTATCTTTACAAAGGGTTTCAGTGCATTATTGAGAGCGGTGCAAACTTCTATGACAATCGTTGATATACTTTGTTTAGATATTTTGAACAGATACATCAAACTTGTAAAGGAATCTCTGGTTGGCAGAAAGCGCGAAGTAATTGCCACCAAAATCTCCGGTTTAAAACCCAATCGAGAACCTGTAGAACCACCTCGATCGAGCTGTTAGATATAGCATGTCTACAATTTGTGTCCTTCTTCATTATGTCGGGTTCGATCACATTCAACAGATGTTCAAATTCTTCGAAAGACATTCGATAAAAGTTTTCGAACTGTCCAATACTGCCTGCAAGCAGTTCACTAAAAAGATTATTTCCACTGCACAGTGCCCTACTCTTTAGCACTGGAGTTACCCAATGACGTCGATTTTTCCTCTTCTCCTTTAACTGATGGTACAGCACAATGAATGCGGTACTCACAATCTTGGCTCGCTCCATCTTCAGACCATGCGCGCGCTCCAACTGGAACACATTGCGCGCCTCGGAGGGCGCGGACGGCTCACTCCTCTCTGTTAAGGCTAGGCGCAAATTGAGACGAGTATAGACGTGTGACGTGACACGATTTTGCCGCGCGGCGCGCGCGTTCGACACGTGTCGCGTTGTCCTGCGCATATTGAGACGCGTATGTGACGAGTGTGCTCTAGTCGGTGTGACACGCGCGTGCCAGACTCCGAATACCGGTCTACTGCTTGTCAGACTGACGATGTGTGTGTCGCGAGTAAGAGAGATGTTATTGTTAGACTTGAGTTCCGAATCAGATTCGGATACTAACGCTGAAGAAGAAGTGTTGCTTTATTCATTAATAAATAAAAAATTCAAATCCACAAATAAATATATTTTGTATGAAAGAAAAACATGTGGACAATTTCAAACTACGACCAAGATGAGTGACACTGATTTCACGAATTACTTCAAAATGACCAGAAAGCAGTTTTCTGAAGTACATGGGATAGTAAAGCACGCTATTGATTCAAATGGGTGTAATGCACAGGAGCCGATTGCTACTGAACAAAAACTGGCAGTATTTTTGAGGTAAGTGATGAACGCTGACATTAATTTTTTATCTAAGGAATTATAAAATGTTGCACCCTTGTGTCTAGGCATTTTATTTTCAGCTCCCTTACACAGAATCGATGGGTGTTATATAACTTTGACTCCTACGTGTGTTTGTGTGTGTGTGTGTGTGTGTGTGTGTGTGAGCGGGGAGGAGGGAGGGCATCGTAGCGCCGAAACTAACGGATTGATTTTAATGGTGTTTAATCGGGAGCTATCTTAGCTATGCTTACGCTCAGCCGTCTTTTAACCGGCCACACAAACTAAAAATATTTGCTATCAGTAGGCTCTCTAGTTATACTATGCCTAAAGCATATGATCTACATCAAGGTACATAGTACCAGAACTCAAACAGTCTAAATAAAAGTCGTCGAGAGCATACGTTTATCTCTCACGGTTGAAATGCAATGGCCATTTTTGTATTAGGAAGGTGCCTCGCACAATATTATATAACACAAAAATGTCGAGTCTGACTGTTGTAAAAGGTAAACATATGCTTTTGTATACTATTTAGAGGTCTTTTTGAGGTCTACAAATCAGTACTGAATCAAGTTCTGTTGCTCTTATGGTTTAGTCGGCGTACTGCAAAAGAGCGCATTGATTGGAGAATTTTTTCGGACTTGCACTTTCCTCGCAACTGCTTACTCACTGTGATATCTAAATTAACAAACTATGTACTAGAACTTACCCATAGAATATATCTACGGATCAGAATAAGAAAAATGTAAACCTAATAAGTGGTTCTTAAATATTGAAGCATTAAAAATCCTTTTGTTTTTCTTTGCAATTCTGCCAAAGCAGATTCGCCGAGGGCACCAGGAAATAACTTAATTTTGTCAACGAATTGCAGCACCCTGTACACTTTTCACGCAACTTAGTGCAATACAAGCTAGGTCTTAAGCGAATTTCACCTTGACAAAAAAACCGTTCTGCTAGCTGGAGTGGGTTTTTAAAATTTTTTTTACCAAATTTCTCTTGTTAGTGTTTTATTGCAATAATACATGTTCATAAACAAAGAATGTTAATTTATAATTAACGAAAATCTGGATCGGTGCAGCGAAAACTACTCAGAAAAGAAAACGAAAAATACACAAAATGCTGATACAAAAAAGAATTAAAGTCTTAAACAAACATAATTGTGATGGTCCCTTTAGATTTCTTGAAAATGGTGAACAAAATCGGTGATATTAGACAAATCGGATTCAGTTGTGTCGACCTTCAAATCTTCCATCTGCTGCTGTTCTGAATAGTGAGACGCTGTCTGTTGGTCTGAATCAGTCGATATATATGGCGATGAAGAGTGAGAAAAAGGTGCTGTACTGTATGGCGCTGAATTATTTGAAGAAGATGACATCGAAGGTGCCTGGCTCCTTACGTTCATTATTTTTTCTTCTGCAAGTGACACAGCCTGGAAAAGTTGACCTCTGATTCTGTGTTGGTAACTTTCAGGCATGTTTTTAGTCAGCTGATACATAGAGATAAAAAAATTGTAAAGAGGGTCATCTTTGATACAGTGTGACTCCAATGCTCTTCTTTCTTCTGCTCTTTGTCTTGCTCTGTCCTCACGCTGTTGCATTGATTGTTTTAGCAGAATTACAACGTCTTCCTGTTTTCTTTTCCTTGATTGATTTCTTTGAATAACTGGAGTCGAAGTAGCGGTGTGATGTGCTATGCACTCCGTTCCTATGCTCCTACTAGATACTTCGTTGCTGTCGTAGTTATTAATATCTTGACTTTGCTCATTCGCCTCGTTGTCGAGTGAGTTGTTATCTTCTAATTCCTCGGTTTCCAGTGTATCACTTCTTGCTGATGTTTTAGTTGTAGCTTGCGAGCTGTGATCACTGTCATCACCTAGACTACTATCACGTGGACCAGCTGTCATAAAAGGTTCAAGAAATGACATCTGGTTTTGATATCTCCACGGCTTGATATTCTCAGCAGCAGCTCCGCTTTTCATATATTTCACCTGTCGTCGTCGTGCATCTCGATAGCTGCCTCTCAGCTTCAGCCACGAATTTTTTGTCTCTTCCCCTGCAATAATTAACAACGTATAACTAATAAGGCATTAATGTTGTCCCATATAGATAGACAAACTAAAGATAAGCAATATTAACTTATAGTGTTTGGATAAAGACATATTTTCAATCTACTTTTATCGTTCCACATTAACAATATACTTTCGTTTTGTTTCAGATATTTAGCCTCCGGTGACAGCTACAAAAGTATTGCGTATAACTATCTCTTGGGAGATCGAACTGTATCTAATATTGTAAAAGAAGTAGCTACCGCTGTATGGAAAGAAATGCGACCAAAGTATTTAGCAGAACCTACAACACAGACATGGAAATCAGTCGCTTCACGGTTTGAACATAGATGGCAATTCCCACACTGCGTTGGTGCAGTCGATGGAAAACATGTTCTTATTAAAAAACCTGGCAAAAGCGGATCATTGTACTTTAATTATAAACATACATGCTCCATTGTTTTGATGGCGACGGTTGACGCAGATTACAAATTTATCACCGTTGATGTTGGCGCAATGGGACGATTCAGCGATGGACATGTATTTGCTAGCAGTGTGTTGGCCAAGAAAATGAGAAAAAACACGTTATTACTTCCCATTCCTGAACTAATACCTACAATTTTTGATCCAATGCCGTATGTGTTTGTGGGAGATGAAGCTTTCCCATTGTCGGAAAACATTATGAGACCATATCGTAAGAGACAGATTACCGACAATTACGAACATCAGGTCTTCAATGCCAGACTTTCTCGAGCACGACAAACTGTGGAATGTGCTTTCGGTATACTATCATCACGTTTCCGTGTGTTCAGGAAACCATTTGAAACCAAAGTCGACACAGTGAAAGATGTTGTGAAAGCAGCCTGCGTTCTGCACAACTATTTACGATCTTCAGTAGTAGCTGCAGATGATTTAAATGACATCGAACCGTTGCCAGCAACTCAGTTACTTCGTGTGCAAGGGAACAGGAAGAGGACTTCATCAACTGCCTTCAAAGTGAGGAAAAATTTCACTCAATATTTCAACACTTGCGGAACAGTTCCATGGCAACATCAGTCAGTTCTGCTTGGTAATTATTGACAATATAGCAACTTCCAATTATTGTACCATTATTGTGCTCCACAGGTTATGTGCTCAAGCGAAGTACACAGTGATATGTATTAACTAAAAAATTGTGAAATAAATATTGCAGTACTTATCGTCTTTCAAATTCAGATCCTTTGCTATATCACTCCAAATCCGATTCTTGAGTTTGACCTTCATGTAGTCTGCGTGTTTTGTGTCATACAGCTCTCTGTGTTCCCTCACTGCCTCTATTAATTTTTCTTCTGCCATGGTGAGAAGTAAACTATTCATCCACTACACAACGTCCACTGCACAACGCCCACTGCACAGCAGAATAGCCTGTGTACTGCCAGTAGCCGTCAATAATAAACGCGACAAGAATGCAGAGGCTAGCCAGGTGTGCCTTGTGGAAGAGTTCACGTCGTTCGAAAAACATTGTCATGATTGTTGTCTGTCGTTGTCTGAAATACTTTTCAGTAAATTAAATATATCAAATCGCCGCACATTTTCAAAGATACTCATCCTTTTGGAATAATACCGACCACTAATTCATTTGTGTATCCTGTTACATAATTAGCTTATTAATGCTGATACTGTGTATGCTACCACTGAGATGTTTTTCTCGTCATGACGAGCCAAGTAAAACATTGTCATTCGTGAAGGTTTCTCGACTGTTTCTAGCTTGCAGTGGAGATGTGATGTTCACATGCAAGTAGCACAGTGTGTCGTTATTACATTATTACACCCATATCGAAGTAATGACTGTGGGCCTTCTATACTTCAGATCTTGGACGCTTTTTACCAGGAGCACAAAGGGGTCACACCTGTGGAGATTATCCCTTTCCGAATTTTTGTAACAGACCGTACGGATATGTCAGCATACTACGAAGCGAGAGGATAACGTTGATTTACTTTCCTGCCTTGCTTCTATATCACATGATTTTATAATATTCCTTGCTTCCTTATTCACTAACCTATGTCCGTTCTTGTGATCTGAAAACATCCCGGAGTCGTATGATACAATTCTAGCGGCCAATGGCTCACCAGTTACTGAACTATGCATTTTTCTTGAGAGAAGAAAATCAAAACAGAACAAAACTATACAGATATACATAACAGGAAAATATAATGCACTAACGACGAAAGCTGGAGCGTTTAAATGGCGAAAAACGAAACACTACCCAATGGCACTAAAATTCAGAACAGAGTATAAGGCAATATTTATCGTATGGGCAGTGTTTTCACTGCTCATATGCGCCTTGCCGAAATCAGCATATGGTCGGGCTACTTTCTCGCTCCCCGCCTCAAATTTCCCACGGTGCTAGCGACGCACGTGCGACGTGCGGCGCGAGAAACTGTGCCTCAGCCACAACGCCGCGCGACCTCGCGCAGGCGCGTGTCACGTCCCAGTCGCGTCGCGTCGCAATTTGCGCGGTCTCATTTGAAACTGTGATGTTACAAAAACGCGCGCTGCGCTGCGTCGCGCCACACGCGCTATACTCGTCTCAATTTGCGCCTAGCCTTAGTGTACATGTGCTACGGCTTCTGACCAATCATCGCGTTTGTGTTTGTTTACATCAGGTTTATTATTATGCAGAACGGATTATAGTAAAGTTCATCCTTCCCCCCCCCCCCCCCTCCCCAAATCGAACACCAACTGGCGTAGCAGGTGGCATACAGTAAATTTAATTGAAGTTACAGATAGCAACAGTGCCATTCCCTTCTAGTCAGCAGAAAACTCAAATCGGGAGTGCTAATCATCCCAACTGTGGCTGAAGGAAAAGGTGGGTGCGAGGTCCAATCTTAATTTATAATGTGCTAGCTACATTATATAATAAAACGAATACAATGCTAAAAACCTAAAAAGCAAAACAACTGGAAACTACGATTAATTATAAAAAAGTAAACTAACTGCATTTACTGAATACAAACTACTTACAAACAACGGATATTTACGTCAAAATGAGTATTTACATGCATGGACACTAATGTAGAATAGCAATGTATACATAGATGTATAAAAACTAAACAAAACACAAAGACACATGCAGTAAGTATGTACAGACCTAAATCTACATAAACACATCTAGGTGGGTGTACAATATAAAGCTACAGGGAGGAAATAAAGATCGGCCAGTGTGTCATATTTCAGGAAAAATGTGTGGGAATGAGAAAAGGGAAAAAGAAAGTACTACTTCAAAACATAAAAGCAAACATCTGAAAGGTGAGTCTAAATGTAGAATTAGCAAAAGAAAATAATAAGTGAGGGCCATATTTCACACACCATGATATGTGACGTAACATGATGTTTTACAAATACTATACAAGGTTGTGATTGCGGTATGATGCAGAATATTAGTTTCAAGTAATTTAGGATAGTATGGGAAATGATGCGAGAGCCCATCCCAGATGCTAATAAGACTTTATTTGTTGAGTACAGTGGTCGGCACCAAAAAAGGGGGCCACACTGTCATATTGTAAGAGTGTGCATACGATTGAGAAGATATATTTGTAACAAGTTGCACAGAAATATGACACCCGCTCATAGTAAATGTCATGGGGATAAACAGGTGAAGCTATATCGCTCTGTAACAGTAACAAATGTGAACTACATAGAGTATCCCCACATCGCAAAACAGTTATAAGCTCAGAATTAAGATCTTCAGTTGTTACTTACTTTTGGGTGTAACTGGAGAAAAAACAAAAGATAGTAAAATGTGGGAATGAACACACTTCTAAATGTGAACATCTCTAGTACATTAATGCTTCACAGCACAAATGCACTATACTTAAATCCGAGGTATGATCTGTGACATTTGGTTACCCACATGAGTTATGCAGACTGCACATGAACATACATTTCCAGGATTATGTAAGACCGTTTTAAATTGTCATATGTTATGCCAGCAGTGCGTGGTGATTACAGTGTGAAATGGCTAATATTCATCTATTTCTTCACTGACTTGTAAGTAGGAATGGTTTTCATTGTAAAAATTGCAAAAAAAATCCATTTTTAGACTGACTGGTTAAGAATAACATCGCTAAGTTTCATAATCGTGACTGTGTGATCGACAAAGTCTCTAGGATAGATATTTTTTGTGCATTAATTTTTCGTTCTCACAATCTAAACGAACTGCATATGAGTCTATAAGACTGTGAGAAAGATTATTGTCGCTTGTTCCTTTGCTTACAATGCGGTTTTTTAAATAGTACATGCTAAAACTTTTTCAGTTTCTAGTTTTGCATATATATCAGCCCGTTTTGCTCGAAATGAGTTCTAACAGTGGATGCAGATTAAAAAAAACTAAGGAAACGTCGAATTTCATATATATAACATCCAGGAATTTTAAACAACAGTGCTACAGATGGTGCTCCTTGGTGTGAAGAACGATTTTCGACGAAGTCGCTGAGTTCATTGGTGAAGAAAATTAGTGAAGGAACTGACGATGCTGTTTGCAGTGCCAAAGACGAGTTTTCCGGTAGATGTCGAGTAACTGACTTGTTATTGTTGTTGTGGTCTTCAGTCCTGAGACTGGTTTGATGCAGCTCTCCATGCTACTCTATCCTGTGCAACTTTCTTCATCTTCCAGTACCTACTGCAACCTACATCCTTCTGAATCTGTTTAGTGTATTTATCTCTTGGTCTCCCTCTACGATTTTTACCCACCATGCTGCCCTCCAATACTAAATTGGTGATCCCTTGACGCCTCAGAATAGGTCCAACCAACCGATCCCTTCTTCTAGTCAAGCTGTGCCACAAATTTCTCTTCTCCCCAATTCTATTCAATACCTCGTCAATAGTTATGTGATCTACCCATCTAATCTTCAGCATTCTCCTGTAGCACCACATTTCGAAAGCGTCTATTCTCTTCTTGTCTAAACTATTTATCGTCCACGTTTCACTTCCATACATGGCTACACTCCATACAGATATTTTCAGAAATGACTTCCTGATACTTTAATCTATACTCGATGTTAGCAAATTTCTCTTCAGAAACGCTTTCCTTGCCATTGCCAGTCTACATTTTATATCCTCTCTAATTCGACCATCATCAGTTACTTTGCTCCCCGGATAACAAAACTCATTTACTACTTTAAGAATCTCATTTCCTAATCTAATTCCCTCAGGATAAACCGATTTAGTTCGACCACATTCCATTATCCTTGTTATGCTTTTGTTGATGTTCATCTTACATCCTCCTTTCAAGACACTGTCCATTCCGTTCAGCTGCTCTTCCAGGTCCTTCGCTGTCTCTGACAGAATTACAATGTCATCGGCGAACCTCCAAGTTTTTATTTCTTCTCCATGGATTTTAGTTCCTACTCCCAATTTTTCTTTTGTTTCCTTTATTGCTTGCTCAATATACAGATTGAATAACATTGGGGATAGGCTACAACCCTGTCTCACTCCCTTCCCAACCACCCTTTCCCTTTCATGCCTATCGACTCTTCTGCCATCTGGTTTCTGTACAAATTGTAAATAGTCTTTCGCTCCCTGTATTTTACTCCTGCCACCTATAGAATTTGAAAGAGAATATTCCAGTCAACATTGTCAAAAGCTTTCTGTAAGTCTACAAATGCTAGAAACGTAGGTTTGCCTTTCCTTAATCTATTTTCTAAGATAAGTCGTAGGGTCAGTATTGCCTTACGTGTTCCAACATTTGTATGGAATCCAAATTGATCTTCCCAGAAGTCGGCTTCTACCAGTTTTTCCATTCGTCTGTAAAGAATTCGTGTTAGTATTTTGCAGCTGTGGCTTATTAAACTGATAGTTCGGTAATTTTCACATCTGTCAACACCTGCTTTCTTTGGGATTGGAATTATTATATTCTTCTTGAGTCTGAGGGTATTTCGCCTGTCTCATACATCTTGCTCACCAGATGGTAGAGTTTTGTCAAGGCTGGCGCTCCCAAGGCTGTCAGTAGTTCTAATGGAATGTTGTCTACTCCCAGGGCCTTGTTTCGACTCAGGTCTTTCAGTGCTCTGTCAAACTCTTCAAGCAGTATCATATCTCCCATTTCATCTTCATCTACATCCTCTTCCATTTCTATAATATTGTCCTCAAGAACACCGCCCTTGTATAGACCCTCTATATACTCCTTACACCTTTCGGCTTTCCCTTCTTTGCTTAGAACTGGGTTTCCATCTGAGCTGTTGATATTCATACAAGTGGTTCTCTTTTCTCCAAAGGTCTCTTTAATTTTCCTGTAGGCAGTATCTATCTTACCCCTCGTAAGATAAGCGTCTACATCATTACATTTGTCCTATAGCTATCCCAGCTAAGCCATTTTGCACTTCCTGTCGATTTCATTTTTGAGACGTTTGTATTTCTTTTTGCCTGCTTCATTTACTACATTTTTATATTTTCTCCTTTCATCAATAAAATTCGGTATCTCTTTTGTTTCCATTAGCCTTCTTCTTTTTACCTACTTGATCCTCTGCTGCCTTAACTATTTCATCTCTCAAAGCTACCCATTCTTCTTCTACTGCACTTCTTTCCCCCATTCTTGTCAGTCGTTCCCTAATGCTCTCCCTGAAACACTCTACAACCTCTGGTTCTTTCAGTTTATCCAGGTCCCACCTCCTTAAATTCCCACGTTTTTGCAGTTTCTTCAGTTTTAATCTACAGTTCATAACCAATAGATTGTGGCCAGAGTCCACATCTGCCCCTGGAAATGTCTTACAATTTAAAACCTGGTTCCTTAATCTCTGTCTTACCATTATATAATCTATCTTAAACCTTTCAGTATCTCCAGGCTTCTTCCATCTATAAACCTTCTTTTATGATTCTTGAACCAAGTGTTAGCTATGATTAAGTTATGCTCTGTGCAAATTGTACCAGGCGGCTTCCTCTTTCATTCCTTACCGCCATTCCATATTCACCTACTACTTTTCCTTCTCTTCCTTTTCCTACTATCGAATTCCTGTCACCCATGACTATTAAATTTTCGTCTCCCTTCACCTGCCCGATTAAGGGATCTGACATTCCACACTACGACCCGTAGAAAGCCAGTTTTCTTTCTCCTGAGAAGAATGTCCTTCTGAGTAGTCCCCACCCGGAGATCCAAATTGGGGACTATTTTACCTCCGGAATATTTTACGCAAGAGGACGCCATCATCATTTAACGATACAGTAAAGCTGCATGCCCTCGGGAAAAATTACGGTTGTAGTTTCGCCTTGCTTTCAGTCGTTAGTGTTACAAGGCCAGATCAGCCAATCATCTAGACTGTTGCCCCTGCAACTACTGAAAAGGCTGCTTGCTGCCCCTCTTCAGGAACCACACGTTTTGTCTGGCCTCTCAACAGATACCCCTCTGTTGTGGTTGCACCTACAGTACGACTATCTGTATCGCTGAGGCACTCAAGCCTCCCCACCAACGGCAAGGTGCATGGTTCATGGGGGCGAGGGGGGGGGGGAATGTAGAAAATAACAATTTTAATATAAACAATAATATTAAAATGATGCCGCGTGGTCGAGGGCGCCTTGTTGCGGTCTGTGCGGCTCCCCTCGTCGAAGGTTCGAGTACTCCCTCGGGCTTGGGTGTGTGTGTTGTCCACAGTTAGTTTAAGTTAGATTACGTAGTATGTAGGCTTAGGGACCGATGACCTCAGCAGTTTGGCCCATAAGACCTTACCACAAATTTACAAAACTGATTGACATAATTTCAGTGTCTGTAGTGACGTGAGGTTATAGCGCTGACTGTAAATTAATAAAGTTAATACTGGCAGTACTTCTACCATTGCTGCTGCTGCTACCACTACCACTAATAATAATAGTAATAATGCGCACTCATTCACCTACTTCACAAAAAAAGGAGACAAATTTGATGCGAATAACTAGAGAGGAGTCTCCCTCCTTTCCGTTCCTTACAAAGTCCTCTCCGCTTGCCTCTTACAACACACACAAGAACAACTCGAATCCCTGATAGGTGATTATCAAACAGGCTTCAGGCCACGCATATCAGGCATCGAACAAATTTTCAACCTGAAGTCTACACTGAAAATTCGATATACACGAAGTCTCCCAACCATCTGCACATTTGTCGACTTCACGAAAGCTTACGACTCCATCGACCGACAGTTTCTGTTTAATATACTCAAAGAATACAATCTGAATCCAAAAATCATAACGTCTCGTCCAACAATCCCTAACAGACCCAACTTCCAAAGTCAAATTCAACAGAGAAATCTACAACATTGTCAGAGGCTTTCTCTAAGTCTACAAATGGTAGAAACCATGGAGGTAAGTAGTAGTGGATCCAATGGAATGTTGTCTACTCCCGGGGCCTTGTTTTGACTTAGGTCTTTCAGTGCTCTGTCAAGCTCTTCACGCAGTATCATATCTCCCATTTCATCTACATCCTCTTCCATTTCCATGATATAGTCCTCAAGTAGATCACCCTTGTATAGACCCTGTATATACTCCTCGCACTTTTCTGCTTTCCCTTCTTTTCTTAGTGCTGGGATTTCCATCTGAGCTCTTGATATTCATGCAAGTGGTTCTCTTTTCTCCAAAGGAATATTTAGTTTTCTTGTAGGCAGTATCTATCTTACCCCTAGTGATATACGCCTTTACATCCTTACATTTGTCCTCTAGCCATCCCTGCTTAGTAATTTTGCACTTCTTGTCGATCTCGAGGTGTTCACACCATTTTAGGAGCACGTTACTTTCGAGGAGTTGTTGCAACTCGAAAGTAAAGTGCTCCTGAAATAGCGTGAACACTTTACTAATGCAGAGTGCTTAGAAAACTGATGATGTTTTAATAAAGGAGGAGTCATACTTTGGTTTGAAAGCTTCTCTAAGAATACAACGCATTGGTAAATTGGATTATCACTTGTTTCTGTACCAGCCTTTAACATAAAAGCACATTGTAAATAGCTTTCATCATACCTGCACTTAGGTGTTGGTTCACGTTTTTTTAACTGCATCCTCGCAGGTAGGAATTTGCTGGGTAAAAAATCTTTCATGGTTAGCTTAAAACATAATCATATATAAAATGCACAATCACCTTAAACCTCGTAACATTTATAGTAGTCATGAATCAGCAAGTTACAGTATGCAGTTCCAGATGCAAGTTTTTTCATACTGCGATGTCATGTAAGGTAACGCCCAACAAAATGACAATGCCAACAATAAACCATTCACTGCCTAATGGCTACTGCAGCGCCACACATTAGAACACTGCATTAGTTTGCACCATTTGCAAAGCAAAACGAAAACCTTCAAATAACTACTAACAAGACCTACCAAAATATCATCAACGTCAAAAGAATCTGGATCACTTCCGGCTAAGGCATCAACGACTGCTCATGGGAAGTGTTGGGAAGCGTAGTACACGACTTCTTGGGTCTTGCGTACAGTCAAGCTAACTTCCTGCGGTAAATCCACTTGCTTTAACGTTATACAATGCTACTTTGATCAATGAGTTTCCCCACTATCATTTTACTTTTGAAATGAAGTAATGCGAGAGGATATTTTACTTACATCAATAAGTTTTCTGTTTACAATGTTTGTATACCACCTAAAATGTCCTTGCATGCCACCAACAGTATGCGTACCATCGTGTGGGAGCCTCTGTCCTGAGAGTAATACCCATTATTACAGATTTAATTATTAGTACTGCTGCTTCGTTATATGAATAACTAAATTCTGACTTTCAAAACAATGTCTATAATTTATATCTGAAACGTCTCATACAGCATAATAAAGATCACACACAGCAGCACCAATGCAGATTAGATTACATTAGATTAGTTTTTCGTTCCATAGATCCGTGCTGAGTAGATCCTCGTGGATGTGGAACATGTCAATTTTTTAAAGCTGAAATAACAATACTAATAGTATGAATATATACAATACATCATTTGTCTCTATTAAATAATTCATCAATGGAGTAGGAGTTGGCCACTAGTAAGTCTTTCAGGCTCCTTTTAAACTGATCTTTATTTGTAACTAAATTTTTTATGTTTGCCAGCAAATTATTGAAGATGAGTGTTCCCGAGTAGCGGACCCCTTTTTGAACTAAATTAAGTGCTTTTAAGTCCTTGGGCAGATCTTTTTTTTTCCTGGAATTGTATGTCTGAACTGGGCTGTTTGTTGGAAAAAGAGATATATTATATTTATGACAAATTTCATTAATGAGTAAATATCCTGAGAGGCAGTAGTTAGTATACCCAGTTCTTTGAAGAGGTTTCTACAGACGTCCGTGAATTTACTTCACAAATAATACGTAGTACACGCTTTTGGACTCTGAAAACTTTTGTTTGACTTGAAGAGTTACCTCAAACTGGCAAATTATTGAAGATGAGTGTTCCCGAGTAGCGGACCCCTTTTTGAACTAAATTAAATGCTTTTAAGTCCTTGTGCAGATCTTTTTTTCCTGGAATTGTGTGTATGAACTGGGCTGTTTGTTGGAAAAAGAGATATATTATATTTATGACAAATTTCATTAAGGAGTAAATATACTGAGAGGCAGTAGTTAGTATACCCAGTTCTTTGAAGCGATTTCTACAGGACGTCCGTGAATTTACTCCACAAATAATACGTATTACACGCTTTTGGACTCTGAAAACTTTTGTTTGACTTGAAGAGTCACCCCAAACTGTTATACCATATGACATTATGGAATGAAAGTAGGCAAGCTTTTTCGTTTTTATGTCGCCTATGACTGCTAACACTAGAATTGCAAATACAGATTTGTTAAGGCGTTTCTGCGGTTCTGTGGTGTGCTCCTCCCAACTGAATTTATTATCAAGTTGTAATCCCAGGAATTTAAGACTGTCAACCTCGTCTATCTTCTCTTCTTCATACTTTATGCATATGCTGGGTGGAAACCTCTTACAGGTTCTGAATTGCATATAGTGAGTCTTTTCGAAGTTTAATGTCAGTGAGTTGGCTTTAAACCATTTATTAATATCTGTAAAAATATCATTAGCAGATCTTTCTAGAACTACATTCGACATACTATTTATTGCAATACTTGTGTCATCTGCAAACAAAACGAACTCTGCTTCTGGCAGTGTAACTGATGAGAGATCATTAATGTACACACGAAAAAGCAATGGCCCTAAGATGGATCCTTGTGGGACACCACATGTAATTTCTTCCGATTCTGATGGTGACTGATGACTTAATTCACTAGTCCCTTGCACTGACAGCCTCTGTTTGCTGTTAGCAAGATATGACTTGAACCATTTTGCAGCACTGCCCATGACACCATAGAATTCTAATTTATTTAAAAGGATGTTGCGGTTCACACACTCGAATGTCTTTGACAAATCACAGAAAATACCTGCTGCTTATAACTTGTTATTTAATGAATTAAGTACATTTTCACTGTAGGTTGAAATAGCCTTCTCGATATCAGAACCCTTCGGAAATCCAAACTGTGTTCTTGATAATATGTTATTTGTGGTCAGATGGTTGAGAATCTGCCTCTACATTACTTTTTCTAAAATTTTTGAGAATGCCAGCGAAAGTGAAATCGGTCTGTAGTTTGATGGTATCTCTTAATCCCCTTTCTTGAATAGAGGCTTAACATCTGCATATTTTAGCCAGTCAGGAAATGTCCCAGTTATAATTGACTGTTTACACAAGTAACTCAGAATTGTACTAAACTCACAAGAACATGCCTTAATTAACTTTGTTGATATTTCATCGTAACCACTAGAATGCTTTGTTTTTAAGGATTTTATCATGGAAGTTATTTCTTTTGGTGAAGTGACTGACATATTCATGTACCTGAAGCTATTTGTAAAGGCTAGTTTCAGGTATTGAAGGGCAGTATTTACTGATCCTGACAATCCCATTCTATCAGTAACAGATATAAAGTACTTGATAAATAGATTTGCCACTCTATGCCCATCGGTTACCAATGAGTCATCTACCCTTAGTGCTATTTGCTCCTGTTCCTTTCTGGTTCTACCAGTCTCCTCTTTCACTATATCCCATATTGTTTTTATTTTGTTCCCTGACATTTCTATCTTCTTCTCGTAGTGCATATGTTTAGATGTCTGAATTACTTTTTTAAATATTTTACAGTATTCCTTGTATTTAGCTAAATCATTGGCATTGGAGCTATTCTTGGTCGACAGAAACATTTTCCTTTTTGTCTTACAGGAAATCTTTATTCCTTGTGTAATCAATGGTTTTATTATACAGGTGCTACAAAAAGGTACGGCCAAGCTTTCAGGAAACATTCCTCACACACAAAGAAAGAAAATATGTTATGTGGACATGTGTCCGGAAACGCTTACTTTCCATGTTAGAGCTCATTTTATTACTTCTCTTGAAATCACATTATCATGGAATGGAAACACACAGCAACAGAACGTACCATCGTGACTTCAAACACTTTGTTACAGGAAATGTTCAAAATGTCCTCCGCTAGCAAGGATACATGCATCAACCCTCCGTCGTATGGAATCCCTGATGCGCTGATGCAGCCCTGGAGAATGGTGTATTGTATCACAGCCATCCACAATACGAGCACGAAGAGTCTCTACATTTGGTACCGGGGTTGTGTAGACAAGAACTTTCAAATGCCCCCATAAATGAAAGTCAAGAGGGTTGAGGTCAGGGGAGCGTGGAGGCCATGGAATTGGTCCGCCTCTACCAATCCATTGGTCACCGAATCTGTTGTTGAGAAGCGTACGAACACTTCGACTGAAATGTGCAGGAGCTCCATCGTGCATGAACCACATGTTGTGTCATACTTGTAAAGGCACACGTTCTACCAGCACAGGTAAAGTATCCCGTATGAAATCATGATAATGTGTTCCATTGAGCGTAGGTGGAAGAACATGGGGCCCAATCAAGACATCACCAACAATGCCTGCCCAAACGTTCACAGAAAATCTGTGTTGATGACGTGATTGTATAATTGTGTGCGGATTCTCGTCAGCCCACACATGTTGATTGTGAAAATTTACAATTTGATCACGTTGGAATGAAGCCTCATCCGTAAAGAGAACATTTGCACTGAAATGAGGATTGACACATTGTTGGATGAACCATTCGCAGAAGTGTACCCGTGGAGGCCAATCAGCTGCTGATAGTGCCTGCACACGCTGTACATGGTACGAAAACAACTGGTTCTCCCGTAGCACTCTCCATACAGTGACGTGGTCAACTGCACGAAGAATTGCCTCGTCCGTTGCAGGTGTCCTCGTCGTTCTAGGTCTTCCCCAGTCGCGAGTCATAGGCTGGAATGTTCCGTGCTCCCTAAGACGCCGATCAATTGCTTCGAACGCCTTCCTGTCGGGACACCTTCGTTCTGGAAACCTGTCTCGATACAAACGTACCGCGCCACGGCTATTTCCCCGTGCTAATCCATACATCAAATGGGCATCTGCCAACCCCGCTTTTGTAAACATTGCACTGACTGCAAAACCATGTTCGTGATGAACACTAACCTGTTGATGCTACGTACTGATGTGCTTGATGCTAGTACTGTAGAGCAATGAGTTGCATGTCAACACAAGCACCGAAGTCAGCATTACCTTCCTTCAATTGGGCCAACTGGCGGTGAATCGAGGAAGTACAGTACATACTGACGAAACTAAAATGAGCTCTAACATGGAAATTAAGTGTTTCCGGACACATATCCACATAGCATCTTTTATTTATTTGTGTGTGAGGAATGTTTCCTGAAAGTTTGGCCGTACCTTTTTGTAACACCCTGTAGGCTTCTGTTTAATTTGAGTAACTTTTAGAGACAAACAGTTTTCAAACAGGGTACTGACATTGTTCATGAATGTGTTATATTTTTCATTCATGTCATGAGCACTATCTTCCTAGTTCACAATTTTGAGCAGTTTTCTAAAACACTTAATTTTTGGTTGATTGACTACTCTCCTGTACACAGATTTAGCAGTCTTGATAATTTGCTTAGAATTTACATCTAAAATAAGGAGCTGCATGTCATGATCTGAGAGTCCACTTATAACAGGTTTTATGATATGATTTTGTTCCTTTGATTTGTCTATAAAAATGTTATCAATGGCTGTCCTTGAGGATTTAGTGATCCTAGTTGGAAAGTTTAGAGTGTGAGTTAGATTGAAAGACAACATTACTAACTGCAATAAATGTTAAAGAAAGATTGCATTAGACAATATGTATTAAAAACACCAGCAATCAAAATTTCTTTGTTTCTTCCTGTTAAATAACCCAAAAGAGCTTCTATATGATTTATGAATAGATTTATAATTTCCTGCAGGTGCTCAGTAAATAGTTACTATTATATACGATCTGTTATGGAACTCTACTTCTGTTGCACATGCTTCTAGATGCTGCTCTAAACAATGTTCTTGAATTTATGGCAGTTTTTAATAAATGTGGCAGCTCCTCCTCCATATATATCTACTGTTCAGAAGTAGTAAGCTAGCTTAAATCCTGAAATGTCTAACATATCTATACCAGTGGTCACTTGATGTTCAGAGAGGCAGATTATGTCAAATTGGTTAGATGAATTCATTTCATCAATACAAATGAGTAGTTTATCGACTTTATTTCTGAGTCCTGGAATGTTCTGGTGTAATAAAGATAACTGATACTGCATACTAATGGGATTATAACTGCTTTGGCAGTTTCTGATTACTTTCTGTTAAACATTGTTTAAATGGAAGCTGTATGCTAAAATCTGACTCCTGCTCATCTGTTTTCTCAAACTGAGGGTGTCTGCAAATCTCTCTTAAAACTCGTTTTCTTTCCCCCTTCCCTATCCTAAAAAAGGCATCCCTCTGACACCTGTGACCACTGTTATTTTACCACTTATGACAGTGTCCCCCCTTAAAAAATGGTTCAAATGGCTCTGAGCACTATGGGACTTAACATCTGTGGTCATCAGTCCCCTAGAACTTAGAACTACTTAAACCTAACTAACCTAAGGACATCACACACATCCATGCCCGAGGCAGGATTCGAAACCGCGACCGTAGCAGTCGCGCGGTTCCGGACTGAGCGCCTAGAACCGTGAGACCACCGCGGCTGGCTTGTCCCCCCTTAAGTTTTCTGCAATGAACCCAGACAGTTTTCCCTTCCCTTTCCTATTGAGGTGAAGGCCATGCCTAGTGTAGTCCCACCTATAGATAGCATCCACAGGAATCAAACCAATATGGGACCCTATATCTGTCCTAAGCAGCCACTCCAACTCCAAGTTCACCTTCCCTACGGAAGAGTTCAAATCAGGCCGATCATGGAGTCTCAACACAGACACAAATCCCACACTCGTATGCTTTGTTGCTGATGCTATCTTCATCAGGTCACACTCTATGGAATATTCAGTCTCTTTCAATGCTATTTCCCGGACCACCCACTATAACCACGGCATCCTCCTTTGTGAAATCCTTGCATAAAGAACCTACCTCCTCTGTTACCTGACCCAGATCTGCACTAGGCTTGAAAAAGTTTGAGACCTGGTACTCTGGACCAAGATTTTCCTGCAGTAGTTGGCCAACACCTCTACCATGGGAACTACCTAATAATAGAACTTTCTTTCTTTACAAATTTCCCTACCTTTTTCAAGTCCTTGAAAGCTTGTTGTGCCTTTCTACAGCTTCAGCTATGTGAGGCTCATCCGATTGTGACTGAGGCAACAGGTCAAATCTATTTTCAAGATTTATGACAAAGCTAGCTGATGCTCTCCTTTGCCTATTCTCCCTATTACCTGTTGCCACTTCCCACCCCTGTTCACCCTTCTCCCTCTTTAACCTGTCCAGATCCTCCCTTGCCTTGTCTAGGTCAGCTTGAAGAGCTGCAATTTTCCCTTCCCGTTCCTGTTTTCCTATCTCTACTGCAGATCCTACAATACCACTGGTGAGGCTCATTTATGTCCCCATTTCCCACGCCACTATATTCGCCCCAATGAAAGAAACTACAGCACCCATCACACCATACCCCGGAACTAACGATCCTATGGCATGTCACACATTTCTCACTCACGGTAAAAACAGAAATCGTATAAACTGATTTAAGTACTGACTAAAACGTAAACAAAGGACCCTAGAAATTATTCAGGCAGATATGAATAAATTGAAAGAGTACGGAATTATGAAAACTGGTGATTACATACAAGTTTAAGTCACTGTTTACTTACGATACGCGCGCGCGAAATTAAGCCTAAAATCCGTGCTATAGGCGCGAGAAGGAAAATAAACTTCTTACCCCGTTTAATCTTCTTTAACACTTAACTAGCACTTCCACTAGTGTAACAACACTTACATTATATTTATACCAACTGGAAACGTTTACCTACATGTTTAATTCACTGCTTACTTACGATAAGCGCGCGTGAAATTAGGCCTAGGATTCGTGCTACAGGCGCGAGAAGAAAAATATATATAATGCAGGGTTATAACATCATATTGTTTGTGAGTGCACTTTTGTTTATTGTACAAATAATAATAATAATAATAATAGTGTCATTGTTCATATTATATTTATTAACGTGTAGTAATGTTTTATTAGAATGGAGAATAGGCTGTCTATCTACTGCTATAAGTTATTAGTTTCAATGCTGGCTGGCTTCAGTTTTTGTTCCTCTTGTAAATCAGGAAGTCATCTCACTTTAACAGTTGATGAAGGTGTATTAGGAAAATTAGTTAGTAGCCCACAACATTTTAAGTACGTCTCGAAATTAAAATATTTCCAACCAATAATAATAATAGTGTAATTGTTCATATTATATTTATTAACGTGTAGTAATGTTTTATTAGAATGGAGAATAGGCTGTCTATCTACTGCTATAAGTTATTAGTTTCAATGCTGGCTGGCTTCAGTTTTTGTTCCTCTTGTAAATCAGGAAGTCATCTCACTTTAACAGTTGATGAAGGTGTATTAGGAAAATTAGTTAGTAGCCCACAACATTTTAAGTACGTCTCGGAATTAAAATATTTCCAACACATCAGTATCTCCCCTATCCACAGCGCAATCCACATGAAAGCAGAACTTTACACATTTACAAATGACTTAACTTCGAGGTTAACTTACCCTGCAGTACAGATAAGGCGTGACCTACAGTTACAATGTTATCGTTTTGAATGTCGTGTTCACTTCGTTTTGTGAACCAAAGGATCGCTGAAGTTCATGTACGGATCTTTTTGTCTTCGACACAAGTCTTTACTGAAGTTGGCTGTGGTATTACTCTGTAGCAGAAATCAAAGAATCGAAGTAATTTTTTGTGTCACATGACATCAATACATAAAACATACAACTTCTGTTTAATGCCAATTCACACTGGCCATCACGTCAATGTGTATTGATACTATCCGTTAGAGGTGGCAAAAAATAACGTAACTGATAGAAATAACCGGTTACTGAGAAGTAACGGTTACTGCGATAACCGTTCCTCTGATTCTGGCAGTTATTTCAATAACTGTTTAGTGTCAACAGTGCCTCGCGCCATCTGTTGACCGAAGATCGTACTGCGCATTTGGAGGCGTTCTATAGACCATGGGAATAACTGTGAGACTGCGCGCCATCTGTTGATAAGAACTGTGTACTATTTCGTGGGCCTTTGTTACTTTTAGCATAAACAATTAAATAAAGTTAATGTCCGAGCCGTGGCTGATAGGAGCTGCAGTACAGGCATTAACAAGTACGGTCGTTCCCTTAAGCCACCGCCTTACGTGTTAATTTAGCTTGGACAGGTAGTACAAGGAAAGTTAATAAGGAATTCGAGCGACTATGGAAATAACTGTCAGAGCCGGTATTCTCCTCTGGCAGTTATCGTTATTGGCTCGTAGTTCTAGTTCTCTGGTAGTTATCGGGCTACCACCACAGATAACCTGGAAGCTGGTAACGGAATAACTGTGTGTCTAGACGTTCCTGACTCGGTGACTCCAGTTAAAGGTCGTAGTTCCAGGTGATATTTCCAGAGAGGATAGTAACTGGAGCGAACAAATATTTTCGTACTGCTGCGGAAATAGCCGCTGGCCATCACGAATGACAAATAACATGTCAGAAAGTATAACATAATACAGTGGAATATAATAATTATTATCCTCATCATTTGTCAGGAGATTGTCAAAATACGTGAATATATCACAGTAACTGCTAATATTTACAGAATTGGTACACTGACAGAATAAAACACAGTTACGTACTTTTAATAAATTTATCGTACACAGAACACCCGATCTTGACTGTTGCAACCAATTGCTGTCAAAACTGAAATATAGCAGAATTTTTACCTAAGCTGGTCTATCAGTCTCTGTTACGATATTCATCTACAGAGTAGAAGGAGGGGTCACTGGAAGCGTCTGATTCCACCCGTCTGCTTCGACGTAAAGGTGTTGTGGTGTGTGAATGTCATTACGGCACGGTGTTTATAAGTTGGTTTTTGTGTGTGTGTGTGTGTGGGGGGGGGGGGGGGGGGGGGCTGTCGATCTAGGTTGCAGTGCCGGAATTTGCTGGTGGTAATTAATTTTTTTTTTTTTCCTAGCTGTGATGTTTTGTGTATTTATGAAGTATTGAATGTGATTTAATTTATGTAGGGATGATTGATTTGTGGACTTTTGGGATTGTGGTTTTATTTTTCGCAGTTGTAGGTGTTGGTTTTTTGGCATCAGTAGCTGTGGTGGACCTATATAGGTCACCGGAAATGACCGATTCCCATTTTCATAGTTGTGTGTGTTGATGTTTTAGTATCGTCATCTGAGGTTGACCTATGTAGGTCAAGGGAAATGTCTGATTCCAATTTTCGTACTTTTAGTTGTGGGTATTGGTGTTTTGGTATGGTCACCTATAGTTGACCTATATTGTTCAAGTGAAGTGTCCGATTCCTGCAGATTTTTGTTGGTGTAGCAGAATGCTGTATTTTTTTTTTTTTGTTCTTCATTTTGTGTTTTGGGATCATGGTGTGTTTTTTTTACTAGCTTGTCCTCACCCTAAAACCCCCAACTTCCCACAGTTGTCCCATTGGTTTGATTGTATTTTTGGTGGGAAATGGTATTGTATTATTTATATGTATCTTCGTGTTTGTTGCCATGTGTATGTAGTGACGTCATAGACACATTTAAAATAGCCATTTCTGGCATATTGATGACGGGTGGAATCAGACACTTCTGTATCAAATAGTCTTTCAAACACACTGTAAACCGTGCCTTATCTGAAACCAAGTTTTTATGGTTGCTGACTTGCTGGCAGTTTATTGAAAATGCATGTTCCTAAATATTGGACCACTTTTGGACCAAGGCAAGTAATTTTAGGTCTTTATGTAGATTGCTGTTCCCATTTCTAGTACTGATATTATGTATTAAGCTATTGGTTGGAAATACTCGTAACAAATTTCATTAAGGAATAAATATACTAGGAAGCAGTGGTTAGAATACAAAGTTCGTTGAACAGGTTCCTACATGATGTTCTTGAATAGATACCACAAACGATTTTTATTACACGCTTTTACATGCGAAAAACTTTTGCTACGTTTGATAAGTTACCACAAAATATGCTCCCTTACGAAATAATAGAATGAAAAAATGTGGTATGCCCTTCCCAACTGAATTTATTATCGAGTTGTAGTCCCAGAAATGTAACACTGTCAACCTTTTCGATCTGCATGTCTTCATATGTTATAAACATGCTGTCGCTGGAGAAATCGAGCAGTTTGCAAATCTGACATAAAACTTGGATTAGCGTACTCACTCTTTCCCCAATAGGACTAGCTTTTACAGCACAAGAGTAAACGAATCTGTCACATTACGTATATTTTTGTTGTATTACAAGGCTGTACACTTTATTCTAATATGTGAGCAGCACAAGAAATTGAGCTTCGAATTTAACCTACAGTACTCAGTTTACATATTACTTCATACTTAAAAACGCACGTTGTTAACATTAAACAGTGCTTTGGCGAAGTTCCGCGTACTTTCTGTCGCAGCTGCGAAGATAATATTTGTAATAGCGACCGATAACCTACAAACATATAATATGAAACACTAATAATAGTTCTAACATGAACTAAAATGTACCCGGAGTTAATAAGCTAAGGTTATGACACGGTTCATACGACATTACTGCTATTTCACACTACTCGCAGTTATACTGATAACTAAAGTGATGGATTCCAACTATGTCGTTATTTAACTGTCCGAGTATTCGGTATTCGCTAGCGAAAAATAACGGTTAACGATAACGGTTATCAAAGAATAACTGGAACTGTGATAACGGTTACTCCAGAATAACCGATGTGCTGTGTTCACACGACACAAACCCCAATCTACTAGTCGCCCGCCATCAGTCGGTGTAGAAAAGAAATATCAGTGGCAAGCGACTACGCTCCCCGTAAACGTCAAAAATGTAATTCAGTTATTTTGAAATATAGAAATGGAGGAAGTTCTGTTGTGGTCTGTGTTCGCAACTTTTGTTGCAAGAAACATTCAGACCAACCACAGGAAACAGAGGAAGCGGTCAAAATGGTGTAGACAGTGGCTGCTAAAGCAAATGCAGTTTTCTCACGTAAATTTACTGCGAGAGTTGCAAGGCGAACCTAAAACATGGACAAGTATGTTCATGTTTCTTTTTATAAGAGCAGTTAATTTTCTATTATGTTTGCATACAAATATATTCTTTTGAATATACTTTTGATAAACGTATGTGAAATATATTGTTTTACATTACCTCGTGTTCCATTTCCTCGCACATTGACACTCCAACTTCATCTTCAATTTTACTCCTGCTTGGTCTTGATCACTAAGAAAGCCAAGCAGATCAAAATACCGTAACGTTGGATGGTATACTTGATCTACTCCTACACCAGATCTTCTAGATTTCTGAACTTTGGATAACTCTTTTCGCTAAACAGTTCGCAACGAAATTTTTTTTAAAATTTTTATTACTTTTTCTCAGTTTGCCGAGGTGTTAACTGACCGCAATTTTGCAATTAGAACATTGTATGCTGCTGTCTCTTTGTCTCGGTCACTATATTCTTTAATTTTAATCTTACACAAACATGGGTGGTTTCTGTATATTTCAATGAATTCACTTACAAACTCTCGAGAAAACTGACGAGTATCAGCCATTTTAATGCCCGTGCGCACAAATACACACATTACACTGAGCAAACAGCTGTTTCGCGCCAGATTTGCGGCGATCTCCTGTCCACACGCTCCAACTTGTCTGCGCAGATGTAGTTTGAACCCACAGATTTGAGAGGTTTCGCTCAAACCTCCAACTCCAACTTCCAGGTTTGCACACACCTCAGGTTGGTGCAAATCTTCTGTCCACACGCAACGATCTGTCTGTGCAGATGTGATGTGCGCAGACAGATCGTTGCGTGTGGACGGGCCTTAACGTCACGTCAAAAATCAATTCCAATCACATGATTGTCCTCAATTTCTTTCTTTCTTTTTCGCCCGCGGAAATTGCGATCTTTGCAAGACGATTTTCAACTGTTTTTATGTGAGCACTGCACTTATACAACGTGGCAGTTTAAATGTAAGTGGATGCTGCAGTCCACATTTCTACGAAAATGACACTTACTGGACACAAATAGTTTGCAGCTTGTAGGGGCATCTGGTATATAAGAGAAGGAAGACAGAAAAGCGAAACAACGCACAGAGTGTGGGTCCCAAAAATATCATTATGTGAAACTTCGAAGACTACACAACGAACTTGAAGAGCCGGAATCTGTATATTTTATAAAGTCAGTTTTTTCATTTGTTCCGTCAAATTGGACAAGGAACACAGTGTCACAAGCTGCCGTTACATTTTGTGAAAAACTGGTTTGTTTAAGGCTACGTTTCGTGGCTCATCTTGTGCTAAGTTTTGTCCAATAGTCATCTCCCTCAATACCTCTCACATCAAGATATATAGATTTTCTTTCCATCTTGTGACTTTTAATAGTCCAAGTGCGTTATTTGTACTGGTGTTAGCTAGTGAAACCACACGAATATTGCCCCACAGATGCTTGCAAAACTGTTTCACACAATCCAGAGAGCTGTTTAACAACAAATAAGCCTGCCACAAACATACATTTTAACAAACAACTTGCGGTGTCTGAAGGTTTCAGCCCATTTCTGTATGAAACACTACTAATGTCTGACAACATACAAATAAATTCCACCTACTAATTGATCTGATTCTAACCGCAATATTTTTTTCAGTTCAAGCTGCAGCCATATTGCATTCCTTTTCATTGTAAAATATCAAATACAGTACTAGTACGTATAAAAATCCACTTTATTAATGTAGTAGAGGGCAGGTAATTTAGTACGCTTGTCGTACAATCCAGACTGTTGCCTTGCTGCTTCAATTAATCTTTTGTTATGTATTATAAATTTTAACAAAAGAAATAATGAAATGAAGCAATTTATAACAAAAAAAAACTGACATCAGCAATAACAAAACAAAATATGAAGATATGCGCATGGCTCATGCATCGGGAGGAAATGAGGTTGGGGATCGCGAGATTAACAACAGATGGTTGAAATCAGCTGTCAAAACTTTCTTCTAAATCTGCACTCTGCAAAACATAGTCAGGTTCATGGCAGACGGTATGTCCCATTGTTCCATTTATTAGGGTTTCTTCCCGTTCCATTCACATCTGAGAGTGCAGGAAGAATGATTGATTGAATGCTTCTGTCCATGCAGTAATTATTCTAATCTTATCCTCATAATCCCTTTGTGAGCGATACATAGTGGATTGTAATATATTCCTACTGCAATAATTTAAATCCGGTTCTTGAAACTCTGTTGATGGACTTTTCGAATAGTTCACTTCTGTCTTCGAGTGTCTGCCAGTTCAGTTCCTTCAGTATTTCTCTGTCACGGATCAAACAAACCTGTAATCATTCGTGCTACCCATCTCTGTGCGAGTTCAATGTTAGTCCTGTGTGGTTCGGGTCCTATACAATACAGCAATATTCTAGAAGTGGTCATACAGGTGATATATAAGCTCTCTCCTTTGTAGACTAATTGCACTTCCCCAGGATTCTACCAATAAACCCTGCTTTACCCACAGCAAAACCTATGTTATCATTCCATTTTATATCCCCACAAAGTGTTACACCCACATATTTGTGTGAGTTGGCTGAGGCCAACAGTGACTCATTGATACTGTGATCAGGGTACAGGTTGCCTTTTTTTTTTTTAATGCACAATTTTACATTTCTGCAGTCTTTGCACTCATTTGAAATCTTATCAAGATCTTACTGTATATTTATGCAGCCTCTTTTGGACAGTACTGCATTATAGATAACTGCATCATCTGCAGAAAGCTCAATTTTACTATTGTCTGCAAGGTCATTAACAGCAAGGATCCCAACACACTTCCCTGGGACACACCTGAAGCTAATTCTACATCTGCTGACAACTCTCCATCCTAGAAACATACTGCTTCCTCCCTACCAAAAAAATCCTCAATCCAGCCATAAATTTCACTTGATACCCTGGATGATAGTACTTTTGACAGTAAGTGGTGTGGTACTGAATCAATTACTTTTTGGGAATCAAGAAATACTGCATCTGCCCGACTGTATTGATCCCAACAAAACCTTGATGGTGCTGTGATGGGACAGGACGGCCAATGTGGGTACCACTTTTGAAATGCATTGTAGAATTTGATGGCCATTATGAATTGACCTTTAAATGTCGATTTTTATTTTTTTATGGAAAACTATTGTTTGGAGTTTCCTTTTTAAGTTGTTATGTTTCTTTGATACTGGATGACTAATTATTTTTAATTTTTTAAAAATAATTTACTGCAAAAGTAGTTTTTAATTTGACATTAAGCATGTAAATGAGAACAATATATGTGAAGGCTCACAGAGAGGCAACAGCTACTTCATAATATATGGTTGCTTTATGTTCTTGTACGTATACCGAGGTGAAAAAAGTCATGGGGTAGTTATATGCACATATACAAATAGCAGTAGTATCGCATACACAAGATAGAAAAGGGTAGTGCATTGGCAGGGCTGTTATTTGTACTCAGGTGGTTCATGTCAAAAGGTTTCAGACATGATTATGGCTGTGCGACAGAGGTAGTTGGACATACAGGGTCATTCCATTCCAGAAATTTTAAGGAAATTCGATATTCCTAGATCCACAGCGTCAAAAATACCTAATTTCAAGCATCAACTCGCACCTCTGACAATGCAGTGGCAGACAGCCTTCACTTAATGACAGAGAGCAATTGTGTTTGCATAGAATTGTCAGTGCTAACAGACCAAGCAACACTGCTTGAAATAACTGCAGAAATAAATATGAGACACATGAAGAACATATCTGTTAGGATGGTGTGGTGAAATTTGGCATTAATGGGCTATAGCAGTAGACGACTGACCCAAGTGCCTTTGTTAATAGCACTACATCCCAAGTGCCTTCGTTAATAGCATTACATCACCTTCAGCGTCTCTCGTGGACTCATGACCATATGTGTTGGACCCTGGTCAGATGAATCCCCAATTTCAATTGGTAAGAGCTGATGGTAAGATTTAAGGGTGGTGCTGATCCCACAAAGCCATGGATCCCAGTTGTCAACAAGGCACTCTGCAAGCTGGTGGTAGCTCCATAATGGTGTGGGCTGATCATTGACTGGAAATGTTTATGCTTGGTTACTTGCCGAGACCATTTGCAGCCATTCGTGGACTTCATATTCACAAACTATGGAACTTCTATGGATGACAATGTGACATGTCACCAGGCCTCAATTGTTTGCGATAAGTTTGAAGAACATTCTGGATAAATTGAGCAAATGATCTGGCCACCCCCATAGCCTGACATGAATTCCACAGAACATTTATGGGACATAATCAAGGGGTCAGTTCCCGCACAAAATCCCACACTAGCAACACTTTCACAACTATGGACAGTTATAGAGGGGCAGCATGGCTCAATATTTCTGCAGGGGACTTCCAACGATTGTTGAGTCCATGCCATGCCGAGTTGCTGCACTACACTGGACAAAAGGTGGGGCAACAAAGTATTAGGAAGTATGCAATTATTTTTGTCACCTCTGTGTATTTTGACAGTTATACAGATTTCCTGACTATAGCAAGCTGGTTGATGGATGTAGTAATTAGCATAGATGAAGAGAGCATTGCACTGTATATAGTAGTATGGGCAGCTGGAGCAAACCGTCTTTGGACTACTGTACAGCAATAATTAAACTTCAATTCACAATGAAGTCTTCTGCAAAATAAAAGGGTAATAAGACGAGGACAACTAAAAACTACGAGGGCCGTTCAGAAAGTAACCTCCGGTTGATTTAAAAAAATACACCAAGTTAAATAAAAATATTTTAATATATACATCTTACAACTACATCTTTGCACTATTTTTCTACATAGTCTCCATAGCGATTGAGGCACTTATCGTATCTCTTCACAAGCTTTGAAATTCCTTCTGCATAAAAATCACCCGCTTGTGCCTGGAGCCAGCCTGTGACCGCATCTTTGAGCTCTTCGTCGTCATCAAACCGCTGTGACCCGAGCCATTTCTTCAAATGCATGAAGAGGTGATAATCACTTGGCGCCAAGTCTGGGCTGTAAGGTGGATGGTTGATAACGTCCCACTTGAAGGACTCAAGAAGGGCCATTGTTCTGCGAGCAGAGTGAGGACGGGCGTTATCGTGCAAAAAAACGATACCGGAAGTCAGCATACCACGGTGTTTGTTCTGTATAGCCCGTCGTAACTTTTTTATTGTTTCACAGTACACGTCTTGATTAATGGTCGTACCACGTTCCATGAATTCAACCAACAACACCCCTTTGGCATCCCAAAACACCATTGCCATCAGTTTTCTGGCAGAAAAATCTTGCGAGGCTTTTCTTGGTTTGGTAGGCGAATTTGAATGTGCCCACATCTTTGATTGTTCTTTTGTCTCAGGGTTCACGTACTTAATCCAGGTTTCGTCACCGGTCACGATTCTGTTTAACAATGGTTCTCCTTCGTCCTCATAACGTGACAGAAAGTCTAATGCAGAGGCCATTCTTTGAGTTTTGTGGTGGTCGGTAAGAATTTTGGGCACCTATCGTGCACAGAACTTACGGTAACCCAATCTTGCTGTCACTATCTCGTACAAGAGAGTCTTAGAAATCTGTGGAAAACCAGTAGACAACTCCGACATTGAGAAACGTCGATTTTCACGAACTTTTGCATCAACTGTCTGAACGAGTTCGTCAGTCACCAATGATGGTCTACCACTCCTCTCTTCATCATGAACGTTTTCTCGTCCACTTTTAAATAAACGTACCCATTCACGGACAACTCCTTCACTCATAACTCTTGGTCCGTACACGGCACAAAGCTCACGATGAATAGCTGCTGCAGAATATCCTTTGGCTGTAAAAAACCTTATGACAGCACGCACTTGACATTTGGCGGGGTTTTCTATTGCAGCACACATTTCAAACTGCCACAAAAACTAAACTAGCGCAGGTACGACGTTCACTCGACCACGGCTTGATGCCGACTGACCTGTTGAGTGCGTGAACGCACAGATGGCGTCGCTACACCCCCCACAACCCGCACTGTGACCAATCGGAGGTTACTTTCTGAGCCGCCCTCGTAAATAATTACTCCCTCCCCAAATTACTAATAAGTGTCTATTGTAACATTATCAATCCCCCATAAACTTAGTAGTATGATTTCACAGCTGACAGTTTGTCAAAGGAATGATAAAACTATTTCGGTACATACAAATGAGTCCATTCAATATAAAAACCAAGAATCATACAATTACTAAAAAAATTTATTGCTTTAACTTTTCTTCAGACATATCTTTAATGTAATCTACAAAGTTTCACACACATGTAACCTGATAATGAACAAGAGTAGCAAATGACAAAATTACACATTTAAAATTAATTACTAACAAATAAAGCTTAATTAACATTAATGAAGTTATTTCCATAAGGCATGGAGGTACAATTTCCAAACACAGTAAAATATCAACAATAACAACTGAAGGCAGTGTTACAAATGTTACAGCTTTGATTAAAAGGCAATATGGACAGTTGATTTCAACATGTTAAATGACACTCCACGACAAAAAATGGAACTGGGACTATTCCTGTCGCCCACAAGATATTATTTCAGGACATAATACAGGAACCTGCAAATAAACTTTTGCTTTAATTATATTAACACAGAAATTCTGTAGGTTATCATGCATACTTTTCACAGCATTCTGCAATCCATTTGTTTCTTCTACAGATATGTTATACAGTACATTTTACATCAATAGCATCTGGTATTGAACATCTGCTTAACTTAAAGCAGCCATTTTACGAATTGGGAGCTGAATGCAAAGTAGGTCATTCCTTGTTACAGCAGTGTCATGTGTTTATTAGGTCATATACAATAGTTAATGCAAAATCCCCTACCCCCTCTAACCTTAGAGCCACACAGGAAGCTCACAAGCAGTGAACAACATATTTCCTTAAAGTATAAAAGAGAGAAACAATATTCTTACACTCATTATTAACATTACAGTGTCTACAGTAAAATATAGTCTCTGAAATGTACTAGTGGAATACTGTTGTAATAGTTTCAAATATTTCAAAGATAAAGAGTGGGGTGAAGCATAAACTAGACACATTGCGGGCAATGTATCGCCATACCTAGAGCAATCTGCATTGGCTACGTCCCGTTAATGTAAAAAGGCTAAATCAGCAATGAAACTGATACATATACGGTAAGAGGAGCCACACTTTGAATGAGGCATTTTCTTGGCCTTAGCATTTGCAACAATGTTGCTATTAACAAACAACCAATCTGCCAGGAGTTAACTCTGAATAATTACCTGTCAAATTAGCAACTTATGACAACGTACAGATATTGATAACATAAAAAGGAAAACCAGTATAGCACTTATGGACGCTATCAATAAACAGGGTAAA
This sequence comes from Schistocerca piceifrons, assembly GCF_021461385.2. Taxonomy (NCBI): domain Eukaryota; kingdom Metazoa; phylum Arthropoda; class Insecta; order Orthoptera; family Acrididae; genus Schistocerca; species Schistocerca piceifrons. The sequence goes on along the minus strand of NC_060138.1, from coordinate 401,006,193 downwards.
CAACATTTGTCTTTTAGGTAGAATCATTCAATAGAGGACTCCCAACTGGAGTTCAACTTAAGACATAAAGAAATCTATTGGATGGGAATAAATTATCTACAAGCACGTTGGTAAACTATTGTGCAGACAACAGGTATCCCTAAATCAGAGTGACCTGCTGAAGTCTCTCTTCTCAGAAGTGTTATTTGCTTGTGGCACAAACTCAAAGTAATTAGCAGTTCATGCTCTCTCAAACAATGGCCTCAGTTGTGCAACTCAAACGTGTGGAGATAAAAAAAGGAGCACATAACAAAAATTCCAGCATTCAAGAAATAAAATCTCAATAACTCAAACACACATTTTATACCAACAATAAGACACACAAACAGAATATAAAATTTCACTCTCCATGGTTAGGCACTTACCTTCCTCACTTCTGGCACTTCTGTGTATGAACTACATTTTAATACCTGTTCTCTTAGAAAACTAGTGACTAATAGTCCATCATATTACAACCAAACTGTTTGTACAATTTTAATAATCACGGAGCAACAGGCATAACTTTGGTTTTTAAGTGGGAACATTATTCATCTAAGTGACGTGAGATCAACTTTACGAAACAAAAGCTTAAATCATATTACAAATTCCTGTACATATTAAACTTCTATTAAAAATAAGAAGTGCTGTGGTATCCACACATTCATGGAATATTTCAAACTCCATTGAGAAGTTGAACTAGCTATGACAAGTACTCCTAACAATATACAGTGCAAAGGCCAAACACATATTGTCACAAATACGACTTGCTATGGCCATGTCAGCTAACTATGGGCTTGTATTGAATACATTAAGGACTGAAAAGATTTACTACAAAGAAACTGTCACATTAACGCACACATATGGGCTGAGGTGTTACATTTTGACATGCAGACATATCCCATGAACACCTGACTCTAGATTCAAACCTAACTACAAGGGTTGATCCAGAAGTAAAGTTCCAAACGAGCTCCAGCCACGCAGGAAGGGGCTGGGCGAAACCCATCAACACCGTTGTGCGTGGCTGTTTCCCCACTCTCGATTCTGCCTGGCCACACTACGCTGCACCACTCAGTATTGGCTCAGCAGCCGCCTGCAATGGAGATGCCCACTGTTGATCCCGCCAAGTGCGAGATTCGTTCCGTAATTCAGTTTCTGCTCAAGAAAGGGACTCCATCCATGGATATTCATTGTCAGCTGACACAAAAGTATTGCGACAAGTGTATGTTCGTTCAACATGTCTAAAAATGGTGCAGGGAGTTTAGTGCTGGTCGGAAAGAGGTCCATGATGAAGGAAGTGGGATTCTGCCTGGCCACACTTCGCTGCACCACTCAGTATTGGCTCAGCAGCCGCCCGCAATGGAGATGCCCACTGTTGATCCCGTCAAGTGCGAGATTCGTTCCGTAATTCAGTTTCTGCTCACGAAAGGGACTCCATCCATGGATATTCATTGTCAGCTGACACAAAAGTATTGCGACAAGTGTATGTTCGTTCAACATGTCTAAAAATGGTGCAGGGAGTTTAGTGCTGGTCAGAAAGAGGTCCATGATGAAGGAAGTGGGAGACCTTCAGTTTCGGTGGTGGGTATCAAGATGGTCCAATGTTAAGTGCTTCAAAACAGGAGACTCACCGTCCGCGAACTTGTTGCTTGGATTCCTGGGAGATCTTACGGTACAGTTGAAAGAGCTTTGAGGGAAAAATTGGGTTATCCCAAGTGCTGTGCCTGATGTGAACTGTGTATACTGACAGTAGAACACAAGGAGAAATGCCTTCATTGTGCTTCCCAGTTTAAATGTCGAGAAGATAAGGAAGGATTGTTGGGCTCCACTGTTACGCGAGACGAAAAATCCAAACAATGGTGTCACTCAGGGTCACCAGTCGCAAAGAAGTTCAAAAACTCTGTCTCTTGGCAAAGTCATGGCTGCTATGGTTTGGGATCATGTTATTAATTTAATGGAAACTGGGACAACTATCAACCCAGACAGTTATTGCGAAATACAACAAAAACTCGGGTGAGCTATTGAAAACTGCCGGAGACGATGATGACTGACAGGTGTAATGCTGCTTCATGATCACGCCTGACCTCATGTCTCCCATCAAACTAACGAACTTTTGACAAACTTTGGTTGGACTGTCATGCCCCACCTACCTTATGGTCCGGACTTCGCACCTAGTGATTATCACTTATTCCTCTAGTTAAAGGAACATTTGGGTGGCCAATGCTTGTGAAAAGACGAGGAAGTCAAAGATGAAGTGAAATGCTTTTCAATGGGTTGGCGATGGAGTTCGACGATATGAGGATACAGAAACTGCAGCACCGGGAGAGGGGTGGGGGGGTGGTGAGAGGCATACAAGAAGATGATGACTATGTAGAAAAAGAGAACTAAGTTTCTTTTTTCCAACGATGTAAATTTCTAGGACAATAAACAATGTTGTCTATAATTGTAAAAACGAAGGGAACCTTACTTCTGGATCAACCCTCATCTATACACTACCTGACCAAAAAATGAAGCACCCAGAAGACATGGTTGCATGTCACTACAATTTCGTACATGACAGACAGGTAGAACAGCTACTTAGTGCATTTGTGTTGTTCATGTCTAGTCTTGTTACCAGGCCTCATAGTGTCTATAAAAGGCACGAACAGCGTTAGATATTGTCACTGTGAAGGACACAGTGATGCCGCATACTCGTGCGAGACAATGTTAACAGCACAAGATAGTTTGGTAGGGCGGGTCTCCATTTGACTGGCAGGTTGAATTGTGCAATATAAAGATTTGTGGGGCATTTGGATGCAGCAATGGCCCAATGTTGGACTGCATGGGAACATGAGGGCAGGCCATTCTTCATCAAGGTTCCAGTTGACACCATCTGACCACTACAAAGGAGGATCACTGTATTGTGCACCATATACAATTTAACCCCCTCGCATCTGCAACTGCCATCTAAGAACAAGTAATGGATTTTGCAACATTCAATGTCAAACTGCAACACTGATAGCAGACTATCAGCAGACTAAGGAACTATTTGGAGTTTTTCTTGCCCGAGAAGCAAGGACTGCTGATGAATGGCTCTCAGTATGTTCACAATAAATCGCGATTCTGCACTACCCTAGATGATGAACATTGACGCGTATGTTGACGACTTATAGAGAGGTCCAATTCTTCCAATGATTTGGATAAGCACTGTGGTGTTACTCCTTTTGTCATGCTGCAAGGAGCCAATAGGTGTGACTGATGGACTTACGATAGCACAACTGTATGTCACAGACACCCTGTATCCTCATGTGTTACCTCTTATGTAACAGTACCACTTTTCAACATAACAATGGCTGTCCACACATGGCATTTGCTTAAGAATGTCTGCATGATGTTTAAGTACTCCTGTGGCCAGCAAAGTTGCAAGATTTGTCCCTGATATGTCTCTTGAACGTTAATTCTGTGCCAGAGCCACTATCCGGGATGTCAAGGTCCAGTTACTACAGTCTTGAATAGCTTGCCTCAGAAGAGGATTTGACAGCTTTACTAAGCTCTTCCAAACAATCAGTGCATGCATTCAGGACATTGGGGTAGGGGGAGGGAAGGTGCCGCGTCATACTAATGACTGTGCTCGAACTGTCAGGTACAAGGGTTATTCGGTAAGTTCCTGAATTGAAATAGAAAGAAATCACTTACCTCAGTGAAATTTTTTTTATTTTTCAAGGCAGTCTCCCACTACACTAATGCCCTTGGTTCGGTGACGTTTCAATGCTTTTATCCCATCTCGAAAATTAGATTTCTTGAGGCCTGAAAAATGCCCATCAACACCGGCTGTCAGTTCTACATCTGATGAGAATCACCATCCAACAAGAAAAATTTTGATTTTGGGGAAGACATGGAAGTCTGATGGAGCCATGGAGCCAAATCAGGGGGTGTGGCAACAAATCTAATCTTAGTTCGTGTAAGTTTGACATGACAACAACACTTTTGTATGGACACGAACTGTCCTATGAAAGACAACTTTCTTCCTTGCCAAACTGTCTTTTTTCATGCATCTTTTCTGTAGCTGGTCCAGGAGCATAGCATAGTATTGTCCTGTAATTGTTTCACCAGTTGGGAGATAATCTAGAAGCAGAATTCCTTTTGCATTCCAGAAAACAGATGCCATGACCTTCTGGCTGAGCATATTGACATTGTTTTCTTCGGTGGTGGGGAATCAACAATTGCTTTGATTGTTGGTTTGTCTGTGGTATATAGTAATGGACTCAAGTTTCATCTGTAGCCACAACCCATTGCAAAAAATATTCTTGGTTGCTCTGAAAAACAGTCAAATATTGTTCAGCCACTTCCATTCTGATATGTTTCTGAGTCTGCATTTAAGAGTCATGACACCCAACAAGCAGATAATTTTCTCAAATCCAATGCCACCGTTAAACGTGATATGTCCATTCAGATGACATCCCTGCAGCCTCAGCAATTTCTTTCACATTCAATCGGCAAATCTTCCATTACAATTTTATGCACCTTTGCAATAATTTCCGATGTTGTGGGACATCTTGGCCAACAGCAAGTGGTTCGCCATCTCAGCTGTCCCAACCAAATTTAAACTCTATTTTTCCACTTAGGAACTCCTGAACACAAAGGACCAAGTACCTCAGAGTTTTCTTAAAAATGAGCATGAATTTCCTTTGCTATAGAATCTACCCACAGCACATTTTGATTATTCTGACAGAAACTTAAAATCCCAACTATACATTACATGGGAACATACCTTCAAAAAAATAAAACCCCACATATTTCTGTAACAACACTGATTGTTACGTGTTTGGCTGCTAGACAGCATCAGGTACTACATTTGTAGACTGGCTGTCGTCGTCTGGTTGAGACTGCCACTAGAAGTTGCCTTTACTTTGTGCAACTTTAGATACTCGAGAACAAAATGTGTGCTATCAGACTCTCCTTGCTTCCAAAAAAAGGAATAGTACATGATTCTGTGCTTGAAATTGAATTTCGTGGCTCAGAAAGTGAAGAATGTGATGTTAATTAAGAGATTGAAAGTGGTGACAATTCGTCAGTTGAGTGACAAGTGCTGCTCATAGTGACATGAGATTCACTGAGCCCCAACCAGCTCTTCCACGATTTATGTTCACAGGAAACTGTTGTGGAAGATATGTTTGGACTTCATAGCAACAGAGAAACTAAAAAATGACTTCAAGTTTCAGAATATCCAAGTCCAGTGCAAGGGTGTACTCAGGATTTTATTATTGGTGATTTTCTAAACTTTGTAACTAATTCTTTTGCACTTTAAAAGCTGTCTTTATATGTCTATACGCAATGTCATTCATTATACGATGTTTTCCATAAATACAAAAAATATTTTCTTGAACATAATTTGGAAGGAGAAAAAAAATAAAAATAAAAAAAAAAAAAAAAAATCGTAAAGGAGATATAATGCTCAGGAACATCACTACATGAGTACTGACATCAGCTGGTGATTCTGTGAACTTTTCAATTTGCTTTTTTAATCTGTAAAACTGAAATAACATCACACACACTGTCAACATGTAAAGTTCAATTACGTTTCTGTCATCCATTAAAAGTGATTAACACATACTGCCACCTGCATAAAAGGCCTGATGACTCAAAACATGATGTAGTGATCTCCACCAAAATTGATAACTGTAAATATTAAGGACCTAAAAGACTTATTACACAAAAACTTTTCTGATATGGCACACACTTGGGCAGAGGCACTATGGTCTGATGAACAAAAACTTAATCCTTCATTCTCCTGCAATAGACCACAGAACACAAATGAAAAACCAGACACACTCATGGAGTGACTACATGCAGCCAAACAATTGCAATAGTAAATGTCTAAAGATTTTAGTATTACCTTTAGTGATAAAACTCGTTACATCATATGAGCATAGCAATTAGAAAGAGAAAAATTTCTTCCTTGCAGCAGTCCGTGACAGGCACAACCACCACTGAGGACAGAAAATCCAAAACCAGTTCTCGTAGGCTATACTGCAACTGAATCTCAAATGTCACAATAAATAAACAACATTACATCATTACCTCTCCTCAGCCATACCTATCATTCTTGTAGCACTCGCAAGAAATTTATCATGTCTCAAGTCAAATATTCCTATAGAACTATGTTCACATACATCCCTCATACTGTCAAATAAATCCATGGTCATACTGGGCAAATGTCGCATTTAGCAATTCCTCTTAATAACCAACTTTGGCTTCCTGATGACACATTTACTTGTTCAGTATCATCATCTTCAAGAAGGCTCATACTTTCTCCCTTTACATCTAATAGTGCACTGCAACCAGAAAATTAATAGCCTGTCACGTAATGCTCATGGTGACAATACACAAATGGTTCCATCTGTGATGTCCGTTAAACACACAAAGCCACATACTCACAAAATCAGCATTGTAATCGTTTCCTCATGGCTGGCTCTAAATCCCACAACCATGCTCTCCTTTCAAGTTGTCCAACTTTGATTAGGAATTCCTAAGAGCCACGGTGCACAACTCGCCACACGCCACCTGCTGGAGAGGAACCAAATAGCTTATCCCACATTTAAATGCCCCCATGTCAACCAAGGGTAACTATCTAGACTAATACCTTACAACAAAGTATCTAATATTATTACTGTTACAAACTTACCAAACGGGCAGCTCTTCAAGTCTCTCACTACGGGCAGAGTTCTGCATGCCAGCCAAATCACGGTTGCCACAAGTTTCCCCACGTGAAATTCCCTGCTATTTCCATGATTTCCAAGACAAGTTTTAGCATTATTCCCTGTCAGGGACGCGCCCGTACTGGCGATCAAGGAGTCATTGAAGAAGGAGGCATATGATAGGTGATCATGCATGGCAGACAAACGGCACGCGCACCTACTGAGGCGAAAGTCATGGCGGCAGGACAATAGTAGTTCGGCAGCTTCTGCATACAGACTCTCAACTGAAAGTTCGACAGCTTCTGCATACAGACTCCCAACTGGGCTAATTTAAAAGATGACAGTGGCCAAATGGAGGCCACGACAGTGAACAGTATTAAGACAGTGTAGGAGGGATGGATGGGCAGATGCACCAACAAAGCATGCACAGTTTATTTTTGAATGGACAAGGGACCGGTACAAAAGGAGAGGATGGTTTGATCAGCACCCAGAAAGTAACATTGAGGACATGTAGGACATTGAGGGACCACGTACAGTTGGCTGTCAGGTAAGACATGTGGGAGAACCAAGAGTTTTTCCTATCGAACAGGAGCCCAAGGAATTTCGTAGTTTTGATGAGCAACAGGCTCAAGATGTAGAGATGATGGGAGAAACCAATTGCACTGATTTTGTCAGTGGAAAAACGAAAGCCATTGTCGATGTTCCATAAGTAAAGACTAGCAAGACACTGCTGAAGATGCTGCTCAATGAGACAAGTCTGTGAAGAGCTGCAATAGATAGCAAAGTCATCAACGAAAAGGGAGCCGGAGATGATGCCCGGTGGGAGACAGGCCATTATAGGGTTAATGGCGATAGCAAAGATGATGATGCTCAGTACGGAACCCTGAGGCACACCATTTTGCTGGATAAAGGTGCCCAACAAGGCAGAACCCATACTTACTTTGAAAACTCGGTCTTTTCAAAAATTCCTGAAGAAAATGGGGCAGGCAGCCACAGAAGCCCCACATGTAGAGAGTATGGAGGATATCAGTCCTTCAGCAGGTGTCTTAAGCTTTCTCCAAATGGAAAAACGCCCACAGCCTGGGATTTCCACAGAAAACCATTCATGACACGGATGGACAAAGTGACGAGATGGTCAACCGCAAAATTGTGCGCTTTAAATCCACATTGTGCAGTGGTTAGTAAATTACAAGCCACCATACCAGCCACGCATGAGTCATACATTCCATCATCTTGCAAACACAGCTGCGTGAATTATATATAAAACACCAAGATGGTGTAACTTACCAAACGAAGGCGTTGGTAAGTTGATAGGAGACAATAAAAAACACATAAACACACACACACACACACACACACACACACAAATATCGAGCTTTCGCAACCTAAGGTTGCTTCTTCAGGAAAGAGGGAAGGAGAGGGAAAGACGAAAGGATGTGGGTTTTAAGGGAGAGGGTAAGGAGTCATCCCAATCCCGGGCGTGGAAAGACTTACCTTAGGGGGAAAAAAGGACAGGTATACACTCACACACACATATCCATCCGCACATATACAGACACAGGCAGACATATGTAAATGTAAAGAGGTTGGGCAGAGATGTCAGTCGAGGCGGATGTACAAAGGCAAAGATGTTGTTGAATGACAGGTGAGGAACGAGGGGCGGCAACTTGAAATTAGCGGAGGTTGAGGCCTGGTGGGTAACGGGAGGAGAGAATATATTGAAGGACAAGTTCCCATCCTCGGAGTCCTGATAGGTTGGTGTCAGTGGGAAGTATCCAGATAACCCGGACGGTGCAACACTGTGCCAAGATGTGCTGGCCGTGCACCAAGGCATGTTTAGCCACAGGGTGATCCTCATTACCAACAAACACTGTCTGCCTGTGTCCGTTCATGCGAATGGACAGTTTGTTGCTGGTCATTCCTACATAGAACGCTACACAGTGTAGGCATGTCAGTTGGTAAATCACGGGTGCTTTCGCACGTGGCTCTGCCTTTGATCGTGTACAACTTCTGGGTTACAGGACTGGAGTAGTTAGTGGTGGGATGGTGCATGGGGACAGGTCTTAAACCGGGGGCAGTTACAAGGGTGGGAGCCAAAGGGTAGGGAAGGTGGTTTGGGGATTTCATAGGGATGTACTAAGAGGTTACGAAGGTTAGGTGGACGGCAGAAAGACACTCTTGGTGGAGTGGGGAGGATTTCATGAAGGATGCATCTCATTGCATGCAGGATTTGAGGGGATCGTATCCCTGCTGGAGAGCAACATTCAGAGTCTGATCCAGTCCTGGAAAGTATCCTGTGAAAAATGGGGCACTTTTGGGGTTCTTCTGTGGGAGGTTCCGCGTTTGAGGGGATGAGGAAGTGGCTCTGGTTATTTGCTTCTGTACCAGGTCGGGAGGGTAGTTGCCAGATGCGAAAGCTGTTTTCAGGTTATTGGTGTAATGGTTCAGGGATTTAGGACTGGAGCAGATTTGTTTGCCACGAAGACCTAAGCTGTAGGGAAGAGATCGTTTCATACGGAATGGGTGGCAGCTGTCAAAATGGAGGTACTGTTGCTTGTTGGTGGATTTGTTGTGGACGGAAGTGTGAACTTGGCCATTTGACAGATGGAGGTCAAGGTCAACGTCAAGGAAAGTGCCATGGGATTTGGAGTAGGACCAGGTGAATCTGATGGAACCAAAGGAGTTGAGGTTGAAGAGGAAATTCTAGAGTTGTTCATCACTGTGAGTCCAGATCATGATCTTATAACTCCATCCAATCACATGACTTGGCTGTAACCAAAAGATACGTGGATGCACACATTAATGACTGAGTAGGCTTACTACAAAGCAGCTGCCATCCTATCGCATATCCTTCGTCTGCCATGTCATGTTCCGACATGCACAAAACATAATCCTGCTTCCCCCTGCAACACACCGCACACAAACACCCACACCCACCCAGCTGCATAGCAAGGAGTCACTATAACCAATAAAATCATTTTAATGATATAAATCTAGCAAGTTTGTAAGATTACCTATAGCAGGTGCACAATTACATCAATTTGGCATAACAGAATTATACAGGCTTACATGTTCGCTGGGAGAAAATCCTTCCACGAAATGCAGTTAATCCTGGCAATCAAAGGCAAATTCCCTTACAGCATCTGCAATTAGAAAATCATGAAACGCTCTCACCTGCCACAGCAATCTATGACAGGTCTAAAGACCCCTAAGGACAGAAAAACCACAACCAGTCCTCACTGGCGATTCCAAAACTAAAAATCACAATGAATAAACAAACTTATATCATTACCTCTATCCGGTTATATGCTCTGTTCTAGTAGCGCTCTCAAGTAATCTCGAACCTGTCGCAAGTCAAATGCCGCAATGGAACTTTGTTCCCATTCTTCCCTCATACCGCCAAATACACCCATCGTCGTACTCCGCAGATGTCAGTTTCACAGTTGCTCCTTGTACACACCTTTAGCTGACTGATGACCCATTTGCATGTTCACTAAGATTGTCTTCAAGAAGGCTACTACTTGCATCCTTTACATCTAATAACACACTACAGCATATTCCTGCAACCAGAGAATTAATAGCCTGTCACCCCATGAACTAATGCTCACGGTGACAACACACATTTGTGATGTTCATTAAACACACAAAGCCACATACTCAAAAAGTAGCCAATCTAACTGTTACCTCACGATTGGCTCTAAATTCCCCTACGATACTCCTCTTTCAAGTTGTCCAAAGTTGGTTACCCATTCCTAACGGGACACAGTACACAACTCTCCACACAGCACCTGCTGGAGAGGAACCAAACACCTTATCCCACATTTAAATGCCCCCACGTCAACCAAGGGTAACTATCTAGACTATTACCTTACATCAAAGCAAGCAACTAGACTCACAGAATTAAGTGTATTATTACTGTTGCAAACTTACAGACTGGGTACCTCTTCAAGTCTCTCACTATGGGCGGAGATCAATGTGCCAAATACCTGTTGAAGAGAAAACAAGCACCCACCCCATTGCAGACAAATCAACATTGCTCAATTTCACCAATCAATAAAGAAACTCCCCATAATGCAAAATTAGCTTCACCAATCATTTGACACTCTTAGCGAGTGTCACAATGAACCATGTATTATCCACTGCCTTTACAAAACATAATAACGTACTGTGCCTGTTGTGACTCCCACGCAGAGCCTCAAAACTGTTCAATATACAATCAATAAGCTACATAAGCTATTCGGCTAACCTGCAATCAGAAAATGCCACATATGCCATACACTATAACAAGGGCAGACTTCTTCTAACTTCACCCAATCACATGACTTGGCTGTAACCAGAAGATATGTGGATGCACGCATTATTGACTGAGTAGGCTTACTACAAAGCAGCTGCCATCCTTTCGCACATCCTTCGGCTGCCGTGTCACGTTCCGACATGCACAAAACATAATCCTGCTTGCTCCTGCAACACACCTCACACAAACACCCACACCCACCCAGCTGCATAGCAAGGAGTCACTATATCCAACCAAATCATTTTAATGATATAACTCTAGCACGTTTGCAGCTTTACCTATAGCAGTCGCAGAATTACATCAATTTGGCATAACAAATTTATACAGGCTTACATGTTCGCTGGGAGAAAATCCTTCCACGAAATGCAGTTAATCCTGGCAATCAAAGGCCAATTCTCTTACAGCATCTGCAATTAGAAAGTCATGAAACGCTCTCACCTGCCACAGCAATCTGTGACAGGTCCAAACACCCCTAAGGACAGAAAAACCACAACCAGTCCTCACTGGCGATTCCAAAACTAAAAATCACAATGAATAAACAAACTCATATCATTACCTCTGTCCGGTTATATGCTGTGTTCTAGTAGCGCTCTCAAGTAATCTTGAACCTGTCGCAAGTCAAATGCTGCAATGGAACTTTGTTCCCATTCTTCCCTCATACCGCCAAATACACCCATCGTCGTACTCCGCAGATGTCAGTTTCAGTTGCTCCTTGTACACACCTTTAGCTGACAGATGACCCATTTGCATGTTCACTAAGATTGTCTTCAAGAAGGCTACTACTTGCATCCTTTACATCTAATAACACACTACAGCATATTCCTGCAACCAGAGAATTAATAGCCTGTCACCCCATGAACTAATGCTCACGGTGACAACACACATCTGTGATGTTCATTAAACACACAAAGCCACATACTCAAAAAGTAGCCAATCTAACTGTTACCTCACGATTGGCTCTAAATCCCCCTACAATACTCCTCTTTCAAGTTGTCCAAAGTTGGTTACCCATTCCTAACGGGCCACAGTACACAACTCGTCACACAACACCTGCTGGAGAGGAACCAAACAGCTTATCCCACATTTAAATGCCCCCACATCAACCAAGGGTAACTATCTAGACTATTACCTTACATCAAAGAAAGCAACTAGACTCATAGAATTAAGTGTATTATTACTGTTGCAAACTTACAGACTGGGTACCTCTTCAAGTCTCTCACTATGGGCGGAGATCAATGTGCCAAATACCTGTTGAAGAGAAAACAAGCACCCACCCCATTGCAGACAAATCAACAGTGCTCAATTTCACCAATCAATAAAGAAACTACCCATAATGCAAAATTAGCTTCTCCAATCATTTGACACTCTTAGCGAGTGTCACAATGAACCATGTATTATCCACTGCCTTTACAAAACATAATTACGTACTGTGCCTGATGTGACTCCCACGCAGAGCCTCAAAACTGTTCAATATACAATCAATAAGCTACATAAGCTATTCGGCTAACCTGCAATCAGAAAATGCCACATATGCCATACACTATAACAAGGGCAGACTTCTTCTATCTCCACCCCATCACATGACTTGGCTGTAAACAGAAGATATGAGGATGCACGCATTAATGACTGAGTAGGCTTACTACAAAGCAGCTGCCATCCTTTCGCACATCCTTCGGCTGCCGTGTCACGTTCCGACATGCACAAAACATAATCCTGCTTGCTCCTGCAACACACCTCACACAAACACCCACACCCACCCAGCTGCATAGCAAAGAGTCACTATATCCAACCAAATCATTTTAATGATATAAATCTAGCACGTTTGTAGAATTACCTATAGCAGTTGCGCAATTACATCAATTTGGCATAACAAATTTATACAGGCTTACATGTTCGCTGGGAGAAAATCCTTCCACGAAATGCAGTTAATCCTGGCGATCAAAGGCCAATTCTGTTACAGCATCTGCAATTAGAAAGTCATGAAACGCTCTCACCTGCCACAGCAATCTGTGACAGGTCCAAACACCCCTAAGGACAGAAAAACCACAACCAGTCCTCACTGGCGATTCCCAAACTAAAAATCACAATGAATAAACAAACTTATATCATTACCTCTATCCAGTTAAATGCTCTGTTCTAGTAGCGCTCTCAAGTAATCTCGAACCTGTCGCAAGTCAAATGCCACAATGGAACTTTGTTCCCATTCTTCCTTCATACCGCCAAATGCATCCATCGTCGTACTCCGCAGATGTCAGTTTCACAGTCGCTCCTTGTACATACCTTTAGCTTACTGATGACCCATTTGCATGTTCACTAAGATTGTCTTCAAAAAGGCTACTACCTGCATCCTTTACATCTAATAACACACTACAGCATTTTCCTGCAACCAGATAATTAATAGCCTGTCACCCCATGAACTAATGCTCACGGTTACAACACACATCTGTGATGTGCATTAAACACACAAAGCCACATACTCACAAAGTAGCCAATCTAACTGTTACCTCACGATTGGCTCTAAATCCCCCTACGATACTCCTCTTTCAAGTTGTCCAAAGTTGGTTACCCATTCCTAACGGGCCACAGTACACAACTCGGCACACAACACCTGCTGGAGAGGAACCAAACAGCTTATCCCACATTTAAATGCCCCCACGTCAACCAAGGGTAACTATATAGACTATTACCTAACATAAAAGCAAGCAACCAGACTCACAGAATTATGTGTATTATTACTGTTGCAAACGTACAGACTGGGTACCTCTTCAAGTCTCTCACTATGGGCGGAGATCAATGTGCCATATACCTGTTGAAGAGAAAACAAGCACCCACCCCATTGCAGACAAATCAACAGTGCTCAATTTCACCAATCAATAAAGAAACTCCCCATAATGCAAAATTAGCTTCACCAATCATTTGACACTCTTAGCGAGTGTCACAATGAACCATGTATTATCCACTGCCTTTACAAAACATAATTATGTACTGTGCCAGTTGTGACATCCACACAGAGATTCAAAACTGTTCAATATACAATCAATAAGCTACACAAGCTACTCGGCTAACCTGCAATCAGAAAATGCCACATATGCCATACACTATAACAAGGGCAGACTTCTTCTATCTCCACCCAATCACATGATTTGGCTGTAACCAGAAGATATGTGGATGCACGCATTAATGACTGAGTAGGCTTACTACAAAGCAGCTGCCATCCTTTCGCACATCCTTTGGCTGCCGTGTCACGTTCCGACATGCACAAAACATAATCCTGCTTGCTCCTGCAACACACCTCACACAAACACCCACACCCACACAGCTGCATAGCAAAGAGTCACTATATCCAACCAAATCATTTTAATGATATAAATCTAGCACGTTTGTAGAATTACCTATAGCAGTTGCACAATTACATCAATTTGGCATAACAAATTTATACAGGCTTACATGTTCGCTGGGAGAAAATCCTTCCACGAAATGCAGTTAATCCTGGCAATCAAAGGCCAATACTCTTACAGCATCTGCAATTAGAAAGTCATGAAACGCTCTCACCTGCCACAGCAATCTATGACAGGTCCAAACACCCCTAAGGACAGAAAAACCACAACCAGTCCTCACTGGCGATTCCAAAACTAAAAATCACAATGAATAAACAAACTTATATCATTACCTCTATCCGGTTATATGCTCTGTTCTAGTAGCGCTCTCAAGTAATCTCGAACCTGTCGCAAGTCAAATGCCGCAATGGAACTTTGTTCCCATTCTTCCCTCATACCGCCAAATGCATCCATTGTCGAACTCCGCAGATGTCAGTTTCACAGTCGCTCCTTGTACACACCTTTAGCTTACTGATGACCGATTTGCATGTTCACTAAGATTGTCTTCAAGAAGGCTACTACTTGCATCCTTTACATCTAATAACACACTACAGCATATTCCTGCAACCAGAGAATTAATAGCCTGTCACCCCATGAACTAATGCTCACGGTGACAACACACATCTGTGATGTTCATTAAACACACAACGCCACATACTCACAAAGTAGCCAATCTAACTGTTACCTCCCGATTGGCTCTAAATCCCCCTACGATACTCCTCTTTCAAGTTGTCCAAAGTTGGTTACCCATTCCTAACGGGCCACAGTACACAACTCGTCACACAACACCTGCTGGAGAAGAACCAAACAGCTTATCCCACATTTAAATGCCCCCACGTCAACCAAGGGTAACTATCTAGACTATTACCTTACATAAAAGCAAGCAACCAGACTCACAGAATTAAGTGTATTATTACTGTTGCAAACTTACAGACTGGGTACCTCTTCAAGTCTCTCACTATGGCCGGAGATCAATGTGCCAAATACCTGTTGAAGAGAAAACAAGCACCCACCCCATTGCAGACAAATCAACAGTGCTCAATTTCACCAATCAATAAAGAAACTCCCCATAATGCAAAATTAGCCTTCTCCAATCATTTGACACTCTTAGCGAGTGTCACAATGAACCATGTATTATCCACTGCCTTTACAAAACATAATTACGTACTGTGCCTGATGTGACTCCCACGAAGAGCCTCAAAACTGTTCAATATACAATCAATAAGCTACATAAGCTATTCGGCTAACCTGCAATCAGAAAATGCCACATATGCCATACACTATAACAAGGGCAGACTACTTCTATCTCCACCCAATCACATGACTTGGCTGTAACCAGAAGATATGTGGATGCACGCATTAATGACTGAGTAGGCTTACTACAAAGCAGCTGCCATCCTTTCGCACATCCTTCGGCTGCCGTGTCACGTTCTGACATACACAAAACATAATCCTGCTTGCTCCTGCAACACACCTCACACAAACATCCACACCCACCCAGCTGCATAGCAAAGAGTCACTATATCCAACCAAATCATTTTAATGATATAAATCTAGCACGTTTGTAGAATTACCTATAGCAGTTGCACAATTACATCAATTTGGCATAACAAATTTATACAGGCTTGCATGTTCGCTGGGAGAAAATCCTTCCACGAAATGCAGTTAATCCTGGCAATCAAAGGCCAATTGTCTTACAGCATCTGCAATTAGAAAGTCATGAAACGCTCTCACCTGCCACAGCAATCTGTGACAGCCCAAACACCCCTAAGAACAGAAAAACCACAACCAGTCCTCACTGGCGATTCCAAAACTAAAAATCACAATGAATAAACAAACTTATATCATCACCTCTGTCCGGTTATATGCTCTGTTCTAGTAGCGCTCTCAAGTAATCTCGAACCTGTCGCAAGTCAAATGCCGCAATGGAACTTTGTTCCCATTCTTCCCTCATACCGCCAAATACACCCATCGTCGTACTCCGCAGATGTCAGTTTCACAGTTGCTCCTTGTACACACCTTTAGCTGACAGATGACCCATTTGCATGTTCACTAAGAATGTCTTCAAGAAGGCTACTACTTGCATGCTTTACATCTAATAACACACTACAGCATATTCCTGCAACCAGAGAATTAATAGGCTGGCACCCGATGAACTAATGCTCACGGTGACAACACACATCTGTGATGTTCATTAAACACACAAAGCCACATACTCACAAAGTAGCCAATCTAACTGTTACCTCACGATTGGCTCTAAATCCCCCTACGATACTCCTCTTTCAAGTTGTCCAAAGTTGGTTACCCATTCCTAACGGGCCACAGTACACAACTCATCACACAACACCTGCTGGAGAGGAACCAAACAGCTTATCCCACATTTAAATGCCCCCACGTCAACCAAGGGTAACTATCTAGACTATTACCTTACATAAAAGCAAGCAACCAGACTCACAGAATTAAGTGTATTATTACTGTTGCAAACTTACAGACTGGGTACCTCTTCAAGTCTCTCACTATGGGCGAGGATCAATGTGCCAAATACCTGTTGAAGAGAGAACAAGCACCCACCCCATTGCAGACAAATCAACAGTGCTCAATTTCACCAATCAATAAAGAAACTCCCCATAATGCAAAATTAGCTTCACCAATCATTTGACACTCTTAGCGAGTGTCACAATGAACCATGTATTATCCACTGCCTTTACAAAACATAATAACGTACTGTGCCTGTTGTGACTCCCACGCAGAGCCTCAAAACTGTTCAATATACAATCAATAAGCTACATAAGCTATTCGGCTAACCTGCAATCAGAAAATGCCACATATGCCATACACTATAACAAGGGCAGACTTCTTCTAACTTCACCCAATCACATGACTTGGCTGTAACCAGAAGATATGTGGATGCACGCATTATTGACTGAGTAGGCTTACTACAAAGCAGCTGCCATCCTTTCGCACATCCTTCGGCTGCCGTGTCACGTTCCGACATGCACAAAACATAATCCTGCTTGCTCCTGCAACACACCTCACACAAACACCCACACCCACCCAGCTGCATAGCAAAGAGTCACTATATCCAACCAAATCATTTTAATGATATAAATCTAGCACGTTTGTAGAATTACCTATAGCAGTTGCGCAATTACATCAATTTGGCATAACAAATTTATACAGGCTTACATGTTCGCTGGGAGAAAATCCTTCCACGAAATGCAGTTAATCCTGGCGATCAAAGGCCAATTCTGTTACAGCATCTGCAATTAGAAAGTCATGAAACGCTCTCACCTGCCACAGCAATCTGTGACAGGTCCAAACACCCCTAAGGACAGAAAAACCACAACCAGTCCTCACTGGCGATTCCCAAACTAAAAATCACAATGAATAAACAAACTTATATCATTACCTCTATCCAGTTAAATGCTCTGTTCTAGTAGCGCTCTCAAGTAATCTCGAACCTGTCGCAAGTCAAATGCCACAATGGAACTTTGTTCCCATTCTTCCTTCATACCGCCAAATGCATCCATCGTCGTACTCCGCAGATGTCAGTTTCACAGTCGCTCCTTGTACATACCTTTAGCTTACTGATGACCCATTTGCATGTTCACTAAGATTGTCTTCAAAAAGGCTACTACCTGCATCCTTTACATCTAATAACACACTACAGCATTTTCCTGCAACCAGATAATTAATAGCCTGTCACCCCATGAACTAATGCTCACGGTTACAACACACATCTGTGATGTGCATTAAACACACAAAGCCACATACTCACAAAGTAGCCAATCTAACTGTTACCTCACGATTGGCTCTAAATCCCCCTACGATACTCCTCTTTCAAGTTGTCCAAAGTTGGTTACCCATTCCTAACGGGCCACAGTACACAACTCGGCACACAACACCTGCTGGAGAGGAACCAAACAGCTTATCCCACATTTAAATGCCCCCACGTCAACCAAGGGTAACTATATAGACTATTACCTAACATAAAAGCAAGCAACCAGACTCACAGAATTATGTGTATTATTACTGTTGCAAACGTACAGACTGGGTACCTCTTCAAGTCTCTCACTATGGGCGGAGATCAATGTGCCATATACCTGTTGAAGAGAAAACAAGCACCCACCCCATTGCAGACAAATCAACAGTGCTCAATTTCACCAATCAATAAAGAAACTCCCCATAATGCAAAATTAGCTTCACCAATCATTTGACACTCTTAGCGAGTGTCACAATGAACCATGTATTATCCACTGCCTTTACAAAACATAATTATGTACTGTGCCAGTTGTGACATCCACACAGAGATTCAAAACTGTTCAATATACAATCAATAAGCTACACAAGCTACTCGGCTAACCTGCAATCAGAAAATGCCACATATGCCATACACTATAACAAGGGCAGACTTCTTCTATCTCCACCCAATCACATGATTTGGCTGTAACCAGAAGATATGTGGATGCACGCATTAATGACTGAGTAGGCTTACTACAAAGCAGCTGCCATCCTTTCGCACATCCTTTGGCTGCCGTGTCACGTTCCGACATGCACAAAACATAATCCTGCTTGCTCCTGCAACACACCTCACACAAACACCCACACCCACACAGCTGCATAGCAAAGAGTCACTATATCCAACCAAATCATTTTAATGATATAAATCTAGCACGTTTGTAGAATTACCTATAGCAGTTGCACAATTACATCAATTTGGCATAACAAATTTATACAGGCTTACATGTTCGCTGGGAGAAAATCCTTCCACGAAATGCAGTTAATCCTGGCAATCAAAGGCCAATTCTCTTACAGCATCTGCAATTAGAAAGTCATGAAACGCTCTCACCTGCCACAGCAATCTGTGACAGGTCCAAACACCCCTAAAGACAGAAAAGCCACAACCAGTCCTCACTGGCGATTCCAAAACTAAAAATCACAATGAATAAACAAACTTATATCATTACCTCTATCCGGTTATATGCTCTGTTCTAGTAGCGCTCTCAAGTAATCTCGAACCTGTCGCAAGTCAAATGCCACAATGGAACTTTGTTCCCATTCCTCCTTCATACCGCCAAATGCATCCATCGTCGTACTCCGCAGATGTCAGTTTCACAGTCGCTCCTTGTACACACCTTTAGCTTACTGATGACCCATTTGCATGTTCACTAAGATTGTCTTCAAAAAGGCTACTACCTGCATCCTTTACATCTAATAACACACTACAGCATATTCCTGCAACCAGAGAATTAATAGCCTGTCACCCCATGAACTAATGCTCACGGTGACAACACACATCTGTGATGTTCATTAAACACACAAAGCCACATACTCACAAAGTAGCCAATCTAACTGTTACCTCACGATTGGCTCTAAATCCCCCTACGATACTCCTCTTTCAAGTTGACCAAAGTTGGTTACCCATTCCTAACGGGCCACAGTACACAACTCGTCACACAACACCTGCTGGAGAGGAACCAAACAGCTTATCCCACATTTAAATGCCCCCACATCAACCAAGGGTAACTATCTAGACTATTACCTTACATCAAAGCAAGCAACTAGACTCACAGAATGAAGTGTATTATTACTGTTGCAAACTTACAGACTGGGTACCTCTTCAAGTCTCTCACTATGGGCGGAGATCAATGTGCCAAATACCTGTTGAAGACAAAACAAGCACCCACCCCATTGCAGACAAATCAACAGTGCTCAATTTCACCAATCAATGAAGAAACTCCCCATAATGCAAAATTAGCTTCTCCAATCATTTGACACTCTTAGCGAGTGTCACAATGAACCATGTATTATCCACTGCCTTTACAAAACATAATTACGTACTGTGCCTGATGTGACTCCCACGCAGAGCCTCAAAACTGTTCAATATACAATCAATAAGCTACATAAGCTATTCGGCTAACCTGCAATCAGAAAATGCCACATATGCCATACACTATAACAAGGGCAGACTTCTTCTATCTCCACCCAATCACATGATTTGGCTGTAACCAGAAGATATGTGGATGCACGCATTAATGACTGAGTAGGCTTACTACAAAGCAGCTGCCATCCTTTCGCACATCCTTTGGCTGCCGTGTCACGTTCCGACATGCACAAAACATAATCCTGCTTGCTCCTGCAACACACCTCGCACAAACACCCACACCCACCCAGCTGCATAGCAAAGAGTCACTATATCCAACCAAATCATTTTAATGATATAAATCTAGCACGTTTGTAGAATTACCTATAGCAGTTGCACAATTACATCAATTTGGCATAACAAATTTATACAGGCTTACATGTTTGCTGGGAGAAAATCCTTCCACGAAATGCAGTTAATCCTGGCAATCAAAGGCCAATACTCTTACAGCATCTGCAATTAGAAAGTCATGAAACGCTCTCACCTGCCACAGCAATCTATGACAGGTCCAAACACCCCTAAGGACAGAAAAACCACAACCAGTCCTCACTGGCGATTCCAAAACTAAAAATCACAATGAATAAACAAACTTATATCATTACCTCTATCCGGTTATATGCTCTGTTCTAGTAGCGCTCTCAAGTAATCTCGAACCTGTCGCAAGTCAAATGCCGCAATGGAACTTTGTTCCCATTCTTCCCTCATACCGCCAAATACACCCATCGTCGTACTCCGCAGATGTCAGTTTCACAGTTGCTCCTTGTACACACCTTTAGCTGACAGATGACCCATTTGCATGTTCACTAAGAATGTCTTCAAGAAGGCTACTACTTGCATGCTTTACATCTAATAACACACTACAGCATATTCCTGCAACCAGAGAATTAATAGGCTGGCACCCGATGAACTAATGCTCACGGTGACAACACACATCTGTGATGTTCATTAAACACACAAAGCCACATACTCACAAAGTAGCCAATCTAACTGTTACCTCACGATTGGCTCTAAATCCCCCTACGATACTCCTCTTTCAAGTTGTCCAAAGTTGGTTACCCATTCCTAACGGGCCACAGTACACAACTCATCACACAACACCTGCTGGAGAGGAACCAAACAGCTTATCCCACATTTAAATGCCCCCACGTCAACCAAGGGTAACTATCTAGACTATTACCTTACATAAAAGCAAGCAACCAGACTCACAGAATTAAGTGTATTATTACTGTTGCAAACTTACAGACTGGGTACCTCTTCAAGTCTCTCACTATGGGCGAGGATCAATGTGCCAAATACCTGTTGAAGAGAGAACAAGCACCCACCCCATTGCAGACAAATCAACAGTGCTCAATTTCACCAATCAATAAAGAAACTCCCCATAATGCAAAATTAGCTTCACCAATCATTTGACACTCTTAGCGAGTGTCACAATGAACCATGTATTATCCACTGCCTTTACAAAACATAATAACGTACTGTGCCTGTTGTGACTCCCACGCAGAGCCTCAAAACTGTTCAATATACAATCAATAAGCTACATAAGCTATTCGGCTAACCTGCAATCAGAAAATGCCACATATGCCATACACTATAACAAGGGCAGACTTCTTCTAACTTCACCCAATCACATGACTTGGCTGTAACCAGAAGATATGTGGATGCACGCATTATTGACTGAGTAGGCTTACTACAAAGCAGCTGCCATCCTTTCGCACATCCTTCGGCTGCCGTGTCACGTTCCGACATGCACAAAACATAATCCTGCTTGCTCCTGCAACACACCTCACACAAACACCCACACCCACCCAGCTGCATAGCAAGGAGTCACTATATCCAACCAAATCATTTTAATGATATAACTCTAGCACGTTTGCAGCTTTACCTATAGCAGTCGCAGAATTACATCAATTTGGCATAACAAATTTATACAGGCTTACATGTTCGCTGGGAGAAAATCCTTCCAAGAAATGCAGTTAATCCTGGCAATCAAAGGCCAATTCTCTTACAGCATCTGCAATTAGAAAGTCATGAAACGCTCTCACCTGCCACAGCAATCTGTGACAGGTCCAAACACCCCTAAGGACAGAAAAACCACAACCAGTCCTCACTGGCGATTCCAAAACTAAAAATCACAATGAATAAACAAACTCATATCATTACCTCTGTCCGGTTATATGCTGTGTTCTAGTAGCGCTCTCAAGTAATCTCGAACCTGTCGCAAGTCAAATGCTGCAATGGAACTTTGTTCCCATTCTTCCCTCATACCGCCAAATACACCCATCGTCGTACTCCGCAGATGTCAGTTTCACAGTTGCTCCTTGTACACACCTTTAGCTGACAGATGACCCATTTCATGTTCACTAAGATTGTCTTCAAGAAGGCTACTACTTGCATCCTTTACATCTAATAACACACTACAGCATATTCCTGCAACCAGAGAATTAATAGCCTGTCACCCCATGAACTAATGCTCACGGTGACAACACACATCTGTGATGTTCATTAAACACACAAAGCCACATACTCAAAAAGTAGCCAATCTAACTGTTACCTCACGATTGGCTCTAAATCCCCCTACAATACTCCTCTTTCAAGTTGTCCAAAGTTGGTTACCCATTCCTAACGGGCCACAGTACACAACTCGTCACACAACACCTGCTGGAGAGGAACCAAACAGCTTATCCCACATTTAAATGCCCCCACATCAACCAAGGGTAACTATCTAGACTATTACCTTACATCAAAGAAAGCAACTAGACTCATAGAATTAAGTGTATTATTACTGTTGCAAACTTACAGACTGGGTACCTCTTCAAGTCTCTCACTATGGGCGGAGATCAATGTGCCAAATACCTGTTGAAGAGAAAACAAGCACCCACCCCATTGCAGACAAATCAACAGTGCTCAATTTCACCAATCAATAAAGAAACTACCCATAATGCAAAATTAGCTTCTCCAATCATTTGACACTCTTAGCGAGTGTCACAATGAACCATGTATTATCCACTGCCTTTACAAAACATAATTACGTACTGTGCCTGATGTGACTCCCACGCAGAGCCTCAAAACTGTTCAATATACAATCAATAAGCTACATAAGCTATTCGGCTAACCTGCAATCAGAAAATGCCACATATGCCATACACTATAACAAGGGCAGACTTCTTCTATCTCCACCCCATCACATGACTTGGCTGTAAACAGAAGATATGAGGATGCACGCATTAATGACTGAGTAGGCTTACTACAAAGCAGCTGCCATCCTTTCGCACATCCTTCGGCTGCCGTGTCACGTTCCGACATGCACAAAACATAATCCTGCTTGCTCCTGCAACACACCTCACACAAACACCCACACCCACCCAGCTGCATAGCAAAGAGTCACTATATCCAACCAAATCATTTTAATGATATAAATCTAGCACGTTTGTAGAATTACCTATAGCAGTTGCGCAATTACATCAATTTGGCATAACAAATTTATACAGGCTTACATGTTCGCTGGGAGAAAATCCTTCCACGAAATGCAGTTAATCCTGGCGATCAAAGGCCAATTCTGTTACAGCATCTGCAATTAGAAAGTCATGAAACGCTCTCACCTGCCACAGCAATCTGTGACAGGTCCAAACACCCCTAAGGACAGAAAAACCACAACCAGTCCTCACTGGCGATTCCCAAACTAAAAATCACAATGAATAAACAAACTTATATCATTACCTCTATCCAGTTAAATGCTCTGTTCTAGTAGCGCTCTCAAGTAATCTCGAACCTGTCGCAAGTCAAATGCCACAATGGAACTTTGTTCCCATTCTTCCTTCATACCGCCAAATGCATCCATCGTCGTACTCCGCAGATGTCAGTTTCACAGTCGCTCCTTGTACATACCTTTAGCTTACTGATGACCCATTTGCATGTTCACTAAGATTGTCTTCAAAAAGGCTACTACCTGCATCCTTTACATCTAATAACACACTACAGCATATTCCTGCAACCAGAGAATTAATAGCCTGTCACCCCATGAACTAATGCTCACGGTTACAACACACATCTGTGATGTGCATTAAACACACAAAGCCACATACTCACAAAGTAGCCAATCTAACTGTTACCTCACGATTGGCTCTAAATCCCCCTACGATACTCCTCTTTCAAGTTGTCCAAAGTTGGTTACCCATTCCTAACGGGCCACAGTACACAACTCGGCACACAACACCTGCTGGAGAGGAACCAAACAGCTTATGCCACATTTAAATGCCCCCACGTCAACCAAGGGTAACTATATAGACTATTACCTAACATAAAAGCAAGCAACCAGACTCACAGAATTATGTGTATTATTACTGTTGCAAACGTACAGACTGGGTACCTCTTCAAGTCTCTCACTATGGGCGGAGATCAATGTGCCATATACCTGTTGAAGAGAAAACAAGCACCCACCCCATTGCAGACAAATCAACAGTGCTCAATTTCACCAATCAATAAAGAAACTCCCCATAATGCAAAATTAGCTTCACCAATCATTTGACACTCTTAGCGAGTGTCACAATGAACCATGTATTATCCACTGCCTTTACAAAACATAATTATGTACTGTGCCAGTTGTGACATCCACACAGAGATTCAAAACTGTTCAATATACAATCAATAAGCTACACAAGCTACTCGGCTAACCTGCAATCAGAAAATGCCACATATGCCATACACTATAACAAGGGCAGACTTCTTCTATCTCCACCCAATCACATGATTTGGCTGTAACCAGAAGATATGTGGATGCACGCATTAATGACTGAGTAGGCTTACTACAAAGCAGCTGCCATCCTTTCGCACATCCTTTGGCTGCCGTGTCACGTTCCGACATGCACAAAACATAATCCTGCTTGCTCCTGCAACACACCTCACACAAACACCCACACCCACACAGCTGCATAGCAAAGAGTCACTATATCCAACCAAATCATTTTAATGATATAAATCTAGCACGTTTGTAGAATTACCTATAGCAGTTGCACAATTACATCAATTTGGCATAACAAATTTATACAGGCTTACATGTTCGCTGGGAGAAAATCCTTCCACGAAATGCAGTTAATCCTGGCAATCAAAGGCCAATTCTCTTACAGCATCTGCAATTAGAAAGTCATGAAACGCTCTCACCTGCCACAGCAATCTGTGACAGGTCCAAACACCCCTAAAGACAGAAAAGCCACAACCAGTCCTCACTGGCGATTCCAAAACTAAAAATCACAATGAATAAACAAACTTATATCATTACCTCTATCCGGTTATATGCTCTGTTCTAGTAGCGCTCTCAAGTAATCTCGAACCTGTCGCAAGTCAAATGCCACAATGGAACTTTGTTCCCATTCCTCCTTCATACCGCCAAATGCATCCATCGTCGTACTCCGCAGATGTCAGTTTCACAGTCGCTCCTTGTACACACCTTTAGCTTACTGATGACCCATTTGCATGTTCACTAAGATTGTCTTCAAAAAGGCTACTACCTGCATCCTTTACATCTAATAACACACTACAGCATATTCCTGCAACCAGAGAATTAATAGCCTGTCACCCCATGAACTAATGCTCACGGTGACAACACACATCTGTGATGTTCATTAAACACACAAAGCCACATACTCACAAAGTAGCCAATCTAACTGTTACCTCACGATTGGCTCTAAATCCCCCTACGATACTCCTCTTTCAAGTTGACCAAAGTTGGTTACCCATTCCTAACGGGCCACAGTACACAACTCGTCACACAACACCTGCTGGAGAGGAACCAAACAGCTTATCCCACATTTAAATGCCCCCACATCAACCAAGGGTAACTATCTAGACTATTACCTTACATCAAAGCAAGCAACTAGACTCACAGAATGAAGTGTATTATTACTGTTGCAAACTTACAGACTGGGTACCTCTTCAAGTCTCTCACTATGGGCGGAGATCAATGTGCCAAATACCTGTTGAAGACAAAACAAGCACCCACCCCATTGCAGACAAATCAACAGTGCTCAATTTCACCAATCAATGAAGAAACTCCCCATAATGCAAAATTAGCTTCTCCAATCATTTGACACTCTTAGCGAGTGTCACAATGAACCATGTATTATCCACTGCCTTTACAAAACATAATTACGTACTGTGCCTGATGTGACTCCCACGCAGAGCCTCAAAACTGTTCAATATACAATCAATAAGCTACATAAGCTATTCGGCTAACCTGCAATCAGAAAATGCCACATATGCCATACACTATAACAAGGGCAGACTTCTTCTATCTCCACCCAATCACATGATTTGGCTGTAACCAGAAGATATGTGGATGCACGCATTAATGACTGAGTAGGCTTACTACAAAGCAGCTGCCATCCTTTCGCACATCCTTTGGCTGCCGTGTCACGTTCCGACATGCACAAAACATAATCCTGCTTGCTCCTGCAACACACCTCGCACAAACACCCACACCCACCCAGCTGCATAGCAAAGAGTCACTATATCCAACCAAATCATTTTAATGATATAAATCTAGCACGTTTGTAGAATTACCTATAGCAGTTGCACAATTACATCAATTTGGCATAACAAATTTATACAGGCTTACATGTTTGCTGGGAGAAAATCCTTCCACGAAATGCAGTTAATCCTGGCAATCAAAGGCCAATACTCTTACAGCATCTGCAATTAGAAAGTCATGAAACGCTCTCACCTGCCACAGCAATCTATGACAGGTCCAAACACCCCTAAGGACAGAAAAACCACAACCAGTCCTCACTGGCGATTCCAAAACTAAAAATCACAATGAATAAACAAACTTATATCATTACCTCTATCCGGTTATATGCTCTGTTCTAGTAGCGCTCTCAAGTAATCTCGAACCTGTCGCAAGTCAAATGCCGCAATGGAACTTTGTTCCCATTCTTCCCTCATACCGCCAAATGCATCCATTGTCGAACTCCGCAGATGTCAGTTTCACAGTCGCTCCTTGTACACACCTTTAGCTTACTGATGACCGATTTGCATGTTCACTAAGATTGTCTTCAAGAAGGCTACTACTTGCATCCTTTACATCTAATAACACACTACAGCATATTCCTGCAACCAGAGAATTAATAGCCTGTCACCCCATGAACTAATGCTCACGGTGACAACACACATCTGTGATGTTCATTAAACACACAACGCCACATACTCACAAAGTAGCCAATCTAACTGTTACCTCACGATTGGCTCTAAATCCCCCTACGATACTCCTCTTTCAAGTTGTCCAAAGTTGGTTACCCATTCCTAACGGGCCACAGTACACAACTCGTCACACAACACCTGCTGGAGAAGAACCAAACAGCTTATCCCACATTTAAATGCCCCCACGTCAACCAAGGGTAACTATCTAGACTATTACCTTACATAAAAGCAAGCAACCAGACTCACAGAATTAAGTGTATTATTACTGTTGCAAACTTACAGACTGGGTACCTCTTCAAGTCTCTCACTATGGCCGGAGATCAATGTGCCAAATACCTGTTGAAGAGAAAACAAGCACCCACCCCATTGCAGACAAATCAACAGTGCTCAATTTCACCAATCAATAAAGAAACTCCCCATAATGCAAAATTAGCCTTCTCCAATCATTTGACACTCTTAGCGAGTGTCACAATGAACCATGTATTATCCACTGCCTTTACAAAACATAATTACGTACTGTGCCTGATGTGACTCCCACGAAGAGCCTCAAAACTGTTCAATATACAATCAATAAGCTACATAAGCTATTCGGCTAACCTGCAATCAGAAAATGCCACATATGCGATACACTATAACAAGGGCAGACTACTTCTATCTCCACCCAATCACATGACTTGGCTGTAACCAGAAGATATGTGGATGCACGCATTAATGACTGAGTAGGCTTACTACAAAGCAGCTGCCATCCTTTCGCACATCCTTCGGCTGCCGTGTCACGTTCTGACATACACAAAACATAATCCTGCTTGCTCCTGCAACACACCTCACACAAACATCCACACCCACCCAGCTGCATAGCAAAGAGTCACTATATCCAACCAAATCATTTTAATGATATAAATCTAGCACGTTTGTAGAATTACCTATAGCAGTTGCACAATTACATCAATTTGGCATAACAAATTTATACAGGCTTACATGTTCGCTGGGAGAAAATCCTTCCACAAAATGCAGTTAATCCTGGCAATCAAAGGCCAATTGTCTTACAGCATCTGCAATTAGAAAGTCATGAAACGCTCTCACCTGCCACAGCAATCTGTGACAGCCCAAACACCCCTAAGAACAGAAAAACCACAACCAGTCCTCACTGGCGATTCCAAAACTAAAAATCACAATGAATAAACAAACTTATATCATCACCTCTGTCCGGTTATATGCTCTGTTCTAGTAGCGCTCTCAAGTAATCTCGAACCTGTCGCAAGTCAAATGCCGCAATGGAACTTTGTTCCCATTCTTCCCTCATACCGCCAAATACACCCATCGTCGTACTCCGCAGATGTCAGTTTCACAGTTGCTCCTTGTACACACCTTTAGCTGACAGATGACCCATTTGCATGTTCACTAAGATTGTCTTCAAGAAGGCTACTACTTGCATGCTTTACATCTAATAACACACTACAGCATATTCCTGCAACCAGAGAATTAATAGGCTGGCACCCGATGAACTAATGCTCACGGTGACAACACACATCTGTGATGTTCATTAAACACACAAAGCCACATACTCACAAAGTAGCCAATCTAACTGTTACCTCACGATTGGCTCTAAATCCCCCTACGATACTCCTCTTTCAAGTTGTCCAAAGTTGGTTACCCATTCCTAACGGGCCACAGTACACAACTCATCACACAACACCTGCTGGAGAGGAACCAAACAGCTTATCCCACATTTAAATGCCCCCACGTCAACCAAGGGTAACTATCTAGACTATTACCTTACATAAAAGCAAGCAACCAGACTCACAGAATTAAGTGTATTATTACTGTTGCAAACTTACAGACTGGGTACCTCTTCAAGTCTCTCACTATGGGCGAGGATCAATGTGCCAAATACCTGTTGAAGAGAGAACAAGCACCCACCCCATTGCAGACAAATCAACAGTGCTCAATTTCACCAATCAATAAAGAAACTCCCCATAATGCAAAATTAGCTTCACCAATCATTTGACACTCTTAGCGAGTGTCACAATGAACCATGTATTATCCACTGCCTTTACAAAACATAATTACGTACTGTGCCTGATGTGACTCCCACGCAGAGCCTCAAAACTGTACAATATACAATCAATAAGCTACATAAGCTATTCGGCTAACCTGCAATCAGAAAATGCCACATATGCCATACACTATAACAAGGGCAGACTTCTTCTATCTCCACCCAATCACATGACTTGGCTGTAACCAGAAGATATGTGGATGCACGCATTAATGACTGAGCAGGCTTACTACAAAGCAGCTGCCATCCTTTCGCACATCCTTCGGGTGCCGTGTCACGTTCCGACATGCACAAAACATAATCCTGCTTGCTCCTGCAACACACCTCACACAAACATCCACACCCACCCAGCTGCATAGCAAAGAGTCACTATATCCAACCAAATCATTTTAATGATATAAATCTAGCATGTTTGTAGAATTACCTATAGCAGTTGCACAATTACATCAATTTGGCATAACAAATTTATACAGGCTTACATGTTCGTTGGGAGAAAATCCTTCCACGAAATGCAGTTAATCCTGGCAATCAAAGGCCAATTCTCTTACAGCATCTGCAATTAGAAAGTCATGAAACGCTCTCACCTGCCACAGCAATCTGTGACAGGTCCAAACACCCCTAAAGACAGAAAAGCCACAACCAGTCCTCACTGGCGATTCCAAAACTAAAAATCACAATGAATAAACAAACTTATATCATTACCTCTATCCGGTTATATGCTCTGTTCTAGTAGCGCTCTCAAGTAATCTCGAACCTGTCGCAAGTCAAATGCCACAATGGAACTTTGTTCCCATTCCTCCTTCATACCGCCAAATGCATCCATCGTCGTACTCCGCAGATGTCAGTTTCACAGTCGCTCCTTGTACACACCTTTAGCTTACTGATGACCCATTTGCATGTTCACTAAGATTGTCTTCAAGAAGGCTACTACTTGCATCCTTTACATCTAATAACACACTACAGCATATTCCTGCAACCAGAGAATTAATAGCCTGTCACCCCATGAACTAATGCTCACGGTGACAACACACATCTGTGATGTTCATTAAACACACAACGCCACATACTCACAAAGTAGCCAATCTAACTGTTACCTCACGATTGGCTCTAAATCCCCCTACGATACTCCTCTTTCAAGTTGTCCAAAGTTGGTTACCCATTCCTAACGGGCCACAGTACACAACTCGTCACACAACACCTGCTGGAGAAGAACCAAACAGCTTATCCCACATTTAAATGCCCCCACGTCAACCAAGGGTAACTATCTAGACTATTACCTTACATAAAAGCAAGCAACCAAACTCACAGAATTATGTGTATTATTATTGTTGCAAACTTACAGACTGGGTACCTCTTCAAGTCTCTCACTATGGGCGGAGATCAATGTGCCAAGTACCTGTTGAAGAGAAAACAAGCACCCACCCCATTGCAGACAAATCAACAGTGCTCAATTTCACCAATCAATAAAGAAACTCCCCATAATGCAAAATTAGCCTTCTCCAATCATTTGACACTCTTAGCGAGTGTCACAATGAACCATGTATTATCCACTGCCTTTACAAAACATAATTACGTACTGTGCCTGATGTGACTCCCACGAAGAGCCTCAAAACTGTTCAATATACAATCAATAAGCTACATAAGCTATTCGGCTAACCTGCAATCAGAAAATGCCACATATGCCATACACTATAACAAGGGCAGACTTCTTCTATCTCCACCCAATCACATGATTTGGCTGTAACCAGAAGATATGTGGATGCACGCATTAATGACTGAGTAGGCTTACTACAAAGCAGCTGCCATCCTTTCGCACATCCTTTGGCTGCCGTGTCACGTTCCGACATGCACAAAACATAATCCTGCTTGCTCCTGCAACACACCTCGCACAAACACCCACACCCACCCAGCTGCATAGCAAAGAGTCACTATATCCAACCAAATCATTTTAATGATATAAATCTAGCACGTTTGTAGAATTACCTATAGCAGTTGCACAATTACATCAATTTGGCATAACAAATTTATACAGGCTTACATGTTCGCTGGGAGAAAATCCTTCCACAAAATGCAGTTAATCCTGGCAATCAAAGGCCAATTGTCTTACAGCATCTGCAATTAGAAAGTCATGAAACGCTCTCACCTGCCACAGCAATCTGTGACAGCCCAAACACCCCTAAGAACAGAAAAACCACAACCAGTCCTCACTGGCGATTCCAAAACTAAAAATCACAATGAATAAACAAACTTATATCATCACCTCTGTCCGGTTATATGCTCTGTTCTAGTAGCGCTCTCAAGTAATCTCGAACCTGTCGCAAGTCAAATGCCGCAATGGAACTTTGTTCCCATTCTTCCCTCATACCGCCAAATACACCCATCGTCGTACTCCGCAGATGTCAGTTTCACAGTTGCTCCTTGTACACACCTTTAGCTGACAGATGACCCATTTGCATGTTCACTAAGATTGTCTTCAAGAAGGCTACTACTTGCATGCTTTACATCTAATAACACACTACAGCATATTCCTGCAACCAGAGAATTAATAGGCTGGCACCCGATGAACTAATGCTCACGGTGACAACACACATCTGTGATGTTCATTAAACACACAAAGCCACATACTCACAAAGTAGCCAATCTAACTGTTACCTCACGATTGGCTCTAAATCCCCCTACGATACTCCTCTTTCAAGTTGTCCAAAGTTGGTTACCCATTCCTAACGGGCCACAGTACACAACTCATCACACAACACCTGCTGGAGAGGAACCAAACAGCTTATCCCACATTTAAATGCCCCCACGTCAACCAAGGGTAACTATCTAGACTATTACCTTACATAAAAGCAAGCAACCAGACTCACAGAATTAAGTGTATTATTACTGTTGCAAACTTACAGACTGGGTACCTCTTCAAGTCTCTCACTATGGGCGAGGATCAATGTGCCAAATACCTGTTGAAGAGAGAACAAGCACCCACCCCATTGCAGACAAATCAACAGTGCTCAATTTCACCAATCAATAAAGAAACTCCCCATAATGCAAAATTAGCTTCACCAATCATTTGACACTCTTAGCGAGTGTCACAATGAACCATGTATTATCCACTGCCTTTACAAAACATAATTACGTACTGTGCCTGATGTGACTCCCACGCAGAGCCTCAAAACTGTACAATATACAATCAATAAGCTACATAAGCTATTCGGCTAACCTGCAATCAGAAAATGCCACATATGCCATACACTATAACAAGGGCAGACTTCTTCTATCTCCACCCAATCACATGACTTGGCTGTAACCAGAAGATATGTGGATGCACGCATTAATGACTGAGTAGGCTTACTACAAAGCAGCTGCCATCCTTTCGCACATCCTTCGGGTGCCGTGTCACGTTCCGACATGCACAAAACATAATCCTGCTTGCTCCTGCAACACACCTCACACAAACATCCACACCCACCCAGCTGCATAGCAAAGAGTCACTATATCCAACCAAATCATTTTAATGATATAAATCTAGCATGTTTGTAGAATTACCTATAGCAGTTGCACAATTACATCAATTTGGCATAACAAATTTATACAGGCTTACATGTTCGTTGGGAGAAAATCCTTCCACGAAATGCAGTTAATCCTGGCAATCAAAGGCCAATTCTCTTACAGCATCTGCAATTAGAAAGTCATGAAACGCTCTCACCTGCCACAGCAATCTGTGACAGGTCCAAACACCCCTAAAGACAGAAAAGCCACAACCAGTCCTCACTGGCGATTCCAAAACTAAAAATCACAATGAATAAACAAACTTATATCATTACCTCTATCCGGTTATATGCTCTGTTCTAGTAGCGCTCTCAAGTAATCTCGAACCTGTCGCAAGTCAAATGCCACAATGGAACTTTGTTCCCATTCCTCCTTCATACCGCCAAATGCATCCATCGTCGTACTCCGCAGATGTCAGTTTCACAGTCGCTCCTTGTACACACCTTTAGCTTACTGATGACCCATTTGCATGTTCACTAAGATTGTCTTCAAGAAGGCTACTACTTGCATCCTTTACATCTAATAACACACTACAGCATATTCCTGCAACCAGAGAATTAATAGCCTGTCACCCCATGAACTAATGCTCACGGTGACAACACACATCTGTGATGTTCATTAAACACACAACGCCACATACTCACAAAGTAGCCAATCTAACTGTTACCTCACGATTGGCTCTAAATCCCCCTACGATACTCCTCTTTCAAGTTGTCCAAAGTTGGTTACCCATTCCTAACGGGCCACAGTACACAACTCGTCACACAACACCTGCTGGAGAAGAACCAAACAGCTTATCCCACATTTAAATGCCCCCACGTCAACCAAGGGTAACTATCTAGACTATTACCTTACATAAAAGCAAGCAACCAGACTCACAGAATTAAGTGTATTATTACTGTTGCAAACTTACAGACTGGGTACCTCTTCAAGTCTCTCACTATGGCCGGAGATCAATGTGCCAAATACCTGTTGAAGAGAAAACAAGCACCCACCCCATTGCAGACAAATCAACAGTGCTCAATTTCACCAATCAATAAAGAAACTCCCCATAATGCAAAATTAGCCTTCTCCAATCATTTGACACTCTTAGCGAGTGTCACAATGAACCATGTATTATCCACTGCCTTTACAAAACATAATTACGTACTGTGCCTGATGTGACTCCCACGAAGAGCCTCAAAACTGTTCAATATACAATCAATAAGCTACATAAGCTATTCGGCTAACCTGCAATCAGAAAATGCCACATATGCCATACACTATAACAAGGGCAGACTACTTCTATCTCCACCCAATCACATGACTTGGCTGTAACCAGAAGATATGTGGATGCACGCATTAATGACTGAGTAGGCTTACTACAAAGCAGCTGCCATCCTTTCGCACATCCTTTGGCTGCCGTGTCACGTTCCGACATGCACAAAACATAATCCTGCTTGCTCCTGCAACACACCTCACACAAACATCCACACCCACCCAGCTGCATAGCAAAGAGTCACTATATCCAACCAAATCATTTTAATGATATAAATCTAGCACGTTTGTAGAATTACCTACAGCAGTTGCACAATTACATCAATTTGGCATAACAAATTTATACAGGCTTACATGTTCGCTGGGAGAAAATCCTTCCACAAAATGCAGTTAATCCTGGCAATCAAAGGCCAATTGTCTTACAGCATCTGCAATTAGAAAGTCATGAAACGCTCTCACCTGCCACAGCAATCTGTGACAGCCCAAACACCCCTAAGAACAGAAAAACCACAACCAGTCCTCACTGGCGATTCCAAAACTAAAAATCACAATGAATAAACAAACTTATATCATCACCTCTGTCCGGTTATATGCTCTGTTCTAGTAGCGCTCTCAAGTAATCTCGAACCTGTCGCAAGTCAAATGCCGCAATGGAACTTTGTTCCCATTCTTCCCTCATACCGCCAAATACACCCATCGTCGTACTCCGCAGATGTCAGTTTCACAGTTGCTCCTTGTACACACCTTTAGCTGACAGATGACCCATTTGCATGTTCACTAAGATTGTCTTCAAAAAGGCTACTACCTGCATCCTTTACATCTAATAACACACTACAGCATATTCCTGCAACCAGAGAATTAATAGCCTGTCACCCCATGAACTAATGCTCACGGTGACAACACACATCTGTGATGTTCATTAAACACACAAAGCCACATACTCACAAAGTAGCTAATCTAACTGTTACCTCACGATTGGCTCTAAATCCCCCTACGATACTCCTCTTTCAAGTTGTCCAAAGTTGGTTACCCATTCCTAACGGGCCACAGTACACAACTCGTCACACAACACCTGCTGGAGAGGAACCAAACAGCTTATCCCACATTTAAATGCCCCCACGTCAACCAAGGGTAACTATCTAGACTATTACCTTACATAAAAGCAAGCAACCAGACTCACAGAATTAAGTGTATTATTACTGTTGCAAACTTACAGACTGGGTACCTCTTCAAGTCTCTCACTATGGGCGGAGATCAACGTGCCAAGTACCTGTTGAAGAGAAAACAAGCACCCACCCCATTGCAGACAAATCAACAGTGCTCAATTTCACCAATCAATAAAGAAACTCCCCATAATGCAAAATTAGCTTCACCAATCATTTGACACTCTTAGCGAGTGTCACAATGAACTATGTATTATCCACTGCCTTTACAAAACTTAATTACGTACTGTGCCAGTTGTGACATCCACACAGAGATTCAAAACTGTTCAATATACAATCAATAAGCTACACCAGCTATTCGGCTAACCTGCAATCAGAAAATGCCACATATGCCATACACTATAACAAGGGCAGACTTCTTCTATCTCCACCCAATCACATGATTTGGCTGTAACCAGAAGATATGTGGATGCACGCATTAATGACTGAGTAGGCTTACTACAAAGCAGCTGCCATCCTTTCGCACATCCTTTGGCTGCCGTGTCACGTTCCGACATGCACAAAACATAATCCTGCTTGCTCCTGCAACATACCTCACACAAACACCCACACCCACCCAGCTGCATAGCAAAGAGTCACTATATCCAACCAAATCATTTTAATGATATAAATCTAGCACGTTTGTAGAATTACCTATAGCAGTTGCACAATTACATCAATTTGGCATAACAAATTTATACAGGCTTACATGTTTGCTGGGAAAAAATCCTTCCACGATATGCAGTTAATCCTGGCAATCAAAGGCCAATACTCTTACAGCATCTGCAATTAGAAAGTCATGAAACGCTCTCACCTGCCACAGCAATCTATGACAGGTCCAAACACCCCTAAGAACAGAAAAACCACAACCAGTCCTCACTGGCGATTCCAAAACTAAAAATCACAATGAATAAACAAACTTATATCATTACCTCTATCCGGTTATATGCTCTGTTCTAGTAGCGCTCTCAAGTAATCTCGAACCTGTCGCAAGCCAAATGCCGCAATGGAACTTTGTTCCCATTCTTCCCTCATACCGCCAAATGCATCCATCGTCGTACTCCGCAGATGTCAGTTTCACAGTCGCTCCTTGTACACACCTTTAGCTTACTGATGACCGATTTGCATGTTCACTAAGATTGTCTTCAAGAAGGCTACTAGTTGCATGCTTTACATCTAATAACACACTACAGCATATTCCTGCAACCAGAGAATTAATAGGCTGGCACCCGATGAACTAATGCTCACGGTGACAACACACATCTGTGATGTTCATTAAACACACAAAGCCACATACTCACAAAGTAGCTAATCTAACTGTTACCTCACGATTGGCTTTAATCCCCCTACGATATTCCTCTTTCAAGTTGTCCAAAGTAGGTTACCCATTCCTAACGGGCCACAGTACACAACTCGTCACACAACACCTGCTGGAGAGGAACCAAACAGTTTATCCCACATTTAAATGCCCCCACGTCAACCAAGGATAACTATCTAGACTATTACCTTACATAAAAGCAAGCAACCAGACTCACAGAATTATGTGTATTATTACTGTTGCAAACTTACAGACTGGGTACCTCTTCAAGTCTCTCACTATGGGCGGAGATCAACGTGCCAAGTACCTGTTGAAGAGAAAACAAGCACCCACCCCATTGCAGACAAATCAACAGTGCTCAATTTCACCAATCAATAAAAAAACTCCCCATAATGCAAAATTAGCTTCACCAATCATTTGACACTCTTAGCGAGTGTCACAATGAACCATGTATTATCCACTGCCTTTACAAAACATAATTACGTACTGTGCCTGTTGTGACATCCACACAGAGATTCAAAACTGTTCAATATACAATCAATAAGCTACATAAGCTATTCGGCTAACCTGCAATCAGAAAATGCCACATATGCCATACACTATAACAAGGGCAGACTTCTTCTATCTCCACCCAATCACATGACTTGGCTGTAACCAGAAGATATGTGGATGCACGCATTAATGACTGAGTAGGCTTACTACAAAGCAGCTGCCATCCTTTCGCACATCCTTTGGTTGCCGTGTCACGTTCTGACATGCACAAAACATAATCCTGCTTGCTCCTGCAACACACCTCACACAAACATCCACACCCACCCAGCTGCATAGCAAGGAGTCACTATATCCAACCAAATCATTTTAATGATATAAATCTAGCACGTTTGTAGAATTATCTATAGCAGTTGCACAATTACATCAATTTGGCATAACAAATTTATACGGGCTTACATGTTCGCTGGGAGAAAATCCTTCCACGAAATGCAGTTAATCCTGGCAATCAAAGGCCAATTCTCTTACAGCATCTGCAATTAGAAAGTCATGAAACGCTCTCACCTGCCACAGCAATCTGTGACAGGTCCAAACACCCCTAAGGACAGAAAAACCACAACCAATCCTCACTGGCGATTCCAAAACTAAAAATCACAATGAATAAACAAACTTACATCATTACCTCTATCCGGTTATATGCTCTGTTCTAGTAGCACTCTCAAGTAATCTCGAACCTGTCGCAAGTCAAATGCCGCAATGGAACTTTGTTCCCATTCTTCCCTCATACCGCCAAATGCATCCATCGTCGTACACCGCAGATGTCAGTTTCACAGTTGCTCCTTGTACAACCCTTTAGCTGACAGATGACCCATTTGCATGTTCACTAAGATTGTCTTCAAGAAGGCTACTACTTGCATCCTTTACATCTAATAACACACTACAGCATATTCCTGCAACCAGAGAATTAATAGCCTGTCACCCCATGAACTAATGCTGACGGTGACAACACACATCTGTGATGTTCATTAAACACACAAAGCCACATACTCACAAAGTAGCCAATCTAACTGTTACCTCACGATTGGCTCTAAATCCCCCTACGATATTCCTGTTTCAAGTTGTCCAAAGTTGGTTACCCATTCCTAACGGGCCACAGTACACAACTCGTCACACAACACCTGCTGGAGAGGAACCAAACAGCTTATCCCACATTTAAATGCCCCCACGTCAACCAAGGGTAACTATCTAGACTATTACCTTACATAAAAGCAAGCAACCAGACTCACAGAATTATGTGTATTATTACTGTTGCAAACTTACAGACTGGGTACCTCTTCAAGTCTCTCACTATGGGCGGAGATCAATGTGCCATATACCTGTTGAAGAGAAAACAAGCACCCACCCCATTGCAGACAAATCAACAGTGCTCAATTTCACCAATCAATAAAGAAACTCCCCATAATGCAAAATTAGCTTCACCAATCATTTGACACTCTTAGCGAGTGTCACAATGAACTATGTATTATCCACTGCCTTTACAAAACTTAATTACGTACTGTGCCTGTTGTGACATCCACACAGAGATTCAAAACTGTTCAATATACAATCAATAAGCTACACCAGCTATTCGGCTAACCTGCAATCAGAAAATGCCACATATGCCATACACTATAACAAGGGCAGACTTCTTCTATCTCCACCCAATCACATGACTTGGCTGTAACCAGAAGATATGTGGATGCACGCATTAATGACTGAGTAGGCTTACTACAAAGCAGCTGCCATCCTTTCGCACATCCTTTGGCTGCCGTGTCACGTTCCGACATGCACAAAACATAATCCTGCTTGCTGCTGCAACACACCTCACACAAACATCCAAACCCACCCAGCTGCATAGCAAGGAGTCACTATATCCAACCAAATCATTGTAATGATATAAATCTAGCACGTTTGCAGCATACCTATAGCAGTTGCACAATTACATCAATTTGGCATAACAAATTTATACAGGCTTACATGTTCGCTGGGAGAAAATCCTTCCACGAAATGCAGTTAATCCTGGCAATCAAAGGCCAATTCTCTTACAGCATCTGCAATTAGAAAGTCATGAAACGCTCTCACCTGCCACAGCAATCTATGACAGGTCCAAACACCCCTAAGGACAGAAAAACCACAACCAGTCCTCACTGGCGATTCCAAAACTAAAAATCACAATAAATAAACAAACTTATATCATTACCTCTATCCGGTTATATGCTCTGTTCTAGTAGCACTCTCAAGTAATCTCGAACCAGTCGCAAGTCAAATGCCGCAATGGAACTTTGTTCCCATTCTTCCCTCATACCGCCAAATGCATCCATCGTCGTACTCCGCAGATGTCAGTTTCACAGTCGCTCCTTGTACACACCTTTAGCTTACTGATGACACATTTGCATGTTCACTAAGATTGTCTTCAAGAAGGCTACTACTTGCATCCTTTACATCTAATAACACACTACAGGATATTCCTGCAACCAGAGAATTAATAGCCTGTCACCCCATGAACTAATGCTGACGGTGACAACACACATCTGTGATGTTCATTAAACACACAAAGCCACATACTCACAAAGTAGCTAATCTAACTGTTACCTCACAATTGGCTTTAATCCCCCTACGATATTCCTCTTTCAAGTTGTCCAAAGTTGGTTACCCATTCCTAACGGGCCACAGTACACAACTCGTCACACAACACCTGCTGGAGAGGAACCAAACAGCTTATCCCACATTTAAATGCCCCCACGTCAACCAAGGGTAACTATCTAGACTATTACCTTACATAAAAGCAAGCAACCAGACTCACAGAATTATGTGTATTATTACTGTTGCAAACTTACAGACTGGGTACCTCTTCAAGTCTCTCACTATGGGCGGAGATCAACGTGCCAAGTACCTGTTGAAGAGAAAACAAGCACCCACCCCATTGCAGACAAATCAACAGTGCTCAATTTCACCAATCAATAAAGAAACTCCCCATAATGCAAAATTAGCTTCACCAATCATTTGACACTCTTAGCGAGTGTCACAATGAACCATGTATTATCCACTGCCTTTACAAAACATAATTACGTACTGTGCCTGTTGTGACATCCACACAGAGATTCAAAACCTTTCAACATACAATCAATAAGCTACATAAGCTATTCGGCTAACCTGCAATCAGAAAATGCCACATATGCCATACACTATAACAAGGGCAGACTACTTCTATCTCCACCCAATCACATGACTTGGCTGTAACCAGAAGATATGTGGATGCACGCATTAATGACTGAGTAGGCTTACTACAAAGCAGCTGCCATCCTTTCGCACATCCTTTGGCTGCCGTGTCACGTTCAGACATGCACAAAACATAATCCTGCTTGCTCCTGCAACACACCTCACACAAACATCCACACCCACCCAGCTGCATAGCAAGGAGTCACTATAGGCAACCAAATCATTTTAATGATATAAATCTAGCACGTTTGCAGCATACCTATAGCAGTTGCAGAATTACATCAATTTGGCATAACAAATTTATACAGGCCTACATGTTCGCTGGGAGAAAATCCTTCCACGAAATGCAGTTAATCCTGGCAATCAAAGGCCAATTCTCTTACAGCATCTGCAATTAGAAAGTCATGAAACGCTCTCACCTGCCACAGCAATCTGTGACAGGTCCAAACACCCCTAAGGACAGAAAAACCACAACCAGTCCTCACTGGCGATTCCAAAACTAAAAATCACAATGAATAAACAAACTTATATCATTACCTCAATCCGGTTATATGCTCTGTTCTAGTAGCGCTCTCAAGTAATCTCGAACCTGTCGCAAGTCAAATGCCGCAATGGAACTTTGTTCCCATTCTTCCCTCATACCGCCAAATGCATCCATCGTCGTACTCCGCAGATGTCAGTTTCACAGTCGCTCCTTGTACACACCTTTAGCTTACTGATGACCCATTTGCATGTTCACTAAGATTGTCTTCAAAAAGGCTACTACCTGCATCCTTTACATCTAATAACACACTACAGCATATTCCTGCAACCAGAGAATTAATAGCCTGTCACCCCATGAACTAATGCTCACGGTTACAACACACATCTGTGATGTTCATTAAACACACAAAGCCACATACTCACAAAGTAGCCAATCTAACTGTTACCTCACGATTGGCTCTAAATCGCCCTACGATACTCCTCTTTCAAGTTGTCCAAAGTTGGTTACCCATTCCTAACGGGCCACAGTACACAACTCGGCACACAACACCTGCTGGAGAGGAACCAAACAGCTTATCCCACATTTAAATGCCCCCACGTCAACCAAGGGTAACTATATAGACTATTACCTTACATAAAAGCAAGCAACCAGACTCACAGAATTAAGTGTATTATTACTGTTGCAAACTTACAGACTGGGTACCTCTTCAAGTCTCTCACTATGGCCGGAGATCAATGTGCCAAATACCTGTTGAAAAGAAAACAAGCACCCACCCCATTGCAGACAAATCAACAGTGCTCAATTTCACCAATCAATAAAGAAATTCCCCATAATGCAAAATTAGCTTCACCAATCATTTGACACTCTTAGCGAGTGTCACAATGAACCATGTATAATCCACTGCCTTTACAAAACATAATTACGTACTGTGCCTGTTGTGACATCCACACAGAGATTCAAAACTGTTCAATATACAAACAATAAGCTACATAAGCTATTCGGCTAACCTGCAATCAGAAAATGCCACATATGCCATACACTATAACAAGGGCAGACTTCTTCTATCTCCACCCAATCACATGACTTGGCTGTAACCAGAAGATATGTGGATGCACGCATTAATGACTGAGTAGGCTTACTACAAAGCAGCTGCCATCCTTTCGCACATCCTTTGGTTGCCGTGTCACGTTCTGACATGCACAAAACATAATCCTGCTTG
Organism: Schistocerca piceifrons; assembly: GCF_021461385.2. Taxonomy (NCBI): domain Eukaryota; kingdom Metazoa; phylum Arthropoda; class Insecta; order Orthoptera; family Acrididae; genus Schistocerca; species Schistocerca piceifrons. Next base: position 400,963,890 of record NC_060138.1, on the reverse strand, counting down.
CTCCTGCAACACACCTCACACAAACATCCACACCCACCCAGCTGCATAGCAAGGAGTCACTATATCCAACCAAATCATTTTAATGATATAAATCTAGCACGTTTGCAGCATACCTATAGCAGTTGCACAATTACATCAATTTGGCATAACAAATTTATACAGGCTTACATGTTCGCTGGGAGAAAATCCTTCCACGAAATGCAGTTAATCCTGGCAATCAAAGGCCAATTCTCTTACAGCATCTGCAATTAGAAAGTCATGAAACGCTCTCACCTGCCACAGCAATCTGTGACAGGTCCAAACACCCCTAAGGACAGAAAAACCACAACCAGTCCTCACTGGCGATTCCAAAACTAAAAATCACAATGAATAAACAAACTTATATCATTACCTCTATCCGGTTATATGCTCTGTTCTAGTAGCACTCTCAAGTAATCTCGAACCTGTCGCAAGTCAAATGCCGCAATGGAACTTTGTTCCCATTCCTCCCTCATACCGCCAAATGCATCCATCGTCGTACTCCGCAGATGTCAGTTTCACAGTTGCTCCTTGTACACACCTTTAGCTGACAGATGACCCATTTGCATGTTCACTAAGATTGTCTTCAAGAAGGCTACTACTTGCATCCTTTACATCTAATAACACACTACAGCATATTCCTGCAACCAGAGAATTAATAGCCTGTCACCCCATGAACTAATGCTCACGGTGACAACACACATCTGTGATGTTCATTAAACACACAAAGCCACATACTCACAAAAGGGCCAATCTAACTGTTACCTCACGATTGGCTCTAAATCCCCCTACGACATTCCTGTTTCAAGTTGTCCAAAGTTGGTTACCCATTCCTAACGGGCCACAGTACACAACTCGTCACACAACACTTGCTGGAGAGGAACCAAACAGCTTATCCCACATTTAAATGCCCCCACGTCAACCAAGGGTAACTATCTAGACTATTACCTTACATAAAAGCAAGCAACCAGACTCACAGAATTAAGTGTATTATTACTGTTGCAAACTTACAGACTGGGTACCTCTTCAAGTCTCTCACTATGGGCGGAGATCAATGTGCCATATACCTGTTGAAGAGAAAACAAGCACCCACCCCATTGCAGACAAATCAACAGTGCTCAATTTCACCAATCAATAAAGAAACTCCCCATAATGCAAAATTAGCTTCACCAATCATTTGACACACTTAGCGAGTGTCACAATGAACCATGTATTATCCACTGCCTTTACAAAACATAATTACGTACTGTGCCAGTTGTGACATCCACACAGAGATTCAAAACTGTTCAATATACAATCAATAAGCTACACAAGCTACTCGGCTAACCTGCAATCAGAAAATGCCACATATGCCATACACTATAACAAGGGCAGACTTCTTATATCTCCACCCAATCACATGATTTGGCTGTAATCAGAAGATATGTGGATGCACGCATTAATGACTGAGTAGGCTTACTACAAAGCAGCTGCCATCCTTTCGCACATCCTTTGGCTGCCGTGTCACGTTCCGACATGCACAAAACGTAATCCTGCTTGCTCCTGCAACACACCTCACACAAACACCCACACCCACCCAGCTGCATAGCAAAGAGTCACTATATCCAACCAAATCATTTTAATGATATAAATCTAGCACGTTTGTAGAATTACCTATAGCAGTTGCAGAATTACATCAATTTGGCATAACAAATTTATACAGGCTTACATGTTTGCTGGGAGAAAATCCTTCCACGAAATGCAGTTAATCCTGGCAATCAAAGGCCAATACTCTTACAGCATCTGCAATTAGAAAGTCATGAAACGCTCTCACCTGCCACAGCAATCTATGACAGGTCCAAACACCCCTAAGCACAGAAAAACCACAACCAGTCCTCACTGGCGATTCCATACTAAAAATCACAATGAATAAACAAACTTATATCATTACCTCTATCCGGTTATATGCTCTGTGCTAGTAGCGCTCGCAAGTAATCTCGAACCTGTCGCAAGTCAAATGCCGCAATCGAACTTTGTTCCCATTCATCCCTCATAGCGCCAAACGCATCCATCGTCGTACTCCGCAGATGTCAGTTTCACAGTCGCTCCTTGTACACACCTTTAGGTAACTGATGACCGATCTGCATGTTCACTAAGATTGTCTTCAAGAAGGCTACTACTTGCATCCTTTACATCTAATAACACACTACAGCATATTCCTGCAACCAGAGAATTAATAGCCTGTCACCCCATGAACTAATGCTCACGGTGACAACACACATCTGTGATGTTCATTAAACACACAAAGCCACATACTCACAAAGTAGCCAATCTAACTGTTACCTCACGATTGGCTCTAAATCCCCCTACGATACTCCTCTTTCAAGTTGTCCAAAGTTGGTTACCCATTCCTAACGGGCCACAGTACACAACTCGTCACACAACACCTGCTGGAGAAGAACCAAACAGCTTATCCCACATTTAAATGCCCCCACGTCAACCAAGGGTAACTATCTAGACTATTACCTTACATAAAAGCAAGCAACCAGACTCACAGAATTATGTGTATTATTACTGTTGCAAACTTACAGACTGGGTACCTCTTCAAGTCTCTCACTATGGGCGGAGATCAACGTGCCAAGTACCTGTTGAAGAGAAAACAAGCACCCACCCCATTGCAGACAAATCAACAGTGCTCAATTTCACCAATCAATAAAGAAACTCCCCATAATACAAAATTAGCTTGACCAATCATTTGACACTCTTAGCGAGTGTCACAATGAACCATGTATTATCCACTGCCTTTACAAAACATAATTACGTACTGTGCCTGATGTGACATCCACACAGAGATTCAAAACCTTTCAACATACAATCAATAAGCTACATAAGCTATTCGGCTAACCTGCAATCAGAAAATGCCACATATGCCATACACTATAACAAGGGCAGACTTCTTCTATCTCCACCCAATCACATGACTTGGCTGTAACCAGAAGATATGTGGATGCACGCATTAATGACCGAGTAGGCTTACTACAAAGCAGCTGCCATCCTTTCGCACATCCTTTGGCTGCCGTGTCACGTTCCGACATGCACAAAACATAATCCTGCTTGCTCCTGCAACACACCTCACACAAACATCCACACCCACCCAGCTGCATAGCAAGGAGTCACTATATCCAACCAAATCATTTTAATGATATAAATCTAGCACGTTTGCAGCATACCTATACCAGTTGCACAATTACATCAATTTGGCATAACAAATTTATACAGGCTTACATGTTCGCTTGGAGAAAATCCTTCCACGAAATGCAGTTAATCCTGGCAATCAAAGGCCAATTCTCTTACAGCATCTGCAATTAGAAAGTCATGAAACGCTCTCACCTGCCACAGCAATCTGTGACAGGTCCAAACACCCCTAAGGACAGAAAAACCACAACCAGTCCTCACTGGCGATTCCAAAACTAAAAATCACAATGAATAAACAAACTTATATCATTACCTCTATCCGGTTATATGCTCTGTTCTAGTAGCGCTCTCAAGTAATCTCGAACCTGTCGCAAGTCAAATGCCGCAATGGAACTTTGTTCCCATTCTTCCCTCATACCGCCAAATGCATCCATCGTCGTACTCCCCAGATGTCAGTTTCACAGTCGCTCCTTGTACACACCTTTAGCTTACTGATGACCGATTTGCATGTACACTAAGATTGTCTTCAAGAAGGCTACTACTTGCATCCTTTACATCTAATAACACACTACAGCATATTCCTGCAACCAGAGAATTAATAGCCTGTCACCCCATGAACTAATGCTCACGGTGACAACACACATCTGTGATGTTCATTAAACACACAAAGCCACATACTCACAAAGTAGCCAATCTAACTGTTACCTCACGATTGGCTCTAAATCCCCCTACGATACTCCTCTTTCAAGTTGTCCAAAGTTGGTTACCCATTCCTAACGGGCCACAGTACACAACTCGTCACACAACACCTGCTGGAGAAGAACCAAACAGCTTATCCCACATTTAAATGGCCCCACGTCAACCAAGGGTAACTATCTAGACTATTACCTTACATAAAAGCAAGCAACCAAACTCACAGAATTATGTGTATTATTATTGTTGCAAACTTACAGACTGGGTACCTCTTCAAGTCTCTCACTATGGGCGGAGATCAATGTGCCAAGTACCTGTTGAAGAGAAAACAAGCACCCACCCCATTGCAGACAAATCAACAGTGCTCAATTTCACCAATCAATAAAGAAACTCCCCATAATGCAAAATTAGCCTTCTCCAATCATTTGACACTCTTAGCGAGTGTCACAATGAACCATGTATTATCCACTGCCTTTACAAAACATAATTACGTACTGTGCCTGATGTGACTCCCACGAAGAGCCTCAAAACTGTTCTATATACAATCAATAAGCTACATAAGCTATTCGGCTAACCTGCAATCAGAAAATGCCACATATGCCATACACTATAACAAGGGCAGACTTCTTCTATCTCCACCCAATCACATGACTTGGCTGTAACCAGAAGATATGTGGATGCACGCATTAATGACTGAGTAGGCTTACTACAAAGCAGCTGCCATCCTTTCGCACATCCTTTGGCTGCCGTGTCACGTTCCGACATGCACAAAACATAATCCTGCTTGCTCCTGCAACACACCTCACACAAACATCCACACCCACCCAGCTGCATAGCAAAGAGTCACTATATCCAACCAAATCATTTTAATGATATAAATCTAGCACGTTTGTAGAATTACCTATAGCAGTTGCACAATTACATCAATTTGGCATAACAAATTTATACAGGCTTACATGTTCGCTGGGAGAAAATCCTTCCACGAAATGCAGTTAATCCTGGCAATCAAAGGCCAATTGTCTTACAGCATCTGCAATTAGACAGTCATGAAACGCTCTCACCTGCCACAGCAATCTGTGACAGGTCCAAACACCCCTAAGGACAGAAAAACCACAACCAGTCCTCACTGGCGATTCCAAAACTAAAAATCACAATGAATAAACAAACTTATATCATCATCTCTGTCCGGTTATATGCTCTGTTCTAGTAGCGCTCTCAAGTAATCTCGAACCTGTCGCAAGTCAAATGCCGCAATGGAACTTTGTTCCCATTCTTCCCTCATACCGCCAAATACACCCATCGTCGTACTCCGCAGATGTCAGTTTCACAGTTGCTCCTTGTACACACCTTTAGCTGACAGATGACCCATTTGCATGTTCACTAAGATTGTCTTCAAGAAGGCTACTACTTGCATGCTTTACATCTAATAACACACTACAGCATATTCCTGCAACCAGAGAATTAATAGGCTGGCACCCGATGAACTAATGCTCACGGTGACAACACACATCTGTGATGTTCATTAAACACACAAAGCCACATACTCACAAAGTAGCTAATCTAACTGTTACCTCACGATTGGCTTTAATCCCCCTACGATATTCCTCTTTCAAGTTGTCCAAAGTAGGTTACCCATTCCTAACGGGCCACAGTACACAACTCGTCACACAACACCTGCTGGAGAGGAACCAAACAGCTTATCCCACATTTAAATGCCCCCACGTCAACCAAGGGTAACTATCTAGACTATTACCTTACATAAAAGCAAGCAACCAGACTCACAGAATTAAGTGTATTATTACTGTTGCAAACTTACAGACTGGGTACCTCTTCAAGTCTCTCACTATGGGCGGAGATCAACGTGCCAAGTACCTGTTGAAGAGAAAACAAGCACCCACCCCATTGCAGACAAATCAACAGTGCTCAATTTCACCAATCAATAAAGAAACTCCCCATAATGCAAAATTAGCTTCACCAATCATTTGACACTCTTAGCGAGTGTCACAATGAACTATGTATTATCCACTGCCTTTACAAAACTTAATTACGTACTGTGCCAGTTGTGACATCCACACAGAGATTCAAAACTGTTCAATATACAATCAATAAGCTACACCAGCTATTCGGCTAACCTGCAATCAGAAAATGCCACATATGCCATACACTATAACAAGGGCAGACTTCTTCTATCTCCACCCAATCACATGATTTGGCTGTAACCAGAAGATATGTGGATGCACGCATTAATGACTGAGTAGGCTTACTACAAAGCAGCTGCCATCCTTTCGCACATCCTTTGGCTGCCGTGTCACGTTCCGACATGCACAAAACATAATCCTGCTTGCTCCTGCAACACACCTCACACAAACACCCACACCCACCCAGCTGCATAGCAAAGAGTCACTATATCCAACCAAATCATTTTAATGATATAAATCTAGCACGTTTGTAGAATTACCTATAGCAGTTGCACAATTACATCAATTTGGCATAACAAATTTATACAGGCTTACATGTTTGCTGGGAAAAAATCCTTCCACGATATGCAGTTAATCCTGGCAATCAAAGGCCAATACTCTTACAGCATCTGCAATTAGAAAGTCATGAAACGCTCTCACCTGCCACAGCAATCTATGACAGGTCCAAACACCCCTAAGAACAGAAAAACCACAACCAGTCCTCACTGGCGATTCCAAAACTAAAAATCACAATGAATAAACAAACTTATATCATTACCTCTATCCGGTTATATGCTCTGTTCTAGTAGCGCTCTCAAGTAATCTCGAACCTGTCGCAAGTCAAATGCCGCAATGGAACTTTGTTCCCATTCTTCCCTCATACCGCCAAATGCATCCATCGTCGTACTCCGCAGATGTCAGTTTCACAGTCGCTCCTTGTACACACCTTTAGCTTACTGATGACCGATTTGCATGTTCACTAAGATTGTCTTCAAGAAGGCTACTAGTTGCATGCTTTACATCTAATAACACACTACAGCATATTCCTGCAACCAGAGAATTAATAGGCTGGCACCCGATGAACTAATGCTCACGGTGACAACACACATCTGTGATGTTCATTAAACACACAAAGCCACATACTCACAAAGTAGCCAATCTAACTGTTACCTCACGATTGGCTTTAATCCCCCTACGATATTCCTCTTTCAAGTTGTCCAAAGTAGGTTACCCATTCCTAACGGGCCACAGTACACAACTCGTCACACAACACCTGCTGGAGAGGAACCAAACAGTTTATCCCACATTTAAATGCCCCCACGTCAACCAAGGATAACTATCTAGACTATTACCTTACATAAAAGCAAGCAACCAGACTCACAGAATTATGTGTATTATTACTGTTGCAAACTTACAGACTGGGTACCTCTTCAAGTCTCTCACTATGGGCGGAGATCAACGTGCCAAGTACCTGTTGAAGAGAAAACAAGCACCCACCCCATTGCAGACAAATCAACAGTGCTCAATTTCACCAATCAATAAAAAAACTCCCCATAATGCAAAATTAGCTTCACCAATCATTTGACACTCTTAGCGAGTGTCACAATGAACCATGTATTATCCACTGCCTTTACAAAACATAATTACGTACTGTGCCTGTTGTGACATCCACACAGAGATTCAAAACTGTTCAATATACAATCAATAAGCTACATAAGCTATTCGGCTAACCTGCAATCAGAAAATGCCACATATGCCATACACTATAACAAGGGCAGACTTCTTCTATCTCCACCCAATCACATGACTTGGCTGTAACCAGAAGATATGTGGATGCACGCATTAATGACTGAGTAGGCTTACTACAAAGCAGCTGCCATCCTTTCGCACATCCTTTGGTTGCCGTGTCACGTTCTGACATGCACAAAACATAATCCTGCTTGCTCCTGCAACACACCTCACACAAACATCCACACCCACCCAGCTGCATAGCAAGGAGTCACTATATCCAACCAAATCATTTTAATGATATAAATCTAGCACGTTTGTAGAATTATCTATAGCAGTTGCACAATTACATCAATTTGGCATAACAAATTTATACGGGCTTACATGTTCGCTGGGAGAAAATCCTTCCACGAAATGCAGTTAATCCTGGCAATCAAAGGCCAATTCTCTTACAGCATCTGCAATTAGAAAGTCATGAAACGCTCTCACCTGCCACAGCAATCTGTGACAGGTCCAAACACCCCTAAGGACAGAAAAACCACAACCAATCCTCACTGGCGATTCCAAAACTAAAAATCACAATGAATAAACAAACTTACATCATTACCTCTATCCGGTTATATGCTCTGTTCTAGTAGCACTCTCAAGTAATCTCGAACCTGTCGCAAGTCAAATGCCGCAATGGAACTTTGTTCCCATTCTTCCCTCATACCGCCAAATGCATCCATCGTCGTACACCGCAGATGTCAGTTTCACAGTTGCTCCTTGTACAACCCTTTAGCTGACAGATGACCCATTTGCATGTTCACTAAGATTGTCTTCAAGAAGGCTACTACTTGCATCCTTTACATCTAATAACACACTACAGCATATTCCTGCAACCAGAGAATTAATAGCCTGTCACCCCATGAACTAATGCTGACGGTGACAACACACATCTGTGATGTTCATTAAACACACAAAGCCACATACTCACAAAGTAGCCAATCTAACTGTTACCTCAGGATTGGCTCTAAATCCCCCTACGATATTCCTGTTTCAAGTTGTCCAAAGTTGGTTACCCATTCCTAACGGGCCACAGTACACAACTCGTCACACAACACCTGCTGGAGAGGAACCAAACAGCTTATCCCACATTTAAATGCCCCCACGTCAACCAAGGGTAACTATCTAGACTATTACCTTACATAAAAGCAAGCAACCAGACTCACAGAATTATGTGTATTATTACTGTTGCAAACTTACAGACTGGGTACCTCTTCAAGTCTCTCACTATGGGCGGAGATCAATGTGCCATATACCTGTTGAAGAGAAAACAAGCACCCACCCCATTGCAGACAAATCAACAGTGCTCAATTTCACCAATCAATAAAGAAACTCCCCATAATGCAAAATTAGCTTCACCAATCATTTGACACTCTTAGCGAGTGTCACAATGAACTATGTATTATCCACTGCCTTTACAAAACTTAATTACGTACTGTGCCAGTTGTGACATCCACACAGAGATTCAAAACTGTTCAATATACAATCAATAAGCTACACCAGCTATTCGGCTAACCTGCAATCAGAAAATGCCACATATGCCATACACTATAACAAGGGCAGACTTCTTCTATCTCCACCCAATCACATGACTTGGCTGTAACCAGAAGATATGTGGATGCACGCATTAATGACTGAGTAGGCTTACTACAAAGCAGCTGCCATCCTTTCGCACATCCTTTGGCTGCCGTGTCACGTTCCGACATGCACAAAACATAATCCTGCTTGCTGCTGCAACACACCTCACACAAACATCCAAACCCACCCAGCTGCATAGCAAGGAGTCACTATATCCAACCAAATCATTGTAATGATATAAATCTAGCACGTTTGCAGCATACCTATAGCAGTTGCACAATTACATCAATTTGGCATAACAAATTTATACAGGCTTACATGTTCGCTGGGAGAAAATCCTTCCACGAAATGCAGTTAATCCTGGCAATCAAAGGCCAATTCTCTTACAGCATCTGCAATTAGAAAGTCATGAAACGCTCTCACCTGCCACAGCAATCTATGACAGGTCCAAACACCCCTAAGGACAGAAAAACCACAACCAGTCCTCACTGGCGATTCCAAAACTAAAAATCACAATAAATAAACAAACTTATATCATTACCTCTATCCGGTTATATGCTCTGTTCTAGTAGCACTCTCAAGTAATCTCGAACCAGTCGCAAGTCAAATGCCGCAATGGAACTTTGTTCCCATTCTTCCCTCATACCGCCAAATGCATCCATCGTCGTACTCCGCAAATGTCAGTTTCACAGTCGCTCCTTGTACACACCTTTAGCTTACTGATGACACATTTGCATGTTCACTAAGATTGTCTTCAAGAAGGCTACTACTTGCATCCTTTACATCTAATAACACACTACAGGATATTCCTGCAACCAGAGAATTAATAGCCTGTCACCCCATGAACTAATGCTGACGGTGACAACACACATCTGTGATGTTCATTAAACACACAAAGCCACATACTCACAAAGTAGCTAATCTAACTGTTACCTCACAATTGGCTTTAATCCCCCTACGATATTCCTCTTTCAAGTTGTCCAAAGTTGGTTACCCATTCCTAACGGGCCACAGTACACAACTCGTCACACAACACCTGCTGGAGAGGAACCAAACAGCTTATCCCACATTTAAATGCCCCCACGTCAACCAAGGGTAACTATCTAGACTATTACCTTACATAAAAGCAAGCAACCAGACTCACAGAATTATGTGTATTATTACTGTTGCAAACTTACAGACTGGGTACCTCTTCAAGTCTCTCACTATGGGCGGAGATCAACGTGCCAAGTACCTGTTGAAGAGAAAACAAGCACCCACCCCATTGCAGACAAATCAACAGTGCTCAATTTCACCAATCAATAAAGAAACTCCCCATAATGCAAAATTAGCTTCACCAATCATTTGACACTCTTAGCGAGTGTCACAATGAACCATGTATTATCCACTGCCTTTACAAAACATAATTACGTACTGTGCCTGATGTGACATCCACACAGAGATTCAAAACCTTTCAACATACAATCAATAAGCTACATAAGCTATTCGGCTAACCTGCAATCAGAAAATGCCACATATGCCATACACTATAACAAGGGCAGACTACTTCTATCTCCACCCAATCACATGACTTGGCTGTAACCAGAAGATATGTGGATGCACGCATTAATGACTGAGTAGGCTTACTACAAAGCAGCTGCCATCCTTTCGCACATCCTTTGGCTGCCGTGTCACGTTCAGACATGCACAAAACATAATCCTGCTTGCTCCTGCAACACACCTCACACAAACATCCACACCCACCCAGCTGCATAGCAAGGAGTCACTATAGGCAACCAAATCATTTTAATGATATAAATCTAGCACGTTTGCAGCATACCTATAGCAGTTGCAGAATTACATCAATTTGGCATAACAAATTTATACAGGCCTACATGTTCGCTGGGAGAAAATCCTTCCACGAAATGCAGTTAATCCTGGCAATCAAAGGCCAATTCTCTTACAGCATCTGCAATTAGAAAGTCATGAAACGCTCTCACCTGCCACAGCAAAACCACAACCAGTCCTCACTGGCGATTCCAAAACTAAAAATCACAATGAATAAACAAACTTATATCATTACCTCAATCCGGTTATATGCTCTGTTCTAGTAGCGCTCTCAAGTAATCTCGAACCTGTCGCAAGTCAAATGCCGCAATGGAACTTTGTTCCCATTCTTCCCTCATACCGCCAAATGCATCCATCGTCGTACTCCGCAGATGTCAGTTTCACAGTCGCTCCTTGTACACACCTTTAGCTTACTGATGACCCATTTGCATGTTCACTAAGATTGTCTTCAAAAAGGCTACTACCTGCATCCTTTACATCTAATAACACACTACAGCATATTCCTGCAACCAGAGAATTAATAGCCTGTCACCCCATGAACTAATGCTCACGGTTACAACACACATCTGTGATGTTCATTAAACACACAAAGCCACATACTCACAAAGTAGCCAATCTAACTGTTACCTCACGATTGGCTCTAAATCCCCCTACGATACTCCTCTTTCAAGTTGTCCAAAGTTGGTTACCCATTCCTAACGGGCCACAGTACACAACTCGGCACACAACACCTGCTGGAGAGGAACCAAACAGCTTATCCCACATTTAAATGCCCCCACGTCAACCAAGGGTAACTATATAGACTATTACCTTACATAAAAGCAAGCAACCAGACTCACAGAATTAAGTGTATTATTACTGTTGCAAACTTACAGACTGGGTACCTCTTCAAGTCTCTCACTATGGCCGGAGATCAATGTGCCAAATACCTGTTGAAAAGAAAACAAGCACCCACCCCATTGCAGACAAATCAACAGTGCTCAATTTCACCAATCAATAAAGAAATTCCCCATAATGCAAAATTAGCTTCACCAATCATTTGACACTCTTAGCGAGTGTCACAATGAACCATGTATAATCCACTGCCTTTACAAAACATAATTACGTACTGTGCCTGTTGTGACATCCACACAGAGATTCAAAACTGTTCAATATACAAACAATAAGCTACATAAGCTATTCGGCTAACCTGCAATCAGAAAATGCCACATATGCCATACACTATAACAAGGGCAGACTTCTTCTATCTCCACCCAATCACATGACTTGGCTGTAACCAGAAGATATGTGGATGCACGCATTAATGACTGAGTAGGCTTACTACAAAGCAGCTGCCATCCTTTCGCACATCCTTTGGTTGCCGTGTCACGTTCTGACATGCACAAAACATAATCCTGCTTGCTCCTGCAACACACCTCACACAAACATCCACACCCACCCAGCTGCATAGCAAGGAGTCACTATATCCAACCAAATCATTTTAATGATATAAATCTAGCACGTTTGCAGCATACCTATAGCAGTTGCACAATTACATCAATTTGGCATAACAAATTTATACAGGCTTACATGTTCGCTGGGAGAAAATCCTTCCACGAAATGCAGTTAATCCTGGCAATCAAAGGCCGATTCTCTTACAGCATCTGCAATTAGAAAGTCATGAAACGCTCTCACCTGCCACAGCAATCTGTGACAGGTCCAAACACCCCTAAGGACAGAAAAACCACAACCAGTCCTCACTGGCGATTCCAAAACTAAAAATCACAATGAATAAACAAACTTATATCATTACCTCTATCCGGTTATATGCTCTGTTCTAGTAGCACTCTCAAGTAATCTCGAACCTGTCGCAAGTCAAATGCCGCAATGGAACTTTGTTCCCATTCCTCCCTCATACCGCCAAATGCATCCATCGTCGTACTCCGCAGATGTCAGTTTCACAGTTGCTCCTTGTACACACCTTTAGCTGACAGATGACCCATTTGCATGTTCACTAAGATTGTCTTCAAGAAGGCTACTACTTGCATCCTTTACATCTAATAACACACTACAGCATATTCCTGCAACCAGAGAATTAATAGCCTGTCACCCCATGAACTAATGCTCACGGTGACAACACACATCTGTGATGTTCATTAAACACACAAAGCCACATACTCACAAAGTAGCCAATCTAACTGTTACCTCACGATTGGCTCTAAATCCCCCTACGATACTCCTCTTTCAAGTTGTCCAAAGTTGGTTACCCATTCCTAACGGGCCACAGTACACAACTCGTCACACAACACCTGCTGGAGAAGAACCAAACAGCTTATCCCACATTTAAATGCCCCCACGTCAACCAAGGGTAACTATCTAGACTATTACCTTACATAAAAGCAAGCAACCAGACTCACAGAATTATGTGTATTATTACTGTTGCAAACTTACAGACTGGGTACCTCTTCAAGTCTCTCACTATGGGCGGAGATCAACGTGCCAAGTACCTGTTGAAGAGAAAACAAGCACCCACCCCATTGCAGACAAATCAACAGTGCTCAATTTCACCAATCAATAAAGAAACTCCCCATAATACAAAATTAGCTTGACCAATCATTTGACACTCTTAGCGAGTGTCACAATGAACCATGTATTATCCACTGCCTTTACAAAACATAATTACGTACTGTGCCTGATGTGACATCCACACAGAGATTCAAAACCTTTCAACATACAATCAAAAAGCTACATTAGCTATTCGGCTAACCTGCAATCAGAAAATGCCACATATGCCATACACTATAACAAGGGCAGACTTCTTCTATCTCCACCCAATCACATGACTTGGCTGTAACCAGAAGATATGTGGATGCACGCATTAATGACCGAGTAGGCTTACTACAAAGCAGCTGCCATCCTTTCGCACATCCTTTGGCTGCCGTGTCACGTTCCGACATGCACAAAACATAATCCTGCTTGCTCCTGCAACACACCTCACACAAACACCCACACCCACCCAGCTGCATAGCAAAGAGTCACTATATCCAACCAAATCATTTTAATGATATAAATCTAGCACGATTGTAGAATTACCTATAGCAGTTGCACAATTACATCAATTTGGCATAACAAATTTATACAGGCTTACTTGTTCGCTGGGAGAAAATCCTTCCACGAAATGCAGTTAATCCTGGCAATCAAAGCCCAATTCTCTTACAGCATCTGCAATTAGAAAGTCATGAAACGCTCTCACCTGCCACAGCAATCTGTGACAGGTCCAAACACCCCTAAGGACAGAAAAACCACAACCAGTCCTCACTGGCGATTCCAAAACTAAAAATCACAATGAATAAACAAACTTATATCATTACCTCTATCCGGTTATATGCTCTGTTCTAGTAGCGCTCTCAAGTAATCTCGAACCTGTCGCAAGTCAAATGCCGCAATGGAACTTTGTTCCCATTCTTCCCTCATACCGCCAAATGCATCCATCGTCGTACTCCGCAGATGTCAGTTTCACAGTCGCTCCTTGTACACACCTTTAGCTTACTGATGACCCATTTGCATGTACACTAAGATTGTCTTCAAGAAGGCTACTACTTGCATCCTTTACATCTAATAACACACAACAGCATATTCCTGCAACCAGAGAATTAATAGCCTGTCACCCCATGAACTAATGCTCACGGTGACAACACACATCTGTGATGTTCATTAAACACACAAAGCCACATACTCACAAAGTAGCCAATCTAACTGTTACCTCACAATTGGCTCTAAATCCCCCTACGATACTCCTCTTTCAAGTTGTCCAAAGTTGGTTACCCATTCCTAATGGGCCACAGACACAACTCGTCACACAATACCTGCTGGAGAGGAACCAAACAGCTTATCCCACATTTAAATGCCCCCACGTCAACCAAGGGTAACTATATAGACTATTACCTTACATAAAAAAAGCAAGCAACCAGACTCACAGAATTAAGTGTATTATTACTGTTGCAAACTTACAGACTGGGTACCTCTTCAAGTCTCTCACTATGGCGGGAGATCAATGTGCCAAATACCTGTTGAAGAGAAAACAAGCACCCACCCCATTGCAGACAAATCAACAGTGCTCAATTTCACCAATCAATAAAGAAACTCCCCATAATGCAAAATTAGCTTCACCAATCATTTGACACTCTTAGCGAGTGTCACAATGAACCATGTATTATCCACTGCCTTTACAAAACATAATTACGTACTGTGCCTGTTGTGACATCCACACAGAGATTCAAAACCTTTCAACATACAATCAATAAGCTACATAAGCTATTCGGCTAACCTGCAATCAGAAAATGCCACATATGCCATACACTATAACAAGGGCAGACTTCTTCTATCTCCACCCAATCACATGACTTGGCTGTAACCAGAAGATATGTGGATGCACGCATTAATGACCGAGTAGGCTTACTACAAAGCAGCTGCCATCCTTTCGCACATCCTTTGGCTGCCGTGTCACGTTCCGACATGCACAAAACATAATCCTGCTTGCTCCTGCAACACACCTCACACAAACACCCACACCCACCCAGCTGCATAGCAAAGAGTCACTATATCCAACCAAATCATTTTAATGATATAAATCTAGCACGATTGTAGAATTACCTATAGCAGTTGCACAATTACATCAATTTGGCATAACAAATTTATACAGGCTTACTTGTTCGCTGGGAGAAAATCCTTCCACGAAATGCAGTTAATCCTGGCAATCAAAGCCCAATTCTCTTACAGCATCTGCAATTAGAAAGTCATGAAACGCTCTCACCTGCCACAGCAATCTGTGACAGGTCCAAACACCCCTAAGGACAGAAAAACCACAACCAGTCCTCACTGGCGATTCCAAAACTAAAAATCACAATGAATAAACAAACTTATATCATTACCTCTATCCGGTTATATGCTCTGTTCTAGTAGCGCTCTCAAGTAATCTCGAACCTGTCGCAAGTCAAATGCCGCAATGGAACTTTGTTCCCATTCTTCCCTCATACCGCCAAATGCATCCATCGTCGTACTCCGCAGATGTCAGTTTCACAGTCGCTCCTTGTACACACCTTTAGCTTACTGATGACCCATTTGCATGTACACTAAGATTGTCTTCAAGAAGGCTACTACTTGCATCCTTTACATCTAATAACACACTACAGCATATTCCTGCAACCAGAGAATTAATAGCCTGTCACCCCATGAACTAATGCTCACGGTGACAACACACATCTGTGATGTTCATTAAACACACAAAGCCACATACTCACAAAGTAGCCAATCTAACTGTTACCTCACAATTGGCTCTAAATCCCCCTACGATACTCCTCTTTCAAGTTGTCCAAAGTTGGTTACCCATTCCTAACGGGCCACAGACACAACTCGTCACACAATACCTGCTGGAGAGGAACCAAACAGCTTATCCCACATTTAAATGCCCCCACGTCAACCAAGGGTAACTATATAGACTATTACCTTACATAAAAAAAGCAAGCAACCAGACTCACAGAATTAAGTGTATTATTACTGTTGCAAACTTACAGACTGGGTACCTCTTCAAGTCTCTCACTATGGCGGGAGATCAATGTGCCAAATACCTGTTGAAGAGAAAACAAGCACCCACCCCATTGCAGACAAATCAACAGTGCTCAATTTCACCAATCAATAAAGAAACTCCCCATAATGCAAAATTAGCTTCACCAATCATTTGACACTCTTAGCGAGTGTCACAATGAACCATGTATTATCCACTGCCTTTACAAAACATAATTACGTACTGTGCCTGTTGTGACATCCACACAGAGATTCAAAACCTTTCAACATACAATCAATAAGCTACATAAGCTATTCGGCTAACCTGCAATCAGAAAATGCCACATATGCCATACACTATAACAAGGGCAGACTTCTTCTATCTCCACCCAATCACATGACTTGGCTGTAACCAGAAGATATGTGGATGCACGCATTAATGACCGAGTAGGCTTACTACAAAGCAGCTGCCATCCTTTCGCACATCCTTTGGCTGCCGTGTCACGTTCCGACATGCACAAAACATAATCCTGCTTGCTCCTGCAACACACCTCACACAAACATCCACACCCACCCAGCTGCATAGCAAGGAGTCACTATATCCAACCAAATCATTTTAATGATATAAATCTAGCACGTTTGCAGCATACCTATACCAGTTGCACAATTACATCAATTTGGCATAACAAATTTATACAGGCTTACATGTTCGCTTGGAGAAAATCCTTCCACGAAATGCAGTTAATCCTGGCAATCAAAGGCCAATTCTCTTACAGCATCTGCAATTAGAAAGTCA
The DNA here is from genome assembly GCF_021461385.2 of Schistocerca piceifrons. Lineage (NCBI taxonomy): Eukaryota > Metazoa > Arthropoda > Insecta > Orthoptera > Acrididae > Schistocerca > Schistocerca piceifrons. Next base: position 400,946,532 of record NC_060138.1, on the reverse strand, counting down.
TGAAACGCTCTCACCTGCCACAGCAATCTGTGACAGGTCCAAACACCCCTAAGGACAGAAAAACCACAACCAGTCCTCACTGGCGATTCCAAAACTAAAAATCACAATGAATAAACAAACTTATATCATTACCTCTATCCGGTTATATGCTCTGTTCTAGTAGCGCTCTCAAGTAATCTCGAACCTGTCGCAAGTCAAATGCCGCAATGGAACTTTGTTCCCATTCTTCCCTCATACCGCCAAATGCATCCATCGTCGTACTCCCCAGATGTCAGTTTCACAGTCGCTCCTTGTACACACCTTTAGCTTACTGATGACCGATTTGCATGTACACTAAGATTGTCTTCAAGAAGGCTACTACTTGCATCCTTTACATCTAATAACACACTACAGCATATTCCTGCAACCAGAGAATTAATAGCCTGTCACCCCATGAACTAATGCTCACGGTGACAACACACATCTGTGATGTTCATTAAACACACAAAGCCACATACTCACAAAGTAGCCAATCTAACTGTTACCTCACAATTGGCTCTAAATCCCCCTACGATACTCCTCTTTCAAGTTGTCCAAAGCTGGTTACCCATTCCTAACGGGCCACAGACACAACTCGTCACACAAAACCTGCTGGAGAGGAACCAAACAGCTTATCCCACATTTAAATGCCCCCACGTCAACCAAGGGTAACTATATAGACTATTACCTTACATAAAAGCAAGCAACCAGACTCACAGAATTAAGTGTATTATTACTGTTGCAAACTTACAGACTGGGTACCTCTTCAAGTCTCTCACTATGGCCGGAGATCAATGTGCCAAATACCTGTTGAAGAGAAAACAAGCACCCACCCCATTGCAGACAAATCAACAGTGCTCAATTTCACCAATCAATAAAGAAACTCCCCATAATGCAATATTAGCTTCACCAATCATTCGACACTCTTAGCAAGTATCACAATGGACCATGTATTATCCACTGCCTTTACAAAACATAATTACGTACTGTGCCTGTTGTGACATCCACACAGAGATTCAAAACTGTTCAATATATAATCAATAAGCTACATTAGCTATTCGGCTAACCTGCAATCAGAAAATGCCACATATGCCATACACTATAACAAGGGCAGACTTCTTCTATCTCCACCCAATCACATGACTTGGCTGTAACCAGAAGATATGTGGATGCACGCATTAATGACTGAGTAGGCTTACTACAAAGCAGCTGCCATCCTTTCGCACATCCTTTGGCTGCCGTGTCACGTTCCGACATGCACAAAACATAATCCTGCTTGCTCCTGCAACACACCTCACACAAACACCCACACCCACCCAGCTGCATAGCAAAGAGTCACTATATCCAACCAAATCATTTTAATGATATAAATCTAGCACGTTTGTAGAATTACCTATAGCAGTTGCACAATTACATCAATTTGGCATAACAAATTTATACAGGCTTACTTGTTCGCTGGGAGGAAATCCTTCCACGAAATGCAGTTAATCCTGGCAATCAAAGGCCAATTCTCTTACAGCATCTGCAATTAGAAAGTCATGAAACGCTCTCACCTGCCACAGCAATCTGTGACAGGTCAAAACACCCCTAAGGACAGAAAAACCACAACCAATCCCCACTGGCGATTCCAAAACTAAAAATCACAATGAATAAACAAACTTATATCATTACCTCTATCCGGTTATATGCTCTGTTCTAGTAGCGCTCTCAAGTAATCTCGAACCTGTCGCAAGTCAAATGCCGCAATGGAACTTTGTTCCCATTCTTCCCTCATACCGCCAAATGCATCCATCGTCATACTCCGCAGATGTCAGTTTCACAGTCGCTCCTTGTACACACCTTTAGCTTACTGATGACCCATTTGCATGTTCACTAAGACTGTCTTCAACAAGGCTACTACTTGCATCCTTTACATCTAATAACAGACTACAGCATATTCCTGCAACCAGAGAATTAATAGCCTGTCACCCCATGAACTAATGCTCACGGTGACAACACACATCTGTGATGTTCATTAAACACACAAAGCCACATACTCACAAAGTAGTCAATCTAACTGTTACCTCACGATTGGCTCTAAACCCCCCTACGATACTCCTCTTTCAAGTTGTCCAAAGTTGGTTACCCATTCCTAACGGGCCACAGTACACAACTCGTCACACAAAACCTGCTGGAGAGGAACCAAACAGCTTATCCCACATTTAAATGCCCCCATGTCAACCAAGGGTAACTATCTAGACTATTACCTTACATGAAAGCAAGCAACCAGACTCACAGAATTAAGTGTATTATTACTGGTGCAAACTTACAGACTGGGTACCTCTTCAAGTCTCTCACTATGGGCGGAGATCAATGTGCCAAATACCTGTTGAAGAGAAAACAAGCACCCACCCCATTGCAGACAAATCAACAGTGCTCAATTTCACCAATCAATAAAGAAACTCTCCATAATGCAATATTAGCATCACCAATCATTTGACACTCTTAGCAAGTATCACAATGAACCATGTATTATCCACTGCCTTTACAAAACATAATTACGTACTGTGCCTGTTGTGACATCCACACAGACATTCAAAACTGTTCAATATATAATCAATAAGCTACATTAGCTATTCGGCTAACCTGCAATCAGAAAATGCCACATATGCCATACACTATAACAAGGGCAGACTTCTTCTATCTCCACCCAATCACATGACTTGGCTGTAACCAGAAGATATGTGGATGCACGCATTAATGACTGAGTAGGCTTACTACAAAGCAGCTGCCATCCTTTCGCACATCCTTTGGCTGCCGTGTCACGTTCCGACATGCACAAAACATAATCCTGCTTGCTCCTGCAACACACCTCACACAAACACCCACACCCACCCAGCTGCATAGCAAAGAGTCACTATATCCAACCAAATCATTTTAATGATATAAATCTAGCACGTTTGTAGAATTACCTATAGCAGTTGCACAATTACATCAATTTGGCATAACAAATTTATACAGGCTTACTTGTTCGCTGGGAGGAAATCCTTCCACGAAATGCAGTTAATCCTGGCAATCAAAGGCCAATTCTCTTACAGCATCTGCAATTAGAAAGTCATGAAACGCTCTCACCTGCCACAGCAATCTGTGACAGGTCAAAACACCCCTAAGGACAGAAAAACCACAACCAGTCCTCACTGGCGATTCCAAAACTAAAAATCACAATGAATAAACAAACTTATATCATTACCTCTATCCGGTTATATGCTCTGTTCTAGTAGCGCTCTCGAGTAATCTCGAACCTGTCGCAAGTCAAATGCCGCAATCGAACTTTGTTCCCATTCTTCCCTCATACCGCCAAATGCATCCCTCGTCGTACTCCGCAGATGTCAGTTTCACAGTCGCTCCTTGTACACACCTTTAGGTAACTGATGACCCACTTGCATGTTCACTAAGATTGTCTTCAAAAAGGCTACTACCTGCATCCTTTACATCTAATAACACACTACAGCATATTCCTGCAACCAGAGAATTAATAGCCTGTCACCCCATGAACTAATGCTCACGGTGACAACACACATCTGTGATGTTCATTAAACACACAAAGCCACATACTCACAAAGTAGCCAATCTAACTGTTACCTCACAATTGGCTCTAAATCCCCCTACGATACTCCTCTTTCAAGTTGTCCAAAGTTGGTTACCCATTCCTAACGGGCCACAGACACGACTCGTCACACAACACCTGCTGGAGAGGAACCAAACAGCTTATCCCACATTTAAATGCCCCCACGTCAACCAAGGGTAACTATCTAGACTATTACCTTACATAAAAGCAAGCAACCAGACTCACAGAATTAAGTGTATTATTACTGTTGCAAACTTACAGACTGGGTACCTCTTCAAGTCTCTCACTATGGCCGGAGATCAATGTGCCAAATACCTGTTGAAGAGAAAACAAGCACCCACCCCATTGCAGACAAATCAACAGTGCTCAATTTCACCAATCAATAAAGAAACTCCCCATAATGCAATATTAGCATCACCAATCATTTGACACTCTTAGCGAGTATCACAATGAACCATGTATTATCCACTGCCTATACAAAACATAATTACGTACTGTGCCTGTTGTGACATCCACACAGAGATTCAAAACTGTTCAATATATAATCAATAAGCTACATTAGCTATTCGGCTAACCTGCAATTAGAAAATGCCACATATGCCATACACTATAACAAGGGCAGACTTCTTCTATCTCCACCCAATCACATGACTTGGCTGTAACCAGAAGATATGTGGATGCACGCATTAATGACTGAGTAGGCTTACTACAAAGCAGCTGCCATCCTTTCGCACATCCTTTGGCTGCCGTGTCACGTTCCGACATGCACAAAACATAATCCTGCATGCTCCTGCAACACACCTCACACAAACATCCACACCCACCCAGCTTCATAGCAAGGAGTCACTATATCCAACCAAATCATTTTCATGATATAAATCTAGCACGTTTGCAGCATACCTATAGCACTTGCACAATTACATCAATTTGGCATAACAAATTTATACAGGCTTACATGTTTGCTGGGAGAAAATCCTTCCACGAAATGCAGTTAATCCTGGCAATCAAAGGCCAATTCTCTTACAGCATCTGCAATTAGAAAGTCATGAAACGCTCTCACCTGCCACAGCAATCTGTGACAGGTCAAAACACCCCTAAGGACAGAAAAACCACAACCAATCCTCACTGGCGATTCCAAAACTAAAAATCACAATGAATAAACAAACTTATATCATTACCTCTATCCGGTTATATGCTCTGTTCTAGTAGCGCTCTCAAGTAATCTCGAACCTGTCGCAAGTCAAATGCCGCAATCGAACTTTGTTCCCATTCTTCCCTCATACCGCCAAATGCATCCATCGTCATACTCCGCAGATGTCAGTTTCACAGTCGCTCCTTGTACACACCTTTAGCTTACTGATGACCCATTTGCATGTTCACTAAGACTGTCTTCAACAAGGCTACTACTTGCATCCTTTACATCTAATAACACACTACAGCATATTCCTGCAACCAGAGAATTAATAGCCTGTCACCCCATGAACTAATGCTCACGGTGACAACACACATCTGTGATGTTCATTAAACACACAAAGCCACATACTCACAAAGTAGCCAATCTAACTGTTACCTCACAATTGGCTCTAAATCCCCCTACGATACTCCTCTTTCAAGTTGTCCAAAGTTGGTTACCCATTCCTAACGGGCCACAGACACAACTCGTCACACAACACCTGCTGGAGAGGAACCAAACAGCTTATCCCACATTTAAATGCCCCCACGTCAACCAAGGGTAACTATCTAGACTATTACCTTACATAAAAGCAAGCAACCAGACTCACAGAATTAAGTGTATTATTACTGTTGCAAACTTACAGACTGGGTACCTCTTCAAGTCTCTCACTATGGCCGGAGATCAATGTGCCAAATACCTGTTGAAAAGAAAACAAGCACCCACCCCATTGCAGACAAATCAACAGTGCTCAATTTCACCAATCAATAAAGAAATTCCCCATAATGCAAAATTAGCTTCACCAATCATTTGACACTCTTAGCGAGTGTCACAATGAACCATGTATTATCCACTGCCTTTACAAAACATAATTACGTACTGTGCCTGTTGTGACATCCACACTGAGATTCAAAACCTTTCAACATACAATCAATAAGCTACATAAGCTATTCGGCTAACCTGCAATCAGAAAATGCCACATATGCCATACACTATAACAAGGGCAGACTTCTTCTATCTCCACCCAATCACATGACTTGGCTGTAACCAGAAGATATGTGGATGCACGCATTAATGACCGAGTAGGCTTACTACAAAGCAGCTGCCATCCTTTTGCACATCCTTTGGCTGCCGTGTCACGTTCTGACATGCACAAAACATAATCCTGCTTGCTCCTGCAACGCACCTCACACAAACACCCACACCCACCCAGCTGCATAGCAAAGAGTCACTATATCCAACCAAATCATTTTAATGATATAAATCTAGCACGTTTGTAGAATTACCTATAGCAGTTGCACAATTCAATCAATTTGGCATAACAAATTTATACAGGCTTACATGTTCGCTGGGAGAAAATCCTTCTACGAAATGCAGATAATCCTGGCAATCAAAGGCCAATTCTCTTACAGCATCTGCAATTAGAAAGTCATGAAACGCTCTCACCTGCCACAGCAATCTGTGACAGGTCCAAACACCCCTAAGGACAGAAAAACCACAACCAGTCCTCACTGGTGATTCCAAAACTAAAAATCACAATGAATAAACAAACTTATATCATTACCTCTATCCGGTTATATGCTCTGTGCTAGTAGCGCTCGCAAGTAATCTCGAACCTGTCGCAAGTCAAATGCCGCAATCGAACTTTGTTCCCATTCATCCCTCATAGCGCCAAACGCATCCATCGTCGTACTCCGCAGATGTCAGTTTCACAGTCGCTCCTTGTACACACCTTTAGCTTACTGATGACCGATCTGCATGTTCACTAAGATTGTCTTCAAGAAGGCTACTACTTGCATCCTTTACATCTAATAACACACTACAGCATATTCCTGCAACCAGAGAATTAATAGCCTGTCACCCCATGAACTAATGCTCACGGTGACAACACACATCTGTGATGTTCATTAAACACACAAAGCCACATACTCACAAAGTAGCCAATCTAACTGTTACCTCACGATTGGCTCTAAATCCCCCTACGATACTCCTCTTTCAAGTTGTCCAAAGTTGGTTACCCATTCCTAACGGGCCACAGTCCACAACTCGTCACACAACACCTGCTGGAGAGGAACCAAACAGCTTATCCCACATTTAAATGCCCCCACGTTAACCAAGGGTAACTATATAGACTATTACCTTACATAAAAGCAAGCAACCAGACTCACAGAATTAAGTGTATTATTACTGTTGCAAACTTACAGACTGGGTACCTCTTCAAGTCTCTCACTTTGGCCGGAGATCAATGTGCCAAATACCTGTTAAAAAGAAAACAAGCACCCACCCCATTGCAGACAAATCAACAGTGCTCAATTTCACCAATCAATAAAGAAATTCCCCATAATGCAAAATTAGCTTCACCAATCATTTGACACTCTTAGCGAGTGTCACAATGAACCATGTATTATCCACTGCCTTTACAAAACATAATTACGTACTGTGCCTGTTGTGACATCCACACAGAGATTCAAAACCCTTCAACATACAATCAATAAGCTACATAAGCTATTCGGCTAACCTGCAATCAGAAAATGCCACATATGCCATACACTATAACAAGGGCAGACTTCTTCTATCTCCACCCAATCACATGACTTGCCTGTAACCAGAAGATATGTGGATGCACGCATTAATGACTGAGTAGGCTTACTACAAAGCAGCTGCCATCCTTTCGCACATCCTTTGGCTGCCGTGTCACGTTCCGACATGCACAAAACATAATCCTGCTTGCTCCTGCAACACACCTCACACAAACATCCACACCCACCCAGCTGCATAGCAAGGAGTCACTATATCCAACCAAATCATTTTAATGATATAAATCTAGCACGTTTGCAGCATACCTATACCAGTTGCACAATTACATCAATTTGGCATAACAAATTTATACAGGCTTACATGTTCGCTTGGAGAAAATCCTTCCACGAAATGCAGTTAATCCTGGCAATCAAAGGCCAATTCTCTTACAGCATCTGCAATTAGAAAGTCATGAAACGCTCTCACCTGCCACAGCAATCTGTGACAGGTCCAAACACCCCTAAGGACAGAAAAACCACAACCAGTCCTCACTGGCGATTCCAAAACTAAAAATCACAATGAATAAACAAACTTATATCATTACCTCTATCCGGTTATATGCTCTGTTCTAGTAGCGCTCTCAAGTAATCTCGAACCTGTCGCAAGTCAAATGCCGCAATGGAACTTTGTTCCCATTCTTCCCTCATACCGCCAAATGCATCCATCGTCGTACTCCCCAGATGTCAGTTTCACAGTCGCTCCTTGTACACACCTTTAGCTTACTGATGACCGATTTGCATGTACACTAAGATTGTCTTCAAGAAGGCTACTACTTGCATCCTTTACATCTAATAACACACTACAGCATATTCCTGCAACCAGAGAATTAATAGCCTGTCACCCCATGAACTAATGCTCACGGTGACAACACACATCTGTGATGTTCATTAAACACACAAAGCCACATACTCACAAAGTAGCCAATCTAACTGTTACCTCACAATTGGCTCTAAATCCCCCTACGATACTCCTCTTTCAAGTTGTCCAAAGCTGGTTACCCATTCCTAACGGGCCACAGACACAACTCGTCACACAATACCTGCTGGAGAGGAACCAAACAGCTTATCCCACATTTAAATGCCCCCACGTCAACCAAGGGTAACTATATAGACTATTACCTTACATAAAAGCAAGCAACCAGACTCACAGAATTAAGTGTATTATTACTGTTGCAAACTTACAGACTGGGTACCTCTTCAAGTCTCTCACTATGGCCGGAGATCAATGTGCCAAATACCTGTTGAAGAGAAAACAAGCACCCACCCCATTGCAGACAAATCAACAGTGCTCAATTTCACCAATCAATAAAGAAACTCCCCATAATGCAATATTAGCTTCACCAATCATTCGACACTCTTAGCAAGTATCACAATGGACCATGTATTATCCACTGCCTTTACAAAACATAATTACGTACTGTGCCTGTTGTGACATCCACACAGAGATTCAAAACTGTTCAATATATAATCAATAAGCTACATTAGCTATTCGGCTAACCTGCAATCAGAAAATGCCACATATGCCATACACTATAACAAGGGCAGACTTCTTCTATCTCCACCCAATCACATGACTTGGCTGTAACCAGAAGATATGTGGATGCACGCATTAATGACTGAGTAGGCTTACTACAAAGCAGCTGCCATACTTTCGCACATCCTTTGGCTGCCGTGTCACGTTCCGACATGCACAAAACATAATCCTGCTTGCTCCTGCAACACACCTCACACAAACACCCACACCCACCCAGCTGCATAGCAAAGAGTCACTATATCCAACCAAATCATTTTAATGATATAAATCTAGCACGTTTGTAGAATTACCTATAGCAGTTGCACAATTACATCAATTTGGCATAACAAATTTATACAGGCTTACTTGTTCGCTGGGAGGAAATCCTTCCACGAAATGCAGTTAATCCTGGCAATCAAAGGCCAATTCTCTTACAGCATCTGCAATTAGAAAGTCATGAAACGCTCTCACCTGCCACAGCAATCTGTGACAGGTCAAAACACCCCTAAGGACAGAAAAACCACAACCAATCCCCACTGGCGATTCCAAAACTAAAAATCACAATGAATAAACAAACTTATATCATTACCTCTATCCGGTTATATGCTCTGTTCTAGTAGCGCTCTCAAGTAATCTCGAACCTGTCGCAAGTCAAATGCCGCAATGGAACTTTGTTCCCATTCTTCCCTCATACCGCCAAATGCATCCATCGTCATACTCCGCAGATGTCAGTTTCACAGTCGCTCCTTGTACTCACCTTTAGCTTACTGATGACCCATTTGCATGTTCACTAAGACTGTCTTCAACAAGGCTACTACTTGCATCCTTTACATCTAATAACAGACTACAGCATATTCCTGCAACCAGAGAATTAATAGCCTGTCACCCCATGAACTAATGCTCACGGTGACAACACACATCTGTGATGTTCATTAAACACACAAAGCCACATACTCACAAAGTAGTCAATCTAACTGTTACCTCACGATTGGCTCTAAACCCCCCTACGATACTCCTCTTTCAAGTTGTCCAAAGTTGGTTACCCATTCCTAACGGGCCACAGTACACAACTCGTCACACAAAACCTGCTGGAGAGGAACCAAACAGCTTATCCCACATTTAAATGCCCCCATGTCAACCAAGGGTAACTATCTAGACTATTACCTTACATGAAAGCAAGCAACCAGACTCACAGAATTAAGTGTATTATTACTGGTGCAAACTTACAGACTGGGTACCTCTTCAAGTCTCTCACTATGGGCGGAGATCAATGTGCCAAATACCTGTTGAAGAGAAAACAAGCACCCACCCCATTGCAGACAAATCAACAGTGCTCAATTTCACCAATCAATAAAGAAACTCCCCATAATGCAATATTAGCATCACCAATCATTTGACACTCTTAGCAAGTATCACAATGAACCATGTATTATCCACTGCCTTTACAAAACATAATTACGTACTGTGCCTGTTGTGACATCCACACAGAGATTCAAAACCTTTCAACATACAATCAATAAGCTACATAAGCTATTCGGCTAACCTGCAATCAGAAAATGCCACATATGCCATACACTATAACAAGGGCAGACTTCTTCTATCTCCACCCAATCACATGACTTGGCTGTAACCAGAAGATATGTGGATGCACGCATTAATGACTGAGTAGGCTTACTACAAAGCAGCTGCCATCCTTTCGCACATCCTTTGGCTGCCGTGTCACGTTCCGACATGCACAAAACATAATCCTGCTTGCTCCTGCAACACACCTCACACAAACATCCACACCCACCCAGCTGCATAGCAAGGAGTCACTATAGGCAACCAAATCATTTTAATGATATAAATCTAGCACGTTTGCAGCATACCTATAGCAGTTGCACAATTACATCAATTTGGCATAACAAATTTATACAGGCCTACATGTTCGCTGGGAGAAAATCCATCCACGAAATGCAGTTAATCCTGGCAATCAAAGGCCAATTCTCTTACAGCATCTGCAATTAGAAAGTCATGAAACGCTCTCACCTGCCACAGCAATCTGTGACAGGTCCAAACACCCCTAAGGACAGAAAAACCACAACCAGTCCTCACTGGCGATTCCATAACTAAAAATCACAATGAATAAACAAACTTATATCATTACCTCTATCCGGTTATATGCTCTGTTCTAGTAGCGCTCTCAAGTAATCTCGAACCTGTCGCAAGTCAAATGCCGCAATGGAACTTTGTTCCCATTCTTCCCTCATACCGCCAAATGCATCCATCGTCGTACTCCGCAGATGTCAGTTTCACAGTCGCTCCTTGTACACACCTTTAGCTTACTGATGACCCATTTGCATGTTCACTAAGATTGTCTTCAAAAAGGCTACTACCTGCATCCTTTACATCTAATAACACACTACAGCATATTCCTGCAACCAGAGAATTAATAGCCTGTCACCCCATGAACTAATGCTCACGGTGACAACACACATCTGTGATGTTCATTAAACACACAAAGCCACATACTCACAAAGTAGCCAATCTAACTGTTACCTCACAATTGGCTCTAAATCCCCCTACGATACTCCTCTTTCAAGTTGTCCAAAGTTGGTTACCCATTCCTAACGGGCCACAGTACACAACTCGTCACACAACACCTGCTAGAGAGGAACCAAACAGCTTATCCCACATTTAAATGCCCCCACGTCAAACAAGGGTAACTATCTAGACTATTACCTTACATGAAAGCAAGCAACCAGACTCACAGAATTAAGTGTATTATTACTGTTGCAAACTTACAGACAGGGTACCTCTTCAAGTCTCTCACTATGGCCGGAGATCAATGTGCCAAATACCTGTTGAAGAGAAAACAAGCACCCACCCCATTGCAGAGAAATCAACAGTGCTCAATTTCACCAATCAATAAAGAAACTCCCCATAATACAAAATTAGCTTGACCAATCATTTGACACTCTTAGCGAGTGTCACAATGAACCATGTATTATCCACTGCCTTTACAAAACATAATTACGTACTGTGCCTGATGTGACATCCACACAGAGATTCAAAACCTTTCAACATACAATCAATAAGCTACATAAGCTATTCGGCTAACCTGCAATCAGAAAATGCCACATATGCCATACACTATAACAAGGGCAGACTTCTTCTATCTCCACACAATCACATGACTTGGCTGTAACCAGAAGATATGTGGATGCACGCATTAATGACCGAGTAGGCTTACTACAAAGCAGCTGCCATCCTTTCGCACATCCTTTGGCTGCCGTGTCACGTTCCGACATGCACAAAACATAATCCTGCTTGCTCCTGCAACACACCTCACACAAACATCCACACCCACCCAGCTGCACAGCAAGGAGTCACTATATCCAACCAAATCATTTTAATGATATAAATCTAGCACGTTTGCAGCATACCTATACCAGTTGCACAATTACATCAATTTGGCATAACAAATTTATACAGGCTTACATGTTCGCTTGGAGAAAATCCTTCCACGAAATGCAGTTAATCCTGGCAATCAAAGGCCAATTCTCTTACAGCATCTGCAATTAGAAAGTCATGAAACGCTCTCACCTGCCACAGCAATCTGTGACAGGTCCAAACACCCCTAAGGACAGAAAAACCACAACCAGTCCTCACTGGCGATTCCAAAACTAAAAATCACAATGAATAAACAAACTTATATCATTACCTCTATCCGGTTATATGCTCTGTTCTAGTAGCGCTCTGAAGTAATCTCGAACCTGTCGCAAGTCAAATGCCGCAATGGAACTTTGTTCCCATTCTTCCCTCATACCGCCAAATGCATCCATCGTCGTACTCCCCAGATGTCAGTTTCACAGTCGCTCCTTGTACACACCTTTAGCTTACTGATGACCGATTTGCATGTACACTAAGATTGTCTTCAAGAAGGCTACTACTTGCATCCTTTACATCTAATAACACACTACAGCATATTCCTGCAACCAGAGAATTAATAGCCTGTCACCCCATGAACTAATGCTCACGGTGACAACACACATCTGTGATGTTCATTAAACACACAATGCCACATACTCACAAAGTAGCCAATCTAACTGTTACCTCACAATTGGCTCTAAATCCCCCTACGATACTCCTCTTTCAAGTTGTCCAAAGCTGGTTACCCATTCCTAACGGGCCACAGACACAACTCGTCACACAATACCTGCTGGAGAGGAACCAAACAGCTTATCCCACATTTAAATGCCCCCACGTCAACCAAGGGTAACTATATAGACTATTACCTTACATAAAAGCAAGCAACCAGACTCACAGAATTAAGTGTATTATTACTGTTGCAAACTTACAGACTGGGTACCTCTTCAAGTCTCTCACTATGGCCGCAGATCAATGTGCCAAATACCTGTTGAAGAGAAAACAAGCACCCACCCCATTGCAGACAAATCAACAGTGCTCAATTTCACCAATCAATAAAGAAACTCCCCATAATGCAATATTAGCATCACCAATCATTTGACACTCTTAGCAAGTATCACAATGAACCATGTATCATCCACTGCCTTTACAAAACATAATTACGTACTGTGCCTGTTGTGACATCCACATAGAGATTCAAAACTGTTCAATATATAATCAATAAGCTACATTAGCTATTCGGCTAACCTGCAATCAGAAAATGCCACATATGCCATACACTATAACAAGGGCAGACTTCTTCTATCTCCACCCAATCACATGACTTGGCTGTAACCAGAAGATATGTGGATGCACGCATTAATGACTGAGTAGGCTTACTACAAAGCAGCTGCCATCCTTTCGCACATCCTTTGGCTGCCGTGTCACGTTCCGACATGCACAAAACATAATCCTGCTTGCTCCTGCAACACACCTCACACAAACACCCACACCCACCCAGCTGCATAGCAAAGAGTCACTATATCCAACCAAATCATTTTAATGATATAAATCTAGCACGTTTGTAGAATTACCTATAGCAGTTGCACAATTACATCAATTTGGCATAACAAATTTATACAGGCTTACTTGTTCGCTGGGAGGAAATCCTTCCACGAAATGCAGTTAATCCTGGCAATCAAAGGCCAATTCTCTTACAGCATCTGCAATTAGAAAGTCATGAAACGCTCTCACCTGCCACAGCAGTCTGTGACAGGTCAAAACACCCCTAAGGACAGAAAAACCACAACCAGTCCTCACTGGCGATTCCAAAACTAAAAATCACAATGAATAAACAAACTTATATCATTACCTCTATCCGGTTATATGCTCTGTTCTAGTAGCGCTCTCGAGTAATCTCGAACCTGTCGCAAGTCAAATGCCGCAATGGAACTTTGTTCCCATTCTTCCCTCATACCGCCAAATGCATCCCTCGTCGTACTCCGCAGATGTCAGTTTCACAGTCGCTCCTTGTACACACCTTTAGGTAACTGATGACCCACTTGCATGTTCACTAAGATTGTCTTCAAAAAGGCTACTACCTGCATCCTTTACATCTAATAACACACTACAGCATATTCCTGCAACCAGAGAATTAATAGCCTGTCACCCCATGAACTAATGCTCACGGTGACAACACACATCTGTGATGTTCATTAAACACACAAAGCCACATACTCACAAAGTAGCCAATCTAACTGTTACCTCACAATTGGCTCTAAATCCCCCTATGATACTCCTCTTTCAAGTTGTCCAAAGTTGGTTACCCATTCCTAACGAGCCACAGACACAACTCGTCACACAATACCTGCTGGAGAGGAACCAAACAGCTTATCCCACATTTAAATGCCCCCACGTCAACAAAGGGTAACTATCTAGACCATTACCTTACAAAAAAGCAAGCAACCAGACTCACAGAATTAAGTGTATTATTACTGTTGCAAACTTACAGACTGGGTACCTCTTCAAGTCTCTCACTATGGCCGGAGATCAAGGTGCCAAATACCTGTTGAAGAGAAAACAAGCACCCACCCCATTGCAGACAAATCAACAGTGCTCAATTTCACCAATCAATAAAGAAACTCCCCTTAATGCAAAATTAGCTTTACCAATCATTTGACACTCTTAGCGAGTGTCACAATGAACCATGTATTATCCACTGCCTTTACAAAACATAATTACGTACTGTGCCTGTTGTGACATCCACACAGAGATTCAAAACTGTTCAATATATAATCAATAAGCTACATTAGCTATTCGGCTAACCTGCAATCAGAAAATGCCACATATGCCATACACTATAACAAGGGCAGACTTCTTCTATCTCCACCCAATCACATGACTTGGCTGTAACCAGAAGATATGTGGATGCACGCATTAATGACTGAGTAGGCTTACTACAAAGCAGCTGCCATCCTTTCGCAGATCCTTTGGCTGCCGTGTCACGTTCCGACATGCACAAAACATAATCCTGCTTGCTCCTGCAACACACCTCACACAAACACCCACACCCACCCAGCTGCATAGCAAAGAGTCACTATATCCAACCAAATCATTTTAATGATATAAATCTAGCACGTTTGTAGAATTACCTATAGCAGTTGCACAATTCAATCAATTTGGCATAACAAATTTATACAGGCTTACATGTTAGCTGGGAGAAAATCCTTCCACGAATTGCAGTTAATCCTGGCAATCAAAGGCCAATTCTCTTACAGCATCTGCAATTAGAAAGTCATGAAACGCTCTCACCTGCCACAGCAATCTGTGACAGGTCCAAACACCCCTAAGGACAGAAAAACCACAACCAGTCCTCACTGGTGATTCCAAAACTAAAAATCACAATGAATAAACAAACTTATATCATTACCTCTATCCGGTTATATGCTCTGTGCTAGTAGCGCTCGCAAGTAATCTCGAACCTGTCGCAAGTCAAATGCCGCAATCGAACTTTGTTCCCATTCATCCCTCATAGCGCCAAACGCATCCATCGTCGTACTCCGCAGATGTCAGTTTCACAGTCGCTCCTTGTACACACCTTTAGCTTACTGATGACCGATCTGCATGTTCACTAAGATTGTCTTCAAGAAGGCTACTACTTGCATCCTTTACATCTAATAACAGACTACAGCATATTCCTGCAACCAGAGAATTAATAGCCTGTCACCCCATGAACTAATGCTCACGGTGACAACACACATCTGTGATGTTCATTAAACACAAAAAGCCACATACTCACAAAGTAGTCAATCTAACTGTTACCTCACGATTGGCTCTAAACCCCCCTACGATACTCCTCTTTCAAGTTGTCCAAAGTTGGTTACCCATTCCTAACGGGCCACAGTACACAACTCGTCACACAAAACCTGCTGGAGAGGAACCAAACAGCTTATCCCACATTTAAATGCCCCCATGTCAACCAAGGGTAACTATCTAGACTATTACCTTACACGAAAGCAAGCAACCAGACTCACAGAATTAAGTGTATTATTACTGGTGCAAACTTACAGACTGGGTACCTCTTCAAGTCTCTCACTATGGGCGGAGATCAATGTGCCAAATACCTGTTGAAGAGAAAACAAGCTCCCACCCCATTGCAGACAAATCAACAGTGCTCAATTTCACCAATCAATAAAGAAACTCCCCATAATGCAATATTAGCATCACCAATCATTTGACACTCTTAGCAAGTATCACAATGAACCATGTATTATCCACTGCCTTTACAAAACATAATTACGTACTGTGCCTGTTGTGACATCCACACAGACATTCAAAACTGTTCAATATATAATCAATAAGCTACATTAGCTATTCGGCTAACCTGCAATCAGAAAATGCCACATATGCCATACACTATAACAAGGGCAGACTTCTTCTATCTCCACCCAATCACATGACTTAGCTGTAACCAGAAGATATGTGGATGCACGCATTAATGACTGAGTAGGCTTACTACAAAGCAGCTGCCATCCTTTCGCACATCCTTTGGCTGCCGTGTCACGTTCCGACATGCACAAAACATAATCCTGCTTGCTCCTGCAACACACCTCACACAAACACCCACACCCACCCAGCTGCATAGCAAAGAGTCACTATATCCAACCAAATCATTTTAATGATATAAATCTAGCACGTTTGTAGAATTACCTATAGCAGTTGCACAATTACATCAATTTGGCATAACAAATTTATACAGGCTTACTTGTTCGCTGGGAGGAAATCCTTCCACGAAATGCAGTTAATCCTGGCAATCAAAGGCCAATTCTCTTACAGCATCTGCAATTAGAAAGTCATGAAACGCTCTCACCTGCCACAGCAATCTGTGACAGGTCAAAACACCCCTAAGGACAGAAAAACCACAACCAGTCCTCACTGGCGATTCCAAAACTAAAAATCACAATGAATAAACAAACTTATATCATTACCTCTATCCGGTTATATGCTCTGTTCTAGTAGCGCTCTCGAGTAATCTCGAACCTGTCGCAAGTCAAATGCCGCAATGGAACTTTGTTCCCATTCTTCCCTCATACCGCCAAATGCATCCATCGTCGTACTCCGCAGATGTCAGTTTCACAGTCGCTCCTTGTACACACCTTTAGGTAACTGATGACCCACTTGCATGTTCACTAAGATTGTCTTCAAAAAGGCTACTACCTGCATCCTTTACATCTAATAACACACTACAGCATATTCCTGCAACCAGAGAATTAATAGCCTGTCACCCCATGAACTAATGCTCACGGTGACAACACACATCTGTGATGTTCATTAAACACACAAAGCCACATACTCACAAAGTAGCCAATCTAACTGTTACCTCACAATTGGCTCTAAATCCCCCTACGATACTCCTCTTTCAAGTTGTCCAAAGTTGGTTACCCATTCCTAACGGGCCACAGACACGACTAGTCACACAACACCTGCTGGAGAGGAACCAAACAGCTTATCCCACATTTAAATGCCCCCACGTCAACCAAGGGTAACTATCTAGACTATTACCTTACATAAAAGCAAGCAACCAGACTCACAGAATTAAGTGTATTATTACTGTTGCAAACTTACAGACTGGGTACCTCTTCAAGTCTCTCACTATGGCCGGAGATCAATGTGCCAAATACCTGTTGAAAAGAAAACAAGCACCCACCCCATTGCAGACAAATCAACAGTGCTCAATTTCACCAATCAATAAAGAAATTCCCCATAATGCAAAATTAGCTTCACCAATCATTTGACACTCTTAGCGAGTGTCACAATGAACCATGTATTATCCACTGCCTTTACAAAACATAATTACGTACTGTGCCTGTTGTGACATCCACACTGAGATTCAAAACCTTTCAACATACAATCAATAAGCTACATAAGCTATTCGGCTAACCTGCAATCAGAAAATGCCACATATGCCATACACTATAACAAGGGCAGACTTCTTCTATCTCCACCCAATCACATGACTTGGCTGTAACCAGAAGATATGTGGATGCACGCATTAATGACCGAGTAGGCTTACTACAAAGCAGCTGCCATCCTTTTGCACATCCTTTGGCTGCCGTGTCACGTTCCGACATGCACAAAACATAATCCTGCTTGCTCCTGCAACGCACCTCACACAAACACCCACACCCACCCAGCTGCATAGCAAAGAGTCACTATATCCAACCAAATCATTTTAATGATATAAATCTAGCACGTTTGTAGAATTACCTATAGCAGTTGCACAATTCAATCAATTTGGCATAACAAATTTATACAGGCTTACATGTTTGCTGGGAGAAAATCCTTCCACGAAATGCAGTTAATCCTGGCAATCAAAGGCCAATTCTCTTACAGCATCTGCAATTAGAAAGTCATGAAACGCTCTCACCTGCCACAGCAATCTGTGACAGGTCCAAACACCCCTAAGGACAGAAAAACCACAACCAGTCCTCACTGGTGATTCCAAAACTAAAAATCACAATGAATAAACAAACTTATATCATTACCTCTATCCGGTTATATGCTCTGTGCTAGTAGCGCTCGCAAGTAATCTCGAACCTGTCGCAAGTCAAATGCCGCAATCGAACTTTGTTCCCATTCATCCCTCATAGCGCCAAACGCATCCCTCGTCGTACTCCGCAGATGTCAGTTTCACAGTCGCTCCTTGTACACACCTTTAGCTTACTGATGACCGATCTGCATGTTCACTAAGATTGTCTTCAAGAAGGCTACTACTTGCATCCTTTACATCTAATAACACACTACAGCATATTCCTGCAACCAGAGAATTAATAGCCTGTCACCCCATGAACTAATGCTCACGGTGACAACACACATCTGTGATGTTCATTAAACACACAAAGCCACATACTCACAAAGTAGCCAATCTAACTGTTACCTCACGATTGGCTCTAAATCCCCCTACGATACTCCTCTTTCAAGTTGTCCAAAGTTGGTTACCCATTCCTAACGGGCCACAGTCCACAACTCGTCACACAACACCTGCTGGAGAGGAACCAAACAGCTTATCCCACATTTAAATGCCCCCACGTCAACCAAGGGTAACTATCTAGACTATTACCTTAGATAAAAGCAAGCAACCAGACTCACAGAATTAAGTGTATTATTACTGTTGCAAACTTACAGACTGGGTACCTCTTCAAGTATCTCACTATGGCCGGAGATCAATGTGCCAAATACCTGTTAAAAAGAAAACAAGCACCCACCCCATCGCAGACAAATCAACAGTGCTCAATTTCACCAATCAATAAAGAAACTCCCCATAATACAAAATTAGCTTGACCAATCATTTGACACTCTTAGCGAGTGTCACAATGAACCATGTATTATCCACTGCCTTTACAAAACATAATTACGTACTGTGCCTGATGTGACATCCACACAGAGATTCAAAACCTTTCAACATACAATCAAAAAGCTACATAAGCTATTCGGCTAACCTGCAATCAGAAAATGCCACATATGCCATACACTATAACAAGGGCAGACTTCTTCTATCTCCACCCAATCACATGACTTGGCTGTAACCAGAAGATATGTGGATGCACGCATTAATGACCGAGTAGGCTTACTACAAAGCAGCTGCCATCCTTTCGCACATCCTTTGGCTGCCGTGTCACGTTCCGACATGCACAAAACATAATCCTGCTTGCTCCTGCAACACACCTCACACAAACATCCACACCCACCCAGCTGCACAGCAAGGAGTCACTATATCCAACCAAATCATTTTAATGATATAAATCTAGCACGTTTGCAGCATACCTATACCAGTTGCACAATTACATCAATTTGGCATAACAAATTTATACAGGCTTACATGTTCGCTTGGAGAAAATCCTTCCACGAAATGCAGTTAATCCTGGCAATCAAAGGCCAATTCTCTTACTGCATCTGCAATTAGAAAGTCATGAAACGCTCTCACCTGCCACAGCAATCTGTGACAGGTACAAACACCCCTAAGGACAGAAAAACCACAACCAGTCCTCACTGGCGATTCCAAAACTAAAAATCACAATGAATAAACAAACTTATATCATTACCTCTATCCGGTTATATGCTCTGTTCTAGTAGCGCTCTGAAGTAATCTCGAACCTGTCGCAAGTCAAATGCCGCAATGGAACTTCGTTCCCATTCTTCCCTCATACCGCCAAATGCATCCATCGTCGTACTCCCCAGATGTCAGTTTCACAGTCGCTCCTTGTACACACCTTTAGCTTACTGATGACCGATTTGCATGTACACTAAGATTGTCTTCAAGAAGGCTACTACTTGCATCCTTTACATCTAATAACACACTACAGCATATTCCTGCAACCAGAGAATTAATAGCCTGTCACCCCATGAACTAATGCTCACGGTGACAACACACATCTGTGATGTTCATTAAACACACAAAGCCACATACTCACAAAGTAGCCAATCTAACTGTTACCTCACAATTGGCTCTAAATCCCCCTACGATACTCCTCTTTCAAGTTGTCCAAAGCTGGTTACCCATTCCTAACGGGCCACAGACACAACTCGTCACACAATACCTGCTGGAGAGGAACCAAACAGCTTATCCCACATTTAAATGCCCCCACGTCAACCAAGGGTAACTATATAGACTATTACCTTACATAAAAGCAAGCAACCAGACTCACAGAATTAAGTGTATTATTACTGTTGCAAACTTACAGACTGGGTACCTCTTCAAGTCTCTCACTATGGCCGCAGATCAATGTGCCAAATACCTGTTGAAGAGAAAACAAGCACCCACCCCATTGCAGACAAATCAACAGTGCTCAATTTCACCAATCAATAAAGAAACTCCCCATAATGCAATATTAGCATCACCAATCATTTGACACTCTTAGCAAGTATCACAATGAACCATGTATTATCCACTGCCTTTACAAAACATAATTACGTACTGTGCCTGTTGTGACATCCACACAGAGATTCAAAACTGTTCAATATATAATCAATAAGCTACATTAGCTATTCGGCTAACCTGCAATCAGAAAATGCCACATATGCCATACACTATAACAAGGGCAGACTTCTTCTATCTCCACCCAATCACATGACTTGGCTGTAACCAGAAGATATGTGGATGCACGCATTAATGACTGAGTAGGCTTACTACAAAGCAGCTGCCATCCTTTCGCACATCCTTTGGCTGCCGTGTCACGTTCCGACATGCACAAAACATAATCCTGCTTGCTCCTGCAACACACCTCACACAAACACCCACACCCACCCAGCTGCATAGCAAAGAGTCACTATATCCAACCAAATCATTTTAATGATATAAATCTAGCACGTTTGTAGAATTACCTATAGCAGTTGCACAATTACATCAATTTGGCATAACAAATTTATACAGGCTTACTTGTTCACTGGGAGGAAATCCTTCCACGAAATGCAGTTAATCCTGGCAATCAAAGGCCAATTCTCTTACAGCATCTGCAATTAGAAAGTCATGAAACGCTCTCACCTGCCACAGCAATCTGTGACAGGTCAAAACACCCCTAAGGACAGAAAAACCACAACCAGTCCTCACTGGCGATTCCAAAACTAAAAATCACAATGAATAAACCAACTTATATCATTACCTCTATCCGGTTATATGCTCTGTTCTAGTAGCGCTCTCGAGTAATCTCGAACCTGTCGCAAGTCAAATGCCGCAATGGAACTTTGTTCCCATTCTTCCCTCATACCGCCAAATGCATCCCTCGTCGTACTCCGCAGATGTCAGTTTCACAGTCGCTCCTTGTACACACCTTTAGGTAACTGATGACCCACTTGCATGTTCACTAAGATTGTCTTCAAAAAGGCTACTACCTGCATCCTTTACATCTAATAACACACTACAGCATATTCCTGCAACCAGAGAATTAATAGCCTGTCACCCCATGAACTAATGCTCACGGTGACAACACACATCTGTGATGTTCATTAAACACACAAAGCCACATACTCACAAAGTAGCCAATCTAACTGTTACCTCACAATTGGCTCTAAATCCCCCTATGATACTCCTCTTTCAAGTTGTCCAAAGTTGGTTACCCATTCCTAACGAGCCACAGACACAACTCGTCACACAATACCTGCTGGAGAGGAACCAAACAGCTTATCCCACATTTAAATGCCCCCACGTCAACAAAGGGTAACTATCTAGACCATTACCTTACAAAAAAGCAAGCAACCAGACTCACAGAATTAAGTGTATTATTACTGTTGCAAACTTACAGACTGGGTACCTCTTCAAGTCTCTCACTATGGCCGGAGATCAATGTGCCAAATACCTGTTGAAGAGAAAACAAGCACCCACCCCATTGCAGAGAAATCAACAGTGCTCAATTTCACCAATCAATAAAGAAACTCCCCATAATACAAAATTAGCTTGACCAATCATTTGACACTCTTAGCGAGTGTCACAATGAACCATGTATTATCCACTGCCTTTACAAAACATAATTACGTACTGTGCCTGATGTGACATCCACACAGAGATTCAAAACCTTTCAACATACAATCAAAAAGCTACATAAGCTATTCGGCTAACCTGCAATCAGAAAATGCCACATATGCCATACACTATAACAAGGGCAGACTTCTTCTATCTCCACCCAATCACATGACTTGGCTGTAACCAGAAGATATGTGGATGCACGCATTAATGACCGAGTAGGCTTACTACAAAGCAGCTGCCATCCTTTCGCACATCCTTTGGCTGCCGTGTCACGTTCCGACATGCACAAAACATAATCCTGCTTGCTCCTGCAACACACCTCACACAAACATCCACACCCACCCAGCTGCACAGCAAGGAGTCACTATATCCAACCAAATCATTTTAATGATATAAATCTAGCACGTTTGCAGCATACCTATACCAGTTGCACAATTACATCAATTTGGCATAACAAATTTATACAGGCTTACATGTTCGCTTGGAGAAAATCCTTCCACGAAATGCAGTTAATCCTGGCAATCAAAGGCCAATTCTCTTACAGCATCTGCAATTAGAAAGTCATGAAACGCTCTCACCTGCCACAGCAATCTGTGACAGGTCCAAACACCCCTAAGGACAGAAAAACCACAACCAGTCCTCACTGGCGATTCCAAAACTAAAAATCACAATGAATAAACAAACTTATATCATTACCTCTATCCGGTTATATGCTCTGTTCTAGTAGCGCTCTGAAGTAATCTCGAACCTGTCGCAAGTCAAATGCCGCAATGGAACTTTGTTCCCATTCTTCCCTCATACCGCCAAATGCATCCATCGTCGTACTCCCCAGATGTCAGTTTCACAGTCGCTCCTTGTACACACCTTTAGCTTACTGATGACCGATTTGCATGTACACTAAGATTGTCTTCAAGAAGGCTACTACTTGCATCCTTTACATCTAATAACACACTACAGCATATTCCTGCAACCAGAGAATTAATAGCCTGTCACCCCATGAACTAATGCTCACGGTGACAACACACATCTGTGATGTTCATTAAACACACAAAGCCACATACTCACAAAGTAGCCAATCTAACTGTTACCTCACAATTGGCTCTAAATCCCCCTACGATACTCCTCTTTCAAGTTGTCCAAAGCTGGTTACCCATTCCTAACGGGCCACAGACACAACTCGTCACACAATACCTGCTGGAGAGGAACCAAACAGCTTATCCCACATTTAAATGCCCCCACGTCAACCAAGGGTAACTATATAGACTATTACCTTACATAAAAGCAAGCAACCAGACTCACAGAATTAAGTGTATTATTACTGTTGCAAACTTACAGACTGGGTACCTCTTCAAGTCTCTCACTATGGCCGCAGATCAATGTGCCAAATACCTGTTGAAGAGAAAACAAGCACCCACCCCATTGCAGACAAATCAACAGTGCTCAATTTCACCAATCAATAAAGAAACTCCCCATAATGCAATATTAGCATCACCAATCATTTGACACTCTTAGCAAGTATCACAATGAACCATGTATTATCCACTGCCTTTACAAAACATAATTACGTACTGTGCCTGTTGTGACATCCACACAGACATTCAAAACTGTTCAATATATAATCAATAAGCTACATTAGCTATTCGGCTAACCTGCAATCAGAAAATGCCACATATGCCATACACTATAACAAGGGCAGACTTCTTCTATCTCCACCCAATCACATGACTTGGCTGTAACCAGAAGATATGTGGATGCACGCATTAATGACTGAGTAGGCTTACTACAAAGCAGCTGCCATCCTTTCGCACATCCTTTGGCTGCCGTGTCACGTTCCGACATGCACAAAACATAATCCTGCTTGCTCCTGCAACACACCTCACACAAACACCCACACCCACCCAGCTGCATAGCAAAGAGTCACTATATCCAACCAAATCATTTTAATGATATAAATCTAGCACGTTTGTAGAATTACCTATAGCAGTTGCACAATTACATCAATTTGGCATAACAAATTTATACAGGCTTACTTGTTCGCTGGGAGGAAATCCTTCCACGAAATGCAGTTAATCCTGGCAATCAAAGGCCAATTCTCTTACAGCATCTGCAATTAGAAAGTCATGAAACGCTCTCACCTGCCACAGCAATCTGTGACAGGTCAAAACACCCCTAAGGACAGAAAAACCACAACCAGTCCTCACTGGCGATTCCAAAACTAAAAATCACAATGAATAAACCAACTTATATCATTACCTCTATCCGGTTATATGCTCTGTTCTAGTAGCGCTCTCGAGTAATCTCGAACCTGTCGCAAGTCAAATGCCGCAATGGAACTTTGTTCCCATTCTTCCCTCATACCGCCAAATGCATCCCTCGTCGTACTCCGCAGATGTCAGTTTCACAGTCGCTCCTTGTACACACCTTTAGGTAACTGATGACCCACTTGCATGTTCACTAAGATTGTCTTCAAAAAGGCTACTACCTGCATCCTTTACATCTAATAACACACTACAGCATATTCCTGCAACCAGAGAATTAATAGCCTGTCACCCCATGAACTAATGCTCACGGTGACAACACACATCTGTGATGTTCATTAAACACACAAAGCCACATACTCACAAAGTAGCCAATCTAACTGTTACCTCACAATTGGCTCTAAATCCCCCTATGATACTCCTCTTTCAAGTTGTCCAAAGTTGGTTACCCATTCCTAACGAGCCACAGACACAACTCGTCACACAATACCTGCTGGAGAGGAACCAAACAGCTTATCCCACATTTAAATGCCCCCACGTCAACAAAGGGTAACTATCTAGACCATTACCTTACAAAAAAGCAAGCAACCAGACTCACAGAATTAAGTGTATTATTACTGTTGCAAACTTACAGACTGGGTACCTCTTCAAGTCTCTCACTATGGCCGGAGATCAATGTGCCAAATACCTGTTGAAGAGAAAACAAGCACCCACCCCATTGCAGACAAATCAACAGTGCTCAATTTCACCAATCAATAAAGAAACTCCCCTTAATGCAAAATTAGCTTTACCAATCATTTGACACTCTTAGCGAGTGTCACAATGAACCATGTATTATCCACTGCCTTTACAAAACATAATTACGTACTGTGCCTGTTGTGACATCCACACAGAGATTCAAAACTGTTCAATATATAATCAATAAGCTACATTAGCTATTCGGCTAACCTGCAATCAGAAAATGCCACATATGCCATACACTATAACAAGGGCAGACTTCTTCTATCTCTACCCAATCACATGACTTGGCTGTAACCAGAAGATATGTGGATGCACGCATTAATGACTGAGTAGGCTTACTACAAAGCAGCTGCCATCTTTTCGCACATCCTTTGGCTGCCGTGTCACGTTCCGACATGCACAAAACATAATCCTGCTTGCTCCTGCAACACACCTCACACAAACACCCACACCCACCCAGCTGCATAGCAAAGAGTCACTATATCCAACCAAATCATTTTAATGATATAAATCTAGCACGTTTGTAGAATTACCTATAGCAGTTGCACAATTACATCAATTTGGCATAACAAATTTATACAGGCTTACATGTTCGCTGGGAGAAAATCCTTCCACGAAATGCAGTTAATCCTGGCAATCAAAGGCCAATTCTCTTACAGCATCTGCAATTAGAAAGTCATGAAACGCTCTCACCTGCCACAGCAATCTGTGACAGGGCCAAACACCCCTAAGGACAGAAAAACCACAACCAGTCCTCACTGGCGATTCCAAAACTAAAAATCACAATGAATAAACAAACTTATATCATTACCTCTATCCGGTTATATGCTCTGTTCTAGTAGCGCTCTCGAGTAATCTCGAACCTGTCGCAAGTCAAATGCCGCAATGGAACATTGTTCCCATTCTTCCCTCATACCGCCAAATGCATCCCTCGTCGTACTCCGCAGATGTCAGTTTCACAGTCGCTCCTTGTACACACCTTTAGCTTACTGATGACCCATTTGCATGTTCACTAAGATTGTCTTCAAAAAGGCTACTACCTGCATCCTTTACATCTAATAACACACTACAGCATATTCCTGCAACCAGAGAATTAATAGCCTGTCACCCCATGAACTAATGCTCACGGTGACAACACACATCTGTGATGTTCATTAAACACACAAAGCCACATACTCACAAAGTAGCCAATCTAACTGTTACCTCACAATTGGCTCTAAATCCCCCTACGATACTCCTCTTTCAAGTTGTCCAAAGTTGGTTACCCATTCCTAACGGGCCACAGACACAACTCGTCACACAACACCTGCTGGAGAGGAACCAAACAGCTTATCCCACATTTAAATGCCCCCACGTCAACCAAGGGTAACTATCTAGACTATTACCTTACATAAAAGCAAGCAACCAGACTCACAGAATTAAGTGTATTATTACTGTTGCAAACTTACAGACTGGGTACCTCTTCAAGTCTCTCACTATGGCCGGAGATCAATGTGCCAAATACCTGTTAAAAAGAAAACAAGCACCCACCCCATTGCAGACAAATCAACAGTGCTCAATTTCACCAATCAATAAAGAAATTCCCCATAATGCAAAATTAGCTTCACCAATCATTTGACACTCTTAGCGAGTGTCACAATGAACCATGTATTATCCACTGCCTTTACAAAACATAATTACGTACTGTGCCTGTTGTGACTCCCACGCAGAGATTCAAAACAGTTCAATATACAATCAATAAGCTACATAAGCTATTCGGCTAACCTGCAATCAGAAAATGCCACATATGCCATACACTATAACAAGGGCAGACTTCTTCTATCTCCACCCAATCACATGACTTGGCTGTAACCAGAAGATATGTGGATGCACGCATTAATGACTGAGTAAGCTTACTACAAAGCAGCTGCAATCCTTTCGCACATCCTTTGGCTGCCGTGTCACGTTCCGACATGCACAAAACATAATCCTGCTTGCTCCTGCAACACACCTCACACAAACATCCACACCCACCCAGCTTCATAGCAAGGAGTCACTATATCCAACCAAATCATTTTCATGATATAAATCTAGCACGTTTGCAGCATACCTATAGCACTTGCACAATTACATCAATTTGGCATAACAAATTTATACAGGCTTACATGTTTGCTGGGAGAAAATCCTTCCACGAAATGCAGTTAATCCTGGCAATCAAAGGCCAATTCTCTTACAGCATCTGCAATTAGAAAGTCATGAAACGCTCTCACCTGCCACAGCAATCTGTGACAGGTCAAAACACCCCTAAGGACAGAAAAACCACAACCAATCCTCACTGGCGATTCCAAAACTAAAAATCACAATGAATAAACAAACTTATATCATTACCTCTATCCGGTTATATGCTCTGTTCTAGTAGCGCTCTCAAGTAATCTCGAACCTGTCGCAAGTCAAATGCCGCAATGGAACTTTGTTCCCATTCTTCCCTCATACCGCCAAATGCATCCATCGTCATACTCCGCAGATGTCAGTTTCACAGTCGCTCCTTGTACACACCTTTAGCTTACTGATGACCCATTTGCATGTTCACTAAGACTGTCTTCAACAAGGCTACTACTTGCATCCTTTACATCTAATAACACACTACAGCATATTCCTGCAACCAGAGAATTAATAGCCTGTCACCCCATGAACTAATGCTCACGGTGACAACACACATTTGTGATGTTCATTAAACACACAAAGCCACATACTCACAAAGTAGCCAATCTAACTGTTACCTCACAATTGGCTCTAAATCCCCCTACGATACTCCTCTTTCAAGTTGTCCAAAGTTGGTTACCCATTCCTAACGGACCACAGACACAACTCGTCACACAACACCTGCTGGAGAGGAACCAAACAGCTTATCCCACATTTAAATGCCCCCACGTCAACCAAGGGTAACTATCTAGACTATTACCTTACATAAAAGCAAGCAACCAGACTCACAGAATTAAGTGTATTATTACTGTTGCAAACTTACAGACTGGGTACCTCTTCAAGTCTCTCACTATGGCCGGAGATCAATGTGCCAAATACCTGTTGAAAAGAAAACAAGCACCCACCCCATTGCAGACAAATCAACAGTGCTCAATTTCACCAATCAATAAAGAAATTCCCCATAATGCAAAATTAGCTTCACCAATCATTTGACACTCTTAGCGAGTGTCACAATGAACCATGTATTATCCACTGCCTTTACAAAACATAATTACGTACTGTGCCTGTTGTGACATCCACACTGAGATTCAAAACCTTTCAACATACAATCAATAAGCTACATAAGCTATTCGGCTAACCTGCAATCAGAAAATGCCACATATGCCATACACTATAACAAGGGCAGACTTCTTCTATCTCCACCCAATCACATGACTTGGCTGTAACCAGAAGATATGTGGATGCACGCATTAATGACTGAGTAGGCTTACTACAAAGCAGCTGCCATCCTTTTGCACATCCTTTGGCTGCCGTGTCACGTTCCGACATGCACAAAACATAATCCTGCTTGCTCCTGCAACGCACCTCACACAAACACCCACACCCACCCAGCTGCATAGCAAAGAGTCACTATATCCAACCAAATCATTTTAATGATATAAATCTAGCACGTTTGTAGAATTACCTATAGCAGTTGCACAATTCAATCAATTTGGCATAACAAATTTATACAGGCTTACATGTTCGCTGGGAGAAAATCCTTCCACGAAATGCAGTTAATCCTGGCAATCAAAGGCCAATTCTCTTACAGCATCTGCAATTAGAAAGTCATGAAACGCTCTCACCTGCCACAGCAATCTGTGAGAGGTCCAAACACCCCTAAGGACAGAAAAACCACAACCAGTCCTCACTGGTGATTCCAAAACTAAAAATCACAATGAATAAACAAACTTATATCATTACCTCTATCCGGTTATATGCTCTGTGCTAGTAGCGCTCGCAATTAATCTCGAACCTGTCGCAAGTCAAATGCCGCAATCGAACTTTGTTCCCATTCATCCCTCATAGCGCCAAACGCATCCATCGTCGTACTCCGCAGATGTCAGTTTCACAGTCGCTCCTTGTACACACCTTTAGCTTACTGATGACCGATCTGCATGTTCACTAAGATTGTCTTCAAGAAGGCTACTACTTGCATCCTTTACATCTAATAACACACTACAGCATATTCCTGCAACCAGAGAATTAATAGCCTGTCACCCCATGAACTAATGCTCACGGTGACAACACACATCTGTGATGTTCATTAAACACACAAAGCCACATACTCACAAAGTAGCCAATCTAACTGTTACCTCACAATTGGCTCTAAATCCCCCTACGATACTCCTCTTTCAAGTTGTCCAAAGTTGGTTACCCATTCCTAACGGGCCACAGTCCACAACTCGTCACACAACACCTGCTGGAGAGGAACCAAACAGCTTATCCCACATTTAAATGCCCCCACGTCAACCAAGGGTAACTATCTAGACTATTACCTTACATAAAAGCAAGCAACCAGACTCACAGAATTAAGTGTATTATTACTGTTGCAAACTTACAGACTGGGTACCTCTTCAAGTCTCTCACTATGGCCGGAGATCAATGTGCCAAATACCTGTTAAAAAGAAAACAAGCACCCACCCCATTGCAGACAAATCAACAGTGCTCAATTTCACCAATCAATAAAGAAACTCCCCATAATGCAAAATTAGCTTCACCAATCATTTGACACTCCTAGCGAGTGTCACAATGAACCATGTATTATCCACTGCCTTTACAAAACATAATTACGTACTGTGCCTGTTGTGACTCCCACGCAGAGATTCAAAACTGTTCAATATACAATCAATAAGCTACATAAGCTATTCGGCTAACCTGCAATCAGAAAATGCCACATATGCCATACACTATAACAAGGGCAGACTTCTTCTATCTCCACCCAATCACATGACTTGGCTGTAACCAGAAGATATGTGGATGCACGCATTAATGACTGAGTAGGCTTACTACAAAGCAGCTGCCATCCTTTCGCACATCCTTTGGCTGCCGTGTCACGTTCCAACATGCACAAAACATAATCCTGCTTGCTCCTGCAACACACCTCACACAAACACCCACACCCACCCAGCTGCATAGCAAAGAGTCACTATATCCAACCAAATCATTTTAATGATATAAATCTAGCACGTTTGCAGCATACCTATAGCACTTGCACAATTACATCAATTTGGCATAACAAATTTATACAGGCTTACATGTTTGCTGGGAGAAAATCCTTCCACGAAATGCAGTTAATCCTGGCAATCAAAGGCCAATTCTCCTACAGCATCTGCAATTAGAAAGTCATGAAACGCTCTCACTTGCCACAGCAATCTGTGACAGGTCCAAACACCCCTAAGGACAGAAAAACCACAACCAATCCTCACTGGCGATTCCAAAACTAAAAATCACAATGAATAAACAAACTTATATCATTACCTCTATCCGGTTATATGCTCTGTTCTAGTAGCGCTCTCGAGTAATCTCGAACCTGTCGCAAGTCAAATGCCGCAATGGAACTTTGTTCCCATTCTTCCCTCATACCGCCAAATGCATCCATCGTCATAGTCCGCAGATGTCAGTTTCACAGTCGCTCCTTGTACACACCTTTAGCTTACTGATGACTCATTTGCATGTTCACTAAGACTGTCTTCAACAAGGCTACTACCTGCATCCTTTACATCTAATAACACACTACAGCATATTCCTGCAACCAGAGAATTAATAGCCTGTCACCCCATGAACTAATGCTCACGGTGACAACACACATCTGTGATGTTCATTAAACACACAAAGCCACATACTCACAAAGTAGCCAATCTAACTGTTACCTCACAATTGGCTCTAAATCCCCCTACGTTACTCCTCTTTCAAGTTGTCCAAAGTTGGTTACCCATTCCTAACGGGCCACAGACACAACTCGTCACACAACACCTGCTGGAGAGGAACCAAACAGCTTATTCCACATTTAAATGCCCCCACGTCACCCAAGGGTAACTATCTAGACTATTACCTTACATAAAAGCAAGCAACCAGACTAACAGAATTAAGTGTATTATTACTGTTGCAAACTTACAGACTGGGTACCTCTTCAAGTCTCTCACTATGGCCGGAGATCAATGTGCCAAATACCTGTTGAAGAGAAAACAAGCACCCACCCCATTGCAGACAAATCAACAGTGCTCAATTTCACCAATCAATAAAGAAATTCCCCATAATGCAAAATTAGCTTCACCAATCATTTGACACTCTTAGCGAGTGTCACAATGAACCATGTATTATCCACTGCCTTTACAAAACATAATTACATACTGTGCCTGTTGTGACATCCACACTGAGATTCAAAACCTTTCAACATACAATCAATAAGCTACATAAGCTATTCGGCTAACCTGCAATCAGAAAATGCCACATATGCCATACACTATAACAAGGGCAGACTTCTTCTATCTCCACCCAATCACATGACTTGGCTGTAACCAGAAGATATGTGGATGCACGCATTAATGACTGAGTAGGCTTACTACAAAGCAGCTGCCATCCTTTCGCAGATCCTTTGGCTGCCGTGTCACGTTCCGACATGCACAAAACATAATCCTGCTTGCTCCTGCAACACACCTCACACAAACACCCACACCCACCCAGCTGCATAGCAAAGAGTCACTATATCCAACCAAATCATTTTAATGATATAAATCTAGCACGTTTGTAGAATTACCTATAGCAGTTGCACAATTACATCAATTTGGCATAACAAATTTATACAGGCTTACATGTTCGCTGGGAGAAAATCCTTCCACGAAATGCAGTTAATCCTGGCAATCAAAGGCCAATTCTCTTACAGCATCTGCAATTAGAAAGTCATGAAACGCTCTCACCTGCCACAGCAATCTGTGACAGGTTCAAACACCCCTAAGGACAGAAAAACCACAACCAGTCCTCACTGGCGATTCCAAAACTAAAAATCACAATGAATAAACAAACTTATATCATTACCTCTATCCGGTTATATGCTCTGTTCTAGTAGCGCTCTCGAGTAATCTCGAACCTGTCGCAAGTCAAATGCCGCAATGGAACTTTGTTCCCATTCTTCCCTCATACCGCCAAATGCATCCATCGTCGTACTCCGCAGATGTCAGTTTCACAGTCGCTCCTTGTACACACCTTTAGCTTACTGATGACCCATTTGCATGTTCACTAAGATTGTCTTCAAAAAGGCTACTACCTGCATCCTTTACATCTAATAACACACTACAGCATATTCCTGCAACCAGAGAATTAATAGCCTGTCACCCCATGAACTAATGCTCACGGTGACAACACACATCTGTGATGTTCATTAAACACACAAAGCCACATACTCACAAAGTAGCCAATCTAACTGTTACCTCACAATTGGCTCTAAATCCCCCTACGATACAACTCTTTCAAGTTGTCCAAAGTTGGTTACCCATTCCTAACGGGCCACAGACACAACTCGTCACACAACACCTGCTGGAGAGGAACCAAACAGCTTATCCCACATTTAAATGCCCCCACGTCAACCAAGGGTAACTATCTAGACTATTACCTTACATAAAAGCAAGCAACTAGACTCACAGAATTAAGTGTATTATTACTGTTGCAAACTTACAGACTGGGTACCTCTTCAAGTCTCTCACTATGGCCGGAGATCAATGTGCCAAATACCTGTTGAAGAGAAAACAAGCACCCACCCCATTGCAGACAAATCAACAGTGCTCAATTTCACCAATCAATAAAGAAACTCCCCATAATGCAATATTAGCTTCACCAATCATTTGACACTCTTAGCGAGTGTCACAATGAACCATGTATTATCCACTGCCTTTACAAAACATAATTACGTACTGTGCCTGTTGTGACTCCCACGCAGAGATTCAAAACTGTTCAATATACAATCAATAAGCTACATAAGCTATTCGGCTAACCTGCAATCAGAAAATGCCACATATGCCATACACTATAACAAGGGCAGACTTCTTCTATCTCCACCCAATCACATGACTTGGCTGTAACCAGAAGATATGTGGATGCACGCATTAATGACAGAGTAGGCTTACTACAAAGCAGCTGCCATCTTTTCGCACATCCTTTGGCTGCCGTGTCACGTTCCGACATGCACAAAACATAATCCTTCTTGCTCCTGCAACACACCTCACACAAACACCCACACCCACCCAGCTGCATAGCAAAGAGTCACTATATCCAACCAAATCATTTTAATGATATAAATCTAGCACGATTGTAGAATTACCTATAGCAGTTGCACAATTACATCAATTTGGCATAACAAATTTATACAGGCTTACATGTTCGCTGGGAGAAAATCCTTCCACGAAATGCAGTTAATCCTGGCAATCAAAGGCCAATTCTCTTACAGCATCTGCAATTAGAAAGTCATGAAACGCTCTCACCTGCCACAGCAATCTGTGAC
Source organism: Schistocerca piceifrons (assembly GCF_021461385.2). Classification (NCBI taxonomy): domain Eukaryota; kingdom Metazoa; phylum Arthropoda; class Insecta; order Orthoptera; family Acrididae; genus Schistocerca; species Schistocerca piceifrons. Next base: position 400,912,245 of record NC_060138.1, on the reverse strand, counting down.
AGGTCCAAACACCCCTAAGGACAGAAAAACCACAACCAGTCCTCACTGGCGATTCCAAAACTAAAAATCACAATGAATAAACAAACTTATATCATTACCTCTATCCGGTTATATGCTCTGTTCTAGTAGCGCTCTCGAGTAATCTCGAACCTGTCGCAAGTCAAATGCCGCAATGGAACTTTGTTCCCATTCTTCCCTCATACCGCAAAATGCATCCATTGTCGTACTCCGCAGATGTCAGTTTCACAGTCGCTCCTTGTACACACCTTTAGCTTACTGATGACCCATTTGCATGTTCACTAAGATTGTCTTCAAAAAGGCTACTACCTGCATCCTTCACATCTAATAACACACTACAGCATATTCCTGCAACCAGAGAATTAATAGCCTGTCACCCCATGAACTAATGCTCACGGTGACAACACACATCTGTGATGTTCATTAAACACACAAAGCCACATACTCACAAAGTAGCCAATCTAACTGTTACCTCACAATTGGCTCTAAATCCCCCTACGATACTCCTCTTTCAAGTTGTCCAAAGTTGGTTACCCATTCCTAACGGGCCACAGACACAACTCGTCACACAACACCTGCTGGAGAGGAACCAAACAGCTTATCCCACATTTAAATGCCCCCACGTCAACCAAGGGTAACTATCTAGACTATTACCTTACATAAAAGCAAGCAACCAGACTCACAGAATTAAGTGTATTATTACTGTTGCAAACTTACAGACTGGGTACCTCTTCAAGTCTCTCACTATGGCCGGAGATCAATGTGCCAAATACCTGTTGAAAAGAAAACAAGCACCCACCCCATTGCAGACAAATCAACAGTGCTCAATTTCACCAATCAATAAAGAAACTCCCCATAATGCAAAATTAGCTTCACCAATCATTTGACACTCTTAGCGAGTGTCACAATGAACCATGTATTATCCACTGCCTTTACAAAACATAATTACGTACTGTGCCTGTTGGGACATCCACACAGAGATTCAAAACCTTTCAACATACAATCAATAAGCTACATAAGCTATTCGGCTAACCTGCAATCAGAAAATGCCACATATGCCATACACTATAACAAGGGCAGACTTCTTCTATCTCCACCCAATCACATGACTTGGGTGTAACCAGATGATATGTGGATGCACGCATTAATGACTGAGTAGGCTTACTACAAAGCAGCTGCCATCCTTTCGCACATCCTTTGGCTGCCGTGTCACGTTCCGACACGCACAAAACATAATCCTGCTTGCTCCTGCAACACACCTCACACAAACACCCACACCCACCCAGCTGCATAGCAAAGAGTCACTATATCCAACCAAATCATTTTAATGATATAAATCTAGCACGTTTGTAGAATTACCTATAGCAGTTGCACAATTACATCAATTTGGCATAACAAATTTATACAGGCTTACATGTTCGCTGGGAGAAAATCCTTCCACGAAATGCAGTTAATCCTGGCAATCAAAGGCCAATTCTCTTACAGCATCTGCAATTAGAAAGTCATGAAACGCTCTCACCTGCCACAGCAATCTGTGACAGGTCCAAACACCCCTAAGGACAGAAAAACCACAACCAGTCCTCACTGGCGATTCCAAAACTAAAAATCACAATGAATAAACAAACTTATATCATTACCTCTATCCGGTTATATGCTCTGTTCTAGTAGCGCTCTCGAGTAATCTCGAACCTGTCGCAAGTCAAATGCCGCAATGGAACTTTGTTCCCATTCTTCCCTCATACCGCCAAATGCATCCATTGTCGTACTCCGCAGATGTCAGTTTCACAGTCGCTCCTTGTACACACCTTTAGCTTACTGATGACCCATTTGCATGTTCACTAAGATTGTCTTCAAAAAGGCTACTACCTGCATCCTTCACATCTAATAACACACTACAGCATATTCCTGCAACCAGAGAATTAATAGCCTGTCACCCCATGAACTAATGCTCACGGTGACAACACACATCTGTGATGTTCATTAAACACACAAAGCCACATACTCACAAAGTAGCCAATCTAACTGTTACCTCACAATTGGCTCTAAATCCCCCTACGATACTCCTCTTTCAAGTTGTCCAAAGTTGGTTACCCATTCCTAACGGGCCACAGACACAACTCGTCACACAACACCTGCTGGAGAGGAACCAAACAGCTTATCCCACATTTAAATGCCCCCACGTCAACCAAGGGTAACTATCTAGACTATTACCTTACATAAAAGCAAGCAACCAGACTCACAGAATTAAGTGTATTATTACTGTTGCAAACTTACAGACTGGGTACCTCTTCAAGTCTCTCACTATGGCCGGAGATCAATGTGCCAAATACCTGTTGAAAAGAAAACAAGCACCCACCCCATTGCAGACAAATCAACAGTGCTCAATTTCACCAATCAATAAAGAAATTCCCCATAATGCAAAATTAGCTTCACCAATCATTTGACACTCTTAGCGAGTGTCACAATGAACCATGTATTATCCACTGCCTTTACAAAACATAATTACATACTGTGCCTGTTGTGACATCCACACTGAGATTCAAAACCTTTCAACATACAATCAATAAGCTACATAAGCTATTCGGCTAACCTGCAATCAGAAAATGCCACATATGCCATACACTATAACAAGGGCAGACTTCTTCTATCTCCACCCAATCACATGACTTGGCTGTAACCAGAAGATATGTGGATGCACGCATTAATGACTGAGTAGGTTTACTACAAAGCAGCTGCCATCCTTTCGCACATCCTTTGGCTGCCGTGTCACGTTCCGACATGCACAAAACATAATCCTGCTTGCTCCTGCAACACACCTCACACAAACACCCACACCCACCCAGCTGCATAGCAAAGAGTCACTATATCCAACCAAATCATTTTAATGATATAAATCTAGCACGTTTGTAGAATTACCTATAGCAGTTGCACAATTACATCAATTTGGCATAACAAATTTATACAGGCTTACTTGTTCGCTGGGAGGAAATCCTTCCACGAAATGCAGTTAATCCTGGCAATCAAAGGCCAATTCTCTTACAGCATCTGCAATTAGAAAGTCATGAAACGCTCTCACCTGCCACAGCAATCTGTGACAGGTCAAAACACCCCTAAGGACAGAAAAACCACAACCAGTCCTCACTGGCGATTCCAAAACTAAAAATCACAATGAATAAACAAACTTATATCATTACCTCTATCCGCTTATATGCTCTGTTCTAGTAGCGCTCTCGAGTAATCTCGAACCTGTCGCAAGTCAAATGCCGCAATCGAACTTTGTTCCCATTCTTCCCTCATACCGCCAAATGCATCCCTCGTCGTACTCCGCAGATGTCAGTTTCACAGTCGCTCCTTGTACACACCTTTAGGTAACTGATGACCCACTTGCATGTTCACTAAGATTGTCTTCAAAAAGGCTACTACCTGCATCCTTTACATCTAATAACACACTACAGCATATTCCTGCAACCAGAGAATTAATAGCCTGTCACCCCATGAACTAATGCTCACGGTGACAACACACATCTGTGATGTTCATTAAACACACAAAGCCACATACTCACAAAGTAGCCAATCTAACTGTTACCTCACAATTGGCTCTAAATCCCCCTACGATACTCCTCTTTCAAGTTGTCCAAAGTTGGTTACCCATTCCTAACGGGCCACAGACACGACTCGTCACACAACACCTGCTGGAGAGGAACCAAACAGCTTATCCCACATTTAAATGCCCCCACGTCAACCAAGGGTAACTATCTAGACTATTACCTTACATAAAAGCAAGCAACCAGACTCACAGAATTAAGTGTATTATTACTGTTGCAAACTTACAGACTGGGTACCTCTTCAAGTCTCTCACTATGGCCGGAGATCAATGTGCCAAATACCTGTTGAAGAGAAAACAAGCACCCACCCCATTGCAGACAAATCAACAGTGCTCAATTTCACCAATCAATAAAGAAACTCCCCATAATGCAATATTAGCATCACCAATCATTTGACACTCTTAGCGAGTATCACAATGAACCATGTATTATCCACTGCCTATACAAAACATAATTACGTACTGTGCCTGTTGTGACATCCACACAGAGATTCAAAACTGTTCAATATATAATCAATAAGCTACATTAGCTATTCGGCTAACCTGCAATTAGAAAATGCCACATATGCCATACACTATAACAAGGGCAGACTTCTTCTATCTCCACCCAATCACATGACTTGGCTGTAACCAGAAGATATGTGGATGCACGCATTAATGACTGAGTAGGCTTACTACAAAGCAGCTGCCATCCTTTCGCACATCCTTTGGCTGCCGTGTCACGTTCCGACATGCACAAAACATAATCCTGCATGCTCCTGCAACACACCTCACACAAACATCCACACCCACCCAGCTTCATAGCAAGGAGTCACTATATCCAACCAAATCATTTTCATGATATAAATCTAGCACGTTTGCAGCATACCTATAGCACTTGCACAATTACATCAATTTGGCATAACAAATTTATACAGGCTTACATGTTTGCTGGGAGAAAATCCTTCCACGAAATGCAGTTAATCCTGGCAATCAAAGGCCAATTCTCTTACAGCATCTGCAATTAGAAAGTCATGAAACGCTCTCACCTGCCACAGCAATCTGTGACAGGTCAAAACACCCCTAAGGACAGAAAAACCACAACCAATCCTCACTGGCGATTCCAAAACTAAAAATCACAATGAATAAACAAACTTATATCATTACCTCTATCCGGTTATATGCTCTGTTCTAGTAGCGCTCTCAAGTAATCTCGAACCTGTCGCAAGTCAAATGCCGCAATCGAACTTTGTTCCCATTCTTCCCTCATACCGCCAAATGCATCCATCGTCATACTCCGCAGATGTCAGTTTCACAGTCGCTCCTTGTACACACCTTTAGCTTACTGATGACCCATTTGCATGTTCACTAAGACTGTCTTCAACAAGGCTACTACTTGCATCCTTTACATCTAATAACACACTACAGCATATTCCTGCAACCAGAGAATTAATAGCCTGTCACCCCATGAACTAATGCTCACGGTGACAACACACATCTGTGATGTTCATTAAACACACAAAGCCACATACTCACAAAGTAGCCAATCTAACTGTTACCTCACAATTGGCTCTAAATCCCCCTACGATACTCCTCTTTCAAGTTGTCCAAAGTTGGTTACCCATTCCTAACGGGCCACAGACACAACTCGTCACACAACACCTGCTGGAGAGGAACCAAACAGCTTATCCCACATTTAAATGCCCCCACGTCAACCAAGGGTAACTATCTAGACTATTACCTTACATAAAAGCAAGCAACCAGACTCACAGAATTAAGTGTATTATTACTGTTGCAAACTTACAGACTGGGTACCTCTTCAAGTCTCTCACTATGGCCGGAGATCAATGTGCCAAATACCTGTTGAAAAGAAAACAAGCACCCACCCCATTGCAGACAAATCAACAGTGCTCAATTTCACCAATCAATAAAGAAATTCCCCATAATGCAAAATTAGCTTCACCAATCATTTGACACTCTTAGCGAGTGTCACAATGAACCATGTATTATCCACTGCCTTTACAAAACATAATTACGTACTGTGCCTGTTGTGACATCCACACTGAGATTCAAAACCTTTCAACATACAATCAATAAGCTACATAAGCTATTCGGCTAACCTGCAATCAGAAAATGCCACATATGCCATACACTATAACAAGGGCAGACTTCTTCTATCTCCACCCAATCACATGACTTGGCTGTAACCAGAAGATATGTGGATGCACGCATTAATGACCGAGTAGGCTTACTACAAAGCAGCTGCCATCCTTTTGCACATCCTTTGGCTGCCGTGTCACGTTCCGACATGCACAAAACATAATCCTGCTTGCTCCTGCAACGCACCTCACACAAACACCCACACCCACCCAGCTGCATAGCAAAGAGTCACTATATCCAACCAAATCATTTTAATGATATAAATCTAGCACGTTTGTAGAATTACCTATAGCAGTTGCACAATTCAATCAATTTGGCATAACAAATTTATACAGGCTTACATGTTCGCTGGGAGAAAATCCTTCTACGAAATGCAGATAATCCTGGCAATCAAAGGCCAATTCTCTTACAGCATCTGCAATTAGAAAGTCATGAAACGCTCTCACCTGCCACAGCAATCTGTGACAGGTCCAAACACCCCTAAGGACAGAAAAACCACAACCAGTCCTCACTGGTGATTCCAAAACTAAAAATCACAATGAATAAACAAACTTATATCATTACCTCTATCCGGTTATATGCTCTGTGCTAGTAGCGCTCGCAAGTAATCTCGAACCTGTCGCAAGTCAAATGCCGCAATCGAACTTTGTTCCCATTCATCCCTCATAGCGCCAAACGCATCCATCGTCGTACTCCGCAGATGTCAGTTTCACAGTCGCTCCTTGTACACACCTTTAGCTTACTGATGACCGATCTGCATGTTCACTAAGATTGTCTTCAAGAAGGCTACTACTTGCATCCTTTACATCTAATAACACACTACAGCATATTCCTGCAACCAGAGAATTAATAGCCTGTCACCCCATGAACTAATGCTCACGGTGACAACACACATCTGTGATGTTCATTAAACACACAAAGCCACATACTCACAAAGTAGCCAATCTAACTGTTACCTCACGATTGGCTCTAAATCCCCCTACGATACTCCTCTTTCAAGTTGTCCAAAGTTGGTTACCCATTCCTAACGGGCCACAGTCCACAACTCGTCACACAACACCTGCTGGAGAGGAACCAAACAGCTTATCCCACATTTAAATGCCCCCACGTCAACCAAGGGTAACTATCTAGACTATTACCTTAGATAAAAGCAAGCAACCAGACTCACAGAATTAAGTGTATTATTACTGTTGCAAACTTACAGACTGGGTACCTCTTCAAGTCTCTCACTTTGGCCGGAGATCAATGTGCCAAATACCTGTTAAAAAGAAAACAAGCACCCACCCCATTGCAGACAAATCAACAGTGCTCAATTTCACCAATCAATAAAGAAATTCCCCATAATGCAAAATTAGCTTCACCAATCATTTGACACTCTTAGCGAGTGTCACAATGAACCATGTATTATCCACTGCCTTTACAAAACATAATTACGTACTGTGCCTGTTGTGACATCCACACAGAGATTCAAAACCTTTCAACATACAATCAATAAGCTACATAAGCTATTCGGCTAACCTGCAATCAGAAAATGCCACATATGCCATACACTATAACAAGGGCAGACTTCTTCTATCTCCACCCAATCACATGACTTGGCTGTAACCAGAAGATATGTGGATGCACGCATTAATGACTGAGTAGGCTTACTACAAAGCAGCTGCCATCCTTTCGCACATCCTTTGGCTGCCGTGTCACGTTCCGACATGCACAAAACATAATCCTGCTTGCTCCTGCAACACACCTCACACAAACATCCACACCCACCCAGCTGCATAGCAAGGAGTCACTATATCCAACCAAATCATTTTAATGATATAAATCTAGCACGTTTGCAGCATACCTATACCAGTTGCACAATTACATCAATTTGGCATAACAAATTTATACAGGCTTACTTGTTCGCTGGGAGGAAATCCTTCCACGAAATGCAGTTAATCCTGGCAATCAAAGGCCAATTCTCTTACAGCATCTGCAATTAGAAAGTCATGAAACGCTCTCACCTGCCACAGCAATCTGTGACAGGTCAAAACACCCCTAAGGACAGAAAAACCACAACCAATCCCCACTGGCGATTCCAAAACTAAAAATCACAATGAATAAACAAACTTATATCATTACCTCTATCCGGTTATATGCTCTGTTCTAGTAGCGCTCTCAAGTAATCTCGAACCTGTCGCAAGTCAAATGCCGCAATGGAACTTTGTTCCCATTCTTCCCTCATACCGCCAAATGCATCCATCGTCATACTCCGCAGATGTCAGTTTCACAGTCGCTCCTTGTACACACCTTTAGCTTACTGATGACCCATTTGCATGTTCACTAAGACTGTCTTCAACAAGGCTACTACTTGCATCCTTTACATCTAATAACAGACTACAGCATATTCCTGCAACCAGAGAATTAATAGCCTGTCACCCCATGAACTAATGCTCACGGTGACAACACACATCTGTGATGTTCATTAAACACACAAAGCCACATACTCACAAAGTAGTCAATCTAACTGTTACCTCACGATTGGCTCTAAACCCCCCTACGATACTCCTCTTTCAAGTTGTCCAAAGTTGGTTACCCATTCCTAACGGGCCACAGTACACAACTCGTCACACAAAACCTGCTGGAGAGGAACCAAACAGCTTATCCCACATTTAAATGCCCCCATGTCAACCAAGGGTAACTATCTAGACTATTACCTTACATGAAAGCAAGCAACCAGACTCACAGAATTAAGTGTATTATTACTGGTGCAAACTTACAGACTGGGTACCTCTTCAAGTCTCTCACTATGGGCGGAGATCAATGTGCCAAATACCTGTTGAAGAGAAAACAAGCACCCACCCCATTGCAGACAAATCAACAGTGCTCAATTTCACCAATCAATAAAGAAACTCCCCATAATGCAATATTAGCATCACCAATCATTTGACACTCTTAGCAAGTATCACAATGAACCATGTATTATCCACTGCCTTTACAAAACATAATTACGTACTGTGCCTGTTGTGACATCCACACAGACATTCAAAACTGTTCAATATATAATCAATAAGCTACATTAGCTATTCGGCTAACCTGCAATCAGAAAATGCCACATATGCCATACACTATAACAAGGGCAGACTTCTTCTATCTCCACCCAATCACATGACTTGGCTGTAACCAGAAGATATGTGGATGCACGCATTAATGACTGAGTAGGCTTACTACAAAGCAGCTGCCATCCTTTCGCACATCCTTTGGCTGCCGTGTCACGTTCCGACATGCACAAAACATAATCCTGCTTGCTCCTGCAACACACCTCACACAAACACCCACACCCACCCAGCTGCATAGCAAAGAGTCACTATATCCAACCAAATCATTTTAATGATATAAATCTAGCACGTTTGTAGAATTACCTATAGCAGTTGCACAATTACATCAATTTGGCATAACAAATTTATACAGGCTTACTTGTTCGCTGGGAGGAAATCCTTCCACGAAATGCAGTTAATCCTGGCAATCAAAGGCCAATTCTCTTACAGCATCTGCAATTAGAAAGTCATGAAACGCTCTCACCTGCCACAGCAATCTGTGACAGGTCAAAACACCCCTAAGGACAGAAAAACCACAACCAGTCCTCACTGGTGATTCCAAAACTAAAAATCACAATGAATAAACAAACTTATATCATTACCTCTATCCGCTTATATGCTCTGTTCTAGTAGCGCTCTCGAGTAATCTCGAACCTGTCGCAAGTCAAATGCCGCAATCGAACTTTGTTCCCATTCTTCCCTCATACCGCCAAATGCATCCCTCGTCGTACTCCGCAGATGTCAGTTTCACAGTCGCTCCTTGTACACACCTTTAGGTAACTGATGACCCACTTGCATGTTCACTAAGATTGTCTTCAAAAAGGCTACTACCTGCATCCTTTACATCTAATAACACACTACAGCATATTCCTGCAACCAGAGAATTAATAGCCTGTCACCCCATGAACTAATGCTCACGGTGACAACACACATCTGTGATGTTCATTAAACACACAAAGCTACATACTCACAAAGTAGCCAATCTAACTGTTACCTCACAATTGGCTCTAAATCCCCCTACGATACTCCTCTTTCAAGTTGTCCAAAGTTGGTTACCCATTCCTAACGGGCCACAGACACGACTCGTCACACAACACCTGCTGGAGAGGAACCAAACAGCTTATCCCACATTTAAATGCCCCCACGTCAACCAAGGGTAACTATCTAGACTATTACCTTACATAAAAGCAAGCAACCAGACTCACAGAATTAAGTGTATTATTACTGTTGCAAACTTACAGACTGGGTACCTCTTCAAGTCTCTCACTATGGGCGGAGATCAATGTGCCAAATACCTGTTGAAGAGAAAACAAGCACCCACCCCATTGCAGACAAATCAACAGTGCTCAATTTCACCAATCAATAAAGAAACTCCCCATAATGCAATATTAGCATCACCAATCATTTGACACTCTTAGCGAGTATCACAATGAACCATGTATTATCCACTGCCTATACAAAACATAATTACGTACTGTGCCTGTTGTGACATCCACACAGAGATTCAAAACTGTTCAATATATAATCAATAAGCTACATTAGCTATTCGGCTAACCTGCAATTAGAAAATGCCACATATGCCATACACTATAACAAGGGCAGACTTCTTCTATCTCCACCCAATCACATGACTTGGCTGTAACCAGAAGATATGTGGATGCACGCATTAATGACTGAGTAGGCTTACTACAAAGCAGCTGCCATCCTTTCGCACATCCTTTGGCTGCCGTGTCACGTTCCGACATGCACAAAACATAATCCTGCATGCTCCTGCAACACACTTCACACAAACATCCACACCCACCCAGCTTCATAGCAAGGAGTCACTATATCCAACCAAATCATTTTCATGATATAAATCTAGCACGTTTGCAGCATACCTATAGCACTTGCACAATTACATCAATTTGGCATAACAAATTTATACAGGCTTACATGTTTGCTGGGAGAAAATCCTTCCACGAAATGCAGTTAATCCTGGCAATCAAAGGCCAATTCTCTTACAGCATCTGCAATTAGAAAGTCATGAAACGCTCTCACCTGCCACAGCAATCTGTGACAGGTCAAAACACCCCTAAGGACAGAAAAACCACAACCAATCCTCACTGGCGATTCCAAAACTAAAAATCACAATGAATAAACAAACTTATATCATTACCTCTATCCGGTTATATGCTCTGTTCTAGTAGCGCTCTCAAGTAATCTCGAACCTGTCGCAAGTCAAATGCCGCAATCGAACTTTGTTCCCATTCTTCCCTCATACCGCCAAATGCATCCAACGTCATACTCCGCAGATGTCAGTTTCACAGTCGCTCCTTGTACACACCTTTAGCTTACTGATGACCCATTTGCATGTTCACTAAGACTGTCTTCAACAAGGCTACTACTTGCATCCTTTACATCTAATAACACACTACAGCATATTCCTGCAACCAGAGAATTAATAGCCTGTCACCCCATGAACTAATGCTCACGGTGACAACACACATCTGTGATGTTCATTAAACACACAAAGCCACATACTCACAAAGTAGCCAATCTAACTGTTACCTCACAATTGGCTCTAAATCCCCCTACGATACTCCTCTTTCAAGTTGTCCAAAGTTGGTTACCCATTCCTAACGGGCCACAGACACAACTCGTCACACAACACCTGCTGGAGAGGAACCAAACAGCTTATCCCACATTTAAATGCCCCCACGTCAACCAAGGGTAACTATCTAGACTATTACCTTACATAAAAGCAAGCAACCAGACTCACAGAATTAAGTGTATTATTACTGTTGCAAACTTACAGACTGGGTACCTCTTCAAGTCTCTCACTATGGCCGGAGATCAATGTGCCAAATACCTGTTGAAAAGAAAACAAGCACCCACCCCATTGCAGACAAATCAACAGTGCTCAATTTCACCAATCAATAAAGAAATTCCCCATAATGCAAAATTAGCTTCACCAATCATTTGACACTCTTAGCGAGTGTCACAATGAACCATGTATTATCCACTGCCTTTACAAAACATAATTACGTACTGTGCCTGTTGTGACATCCACACTGAGATTCAAAACCTTTCAACATACAATCAATAAGCTACATAAGCTATTCGGCTAACCTGCAATCAGAAAATGCCACATATGCCATACACTATAACAAGGGCAGACTTCTTCTATCTCCACCCAATCACATGACTTGGCTGTAACCAGAAGATATGTGGATGCACGCATTAATGACCGAGTAGGCTTACTACAAAGCAGCTGCCATCCTTTTGCACATCCTTTGGCTGCCGTGTCACGTTCCGACATGCACAAAACATAATCCTGCTTGCTCCTGCAACGCACCTCACACAAACACCCACACCCACCCAGCTGCATAGCAAAGAGTCACTATATCCAACCAAATCATTTTAATGATATAAATCTAGCACGTTTGTAGAATTACCTATAGCAGTTGCACAATTCAATCAATTTGGCATAACAAATTTATACAGGCTTACATGTTCGCTGGGAGAAAATCCTTCTACGAAATGCAGATAATCCTGGCAATCAAAGGCCAATTCTCTTACAGCATCTGCAATTAGAAAGTCATGAAACGCTCTCACCTGCCACAGCAATCTGTGACAGGTCCAAACACCCCTAAGGACAGAAAAACCACAACCAGTCCTCACTGGTGATTCCAAAACTAAAAATCACAATGAATAAACAAACTTATATCATTACCTCTATCCGGTTATATGCTCTGTGCTAGTAGCGCTCGCAAGTAATCTCGAACCTGTCGCAAGTCAAATGCCGCAATCGAACTTTGTTCCCATTCATCCCTCATAGCGCCAAACGCATCCATCGTCGTACTCCGCAGATGTCAGTTTCACAGTCGCTCCTTGTACACACCTTTAGCTTACTGATGACCGATCTGCATGTTCACTAAGATTGTCTTCAAGAAGGCTACTACTTGCATCCTTTACATCTAATAACACACTACAGCATATTCCTGCAACCAGAGAATTAATAGCCTGTCACCCCATGAACTAATGCTCACGGTGACAACACACATCTGTGATGTTCATTAAACACACAAAGCCACATACTCACAAAGTAGCCAATCTAACTGTTACCTCACGATTGGCTCTAAATCCCCCTACGATACTCCTCTTTCAAGTTGCCCAAAGTTGGTTACCCATTCCTAACGGGCCACAGTACACAACTCGTCACACAACACCTGCTGGAGAGGAACCAAACAGCTTATCCCACATTTAAATGCCCCCACGTCAACCAAGGGTAACTATCTAGACTATTACCTTAGATAAAAGCAAGCAACCAGACTCACAGAATTAAGTGTATTATTACTGTTGCAAACTTACAGACTGGGTACCTCTTCAAGTCTCTCACTTTGGCCGGAGATCAATGTGCCAAATACCTGTTAAAAAGAAAACAAGCACCCACCCCATTGCAGACAAATCAACAGTGCTCAATTTCACCAATCAATAAAGAAATTCCCCATAATGCAAAATTAGCTTCACCAATCATTTGACACTCTTAGCGAGTGTCACAATGAACCATGTATTATCCACTGCCTTTACAAAACATAATTACGTACTGTGCCTGTTGTGACATCCACACAGAGATTCAAAACCTTTCAACATACAATCAATAAGCTACATAAGCTATTCGGCTAACCTGCAATCAGAAAATGCCACATATGCCATACACTATAACAAGGGCAGACTTCTTCTATCTCCACCCAATCACATGACTTGGCTGTAACCAGAAGATATGTGGATGCACGCATTAATGACTGAGTAGGCTTACTACAAAGCAGCTGCCATCCTTTCGCACATCCTTTGGCTGCCGTGTCACGTTCCGACATGCACAAAACATAATCCTGCTTGCTCCTGCAACACACCTCACACAAACATCCACACCCACCCAGCTGCATAGCAAGGAGTCACTATAGGCAACCAAATCATTTTAATGATATAAATCTAGCACGTTTGCAGCATACCTATAGCAGTTGCACAATTACATCAATTTGGCATAACAAATTTATACAGGCCTACATGTTCGCTGGGAGAAAATCCATCCACGAAATGCAGTTAATCGTGGCAATCAAAGGCCAATTCTCTTACAGCATCTGCAATTAGAAAGTCATGAAACGCTCTCACCTGCCACAGCAATCTGTGACAGGTCCAAACACCCCTAAGGACAGAAAAACCACAACCAGTCCTCACTGGCGATTCCATAACTAAAAATCACAATGAATAAACAAACTTATATCATTACCTCTATCCGGTTATATGCTCTGTTCTAGTAGCGCTCTCAAGTAATCTCGAACCTGTCGCAAGTCAAATGCCGCAATGGAACTTTGTTCCCATTCTTCCCTCATACCGCCAAATGCATCCATCGTCGTACTCCGCAGATGTCAGTTTCACAGTCGCTCCTTGTACACACCTTTAGCTTACTGATGACCGATTTGCATGTACACTAAGATTGTCTTCAAGAAGGCTACTACTTGCATCCTTTACATCTAATAACACACTACAGCATATTCCTGCAACCAGAGAATTAATAGCCTGTCACCCCATGAACTAATGCTCACGGTGACAACACACATCTGTGATGTTCATTAAACACACAATGCCACATACTCACAAAGTAGCCAATCTAACTGTTACCTCACAATTGGCTCTAAATCCCCCTACGATACTCCTCTTTCAAGTTGTCCAAAGCTGGTTACCCATTCCTAACGGGCCACAGACACAACTCGTCACACAATACCTGCTGGAGAGGAACCAAACAGCTTATCCCACATTTAAATGCCCCCACGTCAACCAAGGGTAACTATATAGACTATTACCTTACATAAAAGCAAGCAACCAGACTCACAGAATTAAGTGTATTATTACTGTTGCAAACTTACAGACTGGGTACCTCTTCAAGTCTCTCACTATGGCCGCAGATCAATGTGCCAAATACCTGTTGAAGAGAAAACAAGCACCCACCCCATTGCAGACAAATCAACAGTGCTCAATTTCACCAATCAATAAAGAAACTCCCCATAATGCAATATTAGCATCACCAATCATTTGACACTCTTAGCAAGTATCACAATGAACCATGTATCATCCACTGCCTTTACAAAACATAATTACGTACTGTGCCTGTTGTGACATCCACATAGAGATTCAAAACTGTTCAATATATAATCAATAAGCTACATTAGCTATTCGGCTAACCTGCAATCAGAAAATGCCACATATGCCATACACTATAACAAGGGCAGACTTCTTCTATCTCCACCCAATCACATGACTTGGCTGTAACCAGAAGATATGTGGATGCACGCATTAATGACTGAGTAGGCTTACTACAAAGCAGCTGCCATCCTTTCGCACATCCTTTGGCTGCCGTGTCACGTTCCGACATGCACAAAACATAATCCTGCTTGCTCCTGCAACACACCTCACACAAACACCCACACCCACCCAGCTGCATAGCAAAGAGTCACTATATCCAACCAAATCATTTTAATGATATAAATCTAGCACGTTTGTAGAATTACCTATAGCAGTTGCACAATTACATCAATTTGGCATAACAAATTTATACAGGCTTACTTGTTCGCTGGGAGGAAATCCTTCCACAAAATGCAGTTAATCCTGGCAATCAAAGGCCAATTCTCTTACAGCATCTGCAATTAGAAAGTCATGAAACGCTCTCACCTGCCACAGCAGTCTGTGACAGGTCAAAACACCCCTAAGGACAGAAAAACCACAACCAGTCCTCACTGGCGATTCCAAAACTAAAAATCACAATGAATAAACAAACTTATATCATTACCTCTATCCGGTTATATGCTCTGTTCTAGTAGCGCTCTCGAGTAATCTCGAACCTGTCGCAAGTCAAATGCCGCAATGGAACTTTGTTCCCATTCTTCCCTCATACCGCCAAATGCATCCCTCGTCGTACTCCGCAGATGTCAGTTTCACAGTCGCTCCTTGTACACACCTTTAGGTAACTGATGACCCACTTGCATGTTCACTAAGATTGTCTTCAAAAAGGCTACTACCTGCATCCTTTACATCTAATAACACACTACAGCATATTCCTGCAACCAGAGAATTAATAGCCTGTCACCCCATGAACTAATGCTCACGGTGACAACACACATCTGTGATGTTCATTAAACACACAAAGCCACATACTCACAAAGTAGCCAATCTAACTGTTACCTCACAATTGGCTCTAAATCCCCCTATGATACTCCTCTTTCAAGTTGTCCAAAGTTGGTTACCCATTCCTAACGAGCCACAGACACAACTCGTCACACAATACCTGCTGGAGAGGAACCAAACAGCTTATCCCACATTTAAATGCCCCCACGTCAACAAAGGGTAACTATCTAGACCATTACCTTACAAAAAAGCAAGCAACCAGACTCACAGAATTAAGTGTATTATTACTGTTGCAAACTTACAGACTGGGTACCTCTTCAAGTCTCTCACTATGGCCGGAGATCAATGTGCCAAATACCTGTTGAAGAGAAAACAAGCACCCACCCCATTGCAGACAAATCAACAGTGCTCAATTTCACCAATCAATAAAGAAACTCCCCTTAATGCAAAATTAGCTTTACCAATCATTTGACACTCTTAGCGAGTGTCACAATGAACCATGTATTATCCACTGCCTTTACAAAACATAATTACGTACTGTGCCTGTTGTGACATCCACACAGAGATTCAAAACTGTTCAATATATAATCAATAAGCTACATTAGCTATTCGGCTAACCTGCAATCAGAAAATGCCACATATGCCATACACTATAACAAGGGCAGACTTCTTCTATCTCCACCCAATCACATGACTTGGCTGTAACCAGAAGATATGTGGATGCACGCATTAATGACTGAGTAGGCTTACTACAAAGCAGCTGCCATCCTTTCGCAGATCCTTTGGCTGCCGTGTCACGTTCCGACATGCACAAAACATAATCCTGCTTGCTCCTGCAACACACCTCACACAAACACCCACACCCACCCAGCTGCATAGCAAAGAGTCACTATATCCAACCAAATCATTTTAATGATATAAATCTAGCACGTTTGTAGAATTACCTATAGCAGTTGCACAATTCAATCAATTTGGCATAACAAATTTATACAGGCTTACATGTTAGCTGGGAGAAAATCCTTCCACGAATTGCAGTTAATCCTGGCAATCAAAGGCCAATTCTCTTACAGCATCTGCAATTAGAAAGTCATGAAACGCTCTCACCTGCCACAGCAATCTGTGACAGGTCCAAACACCCCTAAGGACAGAAAAACCACAACCAGTCCTCACTGGTGATTCCAAAACTAAAAATCACAATGAATAAACAAACTTATATCATTACCTCTATCCGGTTATATGCTCTGTGCTAGTAGCGCTCGCAAGTAATCTCGAACCTGTCGCAAGTCAAATGCCGCAATCGAACTTTGTTCCCATTCATCCCTCATAGCGCCAAACGCATCCATCGTCGTACTCCGCAGATGTCAGTTTCACAGTCGCTCCTTGTACACACCTTTAGCTTACTGATGACCGATCTGCATGTTCACTAAGATTGTCTTCAAGAAGGCTACTACTTGCATCCTTTACATCTAATAACAGACTACAGCATATTCCTGCAACCAGAGAATTAATAGCCTGTCACCCCATGAACTAATGCTCACGGTGACAACACACATCTGTGATGTTCATTAAACACAAAAAGCCACATACTCACAAAGTAGTCAATCTAACTGTTACCTCACGATTGGCTCTAAACCCCCCTACGATACTCCTCTTTCAAGTTGTCCAAAGTTGGTTACCCATTCCTAACGGGCCACAGTACACAACTCGTCACACAAAACCTGCTGGAGAGGAACCAAACAGCTTATCCCACATTTAAATGCCCCCATGTCAACCAAGGGTAACTATCTAGACTATTACCTTACACGAAAGCAAGCAACCAGACTCACAGAATTAAGTGTATTATTACTGGTGCAAACTTACAGACTGGGTACCTCTTCAAGTCTCTCACTATGGGCGGAGATCAATGTGCCAAATACCTGTTGAAGAGAAAACAAGCTCCCACCCCATTGCAGACAAATCAACAGTGCTCAATTTCACCAATCAATAAAGAAACTCCCCATAATGCAATATTAGCATCACCAATCATTTGACACTCTTAGCAAGTATCACAATGAACCATGTATTATCCACTGCCTTTACAAAACATAATTACGTACTGTGCCTGTTGTGACATCCACACAGACATTCAAAACTGTTCAATATATAATCAATAAGCTACATTAGCTATTCGGCTAACCTGCAATCAGAAAATGCCACATATGCCATACACTATAACAAGGGCAGACTTCTTCTATCTCCACCCAATCACATGACTTAGCTGTAACCAGAAGATATGTGGATGCACGCATTAATGACTGAGTAGGCTTACTACAAAGCAGCTGCCATCCTTTCGCACATCCTTTGGCTGCCGTGTCACGTTCCGACATGCACAAAACATAATCCTGCTTGCTCCTGCAACACACCTCACACAAACACCCACACCCACCCAGCTGCATAGCAAAGAGTCACTATATCCAACCAAATCATTTTAATGATATAAATCTAGCACGTTTGTAGAATTACCTATAGCAGTTGCACAATTACATCAATTTGGCATAACAAATTTATACAGGCTTACTTGTTCGCTGGGAGGAAATCCTTCCACGAAATGCAGTTAATCCTGGCAATCAAAGGCCAATTCTCTTACAGCATCTGCAATTAGAAAGTCATGAAACGCTCTCACCTGCCACAGCAATCTGTGACAGGTCAAAACACCCCTAAGGACAGAAAAACCACAACCAGTCCTCACTGGCGATTCCAAAACTAAAAATCACAATGAATAAACAAACTTATATCATTACCTCTATCCGGTTATATGCTCTGTTCTAGTAGCGCTCTCGAGTAATCTCGAACCTGTCGCAAGTCAAATGCCGCAATGGAACTTTGTTCCCATTCTTCCCTCATACCGCCAAATGCATCCATCGTCGTACTCCGCAGATGTCAGTTTCACAGTCGCTCCTTGTACACACCTTTAGGTAACTGATGACCCACTTGCATGTTCACTAAGATTGTCTTCAAAAAGGCTACTACCTGCATCCTTTACATCTAATAACACACTACAGCATATTCCTGCAACCAGAGAATTAATAGCCTGTCACCCCATGAACTAATGCTCACGGTGACAACACACATCTGTGATGTTCATTAAACACACAAAGCCACATACTCACAAAGTAGCCAATCTAACTGTTACCTCACAATTGGCTCTAAATCCCCCTACGATACTCCTCTTTCAAGTTGTCCAAAGTTGGTTACCCATTCCTAACGGGCCACAGACACGACTCGTCACACAACACCTGCTGGAGAGGAACCAAACAGCTTATCCCACATTTAAATGCCCCCACGTCAACCAAGGGTAACTATCTAGACTATTACCTTACATAAAAGCAAGCAACCAGACTCACAGAATTAAGTGTATTATTACTGTTGCAAACTTACAGACTGGGTACCTCTTCAAGTCTCTCACTATGGCCGGAGATCAATGTGCCAAATACCTGTTGAAAAGAAAACAAGCACCCACCCCATTGCAGACAAATCAACAGTGCTCAATTTCACCAATCAATAAAGAAATTCCCCATAATGCAAAATTAGCTTCACCAATCATTTGACACTCTTAGCGAGTGTCACAATGAACCATGTATTATCCACTGCCTTTACAAAACATAATTACGTACTGTGCCTGTTGTGACATCCACACTGAGATTCAAAACCTTTCAACATACAATCAATAAGCTACATAAGCTATTCGGCTAACCTGCAATCAGAAAATGCCACATATGCCATACACTATAACAAGGGCAGACTTCTTCTATCTCCACCCAATCACATGACTTGGCTGTAACCAGAAGATATGTGGATGCACGCATTAATGACCGAGTAGGCTTACTACAAAGCAGCTGCCATCCTTTTGCACATCCTTTGGCTGCCGTGTCACGTTCCGACATGCACAAAACATAATCCTGCTTGCTCCTGCAACGCACCTCACACAAACACCCACACCCACCCAGCTGCATAGCAAAGAGTCACTATATCCAACCAAATCATTTTAATGATATAAATCTAGCACGTTTGTAGAATTACCTATAGCAGTTGCACAATTCAATCAATTTGGCATAACAAATTTATACAGGCTTACATGTTTGCTGGGAGAAAATCCTTCCACGAAATGCAGTTAATCCTGGCAATCAAAGGCCAATTCTCTTACAGCATCTGCAATTAGAAAGTCATGAAACGCTCTCACCTGCCACAGCAATCTGTGACAGGTCCAAACACCCCTAAGGACAGAAAAACCACAACCAGTCCTCACTGGTGATTCCAAAACTAAAAATCACAATGAATAAACAAACTTATATCATTACCTCTATCCGGTTATATGCTCTGTGCTAGTAGCGCTCGCAAGTAATCTCGAACCTGTCGCAAGTCAAATGCCGCAATCGAACTTTGTTCCCATTCATCCCTCATAGCGCCAAACGCATCCATCGTCGTACTCCGCAGATGTCAGTTTCACAGTCGCTCCTTGTACACACCTTTAGCTTACTGATGACCGATCTGCATGTTCACTAAGATTGTCTTCAAGAAGGCTACTACTTGCATCCTTTACATCTAATAACACACTACAGCATATTCCTGCAACCAGAGAATTAATAGCCTGTCACCCCATGAACTAATGCTCACGGTGACAACACACATCTGTGATGTTCATTAAACACACAAAGCCACATACTCACAAAGTAGCCAATCTAACTGTTACCTCACGATTGGCTCTAAATCCCCCTACGATACTCCTCTTTCAAGTTGTCCAAAGTTGGTTACCCATTCCTAACGGGCCACAGTCCACAACTCGTCACACAACACCTGCTGGAGAGGAACCAAACAGCTTATCCCACATTTAAATGCCCCCACGTCAACCAAGGGTAACTATCTAGACTATTACCTTAGATAAAAGCAAGCAACCAGACTCACAGAATTAAGTGTATTATTACTGTTGCAAACTTACAGACTGGGTACCTCTTCAAGTATCTCACTATGGCCGGAGATCAATGTGCCAAATACCTGTTAAAAAGAAAACAAGCACCCACCCCATCGCAGACAAATCAACAGTGCTCAATTTCACCAATCAATAAAGAAACTCCCCATAATACAAAATTAGCTTGACCAATCATTTGACACTCTTAGCGAGTGTCACAATGAACCATGTATTATCCACTGCCTTTACAAAACATAATTACGTACTGTGCCTGATGTGACATCCACACAGAGATTCAAAACCTTTCAACATACAATCAAAAAGCTACATAAGCTATTCGGCTAACCTGCAATCAGAAAATGCCACATATGCCATACACTATAACAAGGGCAGACTTCTTCTATCTCCACCCAATCACATGACTTGGCTGTAACCAGAAGATATGTGGATGCACGCATTAATGACCGAGCAGGCTTACTACAAAGCAGCTGCCATCCTTTCGCACATCCTTTGGCTGCCGTGTCACGTTCCGACATGCACAAAACATAATCCTGCTTGCTCCTGCAACACACCTCACACAAACATCCACACCCACCCAGCTGCACAGCAAGGAGTCACTATATCCAACCAAATCATTTTAATGATATAAATCTAGCACGTTTGCAGCATACCTATACCAGTTGCACAATTACATCAATTTGGCATAACAAATTTATACAGGCTTACATGTTCGCTTGGAGAAAATCCTTCCACGAAATGCAGTTAATCCTGGCAATCAAAGGCCAATTCTCTTACTGCATCTGCAATTAGAAAGTCATGAAACGCTCTCACCTGCCACAGCAATCTGTGACAGGTACAAACACCCCTAAGGACAGAAAAACCACAACCAGTCCTCACTGGCGATTCCAAAACTAAAAATCACAATGAATAAACAAACTTATATCATTACCTCTATCCGGTTATATGCTCTGTTCTAGTAGCGCTCTGAAGTAATCTCGAACCTGTCGCAAGTCAAATGCCGCAATGGAACTTTGTTCCCATTCTTCCCTCATACCGCCAAATGCATCCATCGTCGTACTCCCCAGATGTCAGTTTCACAGTCGCTCCTTGTACACACCTTTAGCTTACTGATGACCGATTTGCATGTACACTAAGATTGTCTTCAAGAAGGCTACTACTTGCATCCTTTACATCTAATAACACACTACAGCATATTCCTGCAACCAGAGAATTAATAGCCTGTCACCCCATGAACTAATGCTCACGGTGACAACACACATCTGTGATGTTCATTAAACACACAAAGCCACATACTCACAAAGTAGCCAATCTAACTGTTACCTCACAATTGGCTCTAAATCCCCCTACGATACTCCTCTTTCAAGTTGTCCAAAGCTGGTTACCCATTCCTAACGGGCCACAGACACAACTCGTCACACAATACCTGCTGGAGAGGAACCAAACAGCTTATCCCACATTTAAATGCCCCCACGTCAACCAAGGGTAACTATATAGACTATTACCTTACATAAAAGCAAGCAACCAGACTCACAGAATTAAGTGTATTATTACTGTTGCAAACTTACAGACTGGGTACCTCTTCAAGTCTCTCACTATGGCCGCAGATCAATGTGCCAAATACCTGTTGAAGAGAAAACAAGCACCCACCCCATTGCAGACAAATCAACAGTGCTCAATTTCACCAATCAATAAAGAAACTCCCCATAATACAAAATTAGCTTGACCAATCATTTGACACTCTTAGCGAGTGTCACAATGAACCATGTATTATCCACTGCCTTTACAAAACATAATTACGTACTGTGCCTGATGTGACATCCACACAGAGATTCAAAACCTTTCAACATACAATCAAAAAGCTACATAAGCTATTCGGCTAACCTGCAATCAGAAAATGCCACATATGCCATACACTATAACAAGGGCAGACTTCTTCTATCTCCACCCAATCACATGACTTGGCTGTAACCAGAAGATATGTGGATGCACGCATTAATGACCGAGTAGGCTTACTACAAAGCAGCTGCCATCCTTTCGCACATCCTTTGGCTGCCGTGTCACGTTCCGACATGCACAAAACATAATCCTGCTTGCTCCTGCAACACACCTCACACAAACATCCACACCCACCCAGCTGCACAGCAAGGAGTCACTATATCCAACCAAATCATTTTAATGATATAAATCTAGCACGTTTGCAGCATACCTATACCAGTTGCACAATTACATCAATTTGGCATAACAAATTTATACAGGCTTACATGTTCGCTTGGAGAAAATCCTTCCACGAAATGCAGTTAATCCTGGCAATCAAAGGCCAATTCTCTTACAGCATCTGCAATTAGAAAGTCATGAAACGCTCTCACCTGCCACAGCAATCTGTGACAGGTCCAAACACCCCTAAGGACAGAAAAACCACAACCAGTCCTCACTGGCGATTCCAAAACTAAAAATCACAATGAATAAACAAACTTATATCATTACCTCTATCCGGTTATATGCTCTGTTCTAGTAGCGCTCTGAAGTAATCTCGAACCTGTCGCAAGTCAAATGCCGCAATGGAACTTTGTTCCCATTCTTCCCTCATACCGCCAAATGCATCCATCGTCGTACTCCCCAGATGTCAGTTTCACAGTCGCTCCTTGTACACACCTTTAGCTTACTGATGACCGATTTGCATGTACACTAAGATTGTCTTCAAGAAGGCTACTACTTGCATCCTTTACATCTAATAACACACTACAGCATATTCCTGCAACCAGAGAATTAATAGCCTGTCACCCCATGAACTAATGCTCACGGTGACAACACACATCTGTGATGTTCATTAAACACACAAAGCCACATACTCACAAAGTAGCCAATCTAACTGTTACCTCACAATTGGCTCTAAATCCCCCTACGATACTCCTCTTTCAAGTTGTCCAAAGCTGGTTACCCATTCCTAACGGGCCACAGACACAACTCGTCACACAATACCTGCTGGAGAGGAACCAAACAGCTTATCCCACATTTAAATGCCCCCACGTCAACCAAGGGTAACTATATAGACTATTACCTTACATAAAAGCAAGCAACCAGACTCACAGAATTAAGTGTATTATTACTGTTGCAAACTTACAGACTGGGTACCTCTTCAAGTCTCTCACTATGGCCGCAGATCAATGTGCCAAATACCTGTTGAAGAGAAAACAAGCACCCACCCCATTGCAGACAAATCAACAGTGCTCAATTTCACCAATCAATAAAGAAACTCCCCATAATGCAATATTAGCATCACCAATCATTTGACACTCTTAGCAAGTATCACAATGAACCATGTATTATCCACTGCCTTTACAAAACATAATTACGTACTGTGCCTGTTGTGACATCCACACAGACATTCAAAACTGTTCAATATATAATCAATAAGCTACATTAGCTATTCGGCTAACCTGCAATCAGAAAATGCCACATATGCCATACACTATAACAAGGGCAGACTTCTTCTATCTCCACCCAATCACATGACTTGGCTGTAACCAGAAGATATGTGGATGCACGCATTAATGACTGAGTAGGCTTACTACAAAGCAGCTGCCATCCTTTCGCACATCCTTTGGCTGCCGTGTCACGTTCCGACATGCACAAAACATAATCCTGCTTGCTCCTGCAACACACCTCACACAAACACCCACACCCACCCAGCTGCATAGCAAAGAGTCACTATATCCAACCAAATCATTTTAATGATATAAATCTAGCACGTTTGTAGAATTACCTATAGCAGTTGCACAATTACATCAATTTGGCATAACAAATTTATACAGGCTTACTTGTTCGCTGGGAGGAAATCCTTCCACGAAATGCAGTTAATCCTGGCAATCAAAGGCCAATTCTCTTACAGCATCTGCAATTAGAAAGTCATGAAACGCTCTCACCTGCCACAGCAATCTGTGACAGGTCAAAACACCCCTAAGGACAGAAAAACCACAACCAGTCCTCACTGGCGATTCCAAAACTAAAAATCACAATGAATAAACCAACTTATATCATTACCTCTATCCGGTTATATGCTCTGTTCTAGTAGCGCTCTCGAGTAATCTCGAACCTGTCGCAAGTCAAATGCCGCAATGGAACTTTGTTCCCATTCTTCCCTCATACCGCCAAATGCATCCCTCGTCGTACTCCGCAGATGTCAGTTTCACAGTCGCTCCTCGTACACACCTTTAGGTAACTGATGACCCACTTGCATGTTCACTAAGATTGTCTTCAAAAAGGCTACTACCTGCATCCTTTACATCTAATAACACACTACAGCATATTCCTGCAACCAGAGAATTAATAGCCTGTCACCCCATGAACTAATGCTCACGGTGACAACACACATCTGTGATGTTCATTAAACACACAAAGCCACATACTCACAAAGTAGCCAATCTAACTGTTACCTCACAATTGGCTCTAAATCCCCCTATGATACTCCTCTTTCAAGTTGTCCAAAGTTGGTTACCCATTCCTAACGAGCCACAGACACAACTCGTCACACAATACCTGCTGGAGAGGAACCAAACAGCTTATCCCACATTTAAATGCCCCCACGTCAACAAAGGGTAACTATCTAGACCATTACCTTACAAAAAAGCAAGCAACCAGACTCACAGAATTAAGTGTATTATTACTGTTGCAAACTTACAGACTGGGTACCTCTTCAAGTCTCTCACTATGGCCGGAGATCAATGTGCCAAATACCTGTTGAAGAGAAAACAAGCACCCACCCCATTGCAGACAAATCAACAGTGCTCAATTTCACCAATCAATAAAGAAACTCCCCTTAATGCAAAATTAGCTTTACCAATCATTTGACACTCTTAGCGAGTGTCACAATGAACCATGTATTATCCACTGCCTTTACAAAACATAATTACGTACTGTGCCTGTTGTGACATCCACACAGAGATTCAAAACTGTTCAATATATAATCAATAAGCTACATTAGCTATTCGGCTAACCTGCAATCAGAAAATGCCACATATGCCATACACTATAACAAGGGCAGACTTCTTCTATCTCTACCCAATCACATGACTTGGCTGTAACCAGAAGATATGTGGATGCACGCATTAATGACTGAGTAGGCTTACTACAAAGCAGCTGCCATCTTTTCGCACATCCTTTGGCTGCCGTGTCACGTTCCGACATGCACAAAACATAATCCTGCTTGCTCCTGCAACACACCTCACACAAACACCCACACCCACCCAGCTGCATAGCAAAGAGTCACTATATCCAACCAAATCATTTTAATGATATAAATCTAGCACGTTTGTAGAATTACCTATAGCAGTTGCACAATTACATCAATTTGGCATAACAAATTTATACAGGCTTACATGTTCGCTGGGAGAAAATCCTTCCACGAAATGCAGTTAATCCTGGCAATCAAAGGCCAATTCTCTTACAGCATCTGCAATTAGAAAGTCATGAAACGCTCTCACCTGCCACAGCAATCTGTGACAGGGCCAAACACCCCTAAGGACAGAAAAACCACAACCAGTCCTCACTGGCGATTCCAAAACTAAAAATCACAATGAATAAACAAACTTATATCATTACCTCTATCCGGTTATATGCTCTGTTCTAGTAGCGCTCTCGAGTAATCTCGAACCTGTCGCAAGTCAAATGCCGCAATGGAACATTGTTCCCATTCTTCCCTCATACCGCCAAATGCATCCCTCGTCGTACTCCGCAGATGTCAGTTTCACAGTCGCTCCTTGTACACACCTTTAGCTTACTGATGACCCATTTGCATGTTCACTAAGATTGTCTTCAAAAAGGCTACTACCTGCATCCTTTACATCTAATAACACACTACAGCATATTCCTGCAACCAGAGAATTAATAGCCTGTCACCCCATGAACTAATGCTCACGGTGACAACACACATCTGTGATGTTCATTAAACACACAAAGCCACATACTCACAAAGTAGCCAATCTAACTGTTACCTCACAATTGGCTCTAAATCCCCCTACGATACTCCTCTTTCAAGTTGTCCAAAGTTGGTTACCCATTCCTAACGGGCCACAGACACAACTCGTCACACAACACCTGCTGGAGAGGAACCAAACAGCTTATCCCACATTTAAATGCCCCCACGTCAACCAAGGGTAACTATCTAGACTATTACC
Source organism: Schistocerca piceifrons (assembly GCF_021461385.2). Taxonomy (NCBI): domain Eukaryota; kingdom Metazoa; phylum Arthropoda; class Insecta; order Orthoptera; family Acrididae; genus Schistocerca; species Schistocerca piceifrons. The sequence continues at coordinate 400,885,104 of NC_060138.1, read as the reverse complement.
TTACATAAAAGCAAGCAACCAGACTCACAGAATTAAGTGTATTATTACTGTTGCAAACTTACAGACTGGGTACCTCTTCAAGTCTCTCACTATGGCCGGAGATCAATGTGCCAAATACCTGTTAAAAAGAAAACAAGCACCCACCCCATTGCAGACAAATCAACAGTGCTCAATTTCACCAATCAATAAAGAAATTCCCCATAATGCAAAATTAGCTTCACCAATCATTTGACACTCTTAGCGAGTGTCACAATGAACCATGTATTATCCACTGCCTTTACAAAACATAATTACGTACTGTGCCTGTTGTGACTCCCACGCAGAGATTCAAAACTGTTCAATATACAATCAATAAGCTACATAAGCTATTCGGCTAACCTGCAATCAGAAAATGCCACATATGCCATACACTATAACAAGGGCAGACTTCTTCTATCTCCACCCAATCACATGACTTGGCTGTAACCAGAAGATATGTGGATGCACGCATTAATGACTGAGTAGGCTTACTACAAAGCAGCTGCAATCCTTTCGCACATCCTTTGGCTGCCGTGTCACGTTCCGACATGCACAAAACATAATCCTGCTTGCTCCTGCAACACACCTCACACAAACATCCACACCCACCCAGCTTCATAGCAAGGAGTCACTATATCCAACCAAATCATTTTAATGATATAAATCTAGCACGTTTGCAGCATACCTATAGCACTTGCACAATTACATCAATTTGGCATAACAAATTTATACAGGCTTACATGTTTGCTGGGAGAAAATCCTTCCACGAAATGCAGTTAATCCTGGCAATCAAAGGCCAATTCTCTTACAGCATCTGCAATTAGAAAGTCATGAAACGCTCTCACCTGCCACAGCAATCTGTGACAGGTCAAAACACCCCTAAGGACAGAAAAACCACAACCAATCCTCACTGGCGATTCCAAAACTAAAAATCACAATGAATAAACAAACTTATATCATTACCTCTATCCGGTTATATGCTCTGTTCTAGTAGCGCTCTCAAGTAATCTCGAACCTGTCGCAAGTCAAATGCCGCAATGGAACTTTGTTCCCATTCTTCCCTCATACCGCCAAATGCATCCATCGTCATACTCCGCAGATGTCAGTTTCACAGTCGCTCCTTGTACACACCTTTAGCTTACTGATGACCCATTTGCATGTTCACTAAGACTGTCTTCAACAAGGCTACTACTTGCATCCTTTACATCTAATAACACACTACAGCATATTCCTGCAACCAGAGAATTAATAGCCTGTCACCCCATGAACTAATGCTCACGGTGACAACACACATTTGTGATGTTCATTAAACACACAAAGCCACATACTCACAAAGTAGCCAATCTAACTGTTACCTCACAATTGGCTCTAAATCCCCCTACGATACTCCTCTTTCAAGTTGTCCAAAGTTGGTTACCCATTCCTAACGGGCCACAGACACAACTCGTCACACAACACCTGCTGGAGAGGAACCAAACAGCTTATCCCACATTTAAATGCCCCCACGTCAACCAAGGGTAACTATCTAGACTATTACCTTACATAAAAGCAAGCAACCAGACTCACAGAATTAAGTGTATTATTACTGTTGCAAACTTACAGACTGGGTACCTCTTCAAGTCTCTCACTATGGCCGGAGATCAATGTGCCAAATACCTGTTGAAAAGAAAACAAGCACCCACCCCATTGCAGACAAATCAACAGTGCTCAATTTCACCAATCAATAAAGAAATTCCCCATAATGCAAAATTAGCTTCACCAATCATTTGACACTCTTAGCGAGTGTCACAATGAACCATGTATTATCCACTGCCTTTACAAAACATAATTACGTACTGTGCCTGTTGTGACATCCACACTGAGATTCAAAACCTTTCAACATACAATCAATAAGCTACATAAGCTATTCGGCTAACCTGCAATCAGAAAATGCCACATATGCCATACACTATAACAAGGGCAGACTTCTTCTATCTCCACCCAATCACATGACTTGGCTGTAACCAGAAGATATGTGGATGCACGCATTAATGACTGAGTAGGCTTACTACAAAGCAGCTGCCATCCTTTTGCACATCCTTTGGCTGCCGTGTCACGTTCCGACATGCACAAAACATAATCCTGCTTGCTCCTGCAACGCACCTCACACAAACACCCACACCCACCCAGCTGCATAGCAAAGAGTCACTATATCCAACCAAATCATTTTAATGATATAAATCTAGCACGTTTGTAGAATTACCTATAGCAGTTGCACAATTCAATCAATTTGGCATAACAAATTTATACAGGCTTACATGTTCGCTGGGAGAAAATCCTTCCACGAAATGCAGTTAATCCTGGCAATCAAAGGCCAATTCTCTTACAGCATCTGCAATTAGAAAGTCATGAAACGCTCTCACCTGCCACAGCAATCTGTGAGAGGTCCAAACACCCCTAAGGACAGAAAAACCACAACCAGTCCTCACTGGTGATTCCAAAACTAAAAATCACAATGAATAAACAAACTTATATCATTACCTCTATCCGGTTATATGCTCTGTGCTAGTAGCGCTCGCAATTAATCTCGAACCTGTCGCAAGTCAAATGCCGCAATCGAACTTTGTTCCCATTCATCCCTCATAGCGCCAAACGCATCCATCGTCGTACTCCGCAGATGTCAGTTTCACAGTCGCTCCTTGTACACACCTTTAGCTTACTGATGACCGATCTGCATGTTCACTAAGATTGTCTTCAAGAAGGCTACTACTTGCATCCTTTACATCTAATAACACACTACAGCATATTCCTGCAACCAGAGAATTAATAGCCTGTCACCCCATGAACTAATGCTCACGGTGACAACACACATCTGTGATGTTCATTAAACACACAAAGCCACATACTCACAAAGTAGCCAATCTAACTGTTACCTCACAATTGGCTCTAAATCCCCCTACGATACTCCTCTTTCAAGTTGTCCAAAGTTGGTTACCCATTCCTAACGGGCCACAGTCCACAACTCGTCACACAACACCTGCTGGAGAGGAACCAAACAGCTTATCCCACATTTAAATGCCCCCACGTCAACCAAGGGTAACTATCTAGACTATTACCTTACATAAAAGCAAGCAACCAGACTCACAGAATTAAGTGTATTATTACTGTTGCAAACTTACAGACTGGGTACCTCTTCAAGTCTCTCACTATGGCCGGAGATCAATGTGCCAAATACCTGTTAAAAAGAAAACAAGCACCCACCCCATTGCAGACAAATCAACAGTGCTCAATTTCACCAATCAATAAAGAAACTCCCCATAATGCAAAATTAGCTTCACCAATCATTTGACACTCCTAGCGAGTGTCACAATGAACCATGTATTATCCACTGCCTTTACAAAACATAATTACGTACTGTGCCTGTTGTGACTCCCACGCAGAGATTCAAAACTGTTCAATATACAATCAATAAGCTACATAAGCTATTCGGCTAACCTGCAATCAGAAAATGCCACATATGCCATACACTATAACAAGGGCAGACTTCTTCTATCTCCACCCAATCACATGACTTGGCTGTAACCAGAAGATATGTGGATGCACGCATTAATGACTGAGTAGGCTTACTACAAAGCAGCTGCCATCCTTTCGCACATCCTTTGGCTGCCGTGTCACGTTCCAACATGCACAAAACATAATCCTGCTTGCTCCTGCAACACACCTCACACAAACACCCACACCCACCCAGCTGCATAGCAAAGAGTCACTATATCCAACCAAATCATTTTAATGATATAAATCTAGCACGTTTGCAGCATACCTATAGCACTTGCACAATTACATCAATTTGGCATAACAAATTTATACAGGCTTACATGTTTGCTGGGAGAAAATCCTTCCACGAAATGCAGTTAATCCTGGCAATCAAAGGCCAATTCTCCTACAGCATCTGCAATTAGAAAGTCATGAAACGCTCTCACTTGCCACAGCAATCTGTGACAGGTCCAAACACCCCTAAGGACAGAAAAACCACAACCAATCCTCACTGGCGATTCCAAAACTAAAAATCACAATGAATAAACAAACTTATATCATTACCTCTATCCGGTTATATGCTCTGTTCTAGTAGCGCTCTCGAGTAATCTCGAACCTGTCGCAAGTCAAATGCCGCAATGGAACTTTGTTCCCATTCTTCCCTCATACCGCCAAATGCATCCATCGTCGTACTCCGCAGATGTCAGTTTCACAGTCGCTCCTTGTACACACCTTTAGCTTACTGATGACCCATTTGCATGTTCACTAAGATTGTCTTCAAAAAGGCTACTACCTGCATCCTTTACATCTAATAACACACTACAGCATATTCCTGCAACCAGAGAATTAATAGCCTGTCACCCCATGAACTAATGCTCACGGTGACAACACACATCTGTGATGTTCATTAAACACACAAAGCCACATACTCACAAAGTAGCCAATCTAACTGTTACCTCACAATTGGCTCTAAATCCCCCTACGATACAACTCTTTCAAGTTGTCCAAAGTTGGTTACCCATTCCTAACGGGCCACAGACACAACTCGTCACACAACACCTGCTGGAGAGGAACCAAACAGCTTATCCCACATTTAAATGCCCCCACGTCAACCAAGGGTAACTATCTAGACTATTACCTTACATAAAAGCAAGCAACTAGACTCACAGAATTAAGTGTATTATTACTGTTGCAAACTTACAGACTGGGTACCTCTTCAAGTCTCTCACTATGGCCGGAGATCAATGTGCCAAATACCTGTTGAAGAGAAAACAAGCACCCACCCCATTGCAGACAAATCAACAGTGCTCAATTTCACCAATCAATAAAGAAACTCCCCATAATGCAATATTAGCTTCACCAATCATTTGACACTCTTAGCGAGTGTCACAATGAACCATGTATTATCCACTGCCTTTACAAAACATAATTACGTACTGTGCCTGTTGTGACTCCCACGCAGAGATTCAAAACTGTTCAATATACAATCAATAAGCTACATAAGCTATTCGGCTAACCTGCAATCAGAAAATGCCACATATGCCATACACTATAACAAGGGCAGACTTCTTCTATCTCCACCCAATCACATGACTTGGCTGTAACCAGAAGATATGTGGATGCACGCATTAATGACAGAGTAGGTTTACTACAAAGCAGCTGCCATCTTTTCGCACATCCTTTGGCTGCCGTGTCACGTTCCGACATGCACAAAACATAATCCTTCTTGCTCCTGCAACACACCTCACACAAACACCCACACCCACCCAGCTGCATAGCAAAGAGTCACTATATCCAACCAAATCATTTTAATGATATAAATCTAGCACGATTGTAGAATTACCTATAGCAGTTGCACAATTACATCAATTTGGCATAACAAATTTATACAGGCTTACATGTTCGCTGGGAGAAAATCCTTCCACGAAATGCAGTTAATCCTGGCAATCAAAGGCCAATTCTCTTACAGCATCTGCAATTAGAAAGTCATGAAACGCTCTCACCTGCCACAGCAATCTGTGACAGGTCCAAACACCCCTAAGGACAGAAAAACCACAACCAGTCCTCACTGGCGATTCCAAAACTAAAAATCACAATGAATAAACAAACTTATATCATTACCTCTATCCGGTTATATGCTCTGTTCTAGTAGCGCTCTCGAGTAATCTCGAACCTGTCGCAAGTCAAATGCCGCAATGGAACTTTGTTCCCATTCTTCCCTCATACCGCCAAATGCATCCATTGTCGTACTCCGCAGATGTCAGTTTCACAGTCGCTCCTTGTACACACCTTTAGCTTACTGATGACCCATTTGCATGTTCACTAAGATTGTCTTCAAAAAGGCTACTACCTGCATCCTTCACATCTAATAACACACTACAGCATATTCCTGCAACCAGAGAATTAATAGCCTGTCACCCCATGAACTAATGCTCACGGTGACAACACACATCTGTGATGTTCATTAAACACACAAAGCCACATACTCACAAAGTAGCCAATCTAACTGTTACCTCACAATTGGCTCTAAATCCCCCTACGATACTCCTCTTTCAAGTTGTCCAAAGTTGGTTACCCATTCCTAACGGGCCACAGACACAACTCGTCACACAACACCTGCTGGAGAGGAACCAAACAGCTTATCCCACATTTAAATGCCCCCACGTCAACCAAGGGTAACTATCTAGACTATTACCTTACATAAAAGCAAGCAACCAGACTCACAGAATTAAGTGTATTATTACTGTTGCAAACTTACAGACTGGGTACCTCTTCAAGTCTCTCACTATGGCCGGAGATCAATGTGCCAAATACCTGTTGAAAAGAAAACAAGCACCCACCCCATTGCAGACAAATCAACAGTGCTCAATTTCACCAATCAATAAAGAAACTCCCCATAATGCAAAATTAGCTTCACCAATCATTTGACACTCTTAGCGAGTGTCACAATGAACCATGTATTATCCACTGCCTTTACAAAACATAATTACGTACTGTGCCTGTTGGGACATCCACACAGAGATTCAAAACCTTTCAACATACAATCAATAAGCTACATAAGCTATTCGGCTAACCTGCAATCAGAAAATGCCACATATGCCATACACTATAACAAGGGCAGACTTCTTCTATCTCCACCCAATCACATGACTTGGGTGTAACCAGATGATATGTGGATGCACGCATTAATGACTGAGTAGGCTTACTACAAAGCAGCTGCCATCCTTTCGCACATCCTTTGGCTGCCGTGTCACGTTCCGACACGCACAAAACATAATCCTGCTTGCTCCTGCAACACACCTCACACAAACACCCACACCCACCCAGCTGCATAGCAAAGAGTCACTATATCCAACCAAATCATTTTAATGATATAAATCTAGCACGTTTGTAGAATTACCTATAGCAGTTGCACAATTACATCAATTTGGCATAACAAATTTATACAGGCTTACATGTTCGCTGGGAGAAAATCCTTCCACGAAATGCAGTTAATCCTGGCAATCAAAGGCCAATTCTCTTACAGCATCTGCAATTAGAAAGTCATGAAACGCTCTCACCTGCCACAGCAATCTGTGACAGGTCCAAACACCCCTAAGGACAGAAAAACCACAACCAGTCCTCACTGGCGATTCCAAAACTAAAAATCACAATGAATAAACAAACTTATATCATTACCTCTATCCGGTTATATGCTCTGTTCTAGTAGCGCTCTCGAGTAATCTCGAACCTGTCGCAAGTCAAATGCCGCAATGGAACTTTGTTCCCATTCTTCCCTCATACCGCCAAATGCATCCATTGTCGTACTCCGCAGATGTCAGTTTCACAGTCGCTCCGTGTACACACCTTTAGCTTACTGATGACCCATTTGCATGTTCACTAAGATTGTCTTCAAAAAGGCTACTACCTGCATCCTTCACATCTAATAACACACTACAGCATATTCCTGCAACCAGAGAATTAATAGCCTGTCACCCCATGAACTAATGCTCACGGTGACAACACACATCTGTGATGTTCATTAAACACACAAAGCCACATACTCACAAAGTAGCCAATCTAACTGTTACCTCACAATTGGCTCTAAATCCCCCTACGATACTCCTCTTTCAAGTTGTCCAAAGTTGGTTACCCATTCCTAACGGGCCACAGACACAACTCGTCACACAACACCTGCTGGAGAGGAACCAAACAGCTTATCCCACATTTAAATGCCCCCACGTCAACCAAGGGTAACTATCTAGACTATTACCTTACATAAAAGCAAGCAACCAGACTCACAGAATTAAGTGTATTATTACTGTTGCAAACTTACAGACTGGGTACCTCTTCAAGTCTCTCACTATGGCCGGAGATCAATGTGCCAAATACCTGTTGAAAAGAAAACAAGCACCCACCCCATTGCAGACAAATCAACAGTGCTCAATTTCACCAATCAATAAAGAAATTCCCCATAATGCAAAATTAGCTTCACCAATCATTTGACACTCTTAGCGAGTGTCACAATGAACCATGTATTATCCACTGCCTTTACAAAACATAATTACATACTGTGCCTGTTGTGACATCCACACTGAGATTCAAAACCTTTCAACATACAATCAATAAGCTACATAAGCTATTCGGCTAACCTGCAATCAGAAAATGCCACATATGCCATACACTATAACAAGGGCAGACTTCTTCTATCTCCACCCAATCACATGACTTGGCTGTAACCAGAAGATATGTGGATGCACGCATTAATGACTGAGTAGGCTTACTACAAAGCAGCTGCCATCCTTTCGCACATCCTTTGGCTGCCGTGTCACGTTCCGACATGCACAAAACATAATCCTGCTTGCTCCTGCAACACACCTCACACAAACACCCACACCCACCCAGCTGCATAGCAAAGAGTCACTATATCCAACCAAATCATTTTAATGATATAAATCTAGCACGTTTGTAGAATTACCTATAGCAGTTGCACAATTCAATCAATTTGGCATAACAAATTTATACAGGCTTACATGTTCGCTGGGAGAAAATCCTTCCACGAAATGCAGTTAATCCTGGTAATCAAAGGCCAATTCTCTTACAGCATCTGCAATTTGAAAGTCATGAAACGCTCTCACCTGCCACAGCAATCTGTGACAGGTCCAAACACCCCTAAGGACAGAAAAACCACAACCAGTCCTCACTGGCGATTCCAAAACTAAAAATCACAATGAATAAACAAACTTATATCATTACCTCTATCTGGTTATATGCTCTGTTCTAGTAGCGCTCTCGAGTAATCTCGAACCTGTCGCAAGTCAAATGCCGCAATGGAACTTTGTTCCCATTCTTCCCTCATACCGCCAAATGCATCCATCGTCGTACTCCGCAGATGTCAGTTTCACAGTCGCTCCTTGTACACACCTTTAGGTAACTGATGACCCATTTGCATGTTCACTAAGATTGTCTTCAAAAAGGCTACTACCTGCATCCTTTACATCTAATAACACACTACAGCATATTCCTGCAACCAGAGAATTAATAGCCTGTCACCCCATGAACTAATGCTCACGGTGACAACACACATCTGTGATGTTCATTAAACACACAAAGCCACATACTCACAAAGTAGCCAATCTAACTGTTACCTCACGATTGGCTCTAAATCCCCCTACGATACTCCTCTTTCAAGTTGTCCAAAGTTGGTTACCCATTCCTAACGGGCCACAGTACACAACTCGTCACACAACACCTGCTGGAGAGGAACCAAACAGCTTATCCCACATTTAAATGCCCCCATGTCAACCAACGGTAACTATCTAGACTATTACCTTACATAAAAGCAAGCAACCAGACTCACAGAATTAAGTGTATTATTACTGTTGCAAACTTACAGACTGGGTACCTCTTCAAGTCTCTCACTATGGGCGGAGATCAATGTGCCAAATGGGAGGTAGCGTTGCTCACGTCCGTAGGTTTAACCATAAAATACCCTACACGTGCCTCCTGGGTGGTGCTAATTGAGCAACAGTGATTACAGGCAGCCAGACTATCCATAGGATCTCCTGGCAATGACATATCAACTAAATAGCAGAAACAGTTCTTTTCAGAGCTCATTAACAAGAAACATTGGACCAACTATCAGACCCCTTCAACTGAATATCGAAAGCATTAGCAGGGCAAAGTGTGACTACCTGTCAAAATTTTTGCTGGACAACAATATCGATGTCGTCGCCATTCAAGAAACTCGTGTTTCCAGCGAAGAAATATTCCGAAGCCGAGGTCGAATTCCTGGATATTCTGCACTTGGTGTAACTTACCACGAGGTGTATGGAATTGCTACGTATGTCCGTAGCAACATAAACGAAGCTTCGCTGATTTCTGTAAGTGTGGAGGCAGATATACATACAGTTGTCACACAATTGCACGGCATTACTATTACAAATGTTTACAAACCACCCAAAACAACATGGCCCGATTTTGTCCTACGCACAGCAGAACATCCTGCAATTTACATAGGAGACTTCAATAGTCACCATGAACTTTGGAAGTACTCTCAAAATGATGAAAATGGGAGCATGCTTGCAGAATGGATCGAAGAGATTAATCTTCATCTAGTGTTTGATGCCAAAGATCAAGGCACTTTCAGGTCAGTTGCTTGGGACAAGGATTCAAATCCTGACTTATGCTTTGTTAGCTGCAACGAAACTGGCTTTCCCATCAACACCACAAGGAAAGTGATGGATGCCTTTCCTCACAGCCAACACAGACCTGTAATAATACAAATTGGCTGCACTGTTCCTGTCATACGATCAACTCCGCATGCTCGATGGAATTTCCAGAAAGCCGACTGGATGAAGTTTTCAACGGAACTGGATAAGACCATTCGATGGATACCTCCATCACATAATAACTATCAACGCTTCATTGGTGCAGTAACAGCAACAGCTAAAAAGTGTATGCCAAGAGGATACCGAAAAGAATATGTTCCAGGATGGAATGAGGAAAGTGAAACACTGTACCAATACTTTCAGCAAAGTGGTGACCCAGAGATAGCTACGGAACTATTGTCCAGCTTGGACATGTCTCGGAGGCAGAAATGGGCAGAAACAGTCAAAACTATCGACTTTACCCACTCGAGCAGGAAAGCATGGAGTCTTCTGAGAAAACTGGGAGGAAGTGCACCAGCATGCAGAAAAAATTTCGAAGTAACACCAGACCAAATTGCTTCCCACATCATTACCACCTCAAGAGTACCTCCTGACAAGAAACATACAAGACATATCAGACGACAGCTTCGTGACCTTAAAAAGAAGGCATCTCCCTCATCTGAGTATACCCATCCCTTCACAGTTTCAGACATTGACTCTGGACTGAAGGACCTCAAACCTCTTAAGGCACCTGGATTCGATGGTATCCACCCAGAATTCCTGATCCATATGGGAGGAAAAGCTAAGAAATGGCTGGCAGAATTCTTCACTGACATCCTGCAGACTGGTCAACTTCCATCTGAGTTTAAAAAGGTGAAGATAATATCTGTTCTGAAACCTGGCAAACCCAGCAACAGGGTAGAAAACTATCGCCCCATTTCCCTACTCAGCTGCTGCTACAAGCTTTTTGAAAGGCTAATATATAACAGAATAAGTAGCGCTATCTTAGAGAACGTTCCAGTTGATCAGGCAGGCTTCAGACCAGGGCGTAGCTGCTGCGACCAAGTATTGTCTCTCACATCCTTCATAGAGTCAGGATACCAAATGAAACAGAAAACATCTGTGGCATTTGTTGATCTAACTGCCGCCTTCGACACTGTGTGGAGAGAAGGCCTTATCTACAAATTTCTCTGCATCATACCCTGCAGAACAATGGCTCGACTGATTAACAGCATGCTAAGTGATCGGAAGTTCCAGGTAATCACTGGAAGCAACATAAGTAAGGAGAGGAAGCTGAACAACGGATTGCCTCAAGGATCAGTTCTCTCACCCTTACTGTTCAACCTATATCTATCTGATCTACCTTACACTTCGTCCAGAAAATACTGTTATGCCGATGACCTGGCTCTAGCCGTCAAACACCAGGAAATGAAGACAACAGAAGAGATTTTAGCCAATGACCTGTCTGCATTAGACAATTACTTCAAAATCTGGAGACTCCAACCCAGTGTGAGTAAAACAGAAGTGTGTTGCTTCCATCTAAATAACCAGTTGGCGAACGTAAAACTGGAGGTAAGTTTCAGAGGCAGAATTCTTCATCACAACTGGAACCCAAAATATCTTGGTGTCACCCTTGATCGTACACTATGCTTCAAACAACACCTTCTTAACTTAGCTCAAAAGCTGAGGACTCGAAACAACATCCTCCATAAGCTATGCGGAACTACCTGGGGATCTTCAGCAACCACCCTGCGAACTTCAGCTCTGGGCTTGGTATACTCAAGTGCTGAGTATTGTGCACCTGTTTGGATGAATAGTCATCATACAAGGCTTGTTGATACCCAGCTGAATACGACAATGCGCATAATATCTGGCACAATCAGATCTACTCCAGTTTATTGGCTTCCACTGTTAACTGGTATAATGCCTCCTGATCTACGCAGATGTACTGCCCTTATGAGAGAATTCCACAAGATCTCCAGGAATTCTAACCTACCCGTGCATAGCGACCTGCCACTTTTAAATCGCAAGAGACTGAAATCACGTCATCCAACTCTGTGCGATGTTGCTGACATGGTGGCTAAGAATTTCAAACCTCTTGAAGAATAGAAAGGTCGGTGGGAAGCAGTGACAGATGTGCACCTGCATAACATCTTCTCAGGTGCTAAACTTCCAAGTGGATTCGACTTACCACGCAAGACGTGGTCTACTCTCAACAGAATCCGTACCAGCCATGGACGATGCAGGGATGCTCTCTTTAAGTGGAACAAGCTGCCTGATCCAGCTTGCGACTGCGGGGCTCCATACCAGACTGTTCACCACATCGTCAGTGAATGCAGGATTCGAGCCTATCACGGCGCCAAAGAGGACTTCCTGCTAGCAACTCCAGATGCAGTGCGCTGGATTGAAGGACTGGATATTCAGTTGTAAAAACAAACTTAAGTTTCTTGTGTGCCAATATGTACATATATATATGTAATTTCATGATATGTCTGTATTAGCCATACGCTAAATAATAATAAATAAATAAATGTGCCAAATACCTGTTGAAGAGAAAACAAGCACCCACCCCATTGCAGACAAATCAACAGTGCTCAATTTCACCAATCAATAAAGAAACTCCCCATAATGCAAAATTAGCTTCACCAATCATTTGACACTCTTAGCGAGTGTCACAATGAACCATGTATTATCCACTGCCTTTACAAAACATAATTACGTACTGTGCCTGTTGGGACATCCACACAGAGATTCAAAACCTTTCAACATACAATCAATAAGCTACATAAGCTATTCGGCTAACCTGCAATCAGAAAATGCCACATATGCCATACACTATAACAAGGGCAGACTTCTTCTATCTCCACCCAATCACATGACTTGGGTGTAACCAGATGATATGTGGATGCACGCATTAATGACTGAGTAGGCTTACTACAAAGCAGCTGCCATCCTTTCGCACATCCTTTGGCTGCCGTGTCACGTTCCGACACGCACAAAACATAATCCTGCTTGCTCCTGCAACACACCTCACACAAACACCCACACCCACCCAGCTGCATAGCAAAGAGTCACTATATCCAACCAAATCATTTTAATGATATAAATCTAGCACGTTTGTAGAATTACCTATAGCAGTTGCACAATTACATCAATTTGGCATAACAAATTTATACAGGCTTACATGTTCGCTGGGAGAAAATCCTTCCACGAAATGCAGTTAATCCTGGCAATCAAAGGCCAATTCTCTTACAGCATCTGCAATTAGAAAGTCATGAAACGCTCTCACCTGCCACAGCAATCTGTGACAGGTCCAAACACCCCTAAGGACAGAAAAACCACAACCAGTCCTCACTGGCGATTCCAAAACTAAAAATCACAATGAATAAACAAACTTATATCATTACCTCTATCCGGTTATATGCTCTGTTCTAGTAGCACTCTCAAGTAATCTCGAACCTGTCGCAAGTCAAATGCCGCAATGGAACTTTGTTCCCATTCTTCCCTCATACCGCCAAATGCATCCATCGTCGTACTCCGCAGATGTCAGTTTCACAGTCGCTCCTTGTACACACCTTTAGCTTACTGATGACCCATTTGCATGTTCACTAAGATTGTCTTCAACAAGGCTACTACTTGCATCCTTTACACCTAATAACACACTATAGCATATTCCTGCAACCAGAGAATTAATAGCCTGTCACCCCATGAACTAATGCTCACGGTGACAACACACATCTGTGATGTTCATTAAACACACAAAGCCACATACTCACAAAGTAGCCAAACTAACTGTTACCTCACAATTGGCTCTAAATCCCCCTACGATACTCCTCTTTCAAGTTGTCCAAAGTTGGTTACCCATTCCTAACGGGCCACAGACACAACTCGTCACACAACACCTGCTGGAGAGGAACCAAACAGCTTATCCCACATTTAAATGCCCCCATGTCAACCAACGGTAACTATCTAGACTATTACCTTACATAAAAGCAAGCAACCAGACTCACAGAATTAAGTGTATTATTACTGTTGCAAACTTACAGACTGGGTACCTCTTCAAGTCTCTCACTATGGGCGGAGATCAATGTGCCAAATACCTGTTGAAGAGAAAACAAGCACCCACCCCATTGCAGACAAATCAACAGTGCTCAATTTCACCAATCAGTAAAGAAACACCCCATAATGCAAAATTAGCTTCACCAATCATTTGACACTCTTAGCGAGTGTCACAATGAACCATGTATTATCCACTGCCTTTACAAAACATAATTACGTACTGTGCCTGTTGTGACTCCCACGCAGAGATTCAAAACTGTTCAATATATAATCAATAAGCTACATTAGCTATTCGGCTAACCTGCAATCAGAAAATGCCACATATGCCATACACTATAACAAGGGCAGACTTCTTCTATCTCCACCCAATCACATGACTTGGCTGTAACCAGAAGATATGTGGATGCACGCATTAATGACTGAGTAGGCTTACTACAAAGCAGCTGCCATCCTTTCGCACATCCTTTGGCTGCCGTGTCACGTTCCGACATGCACAAAACATAATCCTGCTTGCTCCTGCAACACACCTCACACAAACACCCACACCCACCCAGCTGCATAGCAAAGAGTCACTATATCCAACCAAATCATTTTAATGATATAAATCTAGCACGTTTGCAGCATACCTATAGCAGTTGCACAATTACATCAATTTGGCATAACAAATTTATACAGGCTTACATGTTTGCTGGGAGAAAATCCTTCCACGAAATGCAGTTAATCCTGGCAATCAAAGGCCAATTCTCTTACAGCATCTGCAATTAGAAAGTCATGAAACGCTCTCACCTGCCACAGCAATCTGTGACAGGTCAAAACACCCCTAAGGACAGAAAAACCACAACCAATCCTCACTGGCGATTCCAAAACTAAAAATCACAATGAATAAACAAACTTATATCATTACCTCCATCCGGTTATATGCTCTGTTGTAGTAGCGCTCTCAAGTAATCTCGAACCTGTCGCAAGTCAAATGCCGCAATGGAACTTTGTTCCCATTCTTCCCTCATACCGCCAAATGCATCCATCGTCATACTCCGCAGATGTCAGTTTCACAGTCGCTCCTTGTACACACCTTTAGCTTACTGATGACCCATTTGCATGTTCACTAAGACTGTCTTCAACAAGGCTACTACTTGCATCCTTTACATCTAATAACACACTACAGCATATTCCTGCAACCAGAGAATTAATAGCCTGTCACCCCATGAACTAATGCTCACGGTGACAACACACGTGTTCATTAAACACACAAAGCCACATACTCACAAAGTAGCCAATCTAACTGTTACCTCACAATTGGCTCTAAATCCCCCTACGATACTCCTCTTTCAAGTTGTCCAAAGTTGGTTACCCATTCCTAACGGGCCACAGACACAACTCGTCACACAACACCTGCTGGAGAGGAACCAAACAGCTTATCCCACATTTAAATGCCCCCACGTCAACCAAGGGTAACTATCTAGACTATTACCTTACATAAAAGCAAGCAACCAGACTCACAGAATTAAGTGTATTATTACTGTTGCAAACTTACAGACTGGGTACCTCTTCAAGTCTCTCACTATGGCCGGAGATCAATGTGCCAAATACCTGTTGAAAAGAAAACAAGCACCCACCCCATTGCAGACAAATCAACAGTGCTCAATTTCACCAATCAATAAAGAAATTCCCCATAATGCAAAATTAGCTTCAACAATCATTTGACACTCTTAGCGAGTGTCACAATGAACCATGTATTATCCACTGCCTTTACAAAACATAATTACGTACTGTGCCTGTTGTGACATCCACACTGAGATTCAAAACCTTTCAACATACAATCAATAAGCTACATAAGCTATTCGGCTAACCTGCAATCAGAAAATGCCACATATGCCATACACTATAACAAGGGCAGACTTCTTCTATCTCCACCCAATCACATGACTTGGCTGTAACCAGAAGATATGTGGATGCACGCATTAATGACTGAGTAGGCTTACTACAAAGCAGCTGCCATCCTTTTGCACATCCTTTGGCTGCCGTGTCACGTTCCGACATGCACAAAACATAATCCTGCTTGCTCCTGCAACGCACCTCACACAAACACCCACACCCACCCAGCTGCATAGCAAAGAGTCACTATATCCAACCAAATCATTTTAATGATATAAATCTAGCACGTTTGTAGAATTACCTATAGCAGTTGCACAATTCAATCAATTTGGCATAACAAATTTATACAGGCTTACATGTTCGCTGGGAGAAAATCCTTCCACGAAATGCAGTTAATCCTGGCAATCAAAGGCCAATTCTCTTACAGCATCTGCAATTAGAAAGTCATGAAACGCTCTCACCTGCCACAGCAATCTGTGAGAGGTCCAAACACCCCTAAGGACAGAAAAACCACAACCAGTCCTCACTGGTGATTCCAAAACTAAAAATCACAATGAATAAACAAACTTATATCATTACCTCTATCCGGTTATATGCTCTGTGCTAGTAGCGCTCGCAATTAATCTCGAACCTGTCGCAAGTCAAATGCCGCAATCGAACTTTGTTCCCATTCATCCCTCATAGCGCCAAACGCATCCATCGTCGTACTCCGCAGATGTCAGTTTCACAGTCGCTCCTTGTACACACCTTTAGCTTACTGATGACCGATCTGCATGTTCACTAAGATTGTCTTCAAGAAGGCTACTACTTGCATCCTTTACATGTAATAACACACTACAGCATATTCCTGCAACCAGAGAATTAATAGCCTGTCACCCCATGAACTAATGCTCACGGTGACAACACACATCTGTGATGTTCATTAAACACACAAAGCCACATACTCACAAAGTAGCCAATCTAACTGTTACCTCACAATTGGCTCTAAATCCCCCTACGATACTCCTCTTTCAAGTTGTCCAAAGTTGGTTACCCATTCCTAACGGGCCACAGTCCACAACTCGTCACACAACACCTGCTGGAGAGGAACCAAACAGCTTATCCCACATTTAAATGCCCCCACGTCAACCAAGGGTAACTATCTAGACTATTACCTTACATAAAAGCAAGCAACCAGACTCACAGAATTAAGTGTATTATTACTGTTGCAAACTTACAGACTGGGTACCTCTTCAAGTCTCTCACTATGGCCGGAGATCAATGTGCCAAATACCTGTTAAAAAGAAAACAAGCACCCACCCCATTGCAGACAAATCAACAGTGCTCAATTTCACCAATCAATAAAGAAACTCCCCATAATGCAAAATTAGCTTCACCAATCATTTGACACTCCTAGCGAGTGTCACAATGAACCATGTATTATCCACTGCCTTTACAAAACATAATTACGTACTGTGCCTGTTGTGACTCCCACGCAGAGATTCAAAACTGTTCAATATACAATCAATAAGCTACATAAGCTATTCGGCTAACCTGCAATCAGAAAATGCCACATATGCCATACACTATAACAAGGGCAGACTTCTTCTATCTCCACCCAATCACATGACTTGGCTGTAACCAGAAGATATGTGGATGCACGCATTAATGACTGAGTAGGCTTACTACAAAGCAGCTGCCATCCTTTCGCACATCCTTTGGCTGCCGTGTCACGTTCCGACATGCACAAAACATAATCCTGCTTGCTCCTGCAACACACCTCACACAAACACCCACACCCACCCAGCTGCATAGCAAAGAGTCACTATATCCAACCAAATCATTTTAATGATATAAATCTAGCACGTTTGTAGAATTACCTATAGCAGTTGCACAATTACATCAATTTGGCATAACAAATTTATACAGGCTTACATGTTCGCTGGGAGAAAATCCTTCCACGAAATGCAGTTAATCCTGGCAATCAAAGGCCAATTCTCTTACAGCATCTGCAATTAGAAAGTCATGAAACGCTCTCACCTGCCACAGCAATCTGTGACAGGTTCAAACACCCCTAAGGACAGAAAAACCACAACCAGTCCTCACTGGCGATTCCAAAACTAAAAATCACAATGAATAAACAAACTTATATCATTACCTCTATCCGGTTATATGCTCTGTTCTAGTAGCGCTCTCGAGTAATCTCGAACCTGTCGCAAGTCAAATGCCGCAATGGAACTTTGTTCCCATTCTTCCCTCATACCGCCAAATGCATCCATCGTCGTACTCCGCAGATGTCAGTTTCACAGTCGCTCCTTGTACACACCTTTAGCTTACTGATGACCCATTTGCATGTTCACTAAGATTGTCTTCAAAAAGGCTACTACCTGCATCCTTTACATCTAATAACACACTACAGCATATTCCTGCAACCAGAGAATTAATAGCCTGTCACCCCATGAACTAATGCTCACGGTGACAACACACATCTGTGATGTTCATTAAACACACAAAGCCACATACTCACAAAGTAGCCAATCTAACTGTTACCTCACAATTGGCTCTAAATCCCCCTACGATACAACTCTTTCAAGTTGTCCAAAGTTGGTTACCCATTCCTAACGGGCCACAGACACAACTCGTCACACAACACCTGCTGGAGAGGAACCAAACAGCTTATCCCACAATTAAATGCCCCCACGTCAACCAAGGGTAACTATCTAGACTATTACCTTACATAAAAGCAAGCAACTAGACTCACAGAATTAAGTGTATTATTACTGTTGCAAACTTACAGACTGGGTACCTCTTCAAGTCTCTCACTATGGCCGGAGATCAATGTGCCAAATACCTGTTGAAGAGAAAACAAGCACCCACCCCATTGCAGACAAATCAACAGTGCTCAATTTCACCAATCAATAAAGAAACTCCCCATAATGCAATATTAGCTTCACCAATCATTTGACACTCTTAGCGAGTGTCACAATGAACCATGTATTATCCACTGCCTTTACAAAACATAATTACGTACTGTGCCTGTTGTGACTCCCACGCAGAGATTCAAAACTGTTCAATATACAATCAATAAGCTACATAAGCTATTCGGCGAACCTGCAATCAGAAAATGCCACATATGCCATACACTATAACAAGGGCAGACTTCTTCTATCTCCACCCAATCACATGACTTGGCTGTAACCAGAAGATATGTGGATGCACGCATTAATGACAGAGTAGGCTTACTACAAAGCAGCTGCCATCTTTTCGCACATCCTTTGGCTGTCGTGTCACGTTCCGACATGCACAAAACATAATCCTGCTTGCTCCTGCAACACACCTCACACAAACACCCACACCCACCCAGCTGCATAGCAAAGAGTCACTATATCCAACCAAATCATTTTAATGATATAAATCTAGCACGATTGTAGAATTACCTATAGCAGTTGCACAATTACATCAATTTGGCATAACAAATTTATACAGGCTTACATGTTCGCTGGGAGAAAATCCTTCCACGAAATGCAGTTAATCCTGGCAATCAAAGGCCAATTCTCTTACAGCATCTGCAATTAGAAAGTCATGAAACGCTCTCACCTGCCACAGCAATCTGTGACAGGTCCAAACACCCCTAAGGACAGAAAAACCACAACCAGTCCTCACTGGCGATTCCAAAACTAAAAATCACAATGAATAAACAAACTTATATCATTACCTCTATCCGGTTATATGCTCTGTTCTAGTAGCGCTCTCGAGTAATCTCGAACCTGTCGCAAGTCAAATGCCGCAATGGAACTTTGTTCCCATTCTTCCCTCATACCGCAAAATGCATCCATTGTCGTACTCCGCAGATGTCAGTTTCACAGTCGCTCCTTGTACACACCTTTAGCTTACTGATGACCCATTTGCATGTTCACTAAGATTGTCTTCAAAAAGGCTACTACCTGCATCCTTCACATCTAATAACACACTACAGCATATTCCTGCAACCAGAGAATTAATAGCCTGTCACCCCATGAACTAATGCTCACGGTGACAACACACATCTGTGATGTTCATTAAACACACAAAGCCACATACTCACAAAGTAGCCAATCTAACTGTTACCTCACAATTGGCTCTAAATCCCCCTACGATACTCCTCTTTCAAGTTGTCCAAAGTTGGTTACCCATTCCTAACGGGCCACAGACACAACTCGTCACACAACACCTGCTGGAGAGGAACCAAACAGCTTATCCCACATTTAAATGCCCCCACGTCAACCAAGGGTAACTATCTAGACTATTACCTTACATAAAAGCAAGCAACCAGACTCACAGAATTAAGTGTATTATTACTGTTGCAAACTTACAGACTGGGTACCTCTTCAAGTCTCTCACTATGGCCGGAGATCAATGTGCCAAATACCTGTTGAAAAGAAAACAAGCACCCACCCCATTGCAGACAAATCAACAGTGCTCAATTTCACCAATCAATAAAGAAATTCCCCATAATGCAAAATTAGCTTCACCAATCATTTGACACTCTTAGCGAGTGTCACAATGAACCATGTATTATCCACTGCCTTTACAAAACATAATTACATACTGTGCCTGTTGTGACATCCACACTGAGATTCAAAACCTTTCAACATACAATCAATAAGCTACATAAGCTATTCGGCTAACCTGCAATCAGAAAATGCCACATATGCCATACACTATAACAAGGGCAGACTTCTTCTATCTCCACCCAATCACATGACTTGGCTGTAACCAGAAGATATGTGGATGCACGCATTAATGACTGAGTAGGCTTACTACAAAGCAGCTGCCATCCTTTCGCACATCCTTTGGCTGCCGTGTCACGTTCCGACATGCACAAAACATAATCCTGCTTGCTCCTGCAACACACCTCACACAAACACCCACACCCACCCAGCTGCATAGCAAAGAGTCACTATATCCAACCAAATCATTTTAATGATATAAATCTAGCACATTTGTAGAATTACCTATAGCAGTTGCACAATTCAATCAATTTGGCATAACAAATTTATACAGGCTTACATGTTCGCTGGGAGAAAATCCTTCCACGAAATGCAGTTAAGCCTGGTAATCAAAGGCCAATTCTCTTACAGCATCTGCAATTTGAAAGTCATGAAACGCTCTCACCTGCCACAGCAATCTGTGACAGGTTCAAACACCCCTAAGGACAGAAAAACCACAACCAGTCCTCACTGGCGATTCCAAAACTAAAAATCACAATGAATAAACAAACTTATATCATTACCTCTATCTGGTTATATGCTCTGTTCTAGTAGCGCTCTCGAGTAATCTCGAACCTGTCGCAAGTCAAATGCAGCAATGGAACTTTGTTCCCATTCTTCCCTCATACCGCCAAATGCATCCATCGTCGTACTCCGCAGATGTCAGTTTCACAGTCGCTCCTTGTACACACCTTTAGGTAACTGATGACCCATTTGCATGTTCACTAAGATTGTCTTCAAAAAGGCTACTACCTGCATCCTTTACATCTAATAACACACTACAGCATATTCCTGCAACCAGAGAATTAATAGCCTGTCACCCCATGAACTAATGCTCACGGTGACAACACACATCTGTGATGTTCATTAAACACACAAAGCCACATACTCACAAAGTAGCCAATCTAACTGTTACCTCACGATTGGCTCTAAATCCCCCTACGATACTCCTCTTTCAAGTTGTCCAAAGTTGGTTACCCATTCCTAACGGGCCACAGTACACAACTCGTCACACAACACCTGCTGGAGAGGAACCAAACAGCTTATCCCACATTTAAATGCCCCCATGTCAACCAACGGTAACTATCTAGACTATTACCTTACATAAAAGCAAGCAACCAGACTCACAGAATTAAGTGTATTATTACTGTTGCAAACTTACAGACTGGGTACCTCTTCAAGTCTCTCACTATGGGCGGAGATCAATGTGCCAAATGGGAGGTAGCGTTGCTCACGTCCGTAGGTTTAACCATAAAATACCCTACACGTGCCTCCTGGGTGGTGCTAATTGAGCAACAGTGATTACAGGCAGCCAGACTATCCATAGGATCTCCTGGCAATGACATATCAACTAAATAGCAGAAACAGTTCTTTTCAGAGCTCATTAACAAGAAACATTGGACCAACTATCAGACCCCTTCAACTGAATATCGAAAGCATTAGCAGGGCAAAGTGTGACTACCTGTCAAAATTTTTGCTGGACAACAATATCGATGTCGTCGCCATTCAAGAAACTCGTGTTTCCAGCGAAGAAATATTCCGAAGCCGAGGTCGAATTCCTGGATATTCTGCACTTGGTGTAACTTACCACGAGGTGTATGGAATTGCTACGTATGTCCGTAGCAACATAAACGAAGCTTCGCTGATTTCTGTAAGTGTGGAGGCAGATATACATACAGTTGTCACACAATTGCACGGCATTACTATTACAAATGTTTACAAACCACCCAAAACAACATGGCCCGATTTTGTCCTACGCACAGCAGAACATCCTGCAATTTACATAGGAGACTTCAATAGTCACCATGAACTTTGGAAGTACTCTCAAAATGATGAAAATGGGAGCATGCTTGCAGAATGGATCGAAGAGATTAATCTTCATCTAGTGTTTGATGCCAAAGATCAAGGCACTTTCAGGTCAGTTGCTTGGGACAAGGATTCAAATCCTGACTTATGCTTTGTTAGCTGCAACGAAACTGGCTTTCCCATCAACACCACAAGGAAAGTGATGGATGCCTTTCCTCACAGCCAACACAGACCTGTAATAATACAAATTGGCTGCACTGTTCCTGTCATACGATCAACTCCGCATGCTCGATGGAATTTCCAGAAAGCCGACTGGATGAAGTTTTCAACGGAACTGGATAAGACCATTCGATGGATACCTCCATCACATAATAACTATCAACGCTTCATTGGTGCAGTAACAGCAACAGCTAAAAAGTGTATGCCAAGAGGATATCGAAAAGAATATGTTCCAGGATGGAATGAGGAAAGTGAAACACTGTACCAATACTTTCAGCAAAGTGGTGACCCAGAGATAGCTACGGAACTATTGTCCAGCTTGGACATGTCTCGGAGGCAGAAATGGGCAGAAACAGTCAAAACTATCGACTTTACCCACTCGAGCAGGAAAGCATGGAGTCTTCTGAGAAAACTGGGAGGAAGTGCACCAGCATGCAGAAAAAATTTCGAAGTAACACCAGACCAAATTGCTTCCCACATCATTACCACCTCAAGAGTACCTCCTGACAAGAAACATACAAGACATATCAGACGACAGCTTCGTGACCTTAAAAAGAAGGCATCTCCCTCATCTGAGTATACCCATCCCTTCACAGTTTCAGACATTGACTCTGGACTGAAGGACCTCAAACCTCTTAAGGCACCTGGATTCGATGGTATCCACCCAGAATTCCTGATCCATATGGGAGGAAAAGCTAAGAAATGGCTGGCAGAATTCTTCACTGACATCCTGCAGACTGGTCAACTTCCATCTGAGTTTAAAAAGGTGAAGATAATATCTGTTCTGAAACCTGGCAAACCCAGCAACAGGGTAGAAAACTATCGCCCCATTTCCCTACTCAGCTGCTGCTACAAGCTTTTTGAAAGGCTAATATATAACAGAATAAGTAGCGCTATCTTAGAGAACGTTCCAGTTGATCAGGCAGGCTTCAGACCAGGGCGTAGCTGCTGCGACCAAGTATTGTCTCTCACATCCTTCATAGAGTCAGGATACCAAATGAAACAGAAAACATCTGTGGCATTTGTTGATCTAACTGCCGCCTTCGACACTGTGTGGAGAGAAGGCCTTATCTACAAATTTCTCTGCATCATACCCTGCAGAACAATGGCTCGACTGATTAACAGCATGCTAAGTGATCGGAAGTTCCAGGTAATCACTGGAAGCAACATAAGTAAGGAGAGGAAGCTGAACAACGGATTGCCTCAAGGATCAGTTCTCTCACCCTTACTGTTCAACCTATATCTATCTGATCTACCTTACACTTCGTCCAGAAAATACTGTTATGCCGATGACCTGGCTCTAGCCGTCAAACACCAGGAAATGAAGACAACAGAAGAGATTTTAGCCAATGACCTGTCTGCATTAGACAATTACTTCAAAATCTGGAGACTCCAACCCAGTGTGAGTAAAACAGAAGTGTGTTGCTTCCATCTAAATAACCAGTTGGCGAACGTAAAACTGGAGGTAAGTTTCAGAGGCAGAATTCTTCATCACAACTGGAACCCAAAATATCTTGGTGTCACCCTTGATCGTACACTATGCTTCAAACAACACCTTCTTAACTTAGCTCAAAAGCTGAGGACTCGAAACAACATCCTCCATAAGCTATGCGGAACTACCTGGGGATCTTCAGCAACCACCCTGCGAACTTCAGCTCTGGGCTTGGTATACTCAAGTGCTGAGTATTGTGCACCTGTTTGGATGAATAGTCATCATACAAGGCTTGTTGATACCCAGCTGAATACGACAATGCGCATAATATCTGGCACAATCAGATCTACTCCAGTTTATTGGCTTCCACTGTTAACTGGTATAATGCCTCCTGATCTACGCAGATGTACTGCCCTTATGAGAGAATTCCACAAGATCTCCAGGAATTCTAACCTACCCGTGCATAGCGACCTGCCACTTTTAAATCGCAAGAGACTGAAATCACGTCATCCAACTCTGTGCGATGTTGCTGACATGGTGGCTAAGAATTTCAAACCTCTTGAAGAATAGAAAGGTCGGTGGGAAGCAGTGACAGATGTGCACCTGCATAACATCTTCTCAGGTGCTAAACTTCCAAGTGGATTCGACTTACCACGCAAGACGTGGTCTACTCTCAACAGAATCCGTACCAGCCATGGACGATGCAGGGATGCTCTCTTTAAGTGGAACAAGCTGCCTGATCCAGCTTGCGACTGCGGGGCTCCATACCAGACTGTTCACCACATCGTCAGTGAATGCAGGATTCGAGCCTATCACGGCGCCAAAGAGGACTTCCTGCTAGCAACTCCAGATGCAGTGCGCTGGATTGAAGGACTGGATATTCAGTTGTAAAAACAAACTTAAGTTTCTTGTGTGCCAATATGTACATATATATATGTAATTTCATGATATGTCTGTATTAGCCATACGCTAAATAATAATAAATAAATAAATGTGCCAAATACCTGTTGAAGAGAAAACAAGCACCCACCCCATTGCAGACAAATCAACAGTGCTCAATTTCACCAATCAATAAAGAAACTCCCCATAATGCAAAATTAGCTTCACCAATCATTTGACACTCTTAGCGAGTGTCACAATGAACCATGTATTATCCACTGCCTTTACAAAACATAATTACGTACTGTGCCTGTTGGGACATCCACACAGAGATTCAAAACCTTTCAACATACAATCAATAAGCTACATAAGCTATTCGGCTAACCTGCAATCAGAAAATGCCACATATGCCATACACTATAACAAGGGCAGACTTCTTCTATCTCCACCCAATCACATGACTTGGGTGTAACCAGATGATATGTGGATGCACGCATTAATGACTGAGTAGGCTTACTACAAAGCAGCTGCCATCCTTTCGCACATCCTTTGGCTGCCGTGTCACGTTCCGACACGCACAAAACATAATCCTGCTTGCTCCTGCAACACACCTCACACAAACACCCACACCCACCCAGCTGCATAGCAAAGAGTCACTATATCCAACCAAATCATTTTAATGATATAAATCTAGCACGTTTGTAGAATTACCTATAGCAGTTGCACAATTACATCAATTTGGCATAACAAATTTATACAGGCTTACATGTTCGCTGGGAGAAAATCCTTCCACGAAATGCAGTTAATCCTGGCAATCAAAGGCCAATTCTCTTACAGCATCTGCAATTAGAAAGTCATGAAACGCTCTCACCTGCCACAGCAATCTGTGACAGGTCCAAACACCCCTAAGGACAGAAAAACCACAACCAGTCCTCACTGGCGATTCCAAAACTAAAAATCACAATGAATAAACAAACTTATATCATTACCTCTATCCGGTTATATGCTCTGTTCTAGTAGCGCTCTCAAGTAATCTCGAACCTGTCGCAAGTCAAATGCCGCAATGGAACTTTGTTCCCATTCTTCCCTCATACCGCCAAATGCATCCATCGTCGTACTCCGCAGATGTCAGTTTCACAGTCGCTCCTTGTACACACCTTTAGCTTACTGATGACCCATTTGCATGTTCACTAAGATTGTCTTCAACAAGGCTACTACTTGCATCCTTTACACCTAATAACACACTATAGCATATTCCTGCAACCAGAGAATTAATAGCCTGTCACCCCATGAACTAATGCTCACGGTGACAACACACATCTGTGATGTTCATTAAACACACAAAGCCACATACTCACAAAGTAGCCAAACTAACTGTTACCTCACAATTGGCTCTAAATCCCCCTACGATACTCCTCTTTCAAGTTGTCCAAAGTTGGTTACCCATTCCTAACGGGCCACAGACACAACTCGTCACACAACACCTGCTGGAGAGGAACCAAACAGCTTATCCCACATTTAAATGCCCCCATGTCAACCAACGGTAACTATCTAGACTATTACCTTACATAAAAGCAAGCAACCAGACTCACAGAATTAAGTGTATTATTACTGTTGCAAACTTACAGACTGGGTACCTCTTCAAGTCTCTCACTATGGGCGGAGATCAATGTGCCAAATACCTGTTGAAGAGAAAACAAGCACCCACCCCATTGCAGACAAATCAACAGTGCTCAATTTCACCAATCAGTAAAGAAACACCCCATAATGCAAAATTAGCTTCACCAATCATTTGACACTCTTAGCGAGTGTCACAATGAACCATGTATTATCCACTGCCTTTACAAAACATAATTACGTACTGTGCCTGTTGTGACTCCCACGCAGAGATTCAAAACTGTTCAATATATAATCAATAAGCTACATTAGCTATTCGGCTAACCTGCAATCAGAAAATGCCACATATGCCATACACTATAACAAGGGCAGACTTCTTCTATCTCCACCCAATCACATGACTTGGCTGTAACCAGAAGATATGTGGATGCACGCATTAATGACTGAGTAGGCTTACTACAAAGCAGCTGCCATCCTTTCGCACATCCTTTGGCTGCCGTGTCACGTTCCGACATGCACAAAACATAATCCTGCTTGCTCCTGCAACACACCTCACACAAACACCCACACCCACCCAGCTGCATAGCAAAGAGTCACTATATCCAACCAAATCATTTTAATGATATAAATCTAGCACGTTTGCAGCATACCTATAGCAGTTGCACAATTACATCAATTTGGCATAACAAATTTATACAGGCTTACATGTTTGCTGGGAGAAAATCCTTCCACGAAATGCAGTTAATCCTGGCAATCAAAGGCCAATTCTCTTACAGCATCTGCAATTAGAAAGTCATGAAACGCTCTCACCTGCCACAGCAATCTGTGACAGGTCAAAACACCCCTAAGGACAGAAAAACCACAACCAATCCTCACTGGCGATTCCAAAACTAAAAATCACAATGAATAAACAAACTTATATCATTACCTCCATCCGGTTATATGCTCTGTTGTAGTAGCGCTCTCAAGTAATCTCGAACCTGTCGCAAGTCAAATGCCGCAATGGAACTTTGTTCCCATTCTTCCCTCATACCGCCAAATGCATCCATCGTCATACTCCGCAGATGTCAGTTTCACAGTCGCTCCTTGTACACACCTTTAGCTTACTGATGACCCATTTGCATGTTCACTAAGACTGTCTTCAACAAGGCTACTACTTGCATCCTTTACATCTAATAACACACTACAGCATATTCCTGCAACCAGAGAATTAATAGCCTGTCACCCCATGAACTAATGCTCACGGTGACAACACACATTTGTGATGTTCATTAAACACACAAAGCCACATACTCACAAAGTAGCCAATCTAACTGTTACCTCACAATTGGCTCTAAATCCCCCTACGATACTCCTCTTTCAAGTTGTCCAAAGTTGGTTACCCATTCCTAACGGGCCACAGACACAACTCGTCACACAACACCTGCTGGAGAGGAACCAAACAGCTTATCCCACATTTAAATGCCCCCACGTCAACCAAGGGTAACTATCTAGACTATTACCTTACATAAAAGCAAGCAACCAGACTCACAGAATTAAGTGTATTATTACTGTTGCAAACTTACAGACTGGGTACCTCTTCAAGTCTCTCACTATGGCCGGAGATCAATGTGCCAAATACCTGTTGAAAAGAAAACAAGCACCCACCCCATTGCAGACAAATCAACAGTGCTCAATTTCACCAATCAATAAAGAAATTCCCCATAATGCAAAATTAGCTTCAACAATCATTTGACACTCTTAGCGAGTGTCACAATGAACCATGTATTATCCACTGCCTTTACAAAACATAATTACGTACTGTGCCTGTTGTGACATCCACACTGAGATTCAAAACCTTTCAACATACAATCAATAAGCTACATAAGCTATTCGGCTAACCTGCAATCAGAAAATGCCACATATGCCATACACTATAACAAGGGCAGACTTCTTCTATCTCCACCCAATCACATGACTTGGCTGTAACCAGAAGATATGTGGATGCACGCATTAATGACTGAGTAGGCTTACTACAAAGCAGCTGCCATCCTTTTGCACATCCTTTGGCTGCCGTGTCACGTTCCGACATGCACAAAACATAATCCTGCTTGCTCCTGCAACGCACCTCACACAAACACCCACACCCACCCAGCTGCATAGCAAAGAGTCACTTCTCTTCTTCTTCGGTTATCAACCCACAGGTTGGTTGGCAGCAGCACGCCATTCCGTTCTTTTGTCAACTTTCTTCTTCATATCTGCATAGGTCTGGCACCCGATGTCATTTATTACTTGTTGAATGTAGCTTAATCTAGGTCGTCCTCGGCGAGTTCTTCCTTCAATGATTCCTTCTAATATTCTCTTAATGAAATTGTTATGCCGTAAAATGTGACCTATGAAGGTTATTCTTCTTTTCTGTATATTTCGCCAAAGAGATCTGTTTTCTTTCACTCTTCTGAGGACATCTTCGTTTGTAGCCTTGTCTCGCCAGCTGATTTTTTCCATTCTCCGGTAGCACCACATTTCGAATGCCTCTAATCTTCTCTTTTCTTCTTTTCCACTAGTCCAAGTTTCACATCCGTAAAGGGCTGTACTCCACACATAGGTTTTCATGACTCTCTTTCTTACGTCTAAACTAACATTTCTACTCGTCAGTAAGTTTCTTTTTCCATTGAATGCTATTTTGGCAAGTTGTATTCTGTTTTTAATGTCACTTTTGCTCCTTCCATCTGCTGTTATTTTGCTACCTAAGTAGTTAAATTCTGTAACCTGCCCTAGTTTCTCTCCCTTTATTGTTATTCGTATGGGTTCATTGTAGTTCAGGGCGCCACTCACCATCACTTTAGTCTTTTTCTTATTTATTTTCATTCCATACTGTTCTTTTAAGGTGTTTTCCATTTCATTGAGTGCGGCTTCTAAATCTTCTTTCCTTTCTGTAATTATGGCGATATCATCTGCATATCGCAACATATCTATTTTCATTCCGTTAAGTTTTATTCCTACTTCAATATTCTCTCTTATTTTGTCTATTGCTTCTTGGATATATGCGTTGAAAATTACTGGAGATAGTGGGCATCCCTGTCTCACTCCTTTCCTTATTCTTGCTGTTTCTTCTTTGTTTTCCTTCTTAACTAAGGCTGTTTCATTTTGGTATATTTTAAAGATTATCCTTCTATCATTGTATTTCAGACCAGCCTTCTTCAGAATTCTAAACATTTCTGGCCATACAACATTGTCAAATGCCTTTTCGAGGTCTACGAAGGCTATAAATACTTGTTTGTTTTTGGAAATTTGTTTCTCAATTATTAGTCTTAAAGATAAGATTGCTTCCCTCGTCCCTACACCGCTTCTAAAACCGAATTGGTCTTCACTTAGAGTGCTATTCAATTGGTTTTCAACTCTTTTCAAAATTATTCTTATTAGAATTTTTGATGCGTGTGAAAGAAGACTGAGTGTTCGATGGTTTTCACAGTCCATAGTAGATGCTTTCTTAGGTATGGGGAATATGATGCATTTCTGATAGTCTTCAGGAACTTCACCTGTTTTGTATATTTTCTGTATGAGTTGCAGTAATGTAGCTTTCATTTTGTCTCCTGATTTCTTAATTAGTTCAGAAGGTATATCATCAACACCTGCCGCTTTCTTATCTGGTAGTTCTTTTAGTGCTTTTTCAAATTCATCTTTCAGAATTGTGTCCCCTAGTTCTTCTTTCTCTACTTCTTCGCTTAATTCTATCATATTATCTGTTAGAGGGTCTCCTTGATATAGCTCTTCAATGTATTCTTGCCATCTCTTCAGCGTGTCATATCCAAATAGTACCTTGCCCTCTTTGTTCTTTATAGTTCCTGAAGATTTTACTTTCCGTTTAGCAAAGTTTTGTTTTATTGTTCTGTAGGCCAAGTCAGTTTTTCCTTTAACCATGTTTTCCTCCACCTCTTTACAAATGCTGTTGAGGTAATTTTCTTTTGCTTTCCTAGATTCTCTGTTTATTTGGTTTCTAAGCTTTCTATATTTGTTTTCGCTTTGCTCGTCAGAGGCATTTTTGTATAGTCTTCTTTCTTCCATTAGACAAATTATTTCAGGTGTTATCCACTCTTTCCTGTTTACAGGTTTGGCTTTCCCAATAAATTCTTCTGCTGCTTTATGTATGCCTTCTTTGATTTGTTTCCACTCCTCGTTAGTACTCCCGGGAATAATGTTTGATGCCATCTCATCAGTTTTCCGTGCATAAGGGATCACTAGTTCTTCAGACTTTAGGTTATCTCTGTTCCATACTTTGTTCGTTTTTCTCTCTAATCGCTTGAGTTTGAGTAAGCATTTCATCATTACAAGGTTGTGATCACTATTAATATCCGCAGACGGGTAGCTTCTGCAATCCTTGATTTGGTTTTTAAAACGCGATTTTACTAATATATAGTCGATTTGGTGTCTTCTAGTATCTCCTGGGGCTTTCCACGTGTACCTTCTTCTTTTATGGTGGTTGAAAAGGGAGTTCGCTATGACCAACTTGTTTTTGGCACAAAATTCAATTAGCCGGCTTCCTCTTTCGTTTCTATCTCCTAGACCATATTTCCCTACAATTCCGTCAACTTTCTCTTCTCCAACACTAGCATTCCAATCTCCCATTATAATTAAGTTCTCTTCACCTTTAACATAATTTATAACTTTGTTGATGTCTTCATACACTGTTTCTATTACATCGTCTTCTTCTGCCGATGTCGGCATATAGACTTGTACTATTACCGTGTTCTTTGGTTTGGTTCCAATTTTGACTAGTATTATCCTAGAGTTAAATTGCACATATCCTGTGACTAGATTCCCGAGTTTTCCTTTTAGAATTATTCCAACTCCACCGATTCCAGTTGTTCCTTGGTTAGTACCTGTATGAATGATACGATAATTTCCTGATCTGAAGTCTCCTGGTTCAGGCCATCGCATCTCAGATATTCCTAT
Source organism: Schistocerca piceifrons (assembly GCF_021461385.2). NCBI lineage: Eukaryota > Metazoa > Arthropoda > Insecta > Orthoptera > Acrididae > Schistocerca > Schistocerca piceifrons. The sequence goes on along the minus strand of NC_060138.1, from coordinate 400,853,398 downwards.
TATGTCTGTTCCCATTCTGTCCATCTCTAGTTTGAGGTTCTCTAATTTCCCGCATTGGAGGAGTGTTCTTACATTCCATGTTGCTATTTTTAGTGTATTCTTCAACTTTGCCTGACCTTCCATTGTCCCCACCCGGAGATCCGATTGGGGGACTATTACTCCGGATTTATGTTTAACAGAAGATTCTGGCATGGTGCGCTACTGATTCTTGGGATATCTTGAGTGATCTTTAATGGAGTGGTTTCCCGTTGCCTTCTCCATCCTATGCCGTTGACTGTGAAGTTCTTCCGCCTTTAGGAGCAATTTCTCACTCCAAGGACAAGAGAGTGCCCTGCCTCTATCCGCTCATCCGCTCTCTTTGAGACCGTTGGCACTTGATAGGGGGCGTTTCCTTATCCCGGGAAACACTCGGTCGTCAGAGCCTCGTTAGCAATAACAGGGTGTACCGTGCAGCAATCCTTAGCTGCAACTCGGGTAGGTGAGGTTGACATTTGAAAGAGTCACTATATCCAACCAAATCATTTTAATGATATAAATCTAGCACGTTTGTAGAATTACCTATAGCAGTTGCACAATTCAATCAATTTGGCATAACAAATTTATACAGGCTTACATGTTCGCTGGGAGAAAATCCTTCCACGAAATGCAGTTAATCCTGGCAATCAAAGGCCAATTCTCTTACAGCATCTGCAATTAGAAAGTCATGAAACGCTCTCACCTGCCACAGCAATCTGTGACAGGTCCAAACACCCCTAAGGACAGAAAAACCACAACCAGTCCTCACTGGTGATTCCAAAACTAAAAATCACAATGAATAAACAAACTTATATCATTACCTCTATCCGGTTATATGCTCTGTTCTAGTAGCGCTCGCAATTAATCTCGAACCTGTCGCAAGTCAAATGCCGCAATGGAACTTTGTTCCCATTCATCCCTCATAGCGCCAAATGCATCCATCGTCATAGTCCGCAGATGTCAGTTTCACAGTCGCTCCTTGTACACACCTTTAGCTTACTGATGACCCATTTGCATGTTCACTAAGACTGTCTTCAACAAGGCTACTACCTGCATCCTTTACATCTAATAACACACTACAGCATATTCCTGCAACCAGAGAATTAATAGCCTGTCACCCCATGAACTAATGCTCACGGTGACAACACACATCTGTGATGTTCATTAAACACACAAAGCCACATACTCACAAAGTAGCCAATCTAACTGTTACCTCACAATTGGCTCTAAATCCCCCTACGATACTCCTCTTTCAAGTTGTCCAAAGTTGGTTACCCATTCCTAACGGGCCACAGACACAACTCGTCACACAACACCTGCTGGAGAGGAACCAAACAGCTTATTCCACAATTAAATGCCCCCACGTCAACCAAGGGTAACTATCTAGACTATTACCTTACATAAAAGCAAGCAACCAGACTCACAGAATTAAGTGTATTATTACTGTTGCAAACTTACAGACTGGGTACCTCTTCAAGTCTCTCACTATGGCCGGAGATCAATGTGCCAAATACCTGTTGAAGAGAAAACAAGCACCCACCCCATTGCAGACAAATCAACAGTGCTCAATTTCACCAATCAATAAAGAAATTCCCCATAATGCAAAATTAGCTTCACCAATCATTTGACACTCTTAGCGAGTGTCACAATGAACCATGTATTATCCACTGCCTTTACAAAACATAATTACATACTGTGCCTGTTGTGACATCCACACTGAGATTCAAAACCTTTCAACATACAATCATAAGCTACATAAGCTATTCGGCTAACCTGCAATCAGAAAATGCCACATATGCCATACACTATAACAAGGGCAGACTTCTTCTATCTCCACCCAATCACATGACTTGGCTGTAACCAGAAGATATGTGGATGCACGCATTAATGACTGAGTAGGCTTACTACAAAGCAGCTGCCATCCTTTCGCACATCCTTTGGCTGCCGTGTCACGTTCCGACATGCACAAAACATAATCCTGCTTGCTCCTGCAACACACCTCACACAAACACCCACACCCACCCAGCTGCATAGCAAAGAGTCACTATATCCAACCAAATCATTTTAATGATATAAATCTAGCACGTTTGTAGAATTACCTATAGCAGTTGCACAATTACATCAATTTGGCATAACAAATTTATACAGGCTTACATGTTCGCTGGGAGAAAATCCTTCCACGAAATGCAGTTAATCCTGGCAATCAAAGGCCAATTCTCTTACAGCATCTGCAATTAGAAAGTCATGAAACGCTCTCACCTGCCACAGCAATCTGTGACAGGTCCAAACACCCCTAAGGACAGAAAAACCACAACCAGTCCTCACTGGCGATTCCAAAACTAAAAATCACAATGAATAAACAAACTTATATCATTACCTCTATCCGGTTATATGCTCTGTTCTAGTAGCGCTCTCGAGTAATCTCGAACCTGTCGCAAGTCAAATGCCGCAATGGAACTTTGTTCCCATTCTTCCCTCATACCGCCAAATGCATCCATTGTCGTACTCCGCAGATGTCAGTTTCACAGTCGCTCCTTGTACACACCTTTAGCTTACTGATGACCCATTTGCATGTTCACTAAGATTGTCTTCAAAAAGGCTACTACCTGCATCCTTCACATCTAATAACACACTACAGCATATTCCTGCAACCAGAGAATTAATAGCCTGTCACCCCATGAACTAATGCTCACGGTGACAACACACATCTGTGATGTTCATTAAACACACAAAGCCACATACTCACAAAGTAGCCAATCTAACTGTTACCTCACAATTGGCTCTAAATCCCCCTACGATACTCCTCTTTCAAGTTGTCCAAAGTTGGTTACCCATTCCTAACGGGCCACAGACACAACTCGTCACACAACACCTGCTGGAGAGGAACCAAACAGCTTGTCCCACATTTAAATGCCCCCACGTCAACCAAGGGTAACTATCTAGACTATTACCTTACATAAAAGCAAGCAACCAGACTCACAGAATTAAGTGTATTATTACTGTTGCAAACTTACAGACTGGGTACCTCTTCAAGTCTCTCACTATGGCCGGAGATCAATGTGCCAAATACCTGTTGAAAAGAAAACAAGCACCCACCCCATTGCAGACAAATCAACAGTGCTCAATTTCACCAATCAATAAAGAAATTCCCCATAATGCAAAATTAGCTTCACCAATCATTTGACACTCTTAGCGAGTGTCACAATGAACCATGTATTATCCACTGCCTTTACAAAACATAATTACATACTGTGCCTGTTGTGACATCCACACTGAGATTCAAAACCTTTCAACATACAATCAATAAGCTACATAAGCTATTCGGCTAACCTGCAATCAGAAAATGCCACATATGCCATACACTATAACAAGGGCAGACTTCTTCTATCTCCACCCAATCACATGACTTGGCTGTAACCAGAAGATATGTGGATGCACGCATTAATGACTGAGTAGGCTTACTACAAAGCAGCTGCCATCCTTTCGCACATCCTTTGGCTGCCGTGTCACGTTCCGACATGCACAAAACATAATCCTGCTTGCTCCTGCAACACACCTCACACAAACACCCACACCCACCCAGCTGCATAGCAAAGAGTCACTATATCCAACCAAATCATTTTAATGATATAAATCTAGCACGTTTGTAGAATTACCTATAGCAGTTGCACAATTCAATCAATTTGGCATAACAAATTTATACAGGCTTACATGTTCGCTGGGAGAAAATCCTTCCACGAAATGCAGTTAATCCTGGTAATCAAAGGCCAATTCTCTTACAGCATCTGCAATTTGAAAGTCATGAAACGCTCTCACCTGCCACAGCAATCTGTGACAGGTCCAAACACCCCTAAGGACAGAAAAACCACAACCAGTCCTCACTGGCGATTCCAAAACTAAAAATCACAATGAATAAACAAACTTATATCATTACCTCTATCTGGTTATATGCTCTGTTCTAGTAGCGCTCTTGAGTAATCTCGAACCTGTCGCAAGTCAAATGCCGCAATGGAACTTTGTTCCCATTCTTCCCTCATACCGCCAAATGCATCCATCGTCGTACTCCGCAGATGTCAGTTTCACAGTCGCTCCTTGTACACACCTTTAGGTAACTGATGACCCATTTGCATGTTCACTAAGATTGTCTTCAAAAAGGCTACTACCTGCATCCTTTACATCTAATAACACACTACAGCATATTCCTGCAACCAGAGAATTAATAGCCTGTCACCCCATGAACTAATGCTCACGGTGACAACACACATCTGTGATGTTCATTAAACACACAAAGCCACATACTCACAAAGTAGCCAATCTAACTGTTACCTCACGATTGGCTCTAAATCCCCCTACGATACTCCTCTTTCAAGTTGTCCAAAGTTGGTTACCCATTCCTAACGGGCCACAGTACACAACTCGTCACACAACACCTGCTGGAGAGGAACCAAACAGCTTATCCCACATTTAAATGCCCCCATGTCAACCAACGGTAACTATCTAGACTATTACCTTACATAAAAGCAAGCAACCAGACTCACAGAATTAAGTGTATTATTACTGTTGCAAACTTACAGACTGGGTACCTCTTCAAGTCTCTCACTATGGGCGGAGATCAATGTGCCAAATGGGAGGTAGCGTTGCTCACGTCCGTAGGTTTAACCATAAAATACCCTACACGTGCCTCCTGGGTGGTGCTAATTGAGCAACAGTGATTACAGGCAGCCAGACTATCCATAGGATCTCCTGGCAATGACATATCAACTAAATAGCAGAAACAGTTCTTTTCAGAGCTCATTAACAAGAAACATTGGACCAACTATCAGACCCCTTCAACTGAATATCGAAAGCATTAGCAGGGCAAAGTGTGACTACCTGTCAAAATTTTTGCTGGACAACAATATCGATGTCGTCGCCATTCAAGAAACTCGTGTTTCCAGCGAAGAAATATTCCGAAGCCGAGGTCGAATTCCTGGATATTCTGCACTTGGTGTAACTTACCACGAGGTGTATGGAATTGCTACGTATGTCCGTAGCAACATAAACGAAGCTTCGCTGATTTCTGTAAGTGTGGAGGCAGATATACATACAGTTGTCACACAATTGCACGGCATTACTATTACAAATGTTTACAAACCACCCAAAACAACATGGCCCGATTTTGTCCTACGCACAGCAGAACATCCTGCAATTTACATAGGAGACTTCAATAGTCACCATGAACTTTGGAAGTACTCTCAAAATGATGAAAATGGGAGCATGCTTGCAGAATGGATCGAAGAGATTAATCTTCATCTAGTGTTTGATGCCAAAGATCAAGGCACTTTCAGGTCAGTTGCTTGGGACAAGGATTCAAATCCTGACTTATGCTTTGTTAGCTGCAACGAAACTGGCTTTCCCATCAACACCACAAGGAAAGTGATGGATGCCTTTCCTCACAGCCAACACAGACCTGTAATAATACAAATTGGCTGCACTGTTCCTGTCATACGATCAACTCCGCATGCTCGATGGAATTTCCAGAAAGCCGACTGGATGAAGTTTTCAACGGAACTGGATAAGACCATTCGATGGATACCTCCATCACATAATAACTATCAACGCTTCATTGGTGCAGTAACAGCAACAGCTAAAAAGTGTATGCCAAGAGGATACCGAAAAGAATATGTTCCAGGATGGAATGAGGAAAGTGAAACACTGTACCAATACTTTCAGCAAAGTGGTGACCCAGAGATAGCTACGGAACTATTGTCCAGCTTGGACATGTCTCGGAGGCAGAAATGGGCAGAAACAGTCAAAACTATCGACTTTACCCACTCGAGCAGGAAAGCATGGAGTCTTCTGAGAAAACTGGGAGGAAGTGCACCAGCATGCAGAAAAAATTTCGAAGTAACACCAGACCAAATTGCTTCCCACATCATTACCACCTCAAGAGTACCTCCTGACAAGAAACATACAAGACATATCAGACGACAGCTTCGTGACCTTAAAAAGAAGGCATCTCCCTCATCTGAGTATACCCATCCCTTCACAGTTTCAGACATTGACTCTGGACTGAAGGACCTCAAACCTCTTAAGGCACCTGGATTCGATGGTATCCACCCAGAATTCCTGATCCATATGGGAGGAAAAGCTAAGAAATGGCTGGCAGAATTCTTCACTGACATCCTGCAGACTGGTCAACTTCCATCTGAGTTTAAAAAGGTGAAGATAATATCTGTTCTGAAACCTGGCAAACCCAGCAACAGGGTAGAAAACTATCGCCCCATTTCCCTACTCAGCTGCTGCTACAAGCTTTTTGAAAGGCTAATATATAACAGAATAAGTAGCGCTATCTTAGAGAACGTTCCAGTTGATCAGGCAGGCTTCAGACCAGGGCGTAGCTGCTGCGACCAAGTATTGTCTCTCACATCCTTCATAGAGTCAGGATACCAAATGAAACAGAAAACATCTGTGGCATTTGTTGATCTAACTGCCGCCTTCGACACTGTGTGGAGAGAAGGCCTTATCTACAAATTTCTCTGCATCATACCCTGCAGAACAATGGCTCGACTGATTAACAGCATGCTAAGTGATCGGAAGTTCCAGGTAATCACTGGAAGCAACATAAGTAAGGAGAGGAAGCTGAACAACGGATTGCCTCAAGGATCAGTTCTCTCACCCTTACTGTTCAACCTATATCTATCTGATCTACCTTACACTTCGTCCAGAAAATACTGCTATGCCGATGACCTGGCTCTAGCCGTCAAACACCAGGAAATAAAGACAACAGAAGAGATTTTAGCCAATGACCTGTCTGCATTAGACAATTACTTCAAAATCTGGAGACTCCAACCCAGTGTGAGTAAAACAGAAGTGTGTTGCTTCCATCTAAATAACCAGTTAACGAACGTAAAACTGGAGGTAAGTTTCAGAGGCAGAATTCTTCATCACAACTGGAACCCAAAATATCTTGGTGTCACCCTTGATCGTACACTATGCTTCAAACAACACCTTCTTAACTTAGCTCAAAAGCTGAGGACTCGAAACAACATCCTCCATAAGCTATGCGGAACTACCTGGGGATCTTCAGCAACCACCCTGCGAACTTCAGCTCTGGGCTTGGTATACTCAAGTGCTGAGTATTGTGCACCTGTTTGGATGAATAGTCATCATACAAGGCTTGTTGATACCCAGCTGAATACGACAATGCGCATAATATCTGGCACAATCAGATCTACTCCAGTTTATTGGCTTCCACTGTTAACTGGTATAATGCCTCCTGATCTACGCAGATGTACTGCCCTTATGAGAGAATTCCACAAGATCTCCAGGAATTCTAACCTACCCGTGCATAGCGACCTGCCACTTTTAAATCGCAAGAGACTGAAATCACGTCATCCAACTCTGTGCGATGTTGCTGACATGGTGGCTAAGAATTTCAAACCTCTTGAAGAATAGAAAGGTCGGTGGGAAGCAGTGACAGATGTGCACCTGCATAACATCTTCTCAAGTGCTAAACTTCCAAGTGGATTCGACTTACCACGCAAGACGTGGTCTACTCTCAACAGAATCCGTACCAGCCATGGACGATGCAGGGATGCTCTCTTTAAGTGGAACAAGCTGCCTGATCCAGCTTGCGACTGCGGGGCTCCATACCAGACTGTTCACCACATCGTCAGTGAATGCAGGATTCGAGCCTATCACGGCGCCAAAGAGGACTTCCTGCTAGCAACTCCAGATGCAGTGCGCTGGATTGAAGGACTGGATATTCAGTTGTAAAAACAAACTTAAGTTTCTTGTGTGCCAATATGTACATATATATATGTAATTTCATGATATGTCTGTATTAGCCATACGCTAAATAATAATAAATAAATAAATGTGCCAAATACCTGTTGAAGAGAAAACAAGCACCCACCCCATTGCAGACAAATCAACAGTGCTCAATTTCACCAATCAGTAAAGAAACACCCCATAATGCAAAATTAGCTTCACCAATCATTTGACACTCTTAGCGAGTGTCACAATGAACCATGTATTATCCACTGTCTTAACAAAACATAATTACGTACTGTGCCTGTTGTGACTCCCACGCAGAGATTCAAAACTGTTAAATATGCAATCAATAAGCTACATAAGCTATTCAGCTAACCTGCAATCAGAAAATGCCACATATGCCATACACTATAACAAGGGCAGACTTCTTCTATCTCCACCCAATCACATGACTTGGCTGTAACCAGAAGATATGTGGATGCACGCATTAATGACTGAGTAGGCTTACTACAAAGCAGCTGCCATCCTTTCGCACATCCTTTGGCTGCCGTGTCACGTTCCGACATGCACAAAACATAATCCTGCTTGCTCCTGCAACACACCTCACACAAACACCCACACCCACCCAGCTGCATAGCAAAGAGTCACTATATCCAACCAAATCATTTTAATGATATAAATCTAGCACGTTTGCAGCATACCTATAGCAGTTGCACAATTACATCAATTTGGCATAACAAATTTATACAGGCTTACATGTTCGCTGGGAGAAAATCCTTCCACGAAATGCGGTTAATCCTGGCAATCAAAGGCCAATTCTCTTACAGCATCTGCAATTAGAAAGTCATGAAACGCTCTCACTTGCCACAGCAATCTGTGACAGGTCAAAACACCCCTAAGGACAGAAAAACCACAACCAATCCTCACTGGCGATTCCAAAACTAAAAATCACAATGAATAAACAAACTTATATCATTACCTCTATCCGGTTATATGCTCTGTTCTAGTAGCGCTCTCGAGTAATCTCGAACCTGTCGCAAGTCAAATGCCGCAATGGAACTTTGTTCCCATTCTTCCCTCATACCGCCAAATGCATCCATCGTCGTACTCCGCAGATGTCAGTTTCACAGTCGCTCCTTGTACACACCTCTAGCTTACTGATGACCCATTTGCATGTTCACTAAGATTGTCTTCAAGAACGCTACTACTTGCACCCTTTACATCTAATAACACACTACAGCATATTCCTGCAACCAGAGAATTAATAGCCTGTCACCCCATGAACTAATGCTCACGGTGACAACACACATCTGTGATGTTCATTAAACACACAAAGCCACATACTCACAAAGTAGCCAATCTAACTGTTACCTCACAATTGGCTCTAAATCCCCCTACGATACTCCTCTTTCAAGTTGTCCAAAGTTGGTTACCCATTCCTAACGGGCCACAGACACAACTCGTCACACAACACCTGCTGGAGAGGAACCAAACAGCTTATCCCACATTTAAATGCCCCCACGTCAACCAAGGGTAACTATCTAGACTATTACCTTACATAAAAACAAGCAACCAGACTCACAGAATTAAGTGTATTATTACTGTTGCAAACTTACAGACTGGGTACCTCTTCAAGTCTCTCACTATGGGCAGAGATCAATGTGCCAAATACCTGTTGAAGAGAAAACAAGCACCCGCCCCATTGCAGACAAATCAACAGTGCTCAATTTCACCAATCAATAAAGAAACTCCCCATAATGCAATATTAGCTTCACCAATCATTTGACACTCTTAGCGAGTATCACAATGAACCATGTATTATCCACTGCCTTTACAAAACATAATTACGTACTGTGCCTGTTGTGACTCCCACGCAGAGATTCAAAACTGTTCAATATACAATCAATAAGCTACATAAGCTATTCGGCTAACCTGCAATCAGAAAATGCCACATATGCCATACACTATAACAAGGGCAGACTTCTTCTATCTCCACCCAATCACATGACTTGGCTGTAACCAGAAGATATGTGGATGCACGCATTAATGACTGAGTAGGCTTACTACAAAGCAGCTGCCATCCTTTCGCACATCCTTTGGCTGCCGTGTCACGTTCCGACATGCACAAAACATAATCCTGCTTGCTCCTGCAACACACCTCACACAAACACCCACACCCACCCAGCTGCATAGCAAAGAGTCACTATATCCAACCAAATCATTTTAATGATATTAATCTAGCACGTTTGTAGAATTACCTATAGCAGTTGCACAATTACATCAATTTGGCATAACAAATTTATACAGGCTTACATGTTCACTGGGAGAAAATCCTTCCACGAAATGCAGTTAATCCTGGCAATCAAATGCTATTCTCTTACAGCATCTGCAATTAGAAAGTCATGAAACGCTCTCACCTGCCACAGCAATCTGTGACAGGTCCAAACACCCCTAAGGACAGAAAAACCACAACCAGTCCTCACTGGTGATTCCGAAAATAAAAATCACAATGAATAAACAAACTTATATCATTACCTCTATCCGGTTATATGCTCTGTGCTAGTAGCGCTCTCAAGTAATATCGAACCTGTCGCAAGTCAAATGCCGCAATCGAACTTTGTTCCCATTCATCCCTCATAGCGCCAAACGCATCCATCGTCGTACTCCGCAGATGTCAGTTTCACAGTCGCTCCTTGTACACACCTTTAGCTTACTGATGACCCATTTGCATGTTCACTAAGATTGTCTTCAACAAGGCTACTACTTGCATCCTTTACACCTAATAACACACTACAGCATATTCCTGCAACCAGAGAATTAATAGCCTGTCACCCCATGAACTAATGCTCACGGTGACAACACACATCTGTGATGTTCATTAAACACACAAAGCCACATACTCACAAAGTAGCCAATCTAACTGTTACCTCACAATTGGCTCTAAATCCCCCTACGATACTCCTCTTTCAAGTTGTCCAAAGTTGGTTACCCATTCCTAACGGGCCACAGTACACAACTCGTCACAGAACACCTGCTGGAGAGGAACCAAACAGCTTATCCCACATTTAAATGCCCCCACGTCAACCAAGGGTAACTATCTAGACTATTACCTTACATAAAAGCAAGCAACCAGACTCACAGAATTAAGTGTATTATTACTGTTGCAAACTTACAGACTGGGTACCTCTTCAAGTCTCTCACTATGGGCGGAGATCAATGTGCCAAATACCTGTTGAAGAGAAAACAAGCACCCACCCCATTGCACACAAATCAACAGTGCTCAATTACACCAATCAATAAAGAAACTCCCCATTATGCAAAATTAGCTTCACCAATCATTTGACACTCTTAGCGAGTGTCACAATGAACCATGTATTATCCACTGCCTTTACAAAACATAATTACGTACTATCCCTGTTGTGACTCCCACGCAGAGATTCAAAACTGTTCAATATACAATCAATAAGCTACATAAGTTATTCGGCTAACCTGCAATCAGAAAATGCCACATATGCCATACACTATAACAAGGGCAGACTTCTTCTATCTCCACCCAATCACATGACTTGGCTGTAACCAGAAGATATGTGGATGCACGCATTAATGACTGAGTAGGCTTACTACAAAGCAGCTGCCATCCTTTCGCACATCCTTTGGCTGCCGTGTCACGTTCCGACATGCACAAAACATAATCTTGCTTGCTCCTGCAACACACCTCACACAAACATCCACACCCACCCAGCTGCATAGCAAGGAGTCACTATATCCCACCAAATCATTTTAATGATATAAATCTAGCACCTTTGCAGCATTACCTATAGCAGTTGCACAATTACATCAATTTGGCATAACAAATTTAACCAGGCTTACATGTTCGCTGGGAGAAAATCCTTCCACGAAATGCAGTTAATCCTGGCAATCAAAGGCCAATTCTCTTACAGCATCTGCAATTAGAAAGTCATGAAACGCTCTTACCTGCCACAGCAATCTGTGACAGGTCCAAACACCCCTAAGGACAGAAAAACCACAACCAGTCCTCACTGGCAATTCCAAAACTAAAAATCACAATGAATAAACAAACTTATATCATTACCTCTATCCAGTTATATGCTCTGTTCTAGTAGCGCTCTCAAGTAATCTCGAACCTGTCGCAAGTCAAATGCCGCAATGGAACTTTGTTCCCATTCTTCCCTCATACCGCCAAATGCATCCATCGTCATAGTCCGCAGATGTCAGTTTCACAGTCGCTCCTTGTACACACCTCTAGCTTACTGATGACCCATTTGCATGTTCACTAAGATTGTCTTCAAGAAGGCTACTACTTGCATCCTTTACATCTAATAACACACTACAGCATATTCCTGCAACCAGAGAATTAATAGCCTGTCACCCCATGAACTAATGCTCACGGTGACAACACACATCTGTGATGTTCATTAAACACACAAAGCCACATACTCACAAAGTAGCCAATCTAACTGTTACCTCACGATTGGCTCTAAATCCCCCTACGATACTCCTCTTTCAAGTTGTCCAAAGTTGGTTACCCATTCCTAACGGGCCACAGTACGCAACTCGTCACACAACACCTGCTGGAGAGGAACCAAACAGCTTATCCCACATTTAAATGCCCCCACGTCAACCAAGGGTAACTATCTAGACTATTACCTTACATAAAAGAAAGCAACCAGACTCACAGAATTAAGTGTATTATTACTGTTGCAAACTTACAGACTGGGTACCTCTTCAAGTCTCTCACTATGGGCGGAGATCAATGTGCCAAATACCTGTTGAAGAGAAAACAAGCACCCACCCCATTGCAGACAAATCAACAGTGCTCAATTTCACCAATCAGTAAAGAAACACCCCATAATGCAAAATTAGCTTCACCAATCATTTGACACTCTTAGCGAGTGTCACAATGAACCATGTATTATCCACTGCCTGTACAAAACATAATTACGTACTATGCCTGTTGTGACTCCCACGCAGAGATTCAAAACTGTTCAATATACAATCAATAAGCTACATAAGCTATTCGGCTAACCTGCAATCAGAAAATGCCACATATGCCATACACTATAACAAGGGCAGACTTCTTCTATCTCCACCCAATCACATGACTTGGCTGTAACCAGAAGATATGTGGATGCACGCATTAATGACTGAGTAGGCTTACTACAAAGCAGCTGCCATCCTTTCGCACATCCTTTGGCTGCCGTGTCACGTTGCGACATGCACAAAACATAATCCTGCTTGCTCCTGCAACACACCTCACACAAACATCCACACCCACCCAGCTGCATAGCAAGGAGTCACTATATCCAACCAAATCATTTTAATGATATAAATCTAGCACGTTTGCAGCATACCTATAGCAGTTGCACAATTACATCAATTTGGCATAACAAATTTATACAGGCTTACATGTTTGCTGGGAGAAAATCCTTCCACGAAATGCAGTTAATCCTGGCAATCAAAGGCCAATTCTCTTACAGCATCTGCAATTAGAAAGTCATGAAACGCTCTCACTTGCCACAGCAATCTGTGACAGGTCCAAACACCCCTAAGGACAGAAAAACCACAACCAGTCCTCACTGGCGATTCCAAAACTAAAAATCACAATGAATAAACAAACTTATATCATTACCTCTATCCGGTTATATGCTCTGTTCTAGTAGCGATGTCAAGTAATCTTGAACCTGTCGCAAGTCAAATGCCGCAATGGAACTTTGTTCCCATTCTTCCCTCATACCGCCAAATGCATCCATTGTCGTACTCCGCAGATGTCAGTTTCACAGTCGCTCCTTGTACACACCTTTAGCTTACTGATGACCCATTTGCATGTTCACGATTGTCTTCAACAAGGCTACTACTTGCATCCTTTACACCTAATAACACACTACAGCATATTCCTGCAACCAGAAAATTAATAGCCTGTCACCCCATGAACTAATGCTCACGGTGACAACACACATCTGTGATGTTCATTAAACACACAAAGCCACATACTCACAAAGTAGCCAATCTAACTGTTACCTCACAATTGGCTCTAAATCCCCCTACGATATTCCTCTTTCAAGTTGTCCAAAGTTGGTTACCCATTCCTAACGGGCCACAGTACACAACTCGTCACAGAACACCTGCTGGAGAGGAACCAAACAGCTTATCCCACATTTAAATGCCCCCACGTCAACCAAGGGTAACTATCTAGACTATTACCTTACATAAAAGCAAGCAACCAGACTCACAGAATTAAGTGTATTATTACTGTTGCAAACTTACAGACTGGGTACCTCTTCAAGTCTCTCACTATGGGCGGAGATCAATGTGCCAAATACCTGTTGAAGAGAAAACAAGCACCCACCCCATTGCACACAAATCAACAGTGCTCAATTACACCAATCAATAAAGAAACTCCCCATTATGCAAAATTAGCTTCACCAATCATTTGACACTCTTAGCGAGTGTCACAATGAACCATGTATTATCCACTGCCTTTACAAAACATAATTACGTACTATCCCTGTTGTGACTCCCACGCAGAGATTCAAAACTGTTCAATATACAATCAATAAGCTACATAAGTTATTCGGCTAACCTGCAATCAGAAAATGCCACATATGCCATACACTATAACAAGGGCAGACTTCTTCTATCTCCACCCAATCACATGACTTGGCTGTAACCAGAAGATATGTGGATGCACGCATTAATGACTGAGTAGGCTTACTACAAAGCAGCTGCCATCCTTTCGCACATCCTTTGGCTGCCGTGTCACGTTCCGACATGCACAAAACATAATCTTGCTTGCTCCTGCAACACACCTCACACAAACATCCACACCCACCCAGCTGCATAGCAAGGAGTCACTATATCCCACCAAATCATTTTAATGATATAAATCTAGCACCTTTGCAGCATTACCTATAGCAGTTGCACAATTACATCAATTTGGCATAACAAATTTAACCAGGCTTACATGTTCGCTGGGAGAAAATCCTTCCACGAAATGCAGTTAATCCTGGCAATCAAAGGCCAATTCTCTTACAGCATCTGCAATTAGAAAGTCATGAAACGCTCTTACCTGCCACAGCAATCTGTGACAGGTCCAAACACCCCTAAGGACAGAAAAACCACAACCAGTCCTCACTGGCAATTCCAAAACTAAAAATCACAATGAATAAACAAACTTATATCATTACCTCTATCCAGTTATATGCTCTGTTCTAGTAGCGCTCTCAAGTAATCTCGAACCTGTCGCAAGTCAAATGCCGCAATGGAACTTTGTTCCCATTCTTCCCTCATACCGCCAAATGCATCCATCGTCATAGTCCGCAGATGTCAGTTTCACAGTCGCTCCTTGTACACACCTCTAGCTTACTGATGACCCATTTGCATGTTCACTAAGATTGTCTAAAAGAAGGCTACTACTTGCATCCTTTACATCTAATAACACACTACAGCATATTCCTGCAACCAGAGAATTAATAGCCTGTCACCCCATGAACTAATGCTCACGGTGACAACACACATCTGTGATGTTCATTAAACACACAAAGCCACATACTCACAAAGTAGCCAATCTAACTGTTACCTCACGATTGGCTCTAAATCCCCCTACGATACTCCTCTTTCAAGTTGTCCAAAGTTGGTTACCCATTCCTAACGGGCCACAGTACGCAACTCGTCACACAACACCTGCTGGAGAGGAACCAAACAGCTTATCCCACATTTAAATGCCCCCACGTCAACCAAGGGTAACTATCTAGACTATTACCTTACATAAAAGAAAGCAACCAGACTCACAGAATTAAGTGTATTATTACTGTTGCAAACTTACAGACTGGGTACCTCTTCAAGTCTCTCACTATGGGCGGAGATCAATGTGCCAAATACCTGTTGAAGAGAAAACAAGCACCCACCCCATTGCAGACAAATCAACAGTGCTCAATTTCACCAATCAGTAAAGAAACACCCCATAATGCAAAATTAGCTTCACCAATCATTTGACACTCTTAGCGAGTGTCACAATGAACCATGTATTATCCACTGCCTGTACAAAACATAATTACGTACTATGCCTGTTGTGACTCCCACGCAGAGATTCAAAACTGTTCAATATACAATCAATAAGCTACATAAGCTATTCGGCTAACCTGCAATCAGAAAATGCCACATATGCCATACACTATAACAAGGGCAGACTTCTTCTATCTCCACCCAATCACATGACTTGGCTGTAACCAGAAGATATGTGGATGCACGCATTAATGACTGAGTAGGCTTACTACAAAGCAGCTGCCATCCTTTCGCACATCCTTTGGCTGCCGTGTCACGTTGCGACATGCACAAAACATAATCCTGCTTGCTCCTGCAACACACCTCACACAAACATCCACACCCACCCAGCTGCATAGCAAGGAGTCACTATATCCAACCAAATCATTTTAATGATATAAATCTAGCACGTTTGCAGCATACCTATACCAGTTGCACAATTACATCAATTTGGCATAACAAATTTATACAAGCTTACATGTTTGCTGGGAGAAAATCCTTCCACGAAATGCAGTTAATCCTGGCAATCAAAGGCCAATTCTCTTACAGCATCTGCAATTAGAAAGTCATGAAACGCTCTCACTTGCCACAGCAATCTGTGACAGGTCCAAACACCCCTAAGGACAGAAAAACCACAACCAGTCCTCACTGGCGATTCCAAAACTAAAAATCACAATGAATAAACAAACTTATATCATTACCTCTATCCGGTTATATGCTCTGTTCTAGTAGCGATGTCAAGTAATCTTGAACCTGTCGCAAGTCAAATGCCGCAATGGAACTTTGTTCCCATTCTTCCCTCATACCGCCAAATGCATCCATTGTCGTACTCCGCAGATGTCAGTTTCACAGTCGCTCCTTGTACACACCTTTAGCTTACTGATGACCCATTTGCATGTTCACGATTGTCTTCAACAAGGCTACTACTTGCATCCTTTACATCTAATAACACACTACAGCATATTCCTGCAACCAGAGAATTAATAGCCTGTCACCCCATGAACTAATGCTCACGGTGACAACACACATCTGTGATGTTCATTAAACACACAAAGCCACATACTCACAAAGTAGCCAATCTAACTGTTACCTCACGATTGGCTCTAAATCCCCCTACGATACTCCTCTTTCAAGTTGTCCAAAGTTGGTTACCCATTCCTAACGGGCCACAGTACACAACTCGTCACACAACACCTGCTGGAGAGGAACCAAACAGCTTATCCCACATTTAAATGCCCCCACGTCAACCAAGGGTAACTAACTAGACTATTACCTTACATAAAAGCAAGCAACCAGACTCACAGAATTAAGTGTATTATTACTGTTGCAAACTTACAGACTGGGTACCTCTTCAAGTCTCTCACTATGGGCGGAGATCAATGTGCCAAATACCTGTTGAAGAGAAAACAAGCACCCACCCCATTGCAGACAAATCAACAGTGCTCAATTACACCAATCAATAAAGAAATTCCCCATAATGCAAAATTAGCTTCACCAATCATTTGACACTCTTAGCGAGTGTCACAATGAACCATGTATTATCCACTGCCTGTACAAAACATAATTACGTACTGTGCCTGTTGTGACTCCCACGCAGAGATTCAAAACTGTTCAATATACAATCAATAAGCTACATAAGCTATTCGGCTAACCTGCAATCAGAAAATGCCACATATGCCATACACTATTACAAGGGCAGACTTCTTCTATCTCCACCCAATCACATGACTTGGCTGTAACCAGAAGATATGTGGATGCACGCATTAATGACTGAGTAGGCTTACTACAAAGCAGCTGCCATCCTTTCGCACATCCTTTGGCTGCCGTGTCACGTTCAGACATGCACAAAACATAATCCTGCTTGCTCCTGCAACACACCTCACACAAACATCCACACCCACCCAGCTGCATAGCAAGGAGTCACTATATCCCACCAAATCATTTTAATGATATAAATCTAGCACGTTTGCAGCATTACCTATAGCAGTTGCACAATTACATCAATTTGGCATAACAAATTTAACCAGGCTTACATGTTCGCTGGGAGAAAATCCTTCAACGAAATGCAGTTAATCCTGGCAATCAAAGGCCAATTCTCTTACAGCATCCGCAATTAGAAAGTCATGAAACGCTCTCACCTGCCACAGCAATCTGTGACAAGTCCAAACACCCCTAAGGACAGAAAAACCACAACCAGTCCTCACTGGCAATTCCAAAACTAAAAATCACAATGAATAAACAAACTTATATCATTACCTCTATCCGGTTATATGCTCTGCTCTAGTAGCGCTCTCAAGTAATCTCGAACCTGTCGCAAGTCAAATGCCGCAATGGAACTTTGTTCCCATTCTTCCCTCATACCGCCAAATGCATCCATCGTCGTACTCCGCAGATGTCAGTTTCACAGTCGCTCCTTGTACACACCTCTAGCTTACTGATGACCCATTTGCATGTTCACTAAGATTGTCTTCAAGAAGGCTACTACTTGCATCCTTTACATCTAATAACACACTACAGCATATTCCTGCAACCAGAGAATTAATAGCCTGTCACCCCATGAACTAATGCTCACGGTGACAACACACATCTGTGATGTTCATTAAACACACAAAGCCACATACTCACAAAGTAGCCAATCTAACTGTTACCTCACGATTGGCTCTAAATCCCCCTACGATACTCCTCTTTCAAGTTGCCCAAAGTTGGTTACCCATTCCTAACGGGCCACAGTACACAACTCGTCACACAACACCTGCTGGAGAGGAACCAAACAGCTTATCCCACATTTAAATGCCCCCACGTCAACCAAGGGTAACTATCTAGACTATTACCTTACATAAAAGAAAGCAACCAGACTCACAGAATTAAGTGTATTATTACTGTTGCAAACTTACAGACTGGGTACCTCTTCAAGTCTCTCACTATGGGCGGAGATCAATGTGCCAAATACCTGTTGAAGAGAAAACAAGCACCCACCCCATTGCAGACAAATCAACAGTGCTCAATTTCACCAATCAATAAAGAAACTCCCCATAATGCAAAATTAGCTTCACCAATCATTTGACACTCTTAGCGAGTGTCACAATGAACCATGTATTATCCACTGCCTGTACAAAACATAATTACGTACTATGCCTGTTGTGACTCCCACGCAGAGATTCAAAACTGTTCAATATACAATCAATAAGCTACATAAGCTATTCGGGTAACCTGCAATCAGAAAATGCCACATATGCCATACACTATAACAAGGGCACACTTCTTCTATCTCCACCCAATCACATGACTTGGCTGTAACCAGAAGATATGTGGATGCACGCATTAATGACTGAGTAGGCTTACTACAAAGCAGCTGCCATCCTTTCGCACATCCTTTGGCTGCCATGTCACGTTGCGACATGCACAAAACATAATCCTGCTTGCTCCTGCAACACACCTCACACAAACATCCAAACCCACCCAGCTGCATAGCAAGGACTCACTATATCCAACCAAATCATTTTAATGATATAAATCTAGCACGTTTGCAGCATACCTATAGCAGTTGCACAATTACATCAATTTGGCATAACAAATTTATACAGGCTTACATGTTCACTGGGAGAAAATCCTTCCACGAAATGCAGTTAATCCTGGCAATCAAAGGCCAATTCTCTTACAGCATCTGCAATTAGAAAGTCATGAAACGCCCTCACCTGCCACAGCAATCTGAGACAGGTCCAAACACCCCTAAGGACAGAAAAACCACAACCAGTCCTCTCTGGCGATTCCAAAACTAAACATCACAATGAATAAACAAACTTATATCATTACCTCTATCCGGTTATATGCTCTGTTCTACTAGCGCTCTCAAGTAATCTCGAACCTATCGCAAGTCAAATGCCGCAATGGAACTTTGTTCCCATTCTTCCCTCATACCGCCAAATGCATCCATCGTCGTACTCCGCAGATGTCAGTTTCACAGTCGCTCCTTGTACACACCTATAGCTTACTGATGACCCATTTGCATGTTCACTAAGATTGTCTTCAACAAGGCTACTACTTGCATCCTTTACATCTAATAACACACTACAGCATATTCCTGCAACCAGAGAATTAATAGCCTGTCACCCCATGAACTAATGCTCACGGTGACAACACACATCTGTGATGTTCATTAAACACACAAAGCCACATACTCACAAAGTAGCCAATCTAACTGTTACCTCACAATTGGCTCTAAATCCCCCTACGATACTCCTCTTTCAAGTTGTCCAAAGTTGGTTACCCATTCCTAACGGGCCACAGACACAACTCGTCACACAACACCTGCTGGAGAGGAACCAAACAGCTTATCCCACATTTAAATGCCCCCACGTCAACCAAGGGTAACTATCTAGACCATTACCTTACATAAAAGCAAGCAACCAGACTCACAGAATTAAGTGTATTATTACTGTTGCAAACTTACAGACTGGGTACCTCTTCAAGTCTCTCACTATGGGCGGAGATCAATGTGCCAAATACCTGTTGAAGAGAAAACAAGCACCCACCCCATTGCACACAAATCAACAGTGCTCAATTTCACCAATCAATAAAGAAACTACCCATAATGCAAAATTAGCTTCACCAATCATTTGACACTCTTAGCGAGTGTCACAATGAGCCATGTATTATCCACTGCCTTTACAAAACATAATTACGTACTGTGCCTGTTGTGACTCCCACGCAGAGAATCAAAACTGTTCAATATACAATCAATAAGCTACATAAGCTATTCGGCTAACCTGCAATCAGAAAATGCCACATATGCCATACACTATAACAAGGGCAGACTTCTTCTATCTCCACCCAATCACATGACTTGGCTGTAACCAGAAGATATGTGGATGCACGCATTAATGACTGAGTAGGCTTACTACAAAGCAGCTGCCATCCTTTCGCACATCCTTTGGCTGCCGTGTCACGTTCAGACATGCACAAAACATAATCCTGCTTGCTCCTGCAACACACCTCACACAAACATCCACACCCACCCAGCTGCATAGCAAGGAGTCACTATATCCCACCAAATCATTTTAATGATATAAATCTAGCACGTTTGCAGCATTACCTATAGCAGTTGCACAATTACATCAATTTGGCATAACAAATTTAACCAGGCTTACATGTTCGCTGGGAGAAAATCCTTCCACGAAATGCAGTTAATCCTGGCAATCAAAGGCCAATTCTCTTACAGCATCTGCAATTAGAAAGTCATGAAACGCTCTCACCTGCCACAGCAATCTGTGACAGGTCCAAACACCCCTAAGGACAGAAAAACCACAACCAGTCCTCACTGGCAATTCCAAAACTAAAAATCACAATGAATAAACAAACTTATATCATTACCTCTATCCAGTTATATGCTCTGTTCTAGTAGCGCTCTCAAGTAATCTCGAACCTGTCGCAAGTCAAATGCCGCAATGGAACTTTGTTCCCATTCTTCCCTCATACCGCCAAATGCATCCATCGTCATACTCCGCAGATGTCAGTTTCACAGTCGCTCCTTGTACACACCTCTAGCTTACTGATGACCCATTTGCATGTTCACTAAGATTGTCTTCAAGAAGGCTACTACTTGCATCCTTTACATCTAATAACACACTACAGCATATTCCTGCAACCAGAGAATTAATAGCCTGTCACCCCATGAACTAATGCTCACGGTGACAACACACATCTGTGATGTTCATTAAACACACAAAGCCACATACTCACAAAGTAGCCAATCTAACTGTTACCTCACGATTGGCTCTAAATCCCCCTACGATACTCCTCTTTCAAGTTGTCCAAAGTTGGTTACCCATTCCTAATGGGCCACAGTACACAACTCGTCACACAACACCTGCTGGAGAGGAACCAAACAGCTTATCCCACATTTAAATGCCCCCACGTCAACCAAGGGTAACTATCTAGACTATTACCTTACATAAAAGCAAGCAACCAGACTCACAGAATTAAGTGTATTATTACTGTTGCAAACTTACAGACTGGGTACCTCTTCAAGTCTCTCACTATGGGCGGAGATCAATGTGCCAAATACCTGTTGAAGAGAAAACAAGCACCCACCGGATTGCAGACAAATCAACAGTGCTCAATTTCACCAATCAATAAAGAAACTCCCCATAATGCAAAATTAGCTTCACCAATCATTTGACACTCTTAGCGAGTGTCACAATGAACCATGTATTATCCACTGCCTGTACAAAACATAATTACGTACTATGCCTGTTGTGACTCCCACGCAGAGATTCAAAACTGTTCAATATACAATCAATAAGCTACATAAGCTATTCGGCTAACCTGCAATCAGAAAATGCCACATATGCCATACACTATAACAAGGGCAGACTTCTTCTATCTCCACCCAATCACATGACTTGGCTGTAACCAGAAGATATGTGGATGCACGCATTAATGACTGAGTAGGCTTACTACAAAGCAGCTGCCATCCTTTCGCACATCCTTTGGCTGCCGTGTCACGTTCCGACATGCACAAAACATAATCCTGCTTGCTCCTGCAACACAACCTCACACAAACATCCAAACCCACCCAGCTGCATAGCAAGGACTCACTATATCCAACCAAATCATTTTAATGATATAAATCTAGCACGTTTGCAGCATTACCTATAGCAGTTGCACAATTACATCAATTTGGCATAACAAATTTATACAGGCTTACATGTTCGCTGGGAGAAAATCCTTCCACGAAATGCAGTTAATCCTGGCAATCAAAGGCCAATTCTCTTACAGCATCTGCAATTATTAAGTCATGAAACGCTCTCACCTGCCACAGCAATCTATGACAGGTCCAAACACCCCTAAGGACAGAAAAACCACAACCAGTCCTCACTGGCGATTCCAAAACTAAAAATCACAATGAATAAACAAACTTATATCATTACCTCTATCCGGTTATATGCTCTGTTCTAGTAGCGCTCTCAAGTAATCTCGAACCTGTCGCAAGTCAAATGCCGCAATGGAACTTTGTTCCCATTCTTCCCTCATACCGCCAAATACATCCATTGTTGTACTCCGCAGATGTCAGTTTCACAGTCGCTCCTTGTACACACCTTTAGCTTACTGATGACCCATTTGCATGTTCACTAAGATTGTCTTCAAGAAGGCTACTACTTGCATCCTTTACATCTAATAACACACTACAGCATATTCCTGCAACCAGAGAATTAATAGCCTGTCACCCCATGAACTAATGCTCACGGTGACAACACACATTTGTGATGTTCATTAAACACACAAAGCCACATACTCACAAACTAGCCAATCTAACTGTTACCTCACGATTGGCTCTAAATCCCCCTACGATACTCCTCTTTCAAGTTGTCCAAAGTTGGTTACCCATCCCTAACGGGCCACAGTACACAACTCGTCACACAACACCTGCTGGAGAGGAACCAAACAGCTTATCCCACATTTAAATGCCCCCACGTCAACCAAGGGTAACTATCTAGACTATTACCTTACATAAAAGCAAGCAACCAGACTCACAGAATTAAGTGTATTATTACTGTTGCAAACTTACAGACTGGGTACCTCTTCAAGTCTCTCACTATGGGCGGAGATCAATGTGCCAAATACCTGTTGAAGAGAAAACAAGCACCCACCCCATTGCAGACAAATCAACAGTGCTCAATTTCACCAATCAATAAAGAAACTCCCCATAATGCAAAATTAGCTTCACCAATCATTTGACACTCTTAGCGAGTGTCACAATGAACCATGTATTATCCACTGCCTGTACAAAACATAATTACGTACTATGCCTGTTGTGACTCCCACGCAGAGATTCAAAACTGTTCAATATACAATCAATAAGCTACATAAGCTATTCGGCTAACCTGCAATCAGAAAATGCCACATATGCCATACACTATAACAAGGGCAGACTTCTTCTATCTCCACCCAATCACATGACTTGGCTGTAACCAGAAGATATGTGGATGCACGCATTAATGACTGAGTAGGCTTACTACAAAGCAGCTGCCATCCTTTCGCACATCCTTTGGCTACCGTGTCACGTTCCGACATGCACAAAACATAATCCTGCTTGCTCCTGCAACACACCTCACACAAACATCCACACCCACCCAGCTGCATAGCAAAGAGTCACTATATCCAACCAAATCATTTTAATGATATAAATCTAGCACGTTTGCAGCATACCTATAGCAGTTGCACAATTACATCAATTTGGCATAACAAATTTATACAGGCTTACATGTTCGCTGGGAGAAAATCCTTCCACGAAATGCAGTTAATCCTGGCAATCAAAGGCCAATTCTCTTACAGCATCTGCAATTAGAAAGTCATGAAACGCTCTCACCTGCCACAGCAATCCGTGACAGGTCCAAACACCCCTAAGGACAGAAAAACCACAACCAGTCCTCACTGGCGATTCCAAAACTAAAAATCACAATGAATAAACAAACTTATATCATTACCTCTATCCGGTTATATGCTCTGTTCTAGTAGCGCTCTCAAGTAATCTCGAACCTGTCGCAAGTCAAATGCCGCAATGGAACTTTGTTCCCATTCATCCCTCATACCACCAAATGCATCCATCGTCGTACTCTGCAGATGTCAGTTTCACAGTCGCTCCTTGTACACACCTTTAGCTTACTGATGACCCATTTGCATGTTCACTAAGATTGTCTTCAAGAAGGCTACTACTTGCATCCTTTACATCTAATAACACACTAAAGCATATTCCTGCAACCAGAGAATTAATAGCCTGTCACCCCATGAACTAATGCTCACGGTGACAACACACATCTGTGATGTTCATTAAACACACAAAGCCACATACTCACAAAGTAGCCAATCTAACTGTTACCTTACGATTGGCTCTAAATCCCCCTACGATACTCCTCTTTCGAGTTGTCCAAAGTTGGTTACCCATTCCTAACGGGCCACAGTACACAACTCGTCACACAACACCTGCTGGAGAGGAACCAAACAGCTTATCCCACATTTAAATGCCCCCACGTCAACCAAGGGTGACCATCTAAACTATTACCTTACATGAAAGCAAGCAACCAGACTCACAGAATTAAGTGTATTATTACTGTTGCAAACTTACAGACTGGGTACCTCTTCAAGTCTCTCACTATGGGCGGAGATCAATGTGCCAAATACCTGTTGAAGAGAAAACAAGCACCCACCCCATTGCAGACAAATCAACAGTGCTCAACTTCACCAATCAATAAAGAAACTCCCCATAATGCAATATTAGCTTCACCAATCATTTGACACTCTTAGCGAGTGTCACAATGAACCA
Organism: Schistocerca piceifrons; assembly: GCF_021461385.2. Lineage (NCBI taxonomy): Eukaryota > Metazoa > Arthropoda > Insecta > Orthoptera > Acrididae > Schistocerca > Schistocerca piceifrons. The sequence goes on along the minus strand of NC_060138.1, from coordinate 400,828,245 downwards.
TGTATTATCCACTGCCTTTACAAAACATAATTACGTACTGTGCCTGTTGTGACTCCCATGCAGAGATTCAAAACTGTTCAATATACAATCAATAAGCTACATAAGCCATTCGGCTAACCTGCAATCAGAAAATGCCACATATGCCATACACTATAACAAGGGCAGACTACTTCTATCTCCACCCAATCACATGACTTGGCTGTAACCAGAAGATATGTGGATGCACGCATTAATGACTGAGTAGGCTTACTACAAAGCAGCTGCCATCCTTTCGCACATCCTTTGGCTGCCGTGTCACGTTCAGACATGCACAAAACATAATCCTGCTTGCTCCTGCAACACACCTCACACAAACATCCACACCCACCCAGCTGCATAGCAAGGAGTCACTATATCCAACCAAATCATTTTAATGATATAAATCTAGCACGTTTGCAGCATTACCTATAGCAGTTGCACAATTACATCAATTTGGCATAACAAATTTATACAGGCTTACATGTTCGCTGGGAGAAAATCCTTCCACGAAATGCAGTTAATCCTGGCAATCAAAGGCCAATTCTCTTACAGCATCTGCAATTATTAAGTCATGAAACGCTCTCACCTGCCACAGCAATCTATGACAGGTCCAAACACCCCTAAGGACAGAAAAACCACAACCAGTCCTCACTGGCGATTCCAAAACTAAAAATCACAATGAATAAACAAACTTATATCATTACCTCTATCCGGTTATATGCTCTGTTCTAGTAGCGCTCTCAAGTAATCTCGAACCTGTCGCAAGTCAAATGCCGCAATGGAACTTTGTTCCCATTCTTCCCTCATACCGCCAAATACATCCATTGTTGTACTCCGCAGATGTCAGTTTCACAGTCGCTCCTTGTACACACCTTTAGCTTACTGATGACCCATTTGCATGTTCACTAAGATTGTCTTCAAGAAGGCTACTACTTGCATCCTTTACATCTAATAACACACTACAGCATATTCCTGCAACCAGAGAATTAATAGCCTGTCACCCCATGAACTAATGCTCACGGTGACAACACACATTTGTGATGTTCATTAAACACACAAAGCCACATACTCACAAACTAGCCAATCTAACTGTTACCTCACGATTGGCTCTAAATCCCCCTACGATACTCCTCTTTCGAGTTGTCCAAAGTTGGTTACCCATTCCTAACGGGCCACAGTACACAACTCGTCACACAACACCTGCTGGAGAGGAACCAAACAGCTTATCCCACATTTAAATGCCCCCACGTCAACCAAGGGTGACCATCTAAACTATTACCTTACATGAAAGCAAGCAACCAGACTCACAGAATTAAGTGTATTATTACTGTTGCAAAGTTACAGACTGGGTACCTCTTCAAGTCTCTCACTATGGGCGGAGATCAATGTGCCAAATACCTGTTGAAGAGAAAACAAGCACCCACCCCATTGCAGACAAATCAACAGTGCTCAATTTCACCAATCAATAAAGAAACTCCCCATAATGCAATATTAGCTTCACCAATCATTTGACACTCTTAGCGAGTGTCACAATGAACCATGTATTATCCACTGCCTTTACAAAACATAATTACGTACTGTGCCTGTTGTGACTCCCATGCAGAGATTCAAAACTGTTCAATATACAATCAATAAGCTACATAAGCCATTCGGCTAACCTGCAATCAGAAAATGCCACATATGCCATACACTATAACAAGGGCAGACTACTTCTATCTCCACCCAATCACATGACTTGGCTGTAACCAGAAGATATGTGGATGCACGCATTAATGACTGAGTAGGCTTACTACAAAGCAGCTGCCATCCTTTCGCACATCCTTTGGCTGCCGTGTCACGTTCAGACATGCACAAAACATAATCCTGCTTGCTCCTGCAACACACCTCACACAAACATCCACACCCACCCAGCTGCATAGCAAGGAGTCACTATATCCAACCAAATCATTTTAATGATATAAATCTAGCACGTTTGCAGCATTACCTATAGCAGTTGCACAATTACATCAATTTGGCATAACAAATTTATACAGGCTTACATGTTCGCTGGGAGAAAATCCTTCCACGAAATGCAGTTAATCCTGGCAATCAAAGGCCAATTCTCTTACAGCATCTGCAATTAGAAAGTCATGAAACGCTCTCACCTGCCACAGCAATCTGTGACAGGTCCAAACACCCCTAAGGACAGAAAAACCACAACCAGTCCTCACTGGCGATTCCAAAACTAAAAATCACAATGAATAAACAAACTTATATCATTACCTCTATCCGGTTTTATGCTCTGTTCTAGTAGCGCTCTCAAGTAATCTCGAACCTGTCGCAAGTCAAATGCCGCAATGGAACTTTGTTCCCATTCTTCCCTCATACCGCCAAATGCATCCATCGTCGTACTCCGCAGATGTCAGTTTCACAGTCGCTCCTTGTACACACCTTTAGCTTACTGATGACCCATTTGCATGTTCACTAAGATTGTCTTCAAGAAGGCTAATACTTGCATCCTTTACATCTAATAACACACTACGGTATATTCCTGCAACCAGAGAATTAATAGCCTGTCACCCCATGAACTAATGCTCACGGTGACAACACACATCTGTGATGTTCATTAAACACACAAAGCCACATACTCACAAACCAGCCAATCTAACTGTTACCTCACGATTGGCTCTAAATCCCCCTACGACACTCCTCTTTCAAATTGTCCAAAGTTGGTTACCCATTCCTAACGGGCCACAGTACACAACTCGTCACACAACACCTGCTGGAGAGGAACCAAACAGCTTATACCACATTTAAATGCCCCCACGTCAACCAAGGGTGACCATCTAGACTATTACCTTACATCAAAGCAAGCAACCAGACTCACAGAATTAAGTGTGTTATTACTGTTGCAAACTTACAGACTGGGTACCTCTTCAAGTCTCTCACTATGGGCGGAGATCAATGTGCCAAATACCTGTTGAAGAGAAAACAAGCACCCACCCCATTGCAGACAAATCAACAGTGCTCAATTTCACCAATCAATAAAGAAACTACCCATAATGCAAAATTAGCTTCACCAATCATTTGACACTCTTAGCGAGTGTCACAATGAACCATGTATTATCCACTGCCTTTACAAAACATAATTACGTACTGTGCCTGTTGTGACTCCCACGCAGAGATTCAAAACTGTTCAATCTACAATCAATAAGCTACATAAGCTATTCGGCTAACCTGCAATCAGAAAATGCCACATATGGCATACACTATAACAAGGGCAGACTACTTCTATCTCCATCCAATCACATGACTTGGGTGTAACCACAAGATATGTGGATGCACGCATTAATGAATGAGTAGGCTTACTACAAAGCAGCTGCCATCCTTTCGCACATCCTTTGGCTGCCGTGTCACGTTCCGACATGCACAAAACATAATCCTGCTTGCTCCTGCAACACACCTCACACAAACACCCACACAGCTGCATAGCAAGGAGTCACTATATCCAACCAAATCATTTTAATGATATAAATCTAGCACGTTTGCAGCATTACCTATAGCAGTTGCACAATTACATCAATTTGGCATAACAAATTTATACAGGCTTACATGTTCGCTGGGAGAAAATCCTTCCATGAAATGCAGTTAATCCTGGCAATCAAAGGCCAATTCTCTTACAGCATCTGCAATTAGAAAGTCATGAAACGCTCTCGCTTGCCACAGCAATCTGTGACAGGTCCAAACACCCCTAAGGACAGAAAAACCACAACCAGTCCTCACTGGCGATTCCAAAACTAAAAATCACAATGAATAAACAAACTTATATCATTACCTCTATCCGGTTTTATGCTCTGTTCTAGTAGCGCTCTCAAGTAATCTCGAACCTGTCGCAAGTCAAATGCCGCAATGGAACTTTGTTCCCATTCTTCCCTCATACCGCCAAATGCATCCATCGTCGTACTCCGCAGATGTCAGTTTCACAGTCGCTCCTTGTACACACCTTTAGCTTACTGATGACCCATTTGCATGTTCACTAAGATTGTCTTCAAGAAGGCTGATACTTGCATCCTTTACATCTAATAACACACTACGGTATATTCCTGCAACCAGAGAATTAATAGCCTGTCACCCCATGAACTAATGCTCACGGTGACAACACACATCTGTGATGTTCATTAAACACACAAAGCCACATACTCACAAAGTAGCCAATCTAACTGTTACCTCACGATTGGCTCTAAATCCCCCTACGATACTCCTCTTTCAAGTTGTCCAAAGTTGGTTACCCATTCCTAACGGGCCACAGTACACAACTCGTCACAGAACACCTGCTGGAGAGGAACCAAACAGCTTATCCCACATTTAAATGCCCCCACGTCAACCAAGGGTAACTATCTAGACTATTACCTTACATCAAAGCAAGCAACTAGACTCACAGAATTAAGTGTATTATTACTGTTGCAAACTTACAGACTGGGTACCTCTTCAAGTCTCTCACTATGGGCGGAGATCAATGTGCCAAATACCTGTTGAAGAGAAAACAAGCACCCACCCCATCGGAGATAAATCAACAGTGCTGTTGTCGGTACACACTGCTTTGCTTCTGCAATATACATTATTGCTATCTGTCATTAGCTGATAATCTGACTGTGTGATGAAAGTTTCTGGGATTGTTTTCGCATTGTGGTAAGTAAACTTTAATACTGTTAATAAAAATAATTTGAATCTTTGTGGTTTTTCTCACTGTCACTCACATTTCTTTCTCCTTCTCTCTTTTCTTGTTTTTTAATCAAATTGTCTAAGAATCAGCTGTATACAAAGAAATACGCTCTATGAGGAGCATTAGAGCTGCTGGTTTCACTACCTAGCAATCCTGAGGAGTCTGAAAATAGGCAGTGACAACAATAGATGGATAATTCCTTTTAGACACTACAGGACCCTGATGCATGTCTGCATCCAATAGCCTGATATCAATATTAGTGTAAATGGTTCCTGTGCTACAGAAGTTGTAATTTCTAGAGATGGTACCATAAGTGCAGAAGAGCCATCGGCACAGGAGGAACTGTCTTAACACCGCCATTGTCAGAGGAGGATTTGTTGGATAACACTGCTGTTATCGAATTCCTTGTAGTGGGTACATAACGAGAACCAGTTGTCAACCAGTCATTGACAAAACGGCACTGAGAAAGACTACTTTATTTCTTGCTTTATTTACAGCTGAGTTGCTAGTGCATGTGGTTCAGCAGACAAATCTGTATGCAGAGCAAGTCAGACAAAATCAGCAGTCTGGCCAGACCTTAAGTTAGGTGAACAAAAGGACAAGCTTGTCTGTTGTTGAACTATAAGCGTGGATTGGAATGAATATCTTAATGGGTATCGTGTTCCCAAGAATGGTGCTTTGATTGAGTTCAGAACCTACTTTATGTCAGTCTTATGTATCACAGCCTATGACATGCTAACATTTCAGAAAGTTATGTGAAACTATTCACATAAATGATAATACTCTTGAGTCCTCTAAGAAAGCATCCAAACCGTAATTAACATTATGAGGTCAGACCCCCTGATAATCTTTCTGAACAACATGATTCGTAAGCCATATACTTCCACTACTCCTTTCAATGAATGGTCATCGCTCAAGCAATACATGTCTTTGAAGCCAATCAAATAAGAATACAAATTGTGGTGTTTAGCAGAGAAAGACAGGCTACGTCACAAAATTTGATATTTACACAGGAAAATCAGACAATGGATCTACAGAAAATTCTCTGTGAGAGCATGTAGTCATTAGCCTAACCAAAGACCTGAAACATAGTTAATAATGTGGTAGCATTTGACACGTTTTTCACCATTATGTATCAAATGCTATTGAACAATGGCATCTATTGTACAGGCACTGTGAGAGCGAATCAGAAAGGGCTGCCTCCAATGATGAGACAAATGTACTATCGAAAGAGGAAGATTTCAGTTCCAGTGTAAACATGGTATTGCAGCTATAAAATGGATGGACAACACACTTGTCACTATTCTGACAACTTTCAACAACCCTACACCACATTTGTCTCAAGGAAGAATAAGGATGGTACTGCCAGCAATATTACTTGTCCAAGAGTTATGGCAACATACAACAACTTAACAGGATGTGTAGATCACTTTGGTTAACTTCAGGAACGTTGTGTAAGTGATCGAAGTTTTCATAAGCGGTGGCATTCACTTCTCTACTTCCTACGAGACGTTGCGATTGTAAAAGCACTTATACTGTACAAAACTAATACAGAACAAGGAGGACACGGAGATCATCTGAACTTTTCAACTCACAAAACAGGTGACTTCACATCCCACTCAAAGGAAGGCTGCTAACCAAGAACACTACACCAACTGGCAAAAGTAGATCATATGCTTATAGGAGAAACACATAAATGGTGCTGAAAGTTTTCTACAAAAACTCAAGACCAGAAAAAAATACAATGCCCTTGGTATCAAACGACACTTCTCCCAGTTTCGTGGAAAATAAAAAAAGATTGTGGCACCCATCTGAACGTTTATCTGAGAAAGAAATCTCACTTCTAAACCAGCATTAAATTTTCCACACTGAATATAAACCATTTGTGAACTTACAATTTGAACATGGCCGATAATAAAAAGCAATATTATAAATTTGTAAACTTAAAATGTAATTTTCTTTAAAATAAAGTAAAAGAAAACAGAAGACACAGCTCATTATTTTTTTTACTTGTAATTGCAACATGTTATCAGCTCACAATAGGGAAGTGGGAAATCCATCTCCCACCATAGTTTTAATAGTTCACAAAAGTGCCGTGGAGATAGTTTTGAGTCCTAAATCACAAAAATAAAATTATCAAAAAATAAATACAATCGGTTGATCACAACTCTAATATCACAGCAAAAAAATTATATTAACTGAGTTGCTACCAAAAATGTGCCCACGAAAGTGTTTAACATGTTGAGTGCCCAGAGGCCACAACAGTGTGTACCACACTACATCATGTGCCTAGCATAAAAGATGTATCCTTTAAGTGTGCAGGAGTCAATGTGATGGTCTATGTAACACTAAATGACGCCATCACTGATCGGAAAATTCACGTGACTACACTTCACACCTTGGTTTTGAATTTATTTTATTTCTTCTTCTTGAGTGATAGTGTGGAGAAACTCAAATATTCAAGAAATAATAAGGGTGTTCAAATTATTATTATTATTACCTCTGAAGCATCCACAAACTGCTTTGAAAGACCAGGCATTTTAACTTTTACACCATTGTACATATATAAAACTATAATATACAGAATGATTAAAGTTAAACTTTCAAAACACTGTAGAAATAAGACCAATGGTCAGAATGACATCAAACTGCGTTAAGACTATTATAGGATAAGGGGGAAAATGTATGGCAGAAGAAAAAAGATAGTGTGAAAAATGATCATCAGATGGCACTGTATGTGTTTGAATATGTAAATGAAAACACCTGTCCCGTACACGACCCATTAAGTTGGTATAAACACGCCGGGTACACGGCATTTCCTACTTTCACGTCTGTGACATTTGCCACGACTGTCTCAATGCAGGATCGCGCTCTCCTTGTAAAGCTGTATTACAAGAATGATAACTGTGCACACATCGCTCTGCACAAGCTCCGGACACTGAAGGGTTTGAAAAAAAGGCGTTGGTCTGATGAATGCTATGGGTCTGGAGAAAATGATTTGGAAATTAGAAAAGATAGGGTCTTTTAGTGGGCAACCTGGTAGAGGGACAAAACGAATTGATTCAACATCAGTGGCCACAGCAATGTAAGAGGAGATGAGTAGCGGTGGTGGTGAGCAAATGTGTAGTGCACGGAGAATTGCCCGAACATTGGACACGCCCATGAGCGTGAAATCCTATGAAACATCCTTCTTTTCTATCCATTCCGAACTACGCATGTGCACAAGTTGATCCCTGTTGACCTGCCAGCAAGAGAGACCTTTGCTTTAGAATTTCTTGCACGCATGGGAGTGGACAATGATTGCTCGTGGAAGGTCTTGTGGACAGACGAAGCTCACTTCCATCCGACAGGAGATGTCAGTACACAGAATTGTCAAATATGGGCAATGGAAAATCCACACGCAAATCAACCAGTACCACTTCATCCTGAAAAGGTCATGTGTGGTGCTGGTTTATGGCATCATTTATCATAGGGACATTTTTTTTTTTTTTCTAACAAGGGAACCTCCCCATCGCACCCCCCTCAGATTTAGTTATAAGTTGGCACAGTGGATAGGCCTTGAAAAACTGAACACAGATCAATCGAGAAAACAGGAAGAAGTTGTGTGGAACTATGAAAAAAATTAGTAAAATATACAAACTGAGTAGTCCATGCGAAGATAAGCAACATCAAGGACACTCTGAGTGCAGGAGCGCCGTGGTCCCGTGGTTAGCGAGAGCAGCTATGGAACGAGAGGTCCTAGGTTCAAGTCTTCCCTCGAGTGAAAACTTTAATTTTTTATTTTCAGTTTATGTGACAAACACTTAAGTTTTCATCACTTTATTTGGGAGTGATTATCACATCCACAAGAAAACCTACATCGGGCAAGGTAGAAGAATCTTTTTACCCATTCGCCAAGTCTACAAGTTAGGTGGGTCGACAACATATTCCTGTCATGCGACGCACATGTCGTCACCAGTGTCGTATAGAATATATCAGACGTGTTTTCCCGTGGAGGAATCAGTTGACCTATGACCTTGCGATCAAATGTTTTCGGTTCTCATTGGAGAGGCACGTCCTTTCGTCTACTAATCGCACGGTTTTGCGGTGCGGTCGCAACACAGACACTAAACTTATTGCAGTGAACAGAGACGTCAGTGAACGAACGGACAGATCATAACTTTGGGAAAATAAAGAAAGTAAAATTTTCACTCGAGGGAAGACTTGAACCTAGGACCTCTCGTTCCGCAGCTACTCACGCTAACCACGGGGCCTCGAAGCTCATATTCTCCTTGATGATGTATATGTTGCGCATGGACTTCTCAGTTTGTATATTTTACTAATTTTTTTCACTGTTTCACACAACTTCTTCCTATTTTCTCGATTGATATGTGTTCAGTTTTTCAAGGCCTATCCACTGTGCCAACTTATAACTAAATCTGAGAAGGGTGCGATGGGGAGGTTCCCTTGTAAGCAGCTGCTGAAGCGCCATTTTGGAAGCGCTACAATTATCAGCTGCCACTTCCCTACAGCCTGCCAATCACCTGATCTGAATCCGTGTGAGTTCTGGCTGTGGAGCTACCTGAAAGACGATGATGTGTTGTGTTCCAATTGCAAACTTAGCTGCATTGAAGGCATGCATCGCAAAACCCATTCTGAGCATGACCTCGTAAACACTTTGATCAGTTGTGCAACATGCTGCTTCTCAATTTCAACTTGTTGCAGAAAACAGTGGACAGTATATTGAACATGTTTTACGCCAGTCACAAAGAAATTAATAATCTGATTTTATTCATGCTTTTTATGTGGTTCTTGGCCTCTGGACAGTTAAAAACCGATTTTTCCCATCTGATGTGACATGACCTTGCTGTGGTGAATGGGCTTACGTAACTAACAGTACCACGCCTGTACAGGCGTTGTATGATTCATTTAACATTTGTAGATGACTACTATTAAATTATGATGCTTACAGCGCCATCAATTGCTACATTTTATAACTATTTGTCTTCTGCCATACATTTTCCTCATTCTCCATTGCAATTTGACATCATTCTGACCAGTTGTGCTATTTCTACAGTGGTTTGAAAATTTAACTTTAATTAGAATTATCCTGTACATCGTAAAAGATAGTGCAGAGTGGACTACAACTGCTAGTGTACAGACCCAAAACACACTGAGGAAGAATGACATACGAAGCATACCCAACCAACCGACAATGCTTTAAAAAGGACCCCAAGTAGCATCACATTATTAAGAATGTCTGCCTAAACTACTGTACACTGGCGATAATACAAGTTCAGAGTACCAGGTAGAAGGGCTGGTGGTGCGTGTAAACACTTCCAGAGCAGTTAAAGGGTTAAACTAATTACTGTCTTGCTATGAACCTTGAGTTGACTATAAAAGATGAGAGTTGCCATTGGGAAAAAAAGTTTCACAGCCCTCTACTTCCATGGGTAGATCACTTTAGCACAGCCAATTTCACTCCATGTGTAGGTTCTTTGACTGAAGAGCAATGCAAAACAATTAACACCCTTATAGGAAATATTTTATAATATAAATTTCTTTTAAATTTGAAACACCTGTACTGTGAGTGAATATCCAATGTCACCAATAACTTTAAAAAAGATTTCCAAAGTATGTACATGTATAAACTAGAAATGTATTTCAAATTTCGTCTACTGTAGAATAATTACTTACATAGAATCCATCCAGACAGTACTCAATGTTTACTGGGAGGATGACTCATTTGGTGCCATTATACTTCATCACATGTACCGCAACCACTTCAATTGTACAAAATAGTGCAATACTCACTGGTGCCTATCCCAGCACATACCTGTATTTTGCTAGCAAACATCTGTAATGAAGCAGTATTCATAGCAATGTACATCAGGTTGCTCCATACATCAATTGTCAATTACTGAAAGCGATTTGAGTGGATTGAAACCAGCTCTACACCTAGATCATTAAATCTTACAACTACCTCTGCAGGCAAGGTATATTGCATGTGATCAGTAACCTACCCTGCTGCAGACAAAAGTCTGCAACCTATAATAGCGACTTACGGAGGGAGAACTTTGCCTACTACACAAGACATTAGACCCACAGGCATTTTAGTTTCAAAGACACTACTCATAAAATTATGTTAATGCTCTTGTGCAGTGTAATTTCTCTCACTGCCAGGCTTTTAGGGGGTGTCAAAGAGATTGTTACATCCCACAGTAATTGGCAACACACTAACGTGTGACACAAGCAGGATTTAGCTGAAATTTCAATATAATTGTGATCTGCACCATTGTCTAAGGTCTACATTAGATGGCAAGGTAATGTAGTTACCAGTTGCAAACCCAACAAATGTGATTGCCAAATCTAGGCCACTCCAACTGATATGTTAACAGAGCAGGAATGTAAAGAATAGCCTATTTATGCTAGCCACGAGGTGTACTGTACTTTTTTTTAATTTATCACAATAATTCTGTGGGTGTATTTTTACCGAGGGCATAATCTGTGTGACTTCAGGTAGGGGGGATTACCTTCACACTGCCCTGAGATACATGCCTCCAAAGATGACACTGGAAACCCCATTTTGAAGACGCAAATTTTGGAAAAAAATTAAAATGCTGTTCTTTTTCTATTTGAAAGATTATTGCTTTATGATTACAATGGTAACAGTTTCATTGGTAAATGGTCAGTGAAAGCAGTAAGATACCAGCATCTGAAGAATTTGCAACATCACATTGCAGAAATGAAAGAGTGTACAGGCCGAAGAATTAAGTTTAGTGCTTCACCATGATTTTGCTGAAAACTGATCTGTAACTTTCCTACAAGTACAAGGGTATCTATGATTGGAGTAATGACAAAATTTCAATTTTTACAAGAGTGACATTTTCAAAACAAGACAAGTGTTGCAGTTGTAAGCAATGACACAGGACATGACATAGCTAGTTTTGCTAGCAATGCGCAAAATTAAACCGCAAACAGGAGCAGAGAAGATCATTATTTTTGAAAGGGTGCTCCCAGATTTTAAAAATTGTTACCAGATGTTCGCATTGAGTAAGTCACTGGTGGCAACTGACTGGGTCTACAGTGCTACTGGTCACAGGAAGCGGCCTGCTGAATGCATGCTACAAAAAATCTTTCCAGAGCAAATACAGCTGTGATTAAGAATGCTGAGGATTTTATGAGAGTCATGAAATCTTACACACCCACAGCCCTCATTCTTTTGTCCAAAGAGGAAATTGAACACCGTAAGCAGAAGAAAGAAGAATGGTCCAAACAAACTACTCATGTGAATGGAACTAAGGGGAAGGGGGGCACATTTTTGGACACAAAGTGATGGGCTAACTCATATTGCACCCACTTCAAACAGCAAGAACAAAGAAATTTCATTCGTTCAGCCAACACCAGGATAATATTCAAAATCTTAGAAGGGGGATGTTCGTGGCGCGTGTGCATGACATGACTGGTGGATTGTAGAGATTATGAACTTAACAAAATTGTAGTGAATTTTAAGATACCACATGGACTAGATGCTGGATATAGGCTTCCAGCTGAAGCACAGAAACACCACCACTTTCTGTTCACAATGTTTTGAAGCTTATAAGTGCTTCAGTTCCTATTGGTTCAACAACAAGGCATCACTCTACATCAAAGGAAGATGCTGAAGCAATGGAACAACTATGGCTAATTTCAGTACAAAACAAAATGCACAGAAGTTGTATAAATTTAAACTGTCTTTGGACCTTTCACATACATTTTGGAACCACTTTAAAAAATGAGGCTCTTACTCATCTTTCAAAACTAAAATTGTGTTAAATAAGGCTAGGTTTTGATTTTTATGAGCCTGTTATGTGATGATAAAACAGGTTTTATGTATGGTAAGAATTTAAATTTTTTTATAAAACCTGTTCAACCTAAAAGTGGAAGCTCTCCTATGGTACCAATCTACAGAAAGGATTAGGAGGAAGGAAAAAAGTTATGGATTGGCATTTACAAAAAAAATTTCCCATAAATTATAAAAAGTTCAGAACACTACAGTAAAAGAACTTTGACAGAAGTCCAAACGGAGGATTTTTTAATCATAAAGCAATTAACTTTCAAATAAAAAACCAACAAAATATCTAGAACTGTACCAGATATATGCCAGTTTAAAATTTTTCCAAAATTCACATCTTCAAAGTGGTACATGCAGCATCATCTTTGGAGGGCTTATCTCAGAGCAGATTTTGTTTGGGAGAAAACAAAAAAGTAAGTTCCTTATTTAGTCCATTTTAACATACGCTAAATTCAATAACATCTGACAAAGGCATGATTTTGTCCTAGCCTGCCTGAATTGGTATGGACTATGCCTAAGCAGATAAAGGTAGCAATAACTTCTTCCAATTCATTACAGGCTCTATACTATGTCTTTGCACTCCCTCCCCCAACTTCAAATCAAAATGCAGAGACTCAGACATTTTGAACACCAGTTGAAGCCTGCTTCAACCATGCAAACTATTACAAAGTTTGTAAAGCATTTAAATTTGCAGACAAATCATTCAACAATTTATATTAAGATCTCTCAGGACGATGACAGTTGCTAGTAGTATACAATTACAAAAATTCTTTATAATTCAACATTATCTCCACCTTTTCCTTACCATAGAGAAATCCAATTCAAACAGTGTCACCCCTTAAATGTTAAGCAGTGTTTCCCCAACTGTTATGTGGTTCATTATACTGATTGACATTTCACATCACAATGGCTTACAAGCAATCACTCAAGATCTCAGCAAGGATATCAAGCAAATAGAAGGGGACTAAACAAGTTATTGTATTCACCAAATACTATGAAAGGGAACTTACTAACCAGTGAAGTTCTCAATGCATTGGTTCAATTTTTTTGTACATTCTAAACAAGGTGAGCCCTTCAAAGTATATTGCATGGTTTGGTACAACGTAATTTCTGACTTAAGGAAGTCCTGCGAGTAATCACTTTAAAGTATTTAATGACTAATGAGTGTCACCAGTTAAACATCTGTACAACACAATTACTGTACTTTCAGAAAATGCACAGAGATTGTTTTTAGTGATCATCTGATGGTCTGTGTTTTGTTGTATGATGTGCTAAAATGTAATAATTTGTAATGGGCACTCCAGCTCATCAAAAATAATTTTGTTTTACAGCCCAAACATGGTTTTCAATTTTTCAGTTACAAATAGTGCTTTGTTACTTATTCTTACATGGAACTTACCTCTTTCATAGCACACAACATAGGCAATCCTGGCTGTCTTTCACTGCCAGTACACGACCTGCATTTATAGTGATCTAAGGAATGCTCATCACTCTTAAATTAAGGAACCATGACAAAAACAAGTACAGATAATGTTGGCTTACTTCCGTATAGCTCAATTTAGTCTGCCCCTCCCTCATAACACAGCAATGTTTTGGCCATGCAAACAAGGGTAAGGCAGTAGTACTTACTGACTGGATAGTAAAAAACTGACACCTTATCTCCAACACACTAATGCCCAACTTACATGGAGCTAACCCTTTGTTCAGTGACTGGCACAGAGTACCACCTCAACTTGCAGTGCAATCTGATAGTGTCCCACTAAGCACTAATGAAATACAGCGTATCTAAATCCTGGGTGCTGTGTAAAAGAGCGCCTTTGGTTTTGGATATTTGACAGGAAGTCCAGCCAAAATACTAATACTGTTCATAGTTATTGAAGCACATACATTTAATCCCTCCTCTGTATAGGTCCACCACTGTATGTTCACAAGGAAGATCCACAAGTTTATTTTTTTTGTGGATATCTATTAACTATGTACATAGTAAGTTTAAGTGGTAATATTGTTTCAATTTGTAGCTCCATACATTTAATTGGTTAAAGTGAAACCAAGCATACTAAAAAATGTGTTCACGCTATATGTACAGTGACTTACCAAGCGTGTCAACAGCTGCAGGTCTGACAAAATAAGGTAGCGAAGACATCTTTTCTTTCAAATATTCAATTTTTCATTTTTACTTCTTTCCATATTTTAGGGAAGAAAGTAACCTGTGTAAGGTAGAGAATACATCTAATTCTGATAACCCGATCACTGTAAGTCAAAGTTTTAAGTTCATGCTCATTCAATATCAAGGAAGTATTGGGTCAGTCTTACAACGCATTACTTACGTGTGCTACGAGGCATTCTTTTGCAAGATTCATGCACTAGAATTGACTCAAGAAATATTGCAAAGTGAATGACTTTGCAAACAGAAGATACAATGGGTATACGTGAAGTCACCAAATGGATTAATTTGTTCATATGTTTACCATCTTGTCTCGCCATAATTTTGCTCAAGATCCAACCACTCTCTGCAGTAAGTAGCAATGTATCATTTTGATTCCAGATTTTCTGCAGACAGTTTATCTTACACAAATGACAACGGAGACTTCAAATATTATCCACTGCTACCAGAATTTTTTTTACTGTTCTCTGGCCATGAAATAAATAAAAATACTTGAAGTTCATATTGGACCATCAAAAAATGCAGCTTTACAATGTACTTTACCTTCACTGGATACTGCCTGCATCCAAGTAAGTACTGCACTATCAACAGTTTTAGGGAGCTCCTCAACATCTTAAGCTGGGCCACGTAGATCAGTACTGCACAACATCTTGCTGCATGCTATACTGGTCCTAAATGCACATGAACAGCAATGAACAACAGTATATGCAGTTAACCTACTGTGAAACCTCAGCTGTTAACTACACTCTCAGAACAAAATTTTAACCACAAACTAAATTAACAAAGTAAAAACATCTCCAAGTAGTCCACAAAATAGAAACTTTTAAACAAGGCAGAAGCCAGACTAAATGGCAAAAAATCCTCAAATGTTTGTTCACAGTGTTCTGAACAAATTCAGAAGTGGACTACAAGATCCCTAAACATGAGTAGCCAAGGTGGAGATGAGAATCTCACTTCTATCATGCACTGCACATGCTTACCAGTCTGGCACAGCAGTCACTTGATAACACACATTGAATTGTTAGGTTCTGAATGCTGACCAGGCACTAAACAGTAATAGGCAAAAGTATTCAGATGTACCTATCTGTGCAGATGTGCCCATCCAAGTTAGGGAGCTCTGATTCCGAGCATTGTGGACAATAGTCGGTTCACTTCTTGAAAGTGGAATGACTGAACAACACTACATTTAGCTCTGTCAGCAACTAATAGCATTTGGGGGGCTAGCCTCACAGGCCCTTAACTGTAGCAGATAACCCAAATTCCTCTCCCCCCCCCCTCTCGGACATGTTTTACATACACACACACACACACACACACACACACACACACACACACACACACACACACACAACACTTTATTTCCCTACTTACAGCAGACCAACTCAACTATTTGGACAAGCTAATAATTATAAATAAAATGCATGGTATGGAACTGTTACAAATGTGTGAAGACTTGTACTGAGCAAGGAGAAACGATCTTAACTGCTTCAGGTACAAAATGAAAAAGTTATACCACAATTTCCAATTTTCTGCAAGGATCTCAGATACAGCACATTAATTGCATAAGAGGCACTTTTAGGAACAGATTTGCTTCTAATGAGAAGAAATGAAGTGTGGAAAAGCACCTATGCTATCAAGAGGTCAACACGATACTGAACTGTGGAAACGTCAAAATACCTAAAAGAGCTGCTTATAGTGATGAGATAACCCAAAGAATATACCTGACACCATTTAGCAACAAATGCTAAAAAAAACAAATGGGCGATATAAACAGGAATAAGAAAAGTAACATAATAAACGTATTGCCCAATCTTACACCTCAAAATAAACAACTAAACGCAATAGGTCACACTTCAAAACATACTGATAGAATTTCTTACACCAACCACGACAATGCATAGAAGACGTCATATTACCACACCATTAAACTAATATGAAGTGAAAAATATGGAACCATACAATTAAGGAGAGTCGCGACTTGATAAAACAATTCAAATTAAAGTATTAGCGAGCAAAATGATAAAATCTAATAATCCACCGTTACTTGAAAATATCAAATTGCCCATAGGCATCCTGTCATCTGTTTCTACCCACTGTTTAAGCAGAAAACAAAAATTTCGTTAAGTAGAATTTTAAGAAATTAACATATGCAAAATCCTTGTACCTGATAATGAGTGCGCACGTACTTCTGACGAACCACCAGATATTTCAGGAGTCCAGTCTCCTTAAGCACTTCCAGACTCCTGCCAAATACAGCATACGTGACACATTTGTTCGACGGGTAAAAAAGTAGTAAAAAGACTTGGCAATATGATCTATATAAATCACGAAAATTTCATGTACAAATGCAGTTTGTAAGGATCTCACAATACACTTAAATCATAGCGCTCTGTATATAATAATCACTTACAAATACTACGTCACATTCTTCATAATGGCCGACGAGACGAAGTGGCATTCGCAACCCTTAAGACTCCTTTCCCCATGACGTCTGTACATGAATACACACATTATACGAAGAGAGGAATAATAGGTTCAAATAAAGAAGCAAAACAATATATTTTATTTTATTTTACAACACACTGGAAAGTTACAATAGAATAAGCAATATTCGTGGAACGTAAATACAATTCAGCACGAATCAAGAACAGTAATTCAACAGCATAAAATTACATCGAGAAATTTACAAACCAAAGCGTTGTTTCCAACTATCAGATCTCTGCTACTATCAGTTCTCCCCCGCTATCACACAAGTTCTCTTCTCACATTCACACCCTCCAGACGCCATGACAGATATCACGGACTGGAAAAAAAAAAAATCACATGTTAATTTACACGCACAACACACGAGGATTATCTTTAAAGCAATATGGTCTTTCAACTGAAATGAAATTATCAAAGCTTCCGTGATTTCCGCACGTATGACAGTCCCATTTTAACATGTCCACGTTTGGAGTGCTCTTTTCCAGCCATTTACACTTGCAACTTTTGGGCATCTAGTCCATGCCGTGCCTGCTGTTTCTACTACAGCCCTGTTTCTAGTCCCGCTAGCATGATTGATAAAATCGCTTGTAATCTTTGTTCTTCCACCTTCAAGACTGCTCTTTCAACTTAAATAAAGAATTTCACGAACTCTTCTGTCTGCCCACCTAGTTTTCTTCTCATGTCTCTACTCTGTAACGCAACGCCTACAGCTACTTAAATAATATTTAGACGTACCTCATCTTCTCCGCACCATCACAACGCAATTCCCGAACAGTACTGATTCGCAAGTATCTTCAGTCATACGTATACCTTCACAATGGAATTCCCGTGACGTCATAATGCTGGAAAATTCTCAAAATGTCTCCTTCCGCGTAGGACTGAAGAAGTAGTTCTAGTGTATTTATTAACTTTCACAATAAATAATCTGAAATTCCGCAGTGTGTTGCATGTTTTTGTAATAAAACCATTGTTTGTGACTTAAAACACTAGAATAACTTGTTTATTATCAGAGTGTAGGATATCTTATTGCATAGGAGAAAACTCCATCGGCGGATGCATACGATGTGTGTAGGTACGATATATATGTATGTTATACTTTCCGGTTATCGACTTCCGGGAACGGAGCGTAAAGTCTGTATACGTCAAATCATGTCATGAGCTGCAGAAAGTATGCTTTACGATGCGTATGATCGAAAATGATCGATGCTGATGAGCCGTTTAACATAGTAACCAAAGTACAGTTGAGTGGAATTTTGTTAAAAAAATCTTTTTCTCCCCATTCCAACAAATGGAACAAAAGGTAAAATGAAAGGAATACACGACACTGTTGAACTTGTTGCTGTGCATGAAACAAGGTTTAAGTTTTTATAAAACAATGTAGGCCGCAGCTGACCTAAGTGGATTCTATTATACAATAGATGGGATATCTAATATTTATTTATTTAGCATCCATTCCATCGTACAAACGTTATTGGACTCGTCACAAATAGAAATAGGTTAACAATGCAGCACAGAACTGAATTGCATACAAAAATAAAACCGTAAATCTACATTTTGTCGAAAGATAAATCAGATTAATTTAATCACTATTACAGAGATAATTCATTTAAAGTAAACTATAGATAATAGGCTAAAGTCCTTTAAACTGCAACATAATAAATAGAAAATATAAAACTTCTCACAGCAGTACTTCCTCTTTTGTGTCGATTAATTTCCTGGTCTATTACAGAAATGAGATTACATTAAATTAATAGTAAATTTACCTTCTATTTCAAGATGATGTAAATTTTAATCACCATTAATAATAATAATAGATAGACTAAAACGTTGGAGTTTTGAAGGAATACATCAACAAAGGAAAGATATCTCAGAACTTATAAGAAACAAGCCCATTACATTTATTGTGATGATTAGTTTCCAATTTGTTTACCTTGATCTTAATAAAATTCATTTACTAAATAGCAACATTTTTCAAGTAAGTGTTTTTTTTAAGTCCTAATCTAAATTTTATAATTGTTGAGGCTCGCCTTGGTTACAAGTACACGCCTGAATATGAATAGCGATAGAATTCCTAATTTCTGAAACAGTGGCCTGCAGTGAGCTTGTGCATGGCTGTGTGTAATTATTTGAACAGTCCGGTTTTTATAGGGTAAAAGTTTATTTTAAGTTAGATTTTGAGCTGGCCCAGAAAGTTATCCCATATAAAGCAACAGAATGAAAGTATCCAGAGTATGCCATTCTTGTCCCTCAGAAGTTCGAACATTTACAATAATTCTCAGGGCAAATCAGGTTGAGTTAAGTCTGTGTGAAACGTATCTAACTTGGTTTTTCCAATTTAAAGCTTCAACCATGTGGAAACCCAAACTGCACGCTTACTATTTAACTATCATCCGATTCTAGAATAATCTCCACATCCTGAATTGTTTGTACAAATGGTAGGTAGTTTGTTTTCTTTGCATTCAGTGAATGCTCTTTTGCACAGAACCAAATCTCAGTACTTTTCAAGATGTTGTTTCAAGTAATATGTAACGAGCGTTCAATGTCACTCACTAATAGGTTTGTATCATTGGCGAATAATACAAGTTCGGCTTTATTATGTGGTAAATGCAAATCATCACATAAATAAGAAAGAGTAGTGGGCCTAAGCTGCTTCCCTGTCGGACACCTATGGCTACTTCTTTTGCTTCTGAAACTAGCCTTATTTTTTGATTCAAGCTAACAGTGGTGAGCCCTACGACCTGAGATCTGTTCTTGAGATAAGATAGAAACCACATTTTTGTTTTTCCTGTAATACCTATTGCTTCCAACTTATCAAGGAGGATTTCGTTACAGACAGTATCAGCTGCTTTATTCATATCTAAATTAATTCCTATTCCACTTTTGTCATTTTCCAAATTTTTTAATAATTTTTTGTATGTTGTCTGTGACTGCACTTTCTGTCTTGTGTTTTGCATGAAAATCATGTTGATTGCAGTTCCAAAGTTTATTTTTGTTGAGGTAATTGGTGACTCTTAATTTCATTAGTTTCTCAAATGTTTTGGAGGAAGCAAGAGAGAAGTGATGTAGGATGGTAGTTTTCTATTTTATTTCTGTCTCCATTGTTAAAGAGTGGTATCGCTGTTGAGTCCTTTAGCCGCTGAGGAAACAACACCTTCATTAAATGATAGATTTGCAATGTGAGCTAAAGGTTTTAGTCTGCACAGCAGCCATTATTATAATTATAACAGGTACTTCATCTGCACCTGCTGACATTTTAGGCTTCAGGCTCCTAATCTTCCTAATTACTTCTTGTTCATTTGTTGGGGAAATGTTCGTGTTACAGCCAGCCCATGGGGCCTCTACTATTTTTTTGTTCTTTGAAATTTAAATTTAGTGTGTGCGGTACATTTAAAAAGTGGTCATTAATGTAAGCTGCTATTTTATTTTTCTGTGTTGTGGGTTTCACTGTTTTTGAATGTTATTTCTTCATTATCACAAATTCTTCCAGTTTCATTTTTTACTATTCCTCATATAGTTTTAGATTTCTAATCAGCCTTTCTGATTAGACAGTCATTAAATAGTTGCTTTGCTTTTGCTGTTACCTTCCGGTATATTTTTCTGTATGTTTTTATATATTCTACAAACTGTAGATCAGTGCAGTACGTCTTTTTGTTACAAAAACAAATTAGCAGTTGTTTGGAACTTATTACAAAAACAAATTAGCAGTTGTTTGGAACTTATGTACATGGTAGATTTATACATTTATTAATTTAGGGAAACTTGAAACACAATAGTGAATGAAAAATTTGTAAGCTTTAAGTTACAACTGACATTTGAAATCCAGACACAATGTGTACATTTACATTTTACTTGTTCCAGTATTCAGCTGTGTGAAAAACTTTACCAGTGGCATGAGATTTCAGATGGCTTAACCAGATTTCTGCAGCTGTTGTACAATCTCCCTCAACATGTTACCTCAGTTCTCATTTGAGGTGCCTGAAATTCGTATGAGCATTTCGTACTGGGTTTTCCATTGGTTGCTATCGACCTTTTGCATGTCCTTTACCTCCGCACTTGAAAGTTAACGAGATATTGAATGAAAACTGGATTGTTTTGTATGTAGGAAGCTCAGTGAAACATTGGTTGGAATGAGCCCAACCATTTGATACTGAGGATAACGTATTTTGCAACGTTTGCTATTGTCCTCCTTTTCTCATAAATGCATTGCACTGCCACGAGACAAAGAAATGGCCAATCTTATCAGAGCTTTCTAAAACTTCCTCTTGCTTACGGAAATATTATTTGCGTAGGGTGTATTAATGGGATAAATATTACATCTTAGGTTAAAAGGATACCTGTAATTAAAAAACGGGAACAATAAATAAAATTGATCCAGTTCTTTCATTTTGTGTCCCAATTAGTTTTACATTATTATATTTTCAACAAAGGTCCTTTCTTCCCTCTGAAACACCACAGAGCATCAGTTACTTTATTAAGTTAAAATTTTATTACACATTTATTTGCATTTTAACAAATTCTTTTGTGATAAAGCTTTTTGGGTGTTCTGAAAGTTGTTGTTGCATATTTTTCGTTTTTAATCAGGATATACTTGTAAATTTTGAATGCTGTGACTCTTAAGGGACAGTGGATGGAGAATATTTATGATTGTAGGCTTTGCAATAGATTATTTACCAGAATAAGACCATGCTCATAAAATAAATTTTTCAGTGAATTGGTATGCTGTGTGATCAAAAGTACCTGGACACCTGGCTGAAAATAACTTAAAAGTTCTTGGTGCCCTCCATTGGTAATGGTGTAATTCAATGTGGTGTTGGCCCACCCTTAGCCTTGATGACAGCTTCCACTCTTGCAGGTATATGTTCAAGCAGATGCTGGAAGGTTTCTTGGGGAATGGCAGTCCATTCTTCACAGAGCGCTGCACCAAGGAGAGGTATCGATGTCGGTCAGTGAGGCCTGACACGAAGACAGCATTTCAAAACATCTCAGAAGTGTTCTATAGTATCCAGATCAGGACTCTGTGCAGGCTAGTCCATTACAGGGATGTTATTGTCGTGGGAAATACGGAAGCGTCCGATCCCACCCGTCTGCTTTGACCCATGACGTCACAAATATGGCGGAAACAAAAACAAACACACACACTTTCCACAAGAAGCCTAATGACACTAACGGGACAAGCGCGGGCAGTGGGGTGTTTTGGGTGGGGGGCAGACTAAATATAAACAAATTTAGACGCCTTGCGTAGCTACAACGTGTAAGTGAAGGCAGCCATGCATGAATACCCACCCACCTCCCCAGGGATCGTAACCCCTGCAACCCATAGAAGATAAAGATGCTTCAGTAACTGATTAGTGTTTTTTGTCTTTTAAAAAAAAAAATCTCACGGGGTAGAACGAACAGATCAGAAAGATAAATATAATAAACTAAAACAGAAATTCGAGGAAACAGATAATTAAAATAAGTAATAAGTGTTTTTAAATTAAAAAAAAAAAATCTCACGAGATAGAACGAACAGATCAGAAAAGTAAATAAAATAAGATAAAACAGAACTGGAGACAGCCACACTCAAACCAAACTCCGCGCCGTCATGACGTCACACACGACAACACCCTTACGCCACGGGTCAAAGCCGACGCGTGGGATCGGACGCTTCTGTCGACCCTTGTCGGGTAACCACTCCGCCACAGGCTGTGCATTATGAATAGGTGCTTGATAGTGTTCAAAGATGTAATTGCCATCCCCATATTGCTCTTCAATGGTGAGAAGCAAGAAGGCGCTTAAAACATCAATGTAGGCTTGTGTCATGATAGTGCCACAATAAGCAACAAGGGGTGCAAGCCCCCTCCATGAAAAACATGACCACACCATAACACCTCTGCCTCCGAATTTTACTGTTGGCACTGCACACGCTGGCAGATGACGTTCGCCAGGCATTTGCCATACCACGCCCTGCCATCGGATTGCCGTGTTGTGTACTGTGATTCGTCATTCCACACAATGTTTTTCCACTGTTCAGTCATCCAATGTACATGCTTCTTACACCAAGCGAGATGTCGTTTGGCATTTACTGTCATGACGTGTGGTGTATGAGCAGCTTCTCGACCATGAAATCCAAGTTATTTCACCTCCCGCCTAACTGTCATAGTACTTGCAGTGGATCCTGATGCAGTTTGGAATTTCTGTTTGATGATCTGGATGGATGCCTACCTATTGCACATTACGACCCTCTTCAACTGTCGGCGGTCTCTGTCAGTCAATAGACGAGGTCGGCCTGTACACTTTTGTGCTGTACGTGTCCTATCACATTTCCACTTCACTATCACATCGGAAACATTGGACCTAGGAATGTTTAAGTGTATGGAAATCTCGCATACAGACATATGACACAAGTGACACCCAATCGCCTGACCACATTCGAAGTCTGTGAGTTCTGCGGAGCACCCCATTCTGCTCTCTCATGATGTCTGATGAATACTGTGGTTTGCTGATATGAAGTACGTGGGAGTAGGTGGCAGCACACTGCACCTAATATGAAAAACCTATGTTTTTGGGGTTGTTTGGATACTTTTGATCACGTAATGTCTGTTCAGCTTGATTAACCCTGAAACAACTTGCCATTCAATACTTCATTGGACTGGAATGTAATTTTTTCTGAGAGAGTTGCATTTTTTAAGTTAGCTTACCCATAATTTTAACACTATTTATTTCTGCTGTGCAGTTGGTAACACCTATTTCTTTAAGGGGAAAGTCAGATGTAAACATCACCTGTGTGTTACCAGTGGTAGTAAGTGTCATTTAGATGTTAATTTTGGCATATCAATAGTAAGCTTTCATCCTAGATTAGTGTACATGAGCACAGTTTATGCCTTGTGTTCACACAATGCATGGAAGTCCATACCAGACCACAATTAGCCATGACTTTACCACTGTGTGTATGTATACACAGTAAATTTTCACTCTTATTTTTGTCACCATTATCTCAAAACTTTGCAGGAGGTAGCTTGCTATAAAACATGGGTTTTGTTGTTACCACCCATCTAGCCCCACTACAGCCCTTCCACATATTATTGTTTCTATCATAGTGCTATCATTTCTTAATTGTTTATTCTTATATCATCTTCTCATAAATATTTTGGGACTCATCTTAATCCTTTTACTTCTTTTTTGCCTTGTTCCATCTCATGTGCCTGTTTCTCTTATTTGTCATCTGCTCACTGTACCACCCCAAACTTTTCGGGTTTCTGAATCTTGTATGTTTTAAACAGTTCACTGTTGTTGATTTCCATTCTTCTCTTGTCCCATTGTATCTCTTTAGACCACGAGTACTTGTTCACTGTGTTACTTAATTTGTAAGCAGTTTTTTTTAATGTTTACTCTATATGACCAGGTAAATAAACTGTATGATTGTGAAATTAGCATTTGTGTGACATCCCATTTCCTGTAAAATTCATTTCTGCTGGGAACTATACATTTATTGTCTCTCTATCTGGTTGAAGATTAAAATTCTAATTATCACCATACAAATGTTCTTTATTGACCAGATGACAATACAAAACTGCTGATTGGGATCCTTTTTTTTTTTTATTATGCTTTAACTGCCTTTTGAGAGTAGTGTGATAAATATGATCTGGAAGCTGTAAATTAAGGGGCCCAAACTGTTAATTGAAGGCTGTGGGGACATTTAGTTACCATAGATGGAGGTGAGGTTAATTTTGGGAGTCGAGAAAGTGTTGTAAGGATAACTTCAATCTGTGCAATTTGGAAAAGCTGGTGGTGGAGTGGAGGATCCAGATGGCTCAGGCTGTGAAGTGCCCCGAAATCAAGCGTGCTATGTCACAGGGGGTTCTACTTTGCTATCAGCCACAGTCTGGTGGTGGCTGTTCCTACAAGTGGTCAGCTGGTAGGTAGTCATATCAATATACAAAACTGCACAATGACTGTGACAGAGCTGGTTTATGACATGGCTGTGAAAGCAGCCACGTTGTATGTCCCGGCTCTGAAAACAGCCGTGTTATAAGTCATATACCATGTCTGCCACAATCATTGCATGACCTTTTTTAATGGTATGACTACCAAGCAGCTGTCCACCAGCATGGATGGTCACCGCCGAACTGTGACAAAGAGCAAAGTTGACCACCCTGTGTCACAACATGCAGCTGAACATAACATGCTTGAGTTCAGTGGCATGTCACAACCTGGGTCATCTCATTCCTCCCTTCCATCTCCAACTTTTCTGAAATGGTAGATGAAGTTACCCTTGCAACACATTCTCTGCTCCCTAAATTATTCCTGCCTCATCCTACGTATCCCACTGTCTGCACACCCTCCACCCAACACTCTCTGCCTCCTTTGTCCTATCACTTCCTCCCTGCTCATGTCCCCTCACCCTCTTTGTATGCTGCCCTCTGCCACAGCATGCACCTGCCTTCCCATTCCCTGCTCCGCTCCTTTTCCACTCCTCGGTTCTCCCTGCCCCACAGCCTCCCAATGCCGCATCTGTTGGTAGTCTTCTCATGCCTCCTAGTCCCTGCATGTGCTGGCAGACAGCACTCTGCTTACCCACACCCCCACCTTGCTATCCCTTCCCTATCCCCTACAGGCTACCACTTCCATTCAATGTGACAGTTGGATTCCTGTCTGAGCTGCCAGAGATGGCAGTCATGTGTACATTGCTGTGCTTGCTCGAGTGTTTGTTTCCTTTTCCGAAGATGGCGATTTGTTATCAAATGTACAGTTCAGTGTTAGAAGTTGTTTAACAACCGAAAATGCTATATTCTCTTTTCTCTGTGAGGTACTGGATGGGTTAAACAAAAGGTTTTGAATGCTAGGCATATTTTTTGATTTTACTAAGGATTTAACTAAGACGTTTGAGTGTATTGATCACAAAATATTGCTCCAGAAGTTGGACCATCATGGAATATAGGGAGTAGCTCACAATTGATTCACCTCTTACTTTAACAACAGGCAGCAAAAGGTCATTACTCACAATGTTGATAACATCTGTGATGTGGGGTCTGAGTGGGGTACTGTCAAGTAGGGGTGCTCCAGGGATCAGTGTTGGGGCCACTCCTGTTCCTTATCTATATAAATGATATGCCCTCTAGTATTACGAGTAACTCTAAAATATTTCTGTTTGCTATTGACACTAGTTTGGCAGTAAAGGATGAGCGTGCAACATTGGCTCGGTTTCAAATAGTGCAGTTCATGACCCAAGTTCATGGCTTGTAGAAAATAAACTAACACTAAATCACAGTAAGACAGTTTTTACAATTTCTAACACACATTGTAACAAAACCTGATATTTTAATTTCACAGAATGGGCATATGATTAGTGAAATTGAATAGTTCAAGTTTCTCCATGTTCAGATAGATAGTAAACTGTCATAGAAAGCCCACATTCAGGATCTTTTTCAAAGACTTAATGCTGCCATCTTTACTATTCGAACAGCATCTGAAATGAGCGATCGTTTGATATGAAAATTAGTTTACTTTGCTTATTTTCATTCGCTTATGTCGTATGGTATTATACTATTTGGGGTAACTCTTCCCATTCTGAAAGGGTAGTTTTGGCTCAGAAGCAGGTGGTTCGGGCTATAAGTGGTGTAAGTTCACGAACCTCATACCTCGTGTCGACCCCTATTCATGAGTCTGGGTATTTTGACATTGGCCTCTCAAAAAAAATTTATATATATATATATTTTCTCCGTACTGCCATTTCTTGTTAACAATATTATACTCGGCAGAAATCAAACCTGCATTCTGATTGGGCTTCTTTAACTCTTGTGCTGAAAGCTACCACTCGAATTAAAAAATCTTAGAAGTAATCCATGCGCTTTCGAATTGAAACTGAAGAGTTCCTCATGGGTCACTCCTTTTATTCTGTCGAGGTGTTCCTTGAAAAATTAAGCTGATTCTTGTTGTATTGTTGATTGCGTTTACTTAAACTTATGGATTGACTTTTTTCGGGTTCATAAACATTTTATTTTTATCTATTATTACTTTTATGTTGTAATTTCATGTACTGACACATTCCTTGACTGACCTTGGAGATTTGCTCCTCAATTTGGTCATACAGAACTAGACGTGTAAACGGAAAGCTAAATGTGTAACAGTCTTTTCGTTGTGTTTTACAGTGAGTAGCAACCTATCTTTTTTCTTAGGTTTTCTTATTACTCATCCCTATTCACATCACTTCACCTTCTTTGTGTGTTGCTCTCTGCCAGTGCACCCACCCATCTTCCTCCTTCCCTGCTCCTCTCATTTTCTACTCCCTGTTTGTCCCACCCCACATCCCTGCCTCACAGCCTCCCGACACTGCACTGCACCTTTGGCAGTCTTGCAATGCACCCTAGTTCGTGCATGCTCTGTCAGACAGCACTCTTCTCTCCCTCCACTCATGCTGCACAATACCTTCCCCTTGCCCACCCCTTTCAGATTGTTACTGTTTGTGTTTTTAGCTAATCCTCCCTACGCTTCTAATGAAATAGTGTTTCATTGTTAACAACAATATGGAAAGGATAGATTGCTACTGACCACAGATGAGGCATTGTTGTTTTTGTTACCAGTGTACATATTACTCATTAACTTTCAAATATTATATTATCGTTGCAGGTTTTTTATGGTGAAAGAAGGATTCCTGCTCTATTACTCAGAAAATGAAAAGAAATCCTTTGACAAAAGAGGCTACTTCAACATTCATCCAAAGGGTGTATTACCAATTGGAGGATGTATAATTCAACCATCATCTGACGTCGGCCAGGAGTATATCATCAAAATTGGTAGTGACAGCTTCATAAATGTAAGTGTTAATTGGTTTCAAGAAGAGTGAAATTGATAAAATCAAAATAATTCCACATTTTCTTGAAAGCACATAAAGTTAAACTAACAGTTGTTTTGTAGGTGAAAAATAAAGTAGAAATAGGATGAAGTCTGATAAATACAAAAAGGCTGATAAACATACAGTAATACGGGAAGAAAATGAAAAGTAAAATGATATGAAGTTAATGTAAATTGTAGTCAGATGTTCGGTCTTAGTCAAATGTAATTGAAAGACCTATGCTGAACTGAAAAATCTGAAGGCATGGGATGAATATTACAGCAAGAAGAACATGTAAAATGTTATGTATTTTTGACAATCAGATATCTGTTGGTACTGTGGAGCTTGTTAATGTTTATTATAAATGTGGGTTTAGCAGTGGTCATAACAGTCATTCAAATATAAACTGACATTTTGTGCCATGGATGCTGGAAAGGCCTATTGCAGTGTGTGGTGCTAGTGGCAGGTATGTAGGGATATACAGAAGGCCTAGAAATTTCATCGTAAGACAGAGTGGGAACCATGAGCAAGCAGGTCATATGTCCTTCTATACATTGGAAATTGCTAGACACCTACTGTGTTTTTCAGAAGCTACTCTACCAAAGACTCCAGAGCTTGAGTGTGCACAAAAATGTTGCCGGTGGTGTAATGCTGAAGGAAATAAATCTCACAAGAACTGAATGTAGCTTACTTTTGTTAATGACAATACTACTGTATCTTGTGAACTGTGACCCACACTGAAAGTGTTGGGAGTCTGCATAGTCACTGAAAACGCTTTGAATTTCATGATGTGTCAGTGAGGCTGTGCCATTATCCTTACAGTCTAGCAAATAAATTTCAGTTTGAACATTTTTCTGCAGTCCATTTGAAGGAGGAGAAGGGGAATTATTATGAGAAATGATAACATACATAAAACTTGATCAGTATTGCTAAGCTACATTTAATCCTTATTTTGCCCTCTGCTACTGTGAGGCCCCCCCCCCCCCTCTCTCTCTTTCCCCCTCCCTCCCTCTCTCCCTCCCTCCCTCTGTCTCACAGTACTTCTATACGCACTCATAGTGATGCACATATTCCCCTGCCCCCTTCGCCACTCCCTCTATCCTTTTCCTCTGCTTCCCAAACTTATCTGTGCGAACAACCACTCGTGGATACATAATATCTCAACATTTATTGGGGTGCCTTTATGTGCCTCATTTTTACGTTACACAGAACTTTAGTTACTTAAATGTTAAATTAATCTGTTAATCTACAAAAGAAAAACAAATCCCCCCTCCTCCAATACTCCTTCTACACAAGTAATCACAGGAATTTTACCATGAACGTTCATGACTCCTCTAATGTCATTGAGGTGTATTGAATCTCACCTCCCAATAGTACAACCTATGACAACACCAAATTGAGCTCCTCCCCTTTCCACATCATTGTTGACATTAACCTGTTCAGTTCCCTGTTAATGTACTGTACATCTTTATTAAATCAGAGCTTATCAAGCCACTGTAGAATCTAGTCAAGAGTCACAGTTCTCCCTTCTGTCATTAAGTTTCATACTACTTTTCACCTACTTCCAATCTCTTGTGTTTTTTCTGCAAGTGGATGAGGCACTTCATCTCAACTCATGTCATTTTTCCAGTTTTGTGCTTCTTGCCCTTTACCATTTGCACATCCCATTTTCTTTTTCCTTTATAACCGTCACAATTAAAAGTCTGCTGCCACTAGCTGTACTGGAAAGGCACCTTCTTTTTGGTGACTGTTTCTCTCATCTGGAAACCTTGTATGTCTACAGAATAGTCTCAATAATTACTGCTTTTTTGACCCTACTGCAATTGTCCAATGGAAATTAGAATTAGTAATTGCCCCTCCCCCCTCTCCTCTATGTTTCCAAGGTAACTAATTAGCACCAGCAGCTTATCTTTGAGAGAATAATGATTAAGGTGTGCAGGGTTTTTAATAGGCCTTGTGTCTAACTAGAAATTAAGATGAAATGAAAAAAAGGTTTTAGAAGTTTACAACTGTAGGCACTTAATTAGTTATTCCCTTTTATAAATAACTTAATAAGAACAAACTCTAACTAATTAAAAGTTAATGTAAACAGCAAGATGAATCTAGGTATCTTTTTTGGTATGTTATGGTTTTATTGCAAAATGTTCTCAGTTATTGTATTAGTAATGGAAATGACTAAGTGAGGTGGCGTAATGATTAAGACATTGTATTTACTGTTAGGAGCATGTCAGTTCAAATCCCTGTCCGTCAATGCAATTATAAATTTTCTTTGATTTCCCTCAGTCACTCGGGCAAATCCCATTATGATCCTTTCAAAAGAATGAGACTAGTTTCTTCCCCAGTCTGAATTTCTGCTTTGCTTCCAATGACTTCATTGTCAACAGGGTGCTAAACCCTTTTCATCCTTCCTTCCTTCTTTTCATACCAATGGATGAATGTTTGTCACAAATGTTCGGTAATTTTAATGATATGTGTACCATAGATTTTGCCTGCTCAGTTGTTAATTCATTTTCAGTTGTGTAGCACTGTACATGAGCCGTGTGCATACGGTCTCTGTAGGTCTTTATTTCTTTCTTTTCCTTTTTTTTCTTTTTTCTTTTTTAAAAGCAATACATTGGTTTAGCATTGAAGTTTGTACAACAGTGTTTTATTCCCATTTGAGTAAGAAATGTTTCAGTATGTATTATTTTATCATCTGCAGTACCTATAAATGGAATCAATTTGTTTAAGTGATATCTGTGATGGTAGCTCTGATTTCGTAAATAGATGTGTGCATCAAGTCATTCTGTTTCGCTGAGATGCCACTGTTCCTCAGGGCCCAGTAATATTGGCAGCAGAAACTCAGTTTGACCAAGAACGATGGATTCAAGGTTTGCAAGAGGCAGCTCGTATGTAAGTGTAGTATTCTGCTTCTATGAATTTTGTACATTTAATCCCAAATTCATATTCTAAATTTTTAGCATATTGCAGTAATGTAATTTTCTGTTAAGTTTTATTATCAGCAGAAGACAGCATGAGGTATGTTGAAATATGCACAAACAGTATTTCACTTATTTTATTCTAATACAATGGAAAATTATCTAACTATAATGTTTCAGAACATGGGAGAATTCACGAATGGGAGAATCCATCATTCGGGACTTAGAATCTCAGGGCCTAAAACTGAACAAAGAAAAACAGTCTTATGTGGGTAAGCTATACAAACAGTATTATTTACCAGGAAAAAATGTTTTAAATCAAGTATCTGTTACTAATTTACCTGAATTCTTTCCTGAACAGAGAAGTTACATGAGGAGACAATTGCATTACAGGATGAAATAGATAGAAATGAGGTATGTATACAGAATGATGTTTATAATCATATTTAAGAAGTACATAATTTCTGTAAAAATAAAATATTTTTTGGCAGCATCAGTTTCAATTTTGTAGAAGGGCACTGTTGGATAGGTTATTAGTATGAGATAGTAGAATGTTCTGTATTCTGTTGAAATTAGATAGGGGCTACTCGATGTCCCACTGTGGCCATGACTCGAGGCAAATGATACTCTACTTTCCCAATTAGAGTAAGTGTTCAGATGCAGTTCCACCAACTTCAGTACACATAGTGATCCTGATCTGCTTTTCAAATGACCATACCCAGGACAAAAGCATATCTGCGAGAATTTCAGCACGGGCATTTCTGATGTGGTTGACTATGTCTTCACGGCCTGTTGGCATGTGGTAGTACTCCTTATCTTTTAAATATCCATACAGAAAGAAGTTCAGCGATGTCAAATCTGGCAGCCTAGCAGGCCAATTAATAGGGTCACCTCTGCCGATCAACCAACCAGGGTAAACACGATCTATACCTGCCATGCTTCAGTTGTGTAATGGGCGAGGCAACCATGGCGCTGGAACCACATATGTTGCCGAATGTCCTTGGCAACATCCTGCCGTAGTACCATTACTTCCTGTTCCAAAAATGTTTAATATTTGTGTTCATTCAGTGTGCCATCTATAAACTAATGAACCAATGAGTTTGTTCCTCATAATGCCACACCAAATGTTAACTGACCGAGGACACTGATGGTCAACTGTCATAACCAGTGGGGATTATCTACACTCCAGTAACGCATGTTATGCTGATTAACGTTACCATGGTTTTTAAATGTAGACACATCAGAAAATAGTACCTTGGCATAAAATGTGGGGGTTGTTTGGATTTGTTGACCTATCCGGTAGACCCGCTGATTCAACTCGTCCATAACTCTATACAGCGGATCTAACGCCGTGGCAAGGAGGTGATCTTTTGCTGGGTACCTGGCCACATTGGGATACAGGGTAACGACATGGCTGAGAAAACTGGCAAGGAAGCATGTTGGGATGGTGCTGCCCATCAATGTTCCATCCCGTTGCACGTCATTATCTCATTTTCTGACAGATGCATTGTGCGTCAGTGGGAGACTGAATCGTTGCAGGTGTCAGACAACAAACTGTGGTCGCTCAAATCGACCACAAAGGCTTGGTGGACTTCGTGTCAGCCTCGCCGCTGGAAGGAGGTTTTGCTTACCAGACTGTGCATTCGACATAGCCCCTTCACACATGGCTTCCTCCTCCGGCAGGAGGATCCACCATTATGTGAAGTTTGTGGTGTGCCGCTTTCAGTTCAGCGTATTGTGGCTACGTGTGTCCTGTATACTGATATTAGGGTAGTCCTCGGTCTCGCTGGAGATCTGCCCACCATCCTCGCAGGTTCACAGAGTGGTGAAATTTTGTGAATGTCAGGCCTCATCCCTAAACTGGTAGGGAAGTGCGGCAGACTTTAATACACTATAATCTGCTCTGCATGTGGGGATAGACTTTGTCCCTACCCATGAGATTTCATGTTGACTTTTCATCAGGGCGCTGATGACCATGATGTTGAGTGCCCCCTCACATCATCATTTGTTGACATGGCCACTCACAAAATGCTACCCGGTTAAGGAAAATGATGCCATGAAATTCTTGATACAGCGACTTTTGATATGGATCATACATATGATGATGCAGTATTGTGGCAATAACTCTAAGAGACATGGCAGAATTGTGGTGTAATTGCTAGGTGCTTATCCATGGATTGTGGTGCATTAGCTTCTCCTGTAACA
Organism: Schistocerca piceifrons; assembly: GCF_021461385.2. NCBI lineage: Eukaryota > Metazoa > Arthropoda > Insecta > Orthoptera > Acrididae > Schistocerca > Schistocerca piceifrons. The sequence goes on along the minus strand of NC_060138.1, from coordinate 400,795,128 downwards.
TTCGCTTTCTTTTCTTTTGACAGTTTGTACACTGCCATCAGACGTAAAGGTGTTTACAACCTTGCAAAAGCACAAATGAGAGAGAGCTTTCTCTGGAAAACACTCAGCATACAAGACAACAGAAGCCTCAACATTTCTCCTAAGTTCTCTGTAAATCAGGATCATTTCAATTTTTTCTTGTTTGGTTGTACCACTCATTGTCCACTTGCACTTCTCTTCTTCAAATGATAGGTATGTTGAAGGGCAGTAAACACTGCTCAAATATTGTAATGAACCACACTCTGTTCTATATCTGCACGATATGTAGGCTCCGAATGCAGAGTACGAAAACAATGTTGCGAATGGGGTTTTCAGTTAGAAGTTATGAAATAGTGGCCTGTCTTACCCTTGCAGCATGGACGTGAGGTCCACGGGCCATTGTTTATTCAAGGGCCATTGATTAGCATGCCATAAAATGATTGTGAACCCATTTCTATTCCTCTGATTACAGCACCACCTGTGCCAAAATGAAGAAAATGCTTCAGACAGAATGTATGTAGATTTTGCCATAGAACTGTAATCTACAATGAAATACAGGGGTTCCCATTGAGGATTTCAAAGTTACTCACTGCCATCTGCACAGGGCGGGGTGGTGGGTTGAATGTGGTATGCGGTATCGTTGGATTCACCCCCCCCCCCCCCCCCCCCCCCCCACACACACACACACACACCAAGACAAACTAATTGGAATTATAACTTTTTTTAATCCTATGTGTTGTTTTTGAGATATTTCAATGTCTTCAGTTAAAATTAACACCCTTTTTGCATTGTGTGGTGGAGTGAGCCTTGTCACGTCTTATGCGGCACCCAGTGTCAACAGAAAGCATTATTTTGTTTCCCATTACAAACAAAATTATTTTTCAATTGTGGTTTTATGTGCTCATTTGACAGAAAGCTCTCAGATTAGTCTAGTCCTATATCTGTTTTATTGATATGTATTAATAGTGTATGCTTGGTTGTAGTGCGGGCCAGGTGGTGATGCCACTGCTTAGAACTTTACTGTCCCTGGTAATATATGTGTACAAAACAAATAGAGCACTGGACTAATCTGGGATCACTGTATCAGATGGCTATGACCAGTTCTGCTTCAAAAATTATTTTGTTTGCAGTGGGAAACAAAGTGCTTTTCGTTGATACTGGGCATCGTATGAAAGACTTGATGAGCACTGTTTGTGTTGACTCACTCCAGCTACACAAAAAAGAAACCTGCAAATATCTGCTGGAACACCAGAGGAAATTCACCTCATGACTCTTAGGAGAGACACCTGTGTGTGTGTGTGTGTGTGTGTGTGTGTGTGTGTGTGTGTTATCTCATGTTTTTTGTTCCTGGCTCGACAAGAAGACTTCAGCTTTGAGAGTGATTGAGTCACATCTAAACAAATGAAATAAGCAATGTTGGCAAGGAAATGCCCTGTAGATAACGTCTTTTGGTGTTATTTGCCACCACATGACAGACATTTCACCTCATCAGAGTTGCTTCCCTGAAGGACAGAAGTCATTTTTCATGTGAAACATAATTCCATGACAGTTCATAATGCATCTGGTTAAAGAGGGGATACCATCATGTTACAATCACACAGTTGCAGTTTCTCATAATCTAAATAGGATTGTTTCTCACTTACATCACATTTTTTGTAAAATAAATATGTATTCTATTAGTATCTACACATTTTCCTCGACATAATAGATCCTTAATTTTGAACATTTAGAAGTGAGAAGACTGGAGACTCCACCACAAAAGTCTGGTCTTTGTTCCAACCAGCAGTAGTGATCAAATGGTACTGCAGTGGAGTAGCCCTTAGCAGCTAGTGGGAAGCAATGAATTTTATTTTACTGTGCTGTGTTAGTTTTCTTGCTAAAATTAGAGACAAAGCAGTTAAAGTGCATCATGGGTTCTACATATAATTCTTGAGTGGCACTGCCAGTTTTGTTGAGGTTTAGTACAGAATGCAAACACTGTATAGCAGCTGTATGTCATGAAAGAGATTTAGCTTTGCTAGTCCTCTCCCTGTAAAAATCATATGTTGGGTGTTGCTGACTTCCTTCACAACATACAACCTACTCTAAATTCTTTGGAGAAGAAGTGTGTGCAAGTAGTGCGTGTAATGTCATATAAAATTCACAAAAATGGGACTACACTACTACAGCACTAAACTACACTACTGTACTGAGTGTAACAATCAAGTTAGGTTTCCTCATTTGTGTGGATAGTTAGCCCCTGGCATGTTGAGGCAGTGCTGCTTTGCTATCCAGGTTGTGGAAATTGGGAGATGGCTGTCAGGGTCTGAGGAAGACCTTCCTGGTCATCTACAATGCTCATCTCCTAACTGCCTCTGGAAGGTGGTGGTACATAACATTTTCATGATGTATGGGCTCTTCTTGATTGTCTCTCGGCTTTGCAGGCTTGCAGATCATAGGCTGATATCTTGGCTGTTATTGAGTTCAGCTCCTCATTCCTTTTTGTGTTATGGAGTGTTGTATTGCCAAAGACATTCCTGTCTTGGTCTGTGACATCTCGTCAAAAGCTCCCCATTTACAATAGTTGGTGGTGCAGTGTTGTATTTTCATTAACAGGTAATGCTTAGCTCCCTTGGCTGGATAGAACTATGACAGTATGGATCTTTCTTTTATTTTAGGAAGGAACTGGGATGTTCTATTCCCTGTTTCTGTCCTGTCTCATGTTTCTTGCTGTTATCTATAAATGCATGCTTTTATTTCCGTATTTAACTTGACTTTGTGCCCACTGTCTCCTTTAACTTATCATATTGCCCCTTTTTGAGCCAATATTGTGCACCTCTCATTTTTGCAGCTACATCGAGAGTTACTAAGCTCAGTATCACCAGCAGAGCCTCTGTGGGTATTGGTCTATGAGCGCCTGTCAGACGCAGGAGCACACTTTTCTGTGCTCACTGTAGAGCCCGTGCTGCCATTACCGTTCTGGCCCTATGAGCCCAAGTCTCAACCAGTAGCATACAGTAGTGATTAAGATTGCGTTATTGTATGTTCTTATTACACTTAAAAGGCAGCTGAGGGCTTATTTGGCCAATTGTTGGTATTTTGTTCAGGATTTTAAATGACTCTGTGGCAGACTATTTGTACATGTGCATGAAAGTTTCACTTTTTGTGTTGATATTTTTATCAAGATACCTATCCGCTACTTTTCTTTTCGCAGGTTGCTCATTTATTAGTATTGTGGGATTTCTTGCTTTTGAAAATGTTTATTCAGTAACATACAAACTGTTTCATGTGCAGCTATCATTAGTTTGTTTTCTACTCAGTAATTACTTAGTGTTTCAAGAACTATGCAACTATTTTCTTCTCATTTAGCCTTTGTGTGGGTAGATACTATAATTAGCAGTTTGTCTGCATAGGCGATCCAGCCTCTAGTGTTTGTTATTGTTTGTTATACTCTGAAGCTGGTTCAGTTATGGCTCTATGGAAACATCCTAGAGCTCTGAACAGTAGACAGAGCCCTGCAGACATCCTTTGGTGACATTTTTCATAGCTTTCTTTCCAGTTATTCCAATTGCACCTGCCTGTCTGTGCAATAATCTTGTAGGGTGTTGTAGACACACTGGGACAATCCATCTGCTTCAGTCTTTTGAACACACCATAAATTATCAGATGCTCCGGCTGTATCAGTCTTATATGTATAACATACTTATCATCTGAGGTGTTCACAATATGCACTGGCTGATTTATCACATCCTTGGTGGATTTCTCTTTCCTGAAACTGCACTGCAGGGAGCTCATGCCCCTTAAATGCCCCTTAATTGTCTGCGATCTGTGAGGCAGTGGCCAGAAACTGTTCCTGTAGTTTGGCTAGAACATTTACCAAACAACTTGGCCTGTAAGATTTCAGTTCTCTTTAGTCTTTGTCTTTACCATTTTTTAGTGTAATGATATTGAGATTCACCAGATTTTTGCACCCATCACTGAAAAAAAAATTCATTTAATAACACTATTATATATGATACAATTTGGTCGACTAGCTGAGGCAACATTTCCGCAACCATTCCATGAGGCCCTGGTGCCTTGGTACTTTCTTCTACCTTTAATTACATTATTGTCAGCCTTAGTTCCTCTTGGGCAGTTGCAATCACAACACTGTTATTCGCATGCTGCTCAAGTAATACAGCCGCCTCTGTAGCGCAGTGGTAGGGTTACCGCTTACGATGCAAGGGGGCCCGGGTTCGATTCCTGGCAGGGGACTGGGTGTTGTGTGTCCTTCATCATCATTGACAAGCAAGTCGCCCAAGTGGCATCATCTAAAAGACTTGGAATATGGCGGCTGAACCCCAAAGGGGATATCCCAGCCAATAAATGCCATATGATCATTTCATTTCTACTAATACAGAGCAAAGATGCTGACGGTACTCTGTGTATTCCATCTTGAATCACCCTGCATCAGAGATCTGAGTAGGTACTGTACTAATGTCTCTCAGCCTGTCATTTAATGTGTCATTGGATCATCTTGGAGCTGATAATACAGTGGGCTATCAAACCTTGATTGTAAGTTTGTATGGAAAACCCCAAATATTTGTTACCATTTGGGTCTTAGTGTGTGCCTCCCGCCTCTCTAATTGTATTTGGTGTAATAGTATTTTATATTGTTGTTTGGCTGTTTGATAGAAACTCAGTGTTCTTTGTCATTCTGTTTCCCCTAAGGATCTCTGGTAGTATCTTCTTGCCTGCCTTGCTCCACATCGTAAGAACTGTAGGGTGGGACTCAGGGAATTTTTAACTCTTTTGACTTGCTAACAGATGTTGGTATTGCCTTGTGTTGCGCCATTTGCAATACTCGCATGAATTTTTTGGCTTTGCATCATCATCAAATCTAGTTTCGTGCTGTGGCTGTATCTTGAATTCTTCCTTTAAAAGTTCCCAATTCGTTTTATGTGGTTTGTATAGTCACTCGTGGTTGCTGGATGTTAGTGTCTAAATCATTATCTATGCCTGTAATTGTTATACAAATGAGATTATGGTCACTTATTGAAAATGCATCACAGTCCTTCCAGTTTGCAATGCGGTCACTGACTTTCAAGTTTGAAAGGGTGATAGCTATATTTACCAAAAATGCAGCAACCAGTTGCATATTTGGTAATTTTATGGTTTACGGTCACTGCACGACTTGGGAACCACACGGAGCCCACCATTCATAGCTATATTTGTTGCTGCACCATTGTGATCTTGAAAAGTAGGAGGGCTGAGAGATCTAATTGTGACAGGAAGGCTAAACTCTTGTTTGGCATCCTGAAGGCAAAGTCCTATTTCATCAACAACTCTGTGTCAGTTCTGTCCACCCAGTACTGCTGCTGTTTTTAACTTTTCTATATGTGGTTGTATCTCCTGACTGTGTTGAAAACGTTGATTCGTTATGTAAAGTTTTGTGAAGGCAGTAACAATTTGTGTTACCACCATATGCTCGTCACACAGTTGATGTGTTTTCGTCAGTTATATTTTTGTGTGGCACAATAATGGCAACCATTGGATGGTGACCTGATGTTATGATTTGTGCCATAAATGACGTATGGGATAATGCTTCTTGATGTACAATATGGGACCTGTATACATAGTATGTGTAGGTCCATCTCCTCTTAACACTTTCCCAACTAGCTGTATTACCATGGCACTGCATGTCGCGTTGACCTAGTTGATTTTAATCGGCATTTAGAGTTAGGTATATTGCAAAAGCCATTGCTCACAGTGGCAAAAAAAAAGGCTGCATGCTTTCAGTGGACCAAACTGGACAGTAACTGATTGGAAGCATGTAGTGTGTTCCGAAATTCTCGATTTAGTCTTTTTGTCAAATGGTGCAAGAATCAAGTGCACTGACAGCACGACAAGTGATTTAACCATGCAATGTGTGGAGGGTGTAGCTCAGACATTAGTGGTTCTGTTATGGTGTGGGGATGTTTCCCAAACCATGATTTGGGCCCACTCATTCAGGTTCATGTCACTATGAACCAGAATGTTTATTGCAAAATTCTTGGTGACAAAGTGTTGCTTGTTCTTCACGTCTGCATAATGAATGCGCTGAGGATACTTCTACCTTCCAAGATGATAGCACAAGCCTGCACACATACATTTCCAATCTGATGAAGACAAGCACCCTAGCACACCTCAACAAATCACTAAGGTATCCGATCCAAAATCCATAAAAATGTCTGGTACTTCTCGCAGTGTCAGTTGAAATGTAGGAGTCAAAATCCCTGCAGTCTATGGGATGTAATGCTATTGATCAATAAGTGTATTCAGCAGGCTGTGGCATACATGAAGAAACATGTTGAATTTCAGCTTCACCACACTGAGATAATTATCAGGGCTAGAGACCCAGTGTGAATCTGATGTCTATTGGGGGTGACCAGTATTTTTTTGTCTAGTATGCTTATAAAGTTATTGAGGACTGGTTCAGTGTCTGTTTACACGGTACGGTACCAGATTTACTGAACTATGGATAAGTGGACAGGAAATGAGAAAGTGAGAATCTCTGCCAATCAAAAGGAAATTAATCACAAATATTGCTTTAAAATTACCTGGACTCTTAAATTCAAGGACTGAAGGATCCCATTAACATCATGGTTGTAAACAATATTCATTTCAAATGTATCCATATTCAAAACCAAATAAATAGGTGCTGTCTATTGACACAAATAATGAAAGGTAGGCAGATGAGGAGCAACTCCATGGCACAAATTAAGCAGCAGCAGTAGCTTTTTTTTTTCTCAATGTAGCCCGATTTCCTCCTACACATTTTTTAATATGTTCATTTATAGTACACGTAAGCACTGAGTGAAAATAGCAATCCAGTGATACTTCATTGTTAATACAAACTGTGGAATTAGTTTGATTTGGCCCACATTTCTTAATATTCTTCCCCCCCCCCCCCCCCCCCAGATCAGACTAACACTCTCTCTCTCTTTTTCTCTTAATTCTAACCTGACTGCAGTAATATATTTCATGTGGAAAATGTTCTTGCAATAAAGAAAGTATTCTAGACAACTCCAGTTCTGCTTAATTTGTTAATGGCTCCAATTTCAATATTGGGTGGTACAGTTCAGGTTTTCCTAATAAGAACATGGGTGTTAGTTTTTCCAAGTTGGAAATTTGTCAAACCCAAGAATTATAACAGCAGTTGTCAGTAGTAAGCATCCCACACATTGTTTCTCAAATTGTGGAAAAACTGTAAATGTGGTTGGTGTGGGAGACTTCCCTGCTACATTTGCTATGCTTTCCTTGCTCGATATAGTTGTCGTTAGCTCCTGATAAACCTGCATGATTTGTATCAGTAGTTGTTGTAAGTGTTCCATGGTAGAAAAACCTACATTCCCACCTAATTACAAAAATGTTTTAAGATTTAATTTGCATGTGTAATGTGCATTAAGTCATTGCCACTTCTGTCAAGGCAAGTTGCATATGAACTAGCAGGGATGTGTCCTGGTTAATTTACAACAATATATATTTAAATTATACTCTTCAGAAACTGTGCAAGCTAAATTAAGTTCATATTCCGAAGTTCTGCCTATGACAAACTTGTTGGTTGGTTGGTTGATGTGGGGGAAAGGACCAAAGAGCAAGGTCATCAGTTCCATCAGGTTAGAGAAGGCTGGGGAAGGAAATCGGCTGCATGCTTTCAAAGGAATGATCCCGGCATTTGCCTGAAGCAGTTTAGGGAAATCACAGAAAACCTAAATCAGGCTGGCTGGATGCAGGTTTGAACCATTGTCCTCCTGAATGCAAGTCCAGTTGACTAACCACTGCATCACCTCACTTAATCCTGTGACAAACTGAATCCAAAATTGTAGCACCTAAGTTTAGCAGGCAGTACACTCCATAGATTGCATCACAATTGACTCATGCCAGTCATGTGTGGCTTATAGAATTCTGCTGCGATCCTGTCAGAGGGCACTCCTGATGACAAAAGTCAGCTGAGTAGTGGTGCCAAAGCGGTCGACAGCAGTATTGTCCCAGCTACACAGTTTCCATAGTAACGTTGGGTCAAGTACTTCAGATGAGGATCAAGGCACTTAGGACGTGTGGAAGAAGATTTGTATAATATTTATGTTTATAAATATATATTATGTATCCTCCCCGCCCCCCCCCCCCTCCTCTCTCTCTCTCTCTCTCTCTCACACACACACACACACACACACACACACACACACACACACACACACACACTCACATCCTTTAGGATCTTCTCACTGTCAGTGTATGGAACAAAAGTATGTGTAAACTAATCTGTCTGTATATGAACTTAAGGTGTTCTATGTGTGGAAATTGTATATGAGTTGGTTGCTATTTCTGTTATCCTTAAATTCTGGACCAATATCATTTGAGTTATCGTCCTCTGATGAGAATTTCTCCACTGCTACTATATCTATACTGAAAGTATCTAGTTTTCAATGTTGTACTAAATTAATGGAAAGCATTCCCTCTCATAAGTGATTATATTGTTCCATCAATTACAGTACTTAAACACCTCGTACCATATTTGTATGCAATTTGAGTTATGATATTACATGTGCTCACAACAACTTGAATGACAGTTCTCTTTAGAATGACAGATCAGCTTCCTCTCTTGTTTCCATGATACCTGTCATCAAAGTACTCATTGCCCTGTGGTGCGTAGTGCTTGTAATCTTGGATGAGACTATATGGAATAAACCCCCTAATCAGCAGTTACCTTGAAGTGTGATAAAGCAGCTATTGTCATGCCACCTTGCAGAAATGCAAGGTGGCATGCAGTTCATGCACAAACCAAGTAAAATTTCCAAACAGTACACAATTCTACACTTACTATTCAAACTAACAAATATTTTTGTGTCCACAATCATCATTCACGTATACTATAGACTTGTAGCACATCACTTTCCCATAGTGATATCTTACGCTGCACACAGCACACTAATAAAATTTCCATTGTTGTTACTGATAAACAATATCATCTCATATAATTGAGTCTGACTCAAGGGAATTTCTTCAGTAGTCCTTACATTTCTTAATACTTTAGCCTTATGTCGTCCATGTTGGATTATTGTAAGGAACTGCGATTGCTTATGACAATAAAAGTTCAAATAAAAAAGTTATCTATGTCAGTCACTCATTTTATTTATCCCATGATGTGTTTTGAGAGTTTACACTCACATTTTCAGGTGGAACAATATTATGTTACTTTTTTGCTAGCTGGATGCAACCAATTGTTTGTTGTTTCATTTCATTGCAAAAACATATAACTGACACCCGTTAGCACAATATGGAACTAAGATTATAAATATTAAACAGTGGTAGAGTTATTTGCAATCTGTACTTATGACAAACCGCAGAGCTCTGTGCCCTGGAGCAGATTGTAAGTAATTCTATCACTGTTTAAAATTTATAATCTTAGTGCCATATTGCACTAACGAGTGCCTGTTATATGTTTTTGCAATGAAATGAAACAACAACAAACGATTGGCTGCATCCAACTAGCAAAAATGTAACATGATATTGTTCCACCAGAAAATGGGAATGTAATCTCTCGAAAGCATCATGGGATGAAATAAAATGAGTGACTGACATAGATAACTATCTTATTTGAACTGTGTCATTTTCATGGAGAATGATATATTTGATATTTTATTCAGAAAACTTAGTTTTTCTTAAAATTTGTTATGTTTATCATACCTTTCAATCCTTTGTTGGTATCCTGTCCTCAGCACTAGAAGTGAAGCAGCTTGCATATACAAAAATTTGAGATTTACTCATTTTATATGTGTGACAGTGCAATTGATGTCCAATTTCTTGACTTTAAATGCTCTGTTACATACCATGTAGTAGACATCTGTGTTAAAGTAAGCTCATAGTTTAACTTTCTGTCCCCATCAAGGCCATTAGACACAGAGTGATACTTTTATTGCTGTGTTTTGAGATGTAAGTGTTATATTATCTGGGTAATGTGAAAAATTTTTCGGTGCTAGGAATTAGAGAAATTGAATCTAATCCTTGATGAAGAAAAATGCCGACTTCAGGAAACCATTGCAGAATTTAAAAAGGAGCACGAAGCTATGAAGAGAGAATATGAAGAAACCATATCAGCATTGCGATTAGTACAGCAGGACAAAGAAGCTTTGGAACAAACCACAAGCGATTTGATGGTAAGTTCAGGACGATATTATAGTGATACTTCAATAATGTTATTATCGTCTCTCTCTCTCTCTGTCTCTGTGTGTGTGTGTGTGTGTGTGTGTGTGTGTGTGTGTACACAGTCTGTTGTGATAACAAAATCTGCTGCTTGCGTGACTAAAAGTTTAGGAATTTCTGCTGACACGTGATTGGCCTTGCACTCTAGTTTTGTTGATATCAGGCTCTGATATTTGAAGCACCGAGTTCCAAGTTCAAACTGTTGTGAGGTTTAATACTGTTCACATATCTTGGCAAACTCTTTATGCCCTGGCAAGTTGCCATAGCGATGTATGTGTAGGAAGGAGGGCTGTGGGGCAGTGTGCAGTGGCAAGGGGCACTGTTCCACACTATGCTCCAGCCCATACAATCATTCTGTTGCTTCTGTCTGTAGTGTGTAGTTTGCGATGTGTGTAGAACTTTTAGTGTTGTCTTTCATGTTAGTTTAGCTGTGTTAAAAGTACTTGGCTACTGTAGTGTTCAATATTGGTGGTGAAAGTACTTAGCCACAATAATGTTCATTATTTGTGGTATAAAGTAAACATTATGTTAACAATCAACAGTGGTAGTTTCCTGAGAAAATGAATTTTCAAAGAGAGAGTGCGAAGCAGAAGCAGTGGCTTGAGTGTTGCACTTACCCCAGCATCTCTAGTTACCAAGATCGGCAATGGCTGTAAGATGTGGCATGGGCCAGAGAGCACACTAGTAGTACTGCAAAGTACGCGCCATCCCTCAGTTTGCTGCAGCTCTCAAACTACTCTATCTTGTGCCAGCTTCTTCATCTCCAAATAAGTACTGCAACCTACATCTTCCTGAATCTGCATAATGTATTCCTCTCTTGGTCTCCTTCTATGATTTTTCCCCACCCACACTTCCCTCCAATACTAAATTGGAGATCCCTTAATTTCTCAGAATGTGTCTTATCAACTGATCCCTTCTTTTGGTCAAATTGTGCAACAAATTCCTTGTATCGCCAATTCTATTCATCATCTTCTCGTTAGTTACGTGATCGACCCATCTAATCTTCAGCATTCTTCCATAGCACCACATTTCAAAAACTTCTATTCTGTTTTGACCAAAACTGTTTAAGGTCCATGTTTCACTTCCAGATATGGCTACACTCAGACAAATACCATCAGAAAATACTTTCTAACACTTAAATCTATATTCGATGGTAACAAATTTCTCTTCTTCAGAAATGCTTTTCTTGCCATTACCAGTCTACATTTTACATAATCTTCTTCAGCCATCATCAGTTATTTTACTGCCAGTATGGTGAAACTCATCTATGACTTTAAGTGTCTTGTTTTTTAATCTAATAACCAGAGCATCACCTTATTTTATTTGACTACAGTCCATTATCCTTGTTTTGCTTTTGTTGATGTTTGTCTTGTATCCACCTTTGTAGACATTCTGTTCAAATGCTCTTCCCAGTCCTTTGCTGTCTCTGACAGAGTTACAATGTCATCGGCAAACCTCAAAGTTTTTATTTTTTCTCCCTGAACTTCAATTCGTACTCAGATATTTCTTTGGTTTCCTCTACTGCTTGTTCAGTGCACAGGTTGAGCAGGATACTGTGGGCTATATGCAGTGACCAGTTTTCATCCAGACAGCTGGGGCAGTTCATTCGTTTGTTCAGAAGGGGAGGTCAACAATCATCTGCCATGACAGAATTGACACACATGCCCTGCAATCTTTCTCAAATGATTTTACAGAAACTGTTCAGTAAAAAAGAATTCATTTTTTCTTTACTTGTAGCTTTATATGTCCAGTTCATTATGATGTGCCCACCATTTGGTTAGTGGTCATATTTATTGTGATATTTACGTGGAAGTAAGACATAGCTTGAAATTTGAAAGTCACTATGATTTTCTGTCTGATGCATACTACATAGTATGTTACTGAGTATGAAATTTAGCTAACATATTGAATTTTTCTGTTGACTGGACTGGAGGTCTCTGGCTGTCAGCAATTTCGAGAAAATTGATCTGATGTTGTAGTGCTATCGCACCGTGCCAGCGATAAAGCCAAAGTGAAATATCACAACATTCTTCATATTTCATAAATGGTTCGAGATATTAAAGTGAGATTTTGGCAAATTATAGCACAAAAAGAGGAGAGTATTTCGCCATATGGTTATTATGCAAAACATCATTATCTACTGTGTTATTGCCCTAACTACAGACCTTTGCGATGAAAGAATGTAATTTTTAAGGGCCACCAAAAGCTGGTGAAACAAGAAATTCTATAGTTTTTGGAAACAACATAAATGAAGTTATTGCACATTTATTTTGTGCCAAGGACATGCTTTTTCATTAGATGCTGACCTTACTTTCCCTCAGTTCCTCAGTTAATAAACCACTGTTTCAGAATTCTCTCACAAGTGCATCTGCACAACATGTTAGTGAGGTGAGACTATGTAAACTCCGCTGAGTTTTGGCAAAAGAAGCAAATTTTAACATGGTAACAAAAGAAATGTGTAGGTTGTACTCAAAATTCCCCACTTGTGATTCTTCTCTGAAAGTTACAAATGGTTAACAAATCAGGGGAAAATAAATCGTTGCATTTTTGGCAGAATTCTCTTTAGGTACAAACCAAAGAAGAGGCGACTGCTCTTTTTGAATGGTCACTGTGCACATGTGGGTGTGGAGGGGACCCTACTTAATATTTCCCAAGAATGTGAGTTTTTCTGTTCTTCTGTAAAGAATTTGTGTTAGTATTTTGCAACCATGACTTATAAAATTGTTAGTTCAGTAATTTTCACATCTGTCAGCAACTGCTTTCTTTGGAATTGGAATACTACATTCTTCTTGAAGTCTGACGGCATTTTACCTGTCTCATACATTTTTGCATGCCAGTTGCAAGAGTTTTGCGTGGCTGGCTCTCCCAAGGTTATCAGTAGTTCTGACGGAATATTGTCTGCTCCCTGGGCCTTGCCTCGACTTAGATCTTTCAGGGCTTTGTCAAATTTTTCTCATCTCTTCTTCATCTATGTCCACTTCCATTTTTACGAGTATAATATTGCTTTCAAGTTCATCTTCCTTGTATAGACCATCTGTATACTTCTTCCATCTTTCAGCTTTCTCTTCTTTGCTTAGGACTGGTTTACCATCTGAGCTCTTCATATTCATAAAGCTGCTTCTGTTTTCTCGAAAAGCCTCTTTGATTTTCTTGTAGGTGGTATCTATCTTTCCCGTAGTGGAATATGCTTCTAAAACCTTACATTCATCCTCTAGACATTCCTGCTTAGCATTTTTGCGCTTCCTTTCAGTCTCATTTTTTAAACATTTGTATTCCCTTTCTCGTGCGCCATTTGCTACATTTTTAAATGTTCTCCTTTCATCAGTTACATTCAATACCCCTTGTGTTATTCAAGGTTTCATACTAGGCCTTGTCTTTTTTACCTATTTGATCATATGCTACCTTCACTTTGTCATCTCTTAAAGCTAATCGTCCAACCTTTTTCCAATTTCTTCAATTTTAATCTATAGTTCATAACCAGTAAATGTGATCAGAATCCCCCCCTTGGAAATGTCTTACAGTGTAAAATGGGGTTTATAAATCTCTTTCTAACCAAAATATAATCAATCTGAAACATTGTTAGCGATGATTAAATTGTGTTCTGTGCAAAATTCTACCAGGCAGCTTTCTATTTCATTCCTTTCCCCCAGTCCATTTCTATCTGCTATTTTTCCTTCTTTTCCTTTTCCTGCTATCAAATCAATTCTTCAATCTTGTCGTCTTCTGCGGAGCTAGTTGGCATGTAAACTTGTAGTATTGTAGTAGGCGTGGGTTTTGCGTCTATCTTGGTTTCGATAAGGTGTTCACTATGCTGTTCATAGTAGCTTACCTGTATTCCTGTTTTCTTGTTCATTATAAGACCTACTCCTGCATTACCCCTATTGATTTTGTATTTATAACCCTACATTCATCTGACAAGAAGTCCTGTCCCTCCTGCCACTGAAGGTCAGTAATTCCCACTATATCTAACTGTAACCTAACGATTTCCCTTTTTAAATTTTCTAACCTACCTGCTTGATTATGGAATCTAACATTCCACGCTCCGATCCGTAGAATGCCAGTTCTGTTTTTCCTGATGATGACATCCTCCCAATTAGTCCCTGCCCAGAGATCCAAATGGGGGACTATTGTACCTCCAGAATATTTTATCCAAGAGGATGCCATCATCATTTAACCATGCAATAGAGCTGTATGCCCTTAGGAAAAATTACAGCTGTAGGTTCCCCTTGTTTTCACCCTTTTGCAGTACCAGCACAGCAAGGCCATTTTCTTTTATGTTAAAAGGCCAGATCAGTCAATCATCCAGGCCATTGCCCCTGCAACTACTGAAAAGACTGCTGCCCCTCTTCAAGAACTACACATTTGCCTGGTCCCCCAACAGATACCCCTCTATTGTGTATTGCTGAGGCATGCAAGCCACCCCATCGACCGCAAAGTCCATGGATCATATACTATAGTATACTGAGGCAACTTGGTCAACAGCTTCAAGTCATGATGTATCCTGCAGTTTGCTCAGACTGCAGGTGTGCTCAGTTGTTGTCAAGTCTCCAAAGTGAACACTCCAAAAATGACTTTACGAAATCCAGATGCTGATGGCTCCAGCTATGCCAGTATGGATACGTGTGATTGTCTTTGTGTGGAGTGCATCTGGGCATGAAGATGGCATTACTGAGGTGCCAAAACTGGTTGTCTAAATAAAATAACTTTGAAAAATATCCCACTGTGTGTTCATTTTCCTTGGTAAATAAAGGTTATTATCCACATTTCATTTCTGTACAAGGCTGCACTCCAGAAAAGACTTGTCAACACGTAAATTTATATTATACATTAACAAGTTCCTCTTTTTCAGAAATGCTTCCCTGGCTATAGTCAATCTGCATTTTATATCCTCTCTATTTCATTCATCGTCAGTTATTTTACTGCCCAAATAGCAAAACTCATCTGCTACTTTTAATGCCTCATTTCCTAATCAAATTCCCTCAGCAATTATCTGATTTAATTTGACTGCATTCGATTACCCTTGAAAACAAGGGTAATCAAATCTTCTGTTAATGTTCGTCTTACAATCTCCTTCCAAGACACTATCCATTTCATTCAGTTGCTCTTCCAATTTCTTTGTTGTCTGTAAGAATTATGATGCCATCATCAAACGTCGAAGATTTATTTCTTCTTCCTGAACTTTAATTCCCTTTGCAAATATTTTCATGGTTTCTTTCACAGCTTGATCAATATACTTATTGAATAGTAATGGGGATGGGTTACAACCATGTCACACTTCCTTCCAACTGGTTTCACTTTCACGACCTTTTACTCTGGTAACAGCTGTCTGTTTCTGTACAAGTCGTAAATAATCTTTGGGTCCCAGTATTTAATCCCTGCTATCTTCAAAATTTCCAAGATTGTCTTTCTTCAGTTTATCTTCTACAATAAGATGTAGTGCCAGTATTGCCTTGTGCGTTCCTGCTTATATCTGGAACTGAAACAGATCTTTCCCCAGGTAAGCTTCCACCAGTTTTTCCATTTTTCTGTAATTAACTCATGTCAGTGTTTTTCGACTATGACTTATTAAACTTATGGTGTGTTAGTATTCACTCTTGTCAGCAGTGGCCTTTTTTGAAAGTGGAAGTGTTACATTTTTCCTGAAGTTTGAGGGTAGTTTGCATGTCCCACAGTTCCTGAAAACTACGCGTAAAATTTTTGCATGACTGGCTCTCCCAAGGATCTCAATAATTTTGAGGGAATATTGTCTACTCCATGCTCCTTGTTACCGTGTAGGTCTTTCAGTGTTCTGACAAATCTTCTTACAATATCATATCTCCAATTTTCACCTAGTTCCTCTTGTTTTTCTGTAATATTATCCTTGAGTTTATTTCTCACGTGTAGACCCTCTACAGGATATAAATAAATTCCTTTTACAGACTCTGAGGACAAGTTCCTTACCCCATAATAAGGAAAAAATGTCTAGTTATCATGGGCTTGAAAATGCGTGCCTTAAGAGCCATGAGCATTTATTTAATAGAAGAGATGTGTTTCACATTAGCGAAGATGAGGAATTCCTCATAGCTCTTTAAGTATATGTTTTAGAGCCCATATTTACTTGAAATTTTGTTCTTGTTTTCATCCATACTACCTCCTCCCACAATATGGAAAGCAAAGATTTTCTGTCACACTCAGGTTTTAGATGTTTGTATACCCTTTCACTTTTTTCATGAGCAGCATTTTTATATTTTCTCCTTTTGTCAGTTAAACTTGATATCTCTTGTGTTATCCAAGGATTACTACTAGGACTTGTCTTTTTACCTATGTGATCCTCTGCTGCCCTCACTATTTCATCTCAGAAAGCTAACCATTTGTCTTCTGCTGTATTTGTTTCCACTGTTAGTGGTGTGTAACATTGGTTAATACCCCCTCTAAAACTTTCAACAACCTCTGGTTCTTTCAGTTTATCCAGATTACATCTCCTTAAATTTCTACTTTTTTGCCATGTCTTCAGCTTTAATCAGGAGTTCATCACCTATAAATTATGATCAGGGTCCACATTTGCTCCTGGAAATGTCTTACAGTTTGAACTCTGGTTTCAAAATCTCTGTCTTACCATTGTGCACTAACCAGCATGAAAAATACACTTAAATTTCTTACAGAAACTGAATTTTATTTTAAATTTATGACACTTTTATGACCCTAATCCACTGTCATATGATGGAATATTGTGGTACAGTCCCATCTAAATGTCCAACAATGAAGGAAGAAGGTCGATTATAAACAAATTTAACAAATTAAGCCAGGGACGGACACTTAAAGGAAATTTTGAGTAAGCTCATAAAAGTAATACACGTCTGTTATTATGATATACACATTATGCTTCACTTCACAGACCTCAGAGACAATGTTGGAGACCTCTGTTTGCATCTTCAAAAGTGTTTATTGCCACCTCTTGCACCAGTGACAGCATTTAACCTTTCAGGCATGCTCCTGATTAATGTGGTAATGTCCTGTTGATGAATCATACTCCATTCTTCCAGGAGGGCGTTTTGTAGGTCTTGTAGAGTCTCTGGATACTACTGACGGGCTCTTCTCCCCAGCTGGTCCCAAACGCGCTCAGTAGGATTCAAAACAAAGTTTTGAGCTGGTCAACCCATAACTTGAATCTCTGTTTCATCTAATAACTCTTGGGCAATTCTCACAAAATGTGGGTGTGCATTGTAAAGCATTAGTGTAAAATTACCATCAATAAATGGAGTGAAAGGTATGGCATGGACCAGAAGGATTTCCTCTACATACCAATGTGCAGTAAGGCTCCCATGCTCCACAAAGACCAAACCCACCCTTGCAGCTGTATTGATTCGTGCCCACACAACCACAGAACCACCCTGAAAAAGTATCCTGCATGAAAAGGCAAGGGTAATACCCTTCCTCTGGTCTTCTCCAGACTCTCTCTCTCCTGTCGGGTGATCGGAGGCCAAATCGTGACTCATCGGTGAACAGCACAACCTGTAGCAAGTCTTTTGGACTGGACTGAAGATAGGCTTCCTCCAGTCTTCTTCAACTCTTACTAACAGGTGACCTCTTGGATGTGGTGGAGTCAATTTTGTGCTTTAATAGTGGTTGTGTGATGGTTGCGGAGAACTTGAGGTTCTAAGAAGCAGCCATTTCTTTTCTATGTTGCTCTTCTTGGGCCTGTTCCTGGATCTCCTTGCAAAGCCTTTAGTTTCCCTGTACCTTTGCACGGTTCTCGAAATCGTGGAAGGTGTAGTCTTCAACACTTCTGCAACGTAATGCATGCTGCGGCCATATTCCACCAAAGCAACAGTTTTTTCAGAACTTAACGGCATGTTTACTCCAGAAAGCTGATTACAAAATTCACAGAAAGATCCTACAAACACGTGTGATTGAAAGGGGGGTAATTCAGGATACGACAATAAGCAGTACAAGAGTGGGAAAACATTATTCGCTCACATTCAATGATATGTTTTCTAGGTTGCCTGGGATACAACAGTTGAGGCTAGTGTAATAAACAATCAACGCTTCATTGTTTGCTCGCAATCCCAATAACATACCCCATCTCAAAAAATTGGTTGGAGTGCTTCACTCTGATTAAGTAGATAATTACACAATGATCTCACATAATTTGTTGGGTGTTGCTTTTTTTTGTGCTGGTCAGTGTATGATCAGTCTGGACCCTTGAAGTGCCCCCTGGTGTCCTCCACATATATAACCCTCTTTCACAATTCTTAAATTCAATTAAATGTTTGCAATGATTACATTACACTCTGTGCAAAATGCTACCAGATGGCTTCATTACTTTCCCCAAGTACATGTCCTCCTACTGTTTCTCCTTCTCTTCCTTTTCCTACTACTGAATTCAATTAATGCATCACAATTAAACTTTCACTTCCCTTAATTATCAGAATAATTTATTTTATCTCGTCATATATTCTTTCAATCTCTTCTTCATCTGCAAAACTAGTGTGCAAATAGACATGGAGGACTGTTCATAGTAGATTATCTGCTTTCTTATTGTCTTGTTGATTATTGAATCTACCCCTACTTGAGTTAGTATTCACAATCTTGCACACATCTGATTAGAAGTCCTGTTCTTCCTGTCACCACACTTCAATAATTCTCACTAAATCTAACTTCCACCTGTCCATTTCCCTTTTTAAATTCTCTAACCTACCTACGCAGTTAAGGGGCTTAACATTGCACTCTCTGACTCATAAAATTCCAGTTTTTTTTTCCTGATTAAAACATCCTCTTGAGTACCTCCCATGTGGTGACGCACATCGGTGACTATTTTGCCTCCGAAATAGTTTACCTAGAAGCATGCCATTATCATGAAGCCATACAGTAGACTTGCATCTGCCAGTCGTAAAAGGCGACGAAAAGAACAAACCACCAATAGGGCTAACACCCCTTTTAGTGTGATTAGTTGGTTCAGGACAGAACTAATGAAGCCTCGGACAAGCGCTGTCATATTCGGGGACGACGCTTGAACCCTATGCCCGCCCACAATGGTAACGATACTGCTAGCCAACTGGAAAATGATTTAAATCCAAATATTGGTGTTTTGCAGGATATGCTTCCTGCAACCACCCTAGAAGGAAAACAAAGACGGAGGATGAGATGGTCAGATGAAGTTAATCGACACCTCATGTTCTGTTATTACCAAGCAACAAACCTAGGAACCAACGCAACTGGCTACATATCACAAGTATACGCAACATTTATTACCAGAATTAGTTTTTAACAGAACAATGACTAGCTGATAACAGGATACCCCAGTCAGAATTAGAAACCATCAAACAACAAGTACAACAAATACTGGAACAAAATAATGCGCAATCAGAAGAAGAAGAAAATACAGTAATGGACTCAAACATCCCAGAGCAAACAAACAAAGAACAACACGCATCAATTAAACAATCAGAGGAAAACAAAATCTTAAGACAGCCACCAGAACAAGCACAAATAGAACACGAAGTGACACACATGTTAGATATAGAAGAAAAATTTCAGCTGACATATATAGAATACAAAGGCACAAATACAGACATTAGACCATTCTTGCATAGACTGCCAAATAACCCAAAAGTCGAAACAACAATAAAAACTATCAACACAATCATACACAACAAAATAAATGAAAACACAACTATGGAAGAGTTACAACTACTGGTTTATATAGGAGCACTCACTACACTAAATATACACACTAGGCAGAGATCAGAACCAGCCAACACACAGAAGAAACCCACAAAACCAGCATGGCAACACAGGCTACAGATCAGAATAGAAAAACTGAGAAAAGACATCGGACAGCTAACACAATTTATAAGAAATGAAATGTCAGAAAAAAACGAAAAAGGTTAGGTAAAATCTCACAACAAGAAGTGATAGAGCAATTAGATGAAAAGAAGCAGAAATTACAAGCATTGGCCAAACAACTTAGAAGATACAAAAAAAGTGAAAATAGAAGGAAACAAAACCAAACATTCAACACAAACCAAAAGAAATTTTACCAGACAATAGATAACACACACATTAAAATAGACAATCCACCAAACATAACAGACATGGAACACTTCTGGAGCAACATATGGTCAAACCCGGTACAACATAACAGGCATGCACGGTGGATACAGGCAGAAACAGATGCATACAAGATGATACCACAAATGCCCGAAGCGATAATTTTGCAACTTGAAGTCACCCAAGCAATTAATTCTACTCACAATTGGAAAGCCCCTGGAAAAGATAAAATAGCAAATTTCTGGCTAAAGTAGTTCACCTCAACACATTCACATCTAACTAAATTATTTAACAGTTACATTGCAGACCCATACACATTCCCTGATACATTTACACATGGAATAACTTATCTGAAACCTAAAGATCAAGCAGACACAGCAAACCCAGCTAAATATCGCCCCATAACATGCCTACCAACAATATACAAAATATTAACTTCAGTCATTACACAGAAATTAATGACACATACAACACAGAACAAAATTATAAATGAAGAACAAAAAGGCTGTTGCAAAGGAGCACGAGGATGTAAAGAGCAACTAATAATAGATGCAGAGGTGACATATCAAGCTAAAACTAAACAAAGGTCACTACACTACGCATACATTGATTACCAAAAAGCTTTTGATAGTGTACCCCACTCATGGTTACTACAAATATTGGAAATATACCAAGTAGATCCTAAATTGATACAGTTCCTAAACATAGTAATGAAAAATTGGAAAACCACACTTAATATCCAAACAAATTCAAATAATATCACATCACAGCCAATACAGATTAAGCGTGGAATATACCAAGGAGACTCATTAAGTCCTTTCTGGTTCTGCCTTGCTCTGAACCCACTATCCAACATGCTAAATAATACAAATTATGGATACAATATTACTGGAACATACCCACCCAAAATCACACATTTACTATACATGGATGATCTAAAACTACTGGCAGCAACAAATCAAAAACTCAACCAATTACTAAAGATAACAGAAGTATTCAGCAATGATATAAATATGGCTTTTGGAACAGACAAATGTAGGAAAAATAGCATAGTTAAGGGAAAACACACTAAACAAGAAGATTATATACTGGGTAACCACAACGACTGCATAGAAGCGATGGAAAAAACAGATGCCTATAAATATCTAGGATACAGACAAAAAATAGGAATAGATAATACAAATATTAAAGAAGAACTAAAAGAAAAATATAGACACAGACTAACAAAAATACTGAAAACAGAAATGGCAGCAAGAAACAAGACAAAAGCTATAAATACTAATGCTATACTAAATTGACCTACTCATTTGGAGTAGTGAAATGGAGTAACACAGACCTAGAAGCGCTCAATACACTTACACGATCACAATGCCACAAATATAGAATACATCACATACATTCAGCAACAAAAAGATTCACATTAAGCAGAAATGAAGGAGGAAGGGGATTTATCGACATAAAAAACCTACATTATGGACAGGTAGACAATTTAAGAAAATTCTTTCTGGAACGAGCAGAAACTAGCAAAATACACAAAGCAATCACTCATATAAATACATAGGCTACACCACTGCAATTTCATAACCACTTCTACAACCCTTTAGATCACATAACATCAACAGATACGAAGAAAGTAAATCGGAAAAAGAAAACACTACATGGCAAGCACCCGTATTATCTAACACAGCCACACATCGATCAAGACGCATCCAACACGTGGCCAAGAAAAGGCAATATATACAGTGAGACGGAAGGATTCATGATTGCAATACAGGATCAAACAATAAACACCAGATATTACAGCAAGCATATTATTAAAGATCCCAATACCACAACAGATAAATGCAGACTTTGCAAACAACAAATAGAAACAGTAGATCACATCACAAGTGGATGTACAATACTAGCAAATACAGAATACCCCAGAAGACATGACAATGTAGCAAAAATAATACATCAACAGCTTGCCTTACAACATAAACTTATAAAACAACACGTTCCCACACACAAGTATGCACCACAAAATGTACTGGAGAATGATGAATACAAATTATACTGGAACAGAACCATTATAACAGATAAAACAACACCACATAACAAACCTGACATCATACTCACCAATAAAAAGAAGAAATTAACACAACTAATCGAAATATCCATACCCAATACAACAAATATACAAAAGAAAACAGGAGAAAAAATTGAAAAATACATCCAACTGGTTGAGGAATTCAAGGACATGTGGCATCAGGATAAAGTTGACATTATACCAATTATACTGACAACTACAGGAGTCATACCACACAATATCCACCAGTACATCAATGCAATACAGCTACATCCAAACTTACATATACAAATACAGAAATCCGTAATTATTGATACATGTTCAATTACCCAAAAGTTCCTTAATGCAATGTAACATATACCGTACAGTTAAAAGGAAGTCACGCTTGATCAAGGTCCGCGTCACTTTCCATTTTTGACCAGATATAACGTCTGAGAAAAGAAAGAAATAATAATAATGTGCTGAAGACACTTAAATACTAAACTATCAGAGCAAAAAAACAGGAAAAAAATAATTTTATTTACAAAATATCCACGAAAGGTGTACAATCACCTAGTGAGTACTAGTTTTCCGCCCTACGAGTCCGGGGGTTAGAATAGGACCAAGGCATTGCTGCCTGTCATAAGAGATGACTAAAAGGAGTCTCACACGTTTCGGCCATTATGTGATGGTCCCCTGTAGGGTTTGACCTCAATTTTCAAAATTTTCCCGAAGAGCGAGTCGATCGGAGAAGGATGCCTTACATGGTTCATATTGTCCATCATGCTCTGAGACCTCTTGTCTCCTTCGTCGGCATGGATCTGCGCTTCCGCTCATTCTCCAGCTGTTGTGCGAGGTCACCCTCCTGGATGCATTTTCCTCAATCCTCTGTGTATTATCGCTTTCTGCACTGTCAACGATAATGGACTACTTAGCTCGTTTGTGCCTGATATCCAGCATGGTAGCCAGTCTGTTGTGGTGAGGCCACCATGTATGCTGCTGGTTGTAGCCCCCTGACCACACAGGGGTCACTCAGCTGATGCCTGCACCGTTAACTCCCCATGTATGCCAAGGAGTAGATGCCCGTCACCCTGGGGCATCGGGACTCCCGGTAATGTCCATCCTGCCAGGTGTCCTTTGCTGTGGCTGGGTGGTGTCCGTGGGGAGGGCCCCTGGTTGGAATGGGTGGCATCAGGCCGGATGACACGCCATGAACTGTAGTACGTCATCTCTTGCTGGTGGTCAAACAACAGCAGTCTCTAAGCGGTCAAGGTCTAACTTCAAAGTTAAGAAATATGACCCCACATCGTTTCCCCCCATGGCCACACCATGGGAAGAACACCAGGCTAAGGATGGCAGCGAAGCTTATCCGGTATCTCATATGTAAGAGAGTTGACAGGGTTCTTAGTTTTTTGTGGAGCATTTAGAGGACAAGTTTGGGGAGGCAGAGGGCTTGTCCAAAATGCAGTCAGGGTCGGTCTTGATCAAAACAGCATCCTCTGCTCAGTCACGGGCAGTACTCACCTCTGACAAGCTGGGGGATGTTTCTGTTTCCATCAAGCCCCATAAGTGTTTTAAATATGGTCCAGGGTATCATATTTCAAAGGGACCTTCTTTTGCAGTCTGATGATGAACTGCATGCCAGTTTAGAATGGCGAGGTGTCCATTTTGTCCAGTGCGTCCACCGGGGTCAGAGGGATAATAAATAAGGTTGCCACTGGTGCCTTCACCTTGACGTTTGACGGTGACACATACCCGAGAAGGTCAAGGTGATGGTCTACCGCTGTGACGTAAAGCCATATCCCTCCCCTGATTTGGTGCTTTAAGTGCTGGAAGTTCGGCCATATGTCTTCCTGTTGTACTTCCAGTGTCACCTGGTGGGATTGTGGATGTCCTTCACATCACAATACTTCCTGTCCCTCACCTCCCATCTGTATCAACTGCGGAGAGTGCCATTCGCCTTGATTGCCAGACTGCAGGATACTCCAGAAAGAAAGAAAAATAATGGAATACAAGACCTTGGATCGACTGGCCTACACTGAGGCTAAGAGAAAATGTGAGAGGCTACATACTGTGCATATGACATCAACCTATGCCGCCGCTACGACAACGGTTCTGCCATCTTCCATTCTGCCATGTACAGTTGGCTCTCAAAGCCGTCAGACTCGACCTGCCCCTTTGATGGTGGGGGAGGGGGGGGGGGGCACTTCCCTCCCTGTTGCTCCTGCACAACCTACTTCAGGAGCAACCCTCCCCCCCCCCCCCCCTCCCAGCCATCGGGCACGTCAGTGTCAGTCCCCACTTCTCAGCCAGAGAAGCATAAGTCTTCTTTGGCTCCTCTCACCAGGAAGTGTCCCCACACTAGTGCTTTTAGGGTGGAGGTTATAATGTGTTGCAGAATGGCTGGCTTCTCGTTTTTATTCTCATGGTCAGCCAGCCATTGTAATCTGCTCTCTTGTTTTGATCTCTTCTACATGTTTCTTGCGTGTTTCTATGGTTTTCTTGTCCGATTATGTCCATTTTAGTGTTTGTTGCCCTTCTGTCATTCTTGTGGTTTTCTCCTTTCTTCCAGCTGTGTTTTGTATGTCTCGATTATTTTACTCCCACTCTTGTGCAATTATTTTAATCAGAATGAGGGACCGATGACCTAGCAGTTTGGTCCCCCCTCCCCCCCACCCTCTTTTAAACCAACCTTAGCACCAGTTTCGTACCAATAGTTAGTTTATGGCCATAGCCCTAAGTGTGCTGTTGAACAACATTAATATTTGAAGACTATGTAAGTTATAAAAAAATTACTAATGTGATTCAACTCTTATTTATTGCAACAACTTAAACTATTATTACACTTTGAATTGCACAAGAGTCCCTTGCTTTTACAACTGCATTTATTTGTGGAACACTTCCTTTTGCAATGACAGCGTGTACAGCCTTGTCCCCCGCTTCTCGGGTTAGCTGCAACTGCTTCTCTCAGCGACATTTCTTAAAAAGAAATCTCATCAATGGAAAGTAACTTTTGTTTACAAATTATGAACTGATTATGTGTGTAAAGCTGCTTGAGGGTACCATTTTTATTTGTCAATTTATAGAAGTCTGAGTCTTCTATTCCAACAACAACCGGTAACAAATTACGGCTATCTGTACAACCACGGTCAACATCAGGGACTTGTATTCATACATTATCACCAATTTGAGCAGGAAGAAATTGCTTTTGTGAGGTTCGTAACATCTTTGTTGCTTGCTGTAGAAGATTTTCTTTCGCGGCCTCTCTTTTTGAAGAAATCAACTTGTGTTTTCAGACAGAATTTGATGGAAGACATTGTAGGTTGTAGGTCCTCTTCAATATTTTTCTTTGGTATATGGTTTTTGGTGTGACCACCGCTCATATATATATATATATATATATATATATATATATATATATATATATATATATATATATATATATATATATATATATATATATATATTTTAGAGGGAAACATTCCACGTAGGAAATATATATCTAAAAACAAAGATGATTTGACTTACCAAATGAAAGTGCTGGCAGGTCGACAGACACACAAACAACCACAAACATACACACAAAATTCAAGCTTTCGCAACAAACTGTTGCCTCATCAGGAAAGAGGGAAGGAGAGGGAAAGACGAAAGGAAGTGGGTTTTAAGGGAGAGGGTAAGGAGTCATTCCAATCCCGGGAGCGGAAAGACTTACCTTGCGAAAGCTTGAATTTTGTGTGTATGTTTGTGTTTGTTTGTGTGTCTATCGACCTGCCCGCGCTTTCGTTCGGTAAGTCACCTCATCTTTGTTTTTATATATAATTTTTCCCACGTGGATATATATATATATATATATATATATATATATATATATATATATATATATATATATATATATATATATATATATATATATATATATATATAAAAAAAACAAAGATGATGTGACTTACCAAACGAAAGCACTGGCACGTCGATAGACACACAAACATACACACAAAATTCAAGCTTTCGCAACAAACTGTTGCCTCATCAGGAAAGAGGGAAGGAGAGGGAAAGATGAAAGGAAGTGGGTTTTAAGGGAGAGGGTAAGGAGTCATTCCAATCCCGGGAGCGGAAAGACTTACCTTAGGGGGAAAAAAGGACGGGTATACACTCGCGCATATTTAAAGACCTTTAAATACACTCCTGGAAATTGAAATAAGAACACCGTGAATTCATTGTCCTAGGAAGGGGAAACTCTATTGACACATTCCTGGGGTCAGATACATCACATGATCACACTGACAGAACCACAGGCACATAGACACAGGCAACAGAGCATGCACAATGTCGGCACTAGTACAGTGTATATCCACCTTTCGCAGCAATGCAGGCTGCCATTCTCCCATGGAGACGATCGTGGAGATGCTGGATGTAGTCCTGTGGAACGGCTTGCCATGCCATTTCCACCTGGCGCCTCAGTTGGACCAGCGTTCGTGCTGGACGTGCAGACCGCGTGAGACGACGCTTCATCCAGTCCCAAACATGCTCAATGGGGGACAGATCCGGAGATCTTGCTGGCCAGGGTAGTTGACTTACACCTTCTAGAGCACGTTGGGTGGCACGGGATACATGCGGACGTGCATTGTCCTGTTGGAACAGCAAGTTCCCTTGCCGGTCTAGGAATGGTAGAACGATGGGTTCGATGACGGTTTGGATGTACCGTGCACTATTCAGTGTCCCCTCGACGATCACCAGTGGTGTACGGCCAGTGTAGGAGATCGCTCCCCACACCATGATGCCGGGTGTTGGCCCTGTGTGCCTCGGTCGTATGCAGTCCTGATTGTGGCGCTCACCTGCACGGCGCCAAACACGCATACGACCATCATTGGCACCAAGGCAGAAGCGACTCTCATCGCTGAAGACGACACGTCTCCATTCGTCCCTCCATTCACGCCTGTCGCGACACCACTGGAGGCGGGCTGCACGATGTTGGGGCGTGAGCGGAAGACGGCCTAACGGTGTGCGGGACCGTAGCCCAGCTTCATGGAGACGGTTGCGAATGGTCCTCGCCGATACCCCAGGAGCAACAGTGTCCCTAATTTGCTGGGAAGTGGCGGTGCGGTCCCCTACGGCACTGTGTAGGATCCTACGGTCTTGGCGTGCATCCGTGCGTCGCTGCGGTCCGGTCCCAGGTCGACGGGCACGTGCACCTTCCGCCGACCACTGGCGACAACATCGATGTACTGTGGAGACCTCACGCCCCACGTTTTGAGCAATTCGGCGGTATGTCCACCCGGCCTCCCGCATGCCCACTATACGCCCTCGCTCAAAGTCCGTCAACTGCACATACGGTTCATGTCCACGCTGTCGCGGCATGCTACCAGTGTTAAAGACTGCGATGGAGCTCCGTATGCCACGGCAAACTGGCTGACACTGACGGCGGCGGTGCACAAATGCTGCGCAGCTAGCGCCATTCGACGGCCAACACCGCGGTTCCTGGTGTGTCCGCTGTGCCGTGCGTGTGATCATTGCTTGTACAGCCCTCTCGCAGTGTCCGGAGCAAGTATGGTGGGTCTGACACACCGGTGTCAATGTGTTCTTTTTTCCATTTCCAGGAGTGTATGTCTGCTTGTGTCTGTATATGTGTGGATGGATATGTGTGTGTGTGTGTGTGAGTGTGTATACCCGTCCTTTTTTCCCCCTAAGGTAAGTCTTTCCGCTCCCGGGATTGGAATGACTCCTTACCCTCTCCCTTAAAACCCACATCCTTTCGTCTT
Organism: Schistocerca piceifrons; assembly: GCF_021461385.2. Classification (NCBI taxonomy): domain Eukaryota; kingdom Metazoa; phylum Arthropoda; class Insecta; order Orthoptera; family Acrididae; genus Schistocerca; species Schistocerca piceifrons. Next base: position 400,767,072 of record NC_060138.1, on the reverse strand, counting down.
TCCCTCTCCTTCCCTCTTTCCTGATGAGGCAACAGTTTGTTGCGAAAGCTTGAATTTTGTGTGTATGTTTGTGTTTGTTTGTGTGTCTGTCGACCTGCCAGCACTTTCATTTGGTAAGTCACATCATCTTTATGGTTATTACAAATGATTGAAGCGATTTCACAGCTCTACAATAAATAACTTTATTATTTGAGATATTTTCACAATGCTTTGCACACACATACAAAAACTCAAAAAGTTTTTTTAGGCATTCACAAATGTTCGATATGTGCCCCTTTAGTGATTCGGCAGACATCAAGCCGATAATCAAGTTCCTCCCACACTCGGCGCAGCATGTCCACATCAATGAGTTCGAAAGCATCGTTGATGCGAGCTCTCAGTTCTGGCACGTTTCTTGGTAGAGGAGGTTTAAACACTGAATCTTTCACATAACCCCACAGAAAGAAATCGCATGGGGTTAAGTCGGGAGAGCGTGGATGCCATGACATGAATTGCTGATCATGATCTCCACCGCCCCGAAAATTCAATGCGTTTGACTTTGCCATCGGGTGTCAGGGCTTGTAGCAATTGTGAACGTTAGGGTTTCTGCTTTAGCCTTTTCCGTAAGATTTTCCAAACCGTCGGCTGTGGTACGTTTAGCTCCTTGCTTGCTTTATTCGTCGACTTCCGCGGGCTATGCGTGAAACTTGCCCGCACGCGTTCAACCGTTTCTTCGCTCACTGCAGGCCGACCCGTTGATTTCCCCTTACAGAGGCATCCAGAAGCTTTAAACTGTGCATACCATCGCCGAATGGAGTTAGCAGTTGGTGGATCTTTGTTGAACTTCGTCCTGAAGTGTCGTTGCACTGTTATGACTGACTGATGTGAGTGCATTTCAAGCACGACATACGCTTTCTCGGCTCCTGGTTCCCATTTTGTCTCACTGCGCTCTCGAGCACTCTGGCGGCAGAAACCTGAAGTGCGGCTTCAGCCGAACAAAACTTTGAGTTTTTCTACGTATCTGTAGTGTCCCGTGACCATATGTCAATGAATGGAGCTACAGTGAATTTATGAAATCGCTTCAATCATTTGTAATAGCCCTGTATATAAGCATTAACAGTTTCTTCAAGCTGTTCTTCGGTTTCAGAAGTATTGGAAATTTCTTCAAATTCTTCTTCACTTTCAATATTTGCAATTTGTTCGCCAGGCAAAAAAGATGATGCTATGCCTCTTCTTGCTTTAATGCCAAACATGGCTTCATAATTGTATCATTATCGTTCATCCATGCAGTTAGCATATTCTGTATATCCTGATTGGCCCTTTCACCTGAGCCTTGTGTTTTACTGTGACGAGGCTTTCCATGAATTATTTTAACATCTTTCCACATAGCGCATATTTCGGATATGACTTGATTACTAAATTCTCTACCATTATCTAATTGCAATATTGCTGGTGCGCCAAATGTTAAAAATATTGAAAGAGCGTGATGCGCTACTTCTTCAGCTCTTTTAGTTTTCAAAGATCGTAGCTGGACAAACGTAGGTAAATGATACACCATTACGAACTTATATTCGCCATCTCTCTTTGACTGCAAATCTATCAGATCAACTTGACATCTTGAGGTTAATTCAGAACTAACCATTGGCTTCACAACAATACCTTTCATAGGTGCACTGTGTTTCATTTGACACTGTTTGCATAAATTTAAATACAACATTACAACTTCATATGTAATATTTTTGTATTTAACTTGCAACTCTTCAAGCATACGTGTTCTTCCTCCGTGGCCTATTCTGATGTGAGTTTCATATAGTATACTGTACAATTCTTCATTGGTAACATGATACTGTATGTTCGTTTCCTCTGGTTTTAATGGCATAATTAACTTCTCTTCATCATTAATTTTTAAAACATCAAAACGTTTTAATTGTGTGTAATCCAAAGGTGTGTTGCATTTAATTTTAGCAGAAACCACTTCAGAAAGTATTTTAGAATACTTTTCGTGAGAAAAATAAAAACAATTTTCTTCTCGTTTACCCACAATTAATGCATTTAACTTTTTGTGAAAAAGATCACAGCTTTATCAAAGCTTGCAGAAGACTGATAAAGATGATTGACTCGAGCAGAACAAAGGATTTGGCGGGAGAGAGCCAGTCGCTTGTTTTTTTGACTCTTCTGTTTTGGACCTCCTCCAGAGCATATCTGTGATTGTTGACACACAGTGGAGAGGGTCCGAATGTACAACAATGTAATGAAATATTTGATCTTTCACCGACGTATTTGGTATCTCTTGACATTCTCTGGTGAAAGTCGACTTTCTCCAGTTTCGATCATTCACGGTAACATATATGTGAGTTGTGTAGAATATCAGATAAATTGTATTTACCCAGTACATTTGGATTTATTTATCTGTAGCGTACTGTTTAGTCTTGAAAACGATTACAATGGGAATAAGTATTGCATCCCGAACAAATTGTACTAGAAAAATTGTGATAAAAAAGTTACTCAGTTGAGCACAGATTCCAGTCATTCAGTACTCACCACAGAGACAGAGGTTTCTATGAAACAATTTTATTTTAAATACTCATAAGTGTACTTCCACCACAATCACTTATCTTGTTCGACTGCCATCACTGTCTTTTGCCTAATTATGCAGTACCAGGACCGAATCTCTATTGCGATATCCAGTGCTCTGGCGCAAGACAGCTTCAATTTTCTTGACATAAGATCCAAATGAGCCAAAAATAGCATCTCGTCTACTACTCACTCACTCACTCACTCACTCACTCACTCACTCACCACTTTCATCCGTCACATTCACTCTGACATAAAATTGAAAACAAGTTACCAAATTAAATTGAACTTATATATATATAAAAAAAAATCGAAAACTATCCAGACATTACAAATAAACTAAATGCATAAAATTAAATGCCCAATTCACTGCCTTAGTTCAGAATTTGATCTCCACAGTTATGCAAGTGGCGATATATGTAATTTGACCAGTGTGTATCCTGACCAACTGCAGTTATAACAAGCATCTGCAAATAAACACATCGTAGTTGTTACGTAGCCAGAACTCTTCAAGTATACAATGCTAACCCTGTCCTCCTCACAATATACTGATGATGTAAATTATTATAAATAGGGACAAGAATGTTTTATGTCTACATGATCCACACACAAATATTACCCCACATTTCGTGAGTCATTACTGACAAATCTCATATTCTACTCCCACTTCCCATGAACCAGCTTATCTTTTACCTAACTGCTGAATAGACAAATTATCATCACCTTGTAAAATTGTAACAATAGATAAAAAAACAAAATTCTTCAGTAAACATTCCTGAATGCAACAAAACATTATTAGTTAAACCTTTCACTTCTCCAGGCGTGCTCTATGCGTTCCAGGCTGTGGCAGCTTTTGTTGTGGCTTTACTGCTCACCAAATGCTGGTGCCTGTGATGAGAGATGGTATTCTGGCCAATATGAAACACTTATCATCTGATTTTTGTAAACTTTGATGAGAAAAAATTTGATTTTTTTCATATTTATAGTTTTATATTTTGTCTCGATAAAGAAGTGAATTTCTTTTTATTATATGTCATAATGAGTGTGCTGAATTAAATTACATAAAACATTGTTCAAAATTTTAAAGTGTTTGGTGAGGTAAAACCCATTGTCTAAACTTTGTGTATGGTTAATTTTAGCTCGTACATTGCAGCAGTGAAAAGTAGATAATATATTGAAATTTTATTTAAAATTGAGAGCAGAATGATATCTCATTTCCTTCTTGAGTTATTGGGTTTTATGTCTGAAGGACAGTCAGAAGTAATACACCTTCATTTCCTTGCGAATGGCGAATCGTGTAGTCATAACGATTGTCATATCTCAATAGCAATTTAAGCTATCTTCTTCTTCTTCTTCTTTTTTTTTTCCTGTATGATAGCATGCAATGTAGCACCTATGTTGCATAATAAATACTCAAAACTCTTATTCGCTGAGATATGGAATTACCTCTTCCGCAGCAGGGAGAGGTCAGCGGCTCGGGATGCATTCTGACATCCATAGCACTGTAGGAAAACTCATCTGGCGCAACACCAGGGGAACAGTGCAGCAGGATGTGTTTACACACCCACAGCGGTGAAAGGCTTAATAGAACTGCAAATCGAGAAAACACACACAGAATTAAACGCTTAGAATCATGATTAATATGCACTCCATTCACACCCAGCACATTATATTAGTTTCATAAACCTAAAGATATATATAAATTCCTTTAATTGTAGTTTAAATGTAGTCTTACTGTCACACTTTGTCTAATCCACCTTTTTACTGTTCTTTTTCTTCTCTCTTACAACCATTTTCTTTCCACCAACAATTCATAACAAATTTACTAAAAAGTTATCTTTATAAGGAGCTGGCTTTGTGTTTGCTGTTCTGTCTTATTCTTCCAGTGACTCTGTTCCCAGTTGACCTTAAAGTAATTTTTAATGTGTCTCCCTCCATGACCTGTTCTCATGTACTTTGCATAACAACTTCCTAGAAAGCTGGATTTATTGGCTTTCCAATAATTTGGTGGCATTTACTGGCACAGACAAATTCTTTCCAGTCTAATTATAATCATTGTACATCAAATAATCCAACACTTTGCTATCTAATCCTCCTTGTAACCCATTACTTCAGCATCATTAACAGCCTTTTCACTCTTTTCATCAATTCAGCCATGTGTACTTGACATTGTGTAACTATTTCCAATCATGCACCTGTATTTGGTATTAACCCCCTTGGTTCCACAGCACTGTATACCATTTTCTTTCTTTTTATTTATTTTATAGATTTATTTTTATTTTATTTTATTTTATTTTTGTTGTTGTTGTTGTTGTTATGGATCTTCAATAATTCCCATGCCTTTTGCCTATTCTGTTTCATATGTAGATTTTATAGTAAGTCACACCATTTTGTACTTCTGGAAATTGCTACAGCATGTAGGAGGTATTCTTCGTTTTGGGTTGTTTCCTCAGGGAATGGCTCACTGTTAAATAGTTACTCATATCTCTTGGGAGAGACTTGCAATATTCATCAGATTCTGGGATGTAGTTAGGTCTGCCTCCTGTAGGAATATATTTAAGTGAGAGATGACGTGGACACATTCATCATACATTTCTGGAGATGGAACTTCTATGTCAAGTTCTTGTATGAAGGCCTCCATTGTTCTTTCTTGAAGTTAAATTTATTTTAAACTGGACCATCTCTTGTGTCACAACTGCTCCAACAGAACACGTGATAGGTCAATGCTGAATGTAGTCCCATGATGTATTGCAACAGTAAAAGTTACCTATTACTCCCTTTGTTGATTGAAGGTTGTAGTGTAACTGTTACCTGTACAACTGTGCCCTCCATAGCCGCACCTCCTTTGAAACTGGTTGAAAAGACTGTGGTGGTGACAGTTTACTAATAATAGTGTTGTCCCACCAGATTTGCAGTTGAAACACTTAACTTGCACTTAGATGTTGACTAATCTATTGTTTATGGCCTGATCAAGTCTGATTTACCTAAATTATGGGCAGATAAACAGGTATCCACATACTATACTCATGCACATTTGGAAATAATGCTGTTATTATTCAGAGACTATTGTCACAATGAGCATTAACCATTATTAGAACAAACACTGCCAATGTGAATAGTTACAAGTTCGCTGTAAATTTTTAAATAACAGCCACTGAATCTTTGAGTAATCTCTCAGACGTGAAATTTAGATAACAGTCAGTACAGTTTCTGATTTCTAATGTGTACTAAGTTTGTGGTACATTATATCATATTTTTGGACACAGATCTTACCTGCTTCACAGCTCACTGCAAACTGACTAAAATGGCTTCCAATGTACATCTTTCATACTTTTACAATAAGAAAAACCTACTGCTATAGAATTTCTTAGAGTATCCTGGCAATTCATTGCCATCTCGTAGAATTGGGTGTACTGCTTGGCACCTTCATCAGGTGTTTCTGGAAACCGATTACCCAGCAAACAGGACAGTGTGGCATGAAACCTGGCTTTACGACTGGCCAGAAAAAAGTTTCCTCCTCCAGTAATGAACTTCAAGTGACTGGGGGTATAATTAACACAATCCTGACATATGCAGCACCAGATGGCAACTGTCAACATGGGAGCAGACACAATACGGAACACCAAATGGCACCTACTGCGACAAGACATAACTGCAGCATGTGCGGACATAATATGCAACTTCAGCAGCAGCCTGATCCCACAGGAAGTGCGCCTCATAGGCACATGCTGAATTCAGAATGCCAGGAGGATGATATGGCCATGAGAGAGAGCCACAGCTGTCACGAACGGCATAAGAAATGCCTAAGTGTCACAATAATGCTAGGAATTCACCTGATGAGTTTACCTATAAATTATGATCAAAGATTTACGCTTCTGTAAATGAATAGTGGAAAAACATTTGGTTGAATGAAGGGTTTTAGACACACTGACATTTTTTATTGAATTATGCTGGCTAGATTACCTAAATATGGGATTCTGTTTCAGTAACAGTGATTTTACTAGGGATGTTCATTACCCTGAAACTAAATAAGTGCAGGAGATGCTAAAATATTATCAACATTAGCTTTAAAATGCTATTGGTATTTATAGGTTTTTTTTTCATCTATGCAATTAGTAATCAAGTATATATTTACAGATGAACAGTGACAGTGAAATATAAATTCAAGAACCTTCAACATTGCAGCGCGTCAGCAGTCGTTGGTTAATATATTAAGAAACTAGAAACCCGCCTCAACTGCGAAAAAAGCACCTAGTGTTTACCTAGGTTTCGGCGTAGATAACTACACCTTCTTCAGAACAATAAAACCCACAAGTGCCTAAAAAGACCTTTGTCAATTATTAAAAGAACATCATGGCTATACATTTACAAACGAAAAAAGGGGAACACAAACAGTACATGTGTACAAAGTCTAAACCGTTACTTAACTTAATGGTGTAACCTCCACCTCACACCGGCTTGTGTTCGATGGGCCACGACCGCCCATGCAGTGTTGTGTCATGCGCAGATCTTGTATATATTCCCAAAGAGGAACTGAAAGATGACTGGGCCAATAAGATATCATTGATGTGCAAAATACAATGAAAAGGGTGGATGGTAATCAATAGGACAGAATGTCCAGAGGATATTGAGGCATGTTTCGTTCTCTTAAATGTGAAACATTATGTCCCCAACAAAGTGCTCTGTTTTAAATGCCAGCACTTTGGGCATGCCAGTCTATAGCATGTAAGGGAAAAGCTACTTGAAGAACATGTGGTAAAGCCTCCCATGAAGGAGTCATTTGTTCGTCTTCTCCAAAGTGTGTAAATTGCAATGAGTGTCACCCTATCTGGTAGAGACTTCAGCATCTACCTTGAAGAAAGGAAGGAAACATCCATATACAATTAGACCAGAAAGATATGAAAGGCTGGGGAGCCTCCCACATTCACTATTTTCACTTCAGCTCTTAAAAAGCCTATTGTGAAAACCGTTGCCTTCACACAAACATGGGTTGCTTGTGCCAGCACTACTACCTGCATTTGTCAGTGCAGTTGTGAAGGTGGTTTTATTCTAGAGCCCAAATCCCTGCCCCCCACATCCCGCGTAGAACATCTGAAAAGGCTAAGGTTGCCGACATTGAGGAGTTTCCAGCACCTCAAATGGCTAAATCCTGTAAACAGACAAGTGCTGACTCTACCATTGCTGTGGTCATTCCTACAAAACCCTCTTTGGTAAACAAATCAAATGAGATGTACTGGCCTCAGAAGAGGGCAGGTCTTAAACCATCAGACCATGTATTAACATCTACATCTACATCCACATCCACATCCGTACTCCGCAAGCCACCCGATGGTGTGTGGTGGAGGGTACCTTGAGTACCTCTATCGGTTCTCCCTTCTATTCCAGTCTCGTATTGTTCGTGGAAAGAAGGATTGTTGGTACGCCTCTGTGTGGACTCTAATCTCTCTGATTTTATCCTCATGGTCTCTTCACAAGATATACATAGGAGGGAGCGATATACTGCTTGACTCCTCGGTGAAAGTATGTTCTCGAAACTTCAACAAAAGCCCGTACCGAGCTACTGAGCATCTCTCCTGCAGTCTTCCACTGGAGTTTATCTATCATCTCCGTAACGCTTTCGCGATTACTAAATGATCCTGTAACGAAGCGCGCTGCTCTCCGTTGGATCTTCTCTCTCTCTTCTATCAACCCTATGTGGTATGGATCCCACACTGGTGAGCAGTATTCAAGCAGTGGATGAACAAGCGTACTGTAATCTACTTCCTTTGTTTTCGGATTGCATTTCCTTAGGATTCTTCCAATGAATCTCAGTCTGGCATCTGCTTTACCGACGATCAGCTTTATATGATCATTCCATTTTAAATCACTCCTAATGCGTACTCCCAGATAATTTATGGAATTAACTGCTTCCAGTTGGTGACCTGCTATATTGTAGCTAAATGATAAGGGATCTTTCTTTCTATGTATTCGCAGCACATTACACTTGTCTACATTGAGATTCAATTGCCATTCCCTGCACCATGCGTCAATTCGCTGCAGATCCTCCTGCATTTCAGTACAATTTTCCATTGTTACAACCTCTCGATATACCACAGCATCATCCGCAAAAAGCCTCAGTGAACTTCCGATGTCATCCACAAGGTTATTTATGTATATTGTGAGTGGCCACGGTCCTACAACACTCCCCTGCAGCACACCTGAAATCACTCTTACTTCGGAAGACTTCTCTCCATTGAGAATGACATGCTGCGTTCTGTTATCTAGGAACTCTTCAATCCAGTCACACAATTGGTCTGATAGTCCATATGCTCTTACTTTGTTAATGAAACGACTGTGGGGAACTGTATCGAACACCTTGCGAAAGTCAACAAACACGGCATTTACCTGGGAACCCATGTCTATGGCCCTCTGAGTCTCGTGGACAAATAGTGCGAGCTGAGTTTCACACGATCGTCTTTTTTGAAACCCATGCTGATTCCTACAGAGTAGATTTCTAGTCTCCAGAAAAGTCATTATATTCGAACATAATACGTGTTCCAAAATTCTACAACTGATCGACGTTAGAGATATAAGTCTAAAGCTCTGCACATCTGTTCGACGTCCCTTCTTGAAAACGGGGATGACCTGTGCCCTTTCCCAATCCTTTGGAACGCTACGCTCTTCTAGAGACCTACGGTACACCGCTGCAAGAAGGGGGGCAAGTTCCTTCACGTACTCTGTGTAAAATCGAACTGGTATCCCATCAGGTCCAGCGGCCTTTCCTCTTTTGAGCAATTTTAATTGTTTCTCTATCCCTCTGTCATCTATTTCGACATTTCTCATGATTTGGCGTCAGAGCAAATGGACCTTGGTGCATGCTTGCGGCAATCATTCCAAGATCAAGCCTCCATCTGCTGCAGTCCCCACTCTGGGGGAGAGAGACAATGAAAGTACAGTCCCCCTTCCTCCCCTCCTCTCCTCTCCTCAATAAATGGCTTCCATACTATAGAGGAACATTAGTGAGTTCAGGATGGATGTGGAGAAACTGAAACTGTTACCACACAAATGCCCCTTGATGACCTTCATTCCATTAACCAATTCCCACTCTGACTGTATTCACACACATGCTGGATGGAGCAATCCCTGAAACGGCATCACTAGGAAGGATGACGATCAGCAGAGCTAACTGGATGCTGTTCCACAGCTGGCTGTGTTTCCATGCCAAGGCAGCATCCAAAAATGGGTAGACCACATGGCACCATGCGTCTGAGTTATCCATCCCGAAGTCTTCAGGTCATCTTAGGAGGCAACCTGTATCTCGGTAGTCCTATGAGTGCATCTCCCCAACCCAGGTTAGGTATGCGGCTCTGCAAAGGTTTAAGTGACACCTAATGACAGAAAATGTCACAGCCTTTCAATTGGCTAGAGTCAAAGGTAAATGCAAGAAAAAGCCATGGCAAGCATTCCTGGACCATCTCAACCACTGCCCTTTTTCTACAAAAGAATGGGAAGCCATCAGGAGGTTTTGTGGTAAATGCAGTCTGTTACATATAGCAGTGGTTCTGAGACAGAGGTGTCTCCAGTGCCTGGAAATATCACCTAGATAATGGAAGAGCATTTTGCAGTGACTACTGCCACTGCCAGCCAGAGTTCAGCATTCTGCTGTTACCATGCTATGTGGAGAGGGTTTTGATTTCGGGTCCAGCATTTCCGAGTCCTACAACTGATTTGGCACTGTCTAAAGCTTGTGATACTGCACTTGGTCATAACCAAATTTGATACAGCATGCTTTGGAACTTGAAAACTCATCAAAGGATATCCTCTTACAATGCTCTAATTGATTATGGCAGATAAGCAATTTCCCAACTTGTGGAGGTAGGCAATTTTTATACCTTTCCTCATACTAGGAATTGACCGAATATGTTCCAGTATTTACTGGAGCATCGCTTTAAAATGCTGTGTAGGCATGACCCTAGTAGAAGTGGCTGTACAGCAGTCTTTCTTACATAAACAGCAGTGTATAGATATATTCTTCAACATCAGTAAGGCATACTACACTACTTGGAGACACAATATTCTAGGGTAGCTCCACCGATTGGGCTTCCATGACCAACTCTCTATATGCATCTGGTCCTTCTTATCCAAGCACTTTTTTTAGATACCGAATTGTTGATGTGCTTTCACATAGTTTTGAATGGTAGAATTGTGGTCCCCAAGTAAGTCTTTCAAGTGTTAGTTTCTTTATCAAGCCATAAAAAGCATAATGTCTATGGTAAGGACTCATCCTGTACATTGGTCCTTATATGTGGATATTTTTGTATGCTCCTCTAACACAACAGCGGCTCTTCACTTGCGGCTTATAGTGAAGAGGCTGGAGGAATGGGCTGCAAAGACAGTTTTTTTTTTTTTTTAGTATGTCAATGAGCATTTGTCAGTGTATGGAGTCGTATGCTTTTTAAAGCCAACAAAGGCAACACAATGTTTCTTGTCTGTCTGATTTTCAAAAGTGTTCTCAAGTTCCAGATCTGTTCTGTGCCTGATCTCCCTCTTCTGAAGCCTGCCTGGTATTCCCCTATTTGCAGCTCTGCTTGTGGTTATAGTCTGTTTAATAACATCTTTGAGAGAATTTTGTATGTGTCTAGTACTAGAGAAATACCTCTGTAATTATTTGGATCTGACATATCACCCTTTTTTTGTAGGGGATGGATCGAAGCACATTTCCGTTTCTCTGGCAACTTCTCTGCGACCCAAAATTCTGAAATAATCTTACAAATTTGCTTGGTGATGTCTTCGTCTTGGAGCTCCCAGATCTCGGCAATAATACCATCTTCTCCTGCTGCTCTGTTATTTTTCATTTGTTTGATTCTCTCTCTCTATCTCTCGTATTGTGGGTGGATTAGAATCAGGGTTGGCTGTGGCCTTTTGGAAGGTTAATTTTTTTGTGGGTTTCATGCAATTCAGAAGTTCATCAAAGTATTTTCTGAGGATTTTGCAATTTTTTTTTCGTGTTCGTTTCAAGGGATCCATCTGTTCTTCAGAAGCAGAGGCTAGGAGGTTGATAACCCTTCATATTTTCTATGAATGTGCTGTAAAAATTTCTAGTGTTATTTCTCTTGAAATCTTCGTCACTTTCTTTTAACCTGTTGTTGTCATATGCCCGTTTTTCTATTCTGATTTCCTTTGTTGATTGTTTCAGAATCTCATGAAATTCCTTCATGGTTCTGATGTTCTGCTACTGCTGAATTTCTTCCATGCCTGTGTTCTTCTTTCAGTGGCTAGATCACAATTCGCATTCCACCATCTATGTTTTTGTTTTCTGGGAGGTAGCCCTTATCACATTGCCTTCTGAATTGTTTTCACAAAGTCTGTCCAAGAAGGTGTATATATAATAGAGGGAAACATAACAAATGGGAAAAATATATCTAAAAACAAAGATGTAACTTACCAAACGAAAGCGTTGGTGTGTTGATAGAGACACTGACAAACACAAACACACACACAAAATTCAAGTTTTTGCAACCCACGGTTGCTTCATCAGGAAAGAGGGAAAGGCAAAAGGATGTGAGTTTTAAGGGAGAGGGTAAGTAGTCATTCCAATACCAGGAGCGGAAAGACTTACCTTAGGGGGAAAAAAGGACAGGTATACACTCGCGCGCGCACACACACACACACACACACACACACACACACACACACACACACACACACACACATATCCATCCGCACATATACAGACAGTATATATGCAGCTGGATATGTGTGTGTGTGTGTGTGCGTGTGTGTGTGTGTGTGTATACCTGTCCCTTTTTCCCCCTAAGGTAAGTCTTTCCGCTCCTGGTATTGGAATGACTCCTTACTCTCTCCCTTAAAACCCACATCCTTTTGTCTTTCCCTCACCTTCCCTCTTTCCTGATGAAGCAACCGTGGGTTGCGAAAGCATGAATTTTGTGTGTGTGTTTGTGTTTGTTAGTACCTCTATCAACATACCAACACTTTCGTTTGTTAAGTTACATCATCTTTGTTTTTAGATATATTTTTCCCACGTGGAATGTTTCCCTCTATTATATATATATATATATATATATATATATATATACACAGGGTGGTCGGAAAATGTCTGAAACGCTCGTAGAGGTGTTGGAGGGCAGGTTGCACCGTGACATAAATGTCAAACTCTTTGCCTTTGAATATGTCTGCTTGTGTCTGTATATGTGTGGATGGATATGTGTGTGTGTGCGCGAGTGTATACCCGTCTTTTTTCCCCCTAAGGTAAGTCTTTCCGCTCCTGGGATTGGAATGACTCCTTACCCTCTCCCTTAAAACCCACATCCTTTCGTCTTTCCCTCTCCTTCCCTCTTTCCTGACGAAGCAACCGTTGGTTGCGAAAGCTAGAATTTTGTGTGTATGTTTGTGTGTCTATCGACGTGCCAGCGCTTTCATTTGGTAAGTCACATCATCTTTGTTTTTAGATATATTTTTCCCACGTGGAATGTTTCCATGATGTGACTTACCAAACGAAAGTGCTGGCAGGTCGATAGACACACAAACAAACACAAACATACACACAAAATACATTTTCATGTCTGCTTGTGTCTGTGTATGTGCAGATGGATATGTGTGTGTGTGTGTGTGTGTGTGTGTGTGTGTGTGTGTGTGTGTGTGTGCGCGTGTGTGCGCGCGTGAGTGTATACCTGTCCTTTTTTCCCCCTAAGGTAAGTCTTTCCACTCCCGGGATTGGAATGACTCCTTACCCTCTCCCTTAAAACCCACATCCGTTCGTCTTTCCCTCTCCTTCCCTCTTTCCTGATGAAGCAACTGTTGGTTGTGAAGAGTGTGTGTGTGTGTGTGTGTGTGTGTGTGTGTGTGTGTGTGTGTGTGTGTGTGTGTGTGGGCGCGCGCGCGCTGGCCGGAGTGGCCGAGCAGTTCTAGGCGCTACAGTCTGGAACCGCTGACCGCTACGGTCGCAGGTTCGATCCTGCCTCGGGCGTGGATGTGTGTGATGTCCTAGGTTAGTTAGGTCTAAGCATTTCTAAGTTCTAGGGGAGTTATGACCACCGCAGTTGAGTCCCATAGTGCTCAGAGCCATTTGAACCATTTTTTTGTGTGTGTGTGTGTGTGTGTGTGTGTGTGTGTGTGTGTGTGTGTGTGTGTGTGTGTGAATTTTAATTGTTCTCGTCATATTTTTAATTTACCTGACTTGCATTCTACCTTTTCAAGACACAGTGAGTTTCCTGAGTGTCATTTGTTATTCCAAATTTTGACAATATTATAACTAAAGGACCTGAAGGCAAGGGCCCAGAAAACACTAAATATCTTAAAGTACCTTAGCCACAGGTCTTGGTCAGCAGACAGGGCACATGTACTCCAGCTTTATATGCCTTTATTGAGATTGCATCTGGACTGTTGGTGCACAATGTATGGATCAGTGAGACACTCTTATCTGAAGGTCATTAAAGCATACACAGCCTCATTGCTAGGACTGGTTAACCGCCGCTCACCATTTGGCACCAACTGCTCATGATGTATAAAGCACATAAGAGCCATGGTGCTCTGAATTCGCTAATATACCGCCATACTCATGCTCTTCCAGCTACAGAATACCTCTTCTCCAGTTGTCCACCATTTGGGATCCATGTGAAATATGAACGGAAATCACTTGGTGTGGGGCCAGAACAGACCCAAATCCAGGGTTTTCACTGGTTGCGCCCTGGTTACTGCAGAGTGCAGAGTAATTGTAGATTTAGTGCAGTACAGGAGAGGCTGCACTCCTGCATACATTTTAATATATTATTTTACAGCATTTTAAATGAGCTCGCAGCTATATAGTGGATGAGTCTAAAGAGAGGGAGTCAGTTGGCTGTTGTTTTCGCATATTGTGTCCTCAAATTCAATTACCTCAAGGCTTCACTGTCTTTGATTCCATATTATATGAGATCTTGAGGGCACTGGAGTGGGTGAGATGTGTTGTGTCTGCTAAATTCCTCATCTGTTGTGACTTCCAGAGTGTCCTTAACTCTCTAAAATATTTGTACCCAGCACATAAAGTAGTCCACTATATCCAAGACATCCTTCTCCACCTACAGTGGCTGAGGATTGAAGTGTCTTCTTCTGGGTATCAGCGCATATGGGTGTTAAGGGAAATGAGATGGTGGGTGTGGCAGCCAAGGAAGCATATGACAATACTCGGATAACTTAGTGTGCCCTTGCCTTACATGCTATCATCTGACAGTTAAGTTTCAGTCATGTGAAGGTGGGAAGAAGACTGGCTGGAGATGATGGGCAATAAGCTCTGCCTATTACATCCAACAATGTAGCTGTTCCAGCTACACAGATGGGATGAGATCTTTCTCACTCGTCTTCACATAGGACACAGCCCTACGATGCATGGCTTCTTGCTCCAGTGAGAGTACACTTCAGTGTGTAGTGTTTGTGGCTTACAAATCACAGTATGCCTAATTTTAGTAGATTGTGTTTTATATTCAGACAAAATGGTAGGAGCTCATTTGCCAACAGATTTGCCATTTGTTTTAACTGACAATTAGATGAAT
Source organism: Schistocerca piceifrons (assembly GCF_021461385.2). Lineage (NCBI taxonomy): Eukaryota > Metazoa > Arthropoda > Insecta > Orthoptera > Acrididae > Schistocerca > Schistocerca piceifrons. The sequence goes on along the minus strand of NC_060138.1, from coordinate 400,751,992 downwards.
GAGGTACATCTAAAATTTTGTGAAATGTGCCGATTGGTTTCTAAAATTTTAGGCAAAAGTTATGTTATCAGGGCGGCTGACTCATCCATGTTTTTTTGTTAGTGCTCAGCCAGTTCCATTTCTCTGTCTAATTATTTTAGTTTTCCTCATATCTTACTTTTGTTTTAATTGCCAGTTGTAGGACATTTGTCCAATTTTAATGGATGTGAGCGAGTGTGAATGTGTGGCTAATCGTGAGTGAGACTGGAAGAAAGTGCTTGTATTTGTGTAAGACTTACTCTTCTTAGTGGTGTGACATTTTAAAAACTTTTGTTCCTATTAATATTTGGAAGGGCACTAATAACCTTGCTTTTGAGTGCCCATAAGACATAAACATAGACACAAATTTACTAGTCCTGAAGTATTACTTGTATTCTTCTCTTCTAGTTTATAATTCAGTTATTAGCATTTTGTTGCATAGAAGTATGCTGGTTTCACTCCCATGTTATAATGCATTATTTTTGTTCACATAAATTTCCTCAATTCATATTATATATATAAATAAAAATTTATAAGCTCATTTATTCAAAATTGTAAATATCTGAAATTTCTTCACCAGTAGCTTTGAAATTTTGACTCAACATTGCAAATTACATAAACAGTGAGGTGACAAAAAACATGCGGTACCTCATAATATCGTGTCTGATGTCCTTTTGCCCAGCTTAGTGTAGCAGCTAAGAAGTGGCATGGACTCAACAAGTTGTTGAAAGCCCAATGCAGAAATATTGAGCCATGCTGCCTCTAGAGCTGTTTATAATTGTAAGTGTTGCCAGTGCAGAATGTAGTGCACGAACTGACCTCTTACTTACGCCCCAGAAATGTTCAATGGGATTCATGTCAGGAAATCTGGGTGGCAAAATCCATGGATAATTCGCTAGAATTGTCCAGGATGTTCTTCAAACCAATTGCAGACAGTTGTGGCCTGGTGACATTGAGTGTCCTTGTTTGGAAACATGAAGCCCATGAATGATTGCAAATGGTCTCCAAGTCAATGGTCTCCAGTCAATGATTGGTACATTTGGACCAGAGGTCCCAGTCCACTCCATGTTAATACAGCACACAACATTATGGAGCCACCACCACCTTGAACCATGCCTTGTTGACAGCTTGTGTCCATGGCTTCATGGGGGCTGTGCCACACTCTAATCATATCATTAACTCTTACCAGCTGAAATCGGGACTTATCTGACAATGCCATGTTTTCCAGTTGTCTAGGGTCCAACCAATATATGGTTGCGAGGTCAGGAGAGGCATTGCAGGCGAAGTCATGCTGTTGGCAAAGGCACTCATGTTGGTCATTTGCTGCCATAGCCTATTAATGCAACATTTCGCCACATTGACGTAACGTACATGTTTGTTGTAGTCCCGCATTGATTTCTGCAGTTATTTCACACCATGTTGCTTGTCTGTTAGCATTGACAGCTCTATGCAGATGTTGCTGCTCTCAGTCGCTAAGTGAAAGCCATCAGCCACTGTTTTGTCTATGGTGAGAGGTAATGCCTGAATTTTGATATTCTTGGCATACTCTTGACACTGTGGGTCCTAGAATATTGAATTTGGCAACAATTTCCAAAATGAAATGTCCTATGTTCAAAGTCTGGTAAATCCATTCTGTGTTCAAAGTCTGTTAAGTCCCATCGTGCAGCTGTAATCACATCTGAAACCTTTTCACATGAATCACCTGAGTACAAATGACAGGTTGTCAATGTACTGCCGTTTTACACCTTCTGTATTTGATTCTGCCACCACGTGTATATGTGTCTCATGACTTTTGTCACCTCAGTGTGTATTTATATAGACCATATGGCACTCCTGTAGGTCTATAAAAACATATGCATGCAAATGCAACGCTGTGTCAAAGTTTCAAAGCAATTAGTAAAGAACTCTTGGAGGCTTAAGATTTTGAATAAACGAACATTTACATATATCTAAAAACAAAGATGATGTAACTTACCAAACAAAAGTGTTGCACACACACACACACACACACACACACACACACACACACACACACAAAGTTCAAGTTTCACAACCCACGGTTGCTTCATCAGGAAAGAGGGAAGGAGAGGGAAAGACGAAAGGATGTGGGTTTTAAGGGAGAGGGTAAGGAGTCATTCCAATCCGGGGAGCGGAAAGACTTACCTTAGGGGGAAAAGGAGACAGGTACACACACACACACACACACACACACACACACACACACACACACACACACACACACACACACATATCCGCACATATACAAAGAGTTTGGGCAGAGATGTCAGTCGAGGCGAAAGTACAGGTACTTCTGCCTCGACTGACATCTCTGCCCAAACTCTTTGCCTTTACATATGTCTGCTTGTGTCTGTATATGTGCGGATGGATATGTGTGTGTGTGTGTGTGTGCGCCAGTGTATACCTGTCCCTTTTTCCCCTAAGGTAAGTCTTTCCGCTCCCGGGATTGGTATGACTCCTTACGCTCTCCCTTAAAACCCACATCCTTTTGTCTTTCCCTCTCCTTCCCTCTTTCCTGATGAAGCAACGGTGGGCTGTGAAAGCTTGAATTTTCTGTGTGTGTTTGTGTTTGTTAGTGTCTCTATCAACATACCAACACTTTGGTTTGGTAAGCTACATCATCTTTGTTTTTAGATATATTTTTCCCACGTGGAATGTTTCCCTCTATTATATTCGAACATTTACATATATATAAATAAAAATGCAAATATTCATCTTTCCAAAACGTTACACCTCCAAAAGTTCGTCACTATTTGCTTTGAAATTTTGACAGAACATTGCATTCAAATACATGGATGTGTCTTATATATCTATTTTTAATATATATGTAATTTATAAATAAATATTACCAATATCCTAAAAAAGTTCTTGATCTGTTTACTTCAAATTTGTACACAATACTCTAATAAACATTTGGATGGATGTAGGCTATATATTTTTAATATATATAATATTTAAATATGCATATAAAATATATGGTGGTGAAGCATTATTAGAAAACAGGAAAATTGTATTAATGGATTATTGGATTATGATTAGAATACTGCCACAAACTCTGAACTTTCAATAACAGTAAAAAGGCCCAAGTTCAGAGGTGGGGGCGGGGGGGGGGGGGGGGGGGGGAGAAGATATGGACAAATGGATAGGAGGAAATGGACACAGAAACTGGAGTTTTTAAGGGGGGGGGGGGGTGGAGGGGATGGAGAGATAGGAGAAAGGAGGAGAGAGGGTGGACAGAGAAAGGGGGAGAAGGTGAGGAACAAAGAAGAAAGGGGGAAGGGGCGAGGAGGAATTGGAGAGAGAGGATGGCAGAGAAGATGGAGATGGGGATGGACAGAGAAAAAGGGGGGGGGGGGAGAGAGAAGGGACAGGAGATGGATAAAGAGAGAAGGAACATTATGTGGACATGTGGGGGGAGAAGGAGATTAGAATGTACATCCAATTCCCATCCAAATTAGAAATAGGTGCTTTCTCTTTTCTTTCTTTTCCTCCTAACCAGACTGAGCCACAGCAACGTGTGAACAGAAACAGCTATTTGTTAATAAATGTGTACCTTGGGCCTCAATGGACACATGCCTGACTGCTGATCCATAAGTAAATCGTGATTTTTCATCTGCCAGTATGTTGTCCATGTTGATATGGTTTCTGAATTTCTTGTCGTGTAGCTTTAATGCCATTATTTGGCTGTTTGCTTTATTTAGTGGATACAAATCTACAAATTTTTATTATCATTGAGAAGTATGTGGAGATTACTACCACATATCTTCCCTAATGTTCACGGTATAGTGTATGCTGGCTCGAAGTCAACTTGTCTTTCATAATGGCAGGTCCAAACTGCATATTACTCAATTGTGATTGCAATGTATCCTTTCGCCCAAAGACTGTTGTGTGACTCACAATGTCCTTAACATCTCAAAACCTCCTGGGTAGTAGAGGCAGAATATCACAGCATTAATGACGAGAACAAGAGCACAGTGCATGTTTCTGAACACAATGAACAGTTCCACTAGCCCTGTAGTTGCACATGAAACCATTAGGAAAATTTCAGATAGAGGCAGGTGTCCATTTGCTGCTGTAATGTAAAATGAAAGAGCCTTCTAGGCTTTTTTCCACTGTTTTGTGAACTACACCCCTTGATGAGAATCAGGATTGTCAGTGATTGAGCTGGTGGACTACCAATGGTGTTTGGTGAGTCATTTTTGTAAAGGGGAACTTTTGGCCACACCACACTCTCTTTGGGAATCTTGGTGGAAAAACTATTTTTTGCAGCTGATTTTTGTGTCTTAATTTATCCATACATATGTAACAGGTAGACTCATGCCAAGTTGGTAAATTTTAACTACAGGTTATAAAAAATGCACTCACACTTTCAGTGACTTAAGTGCATTGTTAATTAACATAGATATAAAGTAAATAATTTAAAGGAAGGAAAACGTCAGGTGAATCTTCTGTGTTTGTAGATATTTAGATCCATGACCATTAGTGGCTAGGCAGAGCTGATAATGATCTGCCAAAATTTGGACCAGTCCTGTATGGTTTCTAGTGGAATTTCAAGTTGCTCCAGGGCTGGTTTCACTGATGATCCATTTGTTCTTAATGTATTTACTTCTGCCTGTCGTGGTGAATATGCTGTTTGTGAGTCTGCAGGGGTTCATGCAGGTCAAATGTCCATAGTAGGCTGTTGCCTTTTCCTCACAGATGTGATTGTCTTCTTGGGGATGACACAGTCACTGCTATGCCAGATCCTGCAGATGGCATCATCTTCCCTTATTGTCCCTAGTATGCTCCTTGGGATTTAGTGTTCCTTGAGCTCTTTAGTTTCCTGAGTGGATGCTTCTTGTTAATCAAGAGGCATTCAGAGGTATATAATATGGAGGGGCTTCTGCTGAGTTGTAATATTTGAGTTTAAGGTTCTTGCAAAGGTACTTGGAGATGTAAATGCCCTTGTGTGAGTGGTAGACCCTCTCCATTGTGGCATGTTTGATATCTGTTGCCAAGTTCTCACTCTCATTTGCTGAAATCCACTCTCCTAAATACTTGACTGCAGGGCCTGTACAAATGGTGGTGCTTTTTAGTGGAATTGCAGTTTTGGTTCCATTCATGTTAGTAATGAACTCAAATTTTTGTATACTGACCTTCAAGTTGGTCTTAGCTGCTATGCTCTATTAGTTCTGTAGTTGGTGAGTAGCCTGCTCTATCTTGGTGGCTAACAAGACAAGGTCATCTGCAAAGGCTAGGAAGGGTACATTGAGGATATTTTCCTTGTATCCAATCTTCATTCCAGTTCCTGATGATAATGAACAAGTCCATTCCTTGATAATCTTCTCCTGCGTCCAGTTGAAGAGCATATATGAGAGGCCATCACTTTTTCTAACTCCCATTTGGATGGTGAAAATCTCAGAGATCTCACCCCTAAATTTTAACTTTGACAGTGGTGTTCCTCAGAGTGATCTGGACTAGTCTGATAGTCTTCTCATCTATGCCCAGTTCTTGTAAGATGGAGATCAGTGTCTGCCTGTCTTATCAAATCATGTGCCTTTTGGAAGTCCGGCAGAGCTTTAGAAAAAACTTTTAGGTGACAGATACCAGAGATATGCATCTGTAATTGCTGAGATTGGTGTTACTACCGTTCTTGTGAAGAAGACAGATCATAGATGAGGTCCTTCTTTTTGGTAAGATCTCTCGTTACCCGAATGTTCTGTATCATCTGACGGATGCTCTGTATAGATTGTTCATATACATTTTTCCACATTTCCTTTCCTGTACAGTCTTCACCTGAGGTCTTGTTGTTCTTGAGGCTTCTGATAATCTGCTCTGTTTCTTTCCTTGTCGGTGGTGTGAAGTTTAAATTGCTGGAAGGGGGTTCTTGGAAGGTAAGTCCCTCTGTAGCCTCCTCAGCATTGAGGAGGTTTTGGAAGTATCCGGCAAGGGTATTGGTACAGTCTTCATTGTTTGACTGAAACTTCCCATTAGGACTGCAAAACTGTAGTGTGAGGGCTGTGAATGGCGCAGCCTGCTTCTGGAGTCTCCTATAGAGACCTCTTGAGTTGTTGTTCTTCCTCCTCTGCCTGTTGTATCAGGGACCTGGCGTAGTTTCTCTTGGTACTGCAGATAGTGTTCACAGTTATCCTTATGCTGGTTCAACTAGTTCATGGCTCTGCAGGTTTTCTGTGTAGACTGTTCACATTCTCTTACCAACTAGGGCTACCTGACTTTGTTGGATGAAGCAAGGATGAGTTCTTGTGTAGCATCCAGAAGAGTTTTTGTGTGTCTTTCCATAATGTGGTAATAAAGGTGCAGTCCTCATCATTTAGTCATAGGATGTAGAACTTTGGTACCGCAGTGCTCTTTGTAATGTTCAGTGATCTCCTCATTGGTTGTTGATTCGTCTTTACTAGTGAGAGGTAATGATCAGAGCCTAGGTTAGCTCCTATTAGTACTTTGATATTCTGTATTTCTCTGTGGTTCCTCTTGTGTATAGTCACACCTGGACTTCTCCTAACAAAGGATTTGAAAATTTGCTGGTCTTGGTTGTGCTAGGTAGGCGTGAAGTCTAATGAATATGCAGAGCATAAAATAGAGCTTATGCAGCCAATCCTTATTTCTAGGAAAATTACATCAAGAAAGGTAGTACATAGGTGTTTCATCATTCTGGAAGTAAATATCTTCATCACAAAATATTGTTTGAATGTATGACCTAGTATATTCTTGGAATATCTCCAAATAAACCCTAGCAGCAACTGTTGTGAAGGTGCAATTGACCCACTGCTGATATCTACATCTTATTGCAACCAGCAGTATGTTCATTTGTGGTTTCAAAGTAATGTGCAGATTCTCAGGATTCCAGTAGATGCAGATCTGTGTCCATATCACTCCATTTACCACACATCTGACAGAATTAAGCTCTACAGTCAGGATCATCATCTTTGGGACTATAGTTTTGGGAAGTATTTCTTCCATTGGACTGTTACACAATCCAATTAAAATATGAGAGAAATTTATATCTTATGAGGTATTTGTTGGCCATTTTTTTTTTTTAATGATGACCGGAGAAAGATGATGATATTGTTCTCTTCTTTCTAGGCTTGTAGATGACCATGGTCACCTAGAACTTTAGTTAACAAAGTCTCACACATTCCCAGCCTTCAACTTTACTCATGTTGAGAGTAATGGTGCAGTAATGTGGTTACATTACCTTACGAACTTTCTTTCTCTTCCAGTGATTCTGTCACGTTTTCAGTAACACTGCACTAAAAATTTCCTTTCTCTAAAGCTTAAGAGTTTTCTCTGACATTATTTCTATGTGTAATTCCTTGTAAGAAATGAAAAATTTTGTGGCGTTATAGTCAGTTGAAAACTTAGTTTGTATATATGGCACGGATATACGTGCATTACTAAGCAGCTAACCCAGGGCGCAAACCGTTTCACGCTGTCTATCTAAAGGCTATCAGGGACAACAAAACCTTGATATTCAGTTATTTCATACAATTATTGACCAAATTTAAAACTTTAAAATGCTATTAATCTACTGATTAAGAGCTATAATCTTACGTTATAGGTTTAATGCACGTAGTCAAGTATTACAATTAGAAACTGTGTACATGTTATTAGGCAGATCATGGCTTACAAATTGACTAGACTACATTCATCCAGTATTTGTTTTCTTAGCAACCACCCCTTCCCCAAACACACACACACACACACACACACACACACACACACAGATTATTACATTAATACTTGTCTCATAGATCATGAATATGACATTTCATAATGATGTGGAACATACCAGTTTAATGTAAGTTTTCTTTACACAATATAATTTTTACAGTTACTACTTCACATCTAAAAATTCATCTTTTGAGTAAAAGGAGTTGTCATTCAGAAATTCTTTTAATTTGTTTTTAAATCTTGGTTGGATATCTGTCTGACTTTTAATGCTATTTGACAAATGACGAAAAGTTTTTGTGGCAGCATAATTCACCCCTTTCTGTGTCACAGATTTAACCCAGACCCAGAATAGTGAAGATCATCCTTTCTTCTAGTGTTGCAGCTCTGCACTGAGCTATTATTTTTGAATTAGGATAGGGTATCTATAACAAATTTCATAAGTGAATATATGTATTGTGAAGGTACTGTGAATATCCCAAGTTCCTTAAAAAAATGTATGCAATGTGGTGATTGGTGGGCTCCTGGTATTACTCTGATTACATGCTTTTGTGCAATGAATGTGATGAATTAGCCCATATGATGCCATATGAAAGCAGTGAATGAAAATAGGCTTAGTAGGCTAATTTACTGATACGTTTATCACTAAAATTTGCACTAACCCTAATAGCATAAGTAGCTGAACCTAACCGTTTCAGCAGATCATTAATGTGTTTCTTCCAATTCAATTTTTCATCAATGCACACATCAAGAAAATTTTAATATTCTGCCTTAGCAACAGACTTTTATTCAAAGTCTATATTTACTTTGGTGTTATGCCATTAACTGTACAGAATTGTATGTACTGTGTTTTCTCAAAATTTAGTGAGAGTCTATTTGCAGAGAACCACTTAATAATTTTGTGAAAAACATTATTTAGAATTTCCTCAGATGATTCTTGTTTGTTGGGTGTGATTACTATACTTGTATCATCAGCAAAGAGAACTAGCTTTGCATCTTCATGAATATAAAGTGGCAAATCATTAATATATACACTATTGACCATTAAAATTGCTGCACCACGAGGATGACGTACTACAGATGTGAAATTTAACCGACAGGAAGAAGATGCTGTGATATGCAAATGATAAGCTTTTCAGAGCATTCACACAGCGTGCTGACATGAGAAAAGTTTCCAACCGATTTCTCATACAAAAACAACAGTTGACCGGTGTTGCCTAGTGAAACGTTGTTGTGATGCCTCGTGTAAGGAGGAGAAATACGTACCATCACATTTCTGACTTTGATAAAGGTCGGATTGTAACCTATCGCGATTGCGGTTTATTGTATCGCGACATTGCTGCTCGCGTTGGTCGAGATCCAATGACTGTTAGGAGAATATGGAATTGGTGGGTTCGGGAGGGTAATAAGGAACACCGTGCTGGATCACAACGGCCTCGTATCACTAGCAGTCGAGATGACAGGCATCTTATCCACATGGCTGTAACGGATCGTGCAGCCATGTTTCGATCCCTGAGTCAACTGGTGGGGACGTTTGCAGGACAACAACCATCTGCACGAACAGTTTGAAGACGTTTGCAGCAGCATGGCTTATCAGCTCTGAGACCATGGCTGCAGTTACCCTTGACACTGCATCACAGACAGGAGCACCTGTGATGGTGTACTCAACGATGAACCTGGGTGTACGAATGGCAAAATGTCATTTTTTCAGATGAATCCAGGTTCTGTTTACAGCATCATGATGGTCGCATCCATGTTTGGCGACATCGCGGTGAACGCACAATTGAAGCATGTATTCGTCATCACCATACTGGCGTATCACCCGACGTGATGGTATGGGGTGCCATTGGTTACACGTCTTGATCACTCCTTGTTTGCATTGATGGCACTTGGAACAGTGGATGTTACATTTCAGATGTGTTACGAGCCGTGGCTATACCCTTCATTCGATCCCTGCGAAACCCTACATTTCAGCAGGATAATGCATGAGCGCATGTTGCAGGTCCTGTACGGTCCTTTGTGGATACAGAAAATGTTTGACTGCTGCCCTGGCCAGCACATTCTGCAGATCTCTCACCAATTGAAAATGTCTGGTCAATGGTGGTCGAGCAACTGGCTCGTCACAATTCGCCTGTCACTACTCTTGACGAACTGTGGTATCATGTTGAAGCTGCATGGGCAGCTGTACCTATACATGCCATCCAAGCTCTGTTTGACTCAATGCCCAGATGTATCAAGGCTGTTATTAAAGCCATAGGTGGTTGTTCTGGGCACTGATTTCTCAGGATCTGTGCACCAAAATTGCGTGAAAATGTAATCACATGTCAGTTCTAGTATAATATATTTATCCAATGAATACCCATTTATCGTCTGCATTTCTTCTTGGTGTAGCAATTTTAATGGCCAGTAGTGTATTAAGAACAAGAAGGGACTCAGGACTGAACCCTGTGGGACACTATTCTTGATACTTCTCCAGTTAGAGGATTCTGCTGATGTTTGCAGACTATCTGTACTATTAATTTCAACCTTCTGCATTCTTCCAGTTAGATATGAATTTAACCATTTGTGCACGGTTTGACTCATACCACAATACTTAAGCTTATCTAGAAGAATTTCATGATTCAAACAGTCGAAAGTGATGTTTGGCTATTTAGAGCATTTAGTATTCGATCAGTGAAAGCAAACTATTGCCATTATCTGTTGAAAAGCCTTTCTGTAAACCAAATTGACATTTTTTTAGTACCTCATTTTTACAAATATGTGATGCTACTTTTTCAAGAATTTTGATAAAACTGTCAGAAGTGATATCAGTCTATCCGAAAAAATGCCCTGTTTCATTGAGCTGCTATGTATGTGGCTGAGAGTCCTACTTATTTGTTGGGAACAAGCTTTTCGTACTCTGTTGGAAATGCCATCAATTCCAAGTGAGCATTTACTTTTTGAGCGAATTTATTATTTTCCTAATCTTAGTAGGAAGGTTGCATTGAATTTCAATTGTATCAAACTACATAGGTATTGCCTCTTTCGTATGCTGCCTTGTATTTTCTATTGACTAGATAGATCCTATTTTCTCTACAGTGCTTAAAAATGATTAATAAAAATGTTTTCTACTTTTGACTTTTTGTTCATAAACTTTGGATTGAGTCTGATAGAAATACAGTCTTCCTGTGCTCTCTGTTGCTCTGTTTCCCTTTTAATAATATTCCAAACCAAATTGTTTTAATTTTATTATCAGAGGTGCTAACCTCAGACATAATGCACATACTTGTGGACTTTTTAATAACTTTTCTTAATACAGTGCAGTAGTTTTTATAATATTCCGCTGTTTCTGGATAATTACTCCTTCTAAGTGTAAGATACACTTCCCTTTTCTGTGTACAAGATGTTTTTATCCCTTTGGCGTTTTAGATGGAGTCTTACAATTACACTTCACTGTTTTTGTAGGGAAACTGTTTTCAAACGAACTCACAAAGGTATCAAGCAAGAAGTTGCATTTTAAATTACCGTCTGGTTCTCTGTACACCTCATCCCAGTGTAACTGTCACATACTTTCCCTAAAATTTCCAATTGTTAAATCGTTAATTGAATGCACTACTTTGGAGGATTGTTTTGCATTACTGTATGGAGCTATGTCATATACTGTAACTAACTGTGCCTCATGGTCAAACAGACCATTCTGAACAGGAAAAATTTTTATTTGATTAAATTTATCTTGGTCTATAAAAATCATTATCTATCAGTGTGCTGCTTTCCTGTATCACACGAGTAGGAAAATCAATAACTGACTAAAATTGAAAGAACCAAGTAATACTTCAAGGTTAAGCTTTCTATTATCGAAGTCTTTCAGAAAATCTACAGTGAAACCTCTGAGGCCCCCCCACCCCTCCCCCAACAATAATTTGCTTCCCTCTGTCATACAGGTAGCACAAGAAAGAAAGCAAAATTTTCAAAAATAGCTGAAAATTTCTCAATGAGGACTTATACACAGGTACAGTTATAGCATTATTTAGTTTAAGCTCACATGCTCATATGTTACTCTACACAATTTTTTTTAAATTTAGAAATTTTTCGTGCTGTGATAAATTTTAATGTATATAGCAACTCTTCCTCTCCCTGTAGTGTGTCTACTTACATGTGCTGAAGGCTTATATCCACCTACATTTACCTTTTCCATATCTGTGGCTATATAATGTCCAGACAGGCATACTACATCTGTTCTACCTTCAGTTTCAAAATCTTCTAAATAAAAAAGAAGCTGAAATACTTTTTTTAATCCCCTGATATTCTGATGCAACTTACATTATTTTTGACTGTACTTTTATGAGAATTTTGTGATATTTTAATATATATATATAGTACCTGTCTGTCTGAGCTTCTCATTAAGCTAAATTTCATTTAATTTTGAGTCATTGGACACTGATCATAGTCTAAAAAGAGGTGCACACCATGAGTTGGAGTGCCCTCTTTAAAGATTTTACTACCATTCCAGCTAATTTATCCTTCCCTTTCACATTGAGATACAGTCCATGTCTTGTGAAGTCCCACCTGACAATACCATCAACAGGAACACACGTATGCCTGACAAAGTAGCTGCTCAAAACAGCTGATCTAGCTCTGTATTGACACTCCTAACAGAGCTCTTCAATTGGGGCTGATCATACCACATGAAAGCAGGAACTAAGCCAACATTTGTATGGTTCATTGCAAATTCTATTTTATGAGGTCACACTAAATATTGTAACTCTGATCCCTATCAATACTGTTTCGTGCTCCACCCACTATCACAACATGATCCTGCTTTGTAAAACCATTGCACGATGATCCTGTAAGACATGCACCGGGCTTGAAAAAAACTTGTGACCTGGAATCTGTCACCTAATTTTTCCTGCAAGGTGTGGCCCACACCTCTTCCATGGCTAACACCTAACAACAGAACTTTCCTCCTACTTTCTACTTTTTTTGAAACACTTGGTTTTCTGTGAAAGACTGTTAAGTACTGACTACACTTACATGTACCTGAACCTTTTCCTTAAGTAACTGAGGTAGCAAGGCAAATCTATTGTTTGTGCAAAGATGGAACCACCATATACTGTTCTCTTTCTGTGAACCCTGTTCCATCCTACCACTTCCCACTTGTCTTCACCCTTCTTACCTCTTAACCACGTCAGTTCCTCCCTAGCACTATCCAGTTCAGCCTTAAGGGCTCTAATATTCCCTTCTTGTTCAGCTGTTTTTCTATACCTTAAATGTACTCTGCAATACCATGGGAGAGACCCATTTACTTCCCCAATTCCCATGCCAATACATTCCCCCCAATGTAACCATCGGTCAAAACAACTGCACAGAACCCCAGAACTAACTTACTTACAGAAAATTAAACACTTCTTGCTCATGGTTGTTTACAATGTCTTTACAAAACTTATCTAGGCAATAACAGTAATACTCTATTAACTACAGGATGCAAGACTCACTAAAGTTATGTGGAACAGTAATATACATATATACTAATAATGTAGTAACATAATGGATTTAAACTAACATTAAAACTCAAAACTTGTGTACCAAAAAATTAGGCCTAAGATTGCATATGCGAAATATGTACTTTACACGCTTTGAAAAGAAATAAAGCATAGAACTTAAAATCTTTAATTCCCTGAGTAGATACATTACTACTAAACATATGTGTAATGAAAACAACCTAAATTCTTCACTTAATACCCAAATGTCTTAAATTTGTATATAAACTTACATCTGAAGTATGTGGAAACTGGCCCTTAGGTTACATTTTTTTTGTTCAAAAAATATTTTGAAATGAGTGAAACCTACAATAGATAATATGAAATGGAGTCTAATTAACTTCCTGGTGGTGTAATGTTAACTTACTTGACAGTTGTTATAGAATTAACTACTTACTTTGTGTGTGTGAAATCTTATGGGACTTAGGTAACTGCTAAGGTCATCAGTCCCTCTACTTACTTTATGAGCTCAATATTCAAGCAGTGGTACACACACACACACACACACACACTCACACACACACACACACACACACACACACACACACAAATGTTGGAAGGAAGGAAAAAGTTACAACATATTAAAGTTTCACTGTTCATGCAGTAAAACTACAGTATCAGGCATGATGCTCAAATTTATTACTTCTTTATTACTATCTCTACTCCCAACACATTTTGCAGACAGTATCCACATATACCACTAAATGTACATGCAAAATTATATCATTGTGTGACACGTGGTTCAGGAGATATGATGTTTGATTCATGGAAGTTCGATTCTGAAAGAATTGGGGAAGGGGTTTACTGGTATTACTTGAAGTCCCCTGCTGCATTTTTGTACCTGTATGTGAAGGCTAATCCCAGGAACTACTGTAGGGATTTTGATTCATGTTTCACTAATAGTTAGACTGCTTCATGAGGAAGGTTTTTGTGTATAATTTCTAATTACAGTGATGATGAATGTACTCCTCTTGTTTTATTCCAAAATTTAACATAAACATTCTTCATCTCTGGAACTGGAGATACTCTGTAGATGCACTAGTGTAAAATCTTTGATCTTATAAAACACGAGGAATTATTTTGGTGTAACTGTGATTTGTGGTTATTTAACTAAGGTAACCTACCCCCATGAACCATGGACCTTGCCGTTGGTGGGGAGGCTTGCGTGCCTCAGCGATACAGATGGCCGTACCGTAGGTGCAACCACAATGGAGGGGTATCTGTTGAGAGGCCAGACAAGCGTGTGGTTCCTGAAGAGGGGCAGCAGCCTTTTCAGTAGTTGCAGGGGCAACTGATCTGGCCTTGCAACACTAACCAAAACGGCCTTGCTGTGCTGGTACTGCGAACGGCTGAAAATGGTAAAATAGTCCCCCATTCAGATCTCCGGAGGGGGGGGGACTACTCAAGAGGACGTCGTTATCAGGAGAAAGAAAACTGGCGTTCTACGGATCGGAGCGTGGAATGTCAGATCCCTTCATCAGGCAGGTAGGTTAGAAAATTTAAAAAGGGAAATGGATAGGTTGAAGTTAGATATAGTGGGAATTAGTGAAGTTCGGTGGCAGGAGAAACAAGACTTTTGGTCAGGTGAATACAGGGTTATAAATACAAAATCTAATAGGGGTAATGCAGGAGTAGGTTTAATAATGAATAAAAAAATAGGAGTGCGGGTAAGCTACTACAAACAGCATAGTGAACGCATTATTGTGCCCAAGATAGACACGAAGCCCATGCCTACTACAGTAGTACAAGTTTATATGCCAATTAGCTCTGCAGATGAGGAAAGAATTAACGAAATGTATGATGAGATAAAAGAAATTATTCAGGTAGTGAAGGGAGACGAAAATTTAATAGTCATGGGTGACTGGAATTCGAGAGTAGGAAAAGGGAGAGAAGGAAACATAGTGGGTGAATATGGATTGGGGGAGAGAAATGAAAGAGGAAGCCGTCTGGTAGAATTTTGCACAGAGCATAACTTAATCATAGCTAACACTTGGTTCAAGAATCATGAAAGAAGGTTGTATACATGGAAGAATCCTGGAGATACTAGAAGGTATCAGATAGATTATATAATGGTAAGACAGATATTTAGGAACCAGGTTTTAAATTGTAAGAAATTTCCAGGGGCAGATGTCGACTCGGACCACAATCTATTGGTTATGAACTGTAGATTAAAACTGAAGAAACTGCAAAAAGGTGGGAATTTAAGGAGATGGGACTTGGATAATCTGACTAAACCAGAGGTTTTAGAGAGTTTCAGCGAGAGCATAAGGGAACAATTGACAGGAATGGGGGGAAAGAAATACAGTAGAAGAAGAATGGGTAGCTCTGAGGGATGAAGTAGTGAAGGCAGCAGAGGATCAAGTAGCTAAAAAGACGAGGGCTAGTAGAAATCCTTGGGTAACAGAAGAAATATTGAATTTAATTGATGAAAGGAGAAAATATAAAAATGCAGTAAATGAAGCAGGCAAAAAGGAATACAAACGTCTCAAAAATGAGATCGACAGGAAGTGCAAAATGGCCAAGAAGGGATGGCTAGAGGACAAATGTAAGGATGTAGAGGGTTATCTCACTAGGGGTAAGATAGATACTGCCTACAGGAAAATTAAAGAGACCTTTGGAGAAAAGAGAGCCACTTGTATGAATATCAAGAGCTCAGATGGAAACCCAGTTCTAAGCAAAGAAGGGAAAGCAGAAAGGTGGAAGGAGTATATAGAGGGTCTATACAAGAGCGATGTACTTGAGGATAATATTATGGAAATGGAAGAGGATGTAGATGAAGATGAAATGGAAGATACGATACTGCGTGAAGAGTTTGACAGAGCACTGAAAGACCTGAGTCGAAAGAAGGCCACGGGAGTAGACAACTTTCCATTAGAACTACTGATAGCCTTGGGAGAGCCAGCTCTGACAAAACTCTACCATCTGGTGAGCAAGATGTACAAGACAGGAGAAATACCCTCAGACTTCAAGAAGAATATAATAATTCCAATCCCAAAGAAAGCAGATGTGTTGACAGATGTGAAAATTACCGAACTATCAATTTAATAAGTCACAGCTGCAAAATACTAACGCGAATTCTTTACAGACGAATGGAAAAACTGGTAGAAGCCGACCTCGGCGAAGATCAGTTTGGATTCTGCAGAAATGTTGGAACACGTGAGGCAATACTGACCCTACGACTTATCTTAGAAAATAGATTAAGGAAAGGCAAACCTACATTTCTAGCATTTGTTGACTTAGAGGAAGCTTTTGACAATGTTGACTGGAATACTGTCTGTCAAATTCTAAAGGTGGCAGGGGTAAAATAGAGGTAGCGAAAGGCTATTTACAATTTGTGCAGAAACCAGACAGCAGTTATAAGAGTCGAGGGGCATGAAAGGGAAGCAGTGGTTGGGAAGGGAGTGAGACAGGGTTGTAGCCTGTCCCAGATGTTATTCAATCTGTATATTGAGCAAGCAGTAAAGGAAACAAAAGAAAAATTCGGAGTAGGTATTAAAGTCCACGGAGAAGAAATAAAAACGCTGAGGTTCGCCGATGACATTGTAATTCTGTCAGAGACAGCAAAGGACTTGGAAGAGCAGTTGAACGGAATGGATAGTTTCTTGAAAGGAGGATATAAGATGAACATCAACAAAAGCAAAATGACGATAATGGAATGTAGTCGAATTTAATCGGGTGATGCTGAGGGAATTAGATTAGGAAATGAGACACTTCAAGTAGTAAAGGAGTTTTGCTATTTGGGGAGCAAAATAACTGATTATGGTCGAAGTAGAGAGAATATAAAATGTAGACTGGCAGCGGCAAGGAAAGTGTTTATGAAGAAGAGAAATTTGTTAACATCTAGTATAGATTTAAGAGTCAGGAAGTCGTTTCTGAAAGTATTTGTATGGGGTGTAGCCATGTATGGAAGTGAAACATGGACGATAAATAGTTTAGACAAGAAGAGAATAGAAGCTTTCGAAATGTGGTGCTACAGAAGAATGCTGAAGATTAGGTGGGTTGATCACATAACTAATGAGGAGGTATTGAATAGAATTGGGGAGAAGAGGAGTTTGTGGCACAACTTGACAAGAAGAAGGGACCGGTTGGTAGGACATGTTCTGAGGCATCAAGGGACCACAAATTTAGCATTGGAGGGCAGCGTGGAGGGTAAAAATCGTAGAGGGAGACCAAGAGATGAATACATGAAGCAGACTCAGAAGGATGTAGGTGCAGTAAGTACTGGGAGATGAAGCAGATTGCACAGGATAGAGTAGCATGGAGAGCTGCATAAAACCAATCTCAGGACTGAAGACAACAACAACAACAACAACAACAACAACTAAGGTAAAATATGTGACACATTAACTAATGAACTATACACAAATTACAACAATTGTTTATAGAAGAAAATAAATTGAACAATAAACTTTGGTGTCGATTTCAAAGGGTGTGGCTGAAGAAAATAATCTTGTCTTTAAAAGGTTATAAATTACAAACACATAAGATATACTAGTGAGATTAATTAGGTGATTATATAAAGTAATTTTTATCATAGCAAGAGAAATTATAGTAACTGAAATAAAGGAAAAATGGGACATTTGAGGAAGGGGAGTAATTTACAACATGACCTGGATGGGATTATAGTAGTATCTGCAGTTATAAGTGACAGGTAAGGGAACTATGTCTGGTCATGCGGTACTGAGATTGGGCAGATGGGCATTTTTATTAATTTCCATTGTTTCAAGGTAGTTTATCTTCCTTCCTTCCTTCCTTTATGGATAATATTACTTACTGCGCCTAGTAACAGTGGCCTTCTATAAACGAATGGTATTCAAAAGCAGAGTCTTCTTTTCTAAGTTTACAACTTTTGTGGTGTTCTTTCAAGTGAGTGCTTGTAGACCTGCAAGACTGACATATATATAATTTGCCACAACTACAAGTAATTATATATAGTTCTCTCTTTTCCAAAGCTGGAGTACTGTCTTTACCATTGGGCAGAAAGTGTCCCAACAGTGTTGTCTAAACTATCTTTTAAGTTAGTGAGTGCTTCACTTGTTTGTACACATAAAATTTAAGAGTTGTAGAAAATCTATCTTTGAAGGGGAAGAAGCAACCATTCGCCATACAGTTGAGACATTACGTGGTCAAAAAATACATAAAGAAAGAAATTGTTACTAAGCATCCTGTAGGATAAGTCCGTCTACTTCAACTGCAGAGCGGTTCTGTGCTTTACACTCTCAACCACTCCTTAGAAACCTACCAACAACAATACCTCCATTTTTGTCACTTGCATCCTTTTCATGCTGTAGCTGCACAGGCACCTGGTTCTCTCACCACTCTCAAGAACCAGTCGCAAGGAGCACCCCCCCCCCCCCTTTCCACCCCAATTGCCCAGTATCACCCCTCTCCCTCCCATCTCAACTCCCATGACCCATTACCACCCCATAGTGGAATAACTAAACCACATCCTCCACCTCTGCTTTGACTATGTTTCATTGTGCCCTGAAATGAGGATTGACATTTCTAAAATCCTCCCCATTCCTTCCAGATTAATATTCCACTGCCCATCTGATCTATGAAATATTCGGGTTCATCCTAAAGCCATAATTATTCCCAATCCATGAGTGTTATTCTTGTAAAAGACTTAGGTGTAAAACCTGTCCCATGCTCCCAACCATTACAGTCCGTTCTAGTTCTGCCATAGTATATTCTGCTCCATCAGGGACAGGGCTACCTGATGCAAGCCACATCATATACCAAATTTAATGTAACTTCTGCACTAACTTTTATGTGGCATGATCACCAACTTAGTGATAGTGCATGTTACTAAGCACAACATGATCGGCTTCAGTGCCTGCGTCAGAGTCTATGCCATTCTGTGTTTCCCCCACACGCTCTCTTCTGGATAACATAGATGGTAATTCTCCTTACTATATGCTTTTCTGTTCTGCGGCCTTCTTGGCCTCAATCTCCACTGTCACACATCCACAGCCATAAGTAGTTGAAGCCAGCTATATTAATGATAACGATTTGCAACCTTGTTTATTCTACATATTCTCTTTGTTTTATCTGCAAATTGCCATTTTTTCCATAAAGTAAAACATTCATCAATCTGAATATTGGTTTGATCAACCCAGTGCTTTACTGAGTTAGGACCTTATGAAATGGGTCAATTCTAACCTTCTACTGACATGAAAATTGTCCCACCCAAACATTTGTGGGAACTTGGAAGTTAAATGAGGAATACGAAAAAAATGTGCATATTGGGATTTCCCTCATATGCAATTCACGGTCAGAATTAAATACTTGTAAGTTTCAGAAAAAGCCCCAGAACCAAGAAGGAGATAGAACACAAAACCTCTTGAGTTGTCTGATACTCATTGATCAACCAGGATATGCTTTTTCCCTGTACCTGGTTTTATTAATGTATGTAAGAGCTTCATTACATTTCACAAAATAACCTTCCATTTTTGTGTGTGTGTGTGTGTGTGTGTGTGTGTGTGTGTGTGTGTGTGTGTGTGTGTGTGTGTGTGTGTTTTTGTTATATCATTATTTTGCTCTCTGTATTTAAATAGCATTGTCTACAAAGCATAAAAATGAAATGGACACTTCATTGGAGATACAGTTCATATCAATACCCATTTGTATTGTGATATATTATGAAATTTTAACATATGCAAGTGCCATGATAAACACTTACTGTTATCATCACTTGTAGGCTTAATTGTAATTGTGCTTTTTTAAAACCTTTGAGAACAGTAGGCCTATCCTCGCTCAAAACAATCATTCTCTAATTTCATTGTAAATCATGTGAGAAATATGTTATTTTTGAGAAATTTTGGATGCTTACAAAACCATATTTTCATAAATTAATAGTACTAGTGTCATGGATACGTAACTTACTTCATAGCAAATTAGTGTTTGCAGTTCACAACTACGTCCAAAGAATGCATCACCCCGGAATTTCATTGTATATAAACTGAAATAAATGTGTATTTTTAAGAATTTTTTTGTAAGCTGCCATTGCTCTTTACATAATCTAAGAGTGATTAGCAATAAGTTGGTGTTTTGTGATTTAGTACTGTAGCAAATATTTTAACAAACATATTGTGTTACAGCAAGTTTTCCCATAAAGAGGAGTAGCCATATGTAATACATATATAATTTGCATTTATCATAAAGTAAATCTGTTTTTGGGTTTGTTAACAAGTATAATTAACCTCAAATGTTTTAGGAAACTAGTAATTTTTACCATAGGCTTCTGTGTTGCCTTAATAGAATTCTCATTCTGTATATTTGCTTCAATACTTATAGGGAATTAGCAACTTTTTAGCTCAACATATTAAAAGACGATCAGCAGGCTTAATTTAAAGTTATTTGTTCACTTCCCTGCAATACGTTACACCAGCCAAAATGAAGCCCGACTGTGAATGCTTTTCTCGAAAACAGGATGAGTTGGTTGACATTCATAAGCAGCTGGAAATCGCCCTGATTAGTGTCAAACGATTGGCAGCTGCTGCGAATCAGTGTGTTGGAAGAACTCCAGAGAGTCCTGTAACAAAATCGAAATAGTATGGGAAGTGATAGGGAGTGAGACTTGCCCCAGTAGGTTCCAAAACATTGTTCTTGGTAGTGAAGGTAGACAAGTACAAAATCAAGAGACTATGGCAAAAAATTTTAATGAGCACTTTTTAAGTGTTGCTGAGAAAACAGGACACAATGGCTCCTTAGAAGAGGCCTTAAAAATACTGACAGGTCATTTCCCAAATTCCACAGAGCAGGTATACTATGTGATCAAAAGTATCCGGACACCTGTCTGAAAATGACTTAAAAGTTCGCGGTGCACTCCATTAGTAATGCTGGAATTCAGTATGGTTTGGCCCACCCTTAGCCTTGATGACAGCTTCCACTCTCGCAGGAATACGTTCAATCAGGTGCTGGAAGGTTTATTGGGGAAGGCAGCCCATTCTTCATGGAGTGCTGCCCTGAGGAGAGGTATCGATGTTGCTCAGTGAGGCCTGGCACGAAGTCGGCTTTCCAAAACATCCCTATAGGATTCAGGTCAGGATACTGTGCAGGTCAGTCCATTACAGGGATATTATTGTTGTGTAACCACTCCGCCACAGGCTGTGCATTATGAACAGTTGCTTGATTGTGTTGAAAGATGCATTCACCATCCCCAAATTGCTCTTCAACAGTATGAAGCAACAAGGTGCTTGAAACATCAGTATAGGCTTGTGCTGTGATAGTGCCACACAAAAAAACAAGGGGTGCAAGCCTCCTCCATGAAAAAGACGTCCACACCAAAACACCAGCATCTCCGAATTTTACTGTTGGCACGACACACGCTGCAGATGTCGTTCACCAGCCATTTGCTATACCCACACCCTGCCATCGGATCGCCACATTGTGTAGCTTGATTCGTCACTCCCCACATTTTTCCACTGTTCAATCATCCAATGTTTACGCTTCTTACACCAAGTGAGGCATCATTTGGCATTTACCGGCTTGATGTGTGGCTTATGAGCAGCCGCTCGACCAAGAAATCCAAGTTTTCTTACCTCCCACGTTATTGTCATAGTACTAGCAGTGGAAACTGATGCAGTTTGGAATTTCTGTGTGTTGGTCTGGACAGATGTCTGCCTATTACACATTACGACCCTTTTCAACTTTAGGCGGCTCTGTCAGTCAACAGATGAGGTTGGCCTGTACATTTTTGTGCTATACGTGTCCATTCACATTTCCACTTTCCTATCACATTGGAAACAGTAGAACCAGGGATGTTTAGGAGTGTGGAAATCTTGCTCGCAGACGTATGACACAAGTGACACCCAATCACCTGACTACATTCGAATTCTGTGAGTTCCTTGGAGTGCCCCATTCTGCTCCCTCACAATGTCTAATGACTACTGATGTCACTGATATAGAGCACATGGTGATAGGTGGCAGCACAATGCACCTAATATGAAAAGTGTCTGTTTTGGGAGGTGTCTGGATACTTTTGATCACATAGTGTAGGTATTGCCTCCATAACTGTACAGGGAGCAAGATTAACCATTATTTCTTTAAAAAGCAAAAATTCAGTCGGTGATGACAACATCTCCAGCAAACTGCTAGAAGCCTGCTGCAATCAGTTAAGTGAAGTCCTAGATCATATATTCAAATGCCTCTCTGAAACAAGGTATCTTCCCTGACAGGATGAAGTAGGCTATTGTAAAGCCCCTCTACAAAAAAGGTGATGCCTCAGATGTTCATCCTAACTCTCGTTTGACTATATTTTCTAAAAGTCCTCAAAAAATTAATACATGGTAGGATAGTCATTCACCTAGAAAACTTTGGAATAATTGTTAACAGCCAGTCTGGATTCACAGAAGGCATCTCCACAACCAAAGCTATATTTTCATTTACCAATAACATTTTGGAATGTCTTGACAAGAAGACATTGCCTGTGGGCATATTTTGTGATCAGTCAAAGGCCTTCAACTGTGTCAGTCTTAGAATACATATAGAGAAAGCATGCTACTTTGGGCTCCAAGGACAAATGGGCAACTGGGTCAAATCCTATCTACAGGGCAGACAACAGAAAATAGTGTTAGATGATAACACTGCGCAGGTAGGAGGGGTAGATTCAGACTGGGGAACGATAAATTATGGAGTTCCACAAGATTCTGTCTTTGGTCCCCTGTTATTTCTCATTTATATCAATGACCGGTCTTTGTCCTCAAACAAAGCAAGCAACTTTACAATGTTTGCAGATGGCACAAATATTGTGGTAGACAATGACATCCCTTGACCTAGAATTAAGTGCCAACCGATGACTTGAGGACATTCTAAATTGGTTCACAGTAAATTTTCTATCAATAAATCTCAGCAGAATCAGTTACACTCATTTCAATTCTACACACAAAAGCCCACAGGAGATAAATGTTGCATATGAGAACCAGCAGATACAGAGGGTAGGTTGTTTGAAATTTGTGGGCATAAATACAGATAACAGGCGTAATGGGGAACATAAAATCCACCAAACCCTGAGAAGGATTAGTTCAGCAACATTTGCCATCTGGATAATCACCATAACTGGAGACATCAATGGACTCAGGGTGTTTGTCGATCCTCCTAACCAACACGTTTGAGGTGCTGTCCTTCACTGAAACTTAAACTGAGCCAGTAGGTGTCACTTCACCTGTTCTGGGGAAATCTGTTTTGTCCAGTGTCAAGAGAAGGCAGATGCAAAAGACTAAGTGTTTGTTTATTGTTGGCAGTTCAAATGCACGGTGAACGATGGTATTGCTTAGGGAATTGGCATGAAGGGACATGAAAGGACTCCAGGTGCACTCAGTGTGTGTGCATCAGGGGGCCTCATCCAACATGTTGAAGAGGCTGTTCCAGCAGCCATTGAAGGAACAGACTGCAAGCAACTGCAGATTATGGCTCATTTTGGAACAAATGATGCCTTTATGCTGGGTTCCAAGGTCATCCTTAGGTCATTCCAGCAAATGGCAGAGAAGAATGAGAAGACAAGCCTTGTGCATGGAGTTTCAACAGATCTCACAATTTTCAGCATTTTCCCCAGAACTGATTGTGGCCCTTTGGATCTGAGTCAAGTGGAAGAACTGAACCAGAGACTTCAACAGTTCTGTGAGAAGCCAGGCTGTGACTTTCTGGACTTGGCCCATGGGTTTGAGAACTTAGGCTCCTCCTAAATGCATCAGGTGTGCACTACACATCAGAGGCCGCTACTCCAGTAGCTGACTGTGTGAGGGTGTACACAATGGTTATTTAGATTAGGCAGCTCTCCATACAATCCAGATAACGATAGCTGCAGGAAACCCATAAGTATCAATGTAAGATTGAAAGAAATGCCTCCCACAAGTGAGAGGATTAAAATTCTAATGGTTAAATACTGAAGCATTGGCAGCAAAATGTCAGAGTTTGAAGCGCTCCTGAAAAGCAGTGAAGCTTACATAATATAACATACAGAAAGTTGGTTGAAACCTGTAATTGATAGCACTGAGATGACTGGGGAAAATTTGTGTGTTTATTGAAATGATAGGGAAATGGAGGTCATGTATTTGTCACCGTGGGCAAGAAACTCAAACCCACCTAGATAGAAATTGAGGCTGCATGTGAGATTGTTCGGACAAGACTCAGCATCACCGATGAGCATAAAATGACAATTGGATCCTTCTGTCACCCACCAGACTCGTCTCCCACTGTAACCAAAAACTTTAGAGAATACCTCAGTTTGCTTGTACGTAACTTCCCCAATCATACTGTAATCATCATTGGACACTTTAATCATCCCACAATTAATTTGAAAAATTACAGTTTTGTTTATGGTGAGCATGATAAGCCATCCTGTGAAACATTACTAAATGCCTTTTCTGAATACTGCCCAGAGCAGATAGTTAGGAACCCCACCCATTATGGAAATATATGGGATCTAATAGCAACAAATAGACCTAACCTCTTTGAGGATGTTCACATTGAAATTGGTGTTAGTGACCATGACACAGTTGTCAACAATAAGGAGAACTAAAACAAGCATAAAGATATTTATGTTCAGTAAACTAGATAAAAAATCAGTAGTGTCATATTTCAATGAGAAACTTGAAACTTACAGTACAGGGCAGGGGCATGCAGAGGAACTACGTCTCAAATTTAAAAGAACAGTTGACCATGCAATGGATAGATATGTACCCAGTATAATAGTTCATAATGGGAGAGAACCTTCATGATATACAGTCACCGTAAAGGAATTTCTAAAGAAACTGAGATTACTGCATAATAGGTGTAAAGCAAAGCATAGGGCTATAGAGAGAGATGGAACATGTTTGTCTGTCAAAAGAGTAATGCATGATGCCTTCAATGCCTACCCTAGTAGAATGTTGTCAAATGATATTTTACAAAGCCCAAAGAAATTCTGGTTGTATGTGAAGGCTGTTAGTGGATCCAAAGTTAGTGTCCAGTCCCTGTTGAATGATGCAGTAACTGAAATTTTTATTAGAAATGAAAAGCTAAAATCCTTTATCTACAAAGGAAATGTTCCTTTACAAAAGAAAGCCCAGGAGTACTGTCCCAATTTAATACCCGCACCACTGAAAAGATGAGTGAAGTAAGTGTTAGCGTTAGTGGTGTTGAGAAACAGCTGAAGTCATTAAAATTGAAAAAATATCCTGGGCGTGATGGAATCCCTATCACATTCTATAGTAAATTTGCAGCTGAGTTAGCCCCTCTTCTAACTATAACCTGTTGTAAATGCCTCAAACAAAAAACTGTGCCCAGTTCTTGGGAAAAAGTGCAGGTCACACCCCTCTACAAAAGGATAGTAGAACTGATCCACAAAACTACTGTTCAGTAACCTGACATCAATTTGTTGTAGAATCTTAGAACATTTCTGAGTTCAAACATAAAGAGGTACCTTGAACAGAATGACCTTCTCAATGCCAAGTACAATGGAGTCTGAAAACATCGGTCATGTGAAACCCAACTTGCGTTTTTCTCACATGGTATATTGGAAGTTTTGGATCAAGGCAACAGGTAGATGCAGTATTTACTGATTTCTGAAGATCATTTGACTTAATGCCACACCTATGCTTATTGTCAGAAGTATGATTATATGGGGTATCAAGTGAAATTTGTGACTGGATTGAGGACTTTGTGTCCTCTCTACCAAAGCCTGTTATCATGGATGGAGAGTCATTGTAAGATGTAGAAATAACTTTGGGCATGCCCCAGGGAAGTGTGTTGGGACCCCTGCTGTTCATTTTATATATATTAATGGCCTTGCAGAAACCTCAGACTTTTTGGAATTGATGCAGTTATCTATAATGAACTACTGTCTGAAAGAAACTACATAAATTTTAGTCAGGTTTTGATAATTGGTGCAAATATTGGCTACTTGCTTTAAATGTTCAGAAATGTTAAACTGTGCACTTCACAAAGTGAAAAAAATGTTGTATTCCATGACCTTAATATCTATGAGTCACTGTTGGAATCGGCCAACTCATCCAAATACTTGAGTGTAACACTTTGTAGGGATATGAAATGAAATGATCACATAGGCTTAGTCCTGAGTAAGCATGTGGTAGACTTCGTGTTATTAGTAGAATGCTAGGGAAGTGCAATCAGTCTATAAAGGAGGTTGCTTACAAATCACTCGTGCGACTGCTTATAGAATATTGCTCGAGTGCATGGGACCCGTAGTGCATAGGACTAACAGGCGACATTGAACATAACACAGAGAAGGGCCGCACAAATGGTCACATGTTTGTTTGTTCTGTGTGAGAGCATTACAGAGATTCTGAAGGAACTGAACTGAAAGACTCTTTAAGATGGATGTAAGCTACACCGAGTAAATCTATTAGCAATGTTTCAAGAACCAACTTCAAATGATTACTGTAGGAATATACTACAACCCCCTACATATCTCTCACATAGGGATCGTGAGGATAAGATTAGAATATTTACTGCACGCACAGAGGCATTCAGACAATCATTCTTCCTGCATTACGTAGGTGAATGGAATGGGAAGAAATCCTAATAACAGGTACAGTGGGATGTACCTTCTGCCATGCATTTCACTGTTGTCTGCAAATGTAGATATATATGAAAGGTGGGCATGTAAATATGCTAGTTGACAAAAAGTCAACCAGCTGGAAGGGGTGGAGGAAACGAAATGAAACTTCGCAATTTTTGAGAGAATTTGTGGTGGTGTTTCAACAGCTACAAATCAAGTCAAACTTACAAAGAACATGGCATATAAGCTGACTTATCAGTGTGACATTGCACCTCTTCTGGCCTGGTTACATGCACTGTAGCTAACCCATAACTGTTGTAACTGGTCTTGATATCCTGGATACTGGCAATAGAGCGGAGCTGATTTCTGAGTTGGTCCCACATGTTCTATAGGGGCCACATCTGGGAGTCTTACTGGCCATGTGAATACCTCAACATCACACAGTACATAGAGACATGTGCCATGTCAAGATGAGCATTGTCTTGTTGAAGAATGAAATCATGGTACTGTTGCTTTTAGAGGTAATACATGAGGATGCAGGATACATGTGACGCACCATTGTACCGTCAGAGTTCCTTGAATCACTGCCAGCCATAGCCTTAAGTCATACCCAATGTCTTCCCACACCACAGTGTCAGGAGTAGCAACACTGTGCTTCTGCAAGACATTGGAAGAAAGAACTGTTGTCCAGGTTGCTGCCATACTCGCTGACAATGGTCATCAGGGGAAATACAGAACCGCAATTCATCGCTGAACACAATGTAGTGCCATTCGTCAGCATTCCGTGTTTCACAATTGCAGCACCATTCTAAATGCTGCTTTTTGTGTTACTGTGTTAATGGCAGCATACAGTGGGATGGTAATTTCGTAGTCCAGGTGCTGCTAGTCTCTGACCAGTTGTGCAGGATGACACAGACTGTTACAAGATGTCCATTACTTGTTCTCAGAAGGCAGGCACAGATGTGAAGTGATTATGAGGGCATTATGATGTGCTGGTGCCAAAATACAGTAATCCTCCTTTGTGATGGTCAGATATGGTTGACTAGAACCTTGATGACGAATATGCCTGCCCTCATACTCCCATGCAGTCCTACATCGGGCCAATCTTACAACTCAATGCTCCACAAATCTGGAAGGTGAACAATTCCTCACCTGGCCAAATGGAGACCAACAGCAAGGCCCATTTCAAACTCTTGTCGGGTGCTGATAACACTATCTCACATGATTATGCAGCATCTCTGTATTTTTGACAGTGATCATTCACATCTGATGCTGTTTGTGTCCCTTATGTATCCTATGACCCCTGGTAACAACATTGAAAATAGTGCACTCTGGTGACCATTCTACTTGACACGAGAACTGTATCTCATGTATATACATCTGCCTATGGTATGTACATATGTACAAAGTTACATTGACATCTGACTATGATTTCTGAGTTTTTCACTTCAATTGTCAGGTATCTTATTTGCTGTTAGTACCACTGTACTGAATGGTCATTATGTAGGTGGTTGACTGTTTCTTTGAAATATCTTTTATGCATATGGTGTTTTATGTTTCCCAGAAAAATCTTGCTGATTTAGAAGAAGAAAAACTGAGAATCCATGAGCATCTGAACAGGAAAGACACAAATTGTTATGGAGAAGAGAAAGCAACGGAAAAGTTACATGAAGATTTACAAGATATTGAGGAAGAGACAAGATGCCTGTTGGAGGAAAAGACTGAAATTGAAATAAGGTTAGTCAATAAGATAACCTGCATGATTATGTGCAAATCTGTTTACATGGTGATGCTTTGAGGTATTCCTGATAGCCAGCCATAAAAGGTAGGTGTTTTGTGTGTGTGTGTGTGTGTGTGTGTGTGTGTGTGTGTGTGTGTGTGTGTGTGTGTG
This sequence comes from Schistocerca piceifrons, assembly GCF_021461385.2. Classification (NCBI taxonomy): domain Eukaryota; kingdom Metazoa; phylum Arthropoda; class Insecta; order Orthoptera; family Acrididae; genus Schistocerca; species Schistocerca piceifrons. Next base: position 400,723,380 of record NC_060138.1, on the reverse strand, counting down.
TGTTTTGTGAAGTAATTGTGAGCACAATTTGTCTTTATTCATTATTTAATATTTTTTCTGTAACATCCATTATTAAATTTGCTTAATATAATTTTATTTTCGACTTTGTGCAGCATTGTTGGATGATATTTACTCTTGTTATCTACCTTGCTTGTTTTACCAGTATTTAGGAGTGCCCAGTTTTTCATCAGGAATGATGCTCATTTGTACCTTTGCGGAGTGATATTTTGCTTTTTAAAATTGTTGGCAAATACTAAGTAGGATAACACAATGCAGACTTCAAAGAAATTCAGATTGTTAATAACAGGGTGTCTACGACCCGGAACAACCGGTAAATCCGGGAATAACCCGGGAATTTTTTCATCCGGGTGAAAACGGGGCATTTTTTAGAATTCCGGGAATTTCTTGTTGATTAAGTTTTCAGTTAATTTTTTTGTAATTTTGACTGGTAAGAACCAGTACTCTTAACTAAGGGATATTACTGTATCCCACTACTGCAGAATAATACTGCAGCATTAAAACATGAACGAGAGAAAAAACAAAAATAAAACTTAAATTGCAAAGTAAATGCACCATATAAAATAACAAAGTGCTCGTACAAGCGTCTGCCAACAGCAGAATGTGTCAAAGGCTTTTTAGTACTATTTCCCGCTTCTGGCTACAGAAATGTGGCTGTTAGCTGTAGCAGCAACCAGGCACATGGTACCCGGAAAAATTTTACTGGCGCGCCCAAGCTGCCAGATTCACACTTGTGCAGCAGGCCCGGATCTAGTGGGGGGTGAGGGCAAACCGGGGTATCAGAACCGGCTGGCAATTTGGGGGGGGGGGGGGGGGATTTATATTCTTGAGGAAAAAATCCTTGTTTCACAAAGCACCTAGCATCCAGCGCACGTCGGTCTATCGACGCACTTCTGCTGGCTAGAACACATTCTAAGTTGATTTCTGAATGAATTATAAGTTGATTTTTGAATGCGTGCATATTGCATGTGATGCCTCTGCCAGGGGAATTGTCGTCACATCTAGAAACAAACTTTCCTACAGACAAAACAGGACGAGGCTTTACGAGCTGAGCGAAATAAAACCGAACTGGAGAATGCCAAGCGCTGCTTGTTTATGTGGTTGATTCGGTTTGCAAATATTCAGGGTTGTTATAATTACTAGGGAAATCCATAGATTCAGACTACCAGAGTGGAAATAAACGACTAACAGGAATAACAGGTAAGAAAGATTACGTATTATCTTCTCGGTGTATCCAGGAAAGTGAAATTTTGACAGAAAAATTTTTGGCCAGGTTGCTACACTAGACAGAGCCGGTTGCAGTCCCCGGCTAGCAGCCGTTGAAGTGCCATTCTGGAAGTAGCGCGGGAAACACATTGTACGAACTCGTCATAATGACTAACCGGAGAATAATCTGTGGATAACTAAACTGGTGATTGTGGCAGGGGTAGTAAAGTTAACCGGAGAATGAGTTTTGACAGTGGTAGGAATAGTTACAGAATTAGTGATGATAAGACTGTTTGTTGGAACGAGGAAGGAGAAGAAACGGGGACATCACACAAATTATGGAAGAATATGACAATTCCAAATTTATACAAAAATTTCATTCTATTTTTCGATCTCATGCATGAAGTGGAGTGCATGAATGAAATGTGAAACTACTATTTCCTAACGTAAAGCTTTTTGCTTGTAGTAGGCCAAATAGGTATTTCGTATTGGTACTTCGTGAATTATTTTGTTATATTATAAAAATGATCATTATTGCCAAAACAGTGTCGCGTATTTGGTGTGTGTTACAATTGCTGCAATATTAGAAAGGCCTATTTTGTTTTATCTGGCACATAGTGACAAAATAGACCTAATGAGATCGAGAAACCACACCAGTCTTGGGTACTATATTAACAGCTTTTTCAGTATTAGACGACGACAGTTCCATTTTTCACGTAGCAAAATGTTTGACGAACTTTGATAAGGTAATAGTTCTTTCGCAGAAAGGAAAGAACACCACGTAAAGGTGTATAAAGCTGTAGCAAGATTATAGAGAAAAATCGCTAGGAGCTAAGGATTGAAGAAATGAGTACTGTCTTGCCTGTCTCCTGTCTTTACTGATTTTAGGTGTCCTATATTTAATTTTATGTTACGCAGAAGAGCAGTCATTAGTTAACAGGCAATAAAGAGTCCAGATTTTCTGAAGAGTACTTGTTCTCCCGGTTACAAATAATCCTATCCAATACTAATTGCGAGGGGTTGGGCAGAATGTCAAACCGGGCGACTGGGAGCAGGATAGGCACTACAGGACAAATTAATTTCCACTGTCCTGAAATAGTTTGATGGCATCCTTTACAAAATATACACGTTTGAGTTCCACAGAGCGAAATATAGTGATGTGCGCTATAAGAATGTTGTTTGAAAAGGCGTGTCACTGCACTGCGCACGTAAGACCAAATAGCGTGTCTTACATTTCCTCGAAGATATATGTTTTATGTATAAGACTCTTCAGAAAGATGTGCATTACAAAATGACCTTATTTTTGAAATTTTTTTTTTTTTTTTTTCCGTTCTGATGCGTAGAGCAGTCTGAGTTATTGCTGGAGGGGTGGGGGAGGGGGGGGGGGGGGGGCGAAGGGTGTAGTCTCCACGTGACCCATGTTTACATTTAGTGATTTTTCTGTTTCCTCTTCGTTTACTGCTCTCACGTCAAATGAAAACAAGACGGATTTCTGTGGCTGGGAGCTATCAAGTGAATTAAAATATATTCACATAATTACGGAAGACTAAAATATGTTACTAGTTTCAGATTTTCTTTTATTTCCACCTTTCTGACAGTCAAGCATTAATCGCCTTGCAGAACAATAAAGTTATTTTTGTCGATTTGCTAAAGAAATTTGGCTTTTATTAGGGTTTCCTGCTGAGGCAGTGACTTTATTTGAAACAAAGTGTTTAATTCCACACTATTGGCTAGTTTCAACTGCTCGCTGCGTTTCAAGTGCATGTTTTCATCTTCTAGCACGTATGGCATTATGCCATAACAAAGAACCAAACATGAGATAATACAGTACTGGTACTCGAAGAAAATTTATGTCCCGAAAACCAAAATGAAAAGTTTCATATCAGGTCGAGGCCTACGTCATTCGGAATCTGGACATACGAATGTGCACTGTAAGGCGAACTGTGCATTTTAGTATGGTTCACAAAATTCCGACGCTCTTGGAGTGTCTGATGTCTTGTTTCTTTTATGACAAGATGTAAGATCTTTAAATGTTTTATACGTACGAGCATACAGGCTTCCTACGTCACTATAGCTGCGCAAGCACGGTGACACCTCTTACCTGGCGCTGTCTGGCAACTGCTGAAATGAATCTATTTCTAACAAGTCGCGGGAAAATATTACGAATTGTTGTTTGAAAAGCGTTATTTTCAAAGTAAATTTCCTTTTACGCAAGATGAACTATGTGCGAGAATGTACAATGAATTTCCTAAATCTCTTTAAAAATCAACTCTTTGTTGACAAGCCATTTAGAAGAATTTCTAGCCCAGAAGGTCAGAGTTTTATGTCTGTATTAAAAATTTTACTGGCGTATTTGTGTGATGTATCTTAAAGTGTAACATGCGCTAAACAAATAAACATTACATGTGAAAGCTTAGCTTCTCTTGTAGCTTATTGCTCTTCAAGACAAATATTATATGCGAAAGCTTTGCTTTTCTTGTAGCAACGCTATGTATATTAATTTAAACCATTAAATTTTCCTGTTGGTGGAATTTGAATTTATTATTGTGCTTTCACCAGAGATAACCATAATCTTAGCTAAGGCAGCAAAGTGTTTTAGTTGCAAAATATTTCTTTCTCACTTGCATGTTAGTGTGTCGTCTTCTAGTTAGGGAGTGGTTTCCTCTTCCATCCCCTTCCTTCTGTTCAGGTGCTATGGCTAACATGCTGTTAGCAGGAAACGCATTGTCTGCCTCACTTAACAGCATATTTACCTGGTTGTCGTATGTCCTCCAGCTTTCCTACACTAGTAGGTTATAATTACCACTATGCAGTCTGCAGAGAGAAAGGTTTCAGCTATAGAAACATATGCATATGGAAACAGAGTCGAAATTGGTTCTCCTGTCAGAGAAGCAAGAAAAGAAAATAAAGAATGGGTTTGCTAGGATCCAAGAAAGAAAGGTGATAGAGCCCCAAAGACAGAGTCCCATAGTTCCCCCGTCACAGGATCCCCTCCCTCATGGGTTCTCCACTGAGACGCTGAAGGATGAGTGGTTGACATATTCGTACATAATGGACTTGTCTTGGCTTCACCTACACAGGCCCCAAAAATTGATCCTAACATACCCCCATGATAAGCATGAAGGTAGGAAGCAACAACACATTCATAAATCATTAAGTAGTTGCCATTACTAACATGTCCATCCATTATCACTATCTCTACAAGCTGCTATGGCCTATGGTAGGTAACCTCCCTTATAGAAAGTATATAATTGTTCCTTATACATAACATATGAAACACACCATCTATATTTGTCAATGTCTTATACTGTAGCTGTAATGCGATTTGTTTCTATTACCCCAGCCATTTCTTTTATTTACAAGAGAACTATGGTAAGACCCTTTGTAATAGCACATTGGCAATACCAATGTTGTTCTGCCACTAAAATTAAGATAGGACCATAGAAGATAGATTTGAGTTAAAGACAACAGACAGAAAGAGTAGAAGAAACTGTTCCAGGGAAAATGAAATTTGAAATAATGAAACTATTAACTTGGACATTTGATAGCCATCATCTCTCCAAATTTGCAAAGAACACAGATTCTCCTGGGGATATAAAACTATTTAACATCTCAATATCATATTTCTTCACTTGAACTTGTAACTTATTATATTACTAACATATTATAGTGTAATATACAATAATAACTCCACGACACACGTCTTTGCTACCGCAGTTGAGGTAACACTATGGCTGCTATTCCAGTTATAATGTGTAACTGGCTTATCATAGCAGCTAATCTGTAACAGTTGAATGAATGACTGACCTTTTTTTATTACTCAAGCAAAATATTAGCATTGCTCTCTCTAAGATTAAATAATTGCTTACAAAAGGCCGCCATTTTACCTCCGGTAACTAATTATAACGAAACAAATATAAAGAAAATATTTCTGTAACCCTCAAGAAATAAATATGTTACACACATTAGTGTACCAGGCTGATATTATGTCAGTAATAATCAGTGATGTACCCTAGATTAATTACTACACACTCCTCCCAGATGGGAGAGAAGGTGCATCATAAATCGTTCCCCCCTACATATCTGTAAAATAATACTCTTTTTCATTGCAGCTGCAAATCGTAGTAAGTATGATATCGTGCACAGTCCACTACCAATAAACTTTCCTCCTTCAGCAGTCGATAATTGACATAATACATTATGTGAAACACATTCATAACTTAATGCTCTACTCATTAATTTTTATATAGTTATTACTATAATGCTTAAACACAAGAAACATGTTAAAGTCTCTACTGGTACTCTGACTTCCCTGACACACAAACAGCATTCAAAACTTAATTCCTCCTCTGAATATTCTTTACCTTTTAAATATTTTTTATAATCAGGTTTACGATCATCATATACTCTCATGTATTCACTTTGACACAGAAATTCTTTTTGGTTTTCTGCTACACTGCACATAAAATTACATGTACCAGTGGTAGATGCAACTTTTTTTCTGTGCTTTCTGTTCAATTTGTTCCTGTAGATGGTCCTCCAACCTAGTCAAAATGTTTGGGTGACTAATTACTTCACCAAATTCTCTACTTTGTTCTAATGCCTGTACTTGGCCTTGTGTATCTGAGATTTCACTATGTATACTTTCTAATTCATGATTTGACAATTCCTCTAACTGTTGCTTCTTCTTGTTTATCTTTTTTAACAGTTCTTGAACCTCCTTCCTTCCTAACTCACTCTGTTTTTCTATATCAACTCCTTTGCTAACTTCCATAAGATCTTCTCTATAATACAGGTTTTATCTGCCTCTGTAGCTAACTCCCCCTCCCTGTCCTTTTAAATCTGGCAGCACTAGTCCTTGAGTCTTAGTGCTATTTTTTAATTCTTCCTTTTAAGTCTTAACGAGGGCCATTAATGCCTCCATTTTCTTAGTCCAAACTGGTATACAACTTTAACAATAATAGCGATGTTCTCATCTGTATTTAAACAATGTCACTAGATTCTGGTTCAACTACTCAAACCCAGCGCGGTGAGTCTGTTCTACTCTTTACAGAATAAATTCCTGATAAAAAAATTATATTCACGCTGTTTACAGCTCATCTAATCAGACCTACTGCTGGCTGCCTCTGCTTCATACATAGGTGAATGAACACAGCAATGAGCGACGGTGTAGTTGTTGTATCATCAGTGTTGCTTATACTGTTGTTATAAACACAGAGATCAGCTTACATTAGATAAGAGTCACATGGCATTGTGTGAAGCTGAATTTTTGAAGGCTGCAATATATTGTTGTCACTGGATCACCTGAGTTATAAATATTAAAATCTCATGTAGTTGAGTAGTATATAGCCATGGCTAGCATATATATCTAGTGTGTAGAAGGACATAGGTTTAAATTTCACAAAATGCGATGAAATTTTTTTATTTCAAAATCTAATCAAAAAGGCTTCGATTATTATTTTTATTCAGTTGCTTGATTTAAAATGTGTGTTGTGTTTTTTTTAAATTTGTGAAACTTTTCTACACCATTTCCATCATTATATTGACTTTTTTATTTGGTGTTCTTTTTCTTACTGTCATTCATTTTTTGTTTGGAATCTGCCAGTGCTGCCTGTATCTCACAGTCAAGTGCCAACCAGGACTGCTCATCAGTTGGTAACATGGCAGTTTGTATAGCCAGTGTGAGAATAGTTTGAGGTGTGGTAACCAGTGACAGTGAGAAATTACAGTTTGCTTTTAGCACTAAAAGTGAAAATTTTCTGTCTTGAGTTTGCTCACAGAGATTAGCTTGAATCATCATGAACAAAGCAATCATGATTTTAGTTCTGCTGCAGATTGTTCAGATATTTTCTGGGATACATTGCACATCATGAGATTGTTGTTAGGGTAGGACTTGACTTTAAATTCAAGACTTTGACATGCATTGTTTGCTGCTATTCAGTCATGGTCAGTAAAAATCAGCTGCTGACAGAGCATATCTTATTTCCATCATACCTCACTGTGGCTGCTTCCAACATTCGTCTGTGTTACACATTAACAGTATTTGTGAAATGACCTGCCATGTTTGTGTGCCACCTATAACTGAGTCTAGCCGGCAACTGATTGGTAGCACTGTAGCTGCAAGGCACAGACGTCAACTGACAAGTTATTTTAATCAAACTGTAGGGTGCTAAAATGGAGTGTTGTGGGTGTGGTTTTGGTTATGGTGTGTTCCACTCGAGGGGCTATCTGTCATGTGGTTGAGATACATGTCAACTTTATAATTACCTTGCAGTTGCCTTTTGTGAAGTTACAAAAATGTAGTGGGCTTGCTGTGCAATGCCACTAGACTGTGCTGTGGGACTTCTTCACCTTATGTAGATGGGGCTGGTGCTGAGAGAACTTTGATCTGTTGAGGCTAGTAAATTATGTAAATGGTTTTGCAGTAACTCTTCTGTATTTTACACACAGTGTTTCCATGTACAGCTCCCATTACAATTGTGGGTGAAAAAATCTCTCTTAACTAGTAGCTCCAAACAGATTACAACATGTGTTGATCTTCTGATTTGACATTTCAGAACAGAATGACAGTCCTCATTTATGATCTTCAGTTGTTTGGGTGTTGACATTGTTGCCCACACCCTTTGCTCCATGGCTTCCAAGACACTGTCAAGCCATGACACCAAAGCATAAGTGGGTCTCCACAGCAGGTGGAGAAGCACACTTGCCATTGCGCCTTGTAAGAAAAATGCTGATTTTTGTTCCACAGATGTGAAGAAGATGGATTTTGTGCAACACATTCTTGTATATTATTAATAACACGTACATCAGTTGCTTATACTAAGAAACTTGTCCATAGAACAGGAGTAGTTGACCACTAACAAATATTTTATAGTCTTCTCTAAAACTGAACTTTATTAGTCACAATTTTTGTGTGGTTGCAGGTATATTATTGGAAACATGTTTCTGAATAATTGATACCTTTGTGGACTGAAGTGACTGACTAAATCTTTATGCAGATCATTCTTATCTCTAGTCTATCATTCTATGAACTGAACCATTGGTTTTGAAAGGAGAAGTATTATTTATGACAAATTTTGTTAATTAATAAATGTATCATTCAGTTTGAATTTACATAAACATAAACAACATGACAACATGAAGTGTAATTGATGCATCACAAATATAGTAATTACATTGATTATTTTTACAGGTATCAAGAAAATGAATTACGAGCAAAGTTATTGGAGGAAGAAAAACAGCTAATTTCAGAAGAATCGTCAAAACTTCTATCCTCACTGAATGTATGTTTCCAGCTGGACACTATGTATGTTATTCAGGATCTTATAGAACGGGCATGTGTTACTACCATACTAAGCAAAATTTAAACGTGTATTTTATAATCATATTCCTGTATGAATGCTCAAGCTTCTTTTGGTGTCTTTCAAAAGGTTGATCTTTTATTTATAAGGTTTACAACTTAATCAGATTAAACTTTTTCAAAGTTATCACTTTCACCACTTACCTTTCTAGAATAAATTGTGGCATTTTATAGAAAAAAGTAACAGATATACAAAATTTTCTTTAATAGTTATTGACTGTGAATATAATGTGGCTGTAGGGGGGACCTACCTGACAGAATTTACGACCCTTCAGCAGAGATATGTAGAACTATAGTTGAAACTTACATCACTTCTGTGAAAAAAAAATGAAATAGTAAACTTTTCCATGAAATAATATAGACATACCACAGGAAATCTAAACTATTAGCCTGTGACGTGTTCAAAAAGAACTTAACATGTTCATAATATTTAATTTACATTGAATATTGAAACCTTCCAGTATTATGGGTCCAGTTTGCTAACTGTGCAGTTGTATCTAAATGTGAGGGCTTTAATTCATATAAATGATACTTTGATCCTTATTAATAAACTTGGCTATCATGTCTGACAAGTTATAGTCAATTAGCTCTTACATTTATTCATGCATCTCCACCTGTGATTCACACCATGAAATGAATGTATTAGTACTGTGCAATGAGTCATGGTTCATGTTTAAGCAGGTAAGTAGAATTATTTCAAATAACTTATTGATTAGCGCCTTTGTACCATGAGGCTATAAAAATGTGGGCGATCGAGATGCTGGTTGAGGTGCAGGAGCAGCTGACAGAATGTCTAGAGGCTGATTATCCCAGTGAAGGCATGAGACAGGGAGGTAAATCTGGTGCCTTTTAGCGTAACTAGCTGTTGAGGAGCTTAGCGGTGACCTAAGTACCCATCAGTGACGGTATGCAGCTGTGGTGTCACATGGACGTCTGATCATGCAGATGCAAATAGATGCCAGCAACACAGTAATGCTGTGGTTTGTGCCTCCAGATGCTGTGGTGGCTGCATGAGGCTTGATGGTAAACAACCCAGCGAACCTTCTGTTTACAAACAACCTCCTGAGGTAAAGCAGGGTTTGTACCTGACCTGCGAAGCACACCCTTGATGGTAGTGGCCACATATGCAGGGGCCCAGTCCTGTATACACTACACTCCTTTCCAAAGAGAGACAGTGCAACCATCATAGAGAAGTGCAGTACGCAAGTGAGGAGACACCGAGCAGCCACCACAGCAGATTGGAATGAAACAACAGGACATCAGTCAACGGGGGTAAACAAGTGACTGAGAAGCAACCACATCTTGCCAAGAATTGTAACACAACCAAAACATTTTGCAGAAAAGACTCAAAAGCTCAGCACGGGTTGCATGAATATGTGGAACCGAACCAGTGAAAGATTGAAGAGAGAGAGAGAGAGAGAGAGAGAGAGAGAGAGAGAGAGAGAGAGATCCTCCTGACAAAAGGACAAAAGCGAATGGCCACTATCTGCTGTAGGTGATGACAGTGAAAGCCAGGAGTAGGCAGGACTGGTGGCAGAGTTTTCAAGAAGTCACGTGCCGAAGCCTGGTGGAACACACGACACTATCGGTGTCATCAGAGGAGACGGTCAGGCCGGCCACAGGACAGCTGTGATCGTGGTGGCAACAACATATCCAGCCTTGGGAGGGTCAACCGCAGCAGGGCTGGCCATGACTGCAGAAGTGACTACATAGATGGTGGCTGTGGCATTAGCAGGCACGGTTGGTCGAGCCACCCATGACAGGGCCAGCAAGAAAGCAGGTGTCGGTGTCAACAGGGCTGGTGATGGCAGGAGGGGCAGCTGTGACTGCTGGTGGTGACTGGACTGAAGCCGAAGGGCCAACAAAAGAAGATGGTACCCAATGATGTCACATGCAAGGGCTCGGCTGATACTATAGGATTTCCTATCAGAAAACTCTGTGAATGAGAAACAGAGTGACACACAGTATGATAAAATTGCAAGAAACTTGACAGAAGGTGGCACAGCTGCCTTATTGGGTGACTGTACAATAGTACTTACATCTAGCTGTTTTCTAACCCATAAAATGTCAATTGGTGCTACCACTGGCTAATGATTTCTTCATTTTCATGTATCATAGGTGAAACAGTTGCTGATTATGGCATCTATATTGCCATATTTTGATTGTTAATGTTGTTGTGGAAGAGATTTCTTGTTGGCCATGGCCTTTTTGATCTATTAGGTATTATTATTTATTTACTGTACTTTACTATTTATTCTTATAAATTACACTTCGATCCTTATAACTAAATTTGGCTGTTGTGTCCAACAAATTATGGTCAATTGGCGGCAGTACATTTATTTGTACACTTCCATCTGTGGGTCACATCATGAAAGGGATGTTTTACGAATGTGCAGTGGGTCGTGGTTCATGTTTAAAGAGATAAGCAAAATTATTTCCAGTAACTGATTACTATAAAAGGTACAGCAGGGGCCATACCTAGCCCGCATAGAACATCTGTGAGTGCAATGCCTGGTATGCTATGGCTAGCCCTGCATATAGTACAAAAAGTCAAAACTTCATTGGTCAAATACTTTAATCAGCTAGAGAGAATGCGCAAGAAGGTGCGCGCGCGCTCTAGTATGATTAAAAAAATAGGTTAAATACATTTGAATTTTTTTTTTTTTTTTTTTTTTCAATTTTAATCTTATATATATAAAAACAAAGATGATGTGACTTACCATACGAAAGCGCTGGCAGATCGATAGAAACACAGACAGACACATACATACACACACAATTCAAGCTTTCGCAACAAACTGTTGCCTCATCAGGAAAGAGGGAAGGAGAGGGAAAGACAAAAGGAAGTGGGTTTTAAGGGAGAGGGTAAGGAGTCATTCCAATCCCGGGAGCGGAAAGACTTACCTTAGGGGGAAAAAAGGACGGGTATACACTCGCGCACACACACACACATATCCATCCACCATATATTTTTCCCGCGTGGAATGTTTCCATCCATATATATATATGATGTGACTTACCGAACGAAAGTGCTGGCAGGTCGATAGACACACAAACAAACAAACACAAACATACACACAAAATTCAAGCTTTCTCAACCAACGGTTGCTTCGTCAGGAAAGAGGGAAGGAGAGAGAAAGACGAAAGGATGTGGGTTTTAAGGGAGAGGGTAAGGAGTCATTCCAATCCCGGGAGCAGAAAGACTCACCTTAGGGGGAAAAAAGGACGGGTGAGTCTTTCTGCTCTCGGGAAAGTCACATCATCTTTGTTTTTAGATATATTTTTCCCACGTGGAATGTTTCTTATAAACAGAGGGAAACATTCCACATGGGAAAAATATATCTAAAAACAAAGATGTGAGACTTACCAAACGAAATTGCTGGCAAGTCGATAGACACACAAACATACACACGAAATTCAAGCTTTCGCAACAAATGGTTGCTTCATTAGGAAAGAGGGAAGGAGAGGGAAAGACGAAAGGATGTGGATTTTAAGGGAGAGGGTAAGTAGTTATTCCAATCCCGGGATCGGAAAGACTTACCTTAAGGGGAAAAAAGGACAGGTATACACTCGCACACACCCACATATCCATCCTTCCCTCTTTCCTGATGAAGCAACCGTTGGTTGCGAAAGCTTGAATTTTGTGTGTGTGTTTGTGTGTGTGTCTATCAACATGCCAATGCCTTCGTTTTGTAAGTTACATCAACAAAGATGATGTGACTTACCATACGAAAGCGCTGGCACGTCGATAGACACACATACAAACACAAACATACACACAAAATTCAAGTTTTCGCTACCAACGGAAAGACGAATGGATGTGGGTTTTAAGGGAGAGGGTAAGGAGTCATTCCAATCCCGGGAGTGGAAAGACTTACCTTAGTGGGAAAAGAGGACAGGTGTACACTCGCACACACACACACATATCCATCCGCACATACACATACACAGACACAAGCAGACATTTGCTTACCTTGGGGGGGGGGGGGGGGGAGACTTACTTTTGGGGGGGGGGGGAGAGACTTACCTTTTGGGGGGGGGGGAGACTTACCTTGGGGGGGAGTAAGATAAGTCTTTCCGCTCCCGGGATTGGAATGACTCCTTACCCTCTCCCTTAAAACCCACATCCTTTCATCTTTCCTCTCCTTCCCTCTTTCCTGATGAAGCAACCGTGGGTTGTGAAAGCTTGAAATTTGTGCGTGTGTTTGTGTTTGTTATTGTCTATATCAACGTACCGTCGCTTTCGTTTGGTAAGTTACGGAATCTTTGTTTTTAGATATATATATTGTGTTTCATACTAGAATGTCGTGTTCCCAGTTTGGCACAGCTTTGCCGCAGGAAACACGAAAGCGGTCGAAGACGTCCGTCTTCTGGTCGGCTCCTGATCGTTGTCAGAAGGAGGCTAGTTTTTGGATTACGTAAAAGCTTCTATTATTTGGAAAAGAACAACCCGGATTTCTTTACGTAGTCAGTATGAAATTTATAATCACCTAAGGGACCTTTAACAATGAACAATGGAAAAAAATTGCATTTGCAAATGAAATCATTAATAAATGGGGCAGCTATGAGTTGTATAGAAGACAAGGTGCGGCCTTCTGTCTACGACTAGGATGGCGCAGTATTCTCTGCTGTAGTAAAAGGCTGTTTGATGTTTACAAAAATAATATGACATGGAGGTAAAATAAAGGAAAAGAATAGAATAAGAAATCTTGTAAACACTAAGTATATTCTAATAATTCTCACAAGCAATTAGGGCTTATTTATAAACTGTATAACTTACATAAGTACTTTTCTAACTGTATGGTGCAATCAGATTTCAGCCTGTCCTGTACTAGTATCTTGGTTCACGTTTTTATCACAAATTACAGTCATTACTTTTCTCCTTCCTTCGAGGTAATTCTTGAATCGTTCAACACTTTCATAACAATAACTTTCCGATTTACAGTATCGAACATAAATTACTTGAATTTTGTAAATTAATAACTGTTGTCTGCACACTGGCAAAACCACTCACTTTTATGGCTTAAAGACGACCTTCTTTACGCTTTCACATTACAAGCAGAAGTACAATAAAATCTTAAGATCTACAAAAGTTTTTACTGTCATCTTTTATTTAGATCGAAGCAGAACGTTCAGTTCAGCTTCTGTTAAAATGTTTCTTTGACTGCGCAATCGATGTATTATCGGCCGCGCTAGATGCGCATCTTTACAGTTATGTAAATTATATAAAACAAATGTCTTTCAAAGAATAGGTCTCATCTCATAAGTTGATCATGTAATATACAGATAGGTGAATGCCTTTCCAAGGGTACTCACAGCTTTCATACTATGTAAATCCCAACAATATTACATCGTGCGTGCCCGCGCTCACACACACACACACACACACACACACACACACACACACACACACACACACACACACACACACACACACACCTAAGAGGGAAAATTATGGCGAATTATTCCATAATGTTTCATGAGTGAAACAAAAAGGAAAACTCATGTAGGGGAAACTAGAGCAAACTCTGTCACTACCCTCAAATACTGGTATAGTCTGTGCTGATTACCACATTTACTGCTTAGCTTCACTTATCAACATTTTCAACCTAATGCTGTGTTAGGCTTCATCACGTTGAAAAAAAGTTGTAGGCTAATATACCACAGCTAATAGCCGCTTAATAATGGGTCTGATATGGGAGGAGATGCTGGATGCTAGCCTGTGGGAGAAAAGAGAAGCTTGGAAGAGGCTCTGTATATGACTGCATAAGCAGAGAGTTTCATGAAAAAGAAGAAGAAATCTTAATGTTGTTCAGAATTTCTGTGTATCTCCTAACACTTTTTTGGATGTCATTTACAGAGTGTACTAGGAACTGGAGTTTGTTTTTATAGTACAAGCCAAAATTTTGCATGTGCTGGTAAACCATGGTTCACTATATCACTATTCTCTTGCTGTGTGGATGTCTATTTCTTTGGTATAGTTCATTTCATCTGACTGAGCATTATTTATGCACCCTCACACATTGTTACAGATGTTTAGCATATGATTTGGATGATGATGATGATGATGATGATGATGATGATGATGATGATGATGATTATGATTGGTTTGTGGGCTGCTCACCTGTGCGATCATCAGTGCTCATACGAAGTCCCAATTTTTACACAGTCCAGTATTTTTTAACCCAATCCAGTCTAGCCACTGTCACGAGTGATGGTGGTGGTGGTGGTGGTGGTGGTGGTGTTGATGATGATGATGATGATGATGAAGAAGAAATGATGAGGACAATACAAATACCCAGTCCCCGGGCAGAAAAAATCCCCAACCCGGTCGAGAATTGAACTCGGGACCCCGTGATACAGAGGCAGCAGTGCTCGCCACTGGACCACGAGCTGCGGACTTTGAAATTGTGAGGGTTTCGTTTTTTGTTTACAACTTTGCTGCGCTGTGCTTCCTCTAAATCATTCATATAATATTTTCACTCTCAAGGGTTCTGAGTGAATATTTCTTCAGATGCATAGCTCTTTTGTACATAGAACTGTCTGAGAAACCTTAATTTATGTGGGATGTGTAAAAGGGTTTATTGGTGTTGCTTCAAATTATTGACTTTTGAATACCTTAAGCTGTAGCAGTCTAAGCAGATTCAGAAGGATGTAGGTTGCAGTAGGTACTGGGAGATGAAGAAGCTTGCACAGGATAGAGTAGCATGGAGAGCTGCATCAAACCAGTCTCAGGACTGAAGACCACAACAACAACAAGCTGTAGATCAAAATAAGTCATGTTGTTATCGTAGGTGATGTTTGGTGGATCATTATGCTGAACATTTTAACTTAATATGGGTGAGATCAAGACCTCTTTTTCTTTCTTTAATGTACATGTTGCATAAAAGACTAAAGGTGTTTCCACACCACAATATATCACATATGCCATTGTTCTACCATTTCTTTTGTGATGCTAAAAATATGTGCCATGTTCCAGTGTTTTAAGAGGAAATAGATTTTTTTTGTTAATTCAATATTCTGCAAGAACAGTAAATTTCCTGTGGTACTTCATTTTGCTGCTGCCTTAAGCGAGATGAACGTGAATGTTTTAAAGTGAGACATAATTTTCAAAGAGCTTGTGTGCATTCGTACGTTTAAAGTATTAGATGAGTTATCCAATCTTGATTGGACAGCTTATAAAAATATGTTGAGCATTAATGTATTTTGCATGCTGTGTATATTTCTCCAGTCTTGATTCTGCATATTGTAGCATGTTTGCATAATAACTGATTTAATGTAATTACCCGAGTGCCATTGGTATTGGGGCCCTTGTCTGACCTCTGTATCTTGATGGATTCATAAGTTGATCATTTGCAAGCACCAGTAATTGAGAATTTTATATTTACTTTCTTGAAACATTTAATACCAAATTTTGTTGCCACATGTTGAAGTATTCTTGGTCCACCTATTGAAAGCCTTCTGAGAATCTAAAGAAAGGATAGCTAGTGGATTTTGCATCCGTTTCTACATAAGCTATGCAATCACAATAGGCAAATGAAGCATCAAAGCTGAATCTTTCAGAAACATCACAGGGTTAACAGTTGCTGATTACTTTGCCCATAATCATTTATAGGTGGGTGGCAAAACAGTGAGAGTAATCTTACCGTTTGTTTCAAAAAATATTATATACCTGCAGTGTCTGATAAAATATTCACCACTTTTCAGTCTTAGGATTATATTGTATTTTTATTGGTCTGTTGTCTACCAAAGCAGCTTATACATAATACTTTGGACAAGCCACTTTATATGTATACAGAGGTGAAAGTGATTTCTTTGCATACATATTTAAAATTACAAATAATCTGTTTCATATATTTCAGTGTTCCTCACTGTAGTAAAACCAATGATGTTGTAAATATGACTGTAAAGAACTTCCAAAGTTTTTGATCTCAGTATTTTATTTTATGTTTTTGTAAAGTTTGTTATAATGTTTAACTCCCATGTGGACAGTACCATTTCAGCATAGGGATGTGTAGATTTGGGTGATTTTTGTTTTGTCTGGTAAAGTTGTCATGAATATCACAGTTATTTTGTGATCTACTGTCCTAACATATTACATTTATTTCAAAGAATACAAGGGTTCCATAATGTTGGTACAAGGTGATGGAGGAAAACCAGAGATCTTCAGCAGAAGTTTTGCATGAGGATGATGATTCATTCTAGAACAGTTGTTGATATCTAAGTATCAGTTGTAATTTAATTTAATTTATCATTGTTAATCTCTTTATGATTTCACAATATTGTTTGGAAAATTGTATTAGTGAGTGTCTGTTTGAGTGGCATTTCTTCTTAGAGTAGTCTTCAAGGCAGTGCATATGTCTCTTCAGAATACATTAATTTCAGTGGAGTTAGTGATCTTTGGCAAGAATTATGGAATGTTGTTTCCAGTGGTACCCTGTGTGACAATTCATCGTCCATTTGTTCGATGAATTCCGTTTATTGTTTGCATTGGAACCAGTCTTTTTTCTTTGTTATAAGAATGGGATAGCTCATACTGTTTTATTGTTACCCTCAGTGCTTTAAAAAAAGAATGGAATGATGTCATTTCTTCATTCAGGTGGTGTTGTGCACATTAGTAAAAGTTTTCATAAAAACTTTCTCTGTGTTATATTCTATTAGAACACACTGGATAACTCGTTTTATCCATCCATGTACTACAAAAGCTGTTGCCGTTCATGACAGCTACTTGTCATGTGTAGGGACTAACAACTTGAAGGGCAGGCTCTCATGGACGTTATGTGTTTAGTTTACAGATTATGAAACTTTGTTGTGTCATTTTGTATTTGTATGGTAGTTGTAGAAAAAGTAAAAAGCAGTAGTGATCCTGAAACACTAATGATTAGGTGGAGTTGTTACTTGTTTTGTTTAAATTTATCCATGTTATATGGATGTTGTTTGAGGTCTGCGACTGTATTATAAGATTATGTGGAATAATTTTATACTGCTGCAGTCACTTTGTACTAATATTTTATTAGCACAATGCATTTCGGCAGCATGCTGCCATCATCAGGTGCATTGTACAGTTACTTATACATCAGCTGATAGGTTATGTACATAACCTATGGCAGCATGCTGCAGAAATGCATTGTGCCAAGAAAATATTAGTAAAAAGTAACTGCAGCAGTATAAAACTATTCCACATAAACTTGTTCTCTTGTTATTGTGTGTAGAGATGTGTACACACAACCAATTCTGCTTTGTCCGTTTCTGTGATAGTATGGGAATTGTGTATTGAAGATCTCAATATTGTCCTGTACGAAAAAATAGATATTTTTTCTATGCTTGGATGTTTGTTTGGCATAGGATGCTGAGCTTCACTTTTGAGCATGCAATTAAAATCTCACAAAAGCTTTTAGTTTGTTTTTGTGTCTGTTTAGTGATTGGCATGCATTGGTAGTGAAAAATTGACTCATTTATTCTCTGATCCTGAAGGTTCACACATGTTAACAAGAAGCGTATTAGACACTTTGAAAGTAATCCCCAACAATTAGGCAAGGTTTATCACATTCTGGGCTTCCTATCTGTAATTCACTAATATTTGATTACACATTTCTTTTCTGGTTCACAGCAGATAATCTGTCTGTTCTCCTCCTCCTCCTCCAGTTGCTCTCTATTAGGAGCCCCTACATGATCAATATTGTTACACAATATTTCCGGATGTGCAATAATATTGAAAGTGTGGTGGTTAGATTGTAAGGATGTGCAGTGATACTGAGCACATCAAAAACTTTTGAAATATATTGTGCTGCCTGGAAGTATTGTGCCATCTGTGGTCAGTATTGCCGGTCTTTTGCACATTATGGTTTCTGGGCACCTTTGTATTTGCTTGTCGTTGTTGTTGTTGTGTTGAAAATGAATTTAAAACAAGACTAAAGAGTGTTCTTATTAGAATGCATCAAATATATAAATCATTGCCAGCATTGTGGGAAGTTAGGGCAGATGAATACAAAAAACAGAATTATTGAGAATAAATCGTATGACAGGTTGCTCACAAAATACAGGGAATGGTACCCTACAGCCATGAATGAAAATGATTTAAAAAAATTTAATCAATACAAAGCTATGAATAAAAGTATATATAGATAATTGTGTGTGTGTGTGTGTGTGTGTGTGTGTGTGTGTGTGTGTGTGTGTGTGTGTGTACATTACTTATCTGAATTAATCCGTTAGTGTAAGTTTTATTGCATGACATGTTTCCATAAATAAGGCTCAAATACTTTGAAGTGGAACTGCACTTGTAAGTTTCAAGTCTTTGAAAGAATTGCCAGCAGCATGGTATCATAGTGTAACAGAGAGCCACTGACTTGTTCAAATATGAATCTGCCATTGTTGTGTTATGTTATTTGATCAAGAAGATAAGGGTGTCTGCAGAAATTTATGTACAGGGGTGTGGGCGGGGGGAAGAATATTAAGATTGCTATTTTTTATATTATTGGGTTGGTCAGTTTCAAAATGTCATGCCACAAGAATTAAATTTTACAGGTGCAAAAAAAGCTTATTATATCACAGAGAATTGATGGTACCCACTGAATATTTGTCATAAGCAAATTATTTTGATACTTAAAACCAACTAGCAAACAAACATAAATTATGCAGCAGTTGCTAATGCCATAGTATTTTCTCCCAACAAACAGCCATGTAATGCTACATTTGGCTAAATGAGAGGTTTAGAGGTATTGTAGCAAATCGCTGCTAGAAGTGTATGAGAGTTTTATAGTGAGTAAAAACCATGTACGCCAGGTTCCAGAGAGGATACCTATGCAGGGGGACAACTATCACGAGTCACGTAGCAAATGTTGGACCATCAACACCTGAAAAGTTATTATATTATATCTCCCTCCCTCCATCCACTCATCCCCACACCAGTCCATTAGAAATAGAATACAGTAGTAAACTGCACAGGCTTCCACATCCAGTCTGTTGACATAAAAGTTTTCTGGGTATGGTACTGCATCATATTATCGGGGGGGAAAAAAAACCAAACCAGAAGAAAGCCTCTGTAACCATGGCCTGGCCAAATCATTGATTTCATCAGTAATAGTTTTTTATGACATTACACGGTGCCGCACCCAGAACACTTTTATGTCAACTAGGATATAAACTGTAGTGAACTGAAGTGTGTATGGAGACAAAATACTGCACAGGGTGCATTAAACGACTATCTCATACATCTCTCAAATGTTTGGGTTGAAGTAGAACTATATTTATTTATAATGTTCCATAAATCTAATTATGAAGAGCCAACTTCATAAATGTGAAATGGGTCATGATATGCAGCCCAGGAGGAACGGTCAGTGATGGGTATGACAGAAATGCTCACTTGAAGCAAAAATCTTCGTATGGACATATGTCTGTCCTACTCTTGAATGGTTTCTGAGATAGAACACATTTAATTTACATTTGTTTTTGGACTTGTGGCATGCATGCATGTGTCTTACCCACCAAATCTTTTTGATGTTTTACTCTATCTGAACCTATCTCATTGCTTTCAGCTTCGTTGCTCAAGATGTCTTTCTACTATAAAAATATCCCATTAATGTGCAGTTGCCTATGGTGTATTATGAGTGAAGTGGTGTGAGGGATTGAGTGTGTGTCAGAGAAAAGCATTAATTAGCTATGTTTGTAAACATGCTGGCAAAAATGCCACACATCTGCACTGATTAAGAATATACAGATATGGTGTATGTCTACATCTACATCTACATTGATACTCCGCAAGCCACCCAACGGTGTGTGGCGGAGGGCACTTTACGTGCCACTGTCCGCTGTTTGTGAGTCTTCGGCGGCTGGCGCGCTGCCAAGATGGCCTTGAGCCGCCTTATCGGCGGGGTCAAAGGTCACGCACTCAGAGAGCTGACGTAACATGCTGTTGCATACTCTATGTCGACAGATTCTAGATGTACACTTGTCCGGTTCTCAGCTACGCTACAGATCAATTTATTTATGAAAATACAAAGTACAGTCTCCAACAAATTTTACATATTCACATGTACCTTTACCTTTAATCCAAATAAATGGCTTCTGCGACGGTAGTGCTCCAGCTGCTGTTGAAGAATACTGTTGGCACTTTCTGACACATTGAATTCCTGTTCATTGAGTGTTTACCAGTTTTCAACACATTGTGTAAAACAAGTATTCTTTCAAGTCACATTTTTCTTCTGAACATGTAGTTCAACAACCTATGCAGCAATAGCAACTCATTGTTGAAATGAAGCAGCATAGTCCTACAACTAGCACACAGTGACTTTCTGCTCATATCAATGTCCCACAAACATTACATGTGGAAAACTCATACACATTTCACGTACAGCGTGTCCACAATCTTCACATTGATGGCAATACCAAAGGACTTGAATAAATGACAATCTTCATTTGCTTCCAATACTATTAACTGATGAAGCCTTGTTTACATGGAATGGAATCAAAATTACATGTAATAATCATTTACGGTCAATGGAAAATACACATGCTACAGTGGAAACCAGTTTTCAAATTTGTTTTTCAATCAGTGTTTGGTACAGCATGATCGGTAACTTGTTGATAGTTGCAGTCATTTTAGAAGAGCAAATGATAGGACAGAAAATTCCTTTGTTGCACAGCTGACGTCATTCTTTTGGCCACTCAGACTGCAATGTATTTGCAGCACAACAGAGCCCCTCCAAATTTTAGCAGGTGGGTGAGGGAACATCTCAGCCGCACTTCCTCTGATTACTGGGTTGGTCATAGTAGTACAATCAACTGACCATCCAGATCCCCCGGCCTAACAGCTTTAGATTTTTATTTATGGGGTTGAATGAAGTTTGATGTGTGCAAATGAAAGGTGAATATGGAAGATGCATAGCTGGTTTGCATCACAGATGCTGCTAGCATCATTACTTAACATGCATGGGCCTCAAACAAGCAACACATGAACACATGTTCTCCCAAGAGTGCAAAAACACAGTGTATTTGAGACTTTGATACTTGAACATTTATTGTGAACTATACAACAACTGCAATGTATTGTGTGTGATAACGCTTAGAGATGTGTGTGTCAAAATATATATTTTTGAATTCATACTTTGTAAAATGCATTTTATGAGGTTTACTAACTGTTGTACATGTGTATCTGTGTATACCTGACAATGCATTGAGTGATAAAGAAAATAAGTTGGGATAGGGCATATGCTCATATGAAGTTTTTTGCTTCAAATGATCGTTTCTGTCATATCCCTGAAGTAGCGATTAAAAGATAAACCTGAATTGGCCTTAACAATGAACGACAACAACAACAACAACAACTACTACTATTACTAATAGTGAAAGCACTACTACTACTACTACTACTACTACTACTACTACTAGTAGTAGTAGTATTAGTAGTAGTAGTAATAATTGTGTTAGTTCTTAGACAGGTTAAATTTAACACAGCAGAGTAAATAGGAAAGCTGCTACTTTGTAGGGAAAAATTGTTGATGCCTCTCAGTTATATTAAACAGCTACTGTTTGGCAGCTATTACTAGAGCAATCTTTACATGGCAGCATTGATATTTATCAGAGATGATAATTGTAGATACCTGTTTGATATGAAGATTTCTACTTTGTGCAAAACAACATGAGTCATCAAACCTGTAATCAAGTTAACCAGATTTTTAAAACAGAGAAGTGTTTTCACTTTAAATTTTAATTTGTAGGAATCCTCAGTTTCTTGCATTATGTATGATGGGATCCTGTTAAAGACCAGAAAGCAGAATCCCACTCTGAACTTTAGACAAGCAGGGAAAGTTGACATGAAGACAATTTCTGTGTCTTCTATTGTGTTATATAAACCACACTTTCACTGAAACTGGTTCTTAATATCAGCATTAAATATTATTACGGAGGATGAGCACCCTTCAGAGGAAGTAGAGGAGGTTAGTGACCCATTTCCTTTAAATTAAAACACAAAGGAATTACAGACATTCACTGCAAATGGCCATTGATTTAAATCAATGGGGAAAGTTGAAAATTTGTGCTGGATCAGGATTCAAACCTGTGTCTCCTGCTTATTAGGCAGATGCTCTGAGCAGTAAGCCATTGGGACACAGTGATCATTGCAACTGCACGAACTACCCTAGCCCGCCTCCCGTTGGACGCAGATACTCGACTTATCCACACACTACTAATTTAGTGCCCCTTGGTCGTTATCCTCATTACTCGCAACATTTCACTGATTCCTGTAAGAGTTCGAGCCTGGTTGACATCCGTACTGAAAAGCTTACTGGCCATCCTTGTGTGTGTGTGTGTGTGTGTGTGTGTGTGTGTGTGTGTAAATCCTGCTCTGAAAGTGTTGCAATAATTTTGTGAAGCGTACAACTATTCCACAGCTATGCATAGGCTTCTTTCTTTATTCAGTGTGTAGCTTACATCGTATGGTGTTTAGCTTGCATCGTGCGGCTGTTAAGTTGTGAGTGGAAAGTGAACACAGTTGGTGTAGGAAATTTTTTATTTGACTTTGAGGAAAATTAGGAAGAAGGTGATGTTCAACCAATAACAATCTTATTGTGACTCACTTCTCTGCTTGATGAAAATAAGCACATAAATCATGCTTTGTGTGAGTGCTATTATGGGGATAGATTTGGGATAATTTTTTATAGAATGAAAAGGAAGTTATAATTCACTTTTTAGTCCCACAATTCAGGTGAATGTGTAGTAGAGCAGATACATCCTGGTGATAAAAAAGAAATACATAATTGTCGAAATGTTGCTGCACTTTAGGTTTTATGCTAATATCTAGATAATGTATTTCTTTCAATTGATTATAAATACTAGTTTATAACAAACCTATGGACAAAATTTCTTACTATTTTGAAAAGAATACATATATAGGTTTAATAACGATAAACAGTGGTGTCGGAAGAGCTTCATATCCCTTGTTGTGCCTCTTGAATGGAGTGACATCTATGAAAATGATGGAGAAAAGAATGTTAGCTGGTGCTAAACTGTTAAAAACACTTTTCTTGGATTATGTGGTAAGTTTGCACTGTTCATCTTTTCTACTATTTTGCACATATTTTCCGGATTTCACTTACAAAATTCATAACCTAACATTAAACCCTTTCGAGACAGGAATACGTGTTTCACCTCATTCAAGAGAAGAAATAAAGCATGTGTTAAGACAAATGACACCTGATGATGGACCCACAGGGTCCAAAATGCATTGTGTACTTAATCAAATACAAAAAGTTGTGACTGAAGGCTTTTTGTAATTCGTACCTCCAATGTATTGAATACAGTCACATTTGCAGCTGCGAAATATAGATAAAATTATAATGTCAAGATGTTTTTTTATGTATGGAGATGAAAGAAAGAAATGTAATTGAACATCAGAAAGAAATTTTTTTAATAAGGTTGGAGTGTTCCATAACAAAAGACCATCAGAAATGTGAAATGGAAATTTTTTTAATAAGGTTGGAGTGTTCCATAACAAAAGACCATCAGAAATGTGAAATGGAAAGGTTTATAATTGACTAAACCTCCCAGTTTCCACCTGAGACAAGAGACTCATACTATTTTCCAACAGACATTGCTAATATATTGTAATTTTCCCCTTCCCCCAGTCCAGAGTTGAATGTATAAGTAACTGGATAAGTAAAAAATATCTACTCACCAAGCAGCAGCAGGAGAACACACATATAAGCCTTCAGCTCTGGGTTTGGTTTAGATGCATTGATGACATCATTGCCATATGGACTTATGGTTAGGCTGACCTGTTAAAATTCCTGGAATCTCAAATACCTTCTCCCAATTAAATTTCACGTGATCCTATTCAGAATTGATCTCATACTCATTGAAGGCCAGCTACACACTTCTGTCTGCTTGAAACCTGCTAACAAGCAACAGTACTTACATTTTGACAGTTGCCATCCTTTCCATGCCAAACATTCTCTTCCGCACAGGCATTCGAGGCAAACATATTTGTTTGGATGCAGTCTCCTTACAGCAATACACAACCATTCTCACCTCAGCCTTCACTGGACATAATTACCCCACCAGCCTAGTTCAAAAACAGATTTCCTGGGCCATCACATCCAATCCTGGTAATGCTGATTTCTCTAAAACACAACTTTGGAGCACACCACCTGTCACACAGTATTATCCTGGTCTTGAATGTGTTAATCAGCTACTTCAACGAGGCCATGACTTCCTAATATCATGCCCTGAAATGAGATCCATTCTGTTGGAGATTTTGCCCATCACACCAAGAAAAGCGTTATGTTGCCCTCCCAATCTTTGCAATACCCTTGCCAGACCCTATACTCTCTCTGCACCCATCTCCCTACCCTACGGCTCCTATCCCCGTGACCGTCCCTGCTGCAAGACTTGCCCTACGCACCCTCCTACCACCACCTACACCAGCCCCGCAACTTGGAAAACATATGCTACCAAAGGGAGAGCCACCTGTGAAATGACACGTCATATACCGCCTGTTATGTAAACACTGTTTGGCCTTTTACATTTACATGACTACCACCAAGTTATCAGTTAAGATGAATGGACATAGGCAGAGGGTGTACACTGCCAACACACAATAACTTGTTGCAGAGCATGCTCTACAGCATGACAGTTCTGACCTTGGTGCCTGTTTCACCATACACCATGTGGATTCATCTCCCAGACACCAGTTTCTCAGGAATCCGCAGGCAGGAACTAGCACTACAACGTGTACTTGGGTCTTGTCGCCCACCTGGCCTTAATGTATGCTAATTTCTTTTGTCTCAGTATGTCTTCATAGTAACTATTCTATTCTTCACTTCATTTTAGTTTTCTGCATCTTTCATTTTCTGATCCAGCTATTTTTCGCCTCCCACCTTTAGTGCACTTAGCTTTTCACTCATAACAACTCATTCACAATATTTTAGCAGTAATATCTGTCTTGCATATTATCCTGTCTTCCACGTTTAAGCTCTCAGGTTTTCAAATCTCATCCAGTTCAGTCCCCAACAATTAGTCTTTTTTTCTCATCCCATCCTGTAAGTCTCCCATGACCCTGGGTTCTGAGGGGCTTTTCTGAACTCTACCCCTTTTCCTAAACCTCTCCAGTCCTTTTGTGTCAGCCCACTCCCTTACCCTTCAACTTTTGTGGCTAAAGAAGGAGCCACTGGCTCCAAAAGCTTACATACCTAAAACCTTTTTTTGTGTATATGTGTTCTCTTGCCGCCACTTGGTGAGTAGGTTTCTTTGTCTATCCAATTGCTTTATACTGTCAAAAATTGTTGTATATTAAAAGCTTTAATGATTTAGTTTCTTTGTCCT
Source organism: Schistocerca piceifrons (assembly GCF_021461385.2). NCBI lineage: Eukaryota > Metazoa > Arthropoda > Insecta > Orthoptera > Acrididae > Schistocerca > Schistocerca piceifrons. Next base: position 400,697,480 of record NC_060138.1, on the reverse strand, counting down.
TGGTTAATCCAAGGAGAAGGTGCAGTGTTTATTCATGAATAATTTATAAGATGCAGATGAAGTCCATACTAAGTCCAACATTTCCTACACATCATGACCAATTACGTTGGAGCATGATGTACATTAACCAATGTTGTGTCATCACCATTGCAGATTAGTGACTGAGACCATACATAGTTGAACAAATTATTGATATCAACATTGAAGAAGAATGGTCCCAGAACATAGTTCTGTGAGACACCTGTTTTTGCTTCATTCTCACCAGATTGCAAGAGGAACTGAGACAAATCATCTCCTGTTGCTTAAATGCAAATTAGTTACAGTTAAGGCAAGTTATTAGTCATGCATTGTTCAAGCTTTGCAAATAGATTATGAGCTCCCTCCCCCCTTGAATCAATGTGTAGGACTGAAAATGACCTGACCAGTGTTGGGGAGAACAGTGTGGTGGCTGTGGACAGGTGCTGGGTGATGACCCATCTGGTACCTCCAGAGCATCGAAGTTCTGGCTTGTGGGAGGATGTGAAGAGGAGGGAGCTGGCTCCGTAAATTTCAGTGTCACCAGCATCCGCTACCCCACTAGCAGGGGAATGGGACCTAAGTCCATAGGAACCTCCAGCAATAAGCATAAAGGAGATAGAAGGACCAAATGTTTGTCATCCATGGTAAGATGTTGGACATCATGGTACTGCGGTAGCCCTTTGTGTGGCAGAGATGTCTCATCAGAATGCTGCAACTGGAACTGGTTCCGATGCGCAGCCCCCATGCGATCAGCACCAGGATCATTTGTCTGCCTTGTTGCACCCAAACAAACATGCCCACACTGAAGCACCTTTCTTAATTGGCTCAAGCAGGTGGCAGTAGTAAAAGATACAAGTACCATCCAGTTGGAATACCCCCCCCCCCCCTCCACACACACACACACACACACACACACACACACACACACACACACACACCCATCCACTTGCACCCCCTACCCCCAGTTGTGTCTTAAAGGCGTGGACGTTCATCTAGGCTGTTGGAGGCAGAGTGAAACAAAGAAGTTGTGACATGTTTGATGCCATTACAGTGCAGAAATTGTGGCAGGCACCCACTGTAAAATTCAGCCCATTATCTTCAATTAAGGAAAAGTGATGAAAAAAATAACCAAGGTTGAGCTGCATGGATCCTGAGGAAGATTCGTCAAAATTTGTATACAGGCAATCACACAGCTTGGTGGATACCAGCCAAGGGGTATAGAACTGTGTATGGCAAGGAACCACGCACCGTCTCCCACAGTTAAGTGGTGGCCAATGGGAATACGACTATGTATTTTGGTTTCAAAATCAAACATTCAAAATGTGTGGAACTTAAAATACAACATAATAATCAACCTATGAAAGAAGTTGACACGGTCAAATTCCTGGGACTAAATGTGAACAAGAACTTAAGCTGGAATACACATATTTACTTCCTACCAAATAATCTAAGCAGTTTTGCATTTGCAATGCAAATACTAGCAAATTTCACTGACTTGAGTACATGAATAGTTGCTTATCATAGCTATTTTGAATCTGCAATTAGATATGGGATAATTTTCTGGGGAAGTTCTAGCAATATATCTTGAATACTGAAACTGCAAAAGAAAACTGTCTGATACATGTGTACTGCACAGCAAACAGAGTCTTGCTGCCCTTTATTTTGGAAACTATGAATCCTAACTGCTCCCCCCATATACATTTATGAAATTATAATCTTCCCACACAGCAGACAAAAATTATTTGAGGAGAATGATTTTAACCATACATAAAAAAAAAACCACAAGGAATAAAAATAATTTAATGCATCCCACACACCAGTTGAAATTATATGCACGGACTCCACAGTATATGGTGATGACAATATATAACAAGTTAATGGGGAAAAACATTTTTAATATGAGGCCAGAAATATTAAAAATGAGACTACATCGAATTCTATAGGATAAATGCTACTGTTCAATGGAAGAATTCATAGAGAATGAAATGATAATTTGAGCAAGGGGTAATTAAGTGCTAGATTTTATTGCATGTATACATAACATAACTGTATTGTTATTATGATGCTGTTTGTTAACATCAGCTGTTCTTTGTAATACTGCTGGTTGCTACGCCTTATAGGCCAAACAACAATGCACCATTCGTGTAATGTCAGTGTCCGTTCACTGCCAGTATATGAAATGTCGATTGAGCTATTAGATGTGGGAGGTCCCTCAATGAGATTGATGGAGCAGCTGCAGCACCCGTTACTGCAGAATCACAGGAACCACCGTCCAACAGTTGTCATCTCTTGCGTCAGCAGCAGAACGCATTGGTGAATATGGAGCAGGTAGCATTGTATGAAAAAATAGTGGAAGCCCGGAGGTGCTGAGGCTGCCATTATGTTCGATCATCTGGCTGAAAAACATGCTGCAATAGCGGATCCCACTGACATGTTGCTGCGAGTTTCGTAGAAATGTAAAGTCCTCGAGAGACTACTGAACCTGCGGATCAATCTGAAAATAATCAGTTTTCTATCTGTCAAATTCTAAATCTGGGCTCATAGAGAGACTGGAGATGGCATCTGTAATAGAATATTGATGAGAGAGGCAATAATTTCTGAGGAACTGATAATTCAATAACCTGAAGGCCCATCAGTGAAGATTGGGAGCTTTCCATCCAGCAGTCTGGCCTTGTGTCCAAAGAAAGGCAGCAAAGGCTTGTGTTCAGTAACTATGTGCAACTAGTAGCCAGAAAGGAAAGTACGAAATTTATGCACTCAAAAATTGATAGCCAGCACTTCCTTCTGTATCTGTGAATAATATTCTTTGACCATATTTAATGTTTTAGAAATGAATGCCGTAAGCTTTCCAGAACTGACTGGGAACTTACGGGATAGGGCGGCCCCAATATCATGAAGAAAGGCATCCTTTACTATGTCGATATGTGTATTGGCCACAAACAGATGAAGACATCACATGGATGGCACATGGTAGCTTGGCCTGTCAAGCGTAGCACCCAGCACCAACACAGTCATAGTACCTTTGCCAAAATGATTTGTAACTAAGACTCATTCATTATTAAAAGGGGCTGATTGTAGGCAAGATTTGAAAGTTTGAAATGGCTGCTGACAAGCCATGGACCACTGAAAAGAAATACTCTTATAGTGCAACATACATCACATGGTAAACAATGGAAGTTGCCCCAGGAGTAAACCAGGCATAATAGGTAATATTGCCAAGAAACACCTGGAGATACTTCAAAGGTTTGGAAACTTGCATATGATTGTCTCGATGTTGTCCTTTGTGGGCTGTAACTTCTCTTCCCTAAGGGACTACAAGTTTTGTGCCACTAAATGTGTTGTACATTCCATGTTAGATTGATCTGGATCTCAGTTTGTTGCCTGAAATCTGAAAATAATTATTTGAATAATATGGATCAAGCATTCATCAAATATGTGGCTTTGAGTGTTATAGAGATCCAGGCCCACAGCCTCTACAGTTGTCGGGTAGCGTCATATAGAAATGAGGATCTTTCGAATGGCCAAAGGCACTAATGTGACATTATTATCAGTATACTCATTTATTGACCAGAGACACACAGTTGTCTTTCTTTCAAAGCTGCCAACATGTGCAGCAGGCAGAAGACACTGACCACACCTATATGAGTTGACACCAGTATGTCTTGGTGTCGCTGTCATGACTAGCTGGTTGACACAAGGACAGCATCGGCCACTTTGGCTCAGTGGCCAGCAGCGTGGGCTGTGGGTTACCAGGGTGCTCTTGTTTACGTCATAGACAGTGTCCTGGCAAGGTGACCAACAGCTCCGCACAAGGTGGCCTTAGTCGTGGAGAGTTATGTCACTGTGTGTCTGCGTGAGATGGCCCACAGTGTTGAAGTCAGCTGTAGTCTTCCACTTAGAAGAGATGAGGATGGGGGGATGAGGCAGTGGCAGCAGAATTCGTCAGCTGTAGTTGGCAGCAACATCATAGACCGTAGTCATCTCAGTCGACCTAGGATGGAGTGTCTGTACTAGTTACCTGCAGCACTGAACTGCAACTGATAACTAAGCTGTGAAAGTTAGGATATATGTACTTGTCCGGCTATGCCAATGATGTTATCCTTCTATGAGATGACCAAATGTGCTCTAGTTTTGTGAGCTTGTCAGCTCTCTTGGCCACTTCAGGATGTCACAGTTTCACCTTTCAGACTCTCCTTTGTGCTGTGTCAGTAACTGAATTATTACTTTTGCATTTGAGCTGAGCTTTCTTGTGAAAACTCACTGTTACGATGATATCCCTCTGTTGTCATTATGTCATTTTGTTATACTACTTGTGTAGGCACTCAGCCCATACAGAGTGTTGCAGTAGCTTCTGTGTTTGCTATTACTCCATCAACATTTCTCTCTCACTGTCATTCTGTTTGACAACTGATCTGTTCTGCCTTGTCTCTGGCATTGCTGGGGAAGAACTTTAACAATTTATTGTAGCCGCGTGAAATATTATTCTGGGTGCAACAATCCCTCCTTCCTTTACAAAATTCATATCGTATTTTTCTGCTTGGGGTGTCTGTGAAACAATCTTGTCATATATATCTGAGAAAAATAATTATACACTGTACATTTTATATATCACTGTGCCTACAGAGATGGGCCACATAGCTCTTGTGTTGACTCTCAATTCTGTAACATTACATTCTATATTCAGTCCATTGCACTTATCATCATAACCTTTAATTAAGTTATCACTAACACAGTCTTTCATAAATTTACAAGATTCTCTACTAGTTTACACATAATTGCTTAATAAGCCGTAGCTCTGTCACCAAAACAAACAATAGGTATCTGTTGTACAGGTAACTGTGAATTGTGTGTACATCTTCATGTAAAACAAAATTAGATTACACAAATTACAATCAGAACCACTACAACACTGGATGGTGTAACACTTATCGTTATAGTGTTCTTTATGACAATATTCCTGCATGTGATGGAGCATTTTCTCTGCTGTCATTTGTATTTTCTGTGTTGCTACAAGTTCATGTAGTGAGCATAGAATGCCAGGTTCGGTCTATTATTCAGGAAGGTTAGGTTTTTTGGTTGGCAGTGCATCAATATCTATATTTACATCTAGAAAACATGTTGCATAAACCGCCATACGATGTGTGGTGGAGGATACCCTGTACCACTATTAGTCTTTTCCTTTCCCATTCCACGTGCAAATTGAGTGAGGAAAAATGACAGTCTTTATGCTTCTGTATGAGCTGTGATTTCTCATATCTTATCTTCGTGGTCCTTATGCAATATGTATGTTGTAATGGCAGTAGAATCATTCTGCAATCAGCTTCAATTGCTGGTTTTTAAAATTTTCCCAGTAGTATTCCTTGAAAAGTATGTCACCTTTCCTCAAGGGATTCTCATTTGAGTTCCCAAAGCATCTCCATAACACTTGTGAGTTGTTTTAATCCACCACTAACAAATCTAGCAGCCCACCTCTGAATTGTGTCTTTCTTTAATCCAACCTGGTATGGAACCTAAATACTCCAGAAATACTCAAGAATAGGTAGCACTAATTCCTGTATGCAATCTTCTTTATGAATGAATCACACTTTCCCAAAATTCTCCCAATAAACTGAAGTTGACCATTCACCTTCCCCACCACAATCCTCACATACTTGTTCCATTTTGTATCGCTTTGCAGTGTTAACACCCAGATATTTAAATGGCATGACTGTGTCAAGCAGGACATTACTAATGCTGTATCCAAACATTATGGGTTTGTTTTTCCTGCTACTCCGCCTTAACTTCTATTTTTCTACATTTAGAGCTAGCTACCATCATCACACCCACTAGAATTTTTGTTTGTGTGATCTTGTATCCTCCTATGGCCACTCAACTTAGCATCTTCCCATACACCACAGCATTATCAGCAAAAAATACAAATTGCTGCCCACCCTGTCTGCCAGATCATTCATGTATATAATAAGTAATAACAATCCTATCACACTTCCCTGGGACACTCCTGACAGTACCCTTGTCACTAATGAACGCTCACCATTGAAGACACTTGAGCATAGTCATACCAGAGACAGTAGCTGGAAGATGGAACATCAAGCCCACTATGTCACAAGCCAAATGATTTATAGTATTCTGTTGCCCCACAATTCCATTCTGGTCATTCTGTGTGTGTCCACTCTCTGGCATTGAGTTACTTCAGCTTTTCCCAAGAGCAACTGCCCCTTGCATGATTATGTACCAGTCTGTACTGTTCTACTTGGGAAGATTATAATACTTTCCCTGTGACATCTCCATAAGTCTTCAAATGGTGTCAAAATGTATGAGGTATGTGAGAAAAGTAAGGAGACAGATTTTTTTATCTCCTAAAGTTTTTATTTATTTTCAAATAACAAAATTGTCCCCTTCAAACTAGTTCCCTTCGGCAGTTATACACTGGCAGAGTCATTGTTCCTAGTCTTGGTAGCAGCACTGAAAGACTTAAACTGGTAGAGCCTTTAACATGTTGGTCAGATTCTTTCAAATGTTCTCAAATTTCCCAAAATGACATCCCTTCAACACACTTCTCAGTTTTGGAAAAAGAAAAAAGTCACAAGGGCTTAGATCAGTTGAATAGGGTAGCTGTGGAGTAACAGGAATGTCTGTTGAGATCAGAAATTGTGTGATAGGAGTGGCTGTGTGGCATGGGGTGTTAACATGATGCAGCATTTTTGTCTGAGATGTCCGGCCTCACTCAACTCATGCATTTCCTGATCCTTTCTAGGACATCTTTGCAATGTCCACCATTCTTGTTGTTAAACGTCTGTCTGATCTGATTGGTTTTCGAAGTTGAGGGTTTCCCTGAGGGGAGGTTCATGTTCACTGTGTTCTAAGTCTTCCAAAAAGGAGTTGTACCCATGAAAAACTTGTTCTCTTTATATGGAATATTCCCTATAGGCCTATTCCAACTTTTCAAAGGACTCACTGATTCCTCAGCTTCAACACAAAACTTGATTGCATAATGTTGCTTTAAATTCCATTTTTCCGTTTTCGTAACACACAACAAAAACACAACTTCACTGATGGTGCTCTCAGAACTCATGTGGCGGCTATAGGAGCTGAAACTTGGACTGAGCATCTGGAAGGGATGAACACAGTAGTCTACACAAGTAGAACAGTAGAACAACATAGTGTTGTCAGTCTCATTATTTTTCTCAAACACTGTGTTGGCTTTCCTTTGTTCTGAAATTACCAGTACTTTGCTGCAGTTTTGTACTTCACTGGATAGGGGTGTATTGTAAAACATTGATGTTGGGTGTTAATACCTGCTACCTGAAATTGAATTAACAGATGTAACTTAGCTCTGTCAGTACTCATTTCAATGGTTAACATATAGTAAAATAGTGCCAAGCTTCCCTCAGTTGGTTCCACTACCTGTAACTCTGCTCCGAACTACTTCTGCACTCTGCGTAGTATGTGTAAGAACTGCTGTGGAGACAACTTAGCACTCAATTGCCTGTGTCCAGCATGATATGCTGCTGCTTGTAATGTAGTCACTCTCATTCTTGCATCATTCAAACTGTCTGTCAATGTTCACAGTAATCTAGCTACAGCCATTCTCCAATCAAGTGTATTTCAGTCAGTTCTGTGTAGTTTCTAAATCACTATTTATGCCTTGCACAGTGTGTGCTGATTTGGTAGTTAATTCCCATAATATCTTGGGTGTCGTTCAGCTTATGTTGCTGTAAGTTTGATAGTTGAGTGGTACACCATTCTGCCATGGTGCTAGTAGCATCCACTACTGCTTGTATTGATCCTACTGTGTTGTTCAAGTTCCGGATGCCCTTATTGTTGGCCATACCAAATGCTGTTTTCAGCAGTTTCCCACTTGCATTTAACCACCCCTCTACTTACGTACCAGGGTTCGTAGTACTAAGCTCACCACTTGCTTGATCTGTTCTCTTAGTTTTTCATATGAAAGCTGTAACTCTTGGTATTACCCTTGCACTTCTGTCAAGCTGTCAAGACTCCTTTCTACACTTCTGTCAAGACTCCTTCTTTCTGCACATCCTGATGCAGTTCCAAAAATGCATCCTGCAATCTACACAGCTCAATCCTCATTTTCCTTGCGTTGAAGGTCGTCTCCAGATTTGAGAGACAGGATCTGCAAGGCTATTGCTATTCTGGCTCTGGTGAGGTGTACAATCATCAGAATCACAATATTTCTCCTGGAAGCCCATGTTGGTAAGCCACCTGAGAGGAAGGAATTTTCATCACTTTCTCTCCTTTTTCCGAAAGATGAGGCTACGTGGAATGTAACATACAATAAAAGTAACTTTCATTGGATCCTCTGACACAATTTATCAACAAAAACTGAGAGAGAAAACAGACCGACCCACTAAAACACGTTATATATAGGATAAAAATAAACTTGTAATACTTTTTGATAAACAAGACAAAAGAAAAATTGGTGTGCAACATAACCATATAAAGTAATCTAAAAATTTGGTCAAAACCCTAGTTATAAACATGGTCTAAGTGCATAAGGCATCCTTATGCACTTTGCTCATTACTGGCTGGTCCCTTTTTTACCTTTATAGACCTAGTATCCCATACTGTAAAGGATGTGGTAAAGTGGTAATGCATCCACAGCTCCCGTAAATGACATAACATGCCCAAAGTGAACTGCAGAAGTTTTTGCAGGCATTTGTACATTAACATTGACAGGCAATGTCTTTTCCACCACTTGGTTACAGTTCATGGTATTGGGTTAAGATTTTCCTCATCTTACCCTGAGGTCTGGATGATTGACTGATCTGACCTTGTAACAATAACCAAAACGGCCTTGCTGTGCTGGTACTTCGAACGGCTGAAAGCAAGGGGAAACTACGGCCGTAATTTTTCCCGAGGGCATGCAGCTTTACCATATGATTAAATGATGATGGCGTCCTCTTGGGTAAAATATTCCGGAGGTAAAATAGTCCCCCATTCGGATCTCCGGGCGAGGACTACTCAAGAGGATGTCATTATCAGGAGAAGAAAGATTAAGGAAAGGCAAACCTACGTTTCTAGCATTTGTAGACTTAGAGAAAGCTTTCGACAATGTTGACTGGAATACTCTCTTTCAAATTCTAAAGCTGGCAGGGGTAAAATACAGGGAGCGAAAGGCTATTTACAATTTGTACAGAAACCAGATAGCAGTTATAAGAGTCGAGGGGCATGAAAGGGAAGCAGTGGTTGGGAAGGGAGTAGGACAGGGTTGTAGCCTCTCCCTGATGTTATTCAATCTGCATATTGAGCAAGCAGTAAAAGAAACAAAAGAAAAATTCGAAGTAGGTATTAAAGTCCATGGAGAAGAAATAAAAACTTTGAGGTTCGCCGATGACATTGTAATTCTGTCAGAGACAGCAAAGGACTTGGAAGAGCAGTTGAATGGAATGGACAGTGTCTTGAGAGGAGTATATAAGATGAACATCAACAAAAGCAAAACGAGGATAATGGAATGTAGTAGAACTAAGTCGGGTGATGCTGAGGGAATTAGATTAGGAAATGAGACACTTAAAGTAGTAAAGGAGTTTTGCTATTTGGGGAGCAAATTAACTGATGATGGTCGAAGTAGAGAGGATATAAAATGTAGACTGGCAATGGCAAGGAAAGCGTTTCTGAAGAAGGGAAATTTGTTAACATCGAGTATAGATTTAAGTGTCAGGAAGTCTTTTCTGAAAATATTTGTATGGAGTGTAGCCATGTATGGAAGTGAAACATGGACGATAAATAGTTTGGACAAGAAGAGAATAGAAGCTTTCGAAATGTGGTGCTACAGAAGAATGCTGAAGATTAGGTGGGTAGATCACATAACTAATGAGGAAGTATTGAATAGGATTGGGAAGAAGAGAAGTTTGTGGCACAACTTGACCAGAAGAAGGGATCGGTTGGTAGGACATGTTCTGAGGCATCAAGGGATCACCAATTTAATATTGGAGGGCAGCGTGGAGGGTAAAAATCGTAGAGGGAGGCCAAGAGATGAATACACTAAGCAGATTCAGAAGGATGTAGGTTGCAGCAGGTACTGGGAGATGAAGAACCTTGCACAGGATAGAGTAGCATGGAGAGCTGCATCAAACCAGTCTCAGGACTGAAGACCACAACAACTACAACCACCCAGAGGTTCATTATCAAAATCAATTGACCAACCATGTAATGAGGCAACTTCCCCACAGGTTGTCCCATCTTTTTTTGGTGCTCTAAAGCTTTTGTGCTGATGCATTTCACTTTTTGCAAAATGACTGCTTCCTTTTTGCAGCCATTTTTACAGATTCTCAATTGGTTCCAAGCTTCAGTTTTGTCACTTTGAAAGGCAAAGGTGTTTTTGCCATGTATTACCTCATACGGTTGAAGGCTGGTAGCTGTGTGCACTTTGGAATTGTATGCGGAAGTGATGTACTGTTGTGATTACTATTCACATAATAGCTTAACATCTCAGAAATAGCGTGATGAACTGTTTCTCCATGCTCCCATTGGCTTGAGGGTGGAAAGGGCTTGTTCTAAGCATATGAATGTGAAACAATTGACAGAACTGTCTTCTAAAACTGTGCACAAAATTAATGCCGTGATGTGTAATTAAAGTATTTGGAATGTTAAACGTGACAACCAGTTATTCACCATTGTTTGTGCTACCATACGTGCTTGCTTGTCAGAAATTGAAGTCATCACTGTGAACCTTGAGGAGTAGCCTATTATGCTCAATATGTACCAACTACTCGCTGGTGTCCCATGAAATCAGGCCATGTCAGCTCGAGGGTTTTAGTGCTTGCATGCCCCAGTGCTGTGCCGAGTGGCGCTGGTGCTTTCCACCTCCCTCCCCACTTTGCTCTCGTGTAGTGGTTGTAGCTGCATTTGTGTGACAGCGACAGCACTTGCTCTTGCATCATCTTTGGTGCATTGGAGCATCCATTCGAAATCTTATTAAATGGGACAATGTTAATCTGTCTTGCGAGCATTCAGCATCAACAGAAAAGGTTCACATTTAGGTATGCCATTTTTAATGCTCAGTGGGAAGGTCCATATTTGTTTATGATGTCTGATGGGAAAGCACTGTTCTTAATAAGCCGTTCTACTGTAAATACCTAAGTATTGACAGTGCTCCGTCTCTATGAAAATAAACAGCCCTCAACACATGAAGGGATTGTTGAACCAGACAAAAGTGAACTGATTACTAAATTAAAATCAGAATTGCCACAATCTGAAGAGGTAAGCCTAGTTTATAATGTTCATTTTGAAAGAAAAACAAAAATATACTTTTTTGTAATCGTACTCATATAGAAACTTGCGCTGTTTCTCTTTATATATTGTTGTTAAACTAAAGTATGAGACTGTTTTGTGTGGTAACATTTTAAAGCTAATTATTGCTGTTGTTGTCGCACAGACATCTGAGATGAATTGCTCATCAGAAAGTGCAGATCAGGCAAGCTACATTGTTGCACTGAAAATTCCAAAAAGTGGAAGACGTTTTATGGATGGCCAATTTGCAAACAAGTGTCTGAACATACAATTTCTCAAGGAGTGCAAGAAATTGATGTGCAATTAAAGGAGCAGTTGCACAATAAATGTCTAACTTTGTAGAGTACTCAGTTACCCTTGATGAGAGCACTGACAGTTGTAGCATCGCTGAACTTAAAATTTTCGTAAGGGGTGTCAAAAAAAAGATTTCACTGTTACCGAGGAACTGTTAGATGTTATTTCTTTGAAAAGTACCAGAACTGGGGAAGGTATTTTCCTGGCTGTAGAGGTGGTTTTGAACAATATGCAGTTGTTACTCGAGCGCCTGTACAGCACTGTAACTTACAGAGCCCCAGCAATATTGTCGGAAGGGGTGGGTTTTGTAGGGCTTATAAAAAAAAAAAGTGCCAATGCCGGGCTTCCCTTAATTTTGACAATCCACTGCCTTTTACATCAAGAACAGCTATGTGCAAAGGTTTTCCACAACTTTAGGCCAATCATGGATAAAGTTGCAGAAATTGTGAATTTTTATAGAAAGCAAGGCTTGAATCGTCGGAAATTTAAACGATTTTTGGAGGATCTTTAATCAGTTCACAAAGACATTCCTTTTTATTGTGACTTACAATGGTTAAGTTGCTCGAAAGTATGCTCAGTATTTTTCAGTTTGAGATAAGAAATAGCTCTGTTCACTGATATGAAAGGTTCTCCACAGTCAGAGTTGGACGATGAGCAATGGATCACTGACGTCACTTTCATGAATGATGTCATGGGTATTTACATCATTTAAATATCTCATTTCAAGGTAAAAATTAATTAGTTGGTACTATGTGTGACCATATTGAAAGTTCAAATTGCAGCTTTTGCTTTTAAAAAGTCAGCTTCAAAGATGACATTTGGACAGTTTTCCCTATCATTTCGAATAGTTTTGACCTTTCTGGTAGTCTTTGTAATGGAATTGGTCAGTGACTTAAAGATCAGCCCATTGTGCATGAGGTAACACAGTTTCCAACATATTGCCCAACATCCAGCTTCCTAGTCCTCCAAACTTTTTCAACCACCCACCGTCAGTTGCCCTGGGACCGCAAGTACTTTGTTTCTAAACTTCATCCCAGAATGCTATGGGTACCACACCATGTATGCTCCACACCTTGTTGTTGTGCACAATAAGCCATCATGTGTTCTGAACTGTAGCTGTGATCTGAATACCTAACACTAATGTCATGGTTATAATAGAGGGAAACATTCCACGTAGGAAATATATATCTAAAAACAAAGATGATGTGACTTACCAAATGAAAGTGCTGGCAGGTCGACAGACACAACACTAATGTCAGCTATATGTGTTGCTCTTAGCCACTCAGCAATGTTCTTGTCCAGTTCTTGCAAAACTACAATTTTCCTGCTTAAACTATCGATGTTAATAGGCCCTCTCCCTGTTTTGTGGACCACCCTGTAACCAAATTCACTTAACCTTAGTGCCCACCTTGTTAACTTACTTGAAAGGATCTTTTAATCCTAAATCCTATCAACCACTTTGACATGGCACGATCTGTACAACTTTAAACTTTTGGCCATACAAATAACAACAGAAGTAAGAAATGCTGTAGAAAACTCTTAACATTTCTCTATCTGTAGTAGAATAATTTTGTTCTGCTTCGTTCAGTTGTCTGGAAGTATATGTTACTGGATGTTTCTTGTTATTAATACTCTTCTTGCAATCCATTGCACCACCACATTGCTCGCATCACAGGACAAAATGAATTCCTTTTCAAAGTTGGAAAGTACTAAAACTGGAGCTAACGCCAGTGTCTGTTTCAAGATATCAAATACAGGTTGACATTTGGTAGACCATTTAAACTGAGCTCCTTTCTTAAATAACTGGTTCAGAGGCTCAGCAATCTCAGCAAAATTTTTGATGATTTTTTTATGACAGTTACAAAGGCCTAAAATGATTCCAGCTGTTTAGCTGTCTGTGGTGGCAAGAACTTCCTCACTGCTGATACTAACCAGGGGTCAGTTTTTACACCTTCATGACTGATCGATCATACACCCAAGATAGTGTACTTCTGTTGCCGCAAAGTGACATTTATCAGTACCCAGTGTTAGCTGTGCTGTTCCCAGTATTTCAAACTCCTCCTCTGGTCAACAAAATTGTTCCTCCATGTCCTTCAAAAACACTGTGATTTGTCTACATAAACCACGCATTGTTTCATCCAACAATCTTTGAAAACTAGCTGGTGCATTCATGCTTCCAAACAGTGTTTGATAGTACTAGAAATGGTCTAAGCGGACAGTAAAAGCAGTCTTTGCCTGTTCCTTCTTGTTGCTTCTAGTTGATGTTATCCACTTTTCAAAACCATTGCCAAGAAATATTCGCACTGACTCAAGTTTCCAGAGTTTCTGCTATGTTCAGTATGGATGCATTGTTTCCCTTGGTATCTTGTGCTGCGTGACTAGTGCCACTAGTAATGGACCATTTGGATTAAATGTGTACATGAACTGCAGTAACAAGTCTTCCATCACTTTCCTATTGTTTCCTTTTTTTATGTGATGCAGATGCATTGAGGGTTTGCTTGTTGCAAAGGTCTTCACTTGAGCTATGTGCATCACCTTCCTGTAGGAGGTCTTAATTAGTAATCATCCACCCGTTTGGCAGACTTTGTCCGGAACCATAAAACTCTGCCCCTTTCACTGAAATGTACTACACTTCTGCATATAAAGCAGTGTGACTTATCCAATTCCTCATTGCTTTCAAATGACTCTACACCCTATGTAACCTATATCATGGAGACCTCAGACTTTTTATGCCCATGAGTTCCAGACTACAACTGACACATGAGCATCTGTGTCCATCAAAAATTTATGTTCTGTACAATTTACTGTGAATAGTAAGTATCACTCCACCTCCGAATATGTTTTTGCAGTCCTTTCTTGTCTCAGACAGACAAGGTACTCCTGTTCCTATGTAATGAATGTTTACTTGGACATTGCTTGTACCGGCAATCACACACCTAATGTCTACCTTTTTACACCACACACAACATTTCAGCATTGCTTTCATGTGGCCCATGTGCCCACACCTGTAACACACTACCTCGGAGGAGAAAATGCTATGGTCGCTCTGTCTCCAAGTAGCAATGTCTATTTTTCCCTTGATATGTGGTGATACTAATTTTTCTGATGTGTGAAGATCTTAATAGCAGTAGACAAATCATTTATGTTCTCTACCCTTACTGTTCTTGACATGTCAGCAGAAATGCTGCTCACAAATACATCTGAAGCCCTCTTTTCCGCCTCATGCGTGATGACTCTGTCAGTCTCTGCATTCTGCAACTGTTCATAAGTATGTGTGTTAACCATCCTAATCTTTTCCGAGAAGGGCTCCACTGATTTGCTGTTTTTCTGCAACACCCAACTGAGTTTCTCCATAAAAAAACCTGTGACAGTTTAGCTTATGATAAGTGCTGGACAATTCTGTTGGCCAGCTCATCAGATGTTGCAGGCCAGCTCATCAGATGTTGCACCTTACTCATGATACACTATGTACATACTTCCATTATTTGCTAACTGTAACCTTGCCATATTTAAGGAAGTTTAATCAGCCCAGTTTAGTGGCAGCATTCACACCACTAATAAAAACACGCACATTCCAGTCATTTTCCCCCAAGAAAGGAATTGTTTAATTAGCTGTTAAGGGATTAATGGAAGCAAGTGCTATATTTAAAGAAGCTTTCATCTCCCCCCAAATCAGATTGTGGTTGCCCATTAATGGCCTCCAATGCTGCAACTTTCGTTAGTAATGCTGGGGTGTAGTTTTCCTTCTTTCCCTGCTGTTGTTTATTTTGTAAGATTTGTTGTGGGTCTTATACCAGCACTAGCAGGAAGTTACATTCCAGGCCAGTATAACAGGGCAATATTTTGCCCACCCCAATACACAGCCAGATAAAAGTAGTATTACCTTTATCCACTCTTCTCAGAGTAGTTTTTTGGTGGTCTGGATTCTCCCGTGCCACCTCCTTGTCGATCCAACTCCGGTGAAGATTCCTGGAATGATTCCACAAGTTCTCTCTACTGCACTACTAAATAAATAGCCACACCTCTGACAAACATGGGTATATTTCGCCCAACATTTTTACTGTTACCTGTCGATCCAATTGTGGTGAAGATTCCTGGATTGCTTCTGCAAGTTCTCTCTACTGTGCTACTAAATAAATAGCCACACTTCTCACAAACAGGGGTATATTTCGCCCAACATTTTCACTATTACTTTTCTCAACACAACTAACAATTGCTATGGTAATACCACTCTCTTGAGTACATTGAAACGTCCGTACTTGTGTACTGTAGGACCTGAGAGAAAAACCAGAAAATCAACTACCGCTCTTCAGTTGTTCATTACGTCGTCATCGGTGTGTCGTTTACTCCATGGCTCTTGGATAGATGCACTTGCTGCACCATGGCACAAATGACTCCCAGACGACCAGTGACTGTAATACCATTTTTACTTGTCCCTTCTTGCCGGCTCGACCACTGCTCCACATTAACTGCATGCAAGACAGGAAAACACACAGTTTCTCTTTCCCATTACATTTATCCTTATTCAATTTACTCGCAAGCATCTCTTGTCAATGGCTTTCCAGTTGTCTGTTGTGGTGTTTACAAATATCCTGAAACACTACAATGCATCATGCAGCTTCCTCTGTTTGGCTGTAGTTCTCAGCAGTGTAGCTCCCTTTCAAGGCTTCAACTATTTCATGCAAAGTTGCTGCACAGTTCTGGCATTTGTGTAACTTCCATATGGTGTTACACAGTAAACAATGGAGAAACTGTACCTCCAATGCACAGACAAGAGACAAACTACATTACTCCTTGCACTGAATCATTACCCAGTGGCATTCTGTACACTGCTGTGCCTCATGATCAAGCCTTCTGAACTTCCTACATATACTCAACACAGCGTGAATACACAACAATTCATCTCGAGACAAATTTCTATATGGGTAAATAAAGAAATACAAAAAGAGGTCAATAAAAGACAGTCACGAGGTCAACAAAAGACATTCATTCATCGCACTGCATAGCAACAGATTGCAGAACCGTAGCAAGTGATCTCGAAGAGGAGCTAGAGAGACAACATCGGCAAATGATGCTGTAGACATACAGGTGTCATACCATACATAGTCTCTCTACTGCTGGTGGCCACTCGATAACACCAGATATAGAGCACTGGGACTGTGGCCTCTACAGTTGTCAAGATAGGATCATGCTGAATGTGGTGGTGAGATCTGTGGAACACCTGAAGATGACAGTAAGACATTATTATCAAAATAAACATTTAGTGTTATCAAAATAAACATTTATTGATCATAGGTACACAGTTGTCTTCCTTCGTGACTGCCAGCAATGCAGTTGGCAGAAGGGTGCTGGTCATGCTGGTAGGCATTGACAGCAGCATTTCTCAGTTTCTGTGGTGAGGCAGGTGCTCACTTGAGTGCTTTTTGAGGTCATGGCCAGCTAGCTGTAACAAGGAGGCTGTTGCCCATGCCACCTCAGTGGCCAGCACTTTACCAGGGCATTCTCATTTACGTAGGTCATGTGGTTGTGCATGAGGTACCTGTAGTGATGGAGTCCTACATCAAGACCTCTCTGTGAGAGACTGGACTGCGATGCTGGAGTCTGCTCATAGCTGCAAGTTCACAGGCAACAATTATTGCACTCGTCTGGAGCAGTAGTGCTTGACCAGCTTGCCAAGGATCATCAGTGAGGCCTGCAGGATCCTCGTGTTGGAAGGCACCAAAGTCTTCCCATCAGCAGAGGCCTGAATAAGGCAGCAGCAGCTTATGGTAGCAGATATAGTGTGCATTAGTATCATAGATCATAGTCATCTCAGTAATTTATTTATTTATTTCTTGTTCCGTAGATCCAGTTAGTGAGTCAATCACAAGGATATGGAACGTGTCAAATTGTACAGGTTTCAATTTAAACTTACAATAAATACAAGGGCAATTCAATGGTAAATTGTACATATTTTAAGTAAGACATACTATAAATACAGTAACAGATACAATGTCAGCTAGATAACATAACAACCATTTAACAGAAAAAGGAGTTTCAAATAAAGGTTAAAGATAAGAGCACAAAGTTAAATCAGATATTAGGCCTACAAGAGTAAATACATGTACAGCCAATCTGTTGTTACAAAAAGTGTGCTAATGCTCAAATGCACAATAAAATCAATTGAACTACTTCTAGACACAATAAGTTTAGTGATGGTATACATTTTCTTTCAGATATTCATCCACAGTATAATAAGATTTCTCTGTCAGGTAATCTTTGAGAACTTGTTTAAATTGTGGCAGTTCTGTGTGAACACATTTGATATGTAGTGGTAGAGCATTGAACAGCTTAATGCTGGAGTAGTAAACTCCTATTTGTACCAGAGTGAGACGTTTCATTTCGAAATGTAGATTGTCTTTGTTTCTGGTGTTATAACCATGGAATTTACTGTTG
Organism: Schistocerca piceifrons; assembly: GCF_021461385.2. NCBI lineage: Eukaryota > Metazoa > Arthropoda > Insecta > Orthoptera > Acrididae > Schistocerca > Schistocerca piceifrons. Next base: position 400,679,483 of record NC_060138.1, on the reverse strand, counting down.
TCTTGGTAGATGGAATAATTTTTGCACACAAAGGTCAGCAAGGAAAAAATATACTCTGAGGCAGTTGGTAGGATACCTATCTTCCGAAACAAATGCCTGCAAGAGTGTCTTTGATGGACCCCACGCATTATTCTGATTGCTTTTTTTTGGATGGTGAAAACTTTTTTTGCAAGTGGTTGGTTCCCCCAGAATATGATAGCATATGACATCAATGAGTGGAAGTAGCCAAAGTAGGCAACCTTAATAGTATCAACTTCAGCCACTGAAGAAATTACCCGTAGTGCAAATGTTGCCGGGCTAAGTTTTTTACATAGATGAAGAATGTGAACTGACCAATTACATTTACTGTCTATGTAAGCACCCAGGAATTTTGTATCTTCAATTTTCTGTATTGGTTGATCTCTACATTTTATGTTAATTTCATCGGGATTACTTTGTGATGTATGGAACCTCATATAATGAGTTTTATCTGCATTGAGTGAGAGACCATTTGAGGAGAACCAATTTAAGATGTCATTAAAAACAGTATTTGTAGTTTGTTCAAGATCATGATCAATCAAATCGCCAATTAGAATTGTGGTATCATCAGCAAACAGGGTAAATTTGCTGTTTGTCTCAGAACAAAGAGGAAGATTATTAATAAAGATGAGGAAAAGCAGTGGGCCCAAAGCGGAGCCTTGAGGCGCACCACATGTTATCGTGCCCCATTCAGACGAGGCAGGTTCTCCAGAAGAGCCATTTAGCATTACAGTCTGCTTCCGATCCTGTAGATATGATTCTAGCCACAAGACAACAGTACCACTTAAACCATAGTATTCTGCCTTTTTCCAAAGAATTTGGTGGTTTACACAGTCAAAGGCTTTCGTAAGATCACAAAAAATACCCACTGACGACATTTTTTTGTTAATGGCTTCCAAAACTTGGTTGCTGAAAGAGAATATTGCCTGTTCAGTACAAAGATCGGCACGAAAACCAAACTGATTTTTGCTTAAGATACTGTGGAAGTTGAGATGGTCTACAATCCTTCTGTGCATGAGTTTTTCTAGAATTTTCGAGAAGGTAGTTAATAGGGATATTGGGCGATAGTTTGTAACAATGCTTCTATCACCTTTTTTAAAGAGAGGAATCACTACAGCCAACTTAAGTCTGTCAGGGACAATCCCATCTTGTAGGGATGCATTGTATATATTGCATAAGACGGGACTAACAAATTTATAACAGTGTTTCAGTATTTTACTAGAAATATTGTCCACACCAGCAGAATTTTTATTTTTTAATGATCTAATTACTCTTATGACTTCGCTTACAGTAACTGGAGGTAAGGATAACTGTGGGATTCTGTTGCTAATACACTCCTGGAAATGGAAAAAAGAACACATTGACACCGGTGTGTAAGACCCACCATACTTGCTCCGGACACTGCGAGAGGGCTGTACAAGCAATGATCACACGCACGGCACAGCGGACACACCAGGAACCGCGGTGTTGGCCGTCGAATGGCGCTAGCTACGCAGCATTTGTGCACCGCCGCCGTCAGTGTCAGCCAGTTTGCCGTGGCATACGGAGCTCCATCGCAGTCTTTAACACTGGTAGCATGCCGCGACAGCGTGGACGTGAACCGTATGTGCAGTTGACGGACTTTGAGCGAGGGCGTATAGTGGGCATGCGGGAGGCCGGGTGGACGTACCGCCGAATTGCTCAACACGTGGGGCGTGAGGTCTCCACAGTACATCGATGTTGTCGCCAGTGGTCGGCGGAAGGTGCACGTGCCCGTCGACCTGGGACCGGAACGCAGCGACGCACGGATGCACCCCAAGACCGTAGGATCCTACGCAGTGCCGTAGGGGACCGCACCGCCACTTCCCAGCAAATTAGGGACACTGTTGCTCCTGGGGTATCGGCGAGGACCATTCGCAACCGTCTCCATGAAGCTGGGCTACGGTCCCGCACACCGTTAGGCCGTCTCCCGCTCACGCCCCAACATCGTGCAGCCCGCCTCCAGTGGTGTCGCGACAGGCGTGAATGGAGGGACGAATGGAGACGTGTCGTCTTCAGCGATGAGAGTCGCTTCTGCCTTGGTGCCAATGATGGTCGTATGCGTGTTTGGCGCCGTGCAGGTGAGCGCCACAATCAGGACTGCATACGACCGAGGCACACAGGGCCAACACCCGGCATCATGGTGTGGGGAGCGATCTCCTACACTGGCCGTACACCACTGGTGATCGTCGAGGGGACACTGAATAGTGCACGGTACATCCAAACCGTCATCGAACCCATCGTTCTACCATTCCTAGACCGACAAGGGAACTTGCTGTTCCAACAGGACAATGCACGTCCGCATGTATCCCGTGCCACCCAACGTGCTCTAGAAGGTGTAAGTCAACTACCCTGGCCAGCAAGATCTCCGGATCTGTCCCCCATTGAGCATGTTTGGGACTGGATGAAGCGTTGTCTCACGCGGTCTGCACGTCCAGCACGAACGCTGGTCCAACTGAGGCGCCAGGTGGAAATGGCATGGCAAGCCGTTCCACAGGACTACATCCAGCATCTCTACGATCGTCTCCATGGGAGAATAGCAGCCTGCATTGCTGTGAAAGGTGGATATACACTGTACTAGTGCCGACATTGTGCATGCTCTGTTGCCTGTGTCTATGTGCCTGTGGTTCTGTCAGTGTGATCATGTGATGTATCTGACCCCAGGAATGTGTCAATAAAGTTTCCCCTTCCTGGGACAATGAATTCACGGTGTTCTTATTTCAATTTCCAGGAGTGTAGCTTTCTGTAGGAGGGACAATGATTCTTCCATAGAACCATTACAGCCTGTCTTCTCTGCTGCTCTCAAAAAGTGGTTATTAAATATTTCTGCAACCAACTCAGGTTTCTTTATGATACTGTCCCCTGTTTTAATCTCTACCTGAGACATGTTCCCTGTTGTCCTGCCAGTTTCCCTCTTTATTACATTCCATATAGTTTTAATTTTATTTTCTGAGCTTTCAATTTCTGATTTTATGCACATACTTTTAGATTTATTTATAACCTTCTTTGAGAATGCTACAGTAAAGTTTGTAGTGTTGTCATTTCTTTGGATCATTACAAGTCCTGAGAGAACTGTATAACATCCTCTTTGTTCTACAAGATGTTATTATCCCTGTAGTGATCCAAGACTTCTTGGCATTGCCTATATGACTATTTCTAACTACTTTTTTGGGAAAGATGGACTCAAATACAGACATGAATTCATTTAAAAATGAATTGTACTTTTTGTTTACATCTGTTTCCCTATAAACTGGGGTCCAATCTACCTCTTTTAAGGCTATCATTGAATTTTTTAAGGCCCTGTTCATTTATTATCCTAAAAGATTTCCAAGAATCCTCGGAACTGTTGCACACACTGATGTAATTGAGCCTAAGCAATTGACCACCATGATCGGAAAGGCCAAGGATTGGATGCACAGTGATCTCATTGCATTTAGACTTATCTATAAATATATTATCTATCAGACTTTTACTGTTAACAGTAACCCTAGTTGGGAAATCTACTATTGCCATCAGATTATAAGACTCCATTAAATGTACTAAATCAGCTTTACTATTGCTCTCATTTAGGAAATCAACATTAAAGTCACCAGTAATTATCAAGTCCTTGGACTTTGAGTACAGTATGGATAATAAAGAATCTAAGTGCTTAAGAAATACATTCAAATTCCCTGAGGGAGATCTATACAGTGCTAACACTACAGCCGTGAAGTCATTTACAGTAATCTCAACACCACATACTTCAGTTTGTTGTTCTATACAATGGCTCTTTAAATCTAATGAATTGTAAGATATGTTGTTTTTTACATAAATTACCACTCCACCTTTTTCCATGATGGTTCTAGAGTAATGCGCTGCCTGACAGTAACCACTTAGCTGTAACCTTTCATATCTTTCACATGATGTTCACTAAAACATAATTCATCAGTATCTTTTATTTCTTGTGGTTCCTCTAACAGAACAGTAATGTCATTTACTTTATTACCAAGACCTCCCACATTTTGGTGAAAAATCGTCATTTCTTTGGAATTAGAGACAACTGTAAACTTTTGCCTAAAAAATTATCTGTAGCTACAGACACAGTACGTTCATTACTAACAATTTCCTGAAACATTTGAGTTTGAAGCCGAGTCTGACTTGATGGCTGGAGCCATTTAAGTGCGATTGGTTCCAACTTTGGGGTACATTTGTGGACTTCTTCCAATATTTTTGTTTTTAAGAGGGTACCTAATGCTTTTTTTCCTGATCTGTTCAGGTGCATACTGTGTCTTGTAAATAATCCTCATCCAAAACTACTTATATCTACAACACAAGTATTTTTAAAATGCTTACACAACTTTGCTAACTTAGAGTTCGTTTGTGAGATAGCCTCATTTACACAGGACTGTGGAATTAAGTCATGTCTCTCTGGAATGTTCAGAACAAATACCTTAGACTGATGAAGTGCCGATATTTTCTTCCTGAGCGACTGTATGACATCATTCCCTTCGTTGCAGGCAACGTTGTTTGAGCCACCTATTAAGATCACACACTCGTTTTTTACTTTTTCAGAATCACACTCCGCTACAACTTCTTGAAGTTTAGCACCTGGCTTCACAATTCCACAAACATCGGCAGCATTAAAACTGCTTTTCACTATATCAGCCATGCCTCTACCATGACTATCAGCGAAAATGTGAAAACAATTTGTTGATGTTTCTCTCACAGCAGACTGGATCACACCACTGCCACTTTCATTGCTGTTAACTGAACGTTGTGGCTTTGGAAGATCAAACCTAACCTTTTTCCGATAGTTTATCAGTACACTCTTCTTACGATGGTTTTCACTTTCTGTGAGACTATTACTAGAACAAAGTACATCAAAATTGTTTACATTCTCGAACCTCGAAACATTTGCTGTAGACGAAGTTTTAGTGCCGATTGTTTTACGCTTGTTGTGTACTACCTTCCATTCTGATGATTTATCAGTGTCATTTTGCACCAATGTAGCCATGTTCTGGCGAAAGTTTATGTCCTTCTGTCTGTCTTGAAGCAATGGATCCATGTTTCGCTTCGACTTCAGTTCCATATTTTCGGACTTCAGGCTGTCGATTTCTATTCTTAGACTGCTGATTACACATTGTAAACTAGCAATACGCTCATTATACTTTAATAATTCACTTTTGCACCTTACACACGAATTTTTAACGGCTTCACTGTAACTTATTTTTGGAGTAAAATCGCGGATATCTACACACGCCGCCATCTTGAATAACATTCGAACTGTGTATGGAGAGTCACCAGTGCTGCATTAGTACTAGTTAACTGCAATACTGAACTACAACAGAGAACTAAGCTGTGGTAGTCAAGATATATGTATTTTTTGGGCTACACCAATGACATTATCTTTCTATAGGGATGTGACTGAACATGCCCTACTTTCCTGAGTTCATCAGCGCACTCCATCACTTCAGGATGTTGCAACTTCATCTTTCAAATGCTCTTTCCTGCTGTGTCAGTAACTGAGTAGTTAATCTTGCATTTGATCAGAGCTTTCTTGTGACATTTTGTACAGTCACCATTATGTTGATATCCGTTTGTTGCCAAGATCTCATTTTGTTACATTGTTTGCTTGAGTACTGAGCCCATTGAAGGTGTTGGAATAGTTTCCATGTTTGTTGTTACGTTTCAATCTTGCTGATATTCCATCTGCCTATTGACCATTTATACTCTGCCTCTAGTGTTGCCATAGAAGAACTTACACAGTCTTTTAATATCCATCCATAATATTATTCTGGGGCCAACAACACTCTCGCTATTGTGTATGGTGTCTGTTCTTACAGACATGTCTTAAATAACAGACGCCACATATTTATGATTCCTTGACCATTTCTATATATGATGGAAGAGGGGGGGGGGGGGTGCACTACAGAAGTATAGAGTGCGACAAATTGGGAATTTAGATTGAGTAGGAAACATGTTCAGATGGCTGAAGTAGTTGAGATAACTGTTCATGTAAAATGGGAAATCCAGGTTCGAGTCCCAGTCTGACACAGATTTCCACTTGTAGCCATTGAATCACACTACAAGAAAGCAAAAGAATGCACCACAAAGGAATTACCCAAATGGGACAGAAATCGGTAGATGTCATTTACATGTAAGACAAACAAATGATTACAATTTCAGAAAAATAGCATGATTTATTGAAGAGAAAGGGTGTCACAAACTGAGCAAATTATTAACACGTTGGTCCACCTCTGACCCTTATGAAAGGTGTTATTTTTCTTAGCATTGGTTGATAGAGATGTTAGATGTCTTCCTAAGAGATATTGTGCCGAATTTTGTCCTATATGTGCGTCAGATTGTCAAAATTGTGAGCTGGTTGTAGGACCTTGCCCATAATACTCCAAATGTTTTCAGTTAGGGAGAGATCTGGTGACCTTGCTGGCCAAGGTGCCATTGTGCTATAAGGGTACTGCGAATGACAACGAAAGGGGTCCTGTTATGAAAAGAAATGCCAGCCCGAACCTGGTTGTTGGGCCATATGGCGGGCGACAGTATCCCACTGCTTTCCAGAATGTCTCAAGACACGTCTTCAGCCTGGAATCTCATTGACTAGAGTAGAATTGTCTTCAGTGATTCGTCTAATTTCAGATTGAGGTATGATGATGAGTGGTACACTGATGATATTCTACACACCATCTTGTTGCCTTTCATGGCAAGCCATCCTGTCCTTACATTTCAGCAGGACAATGCCTGCCCACACACAGTACAAATTATTACCGCTTGCTTTCGTTCTTGCTAAACCCTGCCTTGAATGTGTGGAGCATTATGAGCAGGGCCTGCCAACCAGTTCGGGATTTTGATGATCTACTGCACCAATTGGACAGAATTTGGCAGGACATCCCTCAGGAGAACATTCAACAAATCTATCAATCAATGCTGAGCCGAATAACTGCTTGTACAAGGACTAGAGGTGGACCATAGTTATTGACTTGTTCACTCCCTGAAGCTGTTTCTCTTGAATAAATCATCCAATTTTATCTTAAATTGTAATCATTTGTTTGTCCCTACATGTACATCATGTCTACCGATTTCCATTACATTCAGATAATTCCTTCATGATGTGTCTTTTTTGTCTTAGAGTATAATGTCCTTGTCACATATGTCAGAGATTGTATTTCAGTGCCATCATGCGGCTGATGTCACTAATCCTTCTTCATCACATATATAAACCACTGTAGAATGACACATATAATAATAATAATAATATCTATATGCCTTGACAGCATTTCATGACACATCTTCAGTGTGGCTGCATCCTAGGTCTGACTTCTTGCAGGAATCACGTTAACTGCTATGAGCAGTGGTGATGGTGGACAGGGCAGCACTATGGAAGGAGTGTGTGATAAGTTGGGAATTTGGGTCAGATGGAAAATTTATTTGGATAGTCAGAGCAGTTAAGATGACCACTTACGTAAAGTAGGAAATCCTGGTTCGATCCCTGGTCTGGCACTAATTTTCACTTTACAACATCAAATTTTAGATTTCAGTGACCTCATGCGGCTGACATTAGTAATTCTTTTTCATCAAATGTGCTCTCACTTTATGATAACATTTACTGCCTTGCACTTGTGAGCAATTTCAAGATATTGTTCTCAAACTCCGTTTTTAGCGTATTTTCGTAATGCTTGTTGCATTTCAGGTGAGCTTTTTATAAATTCTGAACTTTTTTTATCAAGTAGAATTTTATAGTCCACATAATATTGCAAAATATACCAACAGGATAATTTTGTAAATTTTATTCTGTCAAGGTTTCATTCATGACAACATATATGACTTTACAGTAGCCAAACTGAGAGGCAGCAAGCAAGTTGGGCACATAAAAGTGAGTTTTTATAGTATGTCATTTTCTCAAAATTTTTGAAGGGTCAGAAAGATTAAACTGGACTTAAAATTAAAGACAAGTTGTTAATCTTGGGTGTTTTTTTTGGTAGATAGTTGTTATTACAGCGTATTTATTTCTGTCACAAAATGTATCTTGAGTCGTTGACTGTTTCTAAACATTGTTCAAGTGTGGTCCACTCATGTCGTCATAACAGTTTAATACTATGCTAGAAACTCTTGTAATAGGCAGAAAAAAAATAGTTTTTAATTAGCTAATGATATTTTAAATCTTGCTAGGGCTTTCACTCTTGGAACTAATGTTGTTGTCAGTGTACACTGTTTGTCAGAGTAAATTACTTATCATGTTAACCTCACTGCCTTCTTCTAGTTCATTGGCTTGAAGTCTTCTTTTGATGACCTCAACATGTTGGTCATAGACTCTCTTTATTTTCCTACTCTGGTATTAGAAGCCAATATATTTTATATATAACATTTGTTATCCTTTTATGAATGATCCAAAATGAGTGTGTTCTTTCAGGTACAGTTTTGTGTAATTTGCAGTGTTTCACCATGGTATTAGCTTTTCTTAGTTGTAACCATGCAGAAGCATTGAGATACGTATCAAGAAGCTACATGTGATTTGTTTGAGTGTTAAATAGTTGTTGACCATGCTGATTGAGAATGAAACTATGACTGATGTATCAATTTAACAATTATACCCTCTTTCATCATGACAATGGTGATGTGTCAGGGCATGGAACGCCTGAGCCTCACCTGTGCATTTTGATATGAATTAACAGAGGTGGTGGTGTCTATCTTAGTAGCAAGGACCCGGTCCTTGATGGTATGGCTGCTCACCAGTTGTTGTCCAGCATTGGATTGGTGAGTGGTTTACTGCACCAAGCAAGGCCCATCTGTTCACTGTTGCAGTCTGTGACAATTGGCAGTGACCTATGTCTTCACTTGTGTATGCCTATTGCAGTTGACTTTTTTAATAACAGTTTTCTCCACATCAAGAAACTTATCATACTTTCTTAACATAATTGTATGTGAGTAACCCTGTGCCTTGGTAACCTTGACCATGGAATGTCCCATGTGTCAGGCATGCATGATCTGACCTTAATTAAATTTGCTGATAACATGAATGAAAAATTACTGTCCTTTATACCAGTAGGATATATATCAGGATTTTGCTTAAATTGAGAGTAGTTATGCGTAGCATCATAGCGGAAAGCAAGAAGACAATTATATCTAAATTGCTTTACAAACTTAGCCATTGGCTTAATCTTCTGAGGAAATACTGTCAGAAGATGATGGCACTGTCGCCGGAGCCTTTTGCCAGCCACTGCATGATGATAGTGGGGATGCCACCACCTCATTACCCTCTTCTTCATCACTTTCCGACGAAAGCGAAAGACATGCCTCTGTGCTCGTGTTGAGGGCCTCATCATCATCCGCCTCAACCTTAACAGGTCCCACAGGCTTACAATGTATTGTATGGCAGTCAGCATGTACAACTTTCAATCTAGAAATCAATGCATCACCAATTTTGAACTCATTGGAAACAAAAATTATATTTGCCCTGGTGACAGAAGCACACCATTGTAATTGCAAATATACTGAATTCAAACAATGGAAAATCCAGGATGGATTGTTATACTAAAATTAAAGTTTTACAACTACAAACTTGAATCCGCAGTGTCTAAATAATTAATTTACTGAGTTCTGATTTTATTACCACTTTGATAATGAAACAATCTTTGAAGCCCCAAATATTGAGCCACCATTAACATATTGTGGTATATCATTCCATACTATTTATATTAGTCAGTATATAAAAATAGTACAAAGAATGTATTAAATGTCTGTTGCAGACAGTTTGTGATCCACACATATTTGTTCTTGTATTTTATGTGGGATTGCATGCCTATATGAAAAGATTTAATAACAACAATGTTATGAAAAGTATAGATCGCTATTCACTATATAGAGAGTCTGGCCAGTGGTCATGTGTGTGTTGAGTTGTGCATGTCTGGATCTGTGTGTGTTTTCTATGTTAGAAGGAGGCCTGTCTGCAGTTCAACATCTCTCCTATATGGTGTGTAGCAATCTTCACATTTCATAATATTGTCATTGAAAAGATGTAAAATATTATCCGCATTGGATTGCTTTGCTCTTTATGTTAAACAATTCTCTGTTTTTTTCCTTTCTTTCCAGGATCTGCTAACACAAAAGGATCTCCCAGAGTCAGATTTGTTGTTAGAAATGTCTGCTCGTATAGATGCTGAAAAACAGTTAAAACTTGCTCAAGATTCTGTTTACAAGCTTGAAGGAGCTCTTGAGACAGAAATTAACCCTTTAGAGTTGCGCACAAAAATTTTGCCTGATGTGAAAAAGTTGCGACGTAAGTCAAAATGTTATCTGAATTTCTCTCCTTCTAACTCTAAACTTGTGTTATTCCATGATCATATTGTTTCGTAATGATATGAATGGCATATATTTTTTCCCCTGTGACTTATGTTACTATTAAAATAAAAAAATTAAATTCTTAAATATGGACTGGATGAACCATAACTACAGTTTCCACTTTACAGTATTTTGCAACTGTCATGTGCAGTTGTTATTGAACTATTATAAAGAGTTGCTCTTTTAGACACAAATATTTAAAATTAAAAGACAAAATTTTATTTGGCTTGTATTAATTGTGGCAGGTGGAGACTATATAATATGCAGAATTGGATAAACAGTAGAAACTAACACATAATACTATGTTGGATTGCTTTGGACATATAGAACAGCTCAATTCCTCCTAGAGATTGATGTAAATTATATACAACAGTATAAGGAAAAGGTAGATAGCAACTTACCATAAGGTGACACATTATTAAGTTGCAGACAGGCACAATTAAAAGACACTTACACATTAGCTATCGGCCAAAGCCTTCATCACAAAAAGAAAGACAAACAGAAACACACATCATGCATTAACACAAGCAAGCACACCTTGTGCACACATAACTGCCAACTCTGGCAGTTCAGACCAGAATGTGATTTTTTTTTTTTGTGTGTGTGTGTGTGTGTGTGTGTGTGTGTGTGTGTGTGTGTGTGTGTGTGTGTGTGTATTAAATACACAGGATTATCTAAAATGATTTTTATAAATGTCCAGTGTAATGTTATGTTCTTTGACTTACAAAAGGCATTCAGTACAATTTTTCACTGTTGTTTAGCAAAGACAATACAAATGTACTGAGTATTGAGCCAGATTTGTGACTGGATTGAGGACTTCCTTGCAGACAGAAACCAACATCTCATACTTAACGATTGACAGGTGCAAGGATAATTGTGGGAAGTGTTACAAGTCTGTTGCTGTTTACAATTTCTGTTAAATAACTGGTGCCTAATGCCAGAAGACTACTAAAATGCAGAAAGACCTGTAGAGGACCAACGGATAATGCAGAGACAGGGAGCTGACCCTGAATGTACATAAATGTAATATACTGTGTGCAAATAGGTGGAGAGATACACTAATGTTCAATTACACTACAACAGTATTGTAAAATGTGTAGGAGTAACCGTCCAGAGTGAACTGGACTGAAATGACCCAATGAAACAAATAGTACAAAAGGAGATGCCAGGCTGAAATTCATTGGTAGAATCTTAAAGAAATGTGATTTATCCATGAAATAACCGATTAACAAAACACTCACTTGACCGATTATTGAATACTGTTCACCTGTTGGTGACTCTTACCAGGTTGAATTATTAGAAGAGATAGAGAAGATAGAGACGACTCAATGAAGACTTCTCCAAATGTTGGCATACCATCAATAAAAATAAACTACGTGGTGGAAGGGTACCTCTGACAGAGAGGTAGATATAGACTTACACCATGGCTGCTGTGGATCTTTCACAAGTCAGAAAACAAATTGGTAAGAATTCCTCAAAATTCAAAAATAAACATTAAAAAAATCATCAGAACAGAAAAATGTAAATTCAAGCACACAATGCTGATTGCAATTGATGGAGACTTCATAAAAAATTATTACCAGAAACTACTGCAATAAATTTAAAGAACAGCTCCATAATTATCAAGCCCACAAGTTTATGCTTCAGGCATGCACATGGAACACTAGGAAAAAAAAATGTTTGATCTTACAGCAGGCTATTTTCAAAACTTACTGAATTGTGGAAGTCCCATTTACCAATTCACTTTTGAGGCATCTACCACTAGCTGAACTGATCACCTCTCACTTTCAAATAAATGAGACAAATAATGCACAACTTGAGGTACACTAAGACACAAGGAAAAGACTGAATAATTGCAGAAATGTTGAGAGTAGGTGTCTGCGTACTGATTCAGAAATGTTACAGGACATCTGGTGTAGTGAGAAAATCGCTTTAGAATGGAAGTGCCAGTTAATTCACTCACTTCATACAAAAGAGAAAGAGTCAGATATAAACAATTATACTACTGGCCATTAAAATTGCTACACCAAGAAGAAATGCAGATGATGAACGGGTATTCAGTGGACAAACCTATTATACTAGAACTGACATGTGATTACATTTTCATGCAATTTGGGCACATAGATCCTGAGAAATCAGTACCCAGAACAACCACCTCTGGCCGTAATAACGGCCTCGATACGCCTGGGCATCGAGTCAAACAGAGCTTGGATGGCGTGTACACATACAGCTGCCCATTCAGCTTCAACACGATACCACAGTTCATCAAGAGTAGTGACTGGCATATTGTGACGAGCCAGTTGTTCAGCCACCATTGAGCAGACGTTTTCAGTTGGTGAGAGATCTGCAGAATGTGCTGGCCAGGACAGCAGTCGAACATTTTCTGTATCCAGAAAGGCCCGTACAGGACCTGCAACATGTGATCGTGCATTATCCTGCTGAAATGTAGGGTTTCGCAGGGATCGAATGAAGGGTAGAGCCACGGGTCGTAACACATCTGAAATGTAACGTCCACTGTTCAAAGTGCCATCAATGTGAACAAGAGGTGACCAAGACGTGTAACCAATGGCACCCCATAGCATCACGCCGGGTGATACGCCAGTATGGCGATGACGAATACACGCTTCCAGTGTGCGTTCACCGCGATGTCGCCAAATACGGATGCGACCATCATGATGCTGTGAACAGAACCTGGATTCATCTGAAAAAATTACGTTTTGCCATTCATGCACCCAGGTTTGTCATTGAGTACATCATCTCGTCGAACTGTTCATGCAGATGGTTGTTGTCTTGCAAACGTCCCCACCTGTTGACTCAGGGATAGAGATGTGGCTGCATGATCCGTTACAGCCATGCGGATAAGATGCCTGTCATCTCGACTGCAAGTGATATGAGCCCGTTGAGATCCAGCACGGCGTTCCGTATTACCCTCCTGAACCCACCGATTCCGTATTCTGCTAACAGTCATTGGATCTCGACCAACGCGAGCAGCAGTGTCGCGATACGATAAACCACAATCATGATAGGCTACAATCCGACCTTTATCAAAGTCGGAAACTCCTTACACGAGGCATCACAACAACATTTCACCAGGCAACGCTGGTCAACTTCTGTTTGTGTATGAGAAATTGGTTGGAAACTTTCCTCATGTCAGCACATTTTAGGTGTCACCGCCGGCGCCAACCTTGTGTGAATGCTCTGAAAAGCTAATCATTTGCATATCACAGCATCTTCTTCCTGTCAGTTAAATTTCGCATCTGTAACACGTCATCTTCATGGTGTAGCAATTTTAATGGCCAGTAGTGTACAAAGACTTTCTCTTACTTTCAGTTAGCTATAAAGTCCTCTCAAAAGCCTTACTTAATCAATTAGAAAAACAGACTTCATAATTGGGCAATATCATTCACAAAACAAATTCGAAACCTAAAAATAATCATCCAAATTCACAAAACTAAACAGACAGTGGTCATTTTTGTTGATTTCAAAAAATCATATGATTCTGTAGACAGACTGCCAGACAAACACTGTTTAATGTGCTAGAAACATTTCAAGGTAGAAAGAGGTCAAACAAAAACTGACCAACACAGCAACAATAGTTTAATTTTTTGTATAACTTTTGAACCATTTGAAATCAAAATGGGCCAAACAAGAGGATGGATTTTTGCCATTATCTTTACGGTTAAGTAAAGTTAAGTTCAGGAAATGAAATGGCTAAATGAAACTTGAGATTTAAATATTGACAGACATTCCCAAAATAAAACTGACCTTCACTGCATTTGTTGATGACATAGTCCAAAAGCCATACAGTGTGTAAAGAAACTCAATAAAATAGTAGCAAAAATGAGATTCCAAATTTCGTACAAGGAGATGCATTGTATGGAAGGGACTGGATCAAGATTCAACAATCAATCTTTAATCAACAAATTCACCAAAATCTGTTAAGTACACAAGTTCAGGTGCCTAGGAGATATTATTGAACAAGAGGGGGCTAACAAAGCTGACAAAGAAATAATTGTAAAACAGATACAACAACAAAAATTTATCACGAAAAGAAAAAATTACAGCATTATAGCACAGTTGTTCCAACAAAAGCTGTTTGTGCACTGGATCCATGGCAGTTGGTAGCAGATCACAAATAAAATTTATTGAAAAACAAGATAAGAAAAATCTCAGAAAAATTTTAGAAAAAAAATGCAAAAATGGAATTTGGACGAAAAAAAATCACAAGACATCTATCAAGTTACAGATAGAAGCACAAGTATCATCAAGATAGAATGAAATTTAGAAACCTTAAAGGAACACAGTGGATGAATGAAGAGGTACTGAGAGGAAAAGTTGAAAAAAGTGCTAAATATGTTCAAACCTACTTCTTTGTTGGATGCATGCATATCCATTCACACACAAGTATATCTTCTGTGGTGGTATAAGAGATAGAAGTGCCCTGGAAAGTGACATATAATGAGATGATGATTTGATATATTACAGACAGGTACAGAAATTGCTCATGTGAAAGTCCAGGATGGAATAGCAACAATATTATGAGACAGGCACAATGTAAAGGCTGCTATACATTTTAGCATTTGGCCAAAAGCCTTCTTGTGAAGTAGAAAGCACGCATTGACCACTGTCTCTGGCTGCTGTAGCTGGACTGAGTTGTAAGTGTGCCTGATGGGAGAAGAAATGTGATGTGGGTGGTGGGAGTAAGGAAGAAGCGTGGGGAGGAGATGTGTATGCATAGCTGGAATAGAAGGCTGTGTTGTGCTGGAGTGGGAGTAGGTGAGTGGAGGACAGGGAACAGTGAAGGTTGGGGCCAGGGGGGTTGTTGGAACATAGACTATATTGCAAGGCAAGTTCTCTCTTGCTCAATTCATAAAAGCTGGTGTTGGTGGGAAGGATCCATGTGACACAGGCTGTGAAGCAGTCATTGAAATGAAGGATGTCATGTTTGGTCCACTTGTTTCTTGGCCACATTGTTGGTGGCCATTCATGTGGACAGACAGCTTGTTAGTTGTCATGCCCACATAGAATGTAGCACAGTGGTTTCAGCTTGGCTTGTAGATCACATGATCGCTTTTACAGGTTGCTCTGTCTCTGATGGGATAGGGGATGCCTGTGGCCAGACTGGAAATGTGTGGTCGTAGGTCTTGCATCTAGGTCTGCTGCAAGGATATGCGCCATGACAGAAGGGGTTGGGATCCGAGGTAGAGTAGGAATGGACAAGAATATTACATAGATTTGGTGGGCAGCAGAATATCACTGTGGAAGAGGTGGGGCTGATAGTATGTAGGGTATTCCTCATTTTGTGGCACAGTGAAAGTAGTTGAAAACCTGGTGGAGATCCATTTGCTCCTGTTCTGGATAGTACTGAGCCAACAGGGGAATGCTCCTTTGTAGTTGGGTGGTGGGTTTATGGAAGGTGGTAGGTGGTGTTTCTGTATGGGATTCGGAGAATAATTTCAGCCTGTAAAGACCTCCCAACCTTGTACGGAAATAGGTCTGCCACTCTTTGTCTCATCAGGCAGCTACCACCACCCACATATGAGATGTGATTGAATAGCAGCGCTAATGTTTGCTTTTCATAAAGAATCTTTTTTTCTTCTTCTTCTTCTTCTATTTATCAAATCAACTTTGTCCCATTAAAATAATCCCCCTGAGATATGATATACTTGTGGCAGTTCTTTTTCCAATCTTGATAGCAATTCTCTAACTCAGTTTTCATTATGATGTTCAGCTCCATTACCGATTCTGTTTTTATCTCATCAGTGGTGGCCAAATAATGTATAATGTCCTTTCATGGTTCTCTCCAGCCTTGGGAATAGGAAGAAGTCACAAGAGGCAATGAACACAGTGGTTGAAGCAACAAAACGGTTTTGTTTTTTGCCAAAAAAAAAAAAAAAAAATATCTGGAAGGAGCGTTGAAGTATTAGTGGAAGCATTATCATGAGTCGCTTTGCCACAATTCTGGTCATCTTCTTCGGTTTACTTCATGCAAACAGTGCATAACTTCCAGTTAGTATTCTCTATTGATCATACAACTATGAAACAGGTACCATGACGCACTATCACATTGTAACTGAAGAAAACAGGGATAGAAACCTCACATGCGATCAATTTTTTTAAATTTTTGTTCCCCATGCAGTTTCTATTGGGATGATTTGCCTTTGGTTTTGACATCACACTCATACACCCATGTTTCCTCACCCGTTACAACCTCCTTTGGAAGTTCTGGATTACCGTTGACTTCATTCAGCAATTCCTGGTTCGCAAGATATCATGTGAAAAAAGGGCAAGTTGCGTTTCGCAGGAGCAATGCTTTCTAAAGCCATGCTGATGCATGGACAGCAGCTTCTCTCTCTCAAGGAAATTCATTATATTCGAACTGAGAACATGTTCGAGAATCCTGCAACAAACCGATGTCAAGGATATTAGTCTGTAATTTTGAGGATTTGTCCTTCTACCCTTCTTATATACAAGCGTCACCTGTGCTTTTTTCCAGTCTCTCAGGACTTTACATTGGGCAAGAGATTCATGATAAATGCAAGCTAAGTAAGGAGGCAATGCAGTAGAGTACTATCTGCAAAACCGAATTGGAATCCCATCAGGACCTGGCAATTTATTTATTTTCCACCCATTCAGCTGCTTCACAACCCCAAGGATGTCTATCACTATGTCCTCCATACGGGAATCTGTACGAGACTCAAACGGCGGTATGTTTGTACGATCCTCCTGCATGAAAAATTTCTCAAATGCTAAATTTAAAATTTCAACTTTTGTTTTGCTGTCTTCCGTTGCCAGGCCAGACTGATCAGCGAGTGACTGGATGGAAGCCTTCGACCCGCTTACCGATTTTACGTAAGACCAGAATTTCCTTGGGTTTTCAGCAAGATCTTCTGCTAAGATATGACGGTGGTAGTGGTTGAATGCTTCGCCCATCGCTCTTTTTACAGCAGCACGAATCTCTACTAACTTTTGCCTGTCCTCATGCTCCAGATCTTTCTTGTACCACGAGTGCAACTGCCTTTGCTTCCTGAGCATTCTCCGAATTGCGCTGTTAAACCACGGTGGGTCTATTCTGTGCGTAACTCACTTTTTCGGCACATACTTGTCCAATGCGTGTTTTACAGTGTGTTTAAAATTTGTCCATAATTTTTCCACGCCCATCGTACTGGAAGTAAATGAAGTCGATTCATTTACTAAGTGGGATGCTAACAACTGCTTATCTGCTCTTTCTAGTAGCCATAGTCGTAATGACAACATCATGATCGCTAATCCCTGTCTCAACACTGACACCGTTGGTGAGGTCTGGTCTGTTCATGGCTACCACATCTAAAATATTTCCATTACGCATTGGCTGTCGATTTAGCTGCTCAAGACTGTTTTCGGATAATGTGTTCAAAAGTAATTCACACGATGGCTTGTCTGTACCACCTGTAATGAATCCATAGACATCCCAGTCTATACTAGGTAGGTTGAAGTCGCCTCTTACTAATATAGCATGATCTGGGTACTTCTGCGATACAGAATGTAGATCCGAAGTATAAAGCAAAATATTCCTGTTACTGTTAGTTTTATTATTGGTCACAGCTTGTATCTCAGGATGAGGATGGCAGGCTGAGGACTGGAGTCACCCAGATACAAAGCCACTCTGGACAAAACAGTGTGCCCACATTCAGTTTATCACTATTGATACTGTTTTGTTTATGCAGTCTTGCAAATAAATTATTTAATAATGTAAAACAATATCAATCACTGTCTACCCTACATGCATGTTATTTAATGATGTAACACCTACATGCATGTTATTTAATGATGTAACACTACTTACTATCTGTTGGCAGCAGGACCATTATGAAAATGTTTGGTTTCCTTTTTATGTATTGCAACTTCCCATTTGTTTGCCTGAAAAACTGAGTCAGCTTCCTTCTGTAATGAGTAAGATTTTGAGCTTAGGAAGAGTATAAAATATTATTGTTATCATCCATTACAGAATTCGCGTCGAAAGCTGTGCATGTTAAACTGTCGCTTTCGGGACGGGAAGTTCCACTGGCCCCAGAGTCAATCCTTCCAGCAGATTAATAGTGAGGATCAGTGTGCACCCTGGATGCAGTTTTTAGGCAGTTTCCCACCTCCCACCAGGCTGGTACGCACATCCTGCTTCAGTTACATGATTCACAGACATTTAGAAAACTTTTGCCCTCTTTTACACAGACACATGAGGTACACACATTCTGTCCTGGGGAGGTAATGAGGGAAACAACAGGAAATGTGTCTGGCTACCCCTGAAATTAACCTCCGTAAATAACCCTGCACTGATTTGGTGTAGAGACATAAGAAAAAGAAACTATTATCATGTACAGAGATATGGTGTAAGGTTTCCCAGAACAGAAAAGAAAAAAATATATTATAAATTGACATAAATGTTCTGTTGTTATTATTGGTTTTTACTTATGTTACATTTTTTTACCAAACCTCTACTCCGTATCATCTCAATTATCCTCCACTATATAAAATATATTGCTCAGCAGGTACATTGTAAACTTTGTTTTAGGAATCTCCTTTGGCATTTTTTTAACAATTTTTTCCCCTGGCAGAAAATACTGTTTTAAGTTGTATATTTATTCATTAAATTGAGTCTAGATTTTGTCCCATGTTTATGAGCAGAGCTCTTTTTGCAGTAATTGTCAAGATTATTTTTGATGATTTCTGTTTATTTGTGAGACATTTATTGTGAAAGCTAGGGTTTTTTACATGTCTTATTTCCTTCTGGTAGGTACAAAGAAGTTTGATTTGAGTAAAGTTTCATGTTAGAGACACTTCCGTTTGTAGATGTTTCTACTGTTAGAATGACTCTGTTGCCTGTCCCTGCCTTATATCATTATTGTATAACTATAATACTAATTTCAAACAGTGGAAAATCCAGGATGGAATGTAACAATACCAGAGAAGGAAAGTTGCTACTCACCATACAGCGGAGATGCTGAGTCACGATAGGCACAATAAAAAGATTCACAAAATCATAGCATTCGGCCATTAAGGCCTTCGTCAGCAGTAGACATGCATACACACACGCACACACACACTCACGCAAATGCAACTTGCATACACATCTGCAGTCTCAGAGAGCTGAAACTACACTGCGAGCAACAGCACCAGTACATGATGGGAGTGGCGACTGGGTGGGGTTGAGGAGGCTGGGGTGGGGAGGGGCAGGGATAGTATGGTGGGAGTGGCGGACAGTGAAGTGTTGCAGTTTAGATGGAGGGCAGGAGAGAAGGTGCGGAGGGGGAAAGGGTAAGAAGTGGATAGGAGAGAAATCTTTGCTATCTGGATTGAAGGTGAGGACACCATATCCACATTCCTCCAGAACCTCAACAACTTCTCCCCCATTTGCTTCACCTGGTCCTACTCAACCCAACAAGCCACCTTCCTAGATGTTGACCTCCATCTCAGAGATGGCTACGTCAGTACCTCCGTCCATATCAAACCTACTAACCACCAGCAATACCTTCACTTTGACAGCTGCCACCCATTCCATACCAAGAAGCCCCTTCCGTACAGCCTAGCCCCCCTTGGTCGTCGCATCTGCAGTGACGAGCAGTCCTTCTCTAAATATACTGAGGGTCACACTGAAGCCTTCACTGACCATAATTATCCTGCCATCCTTGTACAGAAACAAATCTCCCATGCCTTATCTTTCCAGTCTCCCACCACCTCCCAAAGTCCCACAGTCTGGCCACAGAGGAGCATTCCCCTCGTAACTCAGTACCATCTGGGACTGGAGCAACTGAATTACATTCTCCGCCAGGGTTTCGATTACCTCTCATCATGCCCTGAAATGAGAAATGTCCTACCCACTATCCTTCCCACCCCACCTACCATGGTATTCCGCCGTCCACCGAACTTACACAATATACTCGTCCATCCTTACACAACCCCTACTCCCAATCCCTTACCTCATGGCTCATACCCCTGTAATATACCTAGATGCAAGACCTGTCCCATACATCCTCCTACCACCACATACTCCAGTCCGGTCACTAACATCACCTGTCCCATCAAAGGCAGGGCTACCTGTGCAACCAGTCGTGTGATTTACAAGCTAAGCAGCAACCACTGTGCTGCATTCCATGTAGGCATGACAACCAACAAGCTGTCTGTCCGCATGAACGGCCACCGACAAACTGTGGCCAAAAAACAAGTAGACCACCCTGTTGCTGAACACGCTGCCAAACATGATACCCCTCATCTCAATGACTGCTTCACAGCCTGTGCCATATGGATCCTTCCCACCAACACCAGTTTTTTTGAATTGCGCAGGTGGGAACTTTCCCTCCAATACATCTTACGTTCCTGTAACCCTCGTGGCCTCAACCTTTGTTAGTCACTGTCCTCACCCATCCAGCCCCCTCCCTGTTCCCATTTCAGCACTACATTGCCATCATTTCACCGCCACACCCAGTCTTTTAATTTCTTTTTATTTCTCTCCTTTCCATTACTTAACCCTTCCCCCCTCCACTCCTTCTCTCCTGCCCTCTCTCTAAACTGCAACACTTCACTGTCTGCCACTCCCACCATACTATCCTTCCCCCTCCCCGCCCCAGCCTCCTCCTTACCTCCACCCAGTCGCCACTCCCATCATGCACTGGTGCTGTTGCTCGCAGTGTAGTTTCAGCTGCAGACATGTGTGCAAGTTGCATTCACGTGTGTGTGTGTGTGTGTGTGTGTGTGTGTGTGTGTGTGTGTGTGTGTGTGTGCGCGCGCGTGTGTGTATGCGTGTCTACTGCTGACAAAGGCCTTAATGGCCGAAAGCTATGATTGTGTGAATCTTTTTATTGTGCCTATCGCGACTCAGCATCTCTGCTATAAGGTGAGTAGCAACTTTCCTTCTCTGGTATTGTTAAAATACTAATTTCTTTTTCTTGATAAATGCATACTGAGTGTACTTTTGCCTTTTATGTTTTAGTGTCTTTCCTGTCTCTTTACACACTTCATGTTTTTCCCAGACCATTTTCTTAGCACACGTTGTTCTTTCCCAAGAAAGCATTTACTGATACTGAAGATCAGATATTCACTATATATACTTTTTTTAATGTTTGACTGTGCCCAGCCGTGAGTGTTCAGGTTTTGGTGACTGGTCCATAGATGCATTTATTCTGCCTTGCTAATTATTATATGATTTTTTAATGATATTTGTCATTTATTTTTCACATTGTGCTTGCCTAGTACCTGTAAATTTAAAACCCAATTACTCTTTGTCGTTTTTACTAGTGCGAGCCAAAGGAATTTATTACCAGCCTTTCTGTAATTCAAGATATTTGTTATACTCATCATTTAAAGACAATGTGTTGTTGAGTTTACTGAAGTATTTGAACCATTATTCAACATGTGTAGTGTTGAAGAGAAAGTCATTTTGCAGACTTTTGTATAAATATGTTAATCAAGTTTTCCTTCATTCCTACTGTAGAATTCAGTATCAGAATCAAGCAAAGTCTCTAAAACTGAAAATATGGGGCAGAAAATTTACCTCAGAACAGAATAATGTTGTATTAAAAAGAATTACTAGAATTGCAATTCTTGGCATTTCAGAAGCAGTATATAGATTTTTTTTTTACCCCTCATTTGTGGCTCAGTTGTTAAAATACAATTATTTATTCACAGAATTTTTTGAACATGTTGCTGAGGAAGCAAAGATAGATGCAAACATGCCAGTCATAATGAAGAACGCTGTTTATGCTCGTAAGAAATTAGCTAAGAAAGCAAGATCACAGGTGATAGAGCAGTCACGCCAGGAAAAAGCGAAAACTTTAGGTAAAATAAGCTAAAACTACTCTGTTGCTAACTGTGTTTGCGCTGTGAGTAAATATTATGTTCACAAAAACTGTAAGTTTTATGTATGCTTGTGATTTTTGTTTCCGAAGAATTTTTTTAATATACTGACTCACTTCAGTATTTGCTGCTTTATTCAATAGTTAAATAACTGTAGATTTGCTTTAAGAATTATTCCATTACCATACGTAATCCGGTTACACAGAATTGACAAATTCCTCAATTTCTTTATCTCTGTTGGTTCGTATGTTTTAAACATCGATTTATGTGCACTCGTACTGAATCCATATCTCTCAAAATGTGTAAGTCGTGTTCTAGCAGCTATTTTTTGTATATGATCAAATACTTTTAAGGAATCTATGTTATTACCCTCCCCTCCCTCTTCTCAGTTTATCACCACTTATTACCACTGATAGTGTTTTTGGTCATAGAAAAAATGCAAAACACTACGATATTTCATTTTCTGGTATGGGCGTATGAAATCATTTAGTTCAATTGCAATAACAACACATCTTCCCATCAACTATTAGCTTAATACTTAGTATCAATACCAGGAATAAGAACAATCTACATAGAGACCTAAAATCACTTACCTCAGTCCAAAAAGGGATCCGATAGTCAGGAAAACACATTTTCAATAAACTGCCAGCAACCATTAAAAACTTGGTTTCAGACAAAGCAGGGTTTAAACAGAGTTTGAAAGATTTTTTGATAGGCAACTCCTTCTACTTTATAAGACAAATGTCTTAACAGGAATGTTAGACAACCCTAAGTAAAAATGCCTGTTAGATTTCAATTTTGACAGCACTTGGTCACAACAGTCAAGATCAGGTACTTTGTGTATGATAAATTTATTAAAGGTGCATAACAATGTTTCATTGTGACAGTGTATTAATTGTGTAGATATTAGCAGTTACAGCTTACTGTAATGCATCTATTTTGACAATCTCTTGACAAATGATCACAATAGTAAGTATTACGTTCAATTTTTTTTATGTTATACTTTCTGACATGTTCCACATCCAAGAGAATCATCTCATTTTTGGGTCTATGTAACGAAAATTGAATCTAATATAATCAGCTGCAGCCAGCACAAGGAGGACACCAAAGTTCAGCATGACGGGACCAGTAAGAAGTGATAGTTTGTGGTTGTAAATAAACGTGAGAAGGAAAATGTATGAAAAGACAAGCGAACAAAATTAGACACAGAGAAAAAATACTCCTTCCATTCTTTTTATTCCACTCAGAATTTCCAGTATTATGAAAATTAAAGTAGAATGAATTGTTGACCATGTATGTTTAGAAATCTCTGATCTGGAGGAAAATTAGTCAGATAAAGTATAACTCCAGCATACTCTAATGTTTGTATCCATGCTGTTGACAAGGGATCTCAGATCGATTCCATACTCCTAGATTTCCAGGAGGATTTTGATGCCGTTCCTCACAAGCGACTATTAATCAAATTACGTACATATCGAGTATCGTCTCAGTTGTGTGACTGCATTCTTGAGTTCCTCTGAGAGAGATCACAGTTTGTAGTGATAGACGGTGAATCATCGAGTAGCACAGAAGCGATATCTGGCATTCCGCAAGGTATGTCATAGGCCCTCTGCTGTTCCTGATTAACATAAATGATCTAGGTGATAATCTGAGCAGCCCCCTAGATTGTTAGCAGATTATGCTGTAATTTACCATCTAGTAAAATCACCAGACAATCAATTCCAATTACAAAATGATCTGAAGAGAATTTCTGTATGGTGTGAAAAGTGGCAATTGGCACTAAACAAAGAAAAGTGTGAGATCATGCACATGGGTACTAAAAGAAATCTGATAAATTTTGGGTATATGATAAATCGCACAAATCTAAGGGCTGTCAATTAAACTAAATACCTAGGAATTACAATTATGAGGAACTTAAATTGGAAAGGCCACATCGATAATATTGTGGGGAAGGCGAAACAAAGACTGCGCTTTGTTGGCAGAACACTTAGAAGATTTGACAAACCCACTAAAGAGACAGCCTACATTACACTTGTTCGTCCTCTGCTGGAATATTGCTGCGCAATGTGGGATCCGTACCAGGTAGGATTGATGGTCGACATCGAAAAAGTGCAAAGAAGAGCAACTCGTTTCATGTTATTGCGCAATAAGGGTGAGAGTGTCACTGATATGATACACGAGTTGGAGAGGCAGTCACTGAAACAAAGGCGGTTTACTTTGCAGCGAGTTCTATTTGTGAAATTTCAATCGCGAACTTTCTCTTCCGAATGTGAAAATATTTTGTTGACACCCACCTATGTAGGGAGAAATGATCAGAATAATAAAATAAGAGAAATCAGAGCTCGAATGGAAAGATTTATGTGTTCATTTTTCCCACATGCCATTCATGAGTGGAATGGTAGAGAAATAGTATGAAAATGGTTCTTTGAACCCTCTGCCAGGCACTTAAGTGTGAGTTGCAGAGTAACCATCTAGATGTATTATAGGTCCCATCTCCAAAGTCCGGCAAAACTCTAATCCCCACTCAAATCGCAGACCTCTCTCTCTCTCTCTCTCTCTCTCTCTCTCTCTCTCTCTCTCTCTCTCTCTCTGTGTGTGTGTGTGTGTGTGTGTGTGTGTGTGTGTGTGTGTGTGTTTTAGTCTGTCACCTTCTGAGGAGGACATTGTCTAAAAGCTTAGTTACATTTCAATGCCAGTCTACTGCTGAACTATATGATGAGTAGTTAGTGCCTTCCATTGTTCTTTTTGTGTGGGTCAATGCGAGTGAGATGGAAGAGAGTAAATAACTATCATTTTATAGATTTCCTCCTCACTGTGTGACAACAATTTAGTCAGTTTATCCATATTTGTTTATTTTAATATGTATAAGGGTGCTAATAACTTTTTTGTTACCGACAAATGAACAGTTGTGTTATACTTAAGTGTTTAACGCCATAGTTCATAATGTTATTAACACTTTTGAAGGCGCCTGTTCCTGCATGGCAAATGACTTACTGAATGTATTCTAGATTTTTTTGTGCTTTTGGACTGTCCGAAATTTGTTATTGGTACTGGTATTCTGTTATTGTTTACATCTGCTGGACACATGAAATGAAACAAGCTCCAGTTTTTTTGGTTGTTTAACCGCATTTGTAATGACACTGTGTTTCTTTTGTAAACGTATAGAATAAACCATTACAAGGGGCCTCTCACTCTTTAATATCAAAATGTATATTGGTAAATTTTGTCACAGGTGATCAGAGAAGTTGTGGTAGCAAAACAGCTAATTTGCATAGCTACTGGTGTAAGGATGTTTTCTGTTCAGCCCAGAGAGAAATATTTAACCAACAATTTTAACATAGTAAAAGGTAAAGTGCAATGAAACTGGATTTTCAGAGGGAAACTTTCATTTGCACAAGCAAATATACTAAACGTGAGCTTAACATGTGTATTTCAGAACTCTTGGTGCAAATAAAAGGAAACACTGGGAAGTGAAATCATCAGCTTCTACGCTAGTGTACACCACCAGGCACACTGCAGATCAGTCTGTCAGTACAACATAGATTCCACCATTAAGATGAAATCATCAATAATATTTCAACATAGAAGTGAAAATGTGCTATATATGTATATGGACAAAAATATGGAAACACCAAAAACACAACAGATTACCATGCCCAGTATGGTATAGCAAAACCATTGGCTTTTGAAACAGCTTGTAGTTGTCTTGGAATGGATAAATACAGGTCCTGCATAGTTTTCAAAGGAAATTTACACAATTCTTCTTGCAAAATAATAGTGATTTCAGGTAATAGTCATGGAGGTGAATTGTGATTATGCATTCTTCTCTCCAAAGTTGATCACAAAGGTTCAATAATATTGA
The DNA here is from genome assembly GCF_021461385.2 of Schistocerca piceifrons. Lineage (NCBI taxonomy): Eukaryota > Metazoa > Arthropoda > Insecta > Orthoptera > Acrididae > Schistocerca > Schistocerca piceifrons. The sequence continues at coordinate 400,653,427 of NC_060138.1, read as the reverse complement.
GTTCTGGCAACTTGGTGGTCATGAGAAGTTTGATAATTCACCCTTGTGCTCACAAAACCACCCTCGGAAAATACAAGCTATGTGAACAGGAGCCTTTCATCTTGGGACACAGCATCAGTGATGAGGAACACATTGTACCCTGGGATGGACCTGATCAACCAAAATGGTCACCTAACCCTTGGCAGTAACTCATCGTTGCAGAGTACCCACGAGGCACATGAGTTTCACAGTATGGATGCCCAAATCATCACCAAACTAATTATCTCCAAACCCCCTCTAAGTTTCACTCTTGGGACATAAACTCGACCAGAAGTTGTAAACAGTGTGCTGCAAAACTCATCCAACCAAATTACTTACTTCCATTGCCCAATAGTCCAGGTTTTGTGGTTTTGGCCCTATGTTTTCCTGTTACAGGCATTTGCATCACTGATTAATTGTTTTGCAATTACAGTTCACGCTACAATTCACTGCTTAAGGAGCTCCCATCAGGTTGTTTTTGTGCTGACAGGGTTCGCGTGTGCAACATTCAGCAGTGATATTTTCAGCTGTCATCGTCTTATTTTTCCGCACAATCCTCTTCAATGACTGTCTCTCATGATCACTCAACATGCACTTTTGTCCTCATTGTGACTTAGCTCAAGATGTTTTTCTACTTTCTCTGTACACGGTATAAATCTTCATTATGGTGCCTCTTGAAACACTAAACACTTTTGGTACCTTGCTTATAGAAGAATCCACCATACAAGCACCAACAATTTGCCCACATTTGAATTCACTTATCTCCGACATAATGCACTCAACAACTACCTACTGTTCTGACCGCAACTGACATTTGCACCTGGATTTATGCTCAAGCACGTATTTCTTGCAGTGTTCCCATATTTTTGTCCAGCCCCTGTATATCCATAGTACAAACATCAACTAAAGACAAAAGCATAATATGAAGGAATGGTCGTTCACAAAAAGTGATAAATTAGCAGCATAAAGACGTATTTGGTTAACAACTGTTCATTGGCTACCACATGCCATTGGCTGCCTCCCAACGTAATACAGAGATGAATTGCTAATATTGGTTCTGTACTGCAAAACAGTACAGTGTGTAGATGGCCCTTTGTAAAGTTTTGGCACAGATAGTGTTCATAGTTAAATAATATTAAATGTGTTGTAGTGTGATAGCCAGGAAATGTTTCTGTGAAGCTTTACAGAAAAACTGTTTTAGGGCTCAACTTTGAAGACTCTCCATCTGCTGATCAACCCCTCAGAAGATCACTGTCAATAATGATTTCTAAAAATAGTTTAAAGCCACAGCTCACAAGATCAAAATCACTAAGAATGAATAATGGTGAGTATTTATTTTAATACTATTGTGAGGTAGATGCAAAGCATCTGCTTACAAGATCCCAAAACTGGAAGAAAAAGCAGGAGAGCTAATGGAAATGCAAGTACATGTGTGTCTGCTAGTTGTTCTTTCCAAACCACAGCACTGTAGGCCACATGTCCTTTCTCTAATATTGTGTTAGTATCCATCAATATCTGAGTTCAGATTTTATATGTTATGTAATTTGTAACTGAAACAGATTTACTTGTGGAATGTACATATGCCTTAAAATTACTCAGTCTACCTTTCTAAAATCATTGAAGCATAGCTTTTAGTTTCAGTTAGTGTTTACATAAATAGAACTTAAATCAGTTTGAAATGAATACATATACCACATATTGATGCATTCAGTAAGTTAACAGAATCAGCTAAAGAGACAGTTGAATCTCTGTTACAGATGACATTCATTTCATATTATTGTGTATAAATTTGCTGGTGAGGGATAAGAAGTTGCAAGCTGCCAATTAACAACTCATCAATACGATCTCATTTGCATTAGAAACATCTGAATATCTCTATTTTCTTCTCTTATATCTGTATTTAAGAAGTATAGTGACAATTCTCTTCCGCACAGACTTATTTTCATCATTGTAAGTAGTGATTAAAATACTGGTCAAAGGAAATGTATGACACAGAAATGGAGTGACCAAGGGAAGAGGGGTTATTGGCATTGGATTACTCCATTAAATCAGGATACAATAGACATGCTAAAGAAACATTATTGAATACCTGAGGAGTACTGGTAGAAGAAAAAAATTAGTGGACAAATTCCTTGTCTTTCAGTGCGGGCTGAAAGTGATCTTGAGCCGTTCTACAAACAAATGTGTGTTGAATAAAGCCCATATATCTAATGTTTCCATCCTTAAGCCATTTTGCCACTGAGCCAGATGCAGGATGTATTCAGTGCATCCACTAGCCATCTTGTATTATACTCATGTTGTGAGAATTGCACAGTTTGTAAGCCTTAGTTTAAATTTGTGGGAATTGCACAGTTTGTAAGCCTGAGTTTAAATTAGAGGTGACAGACTGCATTGTAACAACAAAAGTAATCAATGTTTGGAAACATTCTTGTAATTGAATAGATAAACAAAACTCACCAAGCGGCAGCAGGAAAACACACATATAAAAGTATTACGTATGCAAGCATTTGGACCCAGTGGGTCCTCCTCCTGGCAGAGAGGGTGAAGGAGAAGGAAGAAAGGTGAGGCGAAAGGGCTGACAAGATTTAGGAAAAGTGGTAGAATTCAGAAAAGTCACCCAGAACCCCCAGGGAAATGGAGATGTTACTGATGGGAAGAGAAGGAAAGCCAAACTGTAGGGGACTGCACTGGGTGAGATCTGAAAATCTGGGAGCTTAAAGGTGGAAGAAAGTATAATTTGCAAGACAGAGATTACTGCTAAAACTTCATGCATGAGTTAATAAGAGTGAAAAGCTAAGTGCATTGTAGAGGTGGAAGGGAGATAAATGGTTCAGAAAATGAAAGATGTAGAAAACTATAAAATGGAGTGAAGAAAGGAATCATTACTGTGAAAAAGTATTGAAACCAAGGAAATTAACATAAATTCAGGCTAGGTGGATGGAGACAACAAAGGACATGTTGTAGCATCAGTCCTCACCTTTGGGGTTTGAGAAATTGGTATTTGGTGGAAGAATCCAGATTGCACCTGTGGTGAAAGGCACACCAGGGTCATTACTGTCATGTTGTAGTACATGCTGTGCAAAGAGAGAGCCACCTGTGAAATGACACATCATATACAGATGTTATGTAAACACTTTTCGTCCTTTTACATCGGCATTATTGCCAACAAGTTATCAGTTAGGATGAACGAGCCTAACCAGAGAGAGTGCACCGAAAACACAAGATATCCTGTTGCAGATCATGCACTACATGACAGTCGTGACCCTGATGCATGTTTCACAATGCATGCAATCTAGATTATTATCCAGGACCTTAGTTTCTCAGAATTCTACAGCTGGGAATTAGCGTTAGAACATGTCCTTGGTTCTCGCCACCCACCTGGCCTTAATTTATTTTAATTTATTCACAGTAATTATTTCTTTCTTCATCCTGTCTTAGTTTTCTACATGCTCCTCCATCTCTGTCAGATACAATGCACTTAGCTTTTTGCTCTTATTAACTCATGCGTGATCTCAGCAGTAATCTATGTCTTGCGTATTATCCTTTTTTACACTTTTAAGCTCCCATGTTTTCAAATACCACCCAGTGCAGTCTCCAACAATCAGTCTTTCCTTCTCATACTGTCCGGTAAGTCTCCCTGACCCAGATTTTCAGGTGACTTTTCCAAACTCTACCTCTTTTCCTAAACTTCACTAGTTCTCTTCCTTCAGCTCTCTTCTTTCCCTCCACCCTTCTGCCAGAAGAAGGAGTCTCTGGCTCCGAAAGCTCTTTCATATATGTGTTTTCCTGCCGCTGCTTGGTGAGTAGATTTTTTTACCTATCCAGTTATATTAGATTATATTGTAAGAAATAAATGTTTTATAAAAATTCACGTGTGAAATTTGTAACATCATATGTTCAATTAGCTGAATTAAAAATACTGCAATTTGCCTGTTATTTCAGATTATATTATTTTGCTGATTTTAATCTATAAGATACTCGGCATGTTTGTGAGTATACTGATCACTGTTAAACAATAATGGTTATTATATAATGCACAACAGAAGCTTATTTACAGTGAAAATTGTTCCCTACAGTGCTAAAAGGGGTTAGAAAAGTGGAACCCAAATACTGAAAAGAAAAAGTCTATCGTGAAAACTATTAATTATAAGACAAAATTGCTGGGAAATAATCAGTTTCAGGAGATGAAATATTTAGTATTGCCAGTAGACACATACAAAAATAAAAGTACACAATTCTCTCTGCCTTGTGTATGTATTCTCTCTGACTCTCAGTCTCTCTGATGTCTCTTGTCTACCTTTGTCCTCACTACAGGTGAGTTCCTCTCATACTGTAGTCTGATTGACCTGCCCTTTCTTTTTAACTTTCCCCAACCTGTTCTTCTCCTTCCCCACTGAATAAACTAGTAGTTCTCAAAGCTAAGCTAATGTAATGAACCTTCACTTTTATGTGTGTCTATAAGCGGTGGTAAATATTTCACTCTCGAAGTGCTATAAGCAGTTCTTTCTGAACGACATAATAATCTAAGGTTTTAGATAATTTATCAAGGTCTTGGCTAATAATATAGGTTTTTATATTTCCTGGAGATATTCAGTTCACAGTCTGACGTTTGTAGGCAAATTCAAATTTTTGTGTCAAGAACACTAATTTGTTGCTTAGATGGGGATACATTATCCATATGGAATTTATTTTTCCTCTTCTATTGCATTCACATGTAAGCATACTTCATTTGAAACTGATATTTGTTATTTGCTGTGAGTAACTCTAAAGAATAAATGTATCAGCAAGTAAGAGTAGGTTCCTGAACAGACCTTTAAAAGAGGTTGTCATTAGCTCCACATAATATTATTGCATAATTGTTTGCATTTGAAAGGTTGCCTTTCCTCATATTTATTTATTATTTGCATCCTGGAACTTCAATTAGTGCCAGAAGCTCTCCAGAAAAAATCTTGATTCTATTTTTACTAGAGCACACTAGTCACTTTGGAGTGCTGGAGTAGTGTAGTACTGGTACTGGGCAGTCATGTGACCCTCCACTGTTGGCATAAACTGTGGCAGTAAAGTGGTGAGCATATACTAGTTGTTTGTATGGAATCAGAACAGGAAGGTGGGCTGATGTGAAGATGGGACAGAATGGCAGAAAGGAGTCATCTTGTTTGGATGTACCCATATGACCACACCGCAAATGAAGTTGTGTAATTTGCTGGTATCTCAATATACACTGTCTAACCTATCTACAAGGAATGACATACCACTAACAGGTATGTAACATGACATAAGAACAGCAGATATAAAAACATCTCAACTGACAGTAACTGGAGATGCCTCATCAGTGACAGTTGGATTCAAATCTTACAAATATAGCTGCTGTCATCGGATGTGGGTACATCTCGACCAGTTTTCGAGGGAACATTGCAGAAGAAGCTGTACGCTACTGACATTTGAAGTCAGGTACCTTACAAAAGGCTGTCGCCCACAGTGGCGCATAAAGCTGCACGTCTGCTGCGGGTCAAACAACACAGAAAGTAGACAGACGCTAACATGGCCCAACAAGTTGCCATTTGGACCACCCCTCACTCTCACCCCACTCCGGAAATGGTCCGATAAACTGAGTGCACTGACAACTCGATGAGGTGTTGAACTGACAGTTTGTGAAAGATGTGATTCTGTGATGTTTTCAGGCTGCTTTTTAGATCGTAGCTTCAATCTCTCACATGAAATAGGATATTTGCTTCACCATTCTCAGTGACTAGTTGTAGGGATCAGCAGAAGTAGTGCTTACCCACAAGAGCTTATTTCCTGTAATTGTGTGTTATATTTTCACTAAATTGAAAGACAAGAACATCAATACCGTAAGACTGAGCAGTTTATATTAGTAGATTTATTGTCTATCACTAAATATGAAACTACTTGTTACCAGGAAAGTGTTGCATTTGAAAACACAACAGTTAACTTGGGTTGATTAACCCTAGCTAAATTGACAGGTAGCACTCCCTTCTGCTGACTCCTTCAGTTCTTGCCCTTTCTTTAACATCTTAATGATTAGTATGCCATGGACACACTCTTCTTCCTAGATGACGACAGCTTCATTTTTCAGAGTTGAAGCTGTAGAATACAAATTTTGCATGATGAGTTTTTTACAGTGTAAGAAATGTATGTTGTATGGAATCAGAACAGGAAGGTATGTTGTATAGCCTTACCAGTATACTACAGAGGTTGAGTGAATGCCAGGAAGCTATTTTTGGGAATTTGGGAAGGTAATGACTTAAACATGTAAAGCAATGAAGAGGATTTATTTATTTATTTATTTTGTGGGGCAATGAAACACAGAAATCTATTGCTTGGTACTTTATTGACAACTAGGCACACACTAGCAAAAAGAACCACTGTCATCAACATGCTATTTCATTTATTTCGATTGAGTTGATCCGGGGTTGCAAGTAGAAGATTGTAATTGGTACATAAGAAAACATGCTTAACTGACAAAATAAGTCTGTAAAACAATGAAATTTTTATTTTGACAGTAACATGATACTGTAATGCAAATATTAACATATTTGTTAGTGCATGAGTGACAGCACTTTATATTTTGCAGGCTATTTCAGAAATTCAACCAGCTCAGATGGACAAGAAGAAGATTCTTTATCAAGGCCCAAAGCAGATGGTAGCACTTAGACATGATAAAAGTGATGAACTGTGTTGCATTTTATTTTCTCTTTTGTTGCTACTTTACCAGTAGAGAGAGAGAGAGAGAGAGAGCAATTGTGTAAATATAGCTACAAAGATTTATGATGAAGATCTGTTATTTTTATTTTTGTGGATTCTGGAACTTTTTATTTTAGTTTGTTATTCCATGTCTTTGGTTGGTACTTAGTAGATATTAGGAAGAATGTGAGGCATGTTCAGACTATAAAAATAACAAATTGCAGCTGGTGAAATTGCAGTCCTATAGTGATTTGCTAACTTAATGCCATTTTTGACATCTCAGTGTTGGGTATCTTATAATGGTTCTATTCTAAACTGTTAAGTATACGAACGTAGTTTACCACAAGTTGAGGACACTGTTTCATTCATGCTTACCTTCTTGTTATCTTTATTACTGTCAGGCAAGTTCAAGCATTTAGTGAAGGTATGAAATATTAGTGAATGGTTTCTCATACCTTTACTCGCAACCATCACCAACATATTGATGCACACTTTCTGTGTGGGTTCGACTGGAAGTAACTTCATTGTTTCCTTTCTGTCCTAGATCAAGCCACTCCACGTCTAGGATTTATATTGGATGCCCATGTCTTTTATATTCTTTGGCATTCAGCCCTTACCCAGTATTTTCTTTTGTCTCTTCTTTTGTAGTTTCCATAGTACATTTCATCAAAAATATTAATGATCCACAGTACAAAGGTTAATACATTCTACGTGCTTCTCTATAACTATGTGAGCATTTTGCCTGAACACAAGTGCTCCACTAGAAGTATTACCCTTTCACATCATATTTAAAAGGTAATTCTGCTGATACATTCCATTATGGCTGTGTTGTAGACTTTTCTTTGTGAGAATTTATTTATCAGTTTTATGAAATATTTTGTAAAGATGTATGTGCATAGGCTTACATGACCAAAGTCAGTTTTGATAAAATTCTTCTATGTTGTTTATTATGTCATTTTGTAAAGTAAATCTACATTTTGACAACTATTGCAAGTGGCCTTTAAGTTGTCCTTACATACTCCAATGAAGGCCTCTTGCAGTTGTGATTGAAAAATTAATTTTCCTTCCACTGTGATATGATCTACAACCTGAAAGAATATGATGCAAACTATGTATCTCAAGTTGAAAAGTGGAAACATCATATAAATGTAAGCCTGTTTCTGACAACAATAATTAATTGTTCCTCATAAAATAACTTTCATCTGTACCATTATATTGCAGCCATGTTTCATGGGTCTTTTGTTGCCATCAAATTATTGTAAAACATTCTTTTCCATGTGAATCTGTATGTAAATGTGCTAACTCATTTATTTCATGACAAAAATGTTTTAAACAATGCTAAAACAATATTTTTAAGAAATTAAGAATTTGGGAGATTATATACTTTGCGTTTCCATAAAAAGATAAATGTAAAGAGTTTTAGAATACTCCAGTATTGATCATCTGAAATTATAATATTAAAAAGACAATTTATATAAAACAGCCTGTGATATAAGTGTGTGTCTTTAGATCCATAATTGAATTATGAAATGTTTAATCTTTGTGAATGATGTAGAGCAGCTATTTTTGTAGTTGTTAATATTTTTTATGTTTAAATATGTTACATGTGCTTTAAATGGTTCTCAGAGGATATATGGTGAATGAAGCTATCATCCTTTGGGCATCTAAAGTTTTGAATATTTATGTGAATGCAGGATTATGAAAAGAATCAAATTGTATCTGAGAGGTATGTAACAATTTAATGCCACAGGAAATATATTGAAATTTATAGAAATGACATGATGGATAATAATATTGTAAAGTACTGATATTTCCAACAAGACTGAAAAAAAATTATTTGTTTCTACATTCCAGTCAAAAATATCAGGAAAAAATTAACCCTCTAAGTTGTAGTATTCATGACTTGTGCATTCAGTTGACTTTACTTTTGTATGCAGACACAAACTTCTAAAACACTGCAATAATAATCCTAATGTTGTTATATTAACTAGATACAGAGAAAAATTGTTACTGTGGTTTCCTGACACTTCACTTCATTGCTGGAACAAAGTTGTGAGCAGCATACAGTGTCTGGCAGCCATGTGAGCTATTTGTGGTGGAGTGATTTTGTTGCAGTAGTTTATGAGCTTATAATTAACACAGTCTTTATAAATAAAAAATAAAATGTTACAAGGACCTACATATGTTACTTTGAGAGCTAGTTGAAAAGAGAGGAAATTAAGAAAAAACTGTTGCGAGGTGACAGAGGAAAGGATAAATTGCTCAGGATATCTATCAAGAGGCACATAATACACTCAAAGAGGGGATAATATTGATACAGGTTGCTAGTGAAAGAAATTTGGATGTCAAAGATGGAAGGCAAAAAACATTTATGGATAAATAATTGTGATGAAATTTTTATTATATTGTTATAATGTGTTAGTCTGTACTTTACTTTCCATTGTGATGAAAATATATAATACAGTATGTGAACTGAAGATAAATATGTGTTGAGTATGATGAAAGAATACATGAATGGAGATAAAATGTTTACACCTAACATTCGATTGTTACTTTTGTGCTAAAGCTAATGTTTTGGAGCCTTTCTCATAGTGCTGTGATTCAAAACTACCGGTACGCTAGAAGAACATAGCTGCCATGCCCTATCATGATTTAGTTTCTTATTTGAACATTCCTATTTAGTACTATTTTTCTGTTATCTTCTCCATGTAGTCAAATGAAAACCTACATTTACTACCTCTACATCCTTATTATGGTTCCTATCACCCACATGTTGCGTTTCTCATCACGCTTCTGTGTTTTTTTTACTCTTCCCACTTTTCTTTGAAGAGGAGGTTATATCTTTATACTAATGGAGTGTTGCATGGAGAATTTGAAATTTTCAGCTGTTTCCCACTCTGGTGGTGTTGATTAGGGAAATGGGATCTAAGATTTGCTATTTTCTACTTAGCAATATTGTAATTTATCTCTAGACCCATGTGATAAGACATGGAATTGTTTTAACATTCATTTTGATACAATGAATACAAAACAAAACATAAAAACTGAGATCAGATCAACAAATTTGGCACCACGGAGATAAGTGCCCTTGTTTTTGGTTTTAGCTGTTTACTGTTTACGTAAGTTAACAATTAGGCAGTACTTTTCAAATTTTGTCACTGATATTTTGCCTCTGATAATTGTAAAACTCTAAGGATCTTTCAATGTTGGAGTAATCACAGAAGACAGCATTGGTTGCTCCATTTTATCTTTGATTCACATACAAAATAAGAAAAAATGACTGACTGCCCTATACTGGTCTGTGTATGAGTGGTGTGATAGGATGTGTTTCTCTTGAAAATAAAATCTGAGCTTTTCATCTTTTTTATATAGAGAAATAAATCAATTACACTGATAGGCTTTGTACTGTGCTGTAATTAACAAATGACTTCGAACAGTTGTTTGCAATAACTTTCTTTGTGCCTTCAGTGATAGAGTTCCATATATAACTAAAGTGCTAAGAATTGTGATGTCTTTTATCATATTGTCAAACAGTTGATCTTTTTCAAAAACTGATTGACTATTGCTATGTGTGATATATTCTGTGATGTAAGGCTGGTACCTCTCAGCTCTTGATCTGTTATTGGTTATTCATAGATTCAGATTATCATGGGGTTCACTGTTACTTGTTACAAGAAGTATATAATAATGTACACTATAAGAGCATGAAACATTACAATAAAATGCAATGTTAAACTTTTTTGTAACAGTTATGGAATATGGTTTGAAATAATTGTGTATAATATATTATTAATAAATCTCTTACTACAGTATGAAAAGACATATTGACATCACGCCTTTTTATTTTAACGTTGTACCACATAATTTCTGCACTTTCTGTGAAGATTAGTGTAATGAGTTCTCAGCTGAAGGGTAAATTCCACATTAAGATCAGATAAACTGCTTTGTTTTTCTCACACATTTGGATCTGTCAGTGATGGTAGGTTTAGATTTTAGGGAATTATACAGAATTTGTAGTGTAATGTTAAATACATACATTACAATTTTCAGTTATTGTACTTGTATAAATTTTTAGAATAATGCATAGTTCTGAAATAGTTTCTTCAATATTAATATGAAATGCATGTACTCTAAGTACTAAGTATTATGTGGTCCACTGCAGGAGCTCTGAACCATTTCACTCACTGTTAAGTCTACATATATAGCTCAGTAATGTAGTTTTACATTTACCGTAATTTGAAAATGTGGCCGTTTCATTTCACCATGTTCATAAAAATTAATTCCTGTGAAAAAAATACCAATTCATTTGTAAAATACAGTACGTTTTGTGAAACCTTGATTGTTTCTTTTTATTTTAGAAAACAGTATATTGCAAAAGTTAACAAATTAGAATGTATAAACTTTCAGTTGAAATACAATATACATAATAGACAGCAAATGCAATTATTCTTGGATAGAGGGGCTACCTCTTTGTCACCTTTTTCCTGTTGTTTCAATATAGTGAAGCAAGAGTTCCAAGAATATCAGATGAAGGTCATACTGTAGCATTAGGTACATCTTTGCACTTTTTTTAAAATTCATGTCAGAAGGAGAGATGAAATTTTATATATTTCAAGATTTATCACATTAAAATAAGTAGTGGTGATCACAAGGTAAAGAAGTGACAGAACAAAAGTAAACAGTAAACTAATTTAGATTACACTACAGAAATACAACAGAAATAAAGGGAAACAGCAAATAACACTATACTAAATTACTGAATCAAATAGTTTTCACCCAGTAATGGGCCACATATGCAGGATTTTTGCTCTTGTGAATATAAGCTTTGAAGCACTGTGTGCACTGGGACTTGTGGGAGGTGGTACGTATGTCTCTATGGTCACAAGGAGCTATGTTTAAAAAGAAACATCATCATCTTTGACTGGCTTTGTATCTCCCAGCACCTCTGTGAAGCCTGTCCTTTCAATCCTACACAGCTGTTGCTGTTCATGCTGAGTTGTAAGCAGTGTCACGATGTAGCAAAACGTTTGACGAACTTTGATGAGGTAATGGATTCTTTTGTAGAAAGAAAAGCGCGCCATGTAGAGCTGTAGCAAGAGTAGAGAGAAAACAATGCTAGGAGCTAAGGATTGAAGAAATGTGTACTTTATTGCTTGTCTCTTGTCTTTACTGGGTTTACGTACCCTATATTTAATTTTATGTCACCCAAAACAGAAATTTATTAGCTAACAGGCAATAAAGAGTGCAAATTTTCTGAAGAGTTCTTGTTCTCCTGATTACAAGGGAGCAGGAGAGGCACCACAGGACATTTTAATTTCCACTGTAGTGAATATAGTTTGATGGCATCCAGTACAAAATATACATGTTTCAATTCCACGGAGCGAAATACAGTGACATGTGATAGAAGAATGCTGTGCGAAGAGGGGTGGCACTGCACTCTGGCACACTTAAGACCAAATAACAGGTCTTACATTTCCTGTAACATACACTCCTGGAAATTGAAATAAGAACACCGTGAATTCATTGTCCCAGGAAGGGGAAACTTTATTGACACATTCCTGGGGTCAGATACCTCACATGATCACACTGACAGAACCACAGGCACATAGACACAGGCAACAGAGCATGCACAATGTCGGCACTAGTACAGTGTATATCCACCTTTCGCAGCAATGCAGGCTGCTATTCTCCCATTGAGACGATCGTAGAGATGCTGGATGTAGTCCTGTGGAACAGCTTGCCATGCCATTTCCACCTGGCACCTCAGTTGGACCAGCGTTCGTGCTGGACGTGCAGACCGCGTGAGACGACGCTTCATCCAGTCCCAAACATGCTCAATGGGGGACAGATCCGGAGATCTTGCTGGCCAGGGTAGTTGACTTACACCTTCTAGAGCACGTTGGGTGGCACGGGATACATGTGGACGTGCATTGTCCTGTTGGAACAGCAAGTTCCCTTGCCGGCCTAGGAATGGTAGAACGATGGGTTCGATGACGGTTTGGATGTACCGTGCACTATTCAGTGTCCCCTCGACGATCACCAGTGGTGTACGGCCAGTGTAGGAGATCGCTCCCCACACCATGATGCCGGGTGTTGGCCCTGTGTGCCTCGGTTGTATGCAGTCCTGATTGTGGCGCTCACCTGCACGGCGCCAAACACGCATACGACCATCATTGGCACCAAGGCAGAAGCGACTCTCATTGCTGAAGACGACACGTCTCCATTCGTCCCTCCATTCACGCCTGTCGTGACACCACTGGAGGCGGGCTGCACGATTTTGGGGCGTGAGCGGAATACGGCCTAACGGTGTGCGGGACCGTAGCCCAGCTTCATGGAGACGGTTGCGAATGGTCCTCGCCAATACCCCAGGAGCAACAGTGTCCCTAATTTGCTGGGAAGTGGCGGTGCGGTCCCCTATGGCACTGCGTAGGATCCTACGGTCTTGGCGTGCATCCGTGCGTCGCTGCGGTCCGGTCCCAGGTCGACGGGCACGTGCACCTTCCGCCGACCACTGGCAACAACATCGATGTACTGTGGAGACCTCACGCCCCACGTGTTGAGCAATTCGGCGGTACGTCCACCCGGCCTCCCGCATGCCCACTATACGCCCTCGTTCAAAGTCCGTCAACTGCACATACGGTTCATGGTCCACGCTGTCGCGGCATGCTACCAGTGTTAAAGACTGCGATGGAGCTCCGTATGCCACGGCAAACTGGCTGACACTGACGGCGGCGGTGCACAAATGCTGCGCAGCTAGCGCCATTCGACGGACAACACCGCGGTTCCTGGTGTGTCCGCTGTGCCGTGCGTGTGATCATTGCTTGTACAGCCCTCTCGCAGTGTCCGGAGCAAGTATGGTGGGTCTGACACACCGGTGTCAATGTGTTCTTTTTTCCATTTCCAGGAGTGTATATGTTTTATGTAACAGACTCCTCCGGTTCAGAAATGTTGTAGATCTGGGGCTGATGCTCAGAGCAGTCTGAGTTATAGTGGGGAAATGTTTAGTCTCCATGTGACCCGTGTTTACATTTAGTGATTATGCTGTTTCCTGTTCGTTTACTGCTCTCACATCAAATGAAAATAAAATGTATTTCTGTGGCCAGGAGCTATCAAGTGAATTAAAATACATTCACATAATTACGGAAGGCTAATATACTTTGTTAGTTTCAGATTTCATTTTATTTCCACTTTTCTGACAGCCATCCATCAATCGCCTTGTAGAACAATGAAGTTATTTTTGTTGGTTTGCTAAAGAAATTTGGTTTTTATTAATCTTTTACGCTGAGGCAGTCAATGTGTTTGAAATGAAGTGTTTAGCTTCACACTATTGGCTAATTTCAACTGCTCGCTGCATTTCAAGTGCGTGTTTTCATCTTCAAATACATATGGCATTATGCCATAATAAAGAATAAAAAATGAGTTAATACAGTACTGGTACTCCAAGAAAATTTACATCCCGAAACCCACAATGGAAAGCTTATCAGGTCGAGGCCTGCTTCATTGGGAATCTGGACATATGAATGTGCTCTTTAAGTGTGCACTTTAAATGTGCCGTTTTAGTATGGTTCACAAAAATTCAATGCTCTTGCAGTATCCTCTGTCTTTTGTCTTTTATGACATAATGTAAGATCTTTTAGTGTTTTACACATACGAACATACGGGCTTCCTGCATCATAGCAGCTGCCAAAGTGCGGTGATGCCTCTTATCTGGTGCTCTCTGACGACTACTGAAATGAACCTTACTACAAGCCCACGGTGAGACCAACACGTGCTCCACATGGATGGCGGGCAGTAACTAGTTACTGCCTGCCATCCATGTGGAGCACATGTTGGTCTCACTGTGGAGTCTAGTACTGAGCCACACACAATTGATTTCATCAAAGTGTACAGTCCTGAAGATGGCACTGACGCAATGTCGAAACTACTAGCCAAGTTAATATAAAATCTTAAGAACAGCTGGAGGAGTTTCATTTTAATAAAGAAAGACAGTCTGTTAGTTCTTATACCCACACAGAATGCAGCACAATAGTTGCAGCGTAGCTTGTACATCACATGACTGGTTTCACAGGTAGCCCTGTCTTTGATGGGATAGGCGATGTTTGTGACTGGACTGGAGTAGGTGGTGGTGGGAGGATGTATGGGACAGGTCTTGCATTTAGATCTGTTAGAGGGGCATGAGCCATGCGGTAAGGGGTTGGGAGCAGGGGTTGTGTAGGGATGGACGAGTATATTGTGTGGTTCAGTGGATGGCAGAATGCCACTGTGGGAGGGGTGGGGAGGATAGTGGGCAGGATATTTCTCATTTCAGGGCACAATGAGAGATAGTCGAAACCCTGATGGGGAATGTAATTCAGTTGCTCCAGTCCAGAGTGGTACTGAGTTACGAGGGTAATGCTACTCTGTGGCTGGACAGTGGGACTTTGGGAGGTGGCAGGAGACTGGAAAGATAAGGCATGGGAGATTTGTTTTGTACAAGGCTGGGATGATAATTACAGTCTAACAGCCTTCAGTGAGACCCTTGTTGTGTTTCTAGAGCGTCCGATCATCACAGCAGATGCGACAACCATGGGTGGCTAGACTGTATGGAAGGGACTTTTTTGTATGGAACGGGTGGCAGCTGTCAAAGTGGAGGTATTGCTGGTGGTTAATAGGTCTGATATGGATGGAGATAGTGATGTAGCCATCTTTGAGGTGGAGGTCAACAGCTAGGAAGGTGGCTTGTTGGGTTGAGTAGGACCAGGTGAAGCAAATGGGTGAGAAGTTATTGAGGTTATCATAGGATGGTGCCATCCAGGTGGCCATAGCCATACCCTGGATTTGTTTGTAGGTAATGCCTTCAAAGGAGAATTTATTGTGGGTGAGGGGTGTTAGTGTAAATGGAGGTGGCATCAATAGTGAGGAGCAGGGCACCGCGTTGTAAAAGGACAGGGACTGTGGAGAGTTAGTGGAGGAAATGGTTGGCATCTTTTCTATGCAAGAGTAGGTTCCTGGTAATAGGTTGAAGGTGCTGGTCTAAGAGAGCAGAGATTCTTCAGTGGGGCACAGTAACCAGCCACAATGGGGCTTTCTGGGTGGTTGGCTTTATGGACTTAGGAAGCATGCAGAAGGTAGGAGTGTGGTGAGTTGTAGAGGTGAACAGAGAGGTGGACTCCAGGGAGATGTTCTGGGATGGGCCTAAGGATTTGAGGAACGACTGGAGGGCCTGCTGGATTTCTGGAATGGGGTAACTGTGGCAAGATTTGTGGGTGGAAGTATCTGACAGCTGGCAGAGTCCTTCTGCCAGGTAATCCTTGCGGTTCAAAACAAAAGTGGTGGAGCTTTTGTCTGCAGGTAGGATTATAAGGTTAGGATCAGTTTTTAGATGGTGGACTGCAGGTCTTTCTGTGGATGTAAGGTTAGTTTGCATGGTGCGGGATTTGGGAAAAGATGGTGAGGCAAAGTTTGAGATTAAGAAATTTTGGAAAATTAACAGAGTGTGATTTGGAGGCAGTGGAGGTGGATCATGGTCAGATGGAGGAGTGAACTGAGTTATGCAGGGTTTTATATTCGTCTTCGGTTGAGTGTGATTGATAGTATCAGTGGTGAAAAAGTGTTCCCACTGTAGGGACAGAGAGAAGGAGAGAAGTCTTTAACAAATCCTGCATGATTTAATTTGGGAGGGGTAAAAGGTGAGGCCTTTGGAAAAGACTGATATTTCGGTGGAGCTGAGGCTTCTGGAGGAAAGGTTCATGACTGTGTTATGGATCTGTTTAGGTTCTGGACTCTGTGTGTTGGGGGAGAGAGTTATGGAGGATGGGGTAAATGTAGTAGGTCTGTGAGACAGGGTTTGTCAGCTATGAGGGGATGTGTGGGAGGTTTGGAGGGTATTTTAGATGTAGTGGACAGTGGTACTCCAAGGTTGAGAGTAAGAAGTGAGCAGGGTGGACAATTTTTAAGGTGGTGTTGTGCATGTTGCTCTACTTTCTGTAGGGCAAGAGCTTCATTGTGTGTTTGGGTCCAAGAATTTGGAATTTCATAGAAGGAGAATTTTGCAGATGGAGAGAAGGTACTGCAAGTAAGTTTGCACTTGGTTGATATGGTAGGACTATGTTGGTGAGGGCTAAGGATTGGTGGAAGCTGAAGAGCTGGAGGTCACTGAGGAAGAAGGGGTGGCAGCCGGAGATGGGTAATTTGATGGTAAAGCCATTTGTGGGGATTCCATGAGCCAAGCAATGACGAGTGAACAGAATGTGGGACTGTGTACTGGCTAGGGATAAGGAAACTTTTTTGTACTGACACAGATGGAAGGAGCAAGAATCCAGGGTGGAGGAAAAAAAATCAATTTGAAGGTTAGGATTAGTGATACTGGTGGGAATAATGTGGGAGATAAGACACTGCACCAACAATCATTGTGGCCTAGTAGTCAATTGTTGTGTGTGGCTGAGGTGATTGATACGGTGTGGCTCATATGTAGAGCATGCAGTGAGGTTTGTAAGGCGACAAGAGATCGCATAGATGCTGAGTCGGAGGTAGGCAAAATAAAAAGACTGTCACGAATTAAGCTTTCGGCCAGTAAGGCCGTCACCAAAAATAGATGACACACACGCGTGCACATATGCACACATACACTTGCGCACACACACACACACACACACACACACACACACACACACACACACACACAAATGCAACTCACACACACACGACTGCATTCTCAGGCAACTGAAACCACCGATCATCACAGCAGATGCGATGACCACAGGTGGCTAGGCTGTATGGAGGTATTGATGGTGGTTAGTGGGTTTGATATGAGCAGAGGTACTTATGTAGTAGCCACCTTTGAGGTGGAGGTCAATATCTAGGGAGGTGGCCTGTTGGGTTGAGTAGGATCAGGTGAAGCAAATAAGGCGTGGGAGGGGGGGTGGGGGGGAAGTTGTTGAGGTTCTGGAGGAATGAGGATAGGGTGTCCTCACACTCAATCTGGATTGCAAAGATGTCATCAATGAGTCTGGATTAGGTGAGAGATTTAGGATTCTGGGGTTCCTCTAGATGGCCCATGAAAAAATTGGCATTGGATGGTCCCATCCAGGTGCCTATAGCCATACCCTGGATTTGTTTGTAGCTAATGCCTTCAAAGGAGAAGTAACTATGAGTGAGGATACAGCTGGTCATGGCAACTAGGAAGGAGGTTGTTGGTTTGGAATCAATCAGGAGTTGGGAAAGGTAGTGTTCAATAGCGGTAAGGCCATGGGCATTAGGGATGTTAGTGTGAAGGGAGATGGCATTAATAGTGAGTAGCGGGGCACTGTGTGGTAAAAGGCCAGGGACTGTGTTAAGTTATTGGAGGAAATGATTGATATCTTTTCAGTAGGATGGTAGGTTCCTGGTAATAGGTTGAACCGGCCACAATGGGGATTCCTGGTTGGTTGGGATTATGGAGTTTAGGAAGCATGTAGAAGGTAGGAATGCGGGGAGCTGTAGGGGTGAGCAGAGAGATGGACTCTGGGGAAAGATTCTGGGATAGGCCTAAGGCTGTGCGGAGTGGCTGGAGATGCTGCTGGATTTCTGGATTATGGTTATAGTGGCAAGGTTTGTAGGTGGAAGTATCTGACAGCTGGCGGAGTTCTTCTGACAGGTAATCCTTGCAGTTCAAAACTAAAGTGGTGAAGCTTTTGTCTCCAGATAGGATTAAAAGGTCAGAATCAGTTGTTAGACGGTGGACTGCAGTTCTTTTGAATTGTGGCTAGAATTGGGGAGGTCATAATATATAATGGAAACTGATTAATAATTGCTGCTTGAATAATTAAAAAATTCTAAAGAATAATTGAAAGAATTTGGAAGGTACACATATCCTGAGTGGTGAACTTTAACTGGCTTTAATATCAACAGACCTTCAATATTCGATACATTTTTAGATGATCATTTGTCATTTAAATTTATGTACTTCTTTTTCCTCTTACCGCTAGTGTGCATAGAGTTTGGTATGACAATATTGGTTCTGGATCACCCCTCCTCTGCTCATGCAAATTCTTCTTGTCTGCTTCAATCCTCTTGATGCAGGATTCTCAGCACAGGTGAAATGATGAACAGATGCGGATAATTATATAAATATATCTAAAAACAAAGATGATGTGACTTACCAATATTTTAGATATATTTTTCCCACGTGGAATGTTTCCCTCTATTAATTCATATAATTATATAAATAGCCATACATAAGTTGCATCTTCATAATAACTTTTAAAACACTTCTTTAACATACGGTTAGAATACTTTTTTTGAACAATATTAACCTGGCAGAACTCATAATACATCCACTTGCTACCACTTATAGAGACAAACAGGTGAAGATACAGAAATTAATCAACTGAAGAGCATATCTCTAATTGTTTTGTTTGTGTCCCAACATTATCGCTGGTACAAAATAACTTATTATTATGATATTGTTGTTGTTGTGGTGGTCATCAGTCCTGAGACTGGTTTTTTTTGCAGCTCTCCATGCTACTCTATCCTGTGCAAGCTTCTTCATCTCCCAGTATGTACTGCAGCCTACATCCTTCTGAATCTGCTTAGTGTATTCATCTCTTGGTCTCCCTCTACGATTTTTACCCTCCACGCTGCCCTCCAATGATAAATTTGTGATCCCTTGATGCCTCAGAACATGTCCTACCAACCAGTCCCTTCTTCTCGTCAAGTTGTGCCACAAACTCCTCTTCTCCCCAATTCTATTCAATGCCTCCTCATTAGTTATGTGATCTACCCATCTAATGTTCAGCACTTATCTGTAGCACCACATTTTGAAAGCTTCTATTCTCTTCTTGTCTAAACTATTTATTGTCTACGTTTCACTTCCATACATGGGTACACTCCATACAAATACTTTCAGAAATTACTTCCTGGCATTTAAATCTATACTCGATGTTAACAAATTTTTCTTCTTCAGAAACGCTTTCCTTGCCATTGCCAGTCTACATTTTATATCCTCTCTACTTCAACCATCATCAGTTATTTTGCTCCCCAAATAGCAAAACTCCTTTACTACTTTAAGTGTCTCATTTCCTAATCTAATTCCCTCAGCATCACCCAACTTAATTCGACTACATTCCATTATCTTCGTTTTGCTTTTGTTGATGTTCATCTTATACCCTCCTTTCAAGACACTGTCCATTCCGTTCAATTGCTCTTCCAAGTCCCTTGCTGTGTCTGACAGGATTACAATGTCATCAGCGAACCTCAAAGTTTTTATTTCTTCTCCATGGATTTTAATACCTACTCCGAACTTTTCTTTTGTTTCCTTTATTGCTTGCTCAATATACAGATTGAATAACATCGGGGATAGGCTACAACCCTGTCTCACTCCCTTCCCAACCACTGCTTCCCTTTCATGCCCCTCGACTCTTATAACTGCCATCTGCTTTCTGTACAAATTGTAAATAGCCTTTCGCTCCCTGTATTTTACCCCTGCCACCTTCAGAATTTGAAAGAGAGTATTCCAATCAACATTGTCAAAAGCTTTCTCTAAGTCTACAAATGCTAGAAATGTAGGTTTGCCTTTCGTTAATCTTTCTTCTAAGATAAGTCGCAGGGTCAGTATTGCCTCACGTGTTCCAACATTCCTATGGAATCCAAACTGATCTTCCCCGAGGTCGGCTTCTACCAGTTTTTCCAGTTGTCTGTAAAGAATTTCGCATTAGTATTTTGCGGCCGTGACTTATTAAACTGATAGTTCGTTATTTTCACATTTGTCAACACCTGCTTTCTTTGGGATTGGAATTATTATATTCTTCTTGAAGTCTGAGGGTATTTCACCTGTCTCATACATCTTGCTCACCAGATGGTAGAGTTTTGTTAGGACTGGCTCTCCCAAGGCTGTCAGTGGTTCCAATGGAATGTTGTCTACTGCCGGGGCCTTGTTTCGACTCAGGTCTTTCAGTGCTCTGTCAAACTCTTCACACAGTATCGTATCTCCCATTTCATCTTCATCTACATCCTCTTCCATTTCCATAATATTGTCCTCAAGTACATCGCCCTTGTATAGACCCTCTATATACTCCTTCCATCTTTCTGCTTTCCCTTCTTTGCTTAGAACTGGGTTTCCATCTGAGCTCTTGATATTCATATGGGTGGTTCTCTTTTCTCCAAAGGTCTCTTTAATTTTCCTGTAGGCAGCATCTATCTTACCCCTAGTGAGATAAGCCTCTACATCCTTACATTTGTCCTCTAGCTATCCCTGCTTAGCCATTTTGCACTTCCTGTCAATATCATTTTTGAGATGTTTGTATTCCTTTTTGCCTGCTTCATTTACTGCGTTTTTATATTTTCTCCTTTCATCAATTAAATTCAATATCTCTTCTGTTACCCAAGGATTTCCATTAGTCCTCGTCTTTTTACCTACTTGATCCTCTGCTGCCTTCACTACTTCATCCCTCAAAGCTACCCATTCTTCTTCTACGGTATTTCTTTCCCCCATTCTTGTCAATGGTTCCCTTATACTCTCCCTGAAACTCTGTACAACCTCTGGTTTAGTCAGTTTGTCCAGGTCCCATTTTCTTAAATTCCCACCTTTCTGCAGTTTCTTCAGTTTTAATCTACAGTTCATAACCAATAGATTGTGGTCAGAGTCCACATCTGCACCTGGAAATGTCTTACAATTTAAAACCTGGTTCCTAAATCTCTGTCTTACCATTATATAATCTATCTGATACCTTCTAGTATCTCCAGGATTCTTCCATGTATACAACCTTCTTTCATGATTCTTGAACCAAGTGTTAGCTATGATTAAGATATGCTCTGTGCAAAATTCTACCAGCCGGCTTCCTCTTTCATTTCTTAGCCTCAATCCATATTCACCTACTATGTTTCCTTCTCTCCCTTTTCCTACTCTCGAATTCCAGTCACCCATGACAATTAAATTTTCGTCTCCCTTCACTACCTGAATAATTTCTTTTATCTCATCATACATTTTATCAATTTCATCATCTGCAGAGCTAGTTGGCATATAAACTTGTACTACTGTATTAGGCGTGGGCTTTGTGTCTATCTTGGCCACAATAATGCATTCATTATGCTGTTTGTAGTAGCTTACCTGTACTCCTATTTTTTTATTCATTATTAAACCTACTCCTGCATTACCCCTATTTGATTTTGTATTTATAAGCCTGTATTCACCTGACCAAAAGTCTTGTTCCTCCTGCCACCAAACTTCACTAATTCCCACTATATCTAACTTTAACCTATCCATTTCCCTTTTTAAATTTTCTAACCTACCTGCCTGATGAGGGGATCTGACATTCCACGCTCTGATCCGTAGAATGGCAGTTTTCTTTCTCCTGATAACGATTTCCTCTTGAGTAGTCCCCGCCTGGAGATCCGAATGGGGGACTATTTTACCTCCGGAATATTTTACCCAAGAGGATGCCATCATCATTTAATCATACAGTAAAGCTGCATGCCCTCGGTACAAATTACAGCTGTAGTTTCCCCTTGCTTTCAGCTGTTCGCAGTACCAGAACAGCAAGGCCGTTTTGGTTAGTGTTACAAGGCCACACCAGTCAATTATCCAGATTGTTGCCCCTGCAACTACTGAAAAGGCTGCTGCCCCTCTTCAGGAACCACACGTTTGTCTGGCCTCTCAACAGATACCGCTCCATTGTGGTTGCACCTACGGTACGGCTATCTGTATCGTTGAGGCACGCAAGCCTCCCCACCAATGGCAAGGTCCATGGCTCATGGTTATGATATACACACATCAAAAAACGTTTTGCATCACCCCGATTTCCAGTCCTCCTGAAGATAGATGTTGACTGTGGATATTGTGCCGGCCGGTGTGGCTGTGCGGTTCTAGGCGCTTCAGTCCGAAACCACGTGACCGCTACGGTCGCAGGTTCAAGTCCTGCCTTGGGCATGGATGTGTGTGATGTCCTTAGGTTAGTTAGGTTTAAGTAGTTCTAAGTTCTAGGGGACTGATGACCACAGATGTTAAGTCCCATAGTGCTCAGAGCCATTTGAACCATTTTTTTGTGTATATTGTATCACAGACACAGTCCCTTTGACTGTTCACAGATGTCACTAAACCCGCCCAAAGATGCAAACAGCCATGCATGAGCAGTGCCTATTAGACAGAGAGTGTCTGAAAGCTGATCAGTTCCAGTCATTCCACTAGAAAGGTGGTACACGGCTCATATTGTCTGTAGTTCAGTCATGTCTAGACGGTCAATACTGTGGTTCAATTGCATCTGCATTGTTACTTTGTGCCAGGAAGGGCTCTCAACATGGGAAGTACCCAGGCATCTTGGAGTGAGCCAAAGCGATGTTGTTTGGACATGGAGGAGATATAGAGAGACAGAGACTGTTGATGACAAGCCTCGCTCAGGCTGCCAAAGGCTACTACTGCAGTGGATGACTGCTACCTACAGATTATGGCTCGGAGGAACCCTGACAGCAATGCCACCATGTTGAATAATGCTTTTCGTGCAGCCACAGGATGTCATGTTATGACTCAAAATGCGTGCAATAGGCTGCGAAATTTCACTCCCGATGGCCATGGCAAAGTCCATCTTTGCAACCACTACACCACGCAGTGCAGTACAGATGGGTCCAACAACATGCCGAATGGACTGCCCAGGATTGGCATCATGTACTCCTCATCAATGAGTGCTGCATATGCCTTCAACTAGACAGTCATTGGAGATGTGTTTGGAGGCGACCCAGTCAGACTGAACGCCTTAGACACACTGTCCAGTAAATGCAGCAAAGTGGATGTTCCCTGTTGTTTTGGGCTGGCATTATGTGCGGCCAACATACGCCGATACGCCGCTGGTGGTCATGGAAGGCGCCGTAATTGCTGTAAGATATGTGAATGTCATCCTCTGACCAATAGTGTAACGATATTGGCAGCATATTGGCGAGACATTTCTGTTCATGGATGACAATTAATGCCCCCATCGTGCACGCACATCTTGTGAATGACTTCCTTCTGGATAACGACATTGCTCGACTAGAGTGGCCAGCATGTTCTCCAGACATAAACCCCACCAAATATGCCTGGGATAGATCAAAAAGGGCTGTTTATGGATGATGTGACCCACCAACCACTCTGAGGGATCTACGTCAAACCGCCATTGAGGAGTGGTACAGTCTTGACCAACACTGCCATGATGAACTTGTGGATAGTACGTCAACAAATATAGGCATGCATCAATGCAAGAGGATGTGCTGCTGGGTATTAGAGGTACTGATGTGTACAGCAGTCTGGACCACCACCTCTCAAGGTCTTGCTGTATGGTGGTACAACATGCAATGTGCGGTTTTCATGAGCAGTAAAAAGGGCGGAAATAATGCTTACGTTGATCTCTATTCCAATTTTCTGTACAGGTTCCAGAACTCTCAAAACCAAGATGATGCAACATTTTTTTATTTGTGTATACATATCTTTGAGGGATTTGGGAAATGATGGTGAGGCAAGGTTTAAGGTTAAAAAATTCTGGGGTTCAATATTCGTCTGAGGCTGAGTGTGATTGTTAGCATTGGTGGCAAAAATGTGTTTCCATTGTAGGGACAGGGAGGAGGAGAGAAGATCTTTAACAAGCCATGTATGTCTTCAGTTAAAACTTCCGGGCTGATTGATGCATGATTGAATTTGGGAGGGGCAAAAGGTGAGGCCTCTGGAAAGGACTGATATTCAGTGGAGCTAAGGCTTTGGAGCAAAGGTTCATGATTGTGTTACAGGTCTGATTAGGTTCTGAATTCATTGTGATGGTGGGAGGGAGTTTTGGAGGGTGGGGTAAGTGTAGTAGGGCTGCGAGACAGCTTTTGTCAGCTATGAGGGGGCATGTGGGATCCTGTAATTAACCTCCCAACCTTGTACAAAGACAAATCTCTCATGCCTTATTTTTCCAGTCTCCCACCACCTCCCAAAGTCCCATTGTCCAGCCACAGAGGAGCATTCCCTTCTTAACTGAGTACCACCCAGGACTGGAGCAACTGAATTACATTCTCCGCCAGGGTATTGACTACCTCTTGTCATGCCCTGAAATGAGAAATGGCTTCATCACTATCCTTCCCACAGTGGTATTCTACCGTCCACTGATCCACACAATATGCTCATCCTTCCCTAAGCAACCCCTGCTCCCAAACCCGTACTTCATGGCTCATACCCCTCTAATAGACCTAGATGCAACTTTCCTTTTCATAATATTGTTACATTTGATCATCAATTTTCCATTGTCTTATTTTTGACAGAGGAACTACTTCAACAGAACTCCAATAGAAAACAGCATACAGAAACAGGGAAAGAAAGTCTCAAGGAAATCAATGTTTTTGTACCCAACAAATGTAGAAGAAGTACAGCTCACAATAAAAAGTCTCAAAATAAAACAAGCTGCATGAGTAGATGATATACCTGCTTTTATTGTAAAGAAATCTGGGGACCTAATTACTGAGCCGTTAACTCACCTATGTAAACGATCTTTCACTATAGGAACTTTTCCTTTGTGTATGAAAATAGCAAAAGTAAAGCAAATGCACAAGAACTACAGACCATTGGCACTTTTGTCTGTTTTCCCAAAAATATAAGAAAGGCTCTTCAATAAGGCACTAACAGACTTCTTGGAGGTTAATGGCATTCTGTCAGATTCTCAACATGGATTTAGAGCAAACTGTTCAACCAAATCAGCAGTTCACTCCCTTCTATTTTAGGCGTTGTTAGAATTAGACAACAAAAAACTTACCATGGGCATATTTTTTACATTTGTCAAAGGCATTTGACGCCATAAATCATGATAAATTGCTATACAAGCTGGATAATCTTGGCATCAGAGGAACAGCTAACAACTGGCTCAGCTCTTATCTTAAGAACAGGGAACAATATGTGGAAATAGATCGGGAAAGGGATAACCCCAAGCGACTGACTGTTAAATATGGTGTGCCACTGGGATCAGTAATGGGTCATGTTCTGTTCTTATTCTATGTAAATTATCTAAAAATAACCAATGACAGCAGTAAAATATTTCAGTATGCTGATGATAAAGCGTTATAATTACAGAAAACCTTGTAAAAACATATGAGAAGGCACTGACAGGCTAACATGTTACTTTGATAACAATGACTTAATAACAAACATAAGGAAAAACTGTAGCTATGGTTATACACACAGCTCAAACAAAAAATCTGATATCACCCAGTTATGATGATCACCTGTTTTATTTCTTCGTTGATGGTGCTCGGTGTCGATGTTCTGCGTTGTGATACTGGCTTAAAAATGGGGAGTGGAAGGTCCACACTGACCACTATAAATGATGTAGCCAACAATTGCACAGTTGTATTTCATAGTTGTTCTTTACTTTTACTGTTCAACCCCCCCCCCCCCTCCTCCCCCACCCCCTTCCCCCAATAATACACAGTTATATGGCCAGTGCACTATTGTTTAACTTTCAGTAAGCCTCATTAATAGTTTGCAGCCACACTTCAGCATATTGCTACAATAGTTTGCAGTTGAACTTCTATGAGCAGTAAAAACCTAACCAAACATTTAACAGTCATTTAAATAAATTGAACAGACACTGTCATTGTTTTAACACATGGCCAATTTGTGTTACAATTATTTCACGTTTAAGTTGACGCATTGTTGTTGATCTAAGCATGCTTGTCTGAAAATTGGCTGTGGACTGACTGTCTCGAGACCAAAAATTGGGCCTTTATAAATCATCACAATAATAGGTACTGAAACTATACATTGTTTGATGTTTACTTAATAACAATTAAAATCTAAATCATTAAATTAACTGAATACATCGAAAAATTTGTGGTTTTTAACAGTTTCCTATACCATGAGGGTTAAGCTGAATTATTTGTTTAAATGATGAAATTAACTGATACAGTTACACAAACAATACTTTTGACTAAACTGGTAATTACGTTGGAATTCATTAAGAGCTGGCTTTGCTTAATTGTTTACGAACAGAGCCAAATAAATACATTAAGAATCATAGTGATTCTTTTTGGAAATGTTTATCTTTATTACAGAATTTATATTTGCTTGTAAGTCAACAATAGAATTTAAGTTATGAAACAATTACTGATTTCATCCTATAGCAAAAGTATTCACTGGGAATAGTTGAAATAAATTAGAAAATCAATTACATATGTAAAACTAAGCACAAAATTAGATTTGGTGGTCTATTCTTTAAGACTGAGAGCCAACCTTTCTCTTTTATGAAAATGCAGATTATGTTCATGTATCTTAATGGTAATTTGTCAAAATGCAAAAATGAATTTTTAGGAGGCAGATGGCAAAACAAGAAAGGAAGTAAAAAAGATCCCTGCTTGCTTTGTCACACAGTCTAGAGCTATATGGACAGACAATTACCTAAACAACCTGCACCAAATTTCTTGGACTTATCTACAAGACAACTTGAAATGGAAAGTACATATTGAGCAAATGAATAAAAAATTAAGTACTTCTTGTTTTGTGTTGTGGACATTAAAAAATTGTACCAACTGCAACACTCTTCAGTGTGTATATTATGCAGTCATACAATCTCACCTCCAGTATGGGATTATGTTCTGGGGAAAATTCTGCAGATGCCATAAAAAAAATGGAGGGGCTAGATAATTGCAAATCATGTAGACCATTGTCTCAAAAGAGTATGATCCTGCCTCTTCCTCGCACTTGGGAGGGGGGAGGGGGGAGGGGGGAAATTGGCAGAAGAGGCAGGCTTTTGTATAAAAATCACAAGACTGTAGCATCTGTTCCCACAGAAGGCAGCTACAAAAGACGTCTGTTCCACATGTTAGTGGCGGCCTCACTTAATGCTTGAATTTTGATCATGGAAAGGTTCAACTACCTTTCCCAAAACTTAACTTTAACCTAAGACATGAAGGTAAATTTCAAAAGGAAAGTTACTCCAGGAAGTAACCAATCTTCCATTACTATTAATGTTGATGCTACTAGGCCTTTGGATTCTGGAGAGCCTAGAACATCATGTAAGGAAAAGTTGGAGCTTCCCAGAACTTCTTCAAAGATAAGATCCAAGAAAAAACACCTACTGGGGACTCTGAACCTCAACGCACTTATGAAAGTTGGAAAACTAAAACACCTTATGGATGCTCTCAATCAATGCAACATACTTACATTAACACTATAAGGAACAAGGTATCTGGATGAAAATGCATTTGAGATAGGTGGGTACAGGAAAGGAAAACCAGCCATTAAAAATTCACATATTACGACTATATTAGGGACAGCATTTATGGTCAAACACCAACTTACGGAATCAATAACTAACTTTAGCTCCCCATCAGAACAAATTTCATTTCTGACAGTCAAGTCAGGCACTAAACGTTACACCATTATAAACGCACATGCACCTGTCAACCAACATAACAGAACAAATGTTGAAAAAGTGGAAGATTTTTGGAAAATGCCAGAATAGTAAATATCCAAATTACCAAAATAACATATCACAATTTTAGTAGGAGACTTTAATGCACAAGCTGGCAAAGAAATAAAATTTAAATCAGTAGTTGGAGATTTGAAAGAACCAACAGAAATGGGGAAAGACTCATAGACTTTTGTAAGCAATTTAACCTAAAACTAATGCTGACATTTTTCTGGAAATTTGTAAGAAAGAATAAAAAAAAAAAAAAAAAAACGTGGGTATCACCAAATCCAAATCAAGGCGAATATCAATTAGACCATGTGGCAATAACGACTTGTAAATACAAGGAAATCTTGGATGTCAGAGTGAGGAAGTGCCTAAACATAGACTCAAACCATTATCTGACTGAAATAAAGACCATATTGCAACTGAACAAACATAAACCAAAACCAAAAAGATTTCCAAGAGTAAACACTAAATTTCTCACACGAAATCAGTACAAATTCTGTGACATATTAAACACAACAAAAATTGATGATTGGGAAGAAATTAAAGAAACAATGCTAGAGTCACTTAAAGAACTGGGACAACCATGAAGAATACCAGGACACAGATGGTGGAATGGGCTGTGCGATGAAGCAATTGACAGTCGACTAAAGGCATGGAAAAAATGGAACAGTAATAAGAAACATAAATACTGGGAAGAGTTTAAAGAAGAAAGGAAAAAAACAGCAAAAATTATCAGATCAGTGAAAAGAAAATATGACACAGACAGATTAGAAGAAATGGATTCAGACTGTAAAAGGAACAACACTAGAGACTTTTAAAGAAGAGGCTGGGCTACCTGTGAAAGCAGCCATGTCATATGCCCGCTCTGCTGCAATCATTGCACAGCTTTTTATATTGGTATGACTACCAACCAGCTGCCCACCAGGATGAACAGCCACTGCTAAACTGTGGCCAAGAGTAAAATGGATCATACTGAGGCACAACATTCAGATGAATATTACATGCTTGATTTCAATGGTTGCCTACACAGATGAGAGTTATTCTTACAACACATCCTCTGTTTCTGAAATCATCCCGGCCCCAATGTACAATAACCTACTGTTCCCGCAATCTCCATCCAGCAGTTTCTGATGCCTCTGTCCCACACCTCCTCCCAGTGTATGTCCCCTCATGCTCAATGTGTGCCTCTCTCTGCCAGTGCACCCTCTGGTCTCTTTTCCCTTTTCTGCCCCTCACCTTTTCCTCTCCCCATTCTACCCTCCACCTCCCAATGCTGCACCTGGCAGCCTTATCTGGCTACCATCTAGTCCCTGCATGCTTCATGCTCCACCAGGCACTGCTGACTCCTCCCCCCCTTACCACCTGTACCTTGCTCTCCCCCTTCATTGCCCAAATCATGTGTTTTTCTTTCTCAAGAAGGCTCTGGTTGAAAGCTAAATGTGTAAAGTCCTTTCATTGTGCCTGTCTACAACTCAAAGTGTCACCTTTATGGTGAGTAGCAATATATACTTTTCATAATATTGTTGTTTCCAAATTACATGTCTTTTTTTAAGTTATAGCTGTGCTTTGTCGACAACCTGTACTGTATGTTAGATACTGATACAGTGACGCCTGCAAATCAGAGCGCAGTGCATGCATGCAATTCCCATGACTGATGTCATTGCATAGTTTCTGTAAATTTCTTCCTGGTTTCTCATGAGGAAAGAATAAATCTCTGTTTACTGGTAATCAGGCTTTCGCTGAATTTTTCTTATATAATATGCAGAGGAAGTTTGTGAGGACAATTTTAATAGATTGAAAATATATACTTTGGTTTGTTCACACAGTCTGCACTTGTCATGATGTCTTTGATTACTATGACATTTCCCATTAAAGCTCAGGTGAATATTCCTCATAGCATAATACTGTCCCCACTAGCATGAGTCCACGGTGTGGTATGTGTTTCAAGCAGCTGTTCACCTGGATGACAGCATATCTAGACACAATCGTCAACCTAGTGCAACAACAAATGTATGTCATGTGACCAGGCAACACATTTTCACTAATACACAGTTTAATCTCGATGATCATGCGCCCACTGCAGTTTAGTTGATGATGATGTTGGGTCAAAACGGGATCACATGGGGTTTATCTGCAGTGGAGCCCCACATTGAACAATGTGCACTGAATGGCGTGCTTCAAAACCCTTGTTCCTGCATCAATAATATGTCATCAGATCTGCCATGTATCGCTGCCTGTCCTGCTTTACTGAGCAGGCAAGACTGGGACCTCCACGTTCTGTGACAAGGCATGGCCGTCCAACATCTTGTTATCTTCTCATGGTTTCCCTGTCACTATTTTCCATCGATGCTCACAACTGTATCATCAAACAGTTAACCAACTCTGTCACTTCTAAGATGCTCGCTCCCAGAGGCTGGGTCTTAACAACCTGCCGTGTGTAGCAAGCCACCTGTGTCACTGGATTTCCCCATTTGCAGCCTGTGTTGTTGCTAGAA
Organism: Schistocerca piceifrons; assembly: GCF_021461385.2. Taxonomy (NCBI): domain Eukaryota; kingdom Metazoa; phylum Arthropoda; class Insecta; order Orthoptera; family Acrididae; genus Schistocerca; species Schistocerca piceifrons. Next base: position 400,622,844 of record NC_060138.1, on the reverse strand, counting down.
TGATTTTCCATTTGTCTCTGCTCCAGTTATATACTTTTCTTACCACATCACATCACTGCAGTGTCACCAAGAACAATTCAGCCTTGTGCTGGGCACAGTGGTCATAATGTTTCGGCTGACCAGTAGATGCTGAAGAGGGTTAGTGCCAATGTCCTATCTAGATGGAGCCAATGTTCTGCAAAGCACTGTGTATGGCAGAGGATACTTCCCATTGTACCACATATTAGTTCTTCTTCCCATTGTACTTGCATATGGAGTTTGATTTGATTTGAATAATTGCTTAAATGCCTCTGTGCACACTGTAATTAGTCTTGTCTTTGTGTCCCTATGGTAGTGATACAATAGAGGCTCTATATATTCCTCACTCAATACAAGGTCTTGAAACAGCAAGTAGGCTTTTGTGGAATAGTTGACACCTATTCTTAAGCATCCACCAACTCAGGTTGTTCAGCATTTCTGTGTCACTCTCTTGAGGGCCTGAAAAGCCTATGGCCATTTGGATTTTGAGCAGTAGTTCATGATGGATCACTGGAGGGTAATCCTCTTTGTAGACTGAGACCAGATGACAGGCATTGTTTGTTACTATGTATGACACAATTTGCAGCTGGTTGCACCCTGTTTGCTCAGTGGCTGAGAACAGTCTCCTCAACATGTTGAGTGAGGCCTCGATTCATCCAAACTGAACGGACAAGGAGGTTTATGGGTTTAGGAGTGTGCATTTGGGTGTCTTTGTGGTTGTGTGTGAATGTACATATTTTGCTCAAAATGAGCAAGAGCTCAAAAGGTAATGTGTCCATACACCACACACCAGTTTGATACAGGTGAGTGGTAATCTTTCCCTTCTTTTATGTATAGTTCCACCAATGAATTTCCATTATTGTTTTATATGTTCTATACTTCTACCATCACCAGGGATTCTGCTGGCAAAATACCAAAATTCTCCCATTCCTTTCAGGGTCTCATTTCCTAATCTAACCTTTTTCTATTTTTTTAACAGGGCTTGTAATGTCAGTCTACATCTTAGTTTGCCACATGATTCCATTACCCTTGTTTTACTTTTATTTTCATCTTATAAAATCTTTTCAAGGCACTAGTCATTCTATTTAATTGATCTGCCAAGTCTATTGCTGTCAAAACAAAATTACAATGTCACTGGCGAACCTTTTAGTCCCAATTTCTTCTCCCTAACCTTTAATTCCTGTTCCAATTTGTTGCCCTCTGTATTATATCCCTGATAACTTCAAATTGCAAAGAGTGTGTTCTAGTCAAGGATGTCAAAAGATTTTATAAATCTACTAGTACTATAAATGCAGATTTGTCTTTCTTTAATTTGTCTTCTACCAAGGGAAGTCTTTTGGTTCAAACAGGAATTTGTATTTAAACAGTTCTACAGGTACCTGTCTAACATTTCCAACCACACCTGCAACAAAATGTGATTGTGTTGCCCTTGGTTTGTACCCAGTCTTGGAGGAGGTGGTGGGGAGGGTTAGGGTTAACATGTCAGTAATCAGTCATCTCAGCAAGCAGTTGATGTGTTTAGCACTTGTGTGTCACTATTGTCATACAAATACAGCAAAAATGAATCAAACCATTAATGTTTGGAACGTTTTAAATATTGTGGCATCCAAGTTAAGGAAGTATTATCCAACAGAAGACACTGTAGTAAAGTACTATGACACTTTCATAATGTTTTTGGTGGATTTGATTATTCAGAAACATGGGCATTCATTTGACTGTTCACGTGAAGTTACACTATATAGGATAGTGGATCAAGAAAATGACTTCACAGATGATGACACGATTAATAATGTTCAAGACTGTAGTATTAGTGGCAGTGGCAGAGAAAGTACTCCTCAAAGAGAAACTAACAGTTCTGGTGACTGTGAACCTTCACCCAAAAATAAATTCAACACTGTTAGTATTTTAACAAAATTTCCAAAAGAACTTCTTGGACTAAGAAATAAAATTAATGAATTAATTATCTGCATAGATGAATTAGAGTCTTCAAACCCAGCTGACATAATCTGTCTTTCTGAACACCATATGACCACTGGTATAGAACTTTTAAGTGTTACAGGGTTTAGGTTAGCATCTCACTATTGTAGATCAGAAATGGAGAAAGGAGGAGTTGCCACATTCATCAGGAGCTGACATAAATTTAAGAACATAGACATTCATAAATTTTGCCAAGAACAGCGTATGGAAGCATGTGCAACAGAAGTACAATTTCAACAAAAAATCCCTCATAATATTAACCCCCATGAACCATGGACCTTGCCGTTAGTGGTGAGGCTTGCGTGCCTCAGCGATACAGATGGCCGTACAGTAGGTGCAACCACAACGGAGGAGTATCTGTTGAGAGGCCAGACAAATGTGTGGTTCCTGAAAAGGGGCAGTAGCCTTTTCAGTAGTTGCAGGGGCAACAGTCTGGATGATTGACTGATCTGGCCTTGCAACATGAACCAAAACGGCCTTGCTGTGCTGGTACCGCAAACAGCTGAAAGCAAGGGGAAACTACAGCCGTAATTTTTCCCAAGGGCATGCAGCTTTACTGTATGGTTAAATGATGATGGCGTCCTCTTGGGTAAAATATTCTGGAGGTAAAATACTCCCCCATTCGGATCTCCGGGCGGGGACTACTCAGGAGGACGTCGTTATCAGGAGAAAGAAAACTGGCGTTCTACAGATTGGAGCATGGAAAGTCAGATCCCTTAATCGGGCAGGTAGGTTAGAAAATTTAAAAAGGGAAACGGATAGGTTAAAGTTAGATATAGTGGGAATTAGTGAAGTTCGGTGGCAGGAGGAACAAGACTTTTCGTCAGGTGAATAGAGGGTTATAAATACAAAATCAAATAGGGGTAATGCAGGAGTAGGTTTAATAATGAATAAAAAAATAGCAGTGCGGGTAAGCTACTAACAACAGCAGAGTGAACACATTATTGTGGCCAAGATAGACACGAAGCCCATGCCTCCCACAGTAGTACAAGTTTATATGCCAACTAGCTCTGCAGATGAGGAAAAAATTGATGAAATGTATGATGAGATAAAAGAAATTATTCAGGTAGTGAAGGGAGATGAAAATTTAATAGTCATGGGTGACTGGAATTCGAGAGTAGGAAAAGGAAGAGAAGGAAACATAGTAAGTGAATATGCATTGGGGGAGAGAAATGAAAGAGGAAGCTGTCTGGTAGAATTTTGCACAGAGCATAACTTAATCATAGCTAACACTTGGTTCAAGAATCATAAAAGAAGGCTGTATACATGGAAGAATCCTGGAGATACTAAAAGGTATCAGATAGATTATATAATGGTAAGACAGAGATTTAGGAACCAGGTTTTAAATTGTAAGACATTTCCAGGTGCAGATGTGGACTCTGACAACAATCTATTGGTTATGAACTGTAGATTAAAACTGAAGAAACTGCAGAAAGGTGGGAATTTAAGGAGATGGGACCTGGATAAACTGAAAGAACCAGAGGTTGTACAGAGTTTCAGGGAGAGCATAAGGGAGCAATTCACAGGAATGGGGGACAGAAATACAGTAGAAGAAGAATGGGTAGCTCTGAGGGACAAAGTAGTGAAAGCAGCAGAGGATCAAGTAGGTAAAAAGACGAGGGCTAGTAGAGATCCTTGGGTAACAGAAGAAATATTGAATTTAATTGATGAAAGGAGAAAATATAAAAACGCTGTAAATGAAGCAGGCAAAAGGGAATACAAATGTCTCAAAAATGATATTGACAGGAAGTGCAAAATGGCTAAGCAGGGATGGCTAGACGACAAATGTAAGGATGTAGAGGCTTATCTCACTAGCGGTAAGATAGATAGTGCCTACAGGAAAATTAAAGAGACCTTTGGAGAAAAGAGAACGACTTCTATGAATATCAAGAGCTCAGATGGAAACCCAGTTCTAACCAAAGAAGGGAAAGCAGAAAGGTGGAAGGAGTATATAGAGGGTCTATACAAGGGCGATGTACTTGAGGACAATATTATGGAAATGGAAGAGGATGTAGATGAAGATGAAATGGGAGATACGATACTGCGTGAAGAGTTTGACAGAGCACTGAAAGACCTGAGTCAAAACAAGGCCCCGGCAGTAGACAACATTCCATTGGAACCACTGACAGCCTTGGGAGAGCCAGTCCTGACAAAACTCTACCATCTGGTGAGCAAAATGTATGATACAGGTGAAATACCCTCAGACTTCAAGAAGAATATAATAATTCCAATCCCAAAGAAAGCAGGTGTTGGCAGATGTGAAAATTACCAAACTATCAGTTTAATAAGTCACAACTGCAAAATACTAACGTGAATTCTTTACAGACGAATGAAAAAACTGGTAGAAGCCAACCTCGGCGAAGATCAGTTTGGATTCCGCAGAAATGTTGGAACACGTGAGGCAATACTTACCCTACGGCTTTTCTTAGGAAATAGATTAAGGAAAGGCAAACCTACATTTCTAGCATTTGTAGACTTAGAGAAAGCTTTTGACAATGTTGACTGGAATACTCTCTTTCAAACTCTAAAGGTGGCAGGGGCAAAATACAGGGAGCGGCAGGCTATTACAATTTGTACAGAAACCAGATGGCAGTTATAAGAGTCAAGGGGTATGAAAGTGAAGCAGCAGTTGGGAAGGGAGTGAGACAGGGTTGTAGCCTATCCCCGATGTTATTCAATCTGTGTGTTGAGCAAGCAGTAAAGGAAACAAAAGAAAAATTCAGAGTAGGTATTAAAGTCCATGGAGAAGAAATAAAACCTTTGAGGTTCGCCGATGACATTGTAATTCTGTCAGAGACAGCAAAGGACTTGGAACAGCAGCTGAACGGAATGGACAGTGTCTTGAAAGGAGGATACAAGATGAACATCAACAAAAGCAAAACGAGGATAATGGAATGTAGTCGAATTAAGTCAGGTGATGCTGAGGGAATTAGATTAGGAAATGAGACACATAAAGTAGTAAAGGAGTTTTGCTATTTGGGGAGGAAAATAACTGATGATGGTCAAAGTAGAGAGGATATAAAACGTAGACTGACAATGGCAAGGAAAGCGTTTCTGAAGAAGAGAAATTTGTTAACATTGAGTACACAGATTTAAGTGTCAGGAAGTCGTTTCTGAAAGGATTTGTATTGAGTGTAGCCATGTATGGAAGTGAAACATGGACGATAAATAGTTTGGACAAGAAGAGATTAGGAGCTTTCGAAACATGGTGCTACAGAAGAATGCTGAAGATTAGATGGGTAGATCACATAACTAATGAGGAGGTATTGAATAGAATTGGGGAGAAGAGGAGTTTGTGGCACAACTTGACGAGAAGAAGGGACCGGTTGGTAGGACATGTTCTGAGGCATCAAGGGATCACAAATTTAGCATTGGAGGGAAGCGTGGAAGGTAAAAATCGTAGAGGGAGACCAAGAGATGAATACACTAAGTAGATTCAGAAGGATGTAGGTTGCAGTAAGTACTGGGAGATGAAGAAGCTTGCACAGGATAGAGTAGCATGGAGAGCTGCATCAAACCAGTCTCAGGACTGAAGACAACAACAACAACAACAACAACAACAACAACAACAATATCAAGTGTATATCGTGCACCTGCAGATAACTTTAATCTGTTCGTATACCATCTTGAAGCTGTACTGGCCCATTTAACAACAAAAAACAAAGAAATAGTGGTTCCTGGTGATTTCAATGTAGATTTCCTTAAAGACTCTCCCAATAAGAACTTATCTGAGTTAGTAACACAATCATTCAACTTAATTCCCACTGTAAAGTTCCCCACTAGGGTAGCCAATTGCTCACAAATAGCCATTGATAATATCTTTATTGAAAAGTCCAATGAACAAAATTATATTAGAAAACCAATAGTTAATAGCCTCTCAGACCATCAGATGCAGTTCCTTCTGTTAAATGTTAATACTGAATAGGATATAAAATCTGTTAAATCTGAGCTCAAGAGGGTAATCAATAAGCCAAAAATTGATTATTTTGGGACACTCCTCAGAGACATTCACTGGACTGATGTTTACAGTGCTCATGGCATGAATGAAAAATATAACACTTTTGGTAATAAAGTGCTTACCTTATTCAAACACTGTTTTCCCCCAAAACTAACCAAGGCTAGAGCAAAGTCTACAAAGAAGCCATGGATTACTCAAGGAATAGGGGTATCTTGTAAAACAAAAAGAAAACTGTATCTCTCAATCTGAAACAGTTCCGATGCTGATGCTATAACACATTACAAGAAATACTGCAAGATATTAAAGACTGTAATACGGACATCAAAGCAAATATATTACAAGGAAATGATAGTCATATCAGATAGCGAAATAAAGATTATATGGGATATAGTGAAGGAGGAGACCGGTAGAACCAGACATAAAGAGGGACAAATAGCATTAAAAGTAAATGATACATTACTGACAGATGTGTATAGTGTTGCAGAAGTTTTTAACAAACATTTTATAACTGTTCCTGACAAGATGAGGTTGTCAGGTTCTGTAGATGCTGCTATGGAATACCTCAGACCAGACATTTCAAGTAACTTCCATAATATGAATTTGACCCTCACTACCCAGCAGAAAGAATGTCCAACATAAAATCTTTTAAATCAAAAACATCTCGTGGGTATGATTAAGTATCAACAAAGGTAATTAAAGAATGTGATTCTGAGTTAAGTAGCATATTAAGCTATCTGTGCAACCAGTCATTTATCAGTGGAATATTTCCTGAATGGTTGAAATATCCTGAAGTTAAGCCACTGTTTAAGAAGGGAGATAAAGAAACAGCATCAAATTTCTGTCCAATTTCGCTTTTGCCAGCATTATCAAAAATTTTAGAAAAAGTAATGTAAAATCGGCTTTATAACCATCTTATCTCAAATAACATACTGTCAAAGTCACCGTTCAGATTTCTAAAGGGTTCTGATATTGAAAAGGCTATCTACACTTACAGTGAAAATGTGCTTAATTCATTAGATAAAAAATTGCAGGCAACTGGTATATTTTGTGATCTGTCAAAGGCATTTGACTGTGTAAATCATAATATCCTTTGAGGTAAATTAGAATATTATAGTGTAACAGAAAATGCTGCAAAATGGTTCAAATCTTATATTTCTGGCAGGGAACAAAGGGTGTTATTAGGAAAGAGACATGTAACAAGCTATCAGGCATCATCCAATTGGGAACTAATTACATGTGGGGTCCCACAAGGTTCCATTTTAGGGCCCTTACTGTTTCTTGTGTATATCAATGACCTTTCATCAGTAACATTACCTGAAGCCAAGTTCGTTTTGTTTAGCCGATGTTACAAACATTGCAATAAATAGCAAATCAAGTGTAGTCTTAGAAAGGTCAGTTAATAAAATATTTGTGGACATTAATCAATGGTTCCTAGCCAATTCCTTGTCACTAAACTTTGAAAAAACACACTACATGCAGTTCAGAACTTGTAAGGGGTATCCCACGAGTATATGCCTAACATACGATGGCAAGCAGATAGAAGAAGTGGACAGTGTTAAATTCTTGGGATTACAGCTTGATAATAAATTCAACTGGGAGGAGCACACCACAGAATTGCTGAAGCGTCTTAACAAATCTCTATTTGCAATGCCAATTGTGTCAGACATAGGGGGTATAAAAATGAAAAAGCTGGCATACTATGCTTACTTTCATTCCATAATGTCATATGGGATTATTTTTTGGGGCAATTCACCAAGCTAAGCTAAAGTTTTCCAGGCACAAAAACATGCAGTAAGAATCATATGTGGTGTGAACTCAAGAACATCCTGCAGAAGTCTGTTTAGGGAACTAGGATTACTAACTACTGCTTCCCAATATATTTATTCCTTAATGAAATTTGCCATTAGAAATATATCACTTTTTCAAACCAACAGCTCAATTCATGGAATCAATACTAGAAATAAGAATAATCTTCACAAGGATTTAAAGTCACTTAGTCTTGCACAAAAAAGTGTGCATTATTCTGGAACACACATTTTCAATAACTTGCCAGCAGCCATAAAAAGCTTAACAACCAATTTGTGTGTGCAGTAATGTGTTCATTGTAAATAAGTGTGTGTGTGTGTGTGTGTGTGTGTGTGTGTGTGTGTGTGTGTGTGTGTGTGTAAGTACAATCTAACTTCTGCACCAGTTCAGTGCAGTAATGTGTTCATTGTAAATAAGTATTATAGTAGTTGTATTACACATTTATTACCTTATAAATAAATAAAAACTTTTTTATTTTAAATTCAGTGCATTAGTACTTGTAAATTGATTCTTTCATATAGTGTTCATTAAAAAATGACGGCCATGCCCCTTGGGACCTGTGGAATGGTACATTAGCAAATTTGTTTGAGTTGTAAATATTTGTCATGTATTGTTGTTTTTCTGAGATGTTCTACACCTTGAGGACCTCCTCACTATGGATCAATTGGAATGAAAGTAAATCTAATCTAATGAATGTATTTATGATTATCCACATATAGTTGCAACATACAGCTTGTTATTGAAGAGGCATATATCTATAAAAAGCACATCAAATGTCAAAGTAGTATTTGATTATTTGGAGAAAGAAAAGATGTAATGAACATCCATTTCGGGGGAACAAGGTAATCAAAGACCAGGATACAAAACAACACATTCTATCCCAATTTGACAAAGCAATTAATGAAGGAAAATATGTCCATCATTGGCACCTGAAATTTTGGGCTATATGAAAAGCAGGAGAAATTTGGCATGCAAAATTTAAATGTTCTGCAGCTTTCATAGCACACCTCAAGAAAGAATACATGTTGTGCCATAAACTCATCACTGCTTTCAAGACAGCCAGAGATGTATAGGAAGACCAAGATATTTGCCAGTCTGGAGACAGTTTTTTTGAAGAAGTAAACTAGAAAGCTGCAAATTTCTAGATACAGTCACACTTCATGTGGAACAGTGATCAAAGCAGATTTAATTACAAACTAACTTCTGGTGTGAAACTATCTGAAACAGGAAACATCAACAGTTACCTTGATTCAGTCTGCACACAATACAACTTATTGTTATACAGTAGATACGGGACTTCCAGGGAATGGACACCTAACAAAAGAAAACTTTATATTTGTCTTCAGGAAAAAACTTTTGCCCCAAAAATTAAAAAGGCCATTGAAGACAATCTTCCATCAACATACGTCTGCAGGCTACCACAAGAGGGAAAATGTCAAAAGACTATTTAAAATCCTTTTTCATGAATGTTGTTAAGACAATGTTGCAAATAGCCAGAAGTTTGTGAGTCCTGGATTGCTCACAATGCTAAAACAATAGAAAATGCTTGTTCGCTGGTAAATATGTGGAACACACGATCATTCTGCCAAAATAAAATATATACAGTTTTTGGATGTATATCTCTCCCGAAAATATAAAATATATGAAATAAAGATAACACTCTGTAAGAATTCTCTGTAGTGACTTCGACACTAAATTAGGAAATACAATATTCATTATGAAAATGCATTCTATTATTGATAACCATCTGGATGCAACACTCCTGCATGTGTTGTGGAATTCAAGAATGTGATTCATGTGGCATTTGATTTTGCAACTCAAGAATGTCATTCTGCATATTGTATCTGCATTTTGTCGAGGAACATCATGTACATTTTTAAAGTCTGATAGTAGACAAACAAAGAGTAACATAATCAAATGCTTTCACCATTCTAATCACAGTGGTATGTTAAGCTTCTAAATACAACTGAAACACCGAATTCCTGTTCAAGCTTAGAGATTTTCATTGCATGATAAGTCATAGGGTCAGTATTGCCTCACATGTTACAATATCTCTCTGTCATCCATACTGACCTACCCCAGATTGGCTTCTACCAGGCGTTTCATTTTTCTGTACCTAATTTGTGTAAGTGCAGGGAGTTTGGAAAAAAAGTACATCTGACTTCACAAGACTACATCTTCCATGCATATGAAGACTGAACTTAAAGTAAATTTTAACTTGAGCATGGGTACAAAGGCAGATCTCTCACATACATGGTCATACAACATGAGGTACTTTTTATACTTACTTTTAGGATTAAAGTTTTCAATTACCTTTCACAAATATTCAGTACGCCATCTGCAGGACGAAAGACAGACATCTAGACAATAATTTAAGTTGTCCCATACCATTGTGAGGATATGTGGAGTTATTGCACTCATTTATTCATGCATTGTGTTCTGTAAATCCCATCTTGTAGAACTTTTGTGGATGTGGAATGAATCAAGTTATACATTAGCAAGCAGAGGCAACAATTGCTGACTACTTTTTTAAAGTACACAAACAAAAATAGAATCTCCTTGTCAGAATAATAGGTAAATAAGGGAAAGGCAACCACTCACCTATAGTGGATCAATACACAGAGCACAGAAACATGTAACAGAAAACAGCATTCACACTAGCTTTCAAGACTAATTCCTTTTTCTAACAAAGGTACATTCATTCACACAGACAGACACACACAACCACACAGACACCCAAACACACATTCATGTGGCCACAGCAAGACTGATTTTTGATACGTATTGAAAGCTGTTGCCTGAGTTGGTGAAGGTGGGTAAGGGAAAGGGAAAGAGGCAAGGAGAGGGTGACAGGAGAGAGCCATGTCCTTTGGACAGATGACTCCACTGTCGCACAAGACAAAAAGAGTACAGAGGGTGGAGCAAAAAGATTTGTAGACACAGGGAGAGAGGGGGGAGGGGGAAGAGGGAAATGTGAAGACAAAGAAGGAGAAAGGGGGAGTAGTTTAAAAGGGGGGAGAGAGATTATGCCAGTGTGAGTTGGGGGGGGGGGGGGGGGGTAAGAGTGGTGTGTGGTTGGAGAAGGCAGCACCTGATACCTGATGTGGATGGGGAAGGAGTGGTGTGGACTGCAGAGAAGGGAAAAAGTAAGATGAGGCAGTGGGAACAGTTAGCAGAGATTTTGGCCAGGGAGATCGCAAGAGTGTAGGATATGCTGGAGACAGAATTCCCATTTGTGTAGTTCACAGAAGCTTGTGCTGGAGGGTAGTAATGTTCGAAGTATTTGTATCGTGGTGTGCAGTTAGGTGATGACCTTTCATGCCCATATAGAATGCTGTACAGTAATAGTAGCATTGCTGTATAACATGATAGATTTCACATTTGGCCCTACCTTTTATTGAGTAGTAAATGCCTGTGCCTGGATCTTGGTATGAGGTGATGGGCAAGTATATGTGACAAGAAAATGACCCATGAGGTGCATGATTGGGAGCAGGATTAGAATAGGGATCGAGAAGGATGTTCTGTAGGTTGTGTGGGTGGCAGAACACTACTTTGGGAGTTGCAGTTAGGATTTTTGGTAGTATATCCCTCATCTCAGGGCACAATAAGATATAGTCAAAGCCCTGGTGGAGGATGTGGCTGAGCTTTTCAAGGCCAGGGTGATACTGGTTGATCAGTGGAGTGCTGGTTTACTGTTTGTTAACAGGCTTATGGTTTTCAGAGAACAAGATGGAATGGGAGTATTGTTTATGGATGGGGAGGATAGGATATTGTTTGGAAGGTTATCAATATTTTTGATGACTCCTGCTTTCCACTGCGGATACAGCGTCCACAGGTGGTGGAACTGTAAGGAAGAGACTTTTTTTATATAGAATGGGTGACAGCTGTCAAAGTGGAGATACTGTTGGTGGTTAGGGTACTTTATGTGGACAGATGTATTTATGGAGACATACAGGAGGTATGGCATGCAGATTTACTGTATGGATAGATGATGATGGCATCCTCTTGGGTAAAATATTCCAAGGGTAAAATAGTCCCGGGTGGGGACTACTCAAGAGGACGTCGTTATCAAAAGAAAGAAAACACCTATGACAGTAGTACAAGTCTATATGCCAACTAGCTCTGCAGATGACGAAGAAATTGAAGAAATGTATGATGAGATAAGAGAAATTATTCAGATAGTGAGGGGAGATGAACATTTAATAGTCATGGGTGACTGGAATTCGATAGTAGGAAAAGGAAGAGAAGGAAACGTAGTAGGTGAATATGGATTGGGGCTAAGAGATGAAAGAGGAAGCCGCCTGGTAGAATTTTGCACAGAGCATAAATTAAACATAGCTAAGAATCATAAAAGAAGGTTGTATACCTGGAAGAAGCCAGGAGATACTGACAGGATTCAGATAGATTACATAATGGCAAGACAGAGATTTAGGAACCAGGTTTTAAATTGTAAGACATTTCCAGGGGCAGACATGGACTCTGAACACAATCTATTGGTTATGAACTGTAGATCAAAACTGAAGAAGCTGCAGAAAGGTGGGAATTTAAGAAAATGGGACCTGGATAAACTGACTAAACCAGAGGTTGTACAGAGTTTCAGGGAGAGTATAAGGGAACCATTGACAAGAATGGGGGAAAGAAATACAGTAGAAGAAGAATGGATAGCTTTGAGGGATGAAGTAGTGAAGGCAGCAGAGGATCAAGTAGGTAAAAAGACGAGGGCTAGTAGAAATCCTTGGGTGACAGAAGAAATATTGAATTTAATTGATGAAAGGAGAAAATATAAAAATGCAGTAAATGAAGCAGGCAAAAATGAATACAAATGTCACAAAAAATAAGATCGACAGGAAGTGCAAAATGGCTAAGCAGGCATGGTTAGAGGACAAATGTAAGGACGTAGAGGCTTATCTCACCAGAGGTAAGATAGATACTGCCTACAGAAAAATTAAAGAGACCTTTGGAGAAAAGAGAACGACTTGTATGAATATCAAGAGCTCAGATGGAAACCCAGTTCTAAGCAAAGAAGGGAAAGCAGAAAGGTGGAAGGAGTACATAGAGGGTCTATACAAGGGCGATGTACTTGAGAGCAATGTTACAGAAAGGGAAGAGGATGTAGATGAAGATGAAATGGGAGATATGATACTGCGTGAAGAGTTTGATAGAGCACTGAAAGATCAGTCGGTGAAGATCAGTTTGGATTCTGCAGAAATGTTGGAACACGTGAGGCAATAGTGACCCTATGACTTATCTTAGAAGCTAGATTAAGAAAAGGCAAACTACATTTCTAGCATTTGTAGACTCAGAGAAAGCTTTTGACAATGTTGACTGGAATACTCTCTTTCAAATTCTGAAGATGGCAGGGGTTAAATACAGGGAGCAAAAGGATATTTACAATTTGTACAGAAACCAGATGGCAGTTATAAGAGTCGAAGGACATGAAAGGGAAGTAGTGGTTGGGAAGGGAGTGAGACAGGGTTGTAGCCTCACCCCAATGTTATTTAACCTGTATATTGAGCAAGCAGTAAAGGAAACAAAAGAAAAATTGGGAGTAGGTATTAAAATCTATGGAGAAGAAATTAAAACATTAAGGTTTGCCGATGTCATTGTAATTCTGTCAGAGACAGCAAAGGACTTGGAAGAGCAGTTGAATGGAATGGACAGTGTCTTGAAAGGAGGATATAAGATGAATATCAACAAAAGCGAAACAAGGATAATGGAATGTAGTCGAATTAAGTCAGGTGATGCTGAGGGAATTAGATTATGAAATGAGACACACAAAGTAGTAAATGAGTTTTGCTATTTGGAGAGCAAAATAACTGATGATGGTCGAAGTAGAGAGGATATAAAATGTAGACTGGCAATGGCAAGGAAAGCGTTTCTGAAGAAGAGAAATTTGTTAACAACAAGTATGGATTTAAATGTCAGGAAGTCGTTTCTGACAGTATTTGTATGCAGTGTAGCCATGTATGGAAGTGAAACATGGACGATAATTAGTTTGGACAAGAAGAGAATAGAAGCTTTCAAAATGTGGTGCTACAGAAGAGGAGTTTGTGGCACAACTTGACTAGAAGAAGGGATCGGTTGGTAGGACATGTTCTGAAGCATCAAGGGATCACCAATTTAGTATTGGAGGGCAGCGTGGAGGGTAAAAATTGTAGAGGGAGACCAAGAGATGAATACACTAAGGAGATTCAGAAGGATGTAGGCTGCAGTACATACTGGGAGATGAAGAAGCTTGCACAGGATAGAGCAGCATGGAGAGCTGCATCAAACCAGTCTCAGGACTGAAGACCACAACAACAACAACAACAACAACAACAACAACAGGAGGTATAGAATGACATCTAGAAAGGTAGCTTGAGGAGTCAAGAAGGACCAGGTAGACCAGATTTGGGAAAGAGCAAAGATTGTTCTTGCTGTAAGTCCAGACCATGAAAATGTCATAAATGAAGCTGAATCTGGTAAGAGGGTTTAGGTATTGACTGGATAGGAAAGATTTCTCCAGATGGTGCCATGCAAGTACCCATGGAAGTACCATGGATTTGTTTGTAGATTTGGGCTTCGAAAGTGAAATAATTGTGGGTCAGGTTGTGGTTGACTAGGATCATTAGGAAAGAGATGGTATTGGGATTAGGAGGATATTGGAAAATGTAGTGTTCCATGGCTTCAAGGCCATGGGTATGGGAGATGTTGGTTTACAAGATGTTGCATCCACAGTGACCAACAGCGAGACAGGACAGGAACCATGGAGAGATGGTGAAGGAAGTGAGCAGTGTCTTGAATGTAGGATAGGATAGGAAGTTACAGATAATAGTTTGGAGGTGTTGGTCTACAAAAACAGAGGTTCGTTCTGTGGGAGCATTGTACCCAACCACAAGAGGGTGATCAGTACGGAGACCTGTGGGGTTGGGTTTATGGAGTAGGTAAAACATAGTAGTGCTGGAAGGAGAGGGGGGCGGGGAGGTTGGTGGGAGAGGGGGGAAGAGTTACTGGTAAGAGGAGGAAGATGGATTCAAGTGTCAGGTTTTGGGATGGACCTAAGCCCTTGATGAGATGCCAGAGGTCCTTTTAGACTTCTCAGATGGGATCTTAATATAAGATTTGCATGTAGAGGTGTCAGAAAGTTGACAGAGACCCTCAGCCACATAGTCGCTATGTTTCATGGTCATTGTGGTAGAGTCTTTGTCTGCAGGAAGGATGGTACAGTCTGAATTGGTTTTCATGCTATGATGGATAGCTGTGTGTTCCTGAGGAGTGATGTTGGACTCACCGGGGTGGGGGGTTTAAGAAAGGAAGGAAAGAGAGACCAGTTTAGAAATGAGGAATTCCTAAAAGATTACCAGATGACTGGGTGGAAGCAGAGGAAGATCATGGTTCAAGGTAGGTTGGAACTATTTTAAACAAGGTTCTGTGTGGAGTTTTGGATGGCTGTTGTTAGTGGATTGTGTGGCGAAGAAATTGTTTCCACTACAAAGAATGGTTAAAGGAAAGAATGTCCTTTACTAGTCCATCTTGGTTGAAATTAAGTTTTGGACTAAATGCAAGGCCCTGGAAATGTCTTACAGTTTAAAATATTATTCCAAAATCTCTGTCTTATCATTATATAATTAATCTGAAATCTCCCAGTTTTCCCAGATCTCTTCCATATACACAACCTTCTTTCATTGATCCTTTCACTATTCTTAAACTAGTGTTAGCGATTATTAAATTATGCAAGTGACTTGCTCTTCCATTTCTTTCCCCCCATCCATATTCTCCCTTTCCTACCACTGGATTCTAATCTATCATCACAATAAATTTTCATCTCCTTAACTATGTAAATAATTTTGTTTACTCATCATACATTATTTAAATCTCTGACATTCTGGTGTAGTTCTGCAGCTGCTCTTAGCACTTTTAGAGTCAAGATGAGAGCCATAAGGACCACAAGGATCATTGATACAAGCAAAACTAGGGACCATTCAGAAATCTGGAGATGCTAACAAACTCTCTCTTTCTCTCTCCCTCTCTTTCTCTCTCTCTCTCTCTCTCTCTCTCTCTCACACACACACACACACACACACACACACACACACACAAAACAAATTCATAATAGTTCACATTAGAATAAATTTAAGCCTACACAAGTTATATATTGATACACAATTTTGTCAAAAGTGAATATACCACATAGCCCTTCGTGTCTTCAGTAAGCTCCCCATAAGTACAAAGTCTGATGAAGACAATGCACAGTTTTGTAAAGCTGTGAAGTCTAATTTACTATGTCAGTGTTTTCACTCTACCAAAGAATACCTAGATCAGTGAATCTGCTGGATATGACTAAGTGAAACATGACACAAATTTTATATAAACTCGGTGCAACATATTGTAAGCCATAATCTCCACAATCTAAATATTAACAGTTTCATCTGACATCTTTCAGGTTTCCTTTACCAGGATATAGATTAGCTGGCTGTTTCTCAAGGAGTTCCTTGCGGGTTGGGGGAGTGGCTATGTGCGTAAAAAACAGTATTCCATTTGAGTCCATAGACGTATCATGACACTGCACTGAACAGATATTTGAATGTTGCGCAGGGGCAGCTGACTTTAGAGAAAGTAAACTTCTAATTGTTGTTGTTTATAGGTCCCCTAACTCTGACTTCAGAGCATTTCTGCTCAAGCTAGAGAGGGTTCTTGACTTGCTTTGTAGGAAGTTCCAGAAATTAGTTATATGTGGTGACTTCAATATTAATTTTGTTTATGACGGTGCAAGAGAAAGGATGTTGGTAGATCTTCTAAATTCATATGATCTGATGCAGACTGTGTTTTTTCCATCTAGGGTGCAGGGGAACAGTAGCACAGCATTAGACATTATTTTTATTCATTCTTCATTACTAGATGGACATTCTGTTAGTAAAAGCATGACTGGCCTTTCA
This sequence comes from Schistocerca piceifrons, assembly GCF_021461385.2. Taxonomy (NCBI): domain Eukaryota; kingdom Metazoa; phylum Arthropoda; class Insecta; order Orthoptera; family Acrididae; genus Schistocerca; species Schistocerca piceifrons. Next base: position 400,606,170 of record NC_060138.1, on the reverse strand, counting down.
GACCATGGTGCACAAATTTAACACTAAAAGGCTTTTGTACTCAAACCAATGTCATATTTAATTACAAACTATGTAGGAAAGTTAATCCAACAGCAATGGAGAGATTTTTAAACCTTGTCAAGGAACAAGAGTGGCAGGATGTTTATAGTGCCAATAAGATAGATGATAAATACAATGCTTTCCTTAACACATTTCTCATGCTCTTTGAGAGTTGCTTTCCATTAGAACATTCTATATAGGGTGCTAGCAGTAATAGGCAGCCCGGGTGGCTGACTAGTGGGATAAGGATATCTTGTAGAACAAAGTGGGAATTATGGTATATCAAAATGTTAGAAGTAGCTACAATCAAGCTCTAGTTGGATGATCCTGAAAAGGGGAGTTATTAGTTATGTTTCTGGGCATATTGTATATCACCTATGACACTGTTGCTCGTTTGGCACCACCCAGAGGTCACGTGTTGGGTAATTTAGGTTATATCTACTGTGCACCTGTCTGATTGGAAAAAGTACATATGAAGAAGGTAGACACAAAACTTAATGAGACAATGCGCTGCATTACTGGTTCCATCAAAGCAACCCCATGCCACTGGTTACCTGCCCTGAGTTACATCCATCCACCTCACTTAAGGCAGAAACAACCTCTACTGAGGGAGGCCAAGAAAATCTCTGCATCACCCTCTCCACCATTGAACCAGGAATTCTGACATCTGCCACAGCAACGATTGCGATCAAGAAGACCACCAAGTGTTACTGCAGGACAACTCATCACGGATGGTTTTGATCTAAATGAAAGCTGGAAGCATGAATGGTCAACAAAAACACTGGGAACAAGAGCCCATCACCTTGATCCCACAAAGAAGCCAAAAGGTTTTGACCTACCGAGGAACCTTTGGTGCCGCCTCAACAGGTTAAGGACTGGACATGGTTGTTGTAGCTACTTCAGGTACAAACGGGGCTGGATCAGTTCACCAATATGTGAATGTAATCAAGAAGAGCAGACAATTGAACATTTAGTCCAACGCTGTCCACTTCATTCATACCCTGGAATTCCCAATGATTTGTTCACTCTCACACCCAGCTTCATTAACTGGTTAAAAACATGCACTTTAAGGTTTAATCTTGTCTTGTATCATATGTATATTGTATAAAATCATTTGCCTTATGTCAACTGTATATTGTATAAAATCACCATACGATTAAATAAAACATTCAAGCTATAGTAGCCCATTACAAACAGTATTGTAAGGTGCTTCAAAACGTTATTAGGAAGGCAAAGAGTATGTGGTATGCAAATAGAATAGCTAATTCTCAGGATAAAATTAAAACAATATGGCCAGTTGTGAAGGAAGTGTCTGGTCAGCAGCACAAGGTCAACGATATAAAGTCAGTTCACAGTAAAAATATTTCTTTTACTGAAAAATCAGATATATGACAGTATTAAACAATCATTTTCTGAGCAATGCTGGTGAATTAAATAAAAATTTAGTTTCTACAGGAAATCATATAACTTTCTTGACAAATGCCTTTCCGAGATTAATGTTTGAAATACTCCTCTGCGATGCAGACAAGGGGGGATTGAGGCAATAATTAAATCACTGAAGACTAAGGACTCTCATGGTTATGATGCAGTGCCTTGCAGAATATTAAAGTACTGTGCTGCACATGTTAGCCATGTATTTAGCCATGTTTGTAATTTTTCCTTTAGGGATGGTCAGTTTCCTGAGCGATTAAAGTACTCAGTAGTAAAGCCGCTTTATAAAAAGGGAGAAAGGGATAATGTAGATAATTTTATGCCTATTTCTATGCCATCATTGTTTGCAAAAGTTATTGAAAAGGCTGTGTATGTAAGGACAATTGATCATCTTATATCACACAATTTGCTATCAAACATACAGTTAGGATTTAGAAGTCGTTTAACAACTCTGTGAGGTACTGGATGGGCTAAACAAAAGGTTTCGAATGCTTGGCATACTTTTTGATTTAACTAAGGCATTTGATTGTGTTGATCATAAAATATTGCTCCAGAAATTGGACCATTATGGAATATGGGGAGAAGCTCACAATTGGTTCACCTCTTACTTTAGCAACAGGCAGGAAAAGGTCATTACTCATGATGTTGATAACGGTTGTGATGTGGGGTCTGAGTGGGGCACTGTCAAATAGGGGTGCTCCAGGGATAAGTGTTGGGGCCACTCCTGTTCCTAATTTATATAAATGATATGCCCTCTAGTATTATGAGTAACTCTAAAATATTTCTGTTTGCTGATGACACTAGCTTGGTAGTAAAGGATGTAGGGTGCAACACTGGCTTGGTTTCAAATAGTACAGTTCATGACCTAAGTTCATGGCTTGTAGAAAATAAACTAACACTAAATAACAGTAAGACTCAGTTATTACAGTTTCTAACGTACAATTCAACAAAACTTTGAAGTTTTAATTTCAGAAACTGAACAGTTCAAATTTCTAGGTGTTCAGATAGATAGTAAGCTGTCATGGAAAGCCCACATTCAGGATCTTGTTCAAAGGCTTAATACTGCCATTTTTACTATTCAAACAGTATCAGAAGTGAGTGATCATCTGACATGAAAATTAGTCTACTTTGCTTATTTTCATTCGCTTATGTCATATGGTTTTATATTTTTGGATAACTCTTCCCATTCTAAAAGGATATTTTTGGCTCATAAATGGGCGGTTCGGGCAATAAGTGGTGTATGTTCACGAACCTCTTGCTGACTCCTGTTCACGAGTCTGGGTATTTTGACATTGGCCTCTCAATATATATATTCCTTACTGTCATTTCATGTTAACAATATTAGCTTATTCCCAAGTTAATACTCAGTTAATATTCGGCAGAAATCAAACCTGCATTTAGATCGGACTCCCTTAACTCTTGTGCAAAAAGGTGTGCAGTATATTGCTGCATCCATTTTCAATAAGCTACCACTCAAATTAAAAAATCTTAGCAGCAATCCATGTGCTTTCAAATCGAAACTGAAGAGTTTCCTCATGGGTCACTGCTTCTGTTCTGTCGAGGAGTTATTTGAAAAATTAAGCTGATTCTTATTGTATTGTTGATGGCGTTTACTTAAACTTATGGACTGACTTTTTTTTGGGTTCATAAGCAATTATTTTTATCTTTTATTACTTTTACGTTGTAATTTCATGTACTGACACGTTCCAGACCTTGCAAATTTGCTGCTCAATTTGGTCCTATGGAACTTGACATGTAAATTAAAAAATAAAAAAAAATCTGTTTCGCACTGTGTAATATCAGATCACATGGACCAAATAATGTTAAAATAAATAAAATATTCCTGATAATGATTAGTCCTTTGTATGACATGTTGTAATAATGGGAAATAAACTAGTTCACAGACAGTTAAAAACATTCATTCTTATATGTGTGATGATCAATCCTTAACACAACCTGCAGCAGCCTGACAGCCTGGCGGGAAGTATATTTCCCCTCTGCTGTGAGGCCTTTGTTCGCTTACGTAGCATGTGTTTGTTAGACGACGCTGAAATGGGTCTACCTTTGCATCCCTATCTGAAACTCCTTCCTCATATCAACATTCTCTGAAGAGGTCAATTTAACTCTAATTTTTAACTTTCTGGACTTTATACAGTTATGTGTACACTCAGTTCCTGCTCTTTAAAAAATTAGTACAAATAAGTTTTTTCATATCTCGGATTAAATTTCACTTTAATATATTACCCAATTTATATTAGGAACTAATGGGAGTAATCCATTTATTAATAATCCAACTTTGAAATTATATATAAAAACAAAGATGAGGTGACTTACCGAACAAAAGTGCTGGCAGGTCGATAGACACACAAACAAACACAAACACACACACAAAATTCAAGCTTTCGCAACAAACTGTTGCCTCATCAGGAAAGAGGGAAGGAGAGGGGAAGACGAAAGGAAGTGGGTTTTAAGGGAGAGGGTAAGGAGTCATTCCAATCCCGGGAGCGGAAAGACTTACCTTAGGGGGAAAAAGGACAGGTATACACTCGCACACACGCACATATCCATCCACACATACAGACACAAGCAGATCACCAACTTTGAAATTTTGTGATATAAACTATGCAGCCATGTTGCACCACATAATCTTGAAAATTTATTTCTTCTCTATTTCTGAAAAGCTACAATGTTTGTTCATTATGATAGCTCTATTTGAAAGCAAACCAAAATACTGTTAACAGTATTTTATTCAAAATTGATTTATTTATAATTAAATAAAAAGTAATTTAAATTGGTGTACTGTAAAATTCATTGGAATTTTATATGAAATTATGCAACATTTTCCAAATTGTACATCAGATCATGTAGGGCAATATGTGGCCCATTTTTGGTGTAAGTAACTGAAATCATCTAATGACTTATAGTTGTTATTTTGTAAATCTTATACTTAACAATGTATTTGATTGTTTAGTTTTATATAAAAGGAAGTGATGAATGAGCCACAAGAGAGAGTCAGTAGGAGGGCAGAGAGAGAGAGTGATTCAGTCAGTCGGTCAGTCAGTCAGTCAGTCAGTCAGTCTGCATTATTGTCTTCCAGAAGCAGTTTGTGTGAGACTCTTTCGAGGCTGTCAGATGAGAAATGTCTATTCCACCAATGAACATGCTAATCAGTCACAATATAAGGCAGGAAAAGTGATACACTCTGTGTTTTATTTTAAAAAAGTAATACATCAGCATCGCCAAATGCTGGGACTTTCTGAAGCAACAACCCCTGAGGACATCAAAGTTGAGTATCTCATCATATGGAGAAGCTAAGCTATTGTATGAACTTTCATTAACTGTGACTGAAATTTTCTAGTTCACTCATCTTTGTACTTGTGAATGGTTCAAGCCCGAACTAAGTTGCTCTGATAGCATGATTGAGAATTCATTATTACCACTGTCCAATTATAGACAGATCTACTGAAACTGTATATTTTATTCTCACTCAGCATCAGTGGTAATTAAAATGCTTCTCTCCTCTCACCAATTTAAGGGTAGAATTTTAATATACTATTGCTGAGCTGGGATGTGTGTAAGTCTGTGTATTAATTTTTGCATAATTTTCAGTCTCTTTGTGACATCTGACAATTGATTATTGGACAACAGTTGGAATGAGACAGAATGTGTGGTGTGGCAACTCATCATTGGACCACATTTGAGACGAGTAAAATTTTTACACTTTAAATTACTTTACCTCAGAGGCTTATCTCACTAGGGGTAAGATAGATACTGCCTACAGGAAAATTAAAGAGACCTTTGGAGAAAAGAGAACCACTTGCATAAATATCAAGAGCTCAGATGGAAACCCAGTTCTAAGCAAAGAAGGGAAAGCAGAAAGGTGGAAGGAGTATATAGAGGGTCTATACAAGGGAGATGTACTTGAGGGCATGTTATAGAAATGGAAGAGGATGTAGATGAAGATGAAATGGGAGATATGATACTGCGTGAAGAGTTTGATAGAGCAATGAAAGAACTAAGTCGAAACAAGGCCCCGGGAGTAGACAACATTCCATTAGAACTACTGACAGCCTTGGGAGAGTCCGTCCAGACAAAACTCTACCATCTGGTGAGCAAAATGTATGAGACAGGTGAAATACCCTCAGACTTCAAGAAGAATATAATAATTCCAATCCCAAAGAAAGCAGGCGTCGACAGATGTGAAAATTACCGAACTATCAGTTTAATAAGTCACGGCTGCAAAATACTAACGCGAATTCTTTACAGACGAATGGAAAAACTGGTAGAAGCTAACCTTGGGGAAGATCAGTTTGGATTCCGTAGAAATGTGGGAATACGTGAGGCAATACTGATCCTACGACTTATTTTAGAAGCTAGATTAAGAAAAGGCAAACCTACGTTTCTAGCAGTTGTAGACTTAGAGAAAGCTTTTGACAATGTTGACTGGAATACTCTCTTTCAAATTCTGAAGGTGGCAGGGGTAAAATACAGGGAGCGAAAGGCTATTTACAATTTGTACAGAAACCAGATGGCAGTTATAAGAGTCGAGGGACATGAAAGGGAAGCAGTGGTTGGGAAGGGAGTGAGACAGGGTTGTAGCCTCTCCCCGATGTTGTTCAATCTGTATATTGAGCAAGCAGTAAAGGAAACAAAAGAAAAATTCGGAGTAGGTATTAAAATCCATGGAGAAGAAATAAAAACTTTAAGGTTCGCCGATGAGATTGTAATTCTGTCAGAGACAGCAAAGGACTTGGAAGAGCAGCTGAACGGCATGGACAGTGTCTTGAAAGGAGGATATAAGATGAACATCAACAAAAGCAAAACGAGGATAATGGAATGTAGTCAAAGTATGTTGGGTGATGGTGCGGGAATTAGATTAGGAAATGAGACACTTAAAGTAGTAAAGGAGGAGCAAAATAACTGATGATGGTCAAAGTAGAGAGGATATAAAATGTAGACTGGCAGCAGCAAGGAAAGTGTTTATGAAGAAGAGAAATTTGTTAACATCGAGTATAGATTTAAGTGTCAGGAAGTCTTTTCTGAAAGTATACATACGGAGTATAGCCATGTATGGAAGTGAAACATGGACGATAACTAGTTTGGACAAAAAGAGAATAGAAGCTTTCGAAATGTGGTGCTACAGAAGAATGCTGAAGATTAGATGGGTAGATCACATAACTAATGAGGAGGTATTGAATAGGATTGGGGAGAAGAGATGTTTGTAGCACAACTTGACTAGAAGAAGGGATCGGTTGGTAGGACATGTTCTGAGGCATCAAGGGATCACCAATTTAGTATTGGAGGGCAATGTGGAGGGTAAAAATCATAGAGGGAGACCAAGAGATGAATACACTAAGCAGATTCAGAGGGATGTAGGCTGCAGCTGGTACTGGGAGATGAAGAAGCTTGCACAGGATAGAGTAGCATGGGGAGCTGCATCAAACCAGTCTCAGGACTGAAGACCACAACAACAACAACGACTCAGACTCCAATTTTCTTTTGTCATGTGACTGTTGACAGGCAGGATAATTGTCAATTTGCATGTGATGCTAATCTGGTTAGGTAGGTTTATTTTTGTGTTTTACAGGCAGGATAATTGTCAATTTGCATGTTCTGCTAATCTGGTTAGGTAGGTTTATTTTTGTGTTTTGCATTTTAATATAATATCAGTGAGCTGGGATGTGTGCAAGTCTGTGTATTAATTTTTGCATTACATTTCAGAGTCTGTTTGTGACACGCACAGAAAACCTTGATACAATTGGAGATGTTTCATATACTCAACATCTTCAATCATTGACACTGAACCTGCAACAGTCATCCGAGGCATCACATTTCTTAGGATTTTTTCCAAGTGAACAGTCCTCTGGTTTATTCGAAAGGTTATCTCAACTATTGGATCACAAGATTATAAGTCCAAGTAACGATTTAAAGAATGAGCTTACAAGTCAAAACAATGACCTAAAATAGAGTATTATTAATCTAAATGACACTTTTAAAACAACGGACAGGAACATACAGGATACACAGCAACAAGTAGCAAACTCTCTTTCAAAACACTGAATTATGTGGGTTGACTGCCCTTAAAATTCAAACAGCATACAATAAGGTTAATAATGTATGGTTACATGTGGAGAACATTGAAGATGTTATTTGTGCTGAGTTAGGTAGGAGGAACTCTGAATTCAAAATCATGCTAGAATATATAGAGCAGAAAGCAAATTCATTGAACAGAAACTAAAACTAAATAATGATCACATTAATAGGCATATTGCCAGTGTTAAAAATAAAATTGAGACTTTGTATGAAAGTTACTACAGGTTAACAACCGATTAAGTAATGCTGAAACAAATAAGTCGTATCTGCAAATCGGTGGAGATTTTGTAACAATTTATTTCTTAAATACTTCCCTGGGGATTTTAAAATACATCCAGTGGATTACCTAACAATGTAAAGATAGTTTTTCTTCAAACTTGCCTGATTCTGTGAAAATTAAACTAGCAAAACGTTTCCTTGATGGTGAATCACTGTCATGGGCTACTAAAAATGTAGAGCCAAACATAACATTTAATGAATTCGAACATATGTTCTTGAATAAATTCTGGTCTGAAATGGGGATCAAAATAGCATTTTTGAACAATAGAAAGTAAAGACCAGGTAATCTCTCGATATGAAAATTTTGTGAGAAACAGTTAATTAAGCTTGCTCACTTGGACAAAACTTCTAATGATCGTATTCTTATTGATGCCTTGAAAAGATATCTACCAGTGAAAGCTCATTGGGGCCTTGTTTGGAGTCCTGATGATTCATTAGAGATTTTTTTTAAAACATGTTGATAAACTTGACAAAGCTTTTGAGGACAGAGTTAATGACGCACATTACAACAGGAACAACAATTATAATAGGGAGGAAAAGGGGGGGGGGGTCATCTCATCAAAACCACCAAAAAAAAAAGATCGGTAACAGAAGGAATCACAATATTTATAATAATAATAACAGGAATGGTAATTGTAATAGTCAGGACGGAAACCATAGTGATTAGAACCAGGAAAACTGTTAATGCCTTCATTTGATGCCTGTCAGGTGGAGGAGGTAAATAATTTTCATGACCAGGCAATAACAAATTCAGATCAAAAAGAGTGTGATGATGACAGTGTATGTGACTATCCTGTAAAAGCAACTAATTTCGAAAGTAAGTTTTGGGATGTTATAGTTAAACAGATGTATAATGGTAAGAACTGTACTGTAGCTCCTTATGAACTTGAAGAAGGTGTTTTAGTAAAATTGTTTAGCTCTGAATGTTCCGTGGAAGATGTAGATGTTGACAGTGATTATTTTGGTGATTGTATTTTAGTGTACCCTGAGATGTAGACTTTTGTGGTTAATTGTGATGGGTGGGTAGGAGGGAAAGGGGGAGGGGTATCCTGAATCAGTAGTAGTGGAAGTATGTGACACCCAGATGAGTGATGTCAGCACAAATGATTATTTGGTTTAAGCTGATACACTTAATTTACAGGAGCTGGATGGTATCGTTTATGTTGAAGTAAATAATCATGACAAAGCCAGTGATGAGGCTCATGAAAGTCAGCTTGTTCCAGCTGACATTAGTGATATTTTGTGTGAATGCCAGGGCATTAGAACACAGCACTGTGAGGTAAATAAGAGGATTATTAAACATTTCAGAGATATTGGTAAGGATGAGTCAGATATCAGTTCAGATAGTTTATCGATCATTCTCAGACAGATTTTACTTGCATCACTAATGAGCACACCTATTCAAGTCCAATTTGTAAGTCCAATCAAGCATTAGAAGTTATTCAGGACACAAGCACACAGGTGACACTTTGCCCTTTACAACTACCTAATGATAATGAGAACCATTTGCAAAAGATTTATATTTTGAAGATATAGAGGATAGTTCACTGAGAGAAACTAATATTAACAAACAGCATGACTTATGTGGTAGTCCATACATCAAAATGACAGTTGGTGATTTGCATGGTTATTGTTTGATTAACATAGGTAGTGCAGTTTCTATCATTTCTGAAAAATTCAGGGATAGAGTTAAGCAGAGTTCTGAGTACAGTGAATTTCCTATAGTTAGGATTAAAGGTGCTACAGACAAGTTTAGTAAAATTGTAAACAAATGAGCTTTAATCATATTTCATGTTGACAAGGCAATTTTTGAGCAAGGATGTTGGTGGTCAGTCATCTGAATGAGGAAATATTGATAACGCTAATACACATTTTTCAGGTTATTCTACGTTACACTTAAGAGCTGGTGACACATCTGCTAAAAAAATATGTGATTTTGACAATGAGGTAGAGAGAGACTATATATATGATGATGATTTATATGTAATCATACAACTGATATGGATTTTGATCAACTTGTTACTGACAAGGTAAAAGAAGCAGACAAGCATACTGGAGATGAGAAGTCAGACCTGGAAGAAGTGTTGAAATCCTATAAAGATATATTTAGTGAGAAACCAGATGGAGTTAAGAACTATGCATGTAAGTTAAGGCTTAAAGAGCCACAGTCGTAGTCCGATCGGGGGATGCGTGGGATGAGCTGGCCGTCCCCGACAAACCCCCATCCGGACCCCCACAGTGATGCCCATTGGCAACAGCCTCAAGCTGTGTGACCAAAGCCAACACTGCCTGAAGCTGGGCGCGAAGGGATGCCAACTCAGCCTGCATCCGAACACAGCAGTTGCAGTCCCTATCCATGCTAAAAACTGCTGTGCAAAGAACGTCTGAACTAATCTACAGAGAGCGCAAACAAATCGACACAAAATTTAAACGGTTATTAAAATACAAGATTGCCTAGTAAATGCAGTAATGCTGCTACTTGCGCACTGCTGACACACTGCTCGGCGGTGGAAGGAGACTACGCGATTTTACACTATTCAGGTACTAAAACACGATGTTACAACTCTCAAATACTATAATACACCCGAAATTTATGAATTAAACAATGCAAGTACCAAAAACACGCAAAGAAATTAAGAATTAAACTTTGTAACAAATGAGTGAGCTAGGAGTATATGACTTGCTGCTGCAGCTGCTTATCCAATGGCGGCAGGGAGCACACTGACTGTGACCAACCGGCACTGGCCATTCAAAACAAAAACAGAAGACTGACGACTACGCGAATTTACACTATTCAGGTACTAAAACGCGATTCTACAACTCTCAAATACTATAATACGCCCGAAATTTATGAATTAAACAATGCAAGTACCAAAAACACGCAAAGAAATTAAGAATTAAACTATGTAACAAATGAGTGAGCTAGGAGTAAACGACTTGCTGCTGCAGCTGCTTATCCAACGGCGGCAGGGAGCACACTTATGTGTTTGTAGCTGTGGATTTGTTCAGTAAAGTGCTTAAGCTGTATCCATTGAAGAAAGTCACTAGCTACAAGGTAATTCAATGTTTTGTCAATAATTACTTCACCAATGTGGGTAAACCACAAGCAGTCCCATCTGAGAGTGGCAGTCAATTTACATCAGTGTTTGGAAGCAGTTTGCTGCAAATAAGAACATACACTATGTGATCAAATGTATATGGACACCTGGCCGAAAATGACTTACAAGTTCGTGGCACCCTCCATCAGTAATGGTGGAATTTGATATGGTGTTTGCCCACCCTTAGCCTTGATAACAGCTTCCACTCTTGCAGGCATACGTTCAATCAGGTGCTGGAAGGTTTCATGGGATATGGCAGCCCATTTTCACAGAGTACTGCACTGAGGAGAGGTATCGATGTAGGTCGTTGAGGCCTGGCATGAAGTCGGCGTTCCAAAACGTCCCAAAGGTGTTCTATAGGATTCAGGTCAGGACTCTGTCCAGGTCAGTCCAGTACCACTCTGTCACAGGCCGTGCATTATGAACAGGTGCTCAATTGTGTTGAAAGATGCACTCACCATCCCCAAATAGCTCTTCAACAGTGGGAAGCAAGACGGTGCTTAAAACATCAATGTAGGCCTGTGCTGTCATAGTGCCATGCAAAACAACAAGGGGTGCAAGCCTCCTCCATGAAAAATACAACCATGCCATAACACCGCTGCCTCCAAATTTTACTGTTGTCACTACGTACGCTGGCAGATGACGTACGCACACCCTGCCATCAGATCGCTATATTGTGTATCATGATTTATCACTCCACACAACATTTTTCCACTGTTCAATTGTCCAATGTTTATGCTCTTTATACCAAGCGAGGCATCATTTGGCATTTACCAGCATGATGTGTGGCTTATGAGCAGCCGCTCGACCATGAAATCAAAGTTTTCTCATCTCCCACCTAACTGTCATAGTACTTGCAGTGGGTCCTGATGCAGTTTGGAATTCGTGTGTGATGGTCTGGATAGATGTCTGCCTATTACACATTATGCCCCTCTTCAACTTTCAGCGGTCTCTGCCAGTCAACAGACGAGGTTGGCCTGTATGCTTTTGTGCTGTACATGTCTCTTCACATTTCCACTTCACTATCGCATCATAAACAGTGGACCTAAAGATGTTTAGGAGTGTGGAAATCTCACATACAGATGTATGACACAAGTGACACCTAATCACCTGACCATGTTCAAAGTCTGTGAGATCTGCGGAGTGCACCATTCTGATCTCTCATGATGTCTAATGACTACTGAGGTCACTGACATGGAGTATCTGGCTGTAGGTGGCAGCACAATGCACCTAATATGAAAAGTGTATGTTTTTGGGGGTGTCCAGATACTTTTGATCACATAGTGTAAAACATATATGCATTTCAGTTTATTCACCTTCTTGCAAGCCAACAGAGAGATACATGAGAGAGATTGGACACCTTTGTAGGACTTATTGTGCTAAGGACCACACTAACTGGTATTCTTACATAAAACAGTTTGGGGATATCCTCAACCATTTACAACACAGCACTACAAGTTTTTCTCCATATGAAATTCATTACAACAAGAGGCCAGCAGATCTTTTGTATGAATTAGTTAAGTTCCCTGTATGCTCTGAACTTCCACCTCATGAGGGAAAGGATATTGTGAGGAAAAATATGGAAGCCTATTATAATAAGAAAAAGTTAAGACAATATAAAGGTTTGAAAGAAACATGGTACAAATTTGGTGACTTAGTATTAACCTAAAGCTATGAGAAGTCTAAAGCAATAAACAAAGAGATTAAGAAGTTTTTTGATATATACATTGGACCATTTTAAATTTCTGAGATACCACATCCTAATGCTTATTAACTTATTTACCCAAGATCAAGAGAAGTATTTGGTATAAGAAATACTGTTCAGTTGTAGCTCTACATTCATCAATAACTTGAGTCCTCAGGAGGATGTACACACTTTGTGCATCATGCAGGTGGCAAATGCATGGTCCCTAGCTAGTGTGGTATTTGTTTCTACAGTTTTACACATCAGCACCACATCTGTCTGATGCAAATCTACACATTTACCTTACTAAACTGAGTGATATATGCACTGAAAGATTGAAATTTGTTAATTGGATAGCAGTGAAGCGATATTTGAGTTGATTGCTTATTTATTATATAGTGGCTGTGAAATTTCATCAATAACTTGCACCCTCATGGGGATGTACACTCCTGCTCCTGATGCAGGTGGCGAATACAAGGACCCTAGCTAGTGTGGTACTTGCTTCTACAGTCTTACACATCAATATCACATTCCTTTTACATGAGATTAAACAAATCTTTCCTTATGCTGTTGGATATTATGGTTGTCAGTAGAAAAGTGGTGGATTGGATAATTAAGCTTACCTTATACCCCTGAGAGATACTTATGCTTTGATAATGCTTATGATTGACACATACTTATTACACTTTTTCACTAACATGCCTTTATGCTCTTCACATACATGACTGCGATCCTTTGAATGACTAGTATGATGCCTGTATTGGCAGTCATTACACACCTGATACACTTTCATACAGAATGTCTTATGCCTTGAGAAGCAGGTTACGCACCATATTTATTATTCTGTAGATTTTGATGCAATTGTGTTTTGTGGTCTAACTCTATGAAGTATTTAATGGGATTCTGTCATTCTACTTAAGTCTTATGATTCGGATATAAAGTTAATGGCTTTGTTTCTATGACTGACTCCATCACTCCACTGAATGTCCAGTAGTGTGTTCCCTGATTTGGTCTTTATGCTTAGCAGCTTTCTTCACTGTCCTTGTGTGATAACAGAATATTTACCTAATTATTCTCTGACTTGACTTTTATGCTTTGCAGCCTTCTGTTTTGTCCTTGTGTGACAACAGATCATTTGCTTATATGATTACTGTTTGTCCTTATGTGACAACAAATAGTTTACTTAAATTGCATATTTCTGTTTTGTCCGAGTGCAACAACAGATAATTTGCCTACTTCCATTACAATTCATTCTTTACTGACATTCTTTATTAATATTTATCCATGACTCAATGAACTTGCTTGATTATATATGATGTTTAACTTGTGGCGTTGACAAGTACAAATGACATATCTCCACCATTGCAAGTTCTTTGTCACTGTTAACCTAATGGCCATCTTACTTGTTGTAATGTGGACATCAGTAATGAAATGTACTGAGTCTTACAGAAATGTGTGTTTTTCCTTGGGCTTCAACCCAACAGATATCCCACAGTGGTGACCTTGAGTAAGAATTCGCATGCCGTTTTCTCGTAGTGCTAGTATTTTCACATCTACCCCAGCGGCTTTGTTTACACCTTCATTCGTTCTGCTTGGCCACGTATCTTGCCACACAGCATGTGGATATTGAAGCTCCTGCACCTACAATGGGACATATCATCACTTCACCACCACCTGGATTCTACAACATGTATCTTACAGCTTCGTCACCTCAACACTTTCGTCACTTGACAGTACAAGATGTGACTGCAGAATCAGGCTTCGACTCTCCAGCGAGTGTGCATCGACGTGTGTGTTTCGAAAATGATAATGAGGAGAGCAAACTTCCTGCATTTAATCATGCTGACATGGATTCTGCATTTCGTGCACAAACTATGCATCAGATGCCAACCACCCAGGTGACTGTTACAACAGTGCCATGTGCAACCTCACCTTTGTTAGGACAGACCACGTGTCTGTGTCATCCGAGTGCTTTACCGCTTCATTGGTTTACAAAGTGGACAACACCCAGTTTATATCACTGACATTTACAGGCCAGTTTCTGCCCACAATGACCGTTTGACCCCTTAGTGCACTTTACGGCCCCCCACCTGATGTGAACAATGTGCCACATAGTGGTACTAACTGTAGTTTCCACCCCCCCCCCCCCCCCCCCCGAACATGCCCTGGCTCGTCATGTCAACAGACTTGTGGGAACATTTTACTGTGCTGTTCTGCACATGTCCGCTCTTCCACCCCCTCCCCACCACCCCACGTAAACTTGCACGGGGTTTCGGCTACAGCTGTTCACCCACTCACTTTTCACAGGGGCCAACCATGCCTTCTGTGTCAGACTTCTGTGCTGCAAACGTTGCATCAGACAGTTCTACATCATCATTTCCTAGTGCTTGGTGCCATTATCATCTGCTCCAACAGACTGCTTGCTCACACACTACGCAGTGCCATAAATGTTGACCACAGTGGTCCAGCATCCATGTCACATGAGCGATACGAGGGACTCGGATACAGAGTTAGCTGCACCTTTGTTGCCACCACCAGGGTGCTTACTGACCCTGCCCCTGCTATCCGAGGACAACCCAGCAACGTGGCCTGTGCTGGTGGAGAACTTGTTCGAACTGTACCACCTCATCGATAACAATTCAAAATTGCTGTGCCTCTTGACTTAACTGCATGGGCACACAGACTTGATCTTCTGACACCACTGCTACCTTTGAAGTATGATTTCGCAAAACAGACTATCATTGAGCATCTCTCGCATACAAGAGGTTATTCTGTGAATACCATATGAGGAACATCTCAGTGACTGCACACCATCCCAACTTTGGCAACAGCTATGCCTCCTGGTCAGTGAGCAGATGATGCCGGACAAAACCCTGTGGTCAGTGTGGTTATCAAAACTGCCTACAGATCTCCAGGTTCATCTCCTCCCCCATGACCTGGAATCCATTGGTTTGCATCTGTGGATGGCTGCCTAGGTCCATTCGCTCACACACCAGTGACACCAGCGCCACCAGCAGGAGTTCACACAACTGGTTGGCACTCCTGCACCTGTAGCTCACCTGGCCACAGGTAGAGGCAGGCCATGCTCTTCCCCCAGACTACTGCACCAGCTGCCATCCAGCACATGCACTCCCTACCCACCGAGCTGCTGCATATCATGCCTGCGCCAACAGTCTCAGTGTACAAACTCAAACACATAAAGGATGATCAGCTGCCTCCTCTCCCAACGTAGACTCACTATTGGTACCACACAATATTCAGCAACGATGCAAAATGTGCCGCCCCCCATGCGAGCATCCGAAAAGCCAATCGTCCCATAAGCGCCAACCCATGCTACATTCTGTCCATGCCTCCAACCCATCAAATGGCCACCTTTTTGTCAAAGATTATTCATCGAGTCACAACTTCCTCATGGACACCAGCACTGATGTCTCAATAATACCTAAATCAATTGTCACATGCCCCCTCACACGCACGTGCTCTCTCCTGCGAGCCGTGAACTCATCTACATTCCAGGCCTGCAACTCCATTGAGCTTTAACTCCGCCTCTCTAACAGCCTCCCCCTCCCTGGATTTTCCACATGGCAGGCATCACAGAACTGATCCTGGGAATCAACATCTTATCGCACCACCACCTGTCTCCAAACATTGTTCGGGGTTCTCTGTTTCACCACACCCCTCACTCTCACACCCCATGTGACCATGCTCCTCCACCTGCTAAAAGTGCAAATGCTGTTAACTGTTCAGTGCATTAGTGCATGGCTTTGATGAGCAGGACTTGTGCAACAGTGAATTGCATCCTGGCAGAAAGTGCCAAGATATGCACCCTCGGCTGTGAGAATGCTGTTTTGAAATATCACATAGCATGTGTCAAGGACGAGCTTGCTGCGATCACTGGTCACATCAATTCAGGCAGTACCAACACCCGAGCCTTCATCCGCCACACCTGACAGCTCCACTAACAAGAGCACACAGGTTAGCAACACCATACCTACCTCGTATGACTCCAGTCTCAACCACACCGCCTCCCCCACCGCCATCAAGTGTGTTCCACTCAATGTCTCTCTCACCTGTATTGCAAACTGACACTCATATGCCCCATGACAATCCAGCCATCTGGACTCTGACTACACCCCCACTGTCATGCACATGCCCATCCATTGTGTTGATAAATGTCCCCCCCCCCCCCCCCCCTCTCACATCTCCTCGCACATTTTGCTCCATAGCACCACGCATTTCCCATGAGGTAGTACGGGTACCATTTCATGCCGTTTGGATTAAAAAACGCCACCCAGATGTGGCAATGCTTTATTGACTGTCCCTTGCTCCAGTTCAACTTCTATTTCATATATCTCAACAATATCCTGATCTTCAGCAAATCCAATCAAGATTACAAATGCCACATCACAAGAGTAGAGAACACTCTCTCATCAAATGGAGTTGAGATCAACACCGACAAACTGCAACTGCACCAACAATCTGTCCAGTTCTTGGGGTACACAGTCTTGGCTGCTGGTATACACCCCCCTGAATTGAAGGAGCAATGAAACTTTCCCGTGCCTCTCCCTACCACATACAAAGAGCCCCGTCATTTCCTGGGAATGTTAAACTACTACCACTGTCACTTGCCTGCAGCAACTGACACACAGTCTGCCCTCACTAACATCCTCACCAGCAAGCAAACATCAGGGATGCGCCCCGTTCCATGGATGGAACCAATGCGTGCAGCCTTCTAGGCCCTGAAAGACTTTCTGGCATGAGCCGTCACCCTCACTCATCCAATGTCAGATGCTGAACTCTTCATCGCCAAGGATGCCAGTGACTCTGCAGGAGACATGGTCCTCCAACAATGCCATAATGGCATGGTCACGTCATTTCAGTTCTTTTTTAAGAAACTTTCATGTGCCCAACAAAAATACTCAGCCTTCGACCGCGAACTTTTATCAGTTTATGAGGAGGTGAAACACTACCGCCCTGATGTCGAGGGCCAAACTTTGCACATCCTGACTGACCATAAACCAGTAGCAGATGCCTAATGCAACCCCCTTCTCAACACTCCCCCCATCGCTTTTGTCATTTAGATTCATTTTGATTTCATCTCTCAGTTCTTTACTGAAGTCTGCCATATCAAATGCACTGACGTCATTGCAGATTTTGTTTCCTGCATTAGCACCATCTCAATGGTTGTCAACCTTTCTGACATCGCATCCCTATGGAACCAGGACAAGGATACAGAGAAACGTCTCAACAGCACCTCCACGTATCTGTCTTTCACCAAAGCAAAATTCACTGCCGTCCAAAGAAAGTCTGGTGCAACTCCTCCTCCCAATCCCTGTCCGCTGTTCAGTGTTTTTCACACTACATTCTCTAGCACATCATAGAATTAAGTCATCGACCTGGGCCCCATCTGCATCACCTGCCAGCATAACGAAGTCACCAGGCACACTGTTCCACCTCTCTGCAAATTCGACATTCCATCTGACCATTTGCACCATGTAGCTCACTGGCACCTTCCCCCCCCCCCCCCCCTTCCCCCTCCCACCCCTTATAGGACTTCCGTTATGTTCTTCCTTGCATTGATCGTTTATCTTGGTGGGTGGGTAGAAGCCCTACATCTCACCCACATAATCACCAAAATCGTGGCTAAGGCTTCTGTGTCTTCCTGGATTTCCCACTTCGGCTGCCCTGCTACCATCACCACTGACCAGGGCTGGCAGGTTGAATCAGCACTCTTCACATAACTCTGCCAGCTGTGTGGTATCAACAAATGTTGCATGACTGTCTACCACCCCCAAGCAAACGGACTGGTAGAATGGTGGCCTCGTACTTTCAAGACGCACTGCGATGTCTTGACAGTCTTTGGACTGAGGCCACCCTGTGGGTACTCTTCAGCCTACGGTAAGTGTACAAGCCAGATATCGAGGGTATTACGAGTGAGTTCACCTATGATGAAAACCCTGTCCTCCCTGGGGAGCTATTACAACCTACCTCCCCCAACACTCCCAACCCCCTCCGCTACTTCGTAAGCCAGATCTGAACACATTTTGTAAACATTTCCCTGACCCCCCTCCCCCCCTCCCTACCCACCATCTAGCCATACTCCTACATGTCCTCTGATCTCTTTTCATGCAAGTTCATTTTTCTCCACGACAACACTGTCCAGGACCCACTTGCCCCACCATATTCAGGCCCATAGAGGTCATAAACCGCACCACTAATACAATGGACATACAGGTTGAAGGTTCACCACTCACTGTTTCTCTCCACTGTTTGAAATCAGCACACCTTGACCCAACATCTTTTACACCCGACGACGTTATGCAACCTCCCACCACTGAGGTTTTGAACTCAAGCTATGACCCCTCAGAGTTGCCACTGCAGCCCTCACCCAACATGTGTCTGCATCACCATCAAGGCCATTCCTCGAGTTCTCGCCTTCTCTCTCTACCTCCCCCCCCCCCTCCCCAACCCCCTCTAGTGGTTCTTACTTGATTACTGTTTGCCCTAATGTGACAACAAATAATTTACTTAAATTGCATGTTTCTGTTTTGTCCTAATTCAACAACAGATAATTTGCCTAGATCCATTACATTTCATTCTTTGCTGACATTCTTTATTAATATTTACCTATGACTCTATGAACTTGCTTAATTATGTATTATGTTTAACTTGTGGCGTTGACAAGTATGAATGACATATCTCAGTCAATGCAAGTCCTTTGACTCTTTATGCTAATGGCCCATGCCACCTTGCTTGTTCAGTTGGCTGTTTGATTTGTTGTAATGAGGACGTCTGCATGAAATATACTGTGTCTTACAGTAATGTGTGTGTTTCCTTGGGCTACAACCCAAAAAAATCCCACAAACTCTATTGGGTGGACGCTTATATATACTTGGATCTTTCTTGTTTGCTTGCATTTGATGTACTCTTGTCTTGCTTGAATTTCATCTTGTTTCAAGCTTTGGTGCAGGAAGCCTTTGAAATTTCGAACATGTTGTGTGGTTGATGAACCTTGGGTGTTTGTTCACCAATTCTATTCTGTGTAGCAGAAATATGATTTATGGGATTTTGAACTGATATTTGATGTGACATTCTTCAAATGAACTGATGATGATATCTGGAACTGATAGTTCCATATACATATGTATATGCTTGTGTCCTTCTTGACTCCCTGTGGCTTGGGTTTGTAATTTTGACTTTCATGTCTGTACCTTATGAATGAATTATGACTGTGTAAATGCATAGACTATTTAAGTTTGTTTTTAATTTTCAGCAGCATGTTAGGGTTAATTTGTTTAAATTTTGTGGTTTATTACCATGTCTACCTTATATTATACAACCTGTTATGCTAGTTTGTTTTTAAGCCATTGTTTGTTGCTGTATAGCAACACCTGCATCTGGGTATCACCTTCATTGATGTGCTGGATGGTATTCAGGGAAATACATGGGAATCTGTCTTGTGTTCTTCTGCATTCATAACATTCCAAAAGTTTTCTTTATCTTTTACAATATGTCCTCCATGTGATGATCACTCAACTGGTTTACCTCTTTTCCTTGTGCATATATTTCTATCACTGAAATCCTCCTCATTATCTGTGCCACATGTTGACTACAACCTGAGATTTCAGAAATGGTCCAGGAAGCAAATCTGCAACCAGATTACCTTTGAATTGTATGTATTTATCTGATTTTTTTCATGACCCATTTATACTAAGTGCTAATACTTTAAGTTCTATATAGATTCTGTATGTACAGGAGGAGGAAAACTACCCAATTTTGGGATATTAATGTGATGTTGATACGATGATTATGCTTATCTAAATCAATAACTTGATACTATTTGAATATAATAGAGGGAAACATTCCACGTGGGAAAAATATATCTAAAAACAAAGATGATGTAACTTACCAAACGAAAGCGTTGGCATGTTGATAGACACACAAACAAACACAAACATACACACAAAATTCAAGCTCTTGCAATCAATGGTTGCTTCATCAGGAAAGAGGGAAGGAGAGGGAAAGATGAAAGGATGTGGGTTTTAAGGAAGAGGGTAAGGAGTCATTCCAATCCCGGGAGCAGAAAGACTTACCTTAGGGGGGAAAAAAGACAGGTATACACTCACGCACACACGCACATATCCATCCACACATATACAGACACAAGCAGACCTTTGTAAAGGCAAAGAGTTTGGGCAGAGAGTCAGTTGAGGCGGAAGTACAGAGGCAAAGATGTTGTTGAATGACAGGTGAGGTATGAGCGGCAGCAACTTGAAATTAGCGGAGGTTGAGGCCTGGTGGGTAATGGGAAGAGAGGATATACTGAAGGGCAAGTTCCCATCTCCGGAGTTCTGACAGGTTGGTGTTAGTGGGAAGTACCCAGATAACCCAGATGGTGTAACACTGTGCCAAGATGTGCTGGCCGTGCACCAAGGCATGTTTAGCCACAGGGTGATCCTCATTACCAACAAACACTGTCTGCCTGTGTCCGCTCATGCGAATGGACAGTTTGTTGCAGGTCATTCCCACATAGAAAGCTTCACAGTGTAGGCAGGTCATTTGGGAAATCACGTGGATGCTTTCATACGTGGCTCTGCCTTTGATCATGTACACCTTCCAGGTTACAGGACTGGAGTAGGTGGTGGTGGGAGGGTGCATGGGATGGGTTTTACACCGGGGGCAGTTACAAGGGTAGGAGCCAGAGGGTAGGGAAGTTGGTTTGGGGATTTCATAGGGATGAACCAAGAGGGTACGAAGGTTAGGTGGACGGTGGAAAGACACTCTTGGTGGAGTGGGGAGGATTTCATGAAGGATGGATCTCATTTCAGGGCAGGATTTGAGGAAGTCGTATCCCTGCTGGAGAGCCACATTCAGTCTGATCCAGTCCCAGAAAGTATCCTGTCACAAGTGGGGCACTTTTGGGGTTCTTCTGTGGGAGATTCTGGGTTTGAGGGGATGAGGAAGTGGCTCTGGTAATTTGCTTCTGTACCAAGTCTGGAGGGTAGTTGCGGGATGCGAAAGCTGTTTTCAGGTTGTTGGTGTAATGGTTCAGGGATTCCGGACTGGAGCCGATTCGTTTACCACGAAGACCTAGGCCGTAGGGAAGGGACCGTTTGATGTGGAATGGGTGGCAGCTGTCATAATGGAGGTACTGTTGCTTGTTGGTGGGTTTGATGTGGACGGATGTGTGAAGCTGGTCATTGGACAGATGGAGATCAACGTCAAGGAAAGTGGCATGGGATTTGGAGTAGGACCAGGTGAATCTGATGGAACCAAAGGAGTTGAGGTTAGAGAGGAAATTCTGGAGTTCTTCTTCACTGTGAGTCCAGATCATGAAGATGTCTTCAATAAATCTGTACCAAACTTTGGGTTGGCAGGCCTGGGTAACCAAGAAGGCTTCCTCTAAGCGACCCATAAATAGGTTGGCGTACGAGGGGACCATCCTGGTACCCATGGCTGTTCCCTTTAATTGTTGGTATGTCTGACCTTCGAAAGTGAAGAAGTTGAGAGTCAGGATGAAGCTGGCTAAGGTAATGAGGAAAGAGGTTTTAGGTAGGGTGGCAGGTGATCGGCGTGAAAGGAAGTGCTCCATCTCTGAATGTGGCTCTTTAGCAGGGATACGACTTCCTCAAATCCTGCCCTGAAATGAGATCCATCCTTCATGAAATCCTCCCCACTCCATCAAGAGTGTCTTTCCGCCGTCCACCTAACCTTCGTAACCTCTTGGTTCATCTCTATGAAATCCCCAAACCACCTTCCCTACCCTTTGGCTCCTACCCTTGTAACTGCCCCCGGTGTAAAACCTGTCCCATGCACCCTCCCACCACCAGTTACTCCAGTCCTGTTACCTGGAAGGTGTACACGATCAAAGGCAGAGCCACGTGTGACAGCTTACACGTGATTTACCAACTGGGAGGAGGAGGAGATTAGTGTTTAACGTCCCGTTGACAACGAGGTCATTAGAGACGGAGCGCAAGCTCGGGTGAGGGAAGGATGG
Source organism: Schistocerca piceifrons (assembly GCF_021461385.2). Taxonomy (NCBI): domain Eukaryota; kingdom Metazoa; phylum Arthropoda; class Insecta; order Orthoptera; family Acrididae; genus Schistocerca; species Schistocerca piceifrons. Next base: position 400,583,549 of record NC_060138.1, on the reverse strand, counting down.
GGAAGGAAATCGGCCGTGCCCTTTCAAAGGAACCATCCTGGCATTTGTCTGAAGCGATTTAGGGAAATCACGGAAAACCTAAATCAGGATGGCCGGAGACGGGATTGAACCGTCGTCCTTCCGAATGCGAGTCCAGTGTGCTAACCACTGCGCCACCTCGCTCGGTGATTTACCAACTGACCTGCCTACACTGTGAAGCTTTCTACGTGGGAATGACCAGCAACAAACTGTCCATTCACATGGGCGGACACAGGCAGACAGTGTTTGTTGGTAATGAGGATCACCCTGTGGCTAAACATGCCTTGGTGCAGTGTTACACCGTCCAGGTTATCTGGATACTTCCCACTAACACCAACCTGTCAGAACTCTGGAGATGGGAATTTGCCCTTCAGTATACCCTCTCTTCCCGTTACCCACCAGGCCTCAACCTCCGCTAATTTCAAGTTGCCGCCGCTCATACCTCACCTGTCCTTCAACAACATCTTTGCCTCTGTACTTCCGCCTCGACTGACATCTCTGCCCAAATTCTTTGCCTTTACAAATGTCTGCTTGTGTCTGTATATGTGCGGATGGATATATATATATATATATATATATATATATATATATATATATATATATATATATATGTGTGTGTGTGTGTGTGTGTGTGTGTGTGTGTGTGTGTGTGTGTGTGTGCGAGTGTATACCTGTCCTTTTTTCCCCCTAAGGTAAGTCTTTCCGCTCCCGGGATTGGAATGACTCCTTACCCTCTCCCTTAAAACCCACATCTTTTCGTCGTTCCCTCTCCTTTCCTGATGAAGCAACTGTTGGTTGCGAAAGCTTGAATTTTGTGTGTGTTTGTGCTTGTTTCTGTGTCTATCAACATGCCAATGCTTTCTACATCTACATCTACATTGATACTCCGCAAGCCACCCAACGGTGTGTGGCGGAGGGCACTTTACATGCCACTGTCATTACCTCCCTTTCCTGTTCCAGTCGCGTATGGTTCGCGGGAAGAACGACTGTCTGAAAGCCTCCGTGCGCGCTTTCGTTTGGTAAGTTACATCATCTTTGTTTTTAGATATATCTTGATACTATTTCTTATATATATATTATTTCTACTACGTGTTTTGTCTAGTATTGTAGTTGAATGACATATTTTAAGAAAAATGAGTTAAACAGGAAATTGATGTCATAAATGAACATAAATGACAGGGAAGGGATTGAGACAGGGTTGTAGCCTCTCCCCAATGCTATTCAATCTGTATAGGAGGTACTGAATAGAATTGGGGAGAAGAGGAGTTTGTGGCACAACTTGACTAGAAGAAGGGATCGGTTGGTAGGACATGATCTGAGGCATCAAAGGATCACTAATTTAGTAATGGAGGGCAGCGTGGAGGGTAAAAATCGTAGAGGGAGACCAAGAGATGAGTACACCAAGCAGATTCAGAAGGACTTAGGCTGCAGTAGGTATTGGGAGATGAAGAAGCTTGCAGAGGATAGAGTAGCATGGAGAGCTGCATCAAACCAGTCTCAGGACTGAAGACCGCAACAACAACATGTGATGTCATCCATTAGTATGGAAACTTATACTGTATGTGGTTTCAGGTACTGAAAAGACAGTATTGTCGAAAGTACCACACTGGATGGTAGAGGGGTGGAGATTCCACAAGGAGAAGTAACTTACCTTACAATAATATGAAAAGGAAAGTTAGTACTCACAATAGAGCAGATATGCTGAGTCAAAGATAGGCACAACAGAAAGACTGTCACAATAAGCTTTTGGCCAACAAGGCCTGTGTCGAAAGTAGATGACACACACACACACACACACACACACACACACACACACACACACACACACACACACACACTTACGTGTGTGCAGCTGTTCTTTTCAGACAAATCATGCTTCCATGCTTCCAAACATAATACACAAGGCACCTTGCATGACCAAAATAGGGGTTTCTGGTGCACAATTCATGGTGAGAGAATAATAGGCCCTATTCTAATGTTCTGACAACTTACAGTGTGAGCATGGGTGTGAGTTATACTGATATTATTTCCCCAAACCACATTCCACTTCTTTACGAGGCGACTTACTTGGAATTTTGCAGCCTCTCTTCTTTACGGGATAGTTGGCTTCTGGAAAATCTCTTGACTTCTTCTCCGTCAAATTGCACTTGGTACAGGAACTTTTAAGCCTCTTTCTACTTATAAAATGAGTAGACATACAAACTTTCCTTTTCGTCAGTTAATGATAGATTTGACTTTCATGCACAATATAATTCACACTTTCAACATACATACTCGCATGTAGCTTTCTGTAAGTACCTTGTACCACCGAACATTAGAAACAAAATGAGTTACAGATAAAAGAAAGTTGTCCTGACTACCATGACTTTCTTAAAACGAATAATAAATTACGTCTTGCCTCTAACAAGGCTGATTCAAGAGTCTACAAGAGTACTTTTTCAACTGTTCTTGTTTCACATAACAATAGTCAGCGACACAATAAGCACAGAGCAGCATAAAAACACCATGGTTCTTCCTTACACATGGACTAAAACCTCTATGGGTTGCCCAACAAGTACTTCTCAGTGCTGTGCAACTGCTGTGTCTACCTTCTTCCTGTGACTGATTTTAAACCTGCACACACAAACATGTGATGCGCAGTAGGTAGGATTTTACAATCCCACACTCGTATCTAGAATACCATGTGTTTGAGATGGTAGAAGGCTGAGTGGTTCTAGAATGTACACAGAATCTTGAACCACTACGTACCCCCCCCCACCCCCCCCCCCCCCCCCCCCCTCAGATCGAACGCACGATATTTTATACACAAATACACAATCATTATGCAAGTAATATCACTCATAATAACATTTCATATCTTAACAGTATACATTTTTTCATATGTTTCTATTCATATCTCTCCTTTCCATAACAATTCTCTGTCCTCTCTGGAACAATCTTTCGCTTATTGTTTCTCTATTCTTTTCTTATTTTACTTTGTTACTAAGACATGAGCATTTACTCATGGTTTTAGTCAGCTTTACTAATACTTAGGAAATGTGAGGACCTTTTTCTTTCCTTATTTCCTTTTTCAATCAATAACTTCAGGTGTTTATGACACATGAGTAAGCTATTTTCTATTACTATCTTTTTGTACTCCCTTTTTCTTAGTATGTACTATTTTCATTAGTAGTAGCTTGGAGGTACTCTGGGCAAAATGAAAGTGTTCTTTTGACACTCATTTACTTCCACGAAACATAATAATTCTAGTCATTCATATAATTTACACTTTCCAGAATAATTCCTGTAAAATTTGTGACTTTTATCATGATACTGTCCCCTTCTCCAAGGATCAGGACCTATTCCTTGCTTGTGGGTTGACCTTATGAGAGCACTTCCTCTTATCATTCTGGTAGGTACGCCCCTTACAAAACATCTCTATTTTTTAGGCCACAGATCATCCTATCTCCATGTAGGTACGTCTGCTCTTACACTTAGTGATTGCCACTTACGACCCCTTATCCTTTATGAGTAGCCCTCATGGTTCATTACCCTAATATACATTTCTATCTATACCATAATTCAGTATCTTCTGGTAAAGCTATAAATCTATTTTAAACTTCACATTCATTCTTTAATATATCATTCACTCCCCAGAATCCTCCTCTACTTATCAACTTCTATACTTTAAATAGATATTATGTCTATATATACTACTTACATCCCACTATCCTTCAATTCATCATAGTTTTTATCGCACTGACGTTGCTCATGCCTTTTTCTTATTTATCCATTACTCATAACTATTGTATAGTAGTTCATTATGTTTGGGCACCTCTCCTTATGTATATTCAATATAGATCTGTCATAACTCAACATATATGTGTGCATAATTCCCTATGTACACATCTTTTCCCCTACAACACCTGGCGGTTCTCACATCGTAACAGGCTTTGTTTGCGTAGAAGTGTATATTTGTGTATATGTGGATGTGTGTTCGTGTAGTCTGATTCTTTGACCTTCTTATCTAAAGATAAGATGTAGGTTATTAGTAACCATGGAAATAAGGAAGGACTTCAGCGATAGTAGTTTATGAATATGGAAAGAGGGAAAAGATAGACAGGTCTTCAAGATGAGAAGTGAGCAAGGAAAAAATAAATATGGTTGGTAGGATCAAAGAAGAGAAAGAAGATAGCCCCAAAGACAAGAAAACCTTCCCACCCCCGTTCCCCAGGATCCCTACCTCTCAGGTATTTGAGTGAGATGCCAGAGGAGGTTTGGTGTTAAATCATCTCCTGCAGAATGGACTTGTCCCACCTTCACCCTCGAGGCCCCCAAAGGAAATCCTAGCAACTCTATGAAAATGGCAAATGTTGAAGAATAAGACACACTTGTTTGTGAGGGTTGTTTGAAAGGTGTGATGTGTGTTTTGTGTTAGGCAAGATTTGTCTGTTCTTGTAAATCATGCTTTTAGCTACAATACTCACCCCTTTCAATATTTATACAAACCCTCCCATCTATACCACATCTCATAAAAGGTATAAAATACTCTATAAAAATAGAAAAGCTATACACTTTGATGTAACAATTGTTCAGTTAGTCACATCATATTACATTTTCCACAATATAATTCTCTAATTTATTTCATCTAGACATCACTTCTTTTTTTTTTTCTGTGATTCTCTTAAGTCAGTCTCTATTTTATGGTCATATCCAGTTTTTTAAGCAATAAGATTACAGCATAGTTCGAGATTTTAAAGGAATTTGGTGCAGAAAACTATTTTGAAAAAACACCAAAAACAACTTGGGCCCTGACAATCATCACTCCGCCTGTCAACTTACAATGTTAATGTCCCTGGGGGACGCCTGGATCCCATGGATCTGATATTAACTTTTCTTGTGCACTGGCAGACCAGTAATTTTTTTTAAATTTCTTTTGAAGGTTTCCCCAAGAGGAAAAATTCTCAATATTTACTGTACCCCCGACTGAGGCTTCCCCTAAAAGGTACCCCACAGCAAATTCAATCTTCTTAGAATCTTCCAAATTTTTTGGTAATGCTTGGTTAAGCCTTTTCAAGAAATGGGTCAGTTGTACATCTCTGGCTGGCTTAAATTTAAGGAATTGTCTAGATAACCCTGAATTAGCTCCCCATTGTAAATCAGTCACAGCTTCACTAGTTAATACAACATTAGGTGAAGTTACCCTTTTTTCTGCTTTATCTTGGATAAGCTTAATCTCTTTCCACAGGTCATCCATACCCTTCCTGGTATCATCAGGTTCAGAAGAAGGAATAGGCGATACATTCCTGGATGTTATTCTCTTGGTAACTTTTTGATCTATAATTTCCCAAAATTGTTCCTCCAAACTAATTAAATTTATAATATCAGAGTTAGCTATTTTCTCTTTGAAACTCCTTTCTACATTGTCTACCCATGTACTGACACCTGTAATTTGCGATTGAATGATTGGTATTAACTCATTCTGCTTATCTACACTCTCTTGCAAAGTACACAACCCATGTCTTACATTATTATACTTAATATTGTACACATTTCAAAAGAGCATAACTTTTCAATGAGTTCGGATTCTACATTATTACATTTGTTCTCAATGTTAAGTCCTAACCTTTTTGATAAATCTTGAAAGGTATAATTCTGTTTCTGATTAAGGTCGGTAAACATATGATTTATATGATTGGTCAAAGAGTTTGTCATCTCATTTTTTAGATCTAATTTTAACTTCTCTACTTTAGTACTTATAGTGTCAAACTCAGTCTTCAAAGTGCCCATGCCTTCATGCAGATTACTAAATTCTTCAGTTTGAGAGTTGACCTTGGCACTTAACAAACCCAAATTTGTCATTTGAATATTTAATTGAGAATTTACTAAGCATAGTTCTTTACTTAGAGTCTCACTCTGAGCATTTACTTGCAGACTCTGAGCTTTAATTAAATTTATCAACTCAGCCCAGTTAGGCACTTCTTTGCTAATTTTCATGGACATAGCCAGTTCTTGAGTGTCCTCAAACTTGTTGTACATTTTCCACACTCTTGCATGGTTTAGTTCTTGTAAGCATTTAAAACCAACTTTGAATATGATAACTACACAAGTAAAGTTCACTCAACAGTATCTTGTACCACTTTGTGCTGAAGTAATGAAGTTTAGTTTCACGCTCACCTGGTGTAGAATTCTCGTAGCGTAGGTGGAGGCAGGTCAGCACCAGTGAACAGCAGCTGGTGTCAGTGGCGTCGGATGTACGCTGGTTTCCGTGTCTGTGTCCCTGTGATGTGTGTGAGAGCTGTATACTCACTGCACTGAATCTTCTTGGTTGAAGCTTTCTATGCATATTTCTCCTTAGACCAATATGTCAAAATCTTCTTTGCTGTTTTATCGTTGTAAAATTTTCATGTATTCACCATTTTTCATTCAAATTTTGCTCCATTAGATACTTGAACATATTCCAATGTCTCAGAGTAAATTCCTTGTCGTATTATGTTTGGTTGCTATGGCAACACACAACAGCTTCTTTTCTCATTTTTGACTGAAAATTCCTATTTTCCAGCCATTTCACAAAGGTTACCATGTTCTAACGTTCTGTGACATTTTAAGGTGTGAAAGTTGACATACAAACTTTACATTTCATCAGTTAATGATGTATTTGACTTTCATGCACAATACAAATCACACTTTCAACATACATATGTAACTTTCTGTAAGTATCTTGTACCGCCGAATGTTAGAAACAAAATGAGTTACAGGTAAAAGAAAGCTGGCCTGACTACCATGACTTTCTTAAAATGAATCAGAAAATATGTTTTGCCTCTAATAAGGCTGATTCAAGAGTCTATATGAGCACTTTTTCAACTGTTCTTGTTTCAAATAACAATAGTCAGTGACACAATAAGCACAGAGTGGCATAAAAAGTCCATGGTTCTTACTTACACACGCACTAAAACCTCTATGGATTGCCCGACAGGTACTTGTTGGGTCCCGAGACTGATTTTAAACCTGCACACACAAACATGTGACATGCAATATGTAGGAGTTTACCATCCCACACTCATATCTAGAATATCGTGTGTTCGAGATGGTAAAAGGTTGAGTGGTCCCAGAATTTATGCAGAAATTCGCAAATCACTACACTGTTTGTTTTCTGGGAAACAATTAACAGTGAGAAATATGTGTAAAACATTTTCTGGCCTTTACTTGGCCAGTTAAGAGAGAGAAAATATGCTTTCATGACCTTTGAGCATGACTCTGCAATGGCACAAACAGCCAACTTCTCATTTCAGGAAATTTGTGATGTGTTTCAAGATATTATCACTAACAACATATGACCTCTGTGTCCCCCAGTTTAACCCTCTGCAATTTTATATCTTGCAGGGAGGGGGGGGGGGGGGGCATTAAAAGAGAAAGTGTACAAATCAAATCCATACACTTTAGATGAACTTAACACTAATATCTATCAAGAAATTGCTGCCATTTCTCAGAGGGAACTGCAGTGTCTAATGAGCAGTTCCCTAAACAGGTCTCAGAAATAACTAAACAATGAAGGAAGTCAGTTCCAGTCTCCCCTTGCTTAATATATGTGAGTATTTTTAGGTGTTTACATTAAGTATGTTAGAAATAACTGACATGCTGACCAGCCAAACACTGCTAAAGCAGTTGTGTTAATGACTGATCATGTTGTATATGGTGAAATCAGTTAATACAATACTAATAGTTTTAGTTAGAAAACGGAGTACCTGAGTTGGTCTTCCACTTTGTAAATTTTGCAGTTTCTAATTGAAAATGTATTTCAATACAGGAATTATTCAAACAAAAGCATTTTTAATTCAGCTGTTAGGCACATTATCTGTTAGTGCTTGGAAACATTAGATATCTGACTTTAGTTTTTTGCAGCAGTACATTTATCTTTATTTCAGTCTGGCAAGTGTCTAAAATGTAAGTGAGGTTCCATTCAGGTCTCTTATGCTTACTACACTGCAAATAAATTAAAAATGGTGCTCTAGTCTAGAAACATATTCCAAGCAGATTCTGTTCATAACACAACAACAGAAGATTTTAAAAAATTATTTTTAAGAGAAATTTTAATATTTGGGTAATCATCTTATGCTGAGCCTACACCAGCCCAGTAACGATATTACAATTAATTTTGGTAAAAAGTAATTTAATAACTGCTGGCATACATATGAATCATTAAATTTATTTTTGAATGGAGACATATACATCCAGCTTATTCAGCAAATTAACTAGAAGTATGAGCAACAACAAGAAATGGCATGGTTCACAGTTCAGACATAATTTTTGTTACATAAATCCACAGTGCAGAGATCCACAAGGATGTAGAATAGTGCTGCATAGCCTGACCTGTAGGCTGTCCTGCACAACAGGCATGATGTGTTGGAGACATATTGGCCTCCTTTATAAACCTGCTTTGCATGGCAGCCTACACGTTGGGTGTAACAAAACTTATTTTCAAGAATCTGATGTGTAGGTTGCCCTGCATGACAGGCATGTTGTGGGCATAGTATAGGTCTGCCTTATTGATATGTTTTGCAAGGGTGACATGTGCAGATCGTCACAGGTCAGGGAAAGTTGAGATGTATAGAGGATTTGATAGGCAAATAAGGGGGGGGGGGGGCAGAGGATAATGTACAATATGGGAGGCAGGAGGGGATGGACAGAGAGAGAGAAGGGGGGGTGGGGGGGGGGCAGGAGTGTTGTGGATAGAGAGAGAACAGGAGTAGATGGACACAAAGAGGGGGAGGAGGATATTGAGAGAGAGAGAGAGAGAGAGAGAGAGAGAGAGAGAGTTGATATTTATTAAAAAACAAAAAAATGAAACACTGATCAACCAGAAGAGTTGGCAAAGACGTTAACTGTGAATGCACAGACAAACAAAAAAATATTCATTCAATTATTTGTACAGTTTTATGTTTCTATTTTTGTATTTTTTTTATTAATACAACACAAGGAGGAGGTGGATAAAGAGAAGGGGGAGGAGAGGATGGCCAGACAGAGTGGAGGAGGGTAAGATGCAGAGAGAGTATGGGGAGGAGGAGATGCACAGAGAGAGTGTGATGGAGTAGGAGATGGCCAGAAAGAGGGGGCTGGAGGTGATGGACAGAAAGAGGGGGGAAGAGGATATGGAAAGATGGAGGGGAAGGATATGGAGAAGATGGACAAAGATGGGGGTGAGATGGAGAAATACAGTGGATAGGAGGAGATGGACAGATAGGAGTGGAAACAAGGTAGATAGAGGAACAGGAGGGGGAAGAGATGGACACACAGAAAGGGGGAGGAAGAGAGTTGGACAATATGTGTGTCGAACACATAAGCTAGTGAAGCCGGGATAGAGAGGCTAGTATAAACATCAATTACTCCAGAAGTAATCTCCATGATTATTAGTGTGAGTAGATTAACAGTAGTAATAATTTGTTGTTGATATATTTTACACAAATATACTACAGTGCCTATTTCTGCCTGTTAACACAGAAATCAACTCATTCCACATCCATGAAACTTCTCCGAATAAATAACTATACAAAGCTACTGAATTTGATAAGCTGATTGGAAGTTGCCTTGATTCTGAACACAAAGATATTACTCCCTGCACTGAAAAAAATCACATGTGGTAGTTAGTCATTGTTTATTTTACTCTCATAAACCAAATGTGAGATTATTAATCATCAAGTACAAAATTATTAGCAATAGATATTAACTATTGCTGGTTACATTATTTAATCTGCAGCTCAACTACCACAAACTTTGCTGAAAAGTTAAATATTCTTGATATAATTGTATATCCCTCAAACAACTAAAGCCTGCATTTTCAGCACAACTTTAAGTCCTAAAAGTACCAGAATACTCCTTATTTCCTTTTTTACAGTCTACCAATAGTGTGTGTCTTTCAACATGCCATCCAAACTCTTGTACTGATAGAAGATGCGTAACTATCAACGTGTGTCATTACATCTATATCTGGCAATGGCCCTGCCAGCAAAGGAAAAACAGTATCATGAACTGACCAATCATGTAAGACCAGATACCTGATTGATTTAAGCCCGAGTGGCCAGGAACTCACTCTCATTCTCTGCAAGTCAGCCAATGCCGTAATCTAATGTGCAAGTTGAATATGACCATATGTGGGATTGCTAGCATGAAATTACATTTCAGTGCCTACAGACTGGTATACTTACTCAGCCAAGCAAACTAACTATCACATTGGTTTCCACCACTTTCTATCAATATCACCACAATGGTGTTAGTACACAGTGGAGCAAATGAAATGCATGTTTTTCACTATTGAATGACTGGGACACGGTTTGATAAAAATAATGAAAACAAGCATTAAGTGATAGATTCTTTAATGCAGTTTTGAAATATACATACTTTGATTACGTTCGAAAACTAATGTCTTGGAGATGAGGTCCTTCTTGCTGGATACAAATTTGGATCCTTTCCCGAAAGCTACGCATGGCTCTCTCCAACATTTCATTCGGCACGGCTACAATTTCCTCACAAATGGAATTCTTCAGGTCATCAATTGTGCAAGGCTTGTTCATGTAGACTTTTGATTTTAAATATCTCCACAAAAATAAGTTGCATATTGACAAATCAGATGAGTGAGGGGGCCAGTAAACATCACCATATCTCAAAATACGAGGGTAATCCCAAAAGTAAGGTCTCCTATTTTTTTGATAAGTACATAGACCTGTTTATTTCTACAACAGTTTACATCAGTTTACAGCTTAAACATTCAGCAATTTTTCGACATAATCACCATTTCTGTCGATGCATTTTTGTAGACGCTGTGGCAGTTTCTGTATACAAATGTCATACCAGCTAGCCGCCATGCTGTTCAGAAAGTTATGAACCTCTTCTTTCACCTCATCGTCGGAGCTGAATCACTTTCCGGCCAAATGTTCTTTTAACCTAGCGAACAGGTGATAATTACTGGGCGCCAAGTCAGGACTATAGAGGGTGGGTGGATGATTATGTTCCACTGAAACTGTTGCAGGAGAGCAACAGTTTGCCGAGCAATGTGTAGGCGAGTGTTGTCATGGAGAATGTGTACACCCTTGCTCAATATCACTCTTCTCCAGTTCTGAATAGTCCGTTTGATTTTTTTCTAAGTCTCACAGTACCTGTCAGCATTAATTGTGGTCCCAGTGGGCATAAAGTCAACCAGCAATACCCCTTTCTGATCCCAAAAAATGGTTGTCATGACTTTGCCGGCAGACTGTGTTTGTTTGTATTTCCGTGGCTTTGGCGAAGAAGGATGCCGCCACTGGCATGATTGTTGCTTGGTTCAGGTGTAAAGTGGTATGCCCAGGTTTCATCACCCATGACAGTTAAGTCCAGAAAGTTGTCCTGTTCGGCTGCAAAGCAGTGAAGAAATGCACGGGAAGCATCAACTCAACACATGTGGTCCTCAGTCAGCATGCATGGCACCCATCTTGTGCACATCTTCCCGTAGTTCAATGTTTCTGTTAAAATTCTGTGAGCGGTGCTTCAGGAAACCTCAGGAACCAGAGATCATCCAGGGTGACCCGCTGATCTTCACGCATGCTTTGCTCAACCTTCAACACTGTCTCCTCAGAAACTGATGGTCTCCCACTCCTTTGTTCATCGTGAATTTTGGTCTGACCAGCTTCAAACTCTCTACGCCACTTATGAACATTTTTGACATCCATGCATGACTCACCATACACTTCCATCAATTGGCGATGGATTTCAATTGGTGCCTTGCCCTTTGCGTTCAAAAACCGAAAAACTGTGCGCAATTCGCACTTGGCGGTAGCATCCCACGGGAGCTCCATTCTCAACGGCTGCCAAGCCAAGATTGAGCACCTCAGTGTGGCGTGCACATGTTTACACACAGCGCGTGACGCACTCTTCATAACAGTGTGACCAACTCCCACACAAACAGAGTTCTGTACTTATAAAAAAATAGGAGACCTTACTTTTGGGATTACCCTCATAACATGTCCTGGGAACATCTGTCGAACCACTTCAATGGATGCTCTCGCCGTATGAGCTGTGGCATCATCCTGCTGAAACCATATTTATCTCATGTTCACTTGATGCCTTTCAAGTTGTGGATGAAGAAAGTTGTTTAACATTTTAACATAGCATGCTGATGTCACAGTAACTGCAGTTCCTTCCTCTTCAAAAAAATAGGGTCCGACAATCCCCATCTTTGAAATACAGCACCACACTGTTATTTTTAAACAGTGGAGAGGTCGTTGGTAGAATTCATGTGGGTTCTCCGATGACCAATACTGATAATTTTGAACATTAATCTAACCATCTACATGAAAATATTCTTCATCACTCATGAAGACTGTAGCATCTGCATCTTCCATAAAAATTTCATCCATTAAGCGACAAAATTCTCTGTACTGCACAAAATCCCCTTCACTAAGCTGCTGGACAATTATTATCTTGTAGGGGTGAAACTAAAGATCATCATGTAAGATGCAGTGAAGCAAATGACGTGACATACCCAGCGCTACAGCCTGTCGCCGAGCTGATCCTTTCGGACTAGCAAGAACTGCTGTTCTCACTCGGTCTACATTTTCCGGAATACAAAATGAATGGGGAAGACCAGGTGGTTTCTTTTTTATCACAGATCCGGTACTTCTAAATGCTGCAACCCATCGTAGTACAGTATTTCGATCAGGCACTGCACCTCGACATTCAACTCTAAAATTTTGACAGGAAAGATGTTGAACTGTGACTACAGAATCATTGTTTCTAAAGTATTGCTCGACAATGAACGAATGATGCTCTACACTCCAGTGCTCCATAGCGACTGAAACTCCATTGTATGGGCAGTCTGCCAACATTCATTCACGGTCAATACCACCTCTCACCACTGCATACTAGCGGTTCAAATAACATGCATTTCCTCTGCTCCACCCTGTATATGACCACAGGCCTGTATCCAGTTTAACTTATGGGTACAGTGAATTACATGTGTGAATCTGTGTTTTTATTTTCCTCCAGACAATTATTTAATTTTATTGTGGATTATGAACTTTCCTTTCATATTGCAGCGTGTTTATGCCAGTGTAATAAATAATTGTTGCCTTAATAGGACAAGTCATATGAATGCAAAAATGATTCCCCTTACTACAAACTCTGGTTCAATGATCTTAATATTCCCTCAGAGTGGAGGAATCACACTTAAATGTTTTAAAAGTCATCAGTGCGGAAGACATGGTACTATTACATATGGTCCTGTTTACCTCTAGTGTAGATAAATTTCAGTAATAAGGTTGAAAACTTAATAGCGCTTGTTTGAAAGTAAGTCTGGAAATCAGTTATAACAGAACCAAAATTATATACAATGAATACATCAATGACACAATAGTAAAAGTTATCAAGTATGTCACTGAACCAGATAAGGGTAATTGCATTTAGGGCAAGTGAAGATGATGACAGAATGGACAGGAAAAGAAATAAACAAAATGGTAAAAATGTTTGGACTGCTTCTGCCAGACTGAATAAGGTTTTCAAAACTGTATGTTGGGGACTGCTAAGAGAGACAGGAAAACAAACAAATGGATCAAAATATGGAGTGGAATGGAAAATATAACTATGATCATAATCAAAATGAAATATAGCTGGGCAGGAAATATAGAAAGGCACACCTATGGTAGATGGACAATGGTTGGTCTTTACTAGATTCCGAAAGTTAAGAAATGATGAAGGCAATGCTATAATGGAAGGAGGCTAGATGATATCAAAACACATGAAGCACCTATGTTGGTGTGTATAGCTGAAAACCATAATGCCTGTACTAGTCAGGAGAAAGTCTTCATCAAGCAGTGGATATCATATGGCTCATCATGACAATGATACACTGCTTACCATTAAAACTGCATCAGTATGAAGATGGGACAGGAAGAACATTAAATGGTTTGAAGAGCTTGGAGATGCAAATGATTAGCATTTCTGTGCTACTGCATGTATTAGGTTGAAGTATATCCTGTATATAAGAAAAGATTATGCAGCACGTTTAAATGTTGTGATAAGATAATGTTATATCTCTTGTAGGAAGCAGAAATGTCTACTACCACATACTGGAATTCCACAGCAGTAGAATTGTGGTCTATTGAGACTCCAGTTTATCATTATATGATATCAGGGCTTGTGTCAGTTAGGATCATAATGCCAATATGGAACTGATGGATCCAAGAAGGCCATAACATGCACACACTGACTATAGCACAGGATAACAACAGCCCTACACTGTTAGCACTTGCGAGGATAGGTATATTATCCACTCAGCTGTGCAGTGTAGTACAGAAAAATCACGTGCAATTAGTCAGGAAATGGGCTTGTTTGCAGCAGCAGATGGACGTACACCAACATTGGTGCAACCAACATCACTGACCACAGGAGTGGTCTTATGTCATGTTTTTGTAGACCCACTTCTATGTACAGCATCACAATGGATGTACCCATGTGTAGAGAATACTGACAAAATACATTCCTGATAACAATTGGGGCCTGGCACCTGATGTGATGGTATCGGATGCCATTGGTTACATAACACAATCATCCCTGCTTCACGTAGTCAGTATTCTGGACAGCAACTGTTATATTTCTGATGAGTTAAAGCCATTGGCTGTGCCCTATCTTCACGGTCTGTGGGAGATTACCTTCTGACAAGAAAATGCAAGACCATATGTTGTCAGTGCTGTTAATACCTACTTCGACATAGAGTGTGTTTTCCAGATCTCTCACCTATTGAAAACTTCTGGTCACATGTTGCCGAGAGTCTGATATGCCTCCACTTGGCCACTTGGCAGCCACTATGGCTGATGAAGTCTGGCATCAAGTTGAAACAAGATGGATTGATGTATCCGTATCTGTCATCTGAGCTCAGTTTTACTTGATGCCCAGCCAGGTTAGACATGTTGCTCCCAGAGGTTGCAGCTGTTCTACTGTGTATGTATCAAATTTCTTTATTTTCTGTTCTTCCTAGTGTTGCAGTTTTAGTGCCAAGCAGTATTATTACCTATGAAATAGATAAAGGCATGATCCAGGCTTCTGCCAGATGAAGTTATGTGGTCATCCTGGTAATTAAAAAGTTACTTGTGTTGTTGTAAATTGGAAAGTAGTGTGGATTATGCTATCTCCAATGCTTAAACACACTGCTCCACAACTCATTTTATTACAACATGTAAAGTTGAAAACATTGCCAGCTTGCAAAGGATTGCAATTTTACAGAGACAGAGCCAGACAGCACTGCCTGTATCAGTGTCAGCTAATTGTCTGAACTTTTTATATTTATGTCCATCCAGAGTCTGTTTCCTCCCATCACTATTGAAAAGAAGACAACACATGCTTGTTTTGTAGCTTCATACTGTTGGATGCTGTCTTTGACTAGCTTTTGTTGATTTCTATGCTGCATTCCTCACACTATATATATACACTCCTGGAAATGGAAAAAAGAACACATTGACACCGGTGTGTCAGACCCACCATACTTGCACCGGACACTGTGAGAGGGCTGTACAAGCAATGATCACACGCACGGCACAGCGGACACACCAGGAACCGCGGTGTTGGCCGTCGAATGGCGCTAGCTGCGCAGCATTTGTGCACCGCCGCCATCAGTGTCAGCCAGTTTGCCGTGGCATACGGAGCTCCATCGCAGTCTTTAACACTGGTAGCATGCCGCGACAGCGTGGACGTGAACCGTATGTGCAGTTGACGGACTTTGAGCGAGGGTGTATAGTGGGCATGCGGGAGGCCGGGTGGACGTACCGCCGAATTGCTCAACACGTGGGGCGTGAGGTCTCCACAGTACATCGATGTTGTCGCCAGTGGTCGGCGGAAGGTGCACGTGCCCGTCGACCTGGGACCGGACCGCAGCGACGCACGGATGCACGCCAAGACCGTAGGATCCTACGCAGTGCCGTAGGGGACCACACCGCCACTTCCCAGCAAATTAGGGACACTGTTGCTCCTGGGGTATCGGCGAGGACCATTCGCAACCGTCTCCATGAAGCTGGGCTACGGTCCCGCACACCGTTAGGCCATCTTCCGCTCACGCCCCAACATCGTGCAGCCCGCCTCCAGTGGTGTCGCGACAGGCGTGAATGGAGGGACGAATGGAGACGTGTCGTCTTCAGCGATGAGAGTCGCTTCTGCCTTGGTGCCAATGATGGTCGTATGCGTGTTTGGCGCCGTGCAGGTGAGCGCCACAATCAGGACTGCATACGACCGAGGCACACAGGGCCAACACCCGGCATCATGGTGTGGGGAGCGATCTCCTACACTGGCCGTACACCACTGGTGATCGTCGAGGGGACACTGAATAGTGCACGGTACATCCAAACCGTCATTGAACCCATCGTTCTACCATTCCTAGACCGGCAAGGGAACTTGCTGTTCCAACAGGACAATGCACGTCCACATGTATCCCGTGCCACCCAACGTGCTCTAGAAGGTGTAAGTCAACTACCCTGGCCAGCAGGATCTCCGGATCTGTCCCCCATTGAGCATGTTTGGGACTGGATGAAGCGTCGTCTCACGCGGTCTGCACGTCCAGCACGAACGCTGGTCCAACTGAGGCGCCAGGTGGAAATGGCATGGCAAGCCGTTCCACAGGACTACATCCAGCATCTCTACGATCGTCTCCATGGGAGAATAGCAGCCTGCATTGCTGTGAAAGGTGGATATACACTGTACTAGTGCCGACATTGTGCATGCTCTGTTGCCTGTGTCTATGTGCCTGTGGTTCTGTCAGTGTGATCATGTGATGTATCTGACCCCAGGAATGTGTCAATAAAGTTTCCCCTTCCTGGGACAATGAATTCACGGTGTTCTTATTTCAATTTCCAGGAGTGTGTGTGTGTGTGTGTGTGTGTGTGTGTGTGTGTGTGTGTGTGTGTGTGTGTGTATATATATATATAGGGAAACATTCCACATGGGAAAAATATATCTAAAAACAAAGAAGATGTGACTTACCAAACGAAAGTGCTGGCAGGTTGATAGACACACAAGCAAACACAAACATACACACAAAATTCTAGCTTTCACAACCAACGGTTCCTTCATCAGGAAAGAGGGAAGGAGAGGGAAAGACGAAAGGATGTGGGTTTTAAGGGAGAGGGTAAGGAGTCATTCCAATCCCGGGAGCAGAAAGACTTACCTTAGGGGGAAAAAAGGACAGGTATACACTCGCATACACACACATATCCATCCGCACATACACAGACACAAGCAGACATTTGTAAAGGCAAAGAGTTTGGGCAGAGATGTCAGTCGAGGCAGAAGTACATAGGCAAAGATGTTGTTGAATGACAGGTGAGGTATGAGCGGCGGCAACTTGAAATTAGCGGAGGTTGAGGCCTGGCGGGTAAAGAGAAGAGAGGATATACTGAAGGGCAAGTTACCATCTCCGGAGTTCTGACAGGTTGGTGTTAGTGGGAAGTATCCAGATAACCCGATAACCCGGATGGTGTAACACTGTGCCAAGATGTGCTGGCCGTGCACCAAGGCATGTTTAGCCACAGGGTGATCCTCATTACCAACAAACACTGTCTGCCTGTGTCCATTCCTGCGAATGGACAGTTTGTTGCTGGTCATTCCCACACAGAAAGCTTCACAGTGTAGGCAGGTCAGTTGGTAAATCACGTGGGTGCTTTCACACGTGGCTCTGCCTTTGATCGTGTACACCTTCCGGGTTACAGGACTGGAGTAGGTGATGGTGGGAGGGTGCATAGGACAGGTTTTACACCGGGGGCGGTTACAAGGGTAGGAGCCAGAGGGTAGGGAAGGTGGTTTGGGGATTTCATAGGGATGAACCAAGAGGTTACGAAGGTTAGGTGGACGGCAGAAAGACACTCTTGGTGGAGTGGGGAGGATTTCATGAAGGATGGATCTCATTTCAGGGCAGGATTTGAGGAAGTCATATCCCTGCTGGAGAGCCACATTCAGAGTCTGATCCAGTCCCGGAAAGTATCCTGTCACATGTGGGGCACTTTTGGCGTTCTTCTGTGGGAGGTTCTGGGTTTGAGGGGATGAGGAAGTGGCTCTGGTTATTTGCTTCTGTACCAGGTCGGGAGGGTAGTTGCGGGATGCGCATTTTTGCCTATGTACTTCCGCCTCGACTGACATCTCTGCCCAAACTCTTTGCCGTTACAAATGTCTGCTTGTGTCTGTGTATGTGCGGATGGATATGTGTGTGTATGCGAGTGCATACCTGTCCTTTTTTCCCCCTAAGGTAAGTCTTTCCGCTCCCGGGATTGGAATGACTCCTTACCCTCTCCCTTAAAACCCACATCCTTTCGTCTTTCCCTCTCCTTCCCTCTTTCCTGATGAGGCAACAGTTTGTTGCGAAAGCTTGAATTTTGTGTGTATGTATGTGTCTGTTTGTGTTTCTATCGACCTGCCAGCGCTTTCGTATGGTAAGTCACATCATCTTTGTTTTTAAATATATTTTTCCCGCGTGGAATGTTTCCCATATATATATAAAGACGAAAGCGCTGGCAGGTCAATAGACACACAAACAAACACAAACATACACACAAAATTCAAGCTTTCACAACAAACTGTTGCCTCATCAGGAAAGAGGGAAGGAGAGGGAAAGACGAAAGGATGTGGATTTTAAGGGAGAGGGTAAGGAGTCATTCCAATCCCGGGAGTGGGAAGACTTACCTTAGGGGGAAAAAAGGACGGGTATACACTCGCACACACACACATATCCATCCACACATATACAGACACAAGCAGACATCTCGAAAGGGCTAGGCAGGCGAAGGGGGAGAGGTCAAAGGGACCAGCGAAGGGCCCGGTGGCGAGGGCATGATCGTAGGTGAGTTCGATGTGGGGAGCATGGGGTCACTTGATGGAGTGCATGAGACCAGAGTAGGGAACGAGGTCGGAGGAGAGCTCGACAAATGGAGCTGGAAGTCACTCGACCGAGTGTGTAAGTCCGACGTGGAGGGAGTGGTTGGAGCGTCGTGAGCCACAACAGTGAGTGGTGTGGTCGTGGCCTGAAGGGGGGTGGAAGCGGGCTCGACATGAGCAGGCTTAAGTCTGTTGAGAGAGACTGTAACAGCTGAATTTTTTATCTGGATGTCACAGGTGTTGGCTGAGCATCGGAGAACTCGGTATGGGCCGGTATATGGAGGTTGGAGGGGAGCACGGGCAGTGTCATCTCGGAGCATGATGTACTTGCAATTGTCTAGAGATTTTGGGACGTGAACCTTAGGGCGGGAAAGGCTGGCCGGTGGAGGGATGTGGAGGTTAATGAAGTGGCGTCTGATGCGGGCCACGAAGGAAGGTGGAGAGAAACGGAAAGCCTCACAAGTTCGCCAGGGAGAATAATGTTCTGGCTGTATACGAACGCAGCTATTGTGCCTTTGAGGTCTTCCTTATGGATCGCATGAATGCTGAGTAGCACAAGGGGAACGGCCTCCATCAATAGAGAGTCGTGGCACTGAAGAGCCGCCTTGAAAGTGCGGTGCCAGCGCTCAACTAGCCCATTACTTTGTGCTTACACAGAACTGGATGGCAGAACTACACAAAGATAATGTTTAGCTTAGTTCAAAGACGATACTCAGATCGATACTGGTGTCGATCTCATTGGTGCCACACCTCTGAGGGAGACAGGCGTATTTATACACTCCTGGAAATTGAAATAAGAACACCGTGAATTCATTGTCCCAGGAAGGGGAAACTTTATTGACACATTCCTGGGGTCAGATACATCACATGATCACACTGACAGAACCACAGGCACATAGACACAGGCAACAAAGCATGCACAATGTCGGCACTAGTACAGTGTATATCCACCTTTCGCAGCAATGCAGGCTGCTATTCTCCCATGGAGACGATCGTAGAGATGCTGGATGTAGTCCTGTGGAACGGCTTGCCATGCCATTTCCACCTGGCGCCTCAGTTGGACCAGCGTTCGTGCTGGACGTGCAGACCGCGTGAGACGACGCTTCATCCAGTCCCAAACATGCTCAATGGGGGACAGATCCGGAGATCTTGCTGGCCAGGGTAGTTGACTTACACCTTCTAGAGCACGTTGGGTGGCACGGGATACATGCGGACGTGCATTGTCCTGTTGGAACAGCAAGTTCCCTTGCCGGTCTAGGAATGGTAGAACGATGGGTTCGATGATGGTTTGAATGTACCGTGCACTATTCAGTGTCCCCTCGACGATCACCAGTGGTGTACGGCCAGTGTAGGAGATCGCTCCCCACACCATGATGCCGGGTGTTGGCCCTGTGTGCCTCGGTCGTATGCAGTCCTGATTGTGGCGCTCACCTGCACGGCGCCAAACACGCATACGACCATCATTGGCACCAAGGCAGAAGCGACTCTCATCGCTGAAGACGACACGTCTCCATTCGTCCCTCCATTCACGCCTGTCGCGACACCACTGGAGGCGGGCTGCACGATGTTGGGGCGTGAGCGGAAGACGGCCTAACGGTGTGCGGGACCGTAGCCCAGCTTCATGGAGACGGTTGCGAATGGTCCTCGCCGATACCCCAAGAGCAACAGTGTCCCTAATTTGCTGGGAAGTGGCGGTGCGGTCCCCTACGGCACTGTGTAGGATCCTACGGTTTTGGCGTGCATCCGTGCGTTGCTGCGGTCCGGTCCCAGGTCGACGGGCACGTGCACCTTCCGCCGTCCACTGGCGACAACATCGATGTACTGTGGAGACCTCACGCCCCACGTGTTGAGCAATTCGGCGGTACGTCCACCCGGCCTCCCGCATGCCCACGATACTCCCTCGCTCAAAGTCTGCCAACTGCACATACAGTTCACGTCCACGCTGTCGCGGCATGCTACCAGTGTTAAAGACTGCGATGGAGCTCCGTATGCCACGGCAAACTGGCTGACACTGACGGCGGCGGTGCACAAATGCTGCGCAGCTAGCGCCATTTGACGGCCAACACAGCGGTTCCTGGTGTGTCCGCTGTGCCGTGCGTGTGATCATTGCTTGTACAGCCCTCTCGCAGTGTCCGGAGCAAGTATGGTGGGTCTGACACACCGGTGTCAATGTGTTCTTTTTTCCATTTCCAGGAGTGTATAATTGACACTAAAAATGTAATTTGGAATATTAAATGGAAATTGTAACAATGGTGTGATATTTAATAATATGACAAAGAATTAAATCCAAGAAATATACAGGTAAATCTTCATTAGTTATTTAGTCATCAGGAACCCACAACGTTAAATCAAAATTTCAGCCACAAGAATGTACCCCAGATGCAAGACTTGGAGTCAACATGAAGAGGAAATGAAGATAAGCAAAAAGTTTTTCTTTTGTATATCTTACGCCTCTCAAAGCTTTTGAAAATTTATGAGGAGACTAAGAGAAATTTAATGATGATATGTGGGAGAGTAAGATTAAAAATGTGGGCTTCAGCTGTGATCTGTTGACTGATGATGAAGTTTTGCCTGTTGCAGAAGAAGAATGGATTTTGCATGTGTGTATTTGCATTTTTCATGTAAGTGAACTTCAATCACTCAATGAAAGAAGATCCGAGAACTGCCCAACAAAGTTGGACCAACAGTGATGAGATAATATCAACAGTGATGGACTGGATTAATTGAAAGAGGACTTTACAACTACGATCAGGGTTATCAATAAGAAAATAGATAAGTACAAACCATTTGTGAAATTAATATTTTTGGTGGAATCGTGTGATTGCTAGGTTAATGAATAGAGATGAGGTTAGTGATGATGAAATGAGAACTGTAGAACCAAGTGAATGTTTAGTTAGCAAAGAAATGTTTATTTTGGCAAAATTGAGTACATTTACTGATCAGTTAATGGTAATATGAACTGAAAACAATCATAACATGGACAGGGTACAGTACCAAATAGACCAACTTAGTAATAAGGTTTTGGAGCCAGAAAATGGGTTGTCAGATGGATGAAAAAGGATGAATGAAAAAGTTGATGTATTAGAAAATAAATTTATTGTTTTGGAAAATGAGTTAGTTGCACAATCCGCAAATAAGGATAAGAATGTTAATGATATGAGTTCAACAGAAGGCCATAGAGGAAAAATGTAACAGAACTTCAGTAGTTCAGATAAAAAATTTTAAATGTTGGAAACTGTATGCTAACTAATGTAAATGTTTTACATCAAAACATTTCAGTAGTTCAGGAATATTGCAAGTACAACAATCTGTATTCAAATAATGATATGTGTGGTCCAACATTACTATCAAAAGTTTTCATCAGACAATTTATATCCTGTTGATTTTCTACACCACTGTAGGGACAGTTTTGTGTTGGGCATAAGTGGTGACCAAAACATTAAATTTGTTATAAGATGTCTTGAAGGCGAAGCTCTGTTATAGGTAAATCTAAAATTAAGTCAGTGGGAAACAAATCAAAGTTTTGAAAAAAGTTTTTTAAATAAATTTGGGTCAGAAGCTGAACAGTGGAGAATTAAAAGTGAATTTCTGAATGGCCCAAAGTATTGGAATAGGGGCAGTACTCTGAAAGAGCTCTGTGAGAATCAACATAAGAAACAACACACCTTGACAAACCATTTGATGAAATGACTTTGATGCACTAAAGAGGAGATTACTAGAGAGATTGCAGTAGGATTAGGTACACAGACCTGACAATTGCCTTGAACAATTTTTACAATATGTTGACAGGCAGAATAGGGCAGAAGAAAGAAGCATGTACCATAACAATAGTAATGATAGCGACCACAATGGTAATAACTACAGAAACAGAGATAATGGTAATTTCTATCAAGATAAAATGGTAATAGAGATATAAACTTTGAACATCAGCAGAATAGGGATAATGGGGATAACCATTGTCAATTTAATAGAAGAAATAATCATAGAGATGGCCATTCAGGAAACGGCAGTCTGCCTCAATGGAGGTCCACAGTTTTGGGGCGAGGAAACACAACAAGTACAGGACCCCAATTTACAATTACAATTAGACAACAATAACACTATTAATAATGTAGCACAGGTATCTGGAGTTAAACAGAAGGAACATCAGATTTCTCACTTATGTTTTCATGAAAAGTTTTGGAATACTATGTTTAATTATAGTAATGTAGATACTAATCACAAACCAGAATGTGAGAGTAATGAGAATTTTGATGTAATGTGTACTAATGATTTCTTCTCTTGGTCAAAAACCGGTGTTATTGATGTGTACAAATCAGGTGTTGACTGTATTGGATCTGAATTAGGTGATATTTTTTATGAAGATGTGAATGAGAGCTGTGAAATGACTGAGGTTGGTAAGTCTGAGACTGGTAGCTTCTTGCAAATGAATGTAGGTGAGGGGAGTGACTTTGACAGTCATGAGAATTGTGTTGTTAATGATGTTATTGATGAAGTTATTTTGGAAGGGTATGATGATGGTAATGATGATGAGTATCAGGTTTTTGTGGTGCTTAAGAATAATGAAGTTTCAGAGTTAATTGTGAATACAGGTAAGGTAAGTGATGTTCATGATGATGTGAGTGAGTCATGGAATACCAGTCAGTCAAAGCAGTTTTTCATTAATGTCATGCAGAGTAATGATCCAAACAGTAAAGGTGAGTCACCTGTAAGCTTAGAGAATAAAGATGAAAACTTTTTGAAATTTGTTTGGACAGCATAGATATATGTGCATTTGGAATACATTAGCTGTGGTTAGTCAAAATTTGTATCCAAATTGGTGGAATGAAGTGAAAGAAGATCTAAGTAGGAAATGTAATTTTGACAGTAATATACACTCCTGGAAATGGAAAAAAGAACACATTGACACCTGTGTGTCAGACCCACCATACTTGCTCCGGACACTGCGAGAGGGCTGTACAAGCAATGATCACACGCACGGCACAGCGGACACACCAGGAACCGCGGTGTTGGCCGTCGAATGGCGCTAGCTGCGCAGCATTTGTGCACCGCCGCCGTCAGTGTCAGCCAGTTTGCCGTGGCATACGGAGCTCCATCGCAGTCTTTAACACTGGTAGCATGCCGCGACAGCGTGGACGTGAACCGTATGTGCAGTTGACGGACTTTGAGCGAGGGCGTATAGTGGGCATGCGGGAGGCCGGGTGGACGTACCGCCGAATTGCTCAACACGTGGGGCGTGAGGTCTCCACAGTACATCGATACTGTCGCCAGTGGTCGGCGGAAGGTGCGCGTGCCCGTCGACCTGGGACTGGACCGCAGCGACGCACGGATGCACGCCAAGACCGTAGGATCCTACGCAGTGCCGTAGGGGACCGCACCGCCACTTCCCAGCAAATTAGGGACACTGTTGCTCCTGGGGTATCGGCGAGGACCATTCGCAACCGTCTCCATGAAGCTGGGCTACGGTCCCGCACACCGTTAGGCCGTCTTCCGCTCACGCCCCAACATCGTGCAGCCCACCTCCAGTGGTGTCGCGACAGGCGTGAATGGAGGGACGAATGGAGACGTGTCGTCTTCAGCGATGAGAGTCGCTTCTGCCTTGGTGCCAATGATGTCGTATGCGTGTTTGGCGCCGTGCAGGTGAGCGCCACAATCAGGACTGCATACGACCGAGGCACACAGGGCCAACACCCGGCATCATGGTGTGGGGAGCGATCTCCTACACTGGCCGTACACCACTGGTGATCGTCGAGGGGACGCTGAATAGTGCACGGTACATCCAAACCGTCATCGAACCCATCGTTCTACCATTCCTAGACCGGCAAGGGAACTTGCTGTTCCAACAGGACAATGCACGTCCGCATGTATCCCGTGCTACCCAACGTGCTCTAGAAGGTGTACGTCAACTACCCTGGCCAGCAGGTTCTCCGGATCTGTCCCCCATTGAGCATGTTTGGGACTGGATGAAGCGTCGTTTCACGCGGTTTGCACGTCCAGCACGAACGCTGGTCCAACTGAGGCGCCAGGTGGAAATGGCATGGCAAGCCGTTCCACAGGACTACATCCAGCATCTCTACGATCGTCTCCATGGGAGAATAGCAGCCTGCATTGCTGCGAAAGGTGGATATACACTGTACTAGTGCCGACATTGTGCATGCTCTGTTGCCTGTGTCTATGTGCCTGTGGTTCTGTCAGTGTGATCATGTGATGTATCTGACCCCAGGAATGTGTCAATAAAGTTTCCCCTTCCTGGGACAATGAATTCACGGTGTTCTTATTTCAATTTCCAGGAGTGTATTTTGTGTCCCTTCTGTAATAAGTGATGTTAGTTGTGTTATGAAACACATTCAGTGTATTCAATCTTTACCTGACAACAAGAGTAACCAAAGTAATGCTATGATACCAGTAAAGTTGATAAAACCCTGCAAAAATAGTGTAAATGTAGCATTTGATGAAATTGAAAGTGATCTCTAACATGAAGTATCTAATAAGAGAGACGATGATTCAGATTTTGGATGTCCTTACATTAAGATTGAGACTGATCAGCAGGAAGGGAACTGTTTGATTGATACAGGTAGCCCAATTTGTTACATATCTGAGCAATTACAGATGAGATCCAGTATAGTAAGAATTTTGTGAAAATGTCCATTGCACTTGGAAAGATAAGAGGAATCACTGGGAAGCAAAGCAAGCATGTAAAATGTCAAGTACTGTTAACGTTTAGTATAGAGGACAAGACCTTCGAACATGAATGCTTAATGATATCTAGTCTAGAAGAAAAGATGGACTTCATTAGTAGATTTGTAAGATTATATAATCGTGTTTTGTTTGCCATGAATGTAGTATGTAGGATCATGTTTTCTTCTTCTTCTTCTTCTCTTTTTTTTTTAAATCTTATCCATTGACTGAGTTTAACTTTATCTGTCGATTCATAAGACTATACAACCATGTTTTGTTTTCTGGAATTTAATATGTAAGATGTGATTTCTAGACTTTTGTGTTATCTATTGACTGAATTAAAATCTATGATACACTAAATAGTTGTGTTCTGTAATATATTTGTGCTTTAGAATTTGATACATATATGCCATGAGCCTACATGAATAGATCTTTTTACAATTTTGAAATGGGACAATAATCATAATTTGTACTGTAAAAATTAGGAATAATGTCTGAGCATAACTGTGTGTATTACCTTATCAGTCCATTTTTTACTGTATTTAACTCTGTTTATTAATGTCTCTAATATAAACACTTTTTAATCACACCTGACATAAATCCCATATAACTGACTTTGAAAAGTTACTAAGGAGAACATGTCTCGTGTGATGTGAAGGAGGTATTGAGCACCATATTTAGTACACAAAAAAAAGTTTCAGGATTTGATGTGAATGCTAGACAGGAAGTTACCTGTCCATTGGAGTATGTGATGCGAAATCCAGGGAGGGAGCTGAAAGATGTGGGCAGATCCACTCCCCACATTGCTGAATGGTTGTACCACGCTAGACCAGTGAACTTAAAAGATATCTTGGGTGCTCGGTAACATACTCGAGCATGTCAACTAAATCAGTGTTGTGACTGATATTTGCGAATTGTTAGCCAAAACTGCTAAAGACAGCGTCATTCAGCATAAATGGATGCTTTTTCAAGTAGAGGGATCAATTATAAATGAACCTTCTAGGTCTTTGTGTACATAGGTTAGTTTGTATGGACAAATTAGCAAATAGTGTGGAAAGCATTTACTACTATAGGCAATATAAAAAGATGTATACATGTCTGCTTTTGGTTCTCAAGCTACTGGATTGTGTCATCCTTCAAAGCTATTTACAACTATGTTTACCTGACTTTATCCTTAGTATTGCAATATTGTATGTGATTGGAACTTGAGTTGCGGACATACACATGCTTAACTCTGTTTTGGGTACCCCTAGCCATCAAGACTGTGTGTGTGTGTGTGTGTGTGTGTGTGTGTGTGTGTGTGTGTGTGTGTTCAAGGAGAGCATACACTGACTGATTGAGGCTAGATGCTTCTTACAGTTATTCTTTGCATATAATTGGACTTATTGTTGTGATTATGAACTTTATTAATATTGTTGTACCCACCTTGGTTTGGATTCATGGGTGATTCCCACATTGTAAACTTGGGCCCTAATATTTTTCCATTATTTTGTTCTTTCATGAGTCAACACATCCTTGAATACTCTCATTTATGTGGCTGATTGATTCCTACTATGATTGAGTATATTCTTCTTGTCTGTACTCATCATTGTCAGTTTTTCGAGTTGGCTCATTTGTTTTACACTTCAGCTCTGAATTTTTTTTTTCCTCTTCTCTTTTGATGATTTTGAAGGTTTGATTATATGGATGTTAATGTACAATTTATAATTCTAGTAATTTACATTGTACTTGTATTTATTTCTATAGTTTAGTAGTGTAATGGTGTAGTTTTGACCTTGTATTATGTCTGAAAACCTGAATACCATATCCTGATATATGTACAGATTATGATTTGCACAGTAGATATTTTTCCACGCGGGAAAAATATATTTAAAAACAAAGATGATGTGACTTACCATACGAAAGCGCTGGCAGGTCGATATATTATTAGATACTTCTATGCACCTATCTGCTATCCTGGGCATCGTTATGTACACCGTTTGGCAAACCTTGTAGTCTGTCGCAAAATGTTGTAAACACCCTGTTTCTAAATTTTGTGAGGGGGATATTCCAATGGGACAACCTTTTCTAACATTAATCAAATAATGGAAAATCCCGGATGGAATGTAACAATACCAGAGAAGGAAAGTTGCTACTGACACACAATTATAGCTTTTCTAACATTACCTTTTTTTTATAGAAGTAATCGATACAATTTATACTATCAATTCTTGTATAGGTGAACATTATCTCAGATGCTTCGGGCAGCTACTTTGTCAGGTTTAGGTTTGGTTCCTGTTGATGGTATTGGTAGGTGGGACTTCACAAGACATGGCCTGACATCTCAATAGGAAAGGGAAGGGTAAACTGGCTGGGATGATAGCAAAATCTTTAGGGGGTGGGGGGGTGGGGGCACTGAAACTCCTGGGTAGGGTAGCCAGATGTAGTTGTTTAAAAAGGAGGACAAACAGCTTCAAAAAGGAGGACAAAGGAAGAAAAAAGAGGACACATCAAACGGGTCAACTGCAGATGAGGATACCACCCGCCAGCTTTGGACAAGTCACGTGACTGCCGTGAATTACCGGTAAAACTACTAGTTAAATGTTACTGGTGGTCAGGTGGTGATTCCCAGACCAACATTTTTTTTTAAAATTAAAAACATTGATTGTGGTGACAGTGTGGCATCAACTGTTTTTATATTTACACCTAGTTTTAAGATTTAGCAAAGACGGCTGCCTAAACGCCACTCCTGATCGGTTAATTTCATGTGACTTGTCCAAAGCTGACGGATAGTATCCTCATCTGCAGTATTCCCCATCAAACATACGTTAAATTGTAATAAATGAGTTTATTATTTATAGACATAACATACATACATTCCTTAACAATTATTGATACTTCTCTGAGGAACCAATTTTTTGCAGAAGTTAGGTTTACTTAACAGATAATTATAAAATGACACACATGAAAATTCTTTTTAAATTATATTGTACCATCAACAGACCTTTCATTGATTCAAGGTTTAATCTATTCCTCTCATCAGTCACTGTGTGGTAATTAGAGAAAATATACTTTCAGCATTAGCATTATGCCATGAAATACTGAAAAAGTATTCAGCAAGTTTCAGCAACTCTGAGTGACAGTCAACTGACTTACTGCCACAAAAAAACTTTATCCATTTTTTACTACAAGATATAGTCCTAAATTCTGGATCATCATTATTCCTTTTTAGAAATTGCCTGAAATTGAAAAACTGATCAAAACATTTTGCATCTTCAATTTCAAAGGCTTTACACTTCTCCTGCAAATATACAAGGCTTTTCTCAATAGCACTGTAGCAAAAATCATTTTTAAGTGACATCCATCTAAAATATGAGAAGCCCTTAAACATACAGAGCCACCGTTTCAAATATTCATGGCATGACTGGTAAACTAAAATAGCTTCCTCCATAAAAAGTCTGACTTCTTTCTCGAAGCCTTCCTCTGTTGCAATTTTCAGGATCTGCTTGACCTTAAAGCAAATGAATTTTTCACTTAATCAGTCTTCAAGCACCCTACATACTGACTCTAAAATTTCAATGACATCAACCGCAGAGTTGTCCTCCTTTTCTAATTCCAGAATACATGTACTGAACAAAGGCATCAATGAATGCAAACACCATAAGTAAGCTTCACTCAACCTGTTCTCAAAAAATTGAAACAAAACCTTTGGTGGTTTGCTTTCAGAGAGAAAGTAAGCTTTAAGAGCAGTATACATTGCCAGTATCCTTTCAATGGCTGGAAAAAGAGACAGCCAGCTAGTCTTCACATGAGACAGGACTTGATTGTAATTAACTTCAACAATCATTAACTGTATTACGCTCAACTTTGTGAAAAAGCCCGACACTGTAAAAATCTGCCTGGACTCTGGACGAAGAGCTAAAAAGGAGGACATGTCCGGATTAATCTGGACGTCTGGTCACCCTACTCATGGGAGTACTTTTTTAGGCTAAGATCAGTGTCCAATCACCCTACATTGATTGAAATTAAGCTTAGTGAGAAGTTCAGACAGGGAGGTACTAGAGATGTTAAAATATCACAAGATTCTCATAACAGTACAGTGAAAAATAATATTAGCACATCACAAGATTCACATAAAAGCACAGTGAAAAATAATGTTAATATGTTGCATTATAATATCAGGGGATTAAAAAACAAAGCAGATAAGCTTCTTGTTTGTTTAGAAGATCGAACAGCTGTACTATGCCTGTCTAAACATCATATAGTCACAGGTATGGAAACATAGATGGATATAAGCTTTCAGAACATGTAAGTAGAGACACTATGGAGAGAGGAGGAGTTGCCATATATGTTAAAATCTGTTATAGGGTGAAAAATTTGGAAACTAAAAAATTTTATGTAGAGCAACATATAGAAGTATGTGTATGATAGCTTAAACTAAATAATGGCACTTTTATAATTGTAACCCTGTATAGGTCCTCATTGGGAAATTTTCAACTATTTTTTAAAAACTTGGATTCTTTGTTGTGGTATCTGCCAGGAGGAGGAAAGCAAATTCTTGTTTGTGGGGATTTCAATGTAGATTTTCTGAAAGAGTCTAATAGAAAGCTTGACCTTGAAGTATTACTTGGTTCTTTCAATTTGACATCAGTTATTGATTTTCCTACTTGAGTGGCACAGGAAAGCAGCACACTGATAGATAATGTTTTCATAAACCAAAATAAATGTAATCAAATAAAAATTTTTCCTGTTAAGGATGGTCTGTCTGATCATGATGCACAGCTAGTTACAGTATATGATATAGCTCCATACAGTAATGCAAAACAATTCTTCAAAATAGAGTGTTCAATTAACTATTTAACAATACAAAATTTTAGGGAAAGCTTGCAGCAGTTAGACTGAGATGAGGTGTACAGGGAACATGATGTTAATTTAAAATTTAACCAATTTCATGATACCTTTGAGAGTATATTTGAAAATAGTTTCCCCAAGAAAACAGTGAAATATAATTGTAAGAAGCCATGTAAAAAGCCATGGCTTACCAAAGAGATAAAAATATCTTGTAAACAGAAAAGGGAAATGTATCTTATACCTGCAGAGAGCAATGATCCCAACATAGTGAAACATTATAAAAAATACTGCATTGTATTAAGAAAAGTTATTAAAAAGTCCAGAAGTATGTGTATTATGTCTGAGATCAGCATGTTCGATAATAAACTTAAAACAATTTGGAATGTTGTTAAAAGGGGAACAGGGCAGCCAAGGGCACAGGAAGACTGAATTTCTATCAATCACAATGAAACGTTTGTTAACAAGAAGTCAGAAGTAGAAAACATTTCTAATAATCATTTTTTAAGTGTTGCAGAGAAAATAGGATCCAGCTATTCATTAGAAAATGCAAGGCAATATATGGAAGAGGCAGTACCTATGCAATTTTGATGAAACTGAAATTCAACCCACCTCTCCTACTGAAATTAGGAAAATAATAAATTCACTCAAAAGTAAAAGCTCACATGGAATGCTGGTATTTCCAACAGAGCACTAAAAGCTTGTTCCCAACAAATAAGTAGGATTTTCAGCCACATATATAGTAGCTCACTGAAACAGAACATTTTTCCAGATAGACTAATATACGCTATTGTTAAACCATTGCATAAAAAAGGGGATAGATCCGATGGTAACAACTACCACCCAACCTCGCTTCTGACAGCTTTATCCAAAATTCTTGAAAAAGCAATGTATTCAAGAGTAGCACCACATATTTGTAAAATTGAAGTACTAACAAAATGTTAATTTGGTTTTCAGAAAGGCTTTTCAACAGAAAATGCTATATATGCTTTCACTGATCAAATATTAAATGCACTGAATAATCGAATGTCACTCATTGGGATATTTTGTGATCTCTCAAAGGCTTTTGATTGCATCAATCATGAAATTCTTCTACATGAGCTTAAGTATTGTGGTATGAGTGGGACAGTGCACAAATGGTTTAATTCATACTTAACTGGAAGAATGCAGAAGGTTGCAATTATCAGTACAGATAGTCTGCAAGAACCAGCAGAGTCCTCTAATTGGGGAGGTATCAAGAATGGTGTCCCACAGGGTTCACCCTTGGGTCCATTATTGCTCTTAATATATATTAACGACTTGCCACTCCATGTTCATATGACGCAAAGCTAGTTCTTTTTGCAGATGATACAAGTACAGTAATCACACCCAACAAGCAAGAATCAGCTGAGGAAATTGCAAATGTCTTTCAGAAAATTATTAAGTGCTCTCTGCAAATGGACTATCACTAAATATTGAGAAAACACAGTTTATACAATTCTGTACAGTAAATGGCATAACATATAGACTTTGAACAGAAGTCTGTTGCTAAGGCAGAATACTCAAAATTTCTCGGTATGTGCATTGATGTGAAATTGAATTGGAAGGAACACATCAATGATCTGCTGAAATGGTTAGGTTCAGCTACTTATGCTGTTAGGATTATTGCAAATTTTGGTGATAAACGTGTCAGTAAATTAGACTACAATGCCTATTCTCATTCACTGCTTTCATACGACATCATGTATTGGGACAATTCGTCATTAAGAGAGAAAGTATTCACTGCACAAAAGCATATAATCAGAATAATAGCTGGAGCCCACCCAAGATCACCTTGCAGACATTTATTTAAGGAACTCGGGATATTCACAGTATCTATGCAATACATATATCCCTTATGAAATTTGTCATTGATAACCCATCCCAATTCAAAAATAACAGCAAAGTGCACAGCTACATCACAAGAAGAAAGGATGATCTTCGCACAGAAAGGGGTGAATTATGCTGCCACAAAAATCTTTAGTCATTTGCCAAATACTATTAGAAGTCTGACAGATAGCCAACCAACATTTAAAAGCAAATTAAAAGAATTTCTGAATGACAACTCCTTCTACTCAATAGATTAATTGTTAGATAAGTAGTAACTGTAAAAAATTAATTAATTAATTAATTAATTAGTGTAAAGAAAACTTATGTTAAAGTGAAAAAAAATATTTTGTGTAAGGAAAATATATTTTAAAGTGACACATTCCACATCATTACAAAATTTCATATTCATGATCTATGGAACAAGGATTAATGTATGTATGATGTTTAACTAAAAATATAGCATGTGAGTTTGTATACAATGTGTTTAATTTCAGACTAAACTGTATAAAAAGAAATTAATTTCGTAATACTCTTTACATACAGTTAGCATTATTCTTCCTTTAGAAATATTTGAAATTATGAAATGCTGGCATACTTAAAATTTATATTATTAATTGCACAATGTAATGAAAATCATTAAATTTTGTTTCTGGACTCATTTATAAAATAATGATACAACTTGAGGATTCTTCTTTTGCCATGAAAGTATGTAAACTCTTTCACTTTGTAAACTCTTTGGAATATTGTGAGTACCGCAGAATGTTAATAGTAGTGGGCATGCCTCTGATGGAGACAGATGTATTTATATGATCAACGCTAACAATGTAATTCGGAATATTAAGTGAAAGTTGTAAAAATGGTGTGATATTTAGTA
This sequence comes from Schistocerca piceifrons, assembly GCF_021461385.2. NCBI lineage: Eukaryota > Metazoa > Arthropoda > Insecta > Orthoptera > Acrididae > Schistocerca > Schistocerca piceifrons. The sequence continues at coordinate 400,550,449 of NC_060138.1, read as the reverse complement.
ATGTGACAAAGAATTAAATTCAAGAAATATACAGGTAAATCTTCATCAGTTATTTAGTCATCAGGAACCTACAACCTTAAATCAAAATTTCAGCCGCAAGAATGAACCCCTAGACGCAAGACTTGGAGCCAACAACATGAAGACGAAATGAAGATAAGTACAAAGTTTTTCTTTTGTATATCTTATGCCTCTTGAAACTTTTGAAAATATTGAAGTGAGTAAGACAAATTTAATGGTGATGTGTGAGAGGGCAAGATTACAATACAAAGCATGGGATGCATTTGAACTCTGAAGGGAAAAGTTTTGTTTGTGATTATGTTAGTGAAATAATTAAAGCAAGACTTTTTAAGGAATAGAACAATCTATCAACTTCCTGTACATCTTTCCAACAACAGTGAGGAAAACAAAATGAATAAGAAAGAAGAATGGAAATTCAACACTACTGACAATCCTAATTTAAATTAAAGGTATGTGATGCTTTAAATATTACTCCCAATCTCCAAATCGTGAATACGCCCGACCTAAAAATTTGTCACCATAATGTGCAATCCTTACATAATAAGATTGAAGAAATTAATGCACTGTTAACAGATGAACTTAAAGATATATCAGTGTTATGCATTTCTGAGCTCTGTCTTAAACCAGAATTAATCCGTAATATGAAAATAAACATATTCATTTTGGCCTCTTGCAGGAAAAATAGCAAGCAGTGTGGGGTGGCAATCTACACAAAGGAAAATGTAGATTTTATTACCCTCTATGACTTAAATAAAACAAATGTCAAAAAGGATTATGAAATTGCAGCTATAAAAATCATTCTGTTGAACCTGGTTATTGCTGCAGTTTACTAATCAGAATTTGTAAATTTTTAACTTTTCTTAAACAAAAAGGAATCATTGCTAAATAAAGTAAACAAAATGTACAGTTAGTTGATAATCTGTGGTGACTTCAATATTGATTTCCTCAGAAATCGTGGAAACTTGTAACATCCATTAATTTAAAGGATGAAGTTTGGAAATTTGTGGTAAGTTCTATGGCGTCAAACTGCTGAGGTCATTGGAACCCAGGCTTACACACTACTTAATCTAACTTAAACTAACTTATGTTAAGGGCAACACACACACCCATGCCCAAGGGAGGACTCTAACCTCTGACGGGAGGAGCCGCGCGAACCTTGGCAAGGTGCCTTAGACCGCACAGCTACCCCGTGCAGCAAGGATGAAGTAAAAGCTGCTACCAGAGTAACAGAAAATTGCCAAACAGCTCTAGATCAAATTCTAGTCAAGAAGAGTTTACACAACACTTCACTAAAAATTTTCAAAGCAAGTTTTAATGACCATCTTGCTCAAATATTAAGCATAAAAGTAAAAGGCAGCATTAGAAACAATGTGTCTTTAAAAACCTCATGTAGAAGTTATAATCAGAATAATGTAAACAACTTCGACAGCTTATTACAGAAAGAGAAATGGGCAGAAGTATACAAAATGAATGATATAAATGAAAAATTCAGTGCCTTCATTGATACATTAATCTATGTCTTTCAAATTGCCTTCTCACTGAAAACTGTAACCCTACAGGGGAACTCTAGAACAAAGGGGAATAAGGATTTCATGCTAGAAGAAAAGACTACTTCATGAAATACATAACTCAAAAAAATCCTCACCCGAAGTATGCCCATACTATAAAAAATACTCCAAAATATTAAGAAAATAATAGCAAAAATAATGCATAGTGATTAATACACTTATATTTCAGCTAATAAATCAAAGGCTATGTGGACTGTTTAAATAATAATAATAATAATAATAATAAAAAAACAATCTGGGAATACAGACAGTCTTGCAAAAATATAACACTGTCACAAAAAAATAACAAACCCCTTAGAAGTAGTCAACCATTTTAACAATTTTTTCACAGATGTTGCTGATAATATGTTACAATCAAACTTACATAAGAGCACCCAGGTAAATGAATATAAAATAAGTGCATGTAGATAATCAATGTACATCAGTTCTGACTACGAAGTCTTTTGCGACGGAGTCCTTGCATAAAAAGTTCTCAGTTTACTTGCTGTGTCAAATTTGGATAACATCCCAAGCTTTCGATGACTACCTCCGTCATCTTCGTCAGGAGTAAAACTGACTGTCATGGACCAGTGAGGCTTCTGCTTTTATAAGCAGTGGATGGCTTCTCATTGGCTGGATGACGTCATGGTGAAAACGGCGTGTACCAAGGTGGCGGCCTCTATTTCCATAGATTTTCTTGCGCGCTTTATCCAGTGCTGCTTGCAGCGCCATCCATCGCAACAGGCGGAGAACTGCGAGGAATGTAAGAAGTCTCCCTCTGCGTTCTTTCTATATCAATTGCGTGCTTCCATGCATTGCTGAGTGCATAACCAGAGTCTCTGTTGAAATTATTTTCACAGAGTCTAATTTCAACTGCTTCCCTGATGACAGAGTCGCAATAGTTTGAAGCATGAGCAAGCAGTCTTGTTTCATCGAATAAAATCTTATGTTTATTTAACAAACTGTGCTCAGCCACCGCTGATTTTTCTAGATACCTGTTTTTCAGGTGACGCTGATGTTCCACACAGTGATCAGCAACAGTTCTTATAGACTGGCCCACATAATTTTTGCCACACTTGCAAGGAATACTGTGGCCAGATTAAAAATGTATCATCTGGCCACATGGCAATGAGGCACTGCAGCAGTTTGTTGATCATTTGAATGGTATACATCAGAACATATGATTTACAGTGGAGGTGGAGAAGGATGGGAAGTTACCCTTCTTAGATGTGCTGGTGGAGCGAAAATCAGATGGACGTCTCGGACATTCTGTGTACAGAAAACCGACGCATACAGATTTATATCTAAATGTGCGTAGTTTTCACCACCCAGCTCAGACGAGAACTATGCTGAATACCTTGGTACACAGAGCAAGGACTATTTCGGACAAGGATCATCTCAGCTCCGAGATTAACCATCTGACGATGATATTCAGAAAAAATGGATATTCTGATCGTGATATCAGATCTACTCTGGTGAAGAAACCTAGGAAGGACGCTGTTCGAACAGATGAAGAGGACCAACACATCGTGCGGCTACAATCCTGTGGTGCAACGACCAGCAAGATCGGCAGAGTCCTGAGCCGGCAGGGAATCAGAGCAGTCTTCCGGCCACCCAGGAAGATTAAGGAGATGTTGTGACAACCAAATGTTGAGTTGGTGAAAAAAGAATAAGTAAGTAAAGAAACAAGTTCCATAGAAAAAGCAATTCAAAACTTGCGCAAACCAGTCTTCTCACTAACAACTGTCAGAGTTGCAGTTCAAAAAATGTGGCTAACATATATCAGAGAGGTGGATACAACAGAAACTAAGCAAGTTGATGGACATGGCAGATGATATGATGGAAGATATCACAGGCATATTACACACAGGCATATTACAAAATCTGTCAGGGGTATTCTATAAGGAGTTAGATGTCATCAAAAACTGTGAAAATAAACTACAAATTACACAGTGCAAACCATATTGCTCCCAACCAACTAACTGTGTGAGATCAAAAAGGGAAGTTGCAGGTGCTAAACTGAGGTGTCAGAAAGGGCAGATGACAAATGGCAGTTTCATGGTGATACTTGATGCAAAGTGTCATAATTCAATAATCAAGAAAAACTTAACACATTATTACAGAACTTTTGGGGAGTTTACCAATGATCTCACTTGTTAGTACTAGCAGATGTTTGGTGCAGGGAACAAGCAAACATTTCTACTGGTGTTCCATCTACTATATCCTCAACTAAGTTGTGTACCAAGGTTGTGATTGATGTACACACAATGGAATAATAACTGTTTATCAGCCATGGACTAATCTCAGTACAGCTTCTGAGGACAAACATCCACACAACTTGATTACAAATGAAATATCAATCCTTGTCATTATCTAGAAGATGCTCACTATGAGAAAGTTCATGAATGTTGAAGTTGGGATGTGCCGTAGTGACACAGTCCCACAAGGTGATGGCTTGTGGGTAGTTCAGATGCTGGTCTAGCGAAGCAAGATCCTTGGAAGCAGTTCGTGGTGAAGGCAAGATGGCACTGTCTGACAGGTAATAGCCGTGACTGCATTGAGTATGTAGCAGAGACAAGGAGGCGGTTGACATTCAGTCTGGTGCCCAGAGCAGAGCCGGCTGTTGAAGGGCCGAGTGGTGATCTAACAAACTGTCAGTGTAGGGAAGTGTAGGGATAAAGGCATATGACCACATGGACGTGAATAAGTGCCTGTGATTGCAGCACTGTTTATCGCAACCTGCGCACCAAGTATCGGCAAGGCTTGCACCCACAAATGCTGTGGAGGCTGCAGGAGGCTTGGCGGTAAATATCTCAGTGATTCTTCTGCTGACAAACAACTTGCTTGGGCTGCGCATGGCCTGGAAAGCATATCTGCAAGGGGGCAGTGGAATATGCAGGGGCTCAGCCTTGCATATACTACACTATCAGTTTATTATTAGAACTCTAGGAAATAATAAACAATATTACAGGAATCTCACACAAACATTTAGTACATAGTGACAGTGCATAAACTGAGAATTATATTACATTTAAGCATTTGGTGACAGGGTATTAATGTAATTAACACCTTACACAGATGCTAAAGAATAAATCAATTAACTGAGATGATGTACTGACTCATAAAAGCTTAGACACTCAATCTCAATCTCTAAAAACACCAATTAACATGTTACTGACTATAACATTGACAAATAAATTACCAACAATGAGCAAAAAAATGCCATGTTATGTAATAAAATAATTGTCACTCGCAAATAAAATTGCTTTGGCTAAAGTCTTAATAGTGTTACTGTACTGTAGAACCACAGAAATGTAAGTGCAACTGTGGGTGAAATATTGGTTTTATTCATTCAGTGGCAGGTATCATATAACATGAAGTAGCTCTACATTCTGAAAACTTTTATGTTAACTGACTGAGTTTGTAGCACCTTGGCCACTTACAATTTACCAACAACTTTTTACATGAAGATCACACTACATTACTATCAGCTTGTAATGAAAGTAATAGCTAACTTGTGTACTTTACTGCAAGAGCTCTATCGCTGTGACATAAGTGAGTTAAAATTTATTACTATTTCAAGAATTATTATTTACATGTTACAAATGACATATTTTAGTGCACATATAATAGTTAATAATTTCACTTGGTCACAATTGTTGTTGCGTTTATTTGTATAAATCAATATAGTGACTGTAGTCTAGACATAAATGAAAACACACACAGAGTCCAAACTGTAGAGCTCCTTGCATGTGTCACAATCAATCATTAACACCATTATCAACCATTATTAAATTACTGGAAGCAAATAAAATAATATAATATTTTTAGGAAGTAAAAGATTTCTTAATTTAATTTTTAGTGGGGATTACATCAACTACAGAAGGGTATATGATGTTTGATGTGTGAGCAACATTGTTCAGCATGTAAGGTGGTGCATAAATTTTAGTATATCTGTCATTTAAACTACCTTATAAACCACCCCTCTGCTGGGAGAGGTGCCATGGAGTGCAGCTCTGACCTAAAAATATTAAGTTGCTTTGCTCCACTGTCAACTGATCCACTGAACACAGTCAAACTATTGGGGTTTGGCAGGCAACGAGTAAACATTGGAGTTGTCATACAGAACAGAACACATATCCATACATATCCACCTAAGCTCCCTCCCCCAACTGCCATATTCTTGCCAGCCCAAGAACTTTTCATTTAGCCACCATATGAACCCAGCACTGAACTGTTTCTTGCTGCATCAGTTATAGATAGTGTCACTGTGAAGTTCAAAAGCTGTCACCTAATGAAGTACTTAATCAATATGAACTAATAATTTATGTGGTTCATGCACATGGATGAAAATAGAATAGTTTTACCATCCTGCACAAAAAGTGAGATATTGCAGTGCAGTTAGTTTATTTATGAAGTATTTGTTTCACATGGAATCTGTGTTCAATATCATATAGTTGTGTACAGCGCTGTGATGTGAACTGCAGTAACAAACACAAGTCGTCCTGCTTTAGAATGCCATTTTCTGGGTATTTTCCACACATCCAAAGTTGCAGGTTTTAGACTGCTGCATGGCCCATGATGAATTTCTAAAAAAACCAAATGAAAAATTGTACAGTATTCTGAATGTACAGTATTTTTCTTATAACAGTTGTTTATCATTATTCTATTAATTGCACAAGTTTACCAGTTTTACATAGACACAACACATACCAGCAAAAGATCCAGGATGTGATAAAAAATGTTCACCCAGAATACACAGACAGACAAAAATCCCAACACCAAAAAATAATTAATGTAGAGTAATGAAACTATGGGAATACATTTGTCTAGGTAACTTATTTAAGTGAGTAACATTGCAAGATCACAGGTTAATGTAGCCATGGGATAAACCATCACAAATGCGAAATTCTGGTACATTAATAACCAATGTCACCAGCAGAATGTTGAATGCAAGCATGCCAATGTGCACGCGCTGTGTTGTACATGTACCGGATGTTAGCTTGGTTGGCCAGTATATGGACGGTTAATGCTGTTTGGGGATGGCACTGCAGTTATCATACAACGATGTTCCACATGTGCTCAATTGGAAACAGATCTGGTGATCAAACAGACCAAGGGACATTTCAACACTCTGTAAAGCATGTTGCGTTACAAAAGCAGTATGTGGGTGAGAGTTTTCCTGCTGGTAAACACCCCCATTAATTCTGTGCACAAATGGTATCACAACATGTCATATCACCATACTGACCAACAAATTTGCAGTCAGGTGTGCAGGATAGCCACAAGAGTGCTCCTGCTGTCATACAAAATTGCACCCCAGGCCATAGCTCCAGGTGTAGGTCTAGTGTGCCTAGCATGCAGACAGGTTGGGTACAAGCCCTCAATTGGTCTCCTTCTGACCAGCACATGGCCATTACTGTCACAGAGGCAGAAACAGATTTTGTCAAAAAACACAAAAGGCCTCCACCCTGCCCTCCAATAAGGTCTTGCTGAAGTCATGAATGTGGTATTTTGTGGTCAGTGTATGGCACACTACTCAGTATGTGCCTCATGCCAATTACTGCTCATATTGTAATTTTTCATGCTTTCCTGACGATCTGTTGACATCTTGGATATTCAGGAATCCAGCCGGATGTTTGCGTCGTTCTCGCACTATATTTCAACAGCGTGCCTCGCTGTCTTCTTCAGTACATTATTTATGCCTGGAAGGAGCTGGGTGTTCCCTAATCGGTCCACACCACGTTGTGTGTTTCGTCTGCGGTCCGCACCCACCAGACGCAACTACATTGGCACTCTGGTTGCCCGTGTTCCGACCGCTCTCCGTGCCCGGTCTGGCCATCTTCTGAAGTCGAGTTCATGATCTGGGGTGTGTCAAATCTGGTCTCTAATGTCCAACACCTTGTCTCACGGCTGTTCTCTTGGTCTCCACTTCTATTTCTTTTAGAATCCCGGAGTGTCCTGTGTTGAGTTTTCACAAGCTCTCCAGGCAGTGCTGATTTGGTATCCCAAGTCACGGTTGATTAGATTATCTGTGACCTTAATTTCAATGGCTTCTTTAATGATACTGTCCCAAACGCTTGAGGTCTGTGTCACAATCTTGGTGTCATTGTAATCCATTGAATGACCAAGTTCCAGACAATGCTCTGCTATTGCTGATTTAGTTGCCTGTCTGAGTCTGGTATGTCTCTAGTGTTCTTTACACCTGATGTCCACAGTTCTGGTGGTCTGGCCACTGTATGACATACGACACTGGCATGGTATGTTGTAAATACCTGGCTTGCGTAGCCCCAGATCATCTTTCACATTCCCCAGCGTAGTCCCAATTTTGGTGGGTGGGCAAAATATGCTCCTGATGTCATATTTCTGGAGAATCCTGCTGATTTTGGCAGAGATATGTTCAGCGTATGGCAGGTATGCCATCTTCTTTGCCTCTTCTGGTTCTTCTTGTGGATCCTTTGGCTCATTGGCAGGTTGAAGTGCCTTCTGGATATCTCTAGAGCAGTACCCATTCCTGCTGAACTCTGATCGTAAGTGTTCCATTTCTGTGGCCAAACTGTCAGGATCTGACAGAGTTTGTGTTCTGTGGACCAGTGTTTTGAGCATTCCATTCTTCTGTGCTGGATGGTGGCTTGTAGGTATAAGTCAGTGTGCGTAGGTTTGCGATACACACTGTGTCCAAATTTGCCACCTGCTTTTCTCTTCACTAGAACATCCAAGAACGGAAGTAGTCCATCCTTCTCCATTTCCATTGTGAACTGAATATTCGGATGGCAAGAGTTCAGATGTAGCAGAAATTCATCTAACTTCTCCCTACCGTGGGGCCAGATCAAAAAGGTATCATCCACATACCTAAAAAAAAAAAGCATTTGGGTTGATATGTGGCTGAAGAGAGTGCCTATTCTTCAAACCTTTCCATAAATAGGTTGGCCACCACTGGTGACAGAGGACTGCCCATTGCCACCCCTTCTGTTTGTTCGTAAAATTGACCCCCATACAGGAAGTATGTCGAGGTCAACCAAAGGACCAGTCTCAGGTAGCACCTGAAGAAGACAGCGAGGCCTGCTATTGAAATATCATGCGAGAACGACTTGAACATCTGGCTGGATTCCTGAATATCCAAGACGTCAACAGATCGCCGGGAAAGCATGAAGAATTACATTAGAAGACTCCACGGGGAGGAGATGTACCGCAACATCCAGAACCTGGACAAGCTTCGACAAAGGAAAGGGAGGATGCTGAGTTCTCTCAGTTTTCTGCTGAGATGCTGAGAGGGGGAGGTTGTTCCAGTATTCACCAGGATCAAGCATCAATTTAACTCCAGAGCGGCAAACAGGATCAAACACTGAGCTAGTCTCGCTGTGGTTAGAGAGAGAGTGTGCGACTTGTGCCACCGACTGGATGTGACATCCAGGGATTTGCTGTATCTTCAACTATAGCAGCCTCCTTGACCACTCAATACTGGGACCAGATTGACAGTGCCTCCTGGTCTCTAGCAGAATGCATCAGCAAGACATTAATGGCATGCAAACTAGCCAAGTTTGAGTGCCTCAACAACAAGGTGTAACAGACTGGGGACACACGCATGGTGGTCAATCTAAGTGACAAGCAGCTCGATGAGACCACCTTAAAAGTACTTAGCAAGGGCCTCAATTTTGCAGTGACCCCTAGAAACGTGCCTGTTGCAGCCTTCGTCAGTACAGTTGAGCAAGTGGCCAACAAGCTACCTTCTAGTGTGGCCAAAGAGATCCGAAGAGAGACCTGCAGGGCACTCACCAAGACCAAGCCACCCAAATACAACATTTCAGGTGATGAAACGGTGACACTGAAGCGACTCCGCGAGGATGACAGCATTGTTGTGATGCCCGCAGACAAGGGGAACTCCACAGTCATCCTAAAGAAAACAGAATATGACAGAAAGGTGCAACAACTTCTGTAGGATCCTGCATACATGTCAATAGGAAGCGACCCTACAGAGAAAGTGGACACAAAGACCAGGGCTCTGTTGAAGGAGATGGGCCTGCCTGAACAAGTTGTCAAGAAGCTGCATCCCAAAGTGCCACCACCACCTAGACTGTATGGACTCTCCAAGGTTCACAAGCATGGTGTTCCTCTGTGACCTATTGTCAGCAATATTGGTGCAGAAACATACCCTACTGCAAAACACCTGAAGAAGATGCTGACACCACATGTGGGTAAATGTGCACATCACATCTGGAACTCAGAGGATCCTGCAATGGCTGAGCCAGCAACACATCACAGACACAGACTTCATGGTTAGTTTCGATCTGGTGTCTCTCTTCACACGGGTACCACTGAAGGAGTCACTTGAGCTTATTGGAGAGAAGTTTGATGGGGCTCTCCAAGACCTATTCAGACATGTACAGACCTTGACGTACTTCCTATATGAGGGTCAATTTTATGAAGAAACAGAAGGGGTGGCAATGGGCAGCCCTCTGTCACCAGTGGTGGCCAACCTATTTATGGAAAAGTTTGAAGAGTAGGCACTCTCTTCAGCCACATATCAAACCAAATGCTTTCTTAGGTATGTGGATGATACCTTTTTTATCTGGCCCCATGGTAGGGAGGAGTTAGATGAATTCCTGCTACATCTGAACTCTTGCCATCCGAGTATTTAGTCATCATCATCATCATCATCATCATCATAATCATCATTTAAGACTGATTATGCCTTTCAGTGTTCAGTCTGGAGCATAGCCCCCTTATAAAATTCCTCCATGATCCCCTATTCAGTGCTAACATTGGTGCCTCTTCTGATGTTAAACCTATTACTTCAAAATCATTCTTAACCGAATCCAGGTACCTTCTCCTTGGTCTGCCCTGACTCCACCTACCCTCTACTGCTGAACCCATGAGTCTCTTGGGTAACCTTGCTTCTCCCATGCGTGTAACATGACCCCACCATCTAAGCCTGTTCGCCCTGACTGCTACATCTATAGAGTTCATTCCCAGTTTTTCTTTGATTTCCTCATTGTGGACACCCTCCTGCCATTGTTCCCATCTACTAGTACCTGCAATCATCCTAGCTGCTTTCATATCCGTAACCTCAACCTTGTTGATAAGGTAACCTGAATCCACCCAGCTTTCGCTCCCATACAACAAAGTAGGTCAAAAGATTGAACGGTGCACAGATAACTTGGTCTTGGTACTGACTTCCTTCTTGCAGAAGAGAGTAGATCGTAGCTGAGCACTCACTGCATTAGCTTTGCTACATCTCGCTTCCAGTTCTTTCACTATGTTGCCATCCTGTGAGAATACGCATCGTAAGTACTTGAAACCGTCCATCTGTTCTAACTTTGTTCCTCCTATTTGGCACTCAATCCGTTTATATTTCTTTCTCACTGACATTACTTTCGTTTTGGAGATGCTAATCTTCATACCATAGTCCTTACATTTCTGATCTACCTCTGAAATATTACATTGCAAACTTTCAATTGAATCTGCCATCACAACTAAGTCATCTGCATATGCAAGACTGCTTATTTTGTGTTCACATAACTTAATCTCACCCAGCCAGTCTATTGTTTTCAACATATGATCCATAAATAATATGAACAACAGTGGAGACAGGTTGCAGCCTTGTATTACCCCTGAAACTACTCTGAACCATGAACTCAATTTACCGTCAACTCTAACTGCTGCCTGACTATCCATGTAAAGACCTTTAATTGCTTGCAAAAGTTTGCCTCCTATTCCATAACCTCATAGAACAGACAATAACTTCCTCCTAGGAACCCGGTCATATGCCTTTTCTAGATCTATAAAGCATAGATACAGTTCCCTGTTCCACTCATAACACTTCTCCATTATTTGCCGTAAGCTAAAGATCTGGTCCTGACAACCTCTAAGAGGCCTAAACCCACACTGATTTTCATCCAATTGGTCCTCAAATAATACTCGCACTTTCCTTTCAACAATACCTGAGAAGATTTTACCCACAACGCTGATTAAAGAGATACCTCCGTAGTTGTTACAATCTTTTCTGTTTCCATGTTTAAAGATTGGTGTGATAACTGCTTTTGTCCAGTCTGATGGAACCTGTCCCGACTCCCAGGCCATTTCAATTATCCTGTGCAGCCATTTAAGACCTGACATTCCACTGTATTTGATGAGTTCCGACTTGATTTCATCCACCCCAGCTGCTTTATTGCACTGCAATCTATTGACCATTTTCTCCACTTCCTCAAATGTGATCCTATTTCCATCATCATTCCTATCCCTTTGTACCTCAAAATCTGAAACATTACTGATCGTATTTACACCTACATTGAGCAACTCTTCAAAATATTCCCTCCATCTGCCCAAGGAATCCACAGGATTCACCAGCAGGTTTCCTGACCTGTCCAAAATACTTGTCATTTCCTTCTTACCTCCCTTTCGAAGACTGCTAATTACACTCCAGAATGGTTTTCCAGCAGCTTGACCCATAGTCTCCAACCTGTTTCCAAAGTCTTCCCAAGATTTCTTCTTGGATGCTGCAATTATCTGTTTGGCTTTGTTTCTTTCTTCAACATAACTTTCTCTGTCTACCTGAGTTCTAGTATGCAGCCATTTTTTATACGCCTTCTTTTTCCTTTTACAGGCTGCCTTGACTGTGTCATTCCACCAAGCTGTTAGCTTCATCCTACCTTTACACACTACTGTTCCAAAACATTCTTTAGCCACTTCTAGTACTGTGTCCCTGTACCTTGTCCATTCCTTTTCCAATGACTGTAGTAGACTACATTCAACTAACTGGTACCTTTCTGAGATCACTGTTATGTACTTGTGCCTGATTTCCTTATCCTGAAGTTTCTCCACTCTTATCCTCCTACATATGGACCTGACCTCCTGCACTTTCGGCCTCACAATCTCAATTTCACTGCAGATTAAATAATGATCAGTGTCATCAAAGAATCCCCTGAATACACGTGTGTCCCTCACAGCCTTCCTGAATTCCTGATCTGTTATTATAGTCAATGACAGATCTGGTTCCCCTGCCTTCCCAAGTATACGGGTGAATGTTCTTATGTTTAAAAAAGGAGTTTGTGATTACTAAGCCCATACTGGCACAGAAATCCAAGAGTTGTTTCCCATTCCTGTTGGCCTCCATATCCTCTCCAAATTTACCCATAACCTTTTCATACCCTTCTGTTCGATTTCCAATCCTGGCAATAAAATCACCCATGAGCAGAACACTGTCGTTGTCCTTTACTCTAACAACTACATCACTGAGTGCCTCATAAAAACTATCCATCTTATCTTGATCTGTCCCTTCACAATGCGAATATACTGACACAATCCTATTTTTCTTGCTAGACACTGTCAAATTTATCCACATCATTCGTTCGTTTACATACCTTATTGCAACTACGCTGGGTTCCATTTCTTTCCTGATGTAAAGCCCTACACCCCATTGTGCTATTCCTGCTTTGACTCCTCACAGGTAGACCTTGTATTCTCCCACTTCCTCTTCTTTCTCACCCCTTACCCGAATGTCACTAACAGCTAAAACGTCCAGTCCCAACTTACTTGCAGCCTCTGCCAGCTCTACCTTCTTCCCAAAGTAGCCCCCATCGATATTAATAGCTTCCCATCTCATTACCATTTGTTTGCCAAGTCGTATCTTAGGAGTCCCTGGTTTGTCAGTTAGAGGTAGGACTCCGTCACCTCCAAAGGTCCGAGGCATTTTGCCCTGATTGTTGCCAGCATCATATTTAAAGTACCAGGGAAGCAGGTTGCTAGCCTTACTTGCCCCGAGTCCCATTGAGTTTTACCCCTAACGGTTGAGGGACTAACCGGTGGATTTGGTAGTCTTTGCCGTATGAGCACAAAGGTGACCACGATTCAGAATATGTCCGAGATGCCCAGCCTTATTCCAAAGTAACTGGTATCCCGACTGCCGGGACCACTTACTTGGCCACTCATACGTTGCCCGTGGTTCATGTACTACGACATGACTACAGGAACCCACACCATGAACCACAACCGAATATTCAGTTCACAATGGAAATGGAGAAGGATGGACTACTTCCGTTCTTGGATGTTCTAGTGAAGAGAAAGGCAGATGGCACATTTGGACACAGTGTGTATCGCAAACCTACGCACACTGACTTATACCTACAAGCCACCGTCCGGCACAAAAGAATGGAGTGCTCAAAACACTGGTCCACAGAGCACAAACTCTGTCAGATCCTGACAGTTTGTTCACAGAAATAGAACACTTACGATCAGTGTTCAGCAGGAATGGGTACTCCTCTAGAGATATCCAGAGGGCACTTCAACCTGCCAATGAGCCAAAGGATCCACAAGAAGAACCAGAAGAGGCAAAGAAGATGGCATACCTGCCATACGCTGGACATATCTCTGCCAAAATCAGCAGGATTCTCCAGAAATATGACATCAAGAGCATATTTTGCCCACCCACCAAAATTGGGACTACGCTGGGGAATGTTAAAGATGATCTGGGGCTACACAAGCCAGATATTTACAACATAGCATGCCAGTGTGGGATGTCATACATTGGCCAGACCACCAGAGCTGTGGACATCAGGTGTAAAGAACATCAGAGACATACCAGACTCAGACAGGCAACTAAATCAGCCATAACAGAGCGTTGTCTGGAACTTGGTCATTCAATGGATTACAATGACACCAAGATTGTGACACAGATCTCAAGAGTTTGGGACAGTGTCATTCAAGAAGCCATTGAGATTAAGATCACAGATAATCTAATCAACCATGACTCGGGATACCAAATCAGCACTGCCTGGAATCCAGCACTTGAGATTGTGAAAACTCAATGCAGGACACTCCGGGATTCTAAAAGAAATAGAAGTGGAGACCGAGAGAACAGCCATGAGACAAGGTGTTGGACATTAGAGACCAGATTTGACACGCCCCAGATCATGAACTCGACTTCAGAAGATGGCCAGGCCAGGCGCGGACGGTGTTTGGAACACTGTTGACCAGTGAGGGCCGATGTATCTGTGTCTGGCGGGCGCGGATTGCACACGGAACACACGACAAGGTGCGGACTGATTATGCAGTGCCCAGCACGGAACAGAAGTGGAAATCATAGTAACAGTCATGAGACAGAGGACCCAACATCTCAGATTGGGTCAGACACACCTCAGATGACGACCAAAACCGTTGAGGACAGCCAAAACAGGTGCGGACAGCAGTCAGAACATCCATGAATGGAGGGGTCCATTGAAGCCGAGTCTGTCGGGCGTGGACCACAGACAGAACACTCGACTCGGCGTGGATCAATTAGGGAACGCCAAGCTCCTTCCAAGCGTAAATACTGGACTCGATCGACCCAAGGACCAGTCTCAGGTAGCACCAGAAGAAGACAGCAAGGCACGCTGTTGAAATATAGTGCGAGAACGACGCGAACATCCGGCTGGATTCCTGAATATCCAAGATGTCACTGCTCATATTGCTGCTACAGATGCTGTAAGCTGCACCAGATTTGTACACCGAACATGATGGTCCTCCCACTCATAGTTTGGAGATTAAAGGGACTAAGCTGCTTGGTTATCAGTCCCTTTTTCCTTACTCACACAGGTGTCTGATTAAAACCATACCCCAAAGGAACCACATTGCTTGAAATCCAGGAAAGGAACAAAATGTGTAAAACTGTGTGTGTAACCACACTGAAATAGAAAATTGAAGTATCAAGCCAAAACTGAAAACATTAACAAAAAGGAAGAATGTGGTAAATGGTATTAAAACAATATAGTAGATGGCCATGGCTGTCTGATCATAAGAATAAAAAAGGATGAGCCAGCCCCTCTGTGCAACACTAAAAATCCGCAGCCTAAAACCACAAGGCAAAATAAACAAATGGTGAAACAACGAACACCAAATCAAACAGACAGCACCAGAGATAAAATGAGAGATAAAATGCAGGTAGGCTGAGGGCCTGAGAGATGAGGTTAAGGTGCCCACTCTTAAATAGAACGATAAAAACCTCCTTCACGGATAAAACTTTAAATTATGTTAGCCACCGAGGCACTGTCACCTAATAGCAGAGGGAGCATGTCAGGGAGGTTACGCCACAGGGTGGCTAAATTTGGAAAGTCCAACAAGATGTGGACCACTGTCAAGCATGAATCACAGTGACACTGAGATGGGTCCTCACGACGTTCGAGGTGACTGTGAGACAGCCCAGTATGGCCGACGCGGAGCCAGCAAAGAACAATGGAGTCCTTGAGAGAGGCTTGCACTGAGGACCTCAACACATTCATTGTCTCCTTTACCATGTGTCACTGTGCTATGATATAACATTGTGTGCCAATGTAGAAGCACAAAAACGGTCTTCAAAGCATAGAAAAGAGCAGTTACAATAATGTGTGGAGTAACCCCCCTCAGTCTCAAGCCATAATGTTATCAAAAGACTTGGTATAATATCATCTCACTATGGAAGGTAGTCATAAAGCTTTAATTAACACCTCAAAAAAATAAATTATGTTCATTTTTAACTCTCATAGACACACCAGCATACCATAGAATACCTCTAAAGGAGCCAAAACAAAATGACACATCTCTTAAGACAAAATTTTGGTTCTACAAGTGCCACACTACACTATTGTGGTAACAGAATTTCAGTGTGTACTAGGACTGCAGATGTGTGCCTACGAGCAAACAAAAAACTGTTAGTGCAGGCTCTACTGGTGTATTGGCCTACTGTTGGTGAAATGCTCTCAGGTTTCCAGGTGGGTGGCTGTATTAAAATATCACAGTGTGCCCTTGTGGCCAATACTCCACATCATCAGTTCACACAATTACAACCTGGCCAAATATCTGGCAACACTTCTAAAACTCCTTGTGGGCACTTTATCATTACATTAGGAATGCAGCTAATTTCATGAAAATACTTATGGGCATGTGATTACATAGAGATGATCTGCTAGAGATGACCTACTCATGAGTTTCAACATTACACCGCTATTGATGAAAGTACCTCTATAAGATTTCTTGGCACTGCCGTCTTAACGTTTAGGGGTGCAAATAACTGAACTCTTAGAACATGCACTGATGACTATCTACCAGTGCAACAGAGGGTTTTATGAACAGATGGATGGAGTGGCCATGGAATTCCCACTGCCTTCAGAGATTGTAAACCTCTACATGGAACACTTTAAGGAGGTGGCATGTCAAACCTCTCACCACAAACCAAAGCACTTCTTCCACTATGTAACAACACTTTTGCGGCATGGGAACATAGCAGATAGGCACTGAATGAGTTTCTGAACCACCTTAACAGCATTTATCAAAACACTGCTTTCACTACAGAAATAGAGGAGATTGGTTGTCTCTCTTTCCTTGACATACTAATAAGGAAGAAGGCAATTCAGTATATAGGAAGAAGACACATGCACACAGAATTGTACCTACATGCAATGAGCCGCCACTGTCCAGTGCAACCGCAGATAGTGTTGACCACTTTGGCACATATGGCACATGTCATCTGCGATAAAGAAAGCCTCTCAGATGAACTACAACATCTGAAGGAAGTATTCCACAAAAATGGGTAGAGTGAAGCACAGGTTACTAGTGCGTTCAAAGAAAGACAATATACTGGAAGGAAGAGAAAGAAGACAACAAACTTGGTTTCCTTCTCTTCCTGGGACCACTCTCAGTCAAAATTGTGAGGCTGCTTGAAAAATCCAACATAAAAACTGTTTTCTGACCATCACCAAAGGTGACAGAGTGCCTTGGCTCTGCAAAATACCCACTTAAAATGAATGTACCTGGAGTATATAGCATCACTTGTGGTTGTGGCCAACACTACATTTGGCGTATACAGTGCTGGTATTTTGAAAAGTTCTGAGAAGCGTATCAGGCATGTATGTCTGGGCAGGCAGAGAAATCAGCAGCAGCAGATCATACCATCAGGGATGACCACACCTTTTACTTTCAGAACACCAAGGTGCTTAGCTGAGCAACTGGCTACTGGGACAGTGCCATAAAGGAATCTACTGAAATATGAATTCACGAGAATCTGGTCAAAAGAGATGAAGGTTACCAACTAAGTGTAGCACAGAATCATGCATTAGCAATAATACGATGAGACAGGCCAGCATCCTCCAACTCACAAGATGCAATTGGATGCCCACAAAGAGATATCAATGGTGCACACGTTTCCCCCACCATTGCAGCCTCACACCTCTTCCCATCTGCCAACCAGACAGTACACGGTCACCTGTAGCCTGATGGAGGGTAGAGCTCCATTAGTATAAATGTTACAGTATATGTATATCTTGACACTTTGCCAGAAGGTAATGAGTATAACACTCGTTGAAACATAACAGCATTTTAAGACTGCCGCCCAGCTGGAGACCTGAGAGCTTTTCACTAAACAAAAAATTAATTACATAACTATATTTCTTCAACATGACAATTAAAACTTAATGACCAACCTTCATATAAACACCCTCTAATGCATTTGGTCATAAATAACTTTGTTTACCGTGTCACAAATTGCCAATATCATGATCATAACACCTGAAGGAAAGACACACTACACTCTGAGCTGAAGCATTGGTACTTGTTCAAAAACGAGAAATAGTGTGCCAGTACTAAAACACTCATTTCAATGTCTAATAATACCAATACCCAAGTAGCAATATTTCTTTCTTTAAAAATAATTTTAAAATGTACATGCTTGAGCCCCATTTTACTCTGCAGAACAGTTCTTTTGCAGTAACAAGTAAAACATTTGACATGAAGTTCTTACATTCATACAGAATTAAAGCTGTAAGTATATTAATATCATAATGCCCAAAATGGAAATTCCTGTTAATCACTTCCTTGTTTTATACTTTATTTCAGCTATTAATGTACTACCTGTGCTTGTAACCTTCTGTATTTTACTCTAAGGTGATACTCCTTGCAAAGTTTGTAACTACAACTGCATTGCTACTGTTGTAGTACTCCTTACTATATTTGTATGTACTGATATTTATATTCCACATTAAAGTGACCTGTCCACACATATGGAGCTATGAAACATGTATACCACAAACAAATAAATGTTTCAGCATTTCAGTACCTGGTTTCCTAGCTTTATTTCTGTGCAAGTGTAAACAAAGAATTCACCCTCACAAGCATATTTTCATCTGGTATAAATTATACAGTAAGTAAATATGACAAAAATATCTGTATGTTGAAAGTGTCACAGGTATAATTGTTCTCATAAATTTAAATTTCAGAATAAGAATATGGTAAACTAAGACATTTAGAATTTAAACATTCATTCATACGTAATTTTTGTTGTTGTCTTTTGTAGACTGAATACTTTACTGACTTTCTACGCTGTGCTGCTATCTTTGATGTGTGACATAGAAAAGAGTATTCCTTACACATAATCGGTTTCTGGAACTTCCACAACTGAGGCACACCTTTTTCCTAGTTAGGCCAATGTTGTCTTGCTATTTAACATCAATAATACCCAAGCACTACCAGTCACAACATGTAATGTAAACAAAAGCAATGCAGCATATTTTTTTCTTCTCCATAAATCTTAACTGCTAATACATGTAGGGATGATTTTAGACATTGTCACACAGTGTGTTACGTACCTACAGGTCAATAAAACAAACTAATGTGCCTGTGCTGTTATTTTTTCAAAGTGACATTATTCATTTTTATAGCTAAGGAACTGTGATATTCATAAAGTATAAACTATAAGATGCATGGAGTAATATTAGACATATGCTCAAGTTCATTTAGTATGGGTGCTAATGACCATTGTAGTTGTGCACTCTAAAAAAAAGGTTCATTTAGTAACAAATCAAGTTCTTTCTGTAAAACTGTCATACTTGAGTCTGATAATCACAAAATTAATAAAAAATACGTTAAGGAGCTTTTCAGTTGGCTTACAACGCAACGATGACTGCTTTTCAGTGAAGAACAGTGATTTGAAACACAATAATGAGAAACAGTTATGAAAAATGAAGTAACAAGTTCACAGGTGGAGAGAGTAAAAAGAGAGTCATCACCAAGCAAATCATGTGTGAAACAGTAATCTGCAGCACCCTGTGTTGCAGTCAATTGAAATTACCAATTTGATGACATACAGGGGGTAGCACAGATTTCAGCACCATACAACGGTGCAGCAACCAGCACTTGCAGAAAGAAACATAAGGGCTGCAAGAATGCCACTTGTACACTGTTTGAAATTGGTGCTGTAGGCAAATCTTTTGAATTATTTGGCATGTGATGAATTTTTTGTGGAGGAGATTAGTTGAACTTGTGTCTTGTAGTTTTGACTTTCAAGTGTAACAATATTTTCAGTGAAAGAGCAAACAGTGTTGCAGGAGCTCATCTCAGTAAAGAGGAAGACCACAACAGTGCAGGATTCAAAGATGTCAGTACTGAGTATGTAACTAATAGAGAGTCTGTAGACTTGGAACTAGTCTACAGGTATGGAACTAATGGTGGGATTAAGTGCAAGTAAAACTCAAAATGACAGGAAAAAAAAGGGAAGAGCTGGATAGGACCCCCGCCCTCCACTCCACACCCTTTAGCATAAAAACTGAACATCAGTTGCCTCCAGGTATCAGTCAGTTGGCTACAGCAGCATTGTTCAGCACAATAAAGGAATTGAAGGAAGAAATAAAATCAGAATCTAAGGTGTATTGAGAGAAAATCACAAAGGAATAAAAGAAGTACAGGAAAGTTAAGAGGAATTAAAAGAGGAATTTAAATTATAATTCCAGAAAAGTCAAGAGAAGTTAATTGCAGATTTTCAAGATGAGCAGGAAAAGTTAATCATAGAGTTCAAATGAGAGCATGAAATGCAATACACAGTTATATGTGGAAACATTACTGAGATTGAAAAAGCACATAATGTGTGTTAAATCAATGTAGAAGAAGACTTGAAAAAACTTGCCAAAAAATTAGAGGAGACAGAAGTTAACACTCAAAAGGCCTTAGAAGTACGTTCAAAACACAGGAAGAAGTAGTTACGCAGGTAGGAGATGCAACAAGAAGAGTGGATATGCTAGATGTAATGCTAAAGGAGGTACAACCAAATATTAACAGCTGTATTGAGTAAACAATAAACAAGAAGCTAAGGAATGAAGAGAGGTTTAATGCATGTCATACCAAATTCAGGCCAAAAACGAGACCCACAAGTGGTACTTGAAAACAGCTGTAAAATCAGTAAATTTATTCTCAGTGGCAAACTGCACACTGCTGAAGTTTCCATGATTTAGTGCCAAAGTGAGGAATGATACAATCAAAATTGCTTATTTCGTAAATCAGATGAATGATGAGGCTTAATAATAGTGGAAAACTGGCTTGAAATGGAAAGTTTGTAATATGCAGAGTTTGAGACAATGTTCATCACAAAATACTGGTCTAAAAGAAAGTAAGACAATATTCTGAATTCAGTTTGTAATTGTCCGTATGACCAGAGATATTACGGAACATACACTGAATTTTTAGAAAAGAGTTAGAAAGGAATCAGTATCTGGACCTGCTGTATGGAGGAGGTCACATTGTGCACTCAGTAGTGCAACAGTTGGCATGTGAGGTTCATACTCATCTGATTAGCATGATAATTAACTATAGAACAGGCATGACAAATATTTGCACAAACTGAAAGAGAGAAGAAACAACAGTGGAGGAAACAAGAGAAGCCACAATTATGACTATGAACATGGTGGGATAACTATAGCTCATCTAATTACAGCCAGGAAGAAACTGGAACAACAGAAGACAGTCACTGGCTTACAGACCACCATGAAAGGGGTGCACTTTCTTCTGAGAGATTATGAAGAATGACAGCAAGAGAGACACAAAAATATGTCAGCTAATCGTGTGATGGGAAACTTGCATTAGTTTCAGTTGAGACCCGCTCTAAGACTAATAACATTGGGCCAATATAAATAGGTGAAATGCAGAGGATATGTGTGATATAAACAGATGTAATGACAAACGCACAACAAGAACTGATAGATGATGAGCAAAAGAACCATGAGTGTGATGCAATGACCCTGATAATCATGCCAGAAGTATGTGGAAAGAAAACTAAAGTGGTGGAGGACTCTGGGTCTCAGACTTGTGCAGTGTCAAAGAATTTATACGAAGAACTGTTGAAGACAGGGATGAAAATGTCTGACCTTTCTGATACTAGTTTTAAGTTGAAGTGTCAAGAGCTGTTGGAGGTGAAAATTGATAAGGAGGTGTTTAGACTGGATATTGCACTAGTACCTAACCTGTAAGCTGTGTTGATAATGGGATCTGACAGGTTAACAAAACAAAAGGCAGAAATCAATTACCAAAGAAATGAAATTAAAATGTGACATGAAGACAGAGAGAGAACAGAAAAATTGTCTGGTTGGTTGATTTGGGGGGAGGGGACCAAACAGCAAGGTCATCGGTCCCATTGGATTAGTGAAGGATGGGGAAGGAAATCAGCTGTGCCCTTTCAAAGGAACCATCCTGGCATTTGCCTGAAGTGATTAACAGAAAACCTTAATCAGGATAACTGGATGCTGATTTGAACTGTCATCCTCCCAAATGAGAGTCCAGTGTGCTAACCTCTGCACCACCTTGCTCAGTAACAGAACAATCTTGTGGGAAGACAGCCAGCGATAATGAAGGAGAGTTACCACGTATCTATTACGCAGCAGTAAAGGAAGAAAGGGAAGAGCAGAACAAAATAACCATTAAGAAAGAGGAAGACGGGGCATTTCACAAAAACCAGGACTGATTAAATGATCACTTGACAAAATAAGTTCACCTCCATAGCTCAGTGGTCAACAAGGCCGACTGTCATGCAGAGGGCCCAGGATTGATTTCAAGTATGGCCAGGGATTTTTCCTCAATGAGAGGACTGGTACAGGGCACACACAGCCTCATGAGGCCAACTAAGGTGCTACTCGATGGATCAGTAATGATTTCAAAGCCAAGAAATCCAACAGTGGCTGTGAGAACAGAGTGATGACTGCATGCCCTCCATACCGCATCCGATTATGCCATGGGCAGAGGATGACACAGTGGCTGATTAGGTTTGATGGGCCCATCTAGGGCCAGAATACAGAACTTTACTTACTTTTTACAAAATAAAAATAAAGCAATATACACAGCATTTCATGCCTCCATATCTGATTCCCCAAGCAAAAAAGGCAGCCGTGGAAAATGAGTTGCAAAAGATGTTGGCATTAGGAATAAGAGAGTGTGGGCATAGCCAATATAACAGTCAGCTGCTCATCATAGGTAAGAAAGGTGGAGATATGCATGGTGTACCATATGCAAGGAAGGTGAAACAGGTATTTGAACCAGAGAGAGCCTGAGCAGAAGACACTGAAGAGTTGCAGAAGTTTATTGCTACTGAAGTGCTTACATACAATTCTGGACCTATCCTCTTGGTATCATTGTGTGCTGTTGGGCCCAGAATGCAGACAACGCACCACCATCCTTTATGGGTGGCAGTGCTATCAGTATCAAATGCTTCCCCATGGGCTCAATATGGCCACATCAGCATTTGTTGAGGCATTTGACAGAGTTCTAGGTGAAGATCTATTGAAACACCTCATCAAGTACGTAAACGAGATTCTGATTGCAAGCAGCATGTGGAGACAGCATCTGGCAGTGTTACAAGAAATTTTTCAGAAATTTAAAGTTGAAGGAGCTAAAGTGAAACTGAGGAAATCAGAGTCTGGTACGCAGGAAACAACACTATTGTGGCATGTGGTTACACTGGGAGTATAAAAGTAAATGAAGAAAATCTAGAGGCAGTCCATAATTTCCTGATGTCTATCTGTAAGAAGCCACTTAGGAGTTTTTATGGCTTGTGTGGCTTCTATTGTCGTTTTATAAACAAACAAGTGCTAAACAACTGATATTTGCACAATGTGAGCACATGACTTCTGTAGATATATATAAAGATGCCTTTAAAGTACTAAAATATGATGCTATTCATAGGAAAAGTTAGTGATCAGATGAACAATATGGAAAAGAGATTTAATTGAACTGGCTCAAGCAGCTTTTGACACTACTGGCAAGAATACTGAATGAGTACATCTGTATGATTTTCATGTATATTCCATGTCTAGTTACCATACACGTAAACAAAATGTAAACTTTCAGTGTATGGATAAGAGAATGTGAAGCATGCAAGACATTTTTTATTGTATTGCTGATTGTTCATTGATTTGTAGTCATTTGTTTCTCCAGGGATCTTACTGTCGTTTCAAAATTTTCTTTGAAATTTTTAGTTTATGTTTTGATTTTCAAAAACACATTTTCATGATATGTTTTGAAAAACTTCTATCATCTGGGAGAGGGGGAGGGGGGGGGGAGGGTTTTAATAAGTGCTGCTGTCTTTGATGTAGTAACTCATACTACTTACACATTACTGTTTCTGGGGCTTCTGAAGCTGAGAGCGCCTTTTTCCTGCTGGAGAAATTGCCTCGCTGTTTAATGCAACAACACTCAAGCACTACTGCTTACGTACATGTAAATGAACAGAGAATCATTCAAGTTTCATAAGGAGTGGTTTCATGCAGGTGTTTTGTGAATAAATTGTACGAAGCATTTGTTGAGAGTTGATTATGAGCTGAAAGTATTACATAGTTTTGTATGATAAAAGTAATTTATGACTTGGTTTATTCATGGAAAGGTACATAAAATTATTTCAGAAATTTGTGGATGAAACAGTATCATGACTGTTAGTAACTTCTGATTGTGGAACATACCAACGTTTGAACTTAAATGAAAAAGCTTCTGTAAGCAATGATAACTTGTTAAATTAATGTAAAAAACTGCAGTGCAGCCACAGTTTCTTCTGCATGAAAGTAGAAGAAAGTAGAATACACTTAACTGTTAATACAAGTGCGGGCAAGTTTAGACATTGTTAGGGAGTGCATACATACCTAAAGGTCATTAAAATGAAGTAGTGTTGATCTGTACTGTTTTTATTTCATAGTGACATTATTCTTCTTTTTTATTGAGGAACTTTGATATTTGTAAAGTATAACAGATGTGGGTTTGTATTAGGCACACAATGAGATTGATTTAGTAACAAAGCTTTTTCCTCTGTAAAGCTTCCATACTCAAGTCAGATAGCCACAAAATTAATAAACAAAGTACGTAAGGATATAATAGAAGAAACATTCCACATGGGAAAAATATATCTAAAAACAAAGATGATGTAACTTACCAAACGAAAGCGTTGGTATGGTATGTTGATAGACACACAAACAAACACAAACACACACACAAAATTCAAGCTTTCGCAACCCAACATCCTTTCGTCTTTCCCTCTCCTTCCCTCTTTCCTGATGAAGCAACCGTGGGTTGCAAAAGCTTGAATTTTGTGTGTGTGTTTGTGTTTGTTTGTGTGTCTATCAACATACCAATGCTTTTGTTTGGTAAGTTACATCATCTTTGTTTTTAGATATAAAGTATGTAAGGAGCTTTACAACTTCAGTTTATTACAGTAAACTAAGACACAGTAGAATTTAAACATCCATTCATACATAACTTTTATTGCTGTCTATTGTAGATTAAATACTTAACAGACTTCAGTTGCATACACCTAAAACATATTTCATAAGATGTCAGTAAGTAAAAGCATACAAAAAATACTAGCATTAATGGGTTTCTTGAGGGCCTAATCAATTTGCTCACTCCATTTTGTAATTTCACCCAAATGGATGCTAACAAATGAAACACTGAATTTATTCAAGTGTGGCCATTAACCACTTAGTCCGGATACCTGCAAGTCAGTTTCACTTTTTTGGTATTTCAAAGTTTGAGTTTCTGTAAGATTACAACTAAAACTCTTAGCAATTAACTGGTTGTACATCTGCTCACTTACTTTATATGAACAAAAATAATAATTGTTTGGAAATGTGATGTAAATGGATAGATAAAAAGTCTAGTCAGCAAGCAGCAGCAGAGGAAAACCTATGGGAATGCACAAGCTTTCAGAACAAGCAGTTATTTCTTCTGGCAGAAGTGTTGAAGGGAAAGGAAGAGGGATAAAAGAAAAAGACTGGTGAGATTTAGGGAATGGGGAGAGTTATGGAAAAGTCTCCCATAACTCTATGTCATGGGATACTTATCAGACGGCCTGAGAAGAAAAGACTGGGCATGGGTGCCAGCACCACATGAGATTTGAAAACTGAGAGCTTAAAGGTGCAAGATAAGGTAATATGCAAGACACAGATTACTGAAAAAAAAAATCATCATACATGAATCAATAAGAGCATAAATCTAACTACATTATTCATGGTACAAAGGTGAGGCAAGGGTGGGTGGTGGGTTGGGGGGAAGGAGTTGGTGGAAGAGTGGACAGGTAGGAAAATAAAAAACGTGGAAAAAGGAAATGGGAGTGAAAAAAGGAATAGTTGCTAATAAGAAATACTAAGACCATGGGAACTGATGTAAAATTAGGCCAGGTGGATGGCAAGAACCAAGCACATGTTATAACATTAGTTCCAACCTCGGGGATTCTGAGAAAATTATATCAGAAGGGAGAATCCAGATGGCATGTGTGTTGAACAGGCACTGTTGTCATGACTTTCAGGCTATAGAATGTCCTCTGCAGTAGGATATTGTGTGTTGTCAGTATAACCCATCCATCTGTGCCCATTCATCCTAAGTGATAACTTGGTGGTAGTCATACCAATATAGAACGCCAAACAGTGTTTACATAACAGCTGGTACATGACAAGTGTCATTTCACAGGTGGATCTTTCTTTGACAGTATTTGTTTTTACAGTTACAGGGCTGGTATAGGTGGTGGGTGGGAGGGTGCATTGGACAATGTTACAGTGCAGATGGTCACAGGGGTAGGAGCCATTCTGACGAAGCACGCTGGGATATTTTTTCTTCCCGTCTTGTATTGCCATCTGCCTACTTAAATTGGTTTTTTCACTTTTAGTTAATTAACAGTGACATATGTGAATATAATCTGCATTTTCATAAAAGATATAGATTGGCCCACAATTTTAAACAGTATAACACCAGATCTAATTTTGTGCTTAATTTTATGTATGTAATTGATTTTCCAATTTATTTTGACTATTCTTAATTAGTATCTTTCATTATTGGGTGAAATCAGTAACTTTCACAACTTAAATTCTATTGTTGATGTATAGACATTATAAATTCTGTACTAATTATAAATATTTGGAGGAACAACTAATAGTATTCTTAAAGTATTTATTTGGCTCTATTCGAAAACATGTTAGCAAAGCCAGCCCTTAATTAATTCCAAAGTAATTAACAGTTTTGTCAAAAGAATTGTTTATGTAACTATATTTGTTAATTTCATTATTTAAACAAATAATTCGGCTTAACCCTTGTAGCAGAAGAAACTGTTAAAAATAAGCAATTTTTTTTATGTAGTCAGTTAAATTAATGAGTTAAGTTTTAATTGTAATTGCTGTAAATTTAACTTCGAACAATGTGTAGTTTCAGCACCTATTATTGTGAGGATATATTAGGACCTGATTTTTAGTCACGGGACAGTCAGTCCACAGCCAAGTTTCAGACAAGGAACCTGTTTTGGTTAGATCAACAACAATGCATCTGTGAAATAAGTGTCACACAATTAGGCTGTGTGTAAAAACAATGACAGCGACTTATCGAAAGCTAAACAATAATGCACTGGCCACATTAAATGCGTATATGGGGGGTTGGGAAACACAAATGTACATCTGTCGGCTACATCAATTACAGTGGACAGTAGTTACACTTCCACGACCCATATTTCAGCCAGTACGTCAACACCAAAACAACAAACGAAGAAACAAAGTAGGCTGAACCACTACACTGTGGAGCAGGGAAAAGAGTGGAGAAGGTGCATAGATTATAGCCAAGATATCGTGGAGGGGTTTACATTGGCTACACACAATATCCTGTTGCAGAGCATGCTCTACAGCACGACAGTCATGACCTTGGAGCCTGTCACGCCACACATAACATCTGGATTCTCCAACCATACAACACGTGCTTGATTCTCAGAACTTAACATGTGGAAACTAGCATTACAACACGTGCTTGGTTCTCACCACCTACACGGCCTAAACTTACATTAATTTCTGGGGATTCATCATTTCTTTTCAATAACTATCTCTTTTCTTTGCTCCAAATTTTATTTCATTTTCTAGCCTTTCAATTTGTTTCTTCTTGGGCTAACAACTTTCTCCACTCTCGAATGACCTTTTCCAAGACACAGTTGAAAAGGAGTGGGGATAGTCCATCTGCTTGTCTTACACCTGTTCCGATTTTAAAGGGTTCTGATATCTCAGCCATAAATTTTATTTTTGACACTGTTGTAGTAGCACCACAGTTTAAGATAGGTATGTTAGATTTGGTGCAGTATTTCGGAGTGCACAAGTTACAGCCGGGTGTGGGCTGAATTGCAGCAAGATACGCTGACCAGCGGTTGCGAAATGGAATGGAGGCCACAGGGCCATCAAACCGCTGAAAACAGTAAACGCAGCGGTTCGCATGTCGCAAGCTATAGGAAGAAAAGGCCCACTGGCGCAATCGGGGGGTGGGGCGTACGTGACTCAGAGCAATGCGTTAGCAAAACGGAGGTGCGCAGCTGAGTATAAACAGGTGTTGTTTTCTAACGAGATTCATTCAAGTGTGGCAGCTCTCCTGGACGGTCGCACATGTCACATTTCCGGGCTACACGCAGCAATGGATGGGGCGACAGTGTCCCAGTCCACGGCGGGTCGTTGGTTCGACCCTCTGAGGCCGACGCAGGGTACGCAGCCAGCCAGCGCGGGCCACTCTTTGCTCGCTACTGTGGACAGTCGTCTCGGCTCCTGACACATGCCGGAGACTTACAAGGCGAGGGCCGCAGGTTCGGATGCCAAAATGGGAGTGGTAATTGCCGCCGCATTCCCAGCTATGACAGCCGAGGAAGAAGCAGCAGCGAGGCCAGCCTACGGCTCCAGGCGGAGCAGTGCAGAGTCAATGGGGACGGTGGCCGCTGAGTCGGCTGCTAGCGCAGCCATCCTGACGTAATTGGAACTTTGCGGCTGGCGTACAAGGCCGGCTCAACACAGTGCGTTGCACAGGCCGCTGGGGTGCTACCTCAGCAAAGTGGGGCCAGTGATGCGGACTGAGGTCAATGAAGCTCTGTAGTGGAAAAAATAAATCATTTGAAAAGCTCGGACGAGTTTTAATACGGCACCTCCTGGCACCCATCCACTACATTTGGTGTCAGAATAGCAGACATCGTCTGTCCAGTATGATGTTCGAGACCACCACCTGGAGTACAGTCACAATATGTGGTGAGTGGAATCAAAATTGTTCTTTTGAGTGTTGGATGTTTTCTTTCTTGATGGTGTTTTAAGTATGGCTTGTCAAGCCACATATTAGTTGTTTGCACGGGCAAAGTATTTTGTCAGCATAAGTGTTAGTGTATTTGGGACAGTAAGATGTTTTCCGTGGCATTTGATTACTTTGTATTAGTTTATGATGTTCCTCAGTTTGATGATACGGAGTTGTAGGAAGTCAGATTGTTCTTGTACTTAAATGATTTTGTCGGGACTAACTGAGAACGAAAGCAACACAATGGCAGAGTCAAGGACACAAGGTGTGTCAGAACCAGAAGCAGTACGGATTTTAATGGAAAAGATAGCACAATTGACAGCAGACATTACGGAATTGAGAAATGAATTAACATCTAGAAGTAAGCGGGAAAGTGCATCTGATCAGTCGTTGTTGCCTAGGGTGCAGGAGATTGATTCAG
Organism: Schistocerca piceifrons; assembly: GCF_021461385.2. Taxonomy (NCBI): domain Eukaryota; kingdom Metazoa; phylum Arthropoda; class Insecta; order Orthoptera; family Acrididae; genus Schistocerca; species Schistocerca piceifrons. Next base: position 400,521,148 of record NC_060138.1, on the reverse strand, counting down.
CCGCCATGAGTTTGATTATTCCGTTTTCTGGCAAGGTATCTGAGAATGTGCGTTCGTTTGTGGAGGACTTGGAAATTTCAGCTGCGATGAATGGTTGGTCTGATGAGCAGTTGTTACATATAACCAAGATTAGATTAACGGGTGAAGCGAAAACATACGTAAGGTGTTCTGAGGCCTTGAGGAAGGCAGGACAGTTTAAGCAGTTAAAGGCAGGGCATTTAGAAAGGTACAAGAAACAGAATAGCACTCAGTACTTTAGGGAGAGGTTAAGTACAATGACAAAGAGACAAGGGGAGATGGTGGAGAAATTTGCGGACAGGATAAGGGAAATTAATGAGTGCATTTACGAGTTGGGTCAGAGCGATGAAGCGAATAGTGTTCTGTTGCAGGAGGCCGAGCAAAGGGCACTTGATGTATTTTTGAGAGGGTTACCAGGGCACATGTCATGGAAAGTGCATGAAGGAACTCCGAAAGATTTGTATTCGACCACTCAGCTGGCAATTCAGTGTGAGGAAATAGACGTGGCAACAGGAATACATGAGAGGCATACAGTATTTGCAGCGGGTATAAAATGTTATAAGTGTGGTCGTACGGGACATGTCCAGAAGCAATGTACCCAGTCACCATGGGATAGAGGAATGGGAGGAAATCAGCAGCGTGGAGGATGGAGAAATGAAGTGTTAAATGACAGAGGGGGCCCAAGACCCACCTAAAGGAGCTCCCATTTAATTTCAATGCTACAAATACGTATGCAGAGGTGGAATATTCAGTGGTAGGAACTAAAAAGTTTAAGATTTTGTTGGACACAGGGGTGCAAGTGTCAGTGGCTACTAATATAATGGGATGAAGGAAGTTATACCCACCACATTATAGGTTGCATGGAGTGGTGGATAAGGAGGTCACGCCTTTGGGGTCGGTGACAGGCACAGGCATAGGGAAAGTCCGATTTAATGCATGCGTGGAGGTAGTACCATGGGCAAGCGAGGGCTACGACATGATCCTAGGAGTAGATTTCTTGCATCAACATCATGCCAAAATTGACCTTGGACAACGAACTGTGGAACTTGGTGGAATGTTATTTCCACTAGGGGAAACTGTTGTCAATGTAGAGCTGTCATGAGGGGCATTCAACGTAATGAACAAACCAACTGAACCACATACATTAGCATTAAGGTTTAATTTGCATGAGTGTGTGTCTAGTGGCACCGGGAAGTCGCTTTGGGTAAGTGTGGAGTCGAATTTACCTGTGGGTACCTGTATGTGTTATTGAACCATTGGAGGATAATGAAGATTTGGGTTCACCGGGTTGTTTTGTGAAATGTAGTGTTGAACGCGTACAGGGAGGGAACGACAGGTGAGTAGTTCCTGTGAACGTGGATAATTTTAGCCCTATAAACGCGAATTTGAGGAAAGGAGTTTTAGTAGCAAATCTGGATGTGCCAGATGATGAAGACTGGTGTTCGAGAGGTAGGCGTAGCGATCAACCACTAACTGCCAATAGAACTGCATTGCGTGACAAAATTAAGCATTTGAAAGGAGAAGAAAGCGAGCAGATGGAAGAATTACTGTGGGAATTTAAGGATTTGTTTTTCCACAAGGGCTGTTACCAGCAACTCCATTAGTTCAACATAGGATACCAATAGGGAATGAAGCACCGGTTTACCGTAAACCATACAGAATACTGAGGTATTTGCAGCCAAATGTGGAGGATTTCATTGATCAGCAGCTTGCGGACGGTATTATAGAGCATAGTAGTAGTTGCTGGGGAGCGGGCATTGCCGTTGTGCCTAAAAAATCTGCCAATGGAACTAAGAAATACAGGTTCTGTTGTGAGTACCGTTACCTCAATAATAAGACAGTAACGGATGCATACCCCATTCCAAACATATCGGAGACTTTGGAACACTTAGGACAGTTCCAGTACTTTTCTACGATGGATTTGACAAGTGGTTATCATCAGTTAGAGGTGGCTCCAGAGGATTGTCCAAAAACTGCTTTCTCTACACCTGGAGAACATTACCAGTACATTAGAATGCCATTCGGTTTGAAAAACGATCCGGCAACATTTCACAAGTTGCTAGACAATGTCTTGAGGGGTTTGAAACCACGGCAGTGTCTTGTCTATTTGGATGACATTATAGTGTTTTCAAGTAGTATGGAGCAACATAGACAGTGGTTAAGGGAAGTCTTTATGAGGTTAAGAGCAGCTCATTTGACGTTGAGCCAGAAGAATTTGTCATTTTTTCGCTTAGAAGAAGTAAAATATTTGGGTCATATTATCAGTAAGGAAGAAGTACGAACAGATCTGAGGTTGGTACAGACTGTAAGTGATTTCCAGGAACCGAAAACAGTTAAGGAAGTGCAGTCATTCATCAGAATTTGCAATTTCTATTGGAAGTTCGTGAAGGGTTTTGCAGATTTAGCACAGCCGTTGAGGAGATTGTTATGAAAGGGCGTGAAATTTGAGTGGACAGAAGAGTGTCAGAAAGTGTTTGACAAACTGAAAGAAGTGTTAACATCAAGTCCGGTTCTTGTGTTTCCAGATTTTGAAAGGAGTTTATACTAGCATGTGATGCATCGAATCAAGCATTAGGGTGTGTACTTACATCAGGAAATTGGTGGGAAAGAACATCCTGTAGCCTATGAGTCTAGGCAGTTGAATGCAGCAGAGAAGAATTACTCAACAACAGAGAGGGAGATGCTTGGCGTAATCTATGGAATCACTTATTTTAAATGTTATTTATATGGGAGAAGATTTTGGGTAGTGACGATCATGCTGCGTTGAAGTGGTTTTTGGGGTTGAAGGATCTGTCTACTAGACTCGCTCGATGGGTTGTGAGGCTTAGTGAATTTGTCTACAAGGTGGTGCACAAGCCTGGGACCTGTCGTCTTGGCTCCCGACACATGCCGGAGGCTTACAAGGCGAGGGCCGCAGGTTTGGATGCTGGAACAGGAGCAGTCATTGCTGTCACGTTCCCAGATATGCCAGCTGAGGAAGAAGCAGCAGCAAGTACAGTCTACGCTCCCAGTGGAGCAGTGCGGAGTCAATGGGGACGGTGGCTGCTGAGTCGGCTCCTAGCGCAGCCATCCTGACGTCACTGGAACTCTGCAGCTGGCGTACAAAGCCGGCTCAACAATGTGTGTTGCACAGGCCGCTGGGGTGCTACCTCAGCAATGCGGGGCCTGTGACACGGACCGAGGTCAACGAAGCTCTGTAGTGGAAAAAATAAATCATTTGAAAAGCTTGGACGAGTTTTAATACGGCACCTCCTGGCACCCATGTGAGTTTGTTTGATCAGCTTTCTTGATATATCATCCACACCAAACTCTACCAAAATATTTATTAATGCCCGTCGATCGATGGAGTAATATGCCTTCTGAAAATCGACAAACATGACCACGTAGTTATTTCCTCCAGTTTTTCTGCACCTGATGATGTTCTTCAAGTTAAAGATCTGTTCTGGGCAAGAACAGCCCTTTTGGAAACCAGCTTGATATTCACCATTCAGTTGGTCAAGATGACCTTCTATTCTGTTCTGTATCGCTTTTGAGAGAATCTTATATGAAACAGGTACTAACGAGATGCCCCTATAGTTATTGACATTCTTTTCATCGCCTTTTTTGTGTGTATGGATTAAAGCTGACTGCCATTCAGTCGGTATCATCACAGTTCTCCAGATCTCCTCAAGTTGGACTAGTACATCTAGAGTTTCATTATTTGGCAGCTTCAGTAGTTCCGCCATTATTGAATCCTCTCCAGCTGCCTTATTATTCTTAAAGTTATTTGATCTCTTTAATCTCCTCTTTACTAGGTGGAGATGAGTTGGATAGTTTGTGGATCAGGGCACATACAGGGAATATTTCTTTCGGTTCATCACAATTAAGTAAGTATTCAAAATCATGAGACATGATCATGCAGTTTTCTTTGTTGGTCAAGTCGACCTTTCCATTTTCGTCTCTAAAACAATGCTGCAACCATGTAGTTATTTCCTCCACTTTTTTTGTACATGATGATGATCTTCAGCTTAAAGATCTGTTCCGGGCAAGAACGGTCCTTTCGGAAACCAGCTTAATATGCCCCAATCAGTTGGTCAAGATGACCTTCTATTCTGTTCTGTATCGCTTTGGAGAGAATATTATATGGAACAGATACTAATGAGATGCCCCTATAGTTATTGACATTCTTTTTATCACCTTTTTTCTTCCCAATAATCTCTGTCTTCCTTATTACCTTATGTCCTACCTTTAAGTTCTTAGGTCTCCAAAACTTGTTTGGTGCAGACATCAACAGTCAGTCTTTGCTTCTTATTCTATCTGGCAAATCTCCACTGACCTGGGGTTCTGGAAGACTTTTTCATATCTCCCCTTACCAGTCTTTTTCCTTCATATCTCTTCCTTTCCTTTCAACCTTTTCCAGAAGAAGGGACCACTGGCTCTAAAAGCTTGGGGATTTCCATATCCTTTATATGTTTCCTATATTTACATTTTTAAATGATGGAATAACAAGTAGCTATAGAATATCTTTCCATAATAACAATGTTCATCAGCTCCTGAGGTTTTTCCAATGGTCCATATGGAATAATTCATGTCTCGGGGCATTAGTAGCATCATAAGGGCCTATTAACCATTTTACTACATAGTGTTGTTCTGCTGTTATTGGACTGGTACTTTTTCAAAAAGACACAAGGTTAGGCACATGAATTCATTGCCATAACAGGGCTACATGCTACATGCAGCAATACGCTAATAAATGATCATATGGTATTTTGGATGGGGGGACCCCATTTAGGGTTGTTCAGCTGCCTCATGCAAAACTTTTTATTTGCCACCATTTCAGTGACTTGTGCATCAATGATGATGAAATAATAATGAGGGCACTACAACACCTTGTCCCCAAGCAGATAAAATCGTTGACCCAGCCAGGAATCGATCCCAGCCCCTCCACACAGCACCCAGCCACACTGACCTTTCAACTATGGAGGCAGGTGTATTCAGACATAACATACTGCCATGGCATTCACCAGGCATCACCATCCATCCGCCCTGACAATTATCAAAACAAGGAGGCTCTTCAGCATGCAGTGTATGTGACTTCAGCAGCCCCAACATCACAACAGACCTGCTCTGGCACAGATACATACTGGCCATCCGACCAGGCAGGTTATTGCAGTATTGGGTCATCAGATGGATCAACAAACCATTGAGTTGTCAACTGCCAATTTGTTGGCGTCTGCTGTGTGATCATTCCACTGCCTCACGTTGACAAAGGTCGCAGGTCAGGGATTCGTACCCAGATGCCTCCATCACCTCACAATGTGCTGACTGGCAGCAAGCCTCAGCTTCAACCCTGCCCGGCTGTGCAATGTCACCCCACAGCTGAGCCAGCATCACCAGCCACCTCACTAGCACTGTAACGACACCAATCAGGTGCAGCAAACACTGACTCAGCGCAGTGCTGCCGGGAATGCCTAAGCATGCAAGGTGGCTCCATGGTGAGTGTAACAGCTACTTCTGTCTTCAAGACAACACTTCTCCCCTGTGGCCCATGAGATCCAACTTGTGACTATGCTAAGAACATGGATACCATGCCACACGATAAGGGCACAAACCTGCATTTGTGCTAAGCTTTCAATGCAGCTCTTGCCAACCCCTCAAACCCAAAACACCCTGGCAGGGGAGCTAAGCACCACCCACATAACTACAAGATTAGCTATTCCATCTCTATCCTGGAGCAGTCATTATACACAAACCTGCCATGCATGACAGTCTGGAGTCAGAAGTGGGACTGGTAAAGGTATTACAGTCAGCAATGCAAGTAAGTAGCAGCATTTGCATTTCCAACCACACATGGGGTTCTCTTATCTCTTGTTCCTGGGATTTTTCCTATTTGTGTTATTCTATTTATCAATGTGTCAGCAACTTTCTCCTCAGAGAGTGAAATTATTCTGTTTCCCCATCTACATAAGTACAAATGATCATCATAATAAAATAAGAGAAATCAGAGCTTACATGGGAAGATTTAAGTGTTCATTCTCCCTGTGCACTGTTTGAGAGTGGAACAATAGAGAAGTAGCTTAAAGGTGGTGCGATGAACCCTTTGCCAGGCACTTAATTTTGAATCGAAGAGCAATCGTGTAGATGTGGATGTCAGGTATCGATTTGGTTATGGTTCCTGGGAATGGCTCAAGAGATGGACAAATGACGCCCACTGCGGGTACACAATGTGACTTACGGGGTCATGTGGATCCATGCACTGAATCACTCTTTTAGAATGCCAAAGAAAGGGCATATGCTAGGCAGTGTAGGGTGATTGGAATGAGGAGCTCTGTGTATACCTGAGAAGTTTAGGTCAATGATAGTAGGGTTGGTATGTGAATTAAGAATTTAAAAGTTCGCCGAGGGTCTCTGCTAGTAGACATGTGGTTTTACGTCCACAGAGTGCCCAAGACGAGAGCTGAGATTTTCTCTTTTTCCATTTCTGTGCCGCACTTCTTCAGCTGGTTCTATTTCCTGGTGAGGTATTTGTGAACTGTGGTACAGTGCTGATGGAGTAAGACATTGATCACACTCAGAGCAGTATCTTATGGTTTGAGTTTTTGTCTTTTTGTCATTCCACACTGGCTCAAAGCAGCATAGTAAGGCACTGAGATATCACGGATGAGAAATGGGTCATTGGCCACAACATCATCATTATACCACTCCAGGTCTCTCAGGTTCAGTGGGTATGACAGCAGAAAATCTATATAAGATAGCTGTCTGGGTCAGTGTAAGGTGTAATGAAAAAACATGTCAGGTAACAAGCGGTTATGGAGTATTGTGGAGTTGTATTAAAGGGCACAATCTGTAGCTGGTAAAACTGCCTGTAGTTAAGTAAACATATTAGTGCTATCGCAGAGCTCATGAAGCACAATAAGCTGGACAAGCCTCTCAGGGATGAGAGTTGAAGTTTAGGGTTTAAGCATTAATTCTTCAATAATTATGTTTAGATATGTGACTATAGTGACTTTATCATATATATATATATATATATATATATATATATATATATGGTTATAATAGAGGGAAACATTCCACATAGGAAATATATATCTAAAAACAAAGATGATTTGACTTACCAAATGAAAGTGCTGGCAGGTCGACAGACACATAAACAACCACAAACATACACACAAAATTCAAGCTTTCGCAACAAACTGTTGCCTCATCAGAAAAGAGGGAAGGAGAGGGAAAGACAAAAGGAAGTGGGTTTTAAGGGAGAGGGTAAGGAGTCATTCCAATCCCGGGAGCGGAAAGACTTACCTTAGGGGGAAAAAAGGACGGGTATACACTCTCACACACACACATATCCATCCACACATATACAGACACAAGCAGACATATTTAAAGACTTCCTTTCGTCTTTCCCTCTCCTTCCCTCTTTCCTGATGAGGCAACAGTTTGTTGCGAAAGCTTGAATTTTGTGTGTATGTTTGTGGTTGTTTGTGTGTCTGTCGACCTGCCAGCACTTTCATTTGGCAAGTCAAATCATCTTTGTTTTTATATATATATATATATATATATATATATATATATATATATATATATATATATATATAAAAAGAAAGATGATGAAACTTACCAAACAAAAGCGCTGGCAGGTCGATAGACACACAAACAAACACAAACATACACACAAAATTCTAGCTTTCGCAACCTATGGTTGCCTCGTCAGGAAAGAGGGAAGGAGAAGGAAAGACAAAAGGATATGGGTTTTAAGGGAGAGGGTAAGGAGTCATTCCAATCCCGGGAGCGGAAAGACTTACCTTAGGGGGAAAAAAGGACAGGTATACACTCGCACACACACACATATCCATCCACACATACACAGACACAAGCAGACATTTTAGATATATATTTCCTACGTGGAATGTTTCCCTCTATTTCTATATATATATATATATATATATTTTTTTTTTTTTTTTCAACTCCGCTGTACCAGTCCCAAGCCCGGGGCCTCATTATGCAAGTGATGAGGAAGGAGGAGGGGGAGGAGTAACAACCTCGTTTAAAAAACCAGAGTTCACCTGGCCCGGGTGATAGTACTCTGTCAGGGCCCCTTTGCTAGGGTTACAGCGAAGACCTCAACGGTAGTGAAGGCGGAGAGAACGAATCTCGGTACGGTGGAACTAGCGGAAGAGGCGCATAATACAATAAATCCACCTTACGTCTGACTTGTAACAAGCGGCACTGTGGTCGGCGTCTGTTCACCAGAGGTGCGGCCGTAATACAAATTCTGGAACTAACCACTCCAGTCTTAACCACTGAGCTTTTCTGAGCTCAACCCTTTGATTCTAAGTACTATTATGGAGCATTTTAGTAATTACAAAATTACCCCAGGTGGTAACAAATCCTCCGCCATCAGTGGCGCAACTAGTCTATCGGATTCTGGGGAGACTAGGCTGAAACGCTATATCCCAAACCAGAGGAAATCGAAGTCTTTTGACCGACTCATGCCCAAGGTCGAAACATTTTTTGGAACTATCAATATTAACTCTCTCTTGACACCAGGAAAACTCTATAAATTAGGAGACACACTAAAAGAACAAAATATCAAAATTTTAGCCCTGCAAGAAACAAGGTTGCCTGATGAGAATACCATGGATTTTGGAAACTACCGATTGTTTAAAAGTAAAACAGACAAAAGAATTCTTAAAAACACTCCGCATCTGGGTGTTGCATTCGCAATTTCGCAAGACATTCTTGGCTCCGTAATCGAAGTAAATCCAGTAAACAACAGACTAATGACAATTTCCATGAAATGTGCAAATAAAATGTACTGTTTAATTAACGCACACATGCCTATCAACCAGGAGAATAAAACAAATCCAGAAAAAGTAAATCAGTCATGGGAAGTGTTAGAGAATACAGTCTCCAAAATTCCTCAAAATTATGTAAAGATTTTAATGGGTGATTTTAATGCACAGTTAGGGAAAGAGAGAAAATTTAGAAAAACGGTCGGTGAATTCCCTGCACATAAATGGACCAATCAAAATGGAAAGAGACTCGTAGAATTTTGCAGAAATTTCAATCTCAAAATTATGTCAAGTCATTTTAAGAAAAAACCTTCAAAACAAAAGACATGGCGATCACCTAACAAGGACATAGGTGAATTCCAAATTGACCATATTGCAATCTCGTATCCATGTCACAAAGAAATTTTAAATGTTCAAGTTCGTAAAGGCGCCAATATTGACTCAGACCATTACTTAACCCATGTGAAACTAAAGCTAAAACCCCAAAATTTCAACAAAAGGACACCATTAATCCCCAAATTTGACACCAGTAAAATCCAACCATCATTATTAGCAGACGAATTTGACAAAACAAGTGCACAAAATTGGGAACAACTCAAACACAAGATTATCAAAACAGCTCAAGATCAAATTCCTTTACGAAAACACAAGAAACATGCTTGGTGGAATGAAAACTGTGATCATGCAATCAAAGCTAGACAAGAGACATTTAAAGCATTGAATAGCAACAAGACAGAAGACACATATGATACATTCCTGACAACTAGAAAAGACACTTCAAAACTAATTAGACAAACAAAAAGACAATATGAGAATAGTCAACTCTTAGAAATTGAAGAAGATTTTCAGAAATACAATACCAGAAATTTTTATAAAACTTCTAAAACCAAAATAAAGGGGTACCAATCCCAGAATCTTTGCTTCAAGAAGGAAAATGGACAGTTGGCTCTTAACAACCAAGAAAATTGCAAAGAACTTTCTAAATATTTTAAGAATCTTCTAAATTGCCCCGAGCCCACAGAAAGATTTCCACCAAAAATTCCTCAACAATGCAATCCAGTTTCACTTGCACCAAATGAAGAGGAAATCATTAAAGAAATTCATAGGTTGAAAAACAACAAAGCATCTGGTGAAGATGGAATTGTTGCAGAACTTTTAAAGGCAGCTGGTCCAAACACCGTTAAAGAAATTACTTCAATCATGCAAAACATTTGGCAAACTGAAAAAATTCCTGATGAATGGAAAACCGCCTTGATTCGCCCACTTCATAAGAAGGGAGACAAAACTGATGTTAATAATTACAGAGGAATTTCTCTTCTTCCAGTCACATACAAAATCCTCTCTCAATGTCTTCTGAACCGAGCACAACAACAACTTGAATGGAAAATTGGCGAATATCAAGCAGGTTTCAGGCCAAATAGATCTTGCCCAGAACAGATTTTAGTCCTCAAACTAATTCTCAGACATCAAAAAATTTACAATAAAAAACTAGTTTGTACCTTTGTAGATTTTAGAAAGGCTTATGACTCAGTGGATCGTGAATCTCTTTTCCAAATTGTGAAAGAACAAGGCCTGGATCCTAAAACCACGGCAATTATCAGAGACACGCTAACTGGTACAAAATCAAAAGTAAAGTTCAGAGGAGAAATTTCAGAATCCTTTGAAATAAAACAGGCATGAGGCAAGGTGATGGACTCTCTCCGTTGCTATTTAACTGCGTTCTAGAAAAAGTAATACAAGAGTGGCGCGAACGAAAACTGGAGTTCAAAATTGACCAACCAGTGAAATTAGGACGAACAAATATTCGAATAGACTGTTTGGCCTTTGCAGACGACTTGGTTATTCTAACGCAGGACATCCAAATTGCTCAGAAACAAACAGAAATTCTTAAAGAAACAGCAGAAAGAGTAGGTCTCCAAATCTCATTTGAAAAAACACAGTATATGACTAGCAACAAACTGGCACCCAAACTTTTGGAAACTAAGTATGGAAAAATCAAAAGAGTTTCGAAATTCAAATATTTAGGTGAAACAATCTCAGAGACTGGTCTAGAAAAAATTGGAAATGAAATTCGTTGTCAAAAGATGGAGACAGCTTTTAGACTTACAAAAGACATCTACAACAAAAAATGTCTCTCGAGGTACTCTAAATTGAGACATTACAACACGGTCATAAAACCAGAGTGCCTTTATGGGGCTGAAACGCTAATTTTAAACAGAAAAAAGGACATTCAAGAAATCCAAAAAAGAGAAAGAAAAGTAATCAGAAAAATTCTAGGTCCAAAATATACTGAAGAAGGAACATACAGGCTAAGAGCAAATAGTGAAATTCAACAATACACCAGCATATATTCGGATATGAAAAAACGCAGATTAAAATTTTATGGGCATATTAAAAGAATGGATGCTACCAGACTAACTAAACAAGTAGTGGAATTCTACGAAAATCGAAGTAAAGCTAAATTTGAGACAATAAAATGGATTGCTGCTATAAAAGAGGACATGAAAGAGGCAGATATAAAACAAGATGAAATTCAAGACAGAAAATTATTTGGGCAAAAAATTCATGACTGGGTAGTTGGTCAAGCTGAAAAACCAAAGAAAACTGGAACCACATGGTCTGATGAAAGGAAAAGAGCTCATTCCGAGAGAATGAAAACAATTTGGGCAGAGAGAAAGTCTAAAAGAAAATAACTGAATGCCCCGTGATTGTACTTCGCGTGGTCCAGTAGGGCCCAAACGTGAATAATAATAATATATATATTTCCTACGTGGAATGTTTCCCTCTATTATATATATATATATATATATATATATATATATATATGTAAAAAAAACAAAGATGAGGTGACTTACCGAACAAAAGCGCTGACAGGTCGATAGACACACAAACAAACACAAACATACACACAAAATTCAAGCTTTCACAACAAACTGTTGCCTCATCAGGAAAGAGAGAAGGAGAGGGGAAGACGAAAGGAAGTGGGTTTTAAGGGAGAGGGTAAGGAGTCATTCCAATCCCGGGAGCGGAAAGACTTACCTTAGGGGGAAAAAAGGACAGGTATACACTCGCACACATGCACATATCCATCCACACATACAGACACAAGCAGACATATTTTTCCCACGTGGAATGTTTCCTTCCATTATATATATATATATATATACACTCCTGGAAATTGAAATAAGAACACCGTGAATTCATTGTCCCAGGAAGGGGAAACTTTATTGACACATTCCTGGGGTCAGATACATCACATGATCACACTGACAGAACCACAGGCACATAGACACAGGCAACAGAGCATGCACAATGTCGGCACTAGTACAGTGTATATCCACCTTTCGCAGCAATGCAGGTTGCTATTCTCCCATGGAGACGATCGTAGAGATGCTGGATGTAGTCCTGTGGAACGGCTTGCCATGCCATTTCCACCTGGCGCCTCAGTTGGACCAGCGTTCGTGCTGGACGTGCAGACCGCGTGAGACGACGCTTCATCCAGTCCCAAACATGCTCAATGGGGGGACAGATCCGGAGATCTTGCTGACCAGGGTAGTTGACTTACACCTTCTAGAGCACGTTGGGTGGCACGGGATACATGCGGACGTGCATTGTCCTGTTGGAACAGCAAGTTCCCTTGCCGGTCTAGGAATGGTAGAACGATGGGTTCGATGACGGTTTGGATGTACCGTGCACTATTCAGTGTCCCCTCGACGATCACCAGTGGTGTACGGCCAGTGTAGGAGATCGCTCCCCACACCATGATGCCGGGTGTTGGCCCTGTGTGCCTCGGTCGTATGCAGTCCTGATTGTGGCACTCACCTGCACGGCGCCAAACACGCATACGACCATCATTGGCACCAAGGCAGAAGCGACTCTCATCGCTGAAGACGACACGTCTCCATTCGTCCCTCCATTCACCACTGGAGGCGGGCTGCACGATGTTGGGGCGTGAGCGGAAGACGGCCTAACGGTGTGCGGGACCGTAGCCCAGTTTCATGGAGACGGTTGCGAATGGTCCTCGCCGATACCCCAGGAGCAACAGTGTCCCTAATTTGCTGGGAAGTGGCGGTGCGGTCCCCTACGGCACTGCGTAGGATCCTACGGTCTTGGCGTGCATCCGTGCGTCGCTGCGGTCCGGTCCCAGGTCGACGGGCAGGTGCACCTTCCGCCGACCACTGGCGACAACATCGATGTACTGTGGAGACCTCACTCCCCACGTGTTGAGCAATTTGGCAGTACGTCCACCCGGCCTCCCGCATGCCCACTATACGCCCTCGCTCAAAGTCCGTCAACTGCACATACGGTTCACGTCCACGCTGTCGCGGCATGCTACCAGTGTTAAAGACTGCGATGGAGCTCCGTATGCCACGGCAAACTGGCTGACACTGACGGCGGCGGCGCACAAATGCTGCGCAGCTAGCGCCATTCGACGGCCAACACCGCGGTTCCTGGTGTGTCCGCTGTGCCGTGCGTGTGATCATTGCTTGTACAGCCCTCTCGCAGTGTCCGGAGCAAGTATGGTGGGTCTGACACACCGGTGTCAATGTGTTCTTTTTTCCATTTCCAGGAGTGTATATATATATATATATATATATATAAATATTTTTTTTTTTTTTTTTTTTTTTCCTGACGAGGCAACAGTTTGTTGCGAAAGCTTGAATTTTGTGTGTATGGTTGTGTTTGTTTGTGTGTCTATCGACCTGCCAGCACTTTGTTTTTATATATATGCTAAGCTGTTTCTGAACTTGTGTGTGCATTTTTCATGATGAGGCAATAAATTGAAGGATAGGATAACTAGGCCGAAGAAGATAAATGGTACATTGCTAATGCTAAGTATATAGTCGATGAGGATTATACTTGCAAAATGGTGGGTACAAAGGTTTGTAATGGTGGTGGGAGTATAGTACAGGATGGCCCCCCCCCCCCCCCCCCCCCAGATTTCCACACCTTATTCCTAGAAGATAGTTTGACACAATGACAATATAGACTGAGAGTTATGGACTCGTCAACAGGACAACTTGGATAATTCTGCAGGAAACAGCAAGTGTATCATGAAAGCGAACTTAAGCATGTGTGGTGAAGCATGATAACACATCTCTGGAAAGTAATAGTTTTCAAACAATGGAAAATTCAAGATGGAATAATGACAGTATTATGAAAAGGATAGATTGCTACTTACCATATAACGGAGATGTTGAGTCACAGACAGGCACAAGAAAAAGACTTTCAGCAGAAGGCCTTCTACCAAATAAACAATGTACGCGTGCACGCCCGCACACACACACACACACACACACACACACACACACACACACACACACACACACACACATATTCGTGCAAATGCAGCTCTCACAAACAGACCATTGTTTTTGTCTGCCGGGGCCAGACTGTAAGCAACTGCACACGATGGAAGAAGCAATCTGGGTGGTGGTGGTAGCTGGGGGTGGGGAGGGGTGTGGGGGAGGGTGGGAACAGGGTATGGGTGGGGGACAGTGAAGTGCTGTTTGTAGGAGCATACAGGGATGGTGTGGAGAGAGGGGGTTGGGTTGTTTGGGGGAGGAGACCAGACAGCGGGGTCATCGGTCTCATCGGATTAGGGAAGGATGGGGAAGGAAGTCGGCTGTGCCCTTTCAAAGGAACCATTCCGGCATTTGCCTGGAGTGATTTAGGGAGATCATGGAAAACCTAAATCAGGATGGCCAGACATGGTATTGAACCGTCGTCCTCCCGAATGCAAGTCCAGTGTGCTAACCACTGCGCCACCTTGCTCTGTGTGGAGAGAGGGTAAGGGTAATTTGGTGCAGTCGGAAGGTTAAATGGTGGGGGGCAGAAAAGGAGGGAATCAAAAGACTATTGGTGCAGTTGTGGAATAGCAGTCTATTGAGTGGGATTAGGTGGGTGAAGGATAGTGACTAATGAAGGTTAAGGCCGGGGGAGGGGGGGGGCGGGGGGTACAGGAATGTAGGATACATTGCAGAGAGAGTTCCTACCTACGCAATTCAGAAAAGCTAGTGTTTGTCGGAAGGATCTCAGTGGCACTAGCTGCGAAGCAGCCATTATAACAAAGAATGTTGTGTCAAGCACATGCCTAGCAGCTGGGTGGTCCAGCTGTTTCTTGGTCACAGTTTGTCGCTGGCCATTCATGCGGACAGACAGCTTATTGGTTGTCATGTGCAGATATAATGAAGCATATTGGTTGCAGCTTAGCTTGTGGATCACATAATTGGCTTCACAGTTCAGCCACCCTTCATTATCTCACTATTATAATTAATATAGAATTGTGTCTGCACCATAAATGTGCACAAATTTATCAAATTTTGCATTTGGTAAATGACTTCACATTCTTGTTGTTACAAATATACTGTCTCCAACCATCAACATCAGGAGGTAATTGTTTCCACTTAAAGTAAATTAATCCAGGAGATACTGAGATTTGAAGATACCTTAATTTCATGACCATGCAAAAATACATGTGTCAAAATTAAAACTTATGAAACACCAATCTAGTCAGCTTTGCAGACTAATTGTTCCCAACTGGGAGAAAGTGACTGGTTTAGCTTAAATTTCCATAATTCAAAAGTTATTAAACCATTAAGATATTATTTCAACACACAATCCATTTTTATAACTTGTAATAATTCAAAATTCTGTTCTGATAATAATGAAGCCCGAAATTTTCTGAACATGGTGATTTTCTCAGATTTCCCATATTTTGATTTTTAAAGGAAATATTCAAAGTTTAAGTTTTTGTTCAATAAATTATAAATGATGGCTCTCTTCAATGCCAGAGAAGTTTTTTTCAACGTACAGGCACAGTATTATAATGATATCAAAAAGTAGTGCCTTATGTTCCTGTAAAATGCAAGGATACAAATCATTTGGTACATGAAGTAATTGGTCCTAAAAATCAGGCTGGTGAGTTTTATATATTCTCTGTTTTGTACTATTAATTACTGAAGTGTTCTTGCAATTCACAAAACACTGAAGTGGTCTTGTAATTGACTAAAAACAATGAAGTGATGCATTGCTGTCAACGGGTGAGACTATAAACAGCCGGACATGAGCCAGGAGAATGAAGGAACTGAAATTAAGATCTTCCACACCTACTTTACTTCAAGGATTAAATGAAGATGATCTGGACAGACATATGGAATCCTGAGAATTGTATGTAGTCTGACAAGAAGCCAATCCCAAGTTTTACAAACGCATTCTTTGGAGTGACAAACTGACTTAAGGTAAATGGCAGAGTGAACAGGCACAACTGTATCTACTGAGATACTATAAATTCCCCACTTGACAATAGAGTTATATTCTCCTAGCAGTGGGCAGGGATTTTCAGTGGTGGACTAAGCAGGCCTTCTTTTTTCAATGCTACTGACAATTCTGTAAACTACCTAGGTATGCTTCAACTACATATACATCTATGTGATTACTCCATTTCAAAATTAAGTGCCTGGCAGAAGGTTCATTGAACCACCTTCATGCTATTTCTCTGTCATTTCACTCTTGAACAGCATGAAAAAATGAGCACTTAAATCTTTCCATGAGCTCTGATTGGTCTTTATTTTATTATGATCATCATTTCACTCTTGTAGGTGGGTGCAAACAAAACATTATCACATTTGGAGGAGAAAAGTTGGTGATGAAATTTCATGAGAATATCCTGCCACCACAAAAAATGCCTTTGTTTTAATTATAGCCAACCCAATTTTTGTATCATATCCACTTTTTTGTGTCATATCCACTTGTATGAATATCAAGA
The DNA here is from genome assembly GCF_021461385.2 of Schistocerca piceifrons. NCBI lineage: Eukaryota > Metazoa > Arthropoda > Insecta > Orthoptera > Acrididae > Schistocerca > Schistocerca piceifrons. Next base: position 400,504,588 of record NC_060138.1, on the reverse strand, counting down.
GCTCAGATGGAAACCCAGTTCTAAGGCAAGAAGGGAAAGCAGAAAGGTGGAAGGAGTATATAGAGGGTCTATACAAGGGCAATGTACTCGAGAACAATATTACAGAAATGGAAGAGGATGTAGATGAAGATGAAATGGGAGATATGATACTGCGTGAAGAGTTTGACAGAGCACTGAAAGACCTGAGTCAAAACAAGGCCCCGGAAGTAGACAACATTCCATTAGAACTACTGACGGCCTTGGGAGAGCCAGTCCTGACAAAACTCTACCATCTGGTGAGCAAGATGTATGAGACTGGCAAAATACCCTCAGACTTCAAGAAGAATATAATAATTCCAATCCCAAAGAAAGCAGCTGCTGACAGATGCGAAAATTACTGAACAATCAGTTTAATAAGTCACGGATGCAAAATACTAATGCGAATTCTTTACAGATGAATGGAAAAACTTGTAAAAGCCCACCTCGGGGAAGATCAGTTTGGATTCCGTAGAAATATTGGAACACGGGAGGCAATACTGATCCTACGACTTATCTTAGAAGCTAGATTAAGGAAAGGCAAACCTACGTTTCTAGCATTTGTAGACTTAGAGAAAGCTTTTGACGATGTTGACTGGAATACTCTCTTTCATATTCTGAAGGTGGCAGGGGTAAAATACAGGGAGCGAAAGGCTATTTACAATTTGTACAGAAACCAGATGGCAATTATAAGAGTCAAGGGACATGAAAGGGAAGCAGTGGTTGGGAAGGGAGTGAGACAGGGTTGTAGCCTATCTCCGATGTTATTCAATCTGTATATTGAGCAAGCAGTGAAGGAAACAAAAGAAAAATTTGGAGTAGGTATTAAAATCCATGGAGAAGAAATAAAAACTTTGAGGTTCGCCGATGACATTGTAATTCTGACAGAGACAGCAAAGGACTTGGAAGAGTAGTTGAACGGAATGGACAGTGTCATGGAAGGAGGGTATAAGATGAACATCAACAAAAGCAAAATGAGGATAATGGAATGTAGTCAAATTAAGTTGGGTGATTAGGAAATTAGACACTTAATGTAGTAAAGGAGTTTTGCTATTTGGGGAGCAAAATAACTGATGATGGTCGAAGTAGAGAGGATATCAAATGAAGACTGGCAATGGCAAGGAAAGCGTTTCTGAAGAAGAGAAATTTGTTAAGATCGAGTATAGATTTAAGTGTCAGGAAGTCGTTTCTGAAAGTATTTGTATGGAGCGTAGCCATGTATGGAAGTGAAACATGGACAATAACTAGTTTGGACAAGACGAGAATAGAAGCTTTCGAAATGTGGTGCTACAGAAGAATGCTGAAGATTAGATGGGTAGATCATATAACTAATGAGGAGGTATTGAATACGATTGGGGAGAAGAGAAGTTTGTGGCACAACTTGACTAGAAGAAGGGATCGGTTGGTAGGACATGTTCTGAGGCATCAAGGGATCACCAATTTAGTATTGGAGGGCAGCGTGGAGGGTAAAAATCGTAGAGGGAGACCAAGAGATGAATACACTAAACACATTCAGAAGGACTTAGGTTGCAGTAGGTACTGGGAGATGAAGAAGCTTGCACAGGATAGAGTAGCATGGAGAGCTGCATCAAACCAGTCTCAGGGCTGAAGACCACAACAACAACAACATCCATGGCTCTCTCTGCCCTATTTTGTAATAATACAGAACAATCTGCCCTTCTTTCAATTTTTTTAGTGTCCTCCGTTAATCCTATGTGATGAAAATAGCATACCATGCAGCAGTACTTCAGCAGATGATGTACAGGTGTAGTGTAGGCAGTCTCTTTAGCAGACCTGTTGCATTTTCTAAGTGTTTTGCCAATAAATCACAGTCTTTGGTTCACTTTCTCAGCAACATCTACTATGTGATCATTAATTGTAATCCCTAACTATTTTGTTTTATTTTATTTCTTATTTATTTATCCATCCACAGACAATAAATATTGTATGGATGATGTCCAAAAGTACATGTAAATTTATGGGAAACAATTTGTCTTCCCTAAACAGGAAGCCCTTATATTCACTACAAAAATTCAGTAAAGATTTTAGCACACTCAGCATCTGTCCATCAGATATAAAAAATTAATGGGAACTTTAGGAGCTGAAAGACAGTGTTTTGAGTTTTACCTAAATATAAACATTATCAGAATTATCTATTGGCCTAAATAGTCATTTACTGAGTAAAAACATTGTTCAAGTAGAAATTCTTTAAATTCTACTTTAAATCAGTTTTCATCATCTAACTTTCTGATGTTGGCTGGCAGTGTGTTGTAGAATTTTGAACCAGGAAGGTTCACATGCCTTTGTGTGTGTGTTCTTTTCGTTCGCTGAGTACGGAATGCTGTGCTATTTTGGGTATTGTAGTTATGCAAGTCGGCATTTGTCTGAAAATCTGCAAGGTGGGCCCTAACATATAAAACACATTTGTATATATATAACGAAGGTATTGTTAGAACTTTAACCTTGTTGAATAAGGGTTTGCATTGTGTCTGTGGATGACGGTGTGTTATTATTCAGATAGCCCTCTTCTATAACAGAAAGATTTGTTTTAGACAGCAAGTGGTGGAACCCCAAAATATTATTCCATATGTTGCAAAAGAGTGAAAATAACCAAAATATCCCATCCTGGCAACCTCTGCAGTACAGACATTTGCAATAATTCTAAGAGCAAATTAGGCTGAGTTAAGTTTCTGCACAAGTTTCATTACATGGTCATTAGAATTAAGATTTTCATCTACATGAGTCCCCAGCAATTTTGTTGATACCACTCTGTCTATGGTCTTGTCACCCAACAACAGATCAAGATTTACATTTTGACATTTTCCCACACTGCATATCATTTGTTTTATTTTCATTTAATGTCAACTGGTTTCGATTGAACCAAGTGTGGACATTCTTTATTACTTGATAAGTAGTTGTTTGCAGCATTTGCTTTGATGCTCCTATTATCACACTAGTGTCATCTGCAAATAGTACGGCCTTTGCTGCTCCATCTGAGGTGTGAAAGTCATTTATGTAGACAAGCAACAATAAGGGACCTAGAATATTGCCTTGTGGCACTCCTATTTCCACTTTTTTCCACATCTGATACTAAATTTATTTTGTCATTGGAGTAATCTGACATCAGTCCTACAATTTGTGTTCTGTTTTGTATGTATGACTCAAACCACTTTTTCCTTGTCCCATGAATACCTAACGCTTCCAGTTTTTCTAAAAGAACGCCATGATTGACAGTGTCAAATGCTTTAGAGAGATATAAATTTATTCCCACGACACTGCTGTCTTTTTCTAGATTTTTGATTATTTGTTCAGTAATTTTTACCTGCCCGGAACCCATGCTGATTTCTATTTACTAAGTTGTGGTCATTTAGACATTTGTTGATTCAGTGCTTCATTAATTTTTCTATTATTTTGGAAAATGCTGGATGGAGGGATATTGGCTCATAGTTTTCTACTTTATGCTTGTTGCCGCTTTTGAATAATTTCTTCACTTTTGACATTTTCATCCTCTCCAGAGACACTCCTTCACTAAATGATAAGTTGGCTATGTACACCAAGGGCCTTAATATTTGTGCAGCTGTCATTGTTATGATATAAACAGGCACCTCATCTACTCTTGCTGACATTTTAAATTTCAAGCTTTTTATTACTTTGAACACTTCATGTTCATCTGTTGCATCTATCCTCATGCTACAAGCAGCTTTTGGAAATCTGTAAATTTTGAGCTTAATGAAGTTGTTGCATTTATGAAATAATTGTTGATGTAATTTAGCAAATCTTGTTTTTTAATATTGACATTTTCTGTGTTTTTGAGAATGATATCCTGGTCTTCACATCTCTTTCCTGTTTCAGTCTTCACAATATCCCATATGGCTTTTGATTTGTTATCAGACTGTCTTATTAAATTGTCATTACTCACAAATTTTGCCTTGGCAATTACTTTTCAATATACCTCTTGTAATTATTAACATATTCTATGAACTGCGGATCTGTAGATGTCTTAAATTTTGAATTTAGTCTCTTTAGAGTTCCATGAGAAGTTTTGACACCAGCTGTGATCCAAGAACTTGGCTTTGAGTTGTGATGTGATGTGATGTGATTCTTGACAGCTTCTTTGGAAAGCACATTTTGAAATATCCCATCCAAACTGAAAAAAAGGTGTTATATGCATCATTCGTATTTGTAAGGGACAGCACTTCCGCCCAGGACTCACTACTTAGGATGTACGTAAATTCTACACAGTTTTCAGTGGAAAGTTTTATTTTATACATGAAGTACACTTTTTTCCTTGCAGTGGCACTGAAGGAATTTTGAGGACAAGAGCATTATGGTCTGATAATCCCAAATCAGTATTTATTACTTCTACTTCTGTCGATCATAGATTTGAAAATATATTATCTATAAGATTGTTTACATTATATGTTATTCTTGTGGGTATGTGTATGTGTGCAAACAGACTGAAACTACATAATAGATTTAGGAATTGATTTTTTAGCCTACTTTCATTCATATGATTTATGTTGGAATCTGCACAGACAACTTCAGTGGCTCTTTCAGTAAAAATAATGTTAAGCAGTGTTTCAAATTGATTAATGAATATGTCTGTATCTCCAGTAGGTGGTCTGCATATTGCTATGACTAGGACTTTTCCCTGTATTTCATACAACTGTACAGCTGCTGCTTCAAAATGATTTTCCACACCCAATGATTCAGCTTCGCACCTTCTTTTGTACCTGATACTTGCTTTAGTGAAGATACATACACCTCCGTTTTTGACATTTTTTCTACAAAACCTACTCGCTAACTTATATGGATGAATATTAATGATACTCCGTTCAAAACTTCTGCACCAGTGCTCCATCATGCACATGCAGTCAATGTTTGCACCATTCATTGCTACCTCAAGTACTAATGTTTTATTTCTAAGGCACTGAATATTTAGGCTTAAAATCTGCAGTTGACTAGGGTGAGAACTGGTAACAGTTTTATTTACGTTTTGAGCTGTCATATTCATTCCCATGCCCTGGTGAGGTACCAAAGTCCTTGTGAAGGACAGGTTTCCTGCACCTCTCGGAACATACCTGTACATTGGGCTGCAGTGAGTTGCTTGTTGCTGCTATTGGTGCTGCTGCTAATGTACTTAATACTGCCATTTCTGTTGTTGTTGTTGACGGTGATGCTGTTCTGACACTTCCATTGTTTGTTCTGCCATTACTGCTGTGCTTTCTTGTGAACTCGAAGCCTTCTCGTTTTTCTTGTTTTAATCTAAAATAATATTTGGATGATGAGGAACTGTATTTCTCTTGTCATTCAAATCGTTGTCCACTGTTTTTCATGTTAACACTTTGTCTACTTTTACATGCTTTTCTGGTGCTGATGATGGCTCTATGCTTTTACCTCTTTTTGAAGTGCTTTCGTTATGGAGTCTGGTGATGGCGATGCAGTTATCATTTTGGTTTTGAATTTATTTTGGTGGTTTTTTATTTCCTTGGTTATCAGGTTTGCCAGATAGTCTTTCCCCAAGCTATTCAGGTGAAGTCCATGTTGTGTGTGGAATCTACATCCAACATTGCTTATATCAACAAATTTCACATTTTTGAAATGTCTGCAAATTTTTGCAAACTGATTGTTGGGCTTTTTTACTTCTGTATTAACACATGACCATCTTACAGGATCACAGCGATGAGGAATATTAACCATTACTATGTTTGTGTGAGTGAGATTTCTCTGACACTGTTTAAGATCGTTCATAGCACTTGCTGTTTCATTTTTGTAGATGTAGTTTACACCTCCCAGAAGTACAACAAAGTCTTTATTGTGCAGATTTTTTACCTCTGAGGATGCAGTAATTTTTTTTTAATTTCGCCAAGTAGGGCTCTGGTTTCACTATACCACAAGAACATATTTTAGTTGTTTCTTTTTGCTTACTTGTGAGTCCATGACCATGGCTGTCTGAAAGCACAAACAGTTTGCTGTTACTGGAGTTCACAATGTGGGAACTGTTTTGTATTGTTTTACTAAACATTTTGGCACAATTTTTGGTCGCCACATTTACACTGACCTCATTCATGCTTGTTTTCGTCAATAAACATTCTTCTCCTACCTTATTGACAGTGCCTTTTTGCTTTTCCCATTGTTCATGTGAACTACATGTTGCATTTTCAGTATCGGCAGTTGTAAGTACTTGAAATGTGTGTTACTTTCATATGTTTTCTGATTTTGAACTTTGGTATTGCTGTTATTGGACTTCACATCTGTCCACTTTTCCATAACGGATGAACTACAGTATCTCTTGCAAGGTTTAGCATGTTCGGCTCACTATTTTCTTATTGTATTTTTGAAATATCTGTTTTCAAACTTTTTTACGGCAAAATTTGTGTGATTTATCATGTAACAGGACTTTAGTAGATTTCTTTTAGTACTCACATGGATGACTTCACACTTTTCATTACTTAGAGTCAGTTACCACTTTTCACACCATACAGATATCTTTTCTGAATCATTTTGCTGTTGGTTTTGATAATCTGATGACTTAAACAAGATTCATCTGCAAACAATGTAAGAGGGTTGCTCAGATTGTGTCCTAAATCATTTATACAGATCAGGTACAGCAGAGTGCTTGTAACATTTCCTTTGGGAATACCATATACTACTCATGTTTTATTCAATGATTTTCTGTCAGTTACTTTGAACTGTGACTTTTCTGACAGGAAATCATGAGTCCAGTCACAAAACTGAGAGGATACTCTGTAGGCACAAATTTGATTAGAAGTCACTTGTGAGTAACAGTGTTAAAAGCCTTATGGAAATCTAAAAATATGAAATCAATTCGACATCCCCTGTCGATAGCACTCATAACTTCATGAGAATAAAGAGATAGTTGTGTCTCATAAGAATGATATGTTCTGAATTGATGTTGGCTGTCATTCATAAATCATTTGTTTCAAGGTAGTTCATATTGTATGAACACTGTATATGTTCCAAAGTCCTGCTGCAAATCAACATTAGTGGTATGGGTCTGTACTTCAGTCACTTACTCCTATTTCATTTATCGAATATTGGTCTGTGCAACTTTCCAGTCTTTAGGGGTAGATCCATCAACAAGTCAGTGATTGTATATGACTGGTAGGTATGAGGTAATTGTAACAGCATACTCTGAAAGGACCGTAGCTGGTATACAATCAGGACCAGAGGCCTTGCCTTTAGTAAGTGATTTAAGCTGCTTTTCTACAATGAGGATATCTACATCTGAGATACTCATTTTGGCAGTTGTTCTTGATTCAAATTTGGGGATATTTAATTTGTCTTCTTTGGTGAAGAAATTTCAGAAAATTGTATTAGTAACTCTGCTTTAGTGGTATTGTCATCAATAACATTACCATTGCTACTGGGCAGTGAAGATAATGATTGCATCTTGCCACTAGCATACTTTACATATGACCAGAATCTCTTTGGGTTTTCTGCAAGATTTCACGACAGACTTTCATTGTGAAAACTATTAAAAGCATATAATATTGAAGACTATAGAAAATATTGAGCTTCTGTAAAACATTGCCAATCTTGCTGAGATTTTACATTCTTTTAAATTTGGCATTCTTTTTTTGTTTTCTGACCTGACCTGTTTCATGAACCATGCTTTACGAAGTACACCTTTGGAACATCTGCAGTTAGTTAAGCAAAAGTTGATACAGCAATAAGATATAGCCCAACTGCATTATGAATTTATTGTGAGAGATTTTCTAAATTAAAGCTCTGATGAATATATTGACATACACAACACTACTGAATGACCACCGCAATCCCTAATATCATGCATATTGATTTGTTTTAGACTGTAGTCTTCTAAAAAATAAAGTTAATTCCATCAAGAGTAGTCATGCTGAGTTTTGAAGGAATGAATTGAATCAGAATTTGACAACCTACAGTCCCAGAAGACTTGCTGCAATATTTGTAAATCAGCATTGAAAAGATGCAATGTTTGCCCAGAAGAGCATGGAAACAACTTTAAGCATCTTTTGTAGGTTCATTGCACTCAACATGTATTTCTGTTTTGATAATAAATTTGCATTTACATTTGTTTCTTAGTATCACTGTACAAAATGCATTTTTAACATCTGACTTATGGTCCACCTTGTACTTAGCAATAAAAAATAAGAAGTTGCCAAAACAATGTTATTGCAAAGAGAAAAGTTCCATGAGAGACCAATACAAGTATGATTAGGGACTAGAGACAATACTGTGACACATCCGAAGTTCATCAACAGCGCAATCATAATAACGGTCATGAGGGTAGAAAACACTGTCCATATAAGGCTGATGTTAGGTTCAACACATCTGCTCAGCACTGTAGGCAAAGGCAAAGTGAGGCAACTCACCATTCTTTATGTGTTCAATATGTTGAGGGCCATGCCCCATATGACACAGTGCTACTATGAGAATGGCTATGATATTCAATGTGGCTTGGTGATGCCCTCAAATCTGGGTGGATTGTCTCTGTTCCATGTTCTTATCTTTCACAGGGTCTACAAATATTGCATTTATGACTGAAGATATCTTCATCACTTGACATAGCACCATATTAAGAAAGTTTAAGTTTTTGTTATCTTTGATTCTGCTGCTCAGGTCTCACTTTCATATGATGGCATGTTCCATTCAAATGTCGTGGATAGATTTATCTTTGTTTATATTTGATATGAACAGTGTACTCTGCTTTTTTTAACACTGTATGACTAGAATGTCCTTCAGCAGTCGGGATGGTTCCTTTGAAAGGGCACGTCCGATTTCCTTCCCCATCCTTCCCTAACCCGAGCTTGCGCTCCGTCTCTAATGACCTCGTTGTCGACGGGACGTTAAACACCACTAACCTAACCTAACCTTCAGCAGTTTCTTACTTTTTGCCAGTATTGGTACAGCATCTGCTAATCTCAACATCTCTATGCTCTCCCTTGGGCATTGACTCCTGCTTTCTCGAAGCATTCATGATTTCAACTAATGCCTTTGGAAATTACGCACTGAATAACACTGGCAACCACCTATTCTTATTTTAATATTTTTGTGCTGTCAAAACCTGACTACAAATGTCTCTTCACCATACAAACACCAAATTATTCTGGTATGGTTTGGATTCAGCTTAATTTACCTCAGTTCCTTAAACAGATTTTCACAATCCACACTGTCAAAAAGATTCTCTAGGTTGATGAAAACTATGTTTGTATCTTTATCTTATTCATTCACTGTTCTAGAACTAATCTACATGCAAGCACTGCTTCCCTTGTTGTTCTACACCTCTTCTGAAAGGAAACTGTTCTAAGGATAAATTTCACGTCATTCTGCACTCTTGACAATAGTAATGTCTAGATTTTAGACACATGGGACAGTTAGCTCATCATTCAGAATTAATTGCCTCTGTTCCCTTATAAGCCTTCTTTGATACTGGAACTAATGGAAATGTTTTGAAGTCTGTTGGTAGCTTAGCAGATAAACTTCATATATTAATTTCTGCACTTGATTGTGTATTTTACCTCTAGCTGCAGCCAAACGTTCTTCAGGCATTCTGTCAACACCTGGTGTTTTATTACACTTATGTTTCCTTAATGTTTTGATGAATTTTTTCGTGTCACCATCCCCTACTTCCTCACGATCTATTTACTCTTCACCCTCCAGTACACGGTTGCTGCTGAACGACAGAGGCGTGGTATGGGATGATGCACTGAAATGGAACTTTAGTACAAATTTCCAAAAGCACAATTCTTTGTAACTATTCAGTTTTCAATACCACAGAATGTCAGGGTCTTTTCAATGAGAGAAACTTAGTGACTCTCAATGACACCATACTACTCAGCAACTAATCGAAATCATTATTACTAACAATATTATGAAAATGAAAGTTGCTACTCACCATATAGCAGAGACACTGAGTCGCAGATAGGCACAATGAAAAGACTGTCACAAATAAGCTTTCGGTCAGCAAGGCCTTCACCAAAAATAGACACACACACACACACACACACACACACACACACACACACACACACAAATGCAACTCGCATACACATGACTGCAGTCCTTGGCAACTGAAGCAACATTGCGAGTAGCAGCACTAGTGCATGATGAGAGTGACAAATGGGTAGGGGTAAGGAAGAGGCTGGGGCGAGGAGGAGGAGGGATAGTAGGGTAGGGGTGGAGGACAATGAGGTGTTGCTGGGGAGTGCACAAGGATGATGTGGAGAGAGAGTAGGACAGTTATGTGAAGTCATGAGTCAGACAAAGGACAGGGGAGAGGTGAGAGGTTGGAGGGGGGTGGGGGGGGGGGGGGGTGGGGGGGGTGGTAGCAAAAAGGAGGAGAAAAAGACTGGATGCGATGGTTGACTGAGGTCTGTGTAGTGCTGGAAGGGAACATGGAAGGGGCTACATGGGTGAGGACGACGACTAACAAAGGTTGAGGCCATGAGGGTTATGGAAATGTAGGATATATCACAGGGAAAGTCCCACCTGCGCAACTCGGAAAAGCTTTTGTTGATGGGAAGAATCCATATGACACAGGCTTTGAAGAAGTCATTGAAATGAAGGATGCTTGTTCGGCAGCATGCTCAGCAACAGGATGGTCCACTTGTTTCTTGGCCACAGTTTGTCAGTGGCCATTCATGTGGACAGACTGCTTGTTGGTTGTCATGCTCACATAGAATGCAGCACAATGGTAGCAGCTTAGCTTGTATATCATAGGACTGGTTTCACAGGTAGCCCTGCCTTTGATGGGATAGGTGATGTTTGTGAGCAGACTGGAGTAGGTGGTAGTGGGAGGATGTATGAGACAGGTCTCGCATCTAGGTCCATTACAGGGGTATTAGCCATGAGGTAAGAGATTGGGAGGAGGTGTTGTTTAGGGATGGATGAGTATATTGTGTAGGTTTGGTGGATGATGGAATACCACTGTGGGAGTGATGGGAAGGATATAGGGTAAAAAATTTCTCATTTCAGGGCATGACAAGAGGTAGTCGAACCCTGGCAGGGAATGTAATTCAGTTGCTGCATTGCTGGATGGTACTGAGTTATGAGGGGAATGTTCCTCTGTGGCTGAGAATTTGAGAGGTGGTGGGAGTCTGGAAAGATAAGGCACAGGAGATTTGTTTTTGTACAAGGTTGGGAAGATAATTATGATCTGTGAAGGCTTCAGTGAGATCCTCAGTATATATCGAGAGAGATCGCTCGTCACTGCAAATATGACGACCATGGGTGGGTAGGCTATTGGAAGAGATTTCTTGGTATGGAATGAGTGGCTGTTGTCGAAATGGAAGTATTGCTGGTAGTTAGTAGGTTTGATATGAACAGAGGTACTGATGTAGCCATCTTTGAGGTGGAGCTCAACATCTAGGGAAGTGGCTTGTTTGGTCGAGTAGGACCAGGTGAAGCAAATGGGGAAGAAGCTGTTAAGGTTCTGGAGGAATGTGGGGCTCACGAATAGGTTGGCATAGGTTGGTGCCATGCAGATGCCCATAGCCGTACCCCGGATTTGTTTGTAGGTAATGCCTTGAAAGGGGAAGTAATTGTGGGTGAGGTTATAATTGGTCATGGTGACTTGACCAACTATATTGTCACTCACAATTTCCTTTGAAGGCATTACCTACAAACAAATCCGGGGTACGGCTATGGTCACACACACAAAACAACAACAAAGTGATCATATAAGGGTTCCATTTTCACTGACTGAGGTACAGAACCTTAATATAGCACAAATGCGCTAAACCATAAATGACTCCATTGTTCTTGCAATGAATTCAGAATATACTTTTTAGAAGCAGGTAGTCATTTGGGTAATATAGAGCTTTGCATTCCTGTAATGTAATTAAAAATGGTAAACCCAGATGAGAAGTTGCTCCCTATTGGTTGAATTTATTATTATTTTACTAATTAAGTGGGCATACTTAACTAACTACAAGACTGAAGAAATATACTGCCTGATGAAGAAAGCAAAGCACCCACAAGACATGGTCAGATGTAAATCTATCTTTGTACATGTACACACCATCAGCAGGAATGTAAATGATGAAGAGTGCAATTCTCTGTGACTGATAGAGTGGCTACCAGAGTGCATTAGTGTTGTTTGTGCTTAGTGTTGTTCCAACCCTAGTAGAGTAAATAAGCGGTGTCAACAGCATCCGATGTTGACTGACCACTGCGAAGGACATGGAGATGTTTTGTACTCAGGTGACACAGCATTATCAGCACCCAAAGGAGTTTAACCGGAGCTCACTGTGGTCTCTATTTGGCTGTCTGGTCAAATTGTGCAATATCTAAATCTATGGGGCACCCAGATTTGACAGTGGGCCAATATTGGATTTTCATGGGAACATGAGGCCAGGCATACTCACCATCAAGATGATGCAGATCTTATTAAACATCTAAGCTGTGCAAGTTTTGTGTTACAGATAATATCAGATTTTGAAGATGAAAATGTCAAAACATTTACTTACTTTTCCTATTACAATCCACATATGTCCTGTGGCATTACATTATGAGGTAATTCATCACTGAAGGAAAAACTATTTGTTGTGCAGAAGTGCATAATAAAGATAACATGTGGTGTCCCACTAGGGTCTATTGTAGACAACTCTCTAATCATTTCAGTGTAACTTCATACACTTACACACCATTAGCAGTTGCGTATATGATTACTAAGTTGCAATTCTCAGTGACAGGTAGAATAGCCACTACAGTGCATTAGTGGTGTTTGTATTTAGTGTTGTTATCACACTGTGGCAAGTATTGACAGATGACAAATGTCATGGGATACCTCCTAATATTGTGTCAGAGCTCGTTTTGCCCAGTGTACTGCAGCAACTAACATGGCATGGACTCAACAAGACATTGGAATTTCCCAGCAGAATTATTGAGCCATGCTGTCTCTATAGCCGTCCATAATTGCGAAAGTGTTACCAGTGCAGGATTTTGTGCATGAACTGACATCTCGATTATGTCCTATATATGTTTGAGGGGATTCATGTCAGACAATTTGGAAGGCCAAATCATTTGCTCAAATTGTCCAGAATGTTCTTGAAACTAGTCACAAACAATTGTGGCCTGGTACATAGCACTTTGATATACATAACATTTCATAGTTGTTTGGGAACATGAACTCATGAATGGCTGCAAATGATCTGCAAGTTGCCAAATAACCATTTCCATTCAATGATGTGTTCAGTTGGACCAGAGGACCCAGTCTATTCCATGTAAACAGAGCCCATACCATTATGGAGCCACCATCAGCTCGCACAGTACCTTGTTGACAAAAGGGGTCCACAGCTTCAGGGGGTTTGTGCCACACTCAAACCACACTATGAGCTCTTACCAAATGAAATCAGGACTCACCTGACCAGGTCACAGTTTAACAGACACTTAGGCTCCAACAAATATAGCCATGAGCCCAGGAGAGGCGCTGCAGGCCATGTGATACTGCCAGCAAAGGCACTAACGTTGGTCATCTGCAGCCATAGTCCATTAACACCAAATTTTGGCACACTGTCCTAACGGATACATTCATTGTACAGCCCACATCGATTTCTGCAGTAATTTCATGTAGTGTTGCTTGTCTTTTAGTACTGACAACCCTACACAAACACCGCTGCTCTTAGTTGGACACTGCATTGTATGTGGTGAGAGGTAATGTCTGTAATTTGTATTCTCAGTACACTCTTGGCGCTATAGATCTTGGAATACTGAATTCCCTAACAATTTCCAAAATGGAATGTCCCACGCATATAGCTCCAACTACCATTCTGCGTTCAAAGGCTGTTAATTCCTGTCAAGCAACCATAATCACGTCGAACACCTTTTCACATGAATCACTTGAGTAGAAATGACAGTTCTGTCACTGCACTGCCCTTTTATATCTTGTGTATGCGTAACTTCCACCATCTGTATATGTGCACATTGCTATCTCGTGACTGTTGTCACCTCAGTGTATAAGAACTGTCACTGTGATGGAGACAGATATCCTGCATACCTGTGTGATGCAGCATTATCAGCACCTGACAGAGTTTGAAGGGGACCTCATTGTGGGTCTCCACAGGACCAGATTGTTGAATTATGCAATATCCTGATTTGTGGGTTCTTTCGGATATGACAGGGGCTCAATGTTGGATTGTATGGGAAAGTGAGGGCAGGCATATTTGTTGTCCAGGCACAAGACAACAACATCTGACCACCATAAGGGATTATCACTGTACTGTACACCACACACATTGTAAACCCTTCACATCTATGCCTGCCGTCTGAGAACAACATTTTGTGTTCTCCTGCATCATTGGTCAGAGACTAGCAACAGCTTGACTAGGGATTTACTATCCCATGTGTCGACTGCTGTTAACACAACAATACAAACAGCCAGGTTTGGAGTAGTGCTGTAATTTGGAAGTGCAGACTGCTGATGAATGGCATAGCACTGCGTTCAGAGATGAAATCAGGTTCGGCACCACCCTTGGTGCCATCATCGACAAATACTGCTGTGGTGACCTGGGAAAAAGACCCATTCTTCCAAAAGTTTGGAGAGGCACAGCTGTGTTACTCCTGGCATCATGGTGAGGGGAACAGTCGGGTATGATTTCAATTAATGAATGGTAGTGATTGATGGAACTGTGATGGGACAATAGTATGTCATGGACATGCTGCACCCACATGTATTACCTGTCATGCATCAGTACTGTGGTGCATAGCAATATTATGAAAAGAATAGTTGCTACGTTAGCTTCGTGGGGTCTGCACCACACTTGAACCCTACCATTAGCTCTTATCAACTGAAATGGGGACTCCTCTGACTAGGCCACAGTTTCCCAGTTGACTAGGGTACAACCAATATGGTTGTGAGCCCAGAATAGGTGCTGCAGTCAATGACATACTGTTAGCAAAGGCACTCATGTCAGTTGTCTGCTGCCACACCCCATGAATGCCAATTCTTGCTGCACTGTCCTAATGAATATATTCATTGCATGTCCCAAAATGATTTCTGTGGTTGTCTGTTAGCTCTGATAACTCTACGCAAATGCCACTGCTCTTGATCATTAAGTGAAGGTTGTTGGCCACAGTGTTGTCCATATTGAGAAGTAATGCCTGAAATGTAGTATTCTCGGCATGCTCTTCACACTTTGGATCTCGGAATACTGAATTCCCTAACGATTTCTGAAATGGAGTGTCCCATGTGTCTATCTCAAACTACCATTCCACATTCAGAGTCTGTTAATTCCCATTCTACAGCTATAATCATGTTGGACACCTTTTCACATGAATCACCTGAGTACAAGTGACAGCTCCGCCAATTCACTGCCTTTTATACCTTACATACAGGCTACTACCACTACCAATATACATGCTTATTACTATCCCATGACTTGTCACCTCAGTGTATATTTCAAAGAAAGCAAATTGGCAACACAAAGATACATACAATAATCTCAATGACTTATGGTAGTATCAAAAGTTGACATACCTTAATTGGATTTAATGCATGTGTGAACTGTAGTCCTATACTACGAAGCACAACAACTGGTTTCAAGCTGCTGCCATAAAGTTTTTGAAGTGCATCTATGACCATCATTGTTGGAAGGTTGTGTCGCTGTCTAAGTGTCTCATACTCAAGAAGTGAAAGCATATTTCCTGCAAAATTAGTTCACTGCATCTCTTAAAAATCCTTATGTTACAACATGTAATTTCACAAGACAAGAAAACACAGTACCCATTTCAGCACCAAACTGAACAGCGGTGCCTACAATTTCAGCCAAACATTGAACATCTCCAAATCCCAGATTTACTCCTTGGCCAGCAAGAGGATGCACTCTGTGTGCAGCATCACTGTCAAAAACATAGTACAAAAGCATTATTTTATCGAAGAGTGTTTTATATATCTTACAAACATGTTACAAATCTGTACAGGCACTTATTAATAAGAACTTACTGGGAGTAACATAATATACATCCTCTGAAATTATCTATGTTAAAATATAGTAGGAGCCCAATATACTGTGGTCTGATATTCACAGGTTTAGGTATAACATGGTATAAAATAAGTCCCCCAAAATAAAATGTCGTTTATGAATGATTTTTACACTCTCAGCACAGGGTGATTCAAAAAGCACTTAACAACTTTGGAATGAAAGAGAGATTTATTGAGATAACTTACAGAATTGGTAGACATGTCATTTTGTAGAAAACAATCTCAAGTTTGATTTATATAGTGCATCAGTAGACCATTTCAACATCAGGAATACAGCGTAGTGCACATTTAGGATGGCTACTCTCAGTGGCATGGAACATGCTTGCTGAATATGCTTAAAAACTTTTTAATTTTACAGATCGATGAAGATAACTGAGATGGGATGGTTCATTAGCTGCAAGACCCCATTTCCTCATGGAAGTTCAAGGTTTGTTCGATAATCGCTTCCCATGTTGGTGCATTGGCCGTGAAGGGCCAATCACATGGCCACCTTGCTTCCCAGACTTGACACCACTGGATTTCTGTCTCTGGGATTTCATTAAGGGGGGATATAATGGATTTTGGTCCAAAAAGTCGATTTTTCAAAAATATTATTTTCTTGATCTACACAGTTTAACCTATGTTGAGTGTGAATTTTATTGTGATAGCAGCTTTAGAAGTGCCTTTACATTGTTAAACTGATTAACTCTGCACTGGCGGCCACTCCCACCTTTTCCAACAATTGGGAAACTGCTTGCTTCAGTGAAATTTTTGTCAGAGTGAAGGCTATTTTCTTTTGATATCTTTGGCTGACATCTATATCTGTGTCTGACATCTATATCTTTTCCTGAAAACTTTCTTGTATGTGGTTTATTTACACTTTGACAATACTAACATATATTAGTAGGTGGAAGGTTGAATTTGCAAATCATTTCATGGAAGTCAAGATTTGTGCATAATAGATGGTGGAAAAACTTTGTTTAGGAAATGGAGGTTTCATGAAAATCTGTTTACCAACAAAAAAGAGGAAGCAGCTCTCAGCTTAAACATCGAAACTTGGGACAGGAGAATTGTACAGGTGCATGAATGATGTTGATATGGATTCCACTGGATTCAGACTTATTCATTTAGAGCTTCTCTGCCAGTCTGTAAAGATTTCATGTTAATGTGTTAGCTGTAAAAATATGAAATCCATGATAGTTGTTGAAGAAAGAAGAGTGGGAATAGTTTGTGATTTTAAATTAATTTGTAATTTGTGTGGCTATGAATTTTCATTTTCCTTCTCCAAAAAAAAACTGACGCCTATGCCTATGAGAGCAATTTTAGGTTATCATATGCTCTGAGATCCCTTGGGCAGGGCAGGGAAGGAGGAAATTTATTGTGTGGTTTCCTGAACATGCCTCCACCTTGTGCAAGGTTTGTAAAAATAAATAAAGAAATGTCTGATGCTGTATGCGATACTGCCAAAGTTTTCCTATGAATAAAGCAGTGGAGGAACTGGTAGGAATAAACCAAAAAGAAATAGATCCTGGGGTTGATATTCATGACAGTGAACTCCTACAAATGTTACTGACCTGTGTGTGTCTGTAGATGGGACCTGGATGAAAAGGGGTCACACATCTCTGTATGGAGTTGTATCTGTTATTGGTATTGATGCATGTAAAGTTTTAGGTGTAGAAATTATCTTTAAATACTGCAACTAGTGTGCAACAAGGAAAATGTCGAACAATGAAGACAGTGAGAAACTGTGGCAAGAAAAGCATGCAATAGTATGCTCTAAAAATTATAGTGGCTCAAGTGGGGGCTTTGAGGCTGCTGCGGTTGTGGGGATGTTCTCCAGATCTCAGGACCAGTATGTTGTTAGATATAGTAAATACCTCGGTGATGGGGACTCCTTTTCTTTCAAAGGTATAACAGATAAAATCTATACAATATAACAATAGAAAAGTTGGAATGTGTTGGCCACATCCAAAAGAGGCTTGGTGGTAGGCTTTGTCACTTGCTGAAGGAGAAGAAAGATGAAGTACTTGAGGATGGAAAACCATTAGGAGCAAAAGGCAGGCTTACTCTGAAAGAAATTTATTCTCTTCAGTTATTTTATGGGAGAGTTATCAGGTAACACACATAATTTAGAGGCAATGAGGTGTGCTGTGTGGGCAATTTTTTTCCACAAACTATCCACTAACCAAACACCAATGCACAATCTGTGCCCGAAAGATGATTGGTGTAAGTTCAACAACAAAAATGAGACGTATTCACATACACACTCATTATCAGAATGCAATTTGATCTACATTCAAGTTTCTTGCAAACCCTGATTTATTCAGGAAATATCTTCGCCGAAAGACACAAAATGGAAATGAAAGCCTCAATAATTTAATTTGGGTTAGATGCTCGAAAAGGACATTCTGTGGACTTGAAGTGTTGTGTCTAGACAAGACAGCCTAGACACAATGAGAGGAAGCCGAAAGGCACGCGCTAAGCTAAAGCAGGATGGCGTGAGGTCTGAAACAGGATACGTAATGAATGCTATACAGAAAAGTACGTAGCTTCTGGAATACTTAACTTTAATCCATCCTTTTGGTACATCTGGAGATTGTGGCGATACAAGTGAGACTCTTTAGATCCATGCAATGTTACTAATGGCGCCTTGCTAGGTCGTAGCCATTGACTTAGATGAAGGCTATTCTAACTATCTGCTCTGCAAATAAGCGAGGCTTCGCCAGTGTGCATCGCTAGCTACGTCATCCGTACAACTGGGGCGAGTGCTAGTCCGTATCTCGAGACCTGCCTTGTGGTGGCGCTCGGTCTGCGATCACACAGTGGTGACACGCGGGTCCGATATGTACTAATGGACCGCGGCCGATTTAAAACTACCACCTAGCAAGTGTGGTGTCTGGCGGTGACACCACATGAAGTACCCAAAATAGGTGTGTATGACACAGTTTCATGTTACAACAATGGAAATAATGGCAGAAGTGAAAGCCTCAATAATTTAATTTGGGTTAGATGCTCGAAAAGGACATTCTGTGGACTTGAAGTACCCAAAATTGGTGCATATGACGCAGTTTCATGTTACAACAATGGAAATAATGGCAGAACTGAAGTGCTGAAGAGATATGGTATAGATCCTGGTGCGTTAACAACAAAAGCATTTTACACCATCGTCAAGAGCACGGTCAAAACAGCTAACAGATCAGCATCTTACCTGCAAATACAGGCCAGGCAGATTTGAAGAGAAGAGAAGAGAAGAGAAGAGAAGAGAAGAGAAGAGAAGAGAAGAGAAGAGAAGAGAAGAGAAGAGAAGAGAAGAGAAGAGAAGAGAAGAGAAGAGAGATCTGGAGGATGAGGAGTATCAGTATGGAGCATTTTAAAACTGAGGTAAGCTTATGACATGTAAAAGTATAAGAAGAAAATCTTTGAACCTCATTTTCTCTGTTTTAAATTTTACATTATTAGAAGTATGTGTACTAATGCTATGAAATTTTCAGGAACTGCTCACAATGTGTTGCTGTCTTCCTGGAACTAAGGAATACGAGATCATGCAATTATACTCTGATTTTTAGATGATTGTGTGTAGAAAAAAAAAGTTAATTTTTTATGTGCTTAACATTGTTATGTAGTCATAAATTGAATATGCAACAGTGGTTGACAATAATCAAAACGAACACAATCATTAAGTGGATCACAAATTATTCATTAATTGTCTAGATTTCTTTGTGCTTGATACAAAGTGTATTCTGTGAAGGATAAACTAAAAATTGTTGACTCGTGTGTTCACCATGCGAGTGTGATGTACCTGAAGGATACAATTTGTACCATAAATTATAACTGTAGTTCAGTGGTCTTATAACCTTCTCAGGACACTACAATAAAATTTTCAGATTAATTGCATGATTAGAATTTGAGTTATGGCTTTATATAGAAAAAGACAATAAAAAAATAAAACTCAAATTTCAGGCACAATATTAAGCCTGCATATTTTATTATATTTTTCCATTAAAACACAGCTATTTTGCTTTACACATACAAAATTTTATATTTTTACCTTAATAAATATGGCTGTAATGTTTTTTTAAATAAATGTTTACATTGTCCATTACATCCCACCTTAATGACCCAGTGTGTGTTCCTCCCTCTACCAAACAATTTAGCCAACCTGAAAAATTGAATCTACACTGCCACTATACAAGTTACACTTGATTTGCTGCAACGAGTGTGCGAAGAAATTGATTACCTGTGGGATGTTTGCCACATCACAAATGGTAGTCACATCAAACCAAAATAACACTTGACACTTTTGTGTGAAACTTGAAGTTGTTTGCTACAAAATGACACATCTACTGATTCTGTAAGTTATCTCAATACATTTCTATATCATTCCAAAATTTAACTCATCCTGTATATTTTATAAACGAGGAAAAAAAATCTTGTTATGGTCTGAGTGTAACTTTTTTGCAATACAATTTACTGCTATATCCACCAAGTTTTCTAAGCAATAACCAAGACAGATGGAATAATTAAACTCAACCTATGTTTTGAATTGTCAACATATCAGGATCGTTGCTGGATAGAAGCTCATGCTTAACATTGTTATGTAGTCATAAAGAGAATATGCAACAGTGGTTGACAATAATCGAAACGAACACAATCATTAAGTGGATCACAAATTATTCATTAATTGTCTAGATTTCTTTGTGCTTGATACAAAGTGTATTCTGTGAAGGATAAACTAAAAACTGTTGACTAGTGTGTTCATCATGTGAGTGTGATGTACCTGAAGGAACAATCAGAGGATGGTTGAAAGAAGAGAATAAACTTAAAAGTTTTGTAAACACAGTTGAAAGAGAAGTGGGAATGGACAGGATAAGTACTAAACTAGGAAAAAGACAGTGAACTTGAGGAATTCCTTTATAGGTGGTTTGTAATAGAGAGATATGGAAGTGTGCCACTTTCCGGGCCAATTATTGAAGTCCAAGCTGAAAGATTTCATTTTGATTTACATGGCAACCAAGATTTTATAGCTCCAAATGAATGGTTTTCAAAATGGAAAGGTCAATATAAATTTTGCAAAGCAACCACTGAAGGAGAAGCATGGTATTGTGACAGTGAATTTTCTTCACAATTTCCTGAAATTGTACATAAAGTGATGGTAATGAAAATTTAAATGATCATGAAGTGTATAATTGTGAAGAAACTGTGCTTCATTATTGTTTGTGTCCACCCAGAACTCTACACACACAAAAAAAAATCCAATGACAGAATAATCTTCCTCTTTGACACAAATAAATCGAGCAACCATAAGCTGAAACCTCTTTGTGTAGGTAAAAGTAAAAGCCCGAGATGTTTCAAGCATGTAAACATGTCATCATTACAGTTCACTTACAGTCATTCCAAAAATGCTGGATGACATGCGACATTTTCGCCAACTAGTTTCTAGAAGACTTTGTTCCATCAGTGAGAAAGCATTTATGGTCACTTAAGCCATGGGAAGAAGCTCTTTGACCACTGTTCAGCTTATTCACCTGCCGATATGTTGCTATGGGAAGATGGAAAAATAGAAACTTTGTTTTTGCCAAAAACACAATGACATTAATTTGGCCCCTGGATCAGGGCATCATCATACATGCATTTAAGTCTTACTACCACCATGAACTGCTCACGTCAATAGTAAATTTGGATGAGTAAATGGAAATATTCCTGAAATCTGTAAATCATAAGAATGTTGCAAACTCAGTGGTCCTGGTGTGGCAAAGCATCAGTCTGACCACTTTTAGGTATTGCTGGAGCAAGTGTTTCATTGAAGAAAATTCAACAGATCAATGCTGTAGTGACACAGATTTCAACAGTGACATCCAGTCTACATGTGATGTTCTACAGTGCAATAACTGTTGACAATGAAGAACCAATTTTGGAGATCTTAGATGACAAGGACATTACCGATGCTGTTCGCAATGAGAGTAGTGAAGCAGTTGAGGGGGAAGAGGATGACGCTGAAGAAGAAAGTACAGATGATGTTCCCAGTATATGTGAAGCACTGGATAATATAAACAAAGTGACTACTTGGATGGAAGAACAAAGTTAATGAAACCAAACTGAGTTGTTGTATCTGATGGGCATAAAACAATGTGTACTAAAGAAAATGTGTGAAATGACTCACCAAAGAAAACTGACTGAGTTTTTTAAAGCAGTAGAATAATAATGTACTGTAGCTTGCAGGCAGTGTTGTAAATCATCATACTGTATTTTGTAGTGTACTTTATATACTGTGTTGAAACACATGTTATTGATTGGTCAATGTTTGAGTGAAGTTTGTCTAATTTTTTGCACCCTATTTGGTAAGTTTCTGAACTTTTTTTTACTAATGTTCTTTAAATTTAAATACAGTACAGTATACATATAATGCATTATGTGTTCTTCATAACTTTCCATGAGAAGTTTGTCATTACACAACTCACTCTCGATATACTGTAGGTACACTATAAGGCAGAAGTGAGGCATGTCCCCCCCCCCCTTCCCCCACAAACCACATTATATCATGCTTCTAACGTATTTTATAATAACAAAAATAATCAATTATTGACAATATAATTTAAATGGATAGATAAAATAAAATCTGCTCACCAAGCGGCAGCAGGAGAACACATACACATAAAGGTTTGACTTTTATAAGCTTTTAGAGCCAGTGACTTTCCTTCTCATCCTATCTGGTAACTTTTCCTAAACCTCTCCAGTCCTTTTTCTTCATCCCTCTTCCCCACTGTCAACTCTTCTGCCAGAAGAAGGAGCCACTGGCTCTGAAAGCTTTTAAAAGTTAAACCTTTTTTGTGTGTGTTCTCCTGCCGCCACTTGGTGAGTAGATTTTTTTTATCTATCCATTTACAGCATATTGTATCTTAATTGTCACTGATATCATGTATGTAATATTTTGATTTTATTCATCACTTAGGCAAAGAGAATTAACTACGCAGCCATTAGAATCACTGATGAGTCCTACAAAGTAAGCATGGGTTCAAGAAATTTAGAACATCAACTGCATCTTCATAGTATGATTATTCTCTTTAATATACTGCATCTAAAATCCACTCCATACTGAATATTTCAGTAATAGTCACTTACAATAAAAGTGATGTTCACTTTGTGGAAATTGTGGAAATTACTTTTGGCTCAAGAAAGTGTGAAGTAAACAGCTCTTAAAATCTTTAAAAACAGTTTTTGGTTAATAATGACTAAAGGATTAGAAAAATTGTTAGATAACTGAAGAATATTATCTTTTTATTTCCTAAATGTTGTGTACCAAGCAAGAGGTTCACAACAAATACTGTGAGAGGGTGCCATCACACAGGTACAACCACTCGCCTGGCATATCTCAGTACCATGCACCAGCCAGATGGCACTCACAAACCCAAATCTCTACCTGATTTTGTGCCCCTTCCTCCAATGCATCATGCACATCCACCGACAGTATGGACAGTCAATACAGAACACTGTCAGCTGCAGACTAATTCACTTCAATCTAGTATTGGCAGATGTGGGAAGCCTTCTCCCAATAGACTCAAAACACGACATGCAGCGGACACTCAGACAGCTACGAACCAGCAGTTAGACAATACCATTCAGTTCCTTCAGCCCACTCAGACAGTACTCTGAAGACTATCTTTTGACTTAACAGTCACTATTTATGGAGAACTATGACAAGTAACACAGTGTCTGCAAACATTACTATCAGTAATACAATATCACAGACTGTTAAGAGACAGCAAAGTTATTTACATGTCACTGTATTATGTTAGAACAACAAGTGCCATGCATCAAACTGTAACCAAAGTTAAGTACCATTATGTAACATACTCTTAATAAACGTTATTTGTTATTTCTTACTGTGCTGGCACAACTCTGTTATAGTGCTGCCCTATCACACAACAAAGCATAAACTGTGACTCTTTGAGTTAACAAAGTGCCGATTAATTTTCAGACCGATACAGAGTCAACCATTTCAGTCATTTACATGCAGGTGTATGAAAGTTAGGAATGCCAATGTTCACTGTTGAGTTACAGCAATCAGGAGATTCCAGTAAAATGACAATTTTCATCATATGTTACATGAAAACAATTCATAATTGTAAAATCTGTGGAGATTTCAGATCAATGGTTAATTCTCCCTCTATTATTGATTCATATCCCATTTCCAAGCCAGTAGAATTGATATCAAAATTAGTTTATGGTGTGTACTTTACGTAAACTGATCTCAAAGAAGCACATTTGCAAATTCCTTTGGACAAAGACGCACTGAAATTTGTGGTGATTAATACCTCATTTAGTCTCTACTGTTACAAAAGGTTACCTTCAGAATATACAGCACACTGAGGTTGTTCCAGCGGCATTTAGAACAATTAATTTGGAAAGCTATGAATGACATTAATTCCCTTGACAACATTACTGTCTCAGTCACAACTCCACAGGAACTCTTACGGAATTTGGAATCTGTTTTGAAGATTCTACAAGGAACAAATTTGAAATGCAACAAAAACAAGTGCACCTACATTCAATAAAAAGTGCAATACTTAGGACACACACCATCTACAGATGGAATCAGGCAAATGCCACAATATGTTGATGTCATTAAAAACCTTCTGGCTTCCAAGGAGAACGGGCAGTTATTTTCTGTATTAGGACAAATAAATTATTATTGGAAGTTCCTACCTCATGCAACTTTCATTTATGAACCATTGCGCAAGTTGATACAAAAAGGCACCAAACAGAACTGGAACAGTGAATACTGAATTTTATTTAACAAATTAAAAAAGTTTGCTTGAAGTCAAATGTCTTATGACATATGATTTTAACAAAATGTCACAACTGCTGCAGATGCTTCAGATTATGGCATGGATACTATTCTGTTGCACTGACATCATGGTTTTGAATTACCAATCGTATTCACTTCAAACACTCTGACCATGGCACAAAGAAACTACAGTCAGATTGAGAAGGAGGCTCTTTCAATTATATCCACAGTCAAGAAATTTCATGATTCCATTTAGGGATGTAAATTTATGCTCCTCACAGACCACGAAACTTTAGTGCCTACATTTGGACTGAACAATGCAGTTCCTACATGGACAGCTCAATATTTACAGCACTGGGCACTACTACTTTCAAATGATGACTATGAAATTATATTCACATCCACAGCACAATATGTCAGTAGCTGAGAAACTGTTGGCACTTTCCCAATAAACTCAAATTTAACTGCCAACCTTTTGCACGAATATCCTGTTTTGTCTAAAATCAAACAGAATGGCCTAATGATAAGAAGTTACTTAATCAAGCAGAGATTATAAATTATTGGAATACGGGGCATGCATTTGCTGTATACAAAGGTGTCAGTCACTCTGGTACATTCACAATCAGGCAAGACATGTGTGGTTATTCTTGTGGTGCTTAAATCTAAAGTACTACTGATGCTAAATCAATGCCAATGGGGTACAGTTTGTACCAAATGTACTGCCAGAGAGCACTGCTACTGGAAAAATATCGAAAAGACATTGAAATGGTGTTGGCTAAATGTCACTTACATCAATAGTCAGCTCCACCTTGACAATATTTTCCATAGTCACAAGTAGCAGAATCCTGGTCACAACTGTATCTTGATACTTCAGAACTATTTATCACGTGCTACTGGCCCATCCCCATCAATGCTCGCTCTACATTTTCATTTGTAATACAGATGTAATCAATGTCTTCAACAATGATTATTCAGGCTTTGCCAAAAGTCTTGTCTGTTGAAGGACATTCAAAATCTATTGTCACTGACAATAACGTACAGTTTTCTTATCAGGAATTTAAACTATTTTCCGAAACAAACAGCATTTCATACTTCAGGACCGGACCATTTCATCTTGAGGCCAGTGGTTTCACCGAAAGATTCACACTAACCTTCAAGTCACACATGATGAAGGTGGTTCAATTCTACGATGAAGACAATTGATCTTCTTATCTCAGTTCTGAGCAACTATACGGGATGCACTGTCTCCAGCAGAGGAATTCCATGGAAGACCTCACCGAACATTAATGTCAATTTTAAAGCCACTTGTGCATCGATAGGCTGAGCCTAGACAACAGTTGAAACTTTTTTTTTAACTGACTGATCTGGTAGTAATTTAAATGTACAAGAGTGGAGAAAAGACAACGGTGCCAGGCATTGTCAAAGAACAGCTCAGTAATGTTACGTTTAAGATTAAAAGTTCACAGGGAGTTGCAACATGTCTCAGAAATGAAATCAGGCTTCACTACATTGACTCAATGCACACAGACAGAACTCCTAGGCTATTTTGTTTTACAAAATGAGAAGACTCATATGCAGGAAGCCATGTGAGGGATCTTCTGATGCAGCTGGCAGTCACCCCCACCAGAGGCTCCAGGGCCCCAACTGCAACCACGCTGCGACACTCCAATGTACCTGGACGCCATGCTGCCCACCTCAGATCAAACTACAGATGTTGAAATGACAAACACTTGACCAGCCACCCCTCATTGTGGAGGAACTGTCAGGGGGAGCAACATACATGCACCCACCAGATATGCACACCAGCAGGCAAGAAAGGAGGACACAAATGAAGTAAGCCAACTCCATCAGCTTCCCCCCCCCCCCCCCCCCCCCCTCCCCCTTCCCTTTCCCTTTCCATATCCCAGAGAAGGGATGTTGTGTGCCAAGCAAGAGGTACACAGCATATACCATGAGAGGCTGCACCACACAGGCACAGCCACTTGCATGGCATATCCCTGCGCTGTGCAGAAGCCTCCAGATGGCACTCATAAGTCCTCTTCCTGCTTACACATCAGTAGTGAGGCCAGGCAATAGGGAATGATATCAACTGCAAACTACATCATTTATGTCTTGTACTGGTGGACACATGAATCCTTCCACCAACAGGAACAAATCACAATGTACTGCAGACTGTTGGACAGTTATGAATCAGTAATGTTCAGTCCCTTCAGTCTGCTCAGTACAGTACTCTGAAAACCAACTACCAACTTAGCAGTCACGATTCATGGAGAACTATGACCAGAAAAGGAATGTCTGCAAATATAACTATTATTAATACTTACAATATCATAGATTATCAAGAGGTTTCATTGTATTAGGCTAGAGCATCAAGTGCCATGCATCAAATTGTACCAAAGTTAAGTACTGCTTTGTAAAGTACTCTTAATAAATGTTCTTTGTTGTTTCTTATTGTTCTGCCACATCTTTGCTATAGTGCTGTCCTATCAAACAAGTGTTTTTGCATGTGTGAAAATCAGCCACCATCCAGGAACCATTGCCAGGAAACACCAGTGCAGGCAACAACAATCAGTCTTCCCTTCTCATCTTGTCTAGTAAGTCTCCCCTGACCCACAGTTCTGGGTTACTTTTCCACAACTCTCCCCATTTCTTAAACATCACCAATCCTTTTCCTTCATCCTCTTTCTTTCCCTTCAACCTTCTGCTAGGAGGAGGAGTCACTGGCTTTGAATGCTTGCACATTTCCATTTCTTTTGTACATGTTTTCTCCTGCCACTGCTTGGTGAGTAGGTTTCTTTATCTATCCATACTATATTAGATCTAATACATTCAATACAATCATTCCCAATAGTTTCAGTGCTCTGGAGAGGGTATGAAAAAAATATTCACACAACTCAACTCTTCAGAAGTATTCTGACAACATAAGAAGACCGGCAAGGCTTTATTGCTTGTCATAGTCAAGGGAGGAGGCTGTCAGAACTAATTCAGCATTCAGTTGGCAATCATCACTAGATACCTATTATATTATTATAATATATTATTATAAATAAATAAATATAATAATGTAATATAATAGATACCTATTACCGTATTTACTCAAATCTAAGCCGCACTTTTTTCCGGTTTTTTGTAATCCAAAAAACCGCCTGCGGCTTAGAATCGAGTGCAAAGCAAGCGGAAGTTCTGAAAAACATTGGTGGGTGCCGCCACAACTAACTTCTGCCGTTGAATATATGTAGTGCTACACAGGCAAGCTCTGTAGGCAGTAGGCACAAAGATAAATACTGGCACCAAATCCTCTGCGTCAGTAAATAAATTTAAAAAAAGGTGGAAGACGAGCTTTTTTTCTCCGCCCCGAGTTTCGACCACTGCATTTTCATACAGACAACGAAGTAAATACAAATTCCGTATTGTTCATCTTCGAATGTAGCAGCTGTTTGGGATGTTTGTCAATATGGCCAACTCTACATTCTGAATTTTATCCTACCTGTGAGAAGAGATGGTTGCTAATAGGAACTTCTATGAATTGTGAATCACATGCAGTATTTTCTTGACCATAAGAATAATATGAATATAAACATTTTGCCATGTATTGTTTCATGTTTGCTGCTACCTCATTTAAATCCTGTCTGCCTAATAAACTACGAAACTAGAGTGAGACAACACCAAACGCGGAAGAATATACATATGTCATGTATATATTCGTATTATTCTTATGCCTAATAGTGATACAGTCAGAAATGAAGCACAGCAATTGACTAGATTTTTAAATCTAAGATGACTCTAATTTCTGTGCAGAATGTAATGTACTAAAGAGGCGCCTGCAAAGATTTTCAAATGGAGAAAAATTGTCGCTAAAATCGCTTTCAGAACATCTTCTATCATACGCAGTGTAAGTAACAACAAATAGCAGTATCTTGCCATTGTTTCGCTAATGAGACGATTCCTCTCTCTCTCTCTCTCTCTCTCTTTTTTTTTTTTTTTTTTTTTCTTTTTCTTTTTTTTTTTTTTTAATTGTAAGCGGCGGTAGTGCGCATTAAAGCAAGCCATGCCACGAGAGGCGACAGGCCGTAAACACGCACTATCAGAATGCGACAAACAATGCATGACACAGTACAGTAATGCATTTTCAGCTTAGAGTGACGTAAACACTTATAACAAAGAAAACGATGCTTTTCAGATCAAAGAAAAATAAGCGATCAATTCAAACTGAAGCACATGAAAAAGGAAGGGTACCCGTATAAATAAGGACAGAGCGCCTGACGCATAGCAATGGCTACCTGGTAAAGCTTAACTGCTAAGGTTATGACTCGAACCAATCCACTGTAGCTGTATCGTCATTCATTCGACCTAAATTGTGTCTCCTATTACAATGGACCAACTTTGTTTCGATTTGGGGATGCGGCCTCAAACTTTTCTCCCCCCTTGAATTTCGAGTCTCAAATTTCAGGTGCGGCTTAGATTCGGGGAAATTTTTTTTTCCTTGATCTTGAGTCTCATTTTTCAGGTGCGGCTTAGATTCGAGTGCGGCTTAGATTCAAGTAAATACGGTATGTTCCTATAATTGCAGCAGGGGATACAGACAACAGGCTGGAAGAAAATCTCAATTGTACAACTGAAGATGAAATCAGGCATGTCACTGAGAATGCTTTTCACACTATTATAATGATCTTGTCACTCTTCGAGGTGTAATCCATAACATGAATGAAGCACCATGTGGAATATGTTGCCTGGAGAATCACTCAGCAGACAGGCACATTCACATATGCATGTTGCTGATGCATCACGTTAGTGCCATCAGTCGTGAGTGTGGTCTGAATCAGAATGCTTCTCAAAAGGCGTACAGCTAAGTGCTGGCAGCATTCTGCCTGACCTAAGTAATATTAATACTATCACAGTGAGCTTCCACACTTTCATTAGATCTTTTTTAAGATAAATTATTCCAGAAGGCAGAGCTGGAGAGTAAATATTGTTACAGCTGAACAGCTACTAACACAGCAAGTTATTGTAATGTGTGAAGATATGTGGGTCAGATAGAACATGTAAACAGTGTCTTAACAGGGTAAACTTCAATACCAGTTATGCCAAATTTAATAAACACTTTATCTTTTATGAAACATTCTGTTGTTGTTGCTGTTGTGGTCTTCAGTCCTGAGACTGGTTTGATGCAGCTCTCCATGCTACTCTATCCTGTGCAAGCTTCTTCATCTCCCAGTAACTACTGCAACCTATATCTTTCTGAATATGCTTAGTGTATTCATCTCTTGGTCTCCCTCTACGATTTTTACCCTCCACGCTGCCCTCCAATACTAAATAGGTGATCCCTTGATGGCTCAGAACATGTCCTACCAAACGATCCCTTCTTCTAGTCAAGTTGTGCCACAAACTTCTCTTCTCCCCAATCCTATTCAATACCTCCTCATTAGTTATGTGATCTACCAATCTAATCTTCAGCATTCTTCTGTAGCACCACATTTCAAAAACTTCTATTCTCTTCTTGTCCAAACTATTGATCGTCCATGTTTCACTTCCATACATGGCTACACTGCATACAAATACTTTCAGAAACGACTTCCTGACACTTAAATCTACACTCGACGTTAACAAATTTCTCTTCCTCAGAATCGCTTTCCTTGCCATTGCCAGTCTACATTTTATATCCTCTCTACTTCGACCATCATCAGTTATTTTGCTCCCCAAATAGCAAAACTCATTTACTACTTTAAGAGTCTTATTTCCTAATATAATTCTCTCAGCATCACCCGATTTAATTCGACTACATTCCATTATCCTCATTTTGCTTTTGTTGATGTTCATCTTATATCCTCCTTTCAAGACACTATCCATTCCGTTCACCTGCTCTTCCAGGTCCTTTGCTGCCTCTGACAGAATTACAATGTCATCGGCGAACCTTAAAGTTTTTATTTCTTCTCCATGGATTTTAATCCCTACTCCAAATTTTTCTTTTGCTTCCTTTACTGCTAGCTCAATATACACATTGAATAACATCGGGAATAGGCTACTATCTTGTCTCACTCCCTTCCGAACCACTGCTTCCCTTTCATGCCCCTCAACTCTTATAACTGCCACCTGGTTTCTGTACAAATTGTAAATAGCCTTTCAGTCCCTGTATTTTACCCCTGCCACCTTCAGAATTTGAAAGAGAGTATTCCAGTCAACATTGTCAAAAGCTTTCTCTAAGTCTACTAATGTAGGTTTGCCTTTCCTTAATCTAGCTTCTAAGATAAGTTGTAGGGTCAGTATTGCCTCACGTGTTCCAATATTTCTACGGAATCCAAACTGATCTTCCCCGAGGTCGGTTTCTACTAGTTTTTCCATTTGTCTGTAAAGAATTCACGTTAGTATTTTGCAGCCGTGACTTATTAAATTGATAGTTCGCTAATTTTCGCATCTGTCAACACCTGCTTTCTTTGGGATTCGAATTATTATATTCTTCTTGGAGTCTGAGGGTATTTCACCTGTATCATATATTCTATAGAAATAATTTCTTTGGAGTAGGATGGTGGATATGTTTGACTTTTAGTCAAAGACATTTCAATAAACTAGTAATTATTCTTGAGATAATAATTTTTTGTTGCTGCAAAAATTAAAACAACTTTTTTGCCAACTTCTGTTGGAACCAATCTTTTATTCTTTGATTTATATTGAAAAGACTGTGATAAAATTTGTAAGACTATATACTTTAAAAACTCTGAAACTTTTAGGTGCTTATCTCTAACAGTTCACTTAAAAACATTCCTTATACCATTTTGCAGGAAGTGGTGACTGGCATTTCAACAATATTTTAATGAACTCCTGGATCATAGGAAAGATTTTCTGAGTCACTAGTCAACTCTTCATCCGTACTTCTTTTGGCGGCTTTCATTCTTTGCCTAGTGTGCTTCTCTGAATCCTCCTGATTTCTCTCAGCATTCCTCTTCCTCTTATTGTCTGTAAATGCATGGCACTGATGGGAGAATATTAATATTTACTTTGTTGCATATGATGACAGCACCATATACATAATACATATAGCTGAAGAAATGTCTTCATGGACACATACAGAATCAGAATGAGAGCATGAAAAATGTGATTTGGACTAGCAAAGTGGTCCTTTGATCCATGAACCTTCATTGGATTGGCTGTCAGAGTTTGTCTTGTTGTACACAACCTCATTACTGCTACATGCATTTTTCACATCATCACATGAGAATGTCATTATTCTGTTACTTATGCACCTTCTCGAGGTTTATTCTTTTTAAACACTCAATAACTGATTCAAACCATATTTACACTGAAGTAACAAAGGAATTCACAGTGCAAAAACAAAAGAAAGTACATTATTCTTTAATTTCACTGTTTGAAATGGGAACAACTGTCTGTTGTACCATGTTAGTCAACTGCATGAACATATTCCACAAGTTTATTATCAGTGGAATTACTGCAAAGTTTGAAAGATAGATTTATTATTATGTCATTCTCAATGGAGAGAAGTCTTCCGAAGTAAGAGTGATTTCAGGTGTGCCTCAGGGGAGTGTCGTAGGACCATTGCTATTCACAATATACATAAATGACTTTGTGGATGACATTGGAAGTTCACTGAGGCTTTTTGCGGATGATGCTGTGGTATATAGAGAGGTTGTAACAATGGAAAATTGTACTGAAATGCAGGAGGATCTGCAGCGAATTGACGCATGGTGCAGGGAATGGCAATTGAATCTCAATGTAGACAAGTGTAATGTGCCGCGAATACATAGAAAGAAAGATCCCTTACCATTTATCTACAATATAGCAGGTCAGCAACTGGAAGCAGTTAATTCCATAAATTATCTGGGAGTACGCATTAGGAGTGATTTAAAATGGAATGATCATATAAAGTTGATCGTCGGTAAAGCAGATGCCAGACTAAGATTCATTGGAAGAATCCTAAGGAAATGCAATCCAAAAACAAAGGAAGTAGGTTACAGTACACTTGTTCGCCCACTTCCTGAATACTGCTCAGCAGAGAGAGAGAAGATCCAACGGAGAGCAGCGCGCTTCGTTACAGGATCATTTAGTAATCGTGAAAGCGTTACGGAGATGATAGATAAACTCCAGTGGAAGCCTCTGCAGGAGAGATGCTCAGTAGCTCGGTACGGGCTTTTGTTGAAGTTTCAAGAACATACCTTCACTGAGGAGTCAAGCAGTATATTGCTCCCTCCTACGTATATCTCGCGAAGAGACCATGAGGATAAAATCAGAGAGATTAGAGCCCACACAGAGGCATACCGACAATCCTTCTTTCCACGAACAATATGAGACTGGAATAGAAGGGAGAACCGATAGACGTACTCAAGGTACCCTTCGCCACACACCGTCAGGTGGCTTGCGGAGTATGGATGTAGACGTAGATGTACCTATAGTGACAAACCAATGTCAGAATATTTTTAAATTTTTTTGTTTTTTAGTCACCATTCTTTGGATTGGTTTGAAATAGTCTGCCAAGAATTCCTCTCTTGTTCCAACCTCTTCATCGCAGAGTAGCACCTGAATCCTATGTCCTGAATTATTTGTTGGATGTGTTCCAATCTCTGTCTTCCCTTACAGATTTTTACCCTCTACAGCTTGCTGTAGTACCACAGAAGCTATTTCCTGATGTCTTAATACATGTTGTATCATTTTGTCTCTTGTTCTTGTCACTGTTTTCCATATGTTCCTCACTTTACCAAATACTGTGGAGAGCCTTATATTTTATTTCTTATCTTATCAGTAAATCTAATTTTTAACATCCTTCTATAGCACCACACCTCAAACACTTCACTTCTCTTCTTTTCCTGTTTTCCCACAGTCCCTGATACACTATCATATAATGCTGTGCTCCTAATGTACATTCTTACAAATTTCTTCCTCAAATTAAGGCCTATATTTGATACCAATAGACTTGTTTTGGGCAGGAATGCCCTATTTGCCTGTGTTGCTTTGTTTTCCATGCCCTCCTTGCTTGAGGTTAAGATAGCTTGAACGCTGATTGTGAATGTGTTGCATCTAGAAAAAAGTATAAAAGAATTATGAAAAGTGTTCAACTTATATAATCAATGTATATTGTGAGAATTGGTGGTTGTCATGATACATTAGCAAAAAAGTAACTGAATGAAGCAAAGAATCATCAAGATGATGCAATAAGAATTACACACCTGCAGCATCTAAATTGTCCTATGACGAATCGAGTGTAATATTTGGCTCAGATCCCTGTCACTTCAAGAAACATGCTCTTAAGGATGTAACATGTGCAATAAGTAAAACTAAATATCATTATAAATGTGTTAATGCAGATCCAAAATGTACGTATGGTTCTGCAAAAAATGTAGCAAGGATGATCTAGATCAAAAACGAAATGAGGAGGACAGTCATAGAAGCAAAATTATTGCAGTGTTACTGGAAGAGGTATGGGTTTTAAAACACAAGTGTAACAAATTCACACAGCAGTACACAATGATCACAAATGAATCACACAGTAAACTGCACCTAGATAAGAGAAATTTTAGCAGCAAAAATTTCTTGTTATAGCATGTGCTAAAAGTACCAGCGAGTAGGCAGAAATTGCAACATATGCATTGTATGCAGAACTAAGTTCAATTTTCAGTTTAGCAAAGTTAATCCACTGCCAGAAATAGATGAAAACACAATAACAAAGTGGAAATGTGATAACTGCAGAGACGAACTAAATACACCTGTTCTGCTAAAAAAACAGATACAAAGTTCTAAACAAAATAAGTGAAGAAAGTGCTTCAGAAAATGAAAGTTTACAGATATGTGATTCAGCTGCTTCTGTTCTGCAGAATACTTGAAAATGATGTCAAAATATACCAATACCACAGCAAAAAATCATGATTGCCTAGGGAATCTTACATCCCAGCTGATAGCCATGGACGTGGAATAGCCTCAAGTGGTAATGAAGAATCAATTAGGAAATCCATTAGTCTTGTCAAGCATGCGGCATCATTCTCTGAGACAATCAAGTATGTTCACACTAAAAAATTATCAAGTCATCTTCAAACGATTTTGTAGCTTTGTTTGGCAGCTCAAATAATGTATACAAAAATGAACATCCACAGATTTCACTGAATTAAAGAAGCACTTGGCTCACTTGTCACACACAAACATTCTCTTCATGAACATTCCACACCACTTTGATTTGATGCATTGGTCTTGTGTGAACAAGGAAATTAGTGCTGCTAATAAGTGTTTTTCAGGCATATTCAAACATTTCAAAAATATCTGTATTGTTGAAATTAGTAGCAAGGAAATTAGTGCTGCTAATGAGTGTTTTTCAGGCATATTCAAACAGTTCAGAAATATCTGTATTGTTGTTCTTAGTTGCATTGAGTAAGATTTCACACTTCACATGGATTTCACCTGAAAGGCCTAGGGAAGCAACTTGTGATACAGAAATTACTGGAAGAAATCAAGAGGCACAAACAAGCATCTGCAGTACCAACAGCAGTATCAGCTCCAGTGACATCACAAATACCACCAGTAGCAGCTGATACAACTGAAGCAGCAGCAGTAGCAGCACCACAACCACCACTAACAACAACAGAAGCAGGAACGCCAACAAGACCAACATTAGTAGCAGCAGAAGATTCAACAAAAATAGTAGATGCCACTAACGGCAACAAAACCAACAGCACTGGCAAAACCAACATCTACAGAAACAGCAGATCCAACATCAGCAGTACCAGCAGCATCAGTAAAAAAAGCAAAGACAGTTACTATCCAAAGAATCATATGTACATTGGCAACAAAAGCTGTTGTAGGAGCACAACACTACATAAGGAGGTGCCAAAGGCAAGGTACATCTACTTCACTGAATCAGGATTTTTTATGGTTTCAAACCAAGAAAAAATTGTGACAAATCAGCCTGAAAACTTGCAGATAAATGACAAACATCAGGAAAAAACCAGCACACTGCCACGAAATGACAAAAGCAAAAATACTTGCAAAATGTTCAGGATAAAGTGCCAAATTATACAGTACTTTAAAACAAAGTGTTAGATTTAGAAATAGATTTAGATAATTTTTTTGGTGTCTCAGAATTTGTTTATCTGAACACAGGTGCAAGGAAAATAAATGAAGTCTTATAAGCAAATTTAAATTAGCATCTTATAACTGCTACACTGTATATAAAAATGGTGGGGTATGCATTTATACAGAAACAGGATTACAGTTTAAAGTAAAAACAGAAGTGGACCATCTAAATACTGAGAAACATTTTGAATCATGTGCCACAGAGCTAAAAACTGAGGAGAAGAGTAAAAAACCAATTGTCATATCAATATATAGATCACCAGTGGGTGATTAAAACATATTTTTTAAAAAGCTGGGGGCAGCTTTAAGTGCTTTATATAATAATGAAGTAAAATTATTTTTAATGTGGGAATTAACATTAACATGTTAATTGAAAGTGAAGAGTAAAGACAGCTTCTGAATATCCGAAACAGCTTTCACATGAAACCGCTATTTACGAACCCCTGTAAAATAACAGAGTTTTCATCTTCCACGTAAGATAATATCATCACATACATGGAAAATTTTGTCACTCACACATAAAATGTAAAATCAGGTCTTTCAGATCACAACACACTCATCACATTGGTAAATTCTTCTATAATCAAAGTAATAACATATAACTGGGATTATAAAAGACACCTCCACACAAAAAATACATACTCTTATTCAGATGTTGACAAAGGAAACCTGGGAACAACAGCCGATACCTTAAACAACCCTTTTTTTAGGCGTTTTATGTCCCTATTATAAGCTTATAAAAATCATTGTCACATTAAGAAACAACAGCCAATGGATATCACCTGCTATCAGAATATCTAGTCAAACACTAAAACATCTTAATCAAATCAAAAAGGACAACAAAGATAAATACTTTGCAGACTATGTTAAGAAGTAGAACAACATTTATAGGAAGATGATTGAAAAAGCTAAAACAATGCACAATGACAAAGTAGTTTTAGGGTCAGCAAACGTATCAAAAGCAATATGGAATGTAGTAAAAAAAAAAAGAAATAAAAAAATATTAAAAGTCCAGAGGACATCGTTTTAAAAAATGATCATGATGTGTTAATCAGAAATCCTATCCTTGCTAATTACATTGATGACTAGTTCATGAATACTCCAGTCAAGCTGAGTAAAAATTGCCTTATGAATAGTGGCTCTCTGTTCCAAGAGATTAAATTGTCAATTCAATATTGCTATGTCCCACAAACAACCAAGAAGTTCTAAAAATAATAAAAACAATGAGAAATAAAATGTCTTCGGGGATTGACGAAGTACCTGGTTCAGTCCTAGTAAAATGTGCTAGTGTTATATCGTAACCACTCTCTCACGCCATAAATATATCATTATTGGTAGGAGTGTTTCCTCAAAGGTCAAAAATTTCAAAACTAAAACCACTGAACAAAAAGGACAATATATATGAAGGGTGGAATTGTAGCCCAGTAGCTTTGTTGTCTATATTTCCAAAATTAATAGAGACAGTCATGAAACACAGAATTCCAAATTTCCCTGAAAAATTCAATCTCTTGCCTGTAAACCAACACAATTTTCACAAAGGATTGAATACAGAGTCAGCTATTTCCCATTCCACTGGAAATGTTGCAATGTGGCTAGCCAGACACAACAGTACAATAGACATAAATTTGGATTTATTGAAGGCTTCTGATACTGTCCAACATGGTATCTTGCCAGACAAATTAGACCGACTGACGTATGAGGAGTTGCAAAAAAAATGGTTTCAGTCTTATCTCCATAATAGAAGACAGGTAGTAGAAATTACCTCAACCAACATTAAAAATCAAAGTATTGCTTACAGATCTGATTTTCAGACTGTACCAATTTTGGCACCATACAGAAGTGTTCTAGGACCTCTCTTATTTCTAATTTATGTAAATGACATCAAAGTTCCAATCAGTGGTACTCATGCAACCATGTTTGCTGATGATACAAATGCTGTTGCAACTGATGTAAACCAAGTATTGCCAACATCTGCCAGTAGAATGAGATTTTCACTCTGCAGCGGAGTGTGCGCTGATATGAAACTTCCTGGCAGATTAAAACTGTGTGCCCGACCGAGACTCGAACTCGGGACCTTTGCCTTTCGCGGGCAAGTGCTCTACCAACTGAGCTACCGAAGCATGACTCACGACCGGTACTCACAGCTTTACTTCTGCCAGTACCTCGTCTCCTTTGGAAGGTAGGAGACGAGGTACTGGCAGAAGTAAAGCTGTGAGTACCGGTTGTGAGTCGTGCTTCGGTAGCTCAGTTGGTAGAGCACTTGCCCGCGAAAGGCAAAGGTCCCGAGTTCGAGTCTCGGTCGGGCACACAGTTTTAATCTGCCAGGAAGTTTCATCTGCCAGTAGAGTTTTAGATATTTACAAAAATTGTTCAAAATATAAAACATCAAGAGAACTAATAAAACTTGTTCCATAGCTTGTATGAATGGCAGATAAAATATGTAACAATAAATAAGTACATCTAAAAATAAATGAAATAAAGGTGAAAATAAAAAAATGGTAGTAGATATGATTATTCCTTGTTACCAAATAAGAATATCATAAGCACCATACATATTATGAAATCAAGGTACAATATTAGGGCAGTAGACCCATATCAGATGGGAAAGGTGATGCTGTCACATTACTTTCTATTGTTTAATGTAAAATATACCAGAAATTACCTAAAAACCTTCTATTTCTTAAATCAGTTTGATCATAAAGCAAGTCATCAGGATGATTTTTAATGTAGTTGATTTCTGTTTCTTCAAAAATGCTGTTTGTAATTTTAGGCACTATGTTGTTCACCATATTTTTATTCTCACTTCAGTGTTGCCAAAGACAGAGGTACTACTTTTGGTCTGCCTAATATGTTTTTTAATCCTGTCACTGAATGCCCACCCAGCTATGCCAATATGCCACATTCTATTCTGTATACCCCTGGTCTTGTAAACTATTTTGTTCTGTCAATGCTGTGTCTGATTTTCTGACCAAATGTATTATCTGTGTGAAAAATGAGCCCTTTGTTGGTCTTCTTGAATACCTCTGCGATTTTAACCAAGACTGCACCTAAGTACGGTATTTTTGCAAACTTAGTCTTTAGGTGTGTAGCACTTTCTCTTTCTAGAGTAATTTCATCAGTTATATCTGCACTGTGTTTTAGATTTCCATTCAAATAGTTCAGTGATCATTTCTGCTGTGAAATAATTGTTAAGAGATACTCCTTATAAGATAGCTAATTCCTTTTCATTTCATTATTGCCTAGCGGTAGGTTGCTTGGAATATGTACAATAGAGTTAAAATAAGCTTTGTTATGGTGGACTTGATGGCAACAATCACAAGACACTGTGAAATCCATGGTGGTTAACTTAGGAAAGATCCTGAATTTGTATGGACTGTTGTTATTTGATACTTGGAGGCTTAGGCAACTTATACTAATGTTAACTTCTATTTCTTTCACAAATTTATTCTGAGATGCAAGCTGTTAAGATGGTCATGTATACAAGTAACAGATTCCTCAGACAGTACTGAAGTGTCATCTGCCATATTGTTTGTACTACCAACTTTTGTTAGCTGTTTGCTTGAAATCATCAAAAAAACATGTTTCCAATCAGTTTATGAAAATGTCTGTTAAAGTTTCTGTCAAACAGCTGCCCAATGTATTAGGCAGACAGAGGGCAGTACCACTACCTTCAGTGAACATTCAAGTGAGAATAAATGTATGCTGAGCAACACAGATTCAGCCCTTACAATACTCCATACAGTGCCTAAAATTGGAATTATGAACATCCTTGAATAAATAGATTTTTACAACTACATTAAAAATCATCCTGATCATTTGCTTAATGATTAAACTGATTTAAGAAACAAAAGATTTTAAAATAATTTCCAGTCTTTTTTACACGCAAATCATAGAAAATAATGTGGCGTAAGGCCACATTACTTTTCCCATCTGATGTGGGTTTACTGTCCTAACATTTTGTACAGAAATGTGTGTATCTTGATTTCATAATATGTATGGTGCTTATGATGTTTTTATTTGGCAACAAGGAATAATTGTATCTACTACCACTTTTTATTTTCATCTTTATGTCACCTATTTTTAGATACACTTATTTTTTGTGATGTATTTTACCAGCTCTTCATAAATGCTATGTAACAAGTTTTGTAAGTGCTCCTGATCTTTTCTGTTGTGTCACAATTTTTATACATAATAATGAGAACATTAGAAGATTAGATGGGTAGATCACATAACTAATGAGGAGGTACTGAACAGAATTGGAGAGAAGAGAAATTTGTGGCACAACTTGACTAGAAGAAGGGATCAGTTGGTAGGACATGTTTTGAGGCATCAAGGGATCACCAATTTAGTATTGGAGGGCAGTATGGAGGGTAAAAATCGTAGAGAGAGACCAAGAGATGAATACACTGAGCAGATTCAGAAGGACGTAGGTTACAGTAGGTACTGGGAGATGAAGAAGCTTGCACAGGATAGAGTAGCATGGAGAGCTGCATCAAGCCAGTCTCTGGACTGAAGACCACCACAACAACAAGAACAACAATAACAACAACAACAATAATGACAGAGAATTAAGTGCACTCCCATACATTTTATTTTTGTAAATTAATTTTAACCTCTTTACTTCAGGTTACTTTTACAATGTTTCTTGTTTTATCTAATCTATTTTAACACTGCATCATATTATTGTAATAATTGATTTTTACATTTTTCTCAATATCATTTAAGCACTTTGGAATTTATTTTTATATGTACACACATTTTTACATAACTACAGTCCCCATATTAGGGCTTGGTAAAAAGTCATATCCTGTATTCAAGAGGTAGCATCTTGTGATGTGTTGTATCAGTTGGTTGTGTTGCACTGTTAGCATATGCATTTGCGGGCATTTTGTACCCACTGTGTTTTTTACACACACAAAGTAATAAGTAAGATTACTGTTGCCACGTTCTCTATGAGTACCCAAGCAAGTGTGCGACCTTTTGAATGAACAGCATATGTATTTTTATGCTATTCTGTTATCAATAAGTTTTCCTATCCTGTCCCCTCATTCCTTACGATTATATCATCATATTGTCAACAGATGTAAAAATATGTTTTGCTATGAAGCTTACAATTGCTTTGGTAAGTGTACAGATAGTCTGACTTCTGAATATATTTTTGCTCCAATGGCCTTAGTTTACATGTAAGCAGTATCTTAGAACATTGATTTGTAACAACTGATGTGAAGGATGTTAACAATGGTAACAGTTCATGTAATTCATGTCATTTGGTGATATACAGAGCTTCACATTCATTTGATGTTACAGTAACATTGGACAGGTTACAGTAACATCAAATGAATGTGAAGCTCTGTATATCATGAAATGACATGAATTACATGAACTGTTACCACTGTTAACATCCTTCACATCAGTTGTTACAAATCAATGTTCTAACATACTGCTTACATGTGAACTAAGGCCATTGGAGCAAAAATATATTCAGAAGAAGTCAGACTATCTGTACACACACACACACACACACACACACACACACACACACACACACACACACACATATACTGTGCATGATGGGAGTGGTGGTGGTGACTGGATGGGGATAAGGAGAAGGTTGGGGTGGGGAGCTGGGGGGGGGGGGGGGATAGTAGGGTAGTAGGGTAGTAGGGTAGGGGTGGGCGACAGTGGAGTACTGCTGGGGAGTGCTCAGAGACAAAGGGGGAGTGCTCAGAGACAAGGAAAAGAGAGGGTAGGGCAGCTATGTGCAGTCAGGAGGTTAGACAAAGGGCAGGGGAGAGGTGGGTGGGGGAGGGAGGTAGCGGAAAAGGAGAAGTAAAAATATTGGGTGCAATGGTGGAATGGAATGAGGGCTGTGTAGTGCTGTAATGGTAACAGGGAAGGGCTGGATGGTCGAGACCAGAAGAGTTATGGGTATGTAGGGTATATTGCAGAGAAAGTTTCCACCTGCACAATCCAGAAAAGCTGGTGTTGGTGGGAAGGATCCATATGGCACAGACTGTGAATAGTCATTGAGAAGAAGGATGTCATGCTGGGTGGCAGCTTGCTCAACAACAGTGGTCCACTTGTTTCTTGGCCACAGTTTGTTGACGGCCAGTTATGCAGACTGACAGCTTGTTGGTTGTTGTGCTCACGTAGGATGCAGCACAGTGGTGTAGATCACATGACTGTTTTCACAGATAGCCTTGCCTTTGATGGGATAGGTGATATATGTGACCCAACTGAGTAGGTGGTGGTGGGATGATGTATGGGACAGGTCTTGCATCTCTGTCTATTACAGTGATATGTTCCACGAGGTAAGGGGTTGGGAGCAGGGGTTGTTTAGGTATTGACGGGTATATTTTGTAGGTTTGGTGGATGGGGACTATCACTGTGGGAAGTGTGGGAAGGATAGTGGAAGGACATTTCTCATTTATGGGCATGACAAAAGGTAGTTGCAACCCTGGCAGAGAATGTAATTCAGTTGCTCCAGTCCTGGGTGGT
Source organism: Schistocerca piceifrons (assembly GCF_021461385.2). Classification (NCBI taxonomy): domain Eukaryota; kingdom Metazoa; phylum Arthropoda; class Insecta; order Orthoptera; family Acrididae; genus Schistocerca; species Schistocerca piceifrons. The sequence continues at coordinate 400,462,262 of NC_060138.1, read as the reverse complement.
ACTGAGTAACAAGGGGAATGCTCCTTTGTGGCCTGATGGTGAGACTTTGGGAGGTGGTGGGAGACTGGAAAGATATGGCATTGGAGATTTGTTTTTGTACAAGGTTGGGAGGATAATTACGGTCTGTGAGACCCTCGTTATATTTCGAGAGGAACCGCTTGTCACTGCAGATGCGATAACCATGGGTGGCAAGGCTGTATGGAAGGTACTTATTGGTATGGAAAGGGTGACAGCTGTTGAAGTGGAGGTATTGCTGGTGGTTAGTAGGATTGATATGGACAGAGGTACTGACGTAGCCATCTTTGAGGTTGAGGTCAACATCTACAAAGGTGGTTTGTTGTGTTGAGTAGGACCAGGTGAAGCAAATGGGGGAGAAGTTGTTGAGCTTCTGGAGGAATGTGGATAGGGTGTCCTCACCCCTGATCCAGATCACAAGGATGTCATCAATGAATCTGAACCAGGCGAGAGATTTAGGATTCCTCTATATGGGGCATAAACAGGTTGGCAAAGGATGGTGCCATGCGGGTGACCATAGCCGTACCTTGGATTTGTTTGTAGGTAATACCTTCAAAAGAGAAGTAACTGTGAGTGAAGATGTAGTTGGTCACTTACGTTACTTATCACTTATATTTCACTTTAATACATTCCATACTCACTAAATTCCAGTAATGCAACCCACTACATCTCATGACAGTTAATACCCAAACATTACTCCATCAATGTATTTCTCATTATACTTTAATAATAAAAATACTATTCCATTACCTCCCTAACTGCCACATAATCATAATCATAATAATACTTTATGAAGTACCCTAACACATCATTATATTCATAGCAGTTTATAATGAATGCTTAATATTTCAATTCACAGTTAACTCTCAACTACGAGGGTAATCCCAAAAGTAAGGTCTCCTATTTTTTTTATAAGTATAGAACTCTGTTTGTGTGGCATTTGGTCACACTGTTATCCAGAGTGCTTCATGCACTATGTGTAAACATACTCACTGTGCTGAGGTGCTCAGTCTTGGCTTGGCAGCCATTGAGAATGGAGCTCCCGTTGGATGTTATCGCCAAGTACAAATTGCGCACAGTTATTCGGTTTTTGAACGCAAAGGGCACTGCGCCGACTGAAATCCATCACCAATTGACAGAAGTATGGTGAGTCATGCATGGATGTCAAAAATGTTCATAAGTGGTGCAGAGAGTTTGCAGCTGGTCGGACAAAAATTCACGAGGAACAAAGGAGCAGAAGACCATCAATTTCTGAGGAGACAGTGCTGAAGGTTGAGCAAAGCACGCATGAAGATCAGTGGATCACCCTGGATGATCTCTGCACGTTGGTTCCTGAGGTTTCCCAAAGCACCACTCACAGAATTTTAATGGAAACATTGAACTATCGGAAAGTGTGCGCAAGATGGGTGCCACACATGCTGACTGAGGACCACATGCGGCAACGAGTTGATGCTTCCCACGCATTTCTTCACCACCTTGCAGCCGAACAGGACAACTTTCTGGACTCAATTGTCATGGATGACAAAACCTGGGTGTACCACTTTACATCTCAGACCAAGCAAAAATCACACTAGTTCATAACTTTCTGAACAGCATGGTGGCAAGCTGGTATGACATGGACATAAAAAACTGCCACAGTGTCTAAAAATGTGCATCACCATAAATGGTGATTACGTCAAAAAATAGCTAAATGTTCAAGCTGTAAGCTGATGTAAGCCATTGTAGAAATAAACAGTTCTATGTACTTATAAAAAAATAAGATACCTTAGTTTTGGGATTATCCTCATAACTGCAACATCATGATCATAGTGCATCTAGTCTAGTGAAGCAAAGTTTCACTTTGGAAAACACATTCTCATCATCAAAAGTAAATGTGACTAAATTATTCATTAATACTATTTAATTTATAATTGTAGCATGACTTTAGAAGCAACAATTCTGATCCCATCTTCTCACTAATAGGCTTTTATCACAATTACAGTTTCACAAGATGCAGCATAATATTTATTTTGGAGTAACCCAAATAAGTAGCAAATTGTACCAACAGCCTACACAGAGTCTACAAACAGTGCAAAAGATTCATCATTTCAACTAGAAATGTAATAATTAAGAAAACATGTATTTAAAAATAACTTCAACAGAGTTTGCTCTCATTAACCAATCATAAAAATTGGCACAGAAACCATGGTGTAGTGACTATGATACTAGACTGTTGCATGGAGGTTCTTGAGTTCAAAACTCAACTGAACTGTAAAATTTTAATTTCTATATTTGGTTCGAGTACATTCTAGAAGTATCCACAAACGTCATGAATCATTGTACTGGAATGTTCTGTAACCGTATATACCGTATGCATTCTGGCTGGAGGCAGTTCACTCTGTGCTTTTGTATGTGCAAGTGCTGAATAAACCTTCGTTAAGTGAAGTTAGTGTTCATCATTCATCTAATTACACCTTCTTCAATGTGACATTATTCTGTTGGAGATTCTCGGTATTGGAACTTGTGATAGTGCACATTATCGACGACACAGTGGCTCCCATCAGGCCACGACAGAGCAGCCGTTTTCGTGGCGTGAAACTGGAGTTCGAGCCATATTCAACAGATCGCAATCTATCAGAGACAGAAGAAGAAGAGAATGTTACGATGACAGCAACTGTGTGCCACCACATGAGACATCCTTCCAGGTTCTCTGGTGATGATGGCCAAGATCCAAACACATGGATAAAGGTATATGAGCGTATAACCAAATTTAACAAATAGGATGACACTGTATGTTTGGCTAAGGTATTTTTCTACTTGGAAGGCATTTCCAAGCAATGGTATGAGAGCAACGAGGAGAAGTTCACAAGCTGGGAAGTATTTCAGGTGTAAATGCACAAGTATTTCGGCAACACACAACGACATAAGTGCAAGGCTGAAGATAAATTAAAGTGCAGGGCACAGCATCCTACATTCAAGACATCTTGGAGCTGTGTAAAATAGTGGATCCTAGAATGGAGGAGGAAGATATAATTGCACATCTCATGAGGGGCATTGCTGAGGACATGTATCAAGCCCTACTCCTGAAGGAGGTTTTGACAGCAGACGCCTTCATAAAATGGTGCCAGTATATCGAGATAATGCATCAAAAAAGCATTACACACTAGAAGTTTGAACAGCTTCCAAACATTGTACCGATGTCGGTGATGGAGGAAGACACTGATTTCACAAGTGTTCTTCATCAGATAGTGAGAGAGGAAAGTTCAAAAGGCACTTGGAATGCATGGCGAGCAAAAAACTGAGACACTTCAAGAGGCAATTATAGATTGTGGTCACTTGAAGATTATGCTAGATGAGATGAGATACTGTGGACAGGAAGATGCACATCTGAGTGTGTGGAGACTATGTGTGCTGGATGAAGTGATCATTCATGTAGTCAGCACTAGAAAGGTAACTGTCATGTGTCATGCCATGCATCAGTCCATGGATATTGTAGTTGAATGTAATGGAAGCATACCACTGAAGAATAACTTGGTCATCCCAGCCTATGTCATCTCGTTTAAGAATGGATTTGGTGAATTATAGACAGCTAACTGTTGCCAAGAACTGCAGATCCTTCCAAAACGCATGTCTGTAGTGAACGCTGAGTCGTTAATTGCAGAACAGCTGAGTATCATAGAAACCTCCCATGCTGAGTCTGTGGGCGACTATCACCAGATCTCACTAGGGAACAACAGAAAAGCTACTTGCCATTCTTCAAGAGTTCTATGAATGCTTCAATCCACAGGTGAAGAGCAAACTACACAAATCAACGGCGAAGCACTGGATTAGCACTGGAAACCATCAACCAACAAGCAAGAGAGCATACCATGTGTCGGCACTGGAACACTGAACAAAGGTGTGCAGCCAGACCCAGAAAAGGTGAGATCTGTAACAGAATTTCCTATTCCTAAAAGTATTAGAGGTGTGAGAAGCTTCCTTGGATTATGTTCTTATTACCGTTGTTTTAAAAAATGGTTCAAATGGCTCTGAGCACTATGGGACTTAACATCTGAGGTCATCAGTCCCCTAGAACTTAGAACTACTTAAACCTCACTAACCTAAGGACATCACACACATCAATGCCCGAGGCAGGTTTAGAACCTGTGACCATAGCGGTCGCGCGGTTCCAGACTGAAGTGCCTAGAACCGCTTGGCCACAACGACTGGCACCGTCATTTTATCACAGACCTTTATATCAAAGCCAGGCCACTCCACGAGTTGTTAAAAGCCGATGCTAAATTTATCTGGGGTGGTGCTCAATAAGATTCTTTCGACGTGCTGGGAAAAGCTCTGCCGACTGACCCTGTACTTGGTCTGTATGATGAGAGAGCACCTACAGAACTACACACAGATTCCAGTGGATATGGGACTGGTGCTGTTCTGGTGCAAATTTCGGATGGAAAAGAGAAGGTTATAGCCTAAGCTTCTAGGACACTTACAAAAGCCGAGAGAAACTACTCAACTACAGAAAGAGAATGTCTTGCTGTGATCTGGGCCATGTGCAAATTTCGACAGTATCTCTATGGAAGACCATTCACAGTTGTTACAGACCATTATTCACTTTGTTGGTTGACAAGTCTTAAGGATCCAACAGGACGACTCACCAGGTGGGCACTATGCCTTCAAGAGTATGACATTACCATAGCGTACAAAAGTGGAAGAAAACACCAAGATGCTGACTGTCTCTCAAGAAACCCTGTGCAAGACCATCAAGACTTTGATGAAGATGGTGACTGTCTTGCTGCTCTCTAGGATCTCTCTGCTGAGTAGGAGGAGGATGCCAAGATATCTCAAATTATGATTGCCTTAAATTGGTCAGAGGATGTGAAAGGACAGTTTAAGGTAGTTAATGGATTACTTTGCAAGAAAATCTTTGATCCGTTTGGAAAGAGGTGGCTACCAGCGATTCCTAAACATATGCACTTAGATGTTCTACAGAAATTCCATGACACACCTGAGGCCAGACACTTAGGATTTATTAAAACATACGATAGGATCCGCAAGAGATTTTTCTGGCCAGGTTTATTTAGGAGTGTCCGTCACTATGTGTCGCACTGTCGAGAGTGCCAGAGGAGAAAGGCAGTTCCTCAGAAACAACTAATACCAATTCCACCAACCGAAACACCTTTCCAGCGTGTTGGGATTGACCTCTTTGGACAATTTCCAATGTCTGCTAGTGGCAATAGACGGATTATTGTTTGCACTGATTATCTGACAGACTACTCCATTACAAAAAGGCGTGAAGACAGCCGAAGAATTGGAGGTAGCCAAATTCATTGTGGAAGACATTGTATTAAAACATGGTGCCCCAAGATCATTAATTATGGATCGTGGGAAAGTTTTTCAGTCGAATCTTGTGACAGAGATAAACTGTCGGTGCAACATCACTCATCACATGACAACTGCCGACCATCCAGAAACTAACAGGCTAACAGAATGCCTTAATAAGACCTTGGCCAATATGCTTTCAATGTTTGTCAATGTTGAGCAGAGCAACTGGGGTGAGGTGCTACCTTTTGTGATGTTTTCCTACAACAGCGCCAAACAAGACACCATAGGATTTACGCCATTTTTCCTGGTGCATGGGCATGAGGCGACTACATCGATGGATACTGTGTTTCTGTTACATCCTGATGATGTGGACAATGACTACATTGGCCAGGTGTTAACCAGAGCTGAGGAAGCTCGGCAATTAGCTTGACTCTGCATGCTGTGGGCTCAAGAAAACGATCACCGAAGGTATGATGCGAGCCACCGCCCTGTTGTCTACCAGCCTGGTGACCTCATCTGGATCTTCACTCCTGTTTGGAAGGTTGGTCTCTCTGAGAAGCTCCTCAGGCGCTACTTTGGACCTTATAAGGTTGTAAGACAGTTGTCTGATGTTACTTATGACGTTGAAGATTTCAACCATGACACAAACGATGAAAGATCAGAGATACGGTCCATGTCCTTCAAATGAAGTCCTATAATGATTCTGCAACCCCTGGTAAATTTGAAGCTCCAGAGGCAGGCAAAAAGTGGTGAGGTGACGAAGAGTGTAGTGGCAAAGGAAGTTCTAAGAAGTTCACTGCCAGGGCGAACATCAGTCATCAGGAGTCTTAAGGAGGGAGCAATGTCGCAGAAACTGTGGTGTAGCGATTATGATACTAGACTGTTGAATGGATGTTGAGCAGAGCAACTGGGGTGAGGTGCTACCTTTTGTGATGTTTTCCTACAACAGCGCCAAACAAGACACCATAGGATTTATGCCATTTTTCCTGGTGCATGGGCATGAGGCGACTACATTGATGGATACTGTGTTTCTGTTACATCCTGATGATGTGGACGATGACTACATTGGCCAGGTGTTAACCAGAGCTGAGGAAGCTCGGCAATTAGCTTGACTCTGCATGCTGTGGGCTCAAGAAAACGATCACCGAAGGTATGATGCGAGCCACCGCCCTGTTGTCTACCAGCCTGGTGACCTCATCTGGATCTTCACTCCTGTTTGGAAGGTTGATCTCTCTGAGAAGCTCCTCAGGCGCTACTTTGGACCTTATAAGGTTGTAAGACAGTTGTCTGATGTTACTTATGAAGCTGAAGATTTCAACCATGACACAAACGATGAAAGATCAGAGATACGGTCCACGTCCTTCAAATGAAGTCCTATAATGATTCTGCAACCCCGGGTAAATTTGAAGCTCCAGAGGCAGGCAAAAAGTGGTGAGGTGACGAAGAGTGTAGTGGCAAAGGAAGTTCTAAGAAGTTCACTGCCAGGGCGAACATCAGTCATCAGGAGTCTTAAGGAGGGAGCAATGTTGCAGAAACTGTGGTGTAGCGATTATGATACTAGACTGTTGAACGGAGGGTCATGAGTTCAAAACTCACCTGAACTGTAAAATTTTAATTTCTATATTTGGTTCGAGCACATTCTAGAAGTATCCACAAATGCGAAGAATCATTGTACTGGAATGTTCTTTAACTGTATATGTACCATATGTGTTCCGGGCAGAGGCAGTTCGCTCTGTGCTCTTGTATGTGCAAGTGCTGAATGAGTCATTCCATGTCAAATCAACACACTTTAAATAAAAATTTTACCTCACCCTCTTAGATTTTACTGAAAGTTGGTATACTTATAGTACTGGGCACTGAAACTAAGAAAAATACCAAATTTCTATTTTTTACCTCAAACCATTCCTGAAATATGGTCATGTTAACTCTTTAAAAACCAGCCAAAAATGTGTGAACGGACTTTTTTTAAATTGCCCTAGGAGCTGCCCTAATTGAGCTAGAGAACTGGGAAAGGTGTCATTTTGCAGCATTTTTCATGCTCTTTCCAGTGATATACAAAAAACATAGCTTCTAATTAATAACTTTTTTCAAAATGGTAATTAATATTTTGATTTAATTTTTTTTACAAAAAATACATAATTGAAAATTTTCAAAATATTTCCATAACTACTTCATACTATTGTAAATCATATGGCAAAATATAAATGTGGGATGATGATGGGTTCATTGTTAAAAAAAAATTATTCCAGACTCTTGTTTTTCACTAATGGCCCTAGTTTGACCAAACTGACCTTTAAGGTAGTATGTCAGTAGAGGACCGTATACATAGGGCTTGATGTCTGTGCAATAATTCAGAGACTGGAGCCATTGTTGAGATGATGTAGTCTGCATTGTTACCTCCTAAGGCTTTGTGTGCCTACAGCATTATTGTGCACTGTTGTTACCTCTGTGTTGACCAGTCTGTATCTATTACATTTAATAGTTCATTTTCAAGTGAATCTATACATTGAAGGACAGTTTATAAGTGGTTTTTGTGTAAATATGGAACCAAGTAAAAAGTGCAGTGCTGTAAGAGTGCAGTGTTGTAATCCATTAAAGAAGTCAAATCATTTTATTAGAGACAGAAAAAAACTGAGAAATGTCACAACATGGATGCCCAAATTATTTCCTCAAATACCAAGTGGTGCCAAGATTTGTGATAAATGTTGGAATGATGTAACCAAATTGAAAAATACACCAGAGCCCATCAGTGATGAAAGTGTTGAAGAAGAATCTTCTGGATCAGAGATAATCATCCGAGACCAAGACCCTGACTTCACTCCAACTTCAGTAGCTGTTAAAACATTTAACACAACACTTCAAGAACTAGGTGAGCCCCCAACTGACAAGAGAAAACTAACATCTAGGCATTACGCCAAATCAAAGGTGAAGAAAATCTCATCAATGACACATAAACTTTTTGTTGCTCCTGAAACTTCTTCGTCAGATACTGATACTGATGAATCCGTTCTTCAAAATCTTAAAAGAAACTTTAACAATTCTGTAAGTAGAGCAAAATAACTAATGATTCTTACAAGTTTACCTGAAAAGTGGAGTGTCAGGAAAATAATGAGGGAATTTAATGCTCCTAATTACATTGTTCGACAGTACAAAAAAATTTTGAAAGAGAAATGAGTCATGGAAGGTCCAAATCCAAAACCAAGGAAGTGTTTACAAACAGAAACTGTCAAAACTGTACATTCATTTTATGAAAATGATGAAGTTAGCAGGGCAATGCCAAGTATTAAAGATTGTGTGACAATTACAGAAACAAGTGGAAATAAAACAAAAATATCAAAAAGACTTATTTTGTGTAACCTTAAAGAAGCTTACAAGCATTTTAAAGACAAATTTCCCAACATAAAAATACATTTCTCTAAATTTGCTGAGTTGAGACCAAAAAATTGTGTATTAGCTGGCCGGAGTGGCACACATACTGTCTGCGTGTGCACAACTCACCAAAACATAAAATTAATGATAGAAAATGCCAAACTAAATACAGTAACAAACAGCAGCTTAAACAATTATAAGCAGTGCATTGCAAAAATGCTTTGCAACCCATCATCAGTTGATTGCAACATGGGAAACTGTGAATACTGCCCAGGAGAAACTGTCATATGTAAAATTTTAAAAGACTCTTTCCACGAAAACTTAATTGAACAAGTTCAGTTTCGACAGTGGATGTCAGTTGACCGATTTAATCTGGAAATTGTTCAGAAAACTTCTGAAGAATTCATACATTTATTTTGTAGTAAGATGTCGACTTTGATTCAGCATGACTTCATTGCCAAGCAACAATGACCATTCCTTAACTCCATAAGAGAAAACCTTATGGAATCTGAATTTGTTGTCGTATGTGATTTTTCAGAAAATTATAGTATAGTTCTACAGGATGAAGCTCAGAGTTTCCACTGGACAAGACAACAGATTACCATTCATCCTTTTGTTATATATTACAAACAGGAAGACAAAATTGAGCATATGAGCTTTGTCATTGTTTCTGATTGCCTGGAGCACAATACAACTGCGGTTTACACCTCTCTAAAGAAGCTAACTTCGTATCTAACAAATAAATTCCAAAAGATTCCAAAAAAGATAATACTATTATTCTGACGGTTCTGCCGCTCAGCATAAAAATAAGAAAAACTTCCTGAACCTTTGCCTTCATGAGGAAGTCTTCAACATAAACACTGAGTGGCATTTTTCAGCCACAGCACATGGGAAAGGGCCTTGTGATGGAGTAGGGGGTTCAGTAAAGAGACTGGCAGCTCGTGCAAGTTTGCCAAGGCCATACCAAAATCAGATCCAAACCGCACGAGACCTATTCGAGTGGTCAGTATATAATATCACAAATGTTGATTTTGCATATTCCACTGAAGAAGACTATGCTGCTTCAGAAATATTCTTAAAAAGCCAACTTGAAGATGCATTGACAATCAAAGGAACACAGCAATTTCACGCTTTCATTCCCAACACTACATAAAAATTAATAGTCAAATACTTCTCAGGTGATATGCAGAGTTGGGAGAGGGAAGTAACTACATCACCAGACAAACTGAAGTTACAAGATGTATCAGGCTATGTCACCACTGTATATGGCAGAAACTGGTGGCTTGGGCACATTTTAGAAAAAAACGAAGAACTTGATGAAGTGAAAATAACTTTTCTTCATCCATGTGGACCAGCTAAGTCATTCTCTTATCCTGCACATGCAGATGTCCTATGGGTGTCAGTTGTGGATGTTCTCACAAAAGTGAATCCATTTACTCCGACAGGGAGAACATACATTCTTAATGAAAGTGATGTAAACCAAATCCAGTCAGCTTTATTAAAATGTAATATGTGAAGTTCCAAGACAATTTATTGGGAAACTGCTTTCAAATCAAAACTTAATTTTTGTCTCAGGTTAGTGTTAATGTATATTTTATAGAAAGTTGTTTCAAAATTATTGTTAGTACCTATTGTGTTAAATTTAGCTATGTACAGATACCTGTTACTCAAAGACAAGCATTATGTATTTAATTTGTTTAATAGTTCCATTTCAAACATCATGGACCAGAACTATTATGTAAATACTTGTACTTATTCATACTTTATTTCAGTTTGTAGTTAAATGCTCAATTTCTTGTTTTTGTTATATCGGTTAATATACTGTTAGTGAAGTTGTATGAAATTAAAATAAGCAATCAACTTAATTATAAAATATGCTGATTAGTTTTGGTTTAATAAGGTGATGTTTTGATATTTCTAATACTTCTTTTACTTACCTTTCAGTATATTTTAAAGAAATTCCTGTTTGTTGAAGGTCAATTTGGTCAAACTAAGGCCGTTAGTGAAAAACAAGAGTCCGGAATAATTTTTTTTAACAATGAACTCATCATCATCCCAGATTTACATTTTACCACGTGATTTACAATAGTATGAAGTAGTTATGGAAATATTTTGAAAATTTTCAAATATGTACTTTTTGTAAAAAAATTAAATCAAAATATTAATTACCATTTTGAAAAAGTTATTAATTAGAAGCTATGTTTTGTTGTATATCCTTGGAAAGAGCATGCAAAATGCTGCAAAATGACACCTTTCCCAGTTCTCTAGCTCAATTAGGGCAGCTCCTAGGACAATTTAAAAAAAGTCCGTTCATACATTTTTGGCTGTTTTTTGAAAAGTTTACATAGCCATATTTCAGGAATGGCTTGAGATAAAAAACTGAAATTTGGTATTTTTCTTAGTCTCAGTGCCCACTATAAGTATACCAACTTTCAGCAAAATCTGAGAGGGTGAGGTAAAATAGGTGTGTTGATTTGACATGGAATGACTCGAATAAACCTTCGTTAAGTGAAGTTAGTGTTTGTCATTCATCTAATTACACCTTCTTCTACATGACAATATTGCAGTTTAACTACTGTGCCATCAGATTCAACACACTGCTGCATTCCTAGAGGATGTTTTCATCAGCATATCCTTCTCCCACCAGTCAAGCTGCAGTTGTTTGCTAAAGATATATAACATTTTCCTAAAAGTTTTCTCATTTACATTTGTTGATATGATGTTAATTTTAGGTGAATGCCATAACAATTACGCTGCAGCTGCGCAATTGTATGCGGATCATTTCCAAAACAGACGACATCCAAGTGAAAACTTTATTCCAAATTGCACTCAACAAGCTTGAAAAGGATACATGCACCATCCACCTTGTCATCACAAATACAATGAAAATGATGCTCATACCCTTACCGTTCTTGCCTGTGTTCAACTGGATCCCGAAATGAGTAGTCATGCGATTCAGAGACAAACTGGAATACTGAAATCAACTGTTTTGAGGATTTTGAAGGCTCATAAATATCATGTGTATCATATCACACTGACAAAAGCATTAATGCCGAAAGATATGCAAATACGCATGCATTTCTGCCAATGGGCCTTGGAAATGATAAGAGGTGACAATGATTTTTTTTAGATACATTATGTTCACTGATGAAGCCACATTCAAAGACAATGGCGAATTAGATTGGCATGATTGTCATTATGGGTCCTCTGTCAATCCACACTGGGACAGACCCATTGTCAATCAACACAAATGGTCGTTAATGGTGTGGAATTTTAAAATATTACTCGATAGGACCATATTTTTTTGACCGAAATGTTACTGGGGAATCTTATTTACAACTTCTCCCCGATGATTTATTGGAGCTAATGGAAGATGTTGAATTAGAAACTAGGCAGCGAATGTTGCTCCCCATTATGATAAAAACGTGTGGAACATTTTAAATTTACAGTACCCTGGTCAGTGGATAAAACACGGCAGACCAATTCAGTGGCCTCCACATTCACCAGACCTAACATCTACTGATTTTTTCTTGTGGGGTCATTTAAAAAAATATTGTTTATGAAAGACAGCCCACAACCCGAAACGATATGGAGCAACACATTCGAAGAGTGTGTGCAACCATACCACAGGATGTGCTTCTCAGAACTGTGGACAACTTTCACAGACGATTTACTTTATGCATTGAAGCAAATGGGGATAATCTTGAACAACTCCTTCATGGCTAATTTCATTAATTAAGCACCCCAAATTGTGAGAGGAAAGGGGAATAACACTATTGAAGCACCCCAATATGTGAGAGGCAAGGGGCTCACACTAATGCAGCACCCCATGGGAATATCATTCTACTATGTCCATGTCATTGTTCCTAGGTGACACTTAAAGCAGGATACAGTACATTTTGTACAAAAACAGCTTAATTTGGTGTAACAAAAGTATTGGTGATCATTTTGTATCAATTTGATGCGTCCTTCTCAGATCATTCTAAATAAATAGAGTTCTTCCCCAATTATAATTTTTCTCGATTTCAGCACCATCTGTCAGTGGTTTAAAAAAACGTTTTAGACAAAACTTGATTACTTTTTTATGGAGGATATGAATCTGCAATAAAAATGGGTGTTTCCATATAAGATTTAAAAGCTGCCCCCCGCCCCACCCAAGGGGGCGGGGGCTGGAGGTCACGTGTAGTCCCCCTTTGAGCTTACAAACTTGTCTTACCCACTATTTTTACCCGGTATATAGTTTTCAAGATAATCTCATCCGAAACTTCAGATGGACCACCCTGTATGTTATCTTCACTGGGTACATCAAGGCTTTCAACTTTAACTAAGCACTTTTCACAACTTCTAAACCAGATTCCACTCAACCATTTTATTACACTCCTACTCACAAAATAGTCAAAAATTAAGTACAAATTTCAGTTCAAAAATATTAATTACACACAGTATTGACATCTTAATAGGATAGTTCTTGCAAAATCATAAATAGAATTTTAGAGTAAGAAAACATCACTAAAATGCTTTGTTACTTATGTGGTTGAATCAGAGGTGTCAAAGTTTGTTGAACATCACTGCAAAAGTCCTGAGGTGAATATTTCTAAACTTTTCATACCCTTACCTGGTTGCGAGGATTTTGTTTAATTGAAAAGTCTCAAAATAATTCATCTTGTCATTTACTCATACATATCAAACTGAACTCAACAGCTCTTCTAATGGTTTACATTACTATTATTGTAATAAAAAAGACACTAATTAACAATCCCTTGCAGTCACAGCTACCGTCTCTTATATAACTTTTTAACAACGTAAAAGCACTTGATTATCAGTAGAAATGTTATTTAAGTGACTTAATAATGGATAATAATCAGTACTAAAACATTTAAGCATCACTAGGAGCACAGCTGAAAACACAAATATTTCTTCCATAATTAGTTTTATTAAATGTAGAGTCTCTCAGCATTAAACATTACATAATGAGTATTCTTAACTATCAATACCACAATATTCAAATTTTAACTAGAATTAAATAAATATTTCATTTGTCTACAATCATGGTAGTTCTCTTTGCTAAACCTAATTAACCTCTACAAAACATGCCACCACATTTTTTACTTAAAACTAGTAACTGACACATTTACTTCACTAATAATAAGACTTGAACAAAATTCTATTAAAATATTTTCTATATTGTATCAAATATTGTTAAATGATTGATATATAACCACTTTTGTGGTGCACTAACCACACAAGGGGAGTGCTATTAGGTAGTGTCTCTGGAAAAAAGTGGCAAGTACCCAAAAAGACTGAGTGGATGATTCCTAAGTGTATACAAAACTGCAAAGACAAACCACGAGAAATTCAAACACAATGCCAAGAATTGTCAGCAGGGTATGAACAAAAGCTAAATAGCAAACTAGAGGAAGCAGCCTAGAACAAGTATCACTGTGTTCAAATAGTAATGTCACCAACTGGAAAGCTTTAGATACATCAACACAATTGCCTGAGAAATGCTCCTGCACCTCCCTCATTGCAGAACACTTACACCAACATCAACATAAAATAACCAGCAGAGACACAGACCTGAAAATCATAAGCATAAACAAGAACAAAAACACCACCTCACCTTACAAGAAAACTACCACATTCAAAAAACCATCACAGAAAAGAAACAACTCATCAATTAAATATACACATATAACCACAGGATCCATTTACTACTACCATCTCCTCCCTGATTCTGTCCAATAATCACAATCCATACCCCCCCCCCCCCCCTTTTCTAAAAAAACACCACCTTACAGTCACACACACACACACACACACACACACACACACACACACACAAAGACATAAAAACTGTAATACTGTGCAAAGTAAGAAACACACAACTTCAGTTTACAAAGGGTAAGTGTAAATAACACAAATGCTGTGCAAGAAATACTGCTGAATGGCAACAACTGCCAAGTGCATATGTAAAATGAAGTCTTTCAACATCAACCGCTGCTGACAAGGAGAGAAGAAGCAGTGATTTGGAAAATATGTAAAGAAACACTGTAAGTAACTTGCACTCCAACTTTATAAATAAAATGCTGTTTTTAATCTAAAACAACCAAAACTGTACAAACTTATGTAGTCCGAGAGATGGCACCACCGGTGCATATCAAAGTCATGTTTAATTAGTAGCATCTTTGGAAAGAATTCACACCAAGTTTCAGCCATTTCTTTGTGTTTGGCATTCGTGTGAATCAAGGAAGTTGAGTGATTGTCAAAAAATGGACGAAAAAGAATTTGGTGTGGTGATTAAACATTACTTTATGAAAATCAAAACGCCTCAGGGGACTAAAGAGAAGCTTGATAAATATTACACTGACTCTGCACCTTCGATTAGAACAGTTTATAAGTGGTTTCAAAATTTTTGGAGTGGCCATATGGGCACAAGTGATGCTGAACACTGGACGCCCTGTGGAGGTTACGACTCCAGAAATCATTGATAAAATCCATGATGTGATGATGGATGACAGAAGAGTTAAAGTGCATGAGATTGCTATTGCTGTGGGCATCTCAAATGAATGGGTACATAATATTTTGCATCAAAATTTCGACACGAGACAGCTATCCGCAAGATGGGTTTCGCGATTGCTCGCGCTTGACCAAAAACGGAATAATGTGAAGTGTTGCAAGGATGGTTTGCAGCTGTTCAGGAAGAATCCGCAGGACTTTAAGCATCGTTTCATCACAGTGGATGAAACATGGATACATTACTATACTCCTGAGGAGACCAAACAACAATCCAAACAATGGGTTACCAAGCGAGAATCTACCAAAAAAGGAGAAGACCATTCCTCCAGCCGGAAAGGTTATGGCAACTGTCTTTTGGGATTCATGAGGGATAATCCTCATCGACTATCTGGAAAAGGGTAAAACTATTACAGGTGCATATTATTCATCGTTATTAGATCGTCTGAAAACCGAGCTGCATAAAAATGCCAGCGATTCGACCACAAAAAAGTCCTTTTCCATCACAACAATGCACCAGCACACACTTCAGCAATTATGGTCGCAAAATTAATGGAAATAGGATTCCAACTCATTTCACATCCTCCCTATTCTCCAGACTTGGCTCCCTCGGACAACTATTTGTTCCACAATTTGAAGAAATGGCTGGTGGGACAAAAATTTTATTCAAACGAGGAGGTGATTGCAGCAACTAGTGGCTATTCTGCTGACTTGAACAATTCCTATTATTCAGAAGGGATCAACAAATTAGAACAGTGCTGGACGAAGTGTATAAGTCTAAAAGGAGACAATGTCGAAAAATAAAAAAGGTTTACCCCAAACACGTAAGTAGTTTTTCTTTTTGCACAGACTTTTCAAATGCCCCTCACATATGATGTACCATAACTTAATAGTCACAAGGGACTGGAATTCGATAATAAAAAAAGGGAGACAAGGAAAAATAGTAGGTGAATAAGGACCGGGTGCAAGGAATGGATGAGGACGCCACCTGGTAGAAATTTGCACAGAGCATAACTTAATCATAGCTAACATTTGGCTTAAGAATCATGAAAGAAGGTCATATATGTCGAAGAGGCCTGGAGACACTGGAATGTTTCAGATAGATGATATAATGGTAAGACAGAGATTTAGGAACAAAGTTTTAAAATGTAAGACATTTCTAGAGCCAGATGTGGACTCTGACCTTAATTTATTGATTATGAATAAATTTTCATAGAGCATAACTTAATCATAGCCAACATTTGGTTTAAGAATCATTAAAGAAGAAGCTGCAAAAAGGTAGGAATTTAAGGAGATGGGACCTGAATAAACTGAAGAACCAGAGGCTGTAGAGATTTTCAGAGAGAGCATCAGGGAACGGTTGACAAGTACAGGAGAAAGAAATGCAGTAGAACAAGAATGGGTAGCTTTGAGAGATGAAATAGTGAAGGTAGCAGAGAATCAAGTATGTAAAAGGAGGAGAGCTAGCAGAAATCCTTGGATAACAGAAGAGATACTGAATTTAACTGATGAAAGGAGAAAATATAAAAATGCAGAACATGAAGCAGGCAAACAGAAATACAAACGTCTCAAAAATGAGATCGACAGAAAGTGCAAAATGGCTAAGTGAAGATGGCTCGAGGACAAGTGTAAGGATGTAGAGGCATATATCACTATGGTTAAGATAGATACTGCCTACAGGAAAATTGAAGAGGCCTTTGGAGAAAAGAGAACCACTTGTATGAATATCAAGAGCTCAGATGGAAACCCAGTTCTAAGCAAAGAAGGGAAAGTAGAAAGGTGGAAGGTGTATATAGAGGGTCTATACTAGGGGGGTGTACTTGAGGGCAATATTATGGAAATGGAAGAGGATGTAGATGAAGATAAAACGGGAGATATGATACTGAGTGAAGAATTTAACAGAGCACTGAAAGACCTAAGTTGAAAAAAGGCCCTGGGAGTAGACAAGATTCCATTAGAATTACTGATAGCCTTGAGAGAGCCAACCATGACAAAACTCTTCCATCTGGTGAGCAAGATGTATGAGACAGGTGAAATACCCTCAGACTTCAAGAAGAATATAATAAATCCAGTTCCGAACAAAGCAGGTGTTGATCAGTGTGAAAAATACCAAACTGTCAGTTAAATAAGTAACAGTTGCAAAATACTAACATGGATTCTTTACAGATGAATGGAAAAACCGGTAGAAGCTGACCTTGGGAAGAATCAGTTTGTCTTACGTAGAAATGTTGGAACAAATGAGGCAGTACTGACAATATGCATTATCTTAGCTGACAGGCTAAGGAGAGACAAACCTACATTGATAGCATTTGTAGACTTAGAGAAAGCTTTTGACAATGTTGACTGGAATACTCTATTTCAAATTCTGAAGGTGTCAGGGAGCAAAAGGCTATTTACAATTTGGGCAGAAAACAGATGGCAATTATAAGAGTCAAGGGACACGAAAGGGAAGCACTGATTGAGAAGGGAGTGAGACAGGGTTGCAGCCTATTCCCGATGTTATTCAATCTGTGTATAGAGTAAGCACTAAAGGAAACAAAGAAAAATTTGGAGTAGGAATTAAAATCCATGGAGAAGAAATAAAAACTTTGAGGTTTGCCGACGACATTTGTAATTCTGTCAGAGACAGCTAAGGACCTGGAAGAGCAGATGAATGGAATGGACAGTGTCTTGAAAGGAGGATATAATATGAACATCAACAAAAGCAAAACAAGGATAGGGGAATGTAGTCAAGTTAAATCAAACGATGCCGAGGAGAGAAAATTAGGAAATGAGACACTTAATGTAGTAAAAGAGTTTTGCTACTTGTGAAGCAAACTAACTGATGATTGTAGAAGTAGGGAAGATATAAAATGTAGACTGGCTATGGCAAGGAAAGTATTTCTGAAGGAGAGAAATTTATTAACATTGAGTATAGATTTAAGTGTCAGGAAGCCTTTTGTGAAAGTATTTGTATGGAGTGTATCCAGGTATGGAAGTGAAACATGGATGATAAATAGTTTAGACAAGAAGAGAACAGAAGCTTTCAAAATGTGGTGCTGCAGAAAAATGCTGAAGATTATATGGATAGATCACATAACTAATGAGGAGTTACTGAATATAATTGGGGAGAAGAGGAATTTGTGGCACAACCTGACTAGAAGAAGGGATCGGTTGGTGTGACACATTCTGAGGCATCAAGGGATCATCAAATTAGCATTGGAGGGAAGTGTGGAGGGTAAAAATCATAGAGGGGAACCGAGAGATGAATACACTAAGCAGATTCAGAAGGATGTAGATTGCAGTAGTTATTCAGAGAAGAAGCAGCTTGCACAGGATAGAGTAGCATGGAGAGCTGCATAAAATCAGTCTCTGGACTGAAGACAACAACAACAACCATAGCTTTAGATATCAAATGCTGTAGGAGAGTGAATACTGAGCTGAACAGATCTTTATATGATGTACCATAGTTTTAGATGTCAAGTGTTATAGGAAAGTGAATACTGAGCTGAACAGATCTTTATACCATGTACCACAGCTGACTCGGGAACATAATAGCTAGTAGTACACACAGTTCACATAATATCATAAATATCCTCAAACAGTATTAATAATATTATGCATATTTAATTGGAGGCTGATTATCTGAGGTGACTTCAATACTGACTGATAGTTCTGACTAAGGACACAGATTAGTTAATGCCCACTGTTAGATTATTTCCTACAGTAATTTTCTCAAGAAGGGTTGAAAGTATGAATCTACACTCTGCAAACCACTGTGAAGTGCATAACAGAGGGTACTTCCCATTGTACCCCTTAAGGTTTCTTCGTGCATGCCATTCGTGTATGAAGTATGGGAAGAACGATTCCTTAAATGCCTCTGTGTGCACTGTAATTGGTCTAACATTTTCTTGGTCCCTATTGGAGTTATATGTGGGGGATATATTCCTATATTCCTCTCTTAACACAGTTCTTGAAAATTTTTGTGTGCCTTTTTTTGGAATAGTTTGCACTTATCTTCAAGTGTCTGCCACTATAGGTTTTTCAATATCTCCTTGCCGCTCTCACACAGGTAGAACCATCTGTGGCCATATATGTTGCCCATATCTGTTTTGTTAAATATCCTCTCATAGTCGTACTTAGTACAGGTCCTAAGCACTTCAGCGATATTTTAAGATGGTTCATATGAGTGAGTTGTAAGTAATATCCTTTGTGGACTGATTGTATTTTCCCAACACTCCAGCAATTAATCAAAGTCTGGTACCTGCTTTACCTGTGACTGAGCGTATGTTATCATTCCATTTCATATTCCTACAAATTATTATGCCCAGGTGTTTGCATGAGTTGACTCACTGACACTGTAGTCATAGGATGCTACACGTTTTGGTTTTGTGATGTGTATAATTTTACACATATTGGCATTTAAATTGAGCTGCCATCACTGCAACACTTTGAAATCTTATCAATTGCTTTATCCATGGCTCTCAGGATGTTCAGATCAGAAAAACATGAGTTGTGTTTTGGACGATCAATGTTTTTGCGATTTGTACTGAAAGATGTGGAGGAGGTCACTCATCTGAGCTACCCCATTATGTTTTAGTTCAGAATAATTCTAACAGTCTTTAACATATGTCTATGAAAGACGCTGGGCAGTACTTTTGTGAATCACTTTTGCTACCCTGTCTGTAGACAGGTGTGATCTGTGCTTTCTTCCAATTACTGGGTGAGGACTTTTGTTTTTTTTGGGGGGGGGAGGGGGGGGGGGGAGATTTGCAGTATTTTATGGTTCAAGAGGGGTTAATTCAGCCACAAATTCTGTACAGAATCTGACAGGGATTCCATCGGGTCATGTAGCATTGTTCAAGTTTCATGATGTCACCTATTTCTCAATGCCACTGGTACTAATATCTGTATCACTCATTTCTACAGTCATGCAAAAATTAAACTGGGACATTTCTCCTAGAATTTCATAGTACAACCACCACGGCCAACTTATTATTAGTTCCAAATACCTTCAGTGAATTAGATACAAAGTGACATTAAATAGATTACACGATCATGTTGGTCAAATGTCAAAAATGAAACATATTGAGTAGTTAGATTCATATCATAAAAGCAAAACAGTATATAACAGAAACATAATCAATGATTTTGTCATTGTATCTAGAGAAAATTGGGAAGAGATTTACGGAGCAAAAAATGTAGGTGAAATGTTATATTCTTCATGGGTATGCAGCCGAATCTTCAAGCCAAACTGACAAAACATTTTGATGATCCAACTAGCCGCCATCTTCAGATTGCATGCTGTTGTTGCTCCATCTTATTGAACTGATGACACACTGGAGTTGATGCCCCTTTATATTTATACGGCAGCATAGAGATTCAGTTCAAGCACTAGGTGCCATGAGTGCTGAGAACCTATGAGAGATACAAGTAGCACTGCCAGTGGTGGAAGTAAGCAAAAAAAGGTATCACTGCTGTACCTACCTGACAAAATCTTCTACAGATTCAATGTTTTAACGAAGGGTCAGCACAGTTTTTTACAAGTTGCTCAGAGTGTAGCCATTGTCCCTCTAAATAATATTATCAGTCAACCTAATTAGTACCTTGACTCAATCGTCAGAAGATTTTGATGACTAGGTATGGCAGTGAAACATCATTTTTGTTTGCCTTCACCCACAGTGACACTTCTGATATCCTTTGCAATGGGGATACCACTCATACCATTTGGTGCTTGTGCTCGAGTTCTGGTCCAGTGTGGCATCAGTTCAACAAGACTCGGCAACAACAGTGTCTGACCTGAAGATAATGGCCAGTTACACTGCTGAAATAATGATTTGATGGTTTCATTGCAAACCCAATAAGTGGATCACAAATTATTTCTCTATAAAAGCCTTTGAAGTCAGAGTGTTCATGAAATAATTTGCTATTTTCCACTAGAACAAATGAGGATAAATCGAAAAAAGCAGATACCAGGAATGTGTAACACAGGGTGTTAATGTTTCTAGAGCCAGGAAGGAAAACATCTATCCACTTCAGGAGATAAAGTGTGCCTTAGAGTTAGCTCCATATTGTAAGTACTGTGAAATTTGCCAGTCTGTTATCAAAAAATCAAAAAATATTTACCACATAAAAAAATAAAACACTAAAATGATAGAGAGAAAACAATCTGTAGTCTTATTAAGCAACAAACACATAAAAGCAATGAGAAGAATGAAATTGAGTTCCCAGATTTAGCATCCAAGAATGATTTGGATTCCCCACCCAGCCTGAGTATTAATATCGGAGCAGGGAAGAGATAATCGGGCTTCATACTCCATCTGCAGCTTGCTCCAGGGAGGGGTGTTGCCACAGCTGCAGATATATCAATTGGGCCCATCTGCTCATTGAAATATGCCAGTAAATATTGCGGCCCAACACTTGCCAGTCAATCTTGCTACTTCTTTGAATCAATAGCTACACGCCATTGATTAGCAGTGTGTTTGACCTTGCCTGTATTATGTTTTTGATTCGAGTTGCTCCCTGTTTGTGTATGCTTATGACAACTTTTTCAGCACTCTGAGCTTGTTTGTGGTTAGCCATTTATTTTGTGCACCCCCCCATCATGAATCTCAGAAACCGCCTGTCTGTTCCACTGGTATTTACAGTACCACTAGTGCAAGTGATCATATACTGTTTTCTACTTACATAGAGTAGGATAGAATATCCAAAAATAATTGTTGCAGAAAACATAACACACTGAAATCATTGATCACCAATTTCTGTGGTTAACTCTGCACAGTGATAACAAACATTGTAGTTACTAGCATCCAAATACAGACACATTCATTCAGCTGAAGCGTAATGGTAAATATTTTAGCTTTTTATGTTATACAGACAAGAAAGATAAATTTGCTAGATATAAACATCAAGGCATACAGTCATATAGAAAATAAAATTTCTCTCACCCCACCAATGCTGTTCTTGGTGAAATGTATCTTGCTGCATGGCCAAATCCAAGAGGAAACGCTGCACGACTGCCCTCTAGGACCCCAGCTACACTTGGAGGTAACTGACGTATTGCATTTGAATTGAGATTTATGGTTTCCAATACTGAATTGACTATTCTGTTTGCTGACTCAGTTATTCTATCTCTTGGATACTGTTTCCACTGCAACAACAAATTGTAACAATTTATGAAGTTTAAGAAGACCATAGCACAATCCAATGGAAAATGAGACATGCATAAATAGCAAGAAAAAATGTAATTGTATGAGATATAAAAACTTCATTCCATGCCACTGATGTTATGAAAAAAGGCCTCCAAGTCACACTATTTTACCAACAAACTTATTCTGGATATACGCCTGTTGTAGCATGGTTGTCTTACTTTAATATACTCAACTGCTGTTTGTGTAGTATTGTAATTTATCTTCACTCCAATAAGATAACATTTCTTAAAAAATTATCAACGATGTTCCTTAATGTAAGAGTTCTTCTCCAAATTTTCAGATAATTCTAAATATTGTCAATAGATCTAGCTAAATATTTGAAAATGAATGACATTAACTCTAAACTGCAAAATGAAATCGGAAGTATGTCTCAATTGCTAAGAAAATGAAACACTGGATTGGTTATCTGGTAGACTTAATTTTGGAAAAAAATAAAAACTTGAAACATACCTAGTAAAAAAGTAATGGAGTTGTGTGAGTGACACACACACACACACACAGAGAGAGAGAGAGAGAGAGAGAGAGAGAGAGTTGTGGGTGGGTGGGAGGAGTGGAGGGGGAGAGTACCCATGTGACTAACTATCTAGGAGAAAAAAAATATGCTGTGAACTATGAGGATGCTAGTGCCCTTAAGAGGTGTGACTGTGAGTCTTGGAAGAATGACATGTAAAAATAAGTAAAGCTCTCAAACGTCTGGGGTGATATAGACTAGCACACATATGGCATACAATTCAGAAAAAGTCTAGGCTATACGCTACACACAATAGATATGCACTGTGGGTTGCAACCTCTCCAGGAGATAACAGTCAACAGCTCACACTGACACAATCTGCCAAGCTGTTTATGTCTTAGTTTCTCACACAGCTCAGGCTCTTTACGCCATAGCCTCACACAGCCTTCATGCCATGAGGCAGCACCAACCTGGCTGCTAAGTGGCATGCCCATTATGGTACACAGCACTGCAGTTATGGACAGCGTTCTCCTCTGCAAGTTCAAGTGCCCACTCAACGCCACACTAGTATCCCTCCACTGGAGGTGTTAAGGCTATCACCTGAATATGCTGCAGCCAGTGCACACTACGGGATTCATGCTGGTTGGTTGGAGTCGACTTTGCCCTCATTGTGAGGGCACAATGGTGGACTCCTGTCAGCTGCTGCCAGGTGCCACACTTTGCTGGACTACTTCATGTCGCCCCACCAGTGGCCACTGTTGACACACATCATTCTGGAGACACTCTTGTGCCACGAGCAGCTACCACTGATTGTGCCACCCTCTCATCAGCTGCTTACAACTGACATCCCAGAAGCACCATAGTCTTTGAGGACACACAACTCACCTTGCAGGATCCTATCACCAATCAGCTGTGGTATCTTTTTGCTCTGCTGCCTTCTACAGCTTCCAGACTTCCTCACTGTAGGCACAATCCAGACAATGTCAAGGATTGACTTGTCTGTTTGTAAGTAAATAGCGTGGACATTCAACCACAGAAATTGTATTTTGAGGCTGACTCTCTTGTGTGGAACACTCATAGTTCGCGTGGATTCTGAGTGCTCTTCACTCATCCACTGTACACTAAACTGGCAATGACGCTGTCCTTCACGTGTTTTCATGTTCCTTGATGTGCAGTAGAATGTTTTATTCTCCGGTTGTCATGTGGGTTTTTCAGACAAAATGGATCGCAAAGATTATGTTCAGTCCTTATTTGCAGTCTCTTCTTGTCTCTCATACATAGCAACATGGTTATACGGTTTCTGTAACTGTCTAAGTGGATTTGGCTGACTAGGTTTTAGTCAGTGCTTGTCTTGAAGTTAATGTGGACATCTTCCCAGTAGTGCTGGATGTTATCGCTTTTGGTGCACACTGGGTTTGCAGCTGCCCCTGTTACACTCGATTCAGTGCCACTGAGTTTCTGTTGCAGCAGCTCACCTGCTCAGCCACTACCACACCCCAGATGTGCCCACACCATCGCTCACTGTTACAGGACTTTTATGTCATTGTGGAGACATGGCCGGCTTCCCCAATCTGGTTGGAACTGTACTTAATGGCCTCTGAAATCCATGAGGATTCTCATCATCAAGCATTTCTCCTCTTCTGGTCCAGTGCTTTAGCATATGCACTGAAGAGCCAAAAAGCTGATACGCCTGCCTAATATCGTGTAGGGCCCCTGTGAGCATGCATAAGTGCCACAACACGATGTGGCATGGACTTGTCTAATGTCAGAAGTAGTGTTGGAGGAAATTGACACCATGAATCCTGCAGGGCTATCCATAAATCTGTACGAGAATGAGTGCATGGAGATCTCTTCTGAATAGCATGTTGGAAGGTGTCCCAGATATGCTCAATAATGTTCATGTCTGTGGAGTTTGGTGGCCTGTGGAAGTGTTTAAACTCAGAAGAGTGTTCCTGGAGCCACTCTTAGCAATTCTGAATGTGTGGAGTGTTGTACTGTTCTGCTAGAATTGCCCAAGTCCACCAGAATGCACAATGGGCATAAATGGGTGCCAGTAATCAGACAGGATGCTGACGTACGTGTCACCTATCAGAGTCATATCTAGAAGTATCTGGGATCCCATATCACTCCAATTGCACATGCCCCACACGATTACAGAGCCTCCACCTGCTGACATGCAAGGTCCATGGATTAAGGAGGTTGTCTCCATATCCATACACATCCATCCTCTTGATACAATTTGAAATGAGACTCGTCCTACCAGGCAACATTTTTCCCGTCATCACTAGTCCAATGCCAGTGTTGACGGGCCCAGGTGAGGCGTAAAGCTTTGTCATGCAGTTATCAAGGGTACACAAGTGGGCCTTCAGCACCGAAAGCCCATATTGATGATGTTTCATTATGGTTCGCACACTGACACTTGTTGATGGCCCAGCATTGAAATCTGCAGCAATTTACAGAAGGGTTGCATTTCTGTCACATTGAATGATTCTCTTTCAGTCATCATTGGTCCTGTTCTTGCAGGATCTTTTTCAAACCACAGTGATGTTGGAGATTTGATGTTTTACCTGGTTTCTGATCACAGTACACTTGTGAAATGGCCGTATGGGAAAATCCCCACTTCAACGTATTTCGGAGATGCTGTGTCTCATTGCTCGTGTGCTGACTATAGCACCATGTTCAAACTCACTTAAATCTTAATAACCTGCCATTGTAGCAGCAGTAATCGATTTAACAATGTACCATATACTGCCTGTTTACATATCTCTGTATTTAAACACACAGTTTTTTTGGCGCTTCAGTGCAGTATCCTTCAGTCTCTTAACCCTACGGTCGACCTTTCATCCATTTCCTATGCACACATGTGGCACCTGCTCACAGGCTACTAGGCTGCCTTTTACAGATCTCTGCAGTACCCTCCATGTCCTCTGTCACCCCATGATACATCTCCACAGACTCAGACACCTGTCAGTGTATTAGTGTTGGCCTGGGCACCTGCCGAGATGCCTTCATCTCCACTGCCCCTGACACTACTTGCCCCAAGTTCCTTCGTGGCTGCCTGTCACGGTGTTGGTGTTGGATCTGGTACCTGCAAAGATGTCTTCACGTCTCTCACCCCATCACTTCTTGCCATCAGTTCTTTCACAGCTGTTCCCATTGCTCCATTGATACTGGGCCAGATGACGGCAGAGATGCCTTCTCCTCTGACAGCTCAGACACTGACATGGGTTTTGATAAGTCTCTACTTGCCACTACTGTTGCCACTGTAACTGCAATTGACCTTATGGCCACCAACATGTTTCTCTCACTAATCATCATCTGCCTAGTTACTCCAGCCCTGTTGCCATGGCACCAGTCATGTTGCCAGCTCTTTCGTCATCAGCCCAGTCAATGCTGCCCCTGTCATGGCCAGTCATGTTGGCACTGAAACCAGCTCTCCTGCTGTCTGTCTGGTCACCACATGTCCAATCATGGCCAGCCCTTTCACCACCAAAATTGGTCTTCTCGTCACTGGGTCTTTCGTCATCAGCCCGGCTGACACTGATATCAGCTCTTCCATCATCAGCCTGGTTGCTGTCATCCCTGTGCTGCCAGCCCCCTTGTCGCCAACTCTTTTGTTGTCAGTGCAGTCAGTGCCAGTCCTGTGGCAGTGAGCTCTGTTTCCATTGATGCCAGCTGTCTCATCACTGGTCGGGCTGCCCTACGCCCTGTAGTGGCCGGCACAAGTTCTGCTGCCACCATCCCTACCACCACCACCACCACCACTACCACCACAGCCGAGTCCTGCTGCCGTGGCTGGCCCTGCAGCCAGTCTCACCACAATGGCTGGCCCTGCAGCAGTCTCACTGCTGCTTTAAGTCACCTATTCCTCAGGTTTACTCGGCTCCTTCCCATGCCTTGTCTCCTGTGGCTTTTGGACCCTTCTGTTTGTGGAGGTGACAGTGCTGCTCCTTCCAGTCATTGTACCAGCTGCATGTTGCTCCTTTCTGTCTCTGTGCTTTGGGTTTTGCGTTCCTGGAAATTTCACCACAAACTCTTGATAATGCGAGGCCCTGCCCTGTCAATGTCTTCTGGCGATCAGACTCTTTCACCACACTGACTGTCCAGCTATGGTTTTTCAGGTCCCTGGTCAAGGCAGCCTTTTGCCAGCTGCATCGGAGATCTTGCTGGCCTGTCAGCATCATTGTTATCTCAGCAGGCTACTATTGACCGGGCATCACTCTTATTGGCATCACTCTCATTGTCCACTGCCACCTGCAGCCACTGCTGCCTGTTCTCCATTCCCAAGGCGAGCCTCCCAGTTGCAGCTGCTTTGCCCTCAAGCTAGCTGTGCCACTTCCCTTAAGGGGGGAGGGATATTGTATCCACCTAGGCTATACTGCTACATACAAGAGATGTTGATGCCTCTCCAGGAGGTAGCATGTGAACAGCTCACTTTGGCACAACTTGCTGATCTGTTTACATTCTAGCTTAGTATGGCTCGATATGCTTAAGTTGTATTCTCACACAGCTCCCTCGGTGTCACGCAGCATAAGTGTTGCGACTATAGCGGTACACAACACTGCAGTTGGGGGCACCACTTTCTACATCAGGTCACATGACCACTCAATGTCACACTCTACTGGAGGGTATTTAGACTGCTACCAGACCATGCTGCGCCCAATACAAACACAAAGCTTCATGCCAACTGCATCTTCAGCTAACTGACCTGAGTAATCCTCACAATGAACACGAGCATGTGCCAGTCTCACTACACTGGACTTCCATCGGCCACTCCCAGTTGCTACGGTTTGCTGAACTACCTCACGTTGTTCACTGGTGGCCACTCTCATTGAGCCATGCCTTTGACATCTACCAATGTCCAGCATCCCATGGACACAATTGCCCACAGGTAATTACCGTTGATTGACCCACACTATCATCAGCCACTGATGCTCAGAAGCACTTTAGTCTTCAACAACACACACATCACCTTGTGGGACCCTATTGCCAATCATCCATAGAACCCATCTGTTCTGCTGCCTACTGTGGCTTAAGGCCTTCCTTATTGTAGACAAATTCCAGGCAGCATCAAGGATTGACTTTCCTGTTTGTATTAAGTAGTGTGGACATTCAACCCCAGTAACTGCATTTTGAGTTTTGTTTCTTAGTTCATAATTAAGCGGTTGTTATTGCTACTCATGCATTTCACTTGTACATAGCACCTCTCAGCCACAGACACTACAGGGGTAATACATCACTAGGTCCACTGGGACTAGATGATGAAGATGGGAAGTGGAGTGATACATACAAAATTGAAACAATTGATATTAGTGTCAAATACACAGTTTTGGGGGTTATGATAGGCTGACTGGTGACATTTCACTAAATAGAAGTAAGGTTGGAGGGACTTGTAAAAATAATAAGAACAACTGACATTAGTGTTCCTCAACAGCTTTCAAGATGGATAAGCTCTGTACAGCTTCCTAGCAGGAAATACTCATGAATGAAATCATTGTCCATACCTTCATGTTCTGAGTAATCATTCATCCTTCCCTGTACGTGCACTGAATTTATGTAAGGAGGATGGCTAGTTTTGGAGAAGAGGGTTGTTATAATTTGTATACTGTACTTTCAATTTTAAATACATATAAATAAAATTACTTGCATTTTAAAGTACAAATAAAGTTAATTACTTTTCATATGTAACAGTAGAATAGGACAAATAAGATGCTGTGTAGTACTTGGTAATCAGTTACTACACAAATAAAAAATACAAAACAGACGTCATTAAACTGAATAAATATGGAAGAAAAGTATCTCTTACACGTACAAAAATGTGAACAGCTGTTGCAAGACTCAAATATACACATCACAGCAGAAAGTGAAGAATTTTGAGCTTTAAGAGCCACTGGCTTTGATACTACTGATTCACAGTTTGTATTTTAAGGAAAAACATATATCTGTATCAGATTTCTCTTACACAAAAATCCTAGGGTTTTGTGTTTGTGTGTGTGTGTGTGTGTGTGTGTGTGTGTGTGTGTGTGTGTGTTTGAGCTTATTTGTACTCAACAGAAAAGTTATCAGTGCCCCTACACACATTAAAAGAAACGAATGTGGATAAAATTATGAAAATGTTACCATACAATGAGGAGGAAACCTATAAAATGACACTCATGCACTCACTCCCACATCACTCAAACTGACCATACAA
The DNA here is from genome assembly GCF_021461385.2 of Schistocerca piceifrons. Lineage (NCBI taxonomy): Eukaryota > Metazoa > Arthropoda > Insecta > Orthoptera > Acrididae > Schistocerca > Schistocerca piceifrons. The sequence continues at coordinate 400,433,239 of NC_060138.1, read as the reverse complement.
TCAGTCAATCTCACATGTGCTAAGACAATGGAGCAAAAGTAAAGGTGCTATATATGAGACTGGAACACCAGTAAAACGACAAAGGAGCTAAAAGAAACGCACAGGGAAATGTCACTGGCTGACCACTTACAAAAAAAGTGGGTGAGCCAGTCACCCTGTTAACACATTAAAACCATCTTCCTAAAATCTTGGGGAAAATGTTGGACAATTCACAAAATTTTAAAACTCTAACCACTAGTGTTTGAACATTACTTAAAATAGAGGACAGATCTGTCAGCAAATCCACCGCAGTCTGCTGGTTGGAAAACAAAAGTTTTCAAGAAGATAAAATATTGTTAATCACATTGTCCTTTTAATATATATTTCATAACAATAAAAAAATAAAAGACCAAGAATTCAAACTTCAAAGCACTAAAAGAGTAACTGAGGTGAAAGAAATCACATATGAAAAACGCACATGCCGCTTTGTTACAACAAGTGACATTTTCTCTTGTAACACTGAAGAAAATTCATTATAGAACTTTCATATTCTGCAATACATGCTTTGAAATAAAGCTATGACTCTATATGTCGGATGAGTTACATTGAAAGAGGCAAAAAGATAGAGACAATGCATAATTCTTTAATTAAACAAAATGCTTCTGCAAATTGAACAAAAAACTGTTGTTTCAGCCTGAGATTTAAAAAGAAGTAAATTAATTTCAAGATATACTAATAATGGAAGGATTAAAGGCAGCTGCTCACCATACAGTTTAGACATTTAGCAGTTGGCAGGCACATAAATAAGACTGAAGTCATTGCTGATCTGATCTTTCGAACAATGTCTCTTTTTAGAGTTCTCGTTCTCTCTCTCTCTCTCTCTCTCTCTCTCTCTCTCTCTCTCTCTCTCTCTCTCACACACACACACACACACACACACATATATAATATGTCTCTGTTAGTTAGCTAGCTCTGAAGAAGAATATGGTCTGCTGCTCAGCAGTGATTTCAGTCTTGATAATGTGTCTGTTAACTGCTCAATACCTCAACTGTACAGTGAGCAGTTACCTTAACTTCTTCCGTTATTTACATTCCCCACAAGGCTTTCCAGTATGTTTCTCTAATACGTACCAGCACTTCATTAACAGCATCAACAAAGTTTTCATTTGGTAATCTAAGCAGGAGTTTTGCTTCTTCCTTTCCCACGGTCCAAACAAGGGAACTCAATTCATCAGTAAGCTGAATGATAATATTTCATCCATTATGTTTATAATATGAAACAAAAAAACACATTATAATTATTAAATTGTATGTTATGGACAATGAAATCTGCTTATTTCTGAATATAAGGACATTTGTTTATTTCTGAATATTCTGAAACACCTATTAATAAGGCTTAAGAAAATAGTGTAATATTAGAAACATAATTGTATAGACATATCTTCTCATATTTTCTTTCATTCCATGTTTTGTCTAAAACACAATACAATTTTCACAAAAATGTACAGGAAGATGAGGAATTTTTTTAATAACAAAATATTTTGCTAGAACAATTAACTTTATTTTAAACTGGTAATTGACAATACAGCTGAGTCAGTAGTTCGTACAAGGAAACAGCATAGTACACAGTTGTCCAGTTCACACTTTTAGTAAGTGAGAAGGGCATCTTTGCATCTACAGGAGATGTACAGCCAGTCTTTATTATTTTCCACTTGTGCCAATTCATAATGCTACTGTCTCTCCCACATTAAACACTGCCTTGAATACCTCAATATTTTATACTCCAAGTCTATGACTTTCTCAGGTTAAGCTTTGAACTAAAGTTCTCTCTCGAATATCCTCCTCAAACATCCCATTGTCACCTGCTAGCCTCTGTAACATCCTAGTCAAACTTTACAACATTACTTACCCCAAGGTTCTTACCTGTGCAATACCCCGTGTAGCAAAGCTACCCACATACACCAACCCACTACCCTGGAAATGTCTTAAAATTTACAACCTGGTTCTGAAATCTCTGTCTTATCATTATATAATTTATCTGAAACCTTCCGGTGTCTCCAGGTCTCTTCCACATACACAACCTTCTTTCGTGATTCTTAAACCAAGTGTTAACTATGACTTGTGACAGCCAGAGCGACAGCACCAGCAGCAGCGAGTACTGTTTGTATAAAGCGTTTATTTTGCATTTTGTTTACGACCTTCCACTAAGGAAGGGATTCTATTTGTGTTTATCTGCTCTGCATAGTAACTAACAGTTCTTGATAAAACTTTACGTAGTTTTCGTGTTAGATTTCTTAGTGTTTTCTTGATCGTTTAGAACAGAAAGCGCCCTAAAACCGTCTTTTGTTTGTTTCGCGGCCGTTAGCCACTAGTCACTTGAATCAGCAGTTGTCTTGTGACAGCCAGAGCGACAGCAGCAGCGAGTACTGTTTGTATAAAGCGTTTATTTTGCATTTTGTTTACGACCTTCCACTAAGGAAGGGATTCTATTTGTGTTTATCTGCTCTGCATAGTAACTAACAGTTCTTGATAAAACTTTACGTAGTTTTCGTGTTAGATTTCTTAGTGTTTTCTTGATCGTTTAGAACAGAAAGCGCCCTAAAACCGTCTTTTGTTTGTTTCGCGGCCGTTAGCCACTAGTCACCTGAATCAGCAGTTGTCTTGTGACAGCCAGAGCGACAGCACCAGCAGCAGCGAGTACTGTTTGTATAAAGCGTTTTTGTACTTATTTGCTGCGCTTAGCTTTTAAATAGTTTTTCTGGGAAAACCTAGCGTAGTTTTCGCGTCTCGTATTTCAGTGAGTGTTTCTTGATTATCAGAGTAGCTCATCAGAAGATTATCTTGGGAATTTGTCACCTTATAGAGTAGGGTAAACATAGTCATGTGTAGGGACTGTGGTTGTTGTGAGCGGACGCAAGGAGAATTGGCCACTCTTCGGGGGCAGGTGGAGGCTTTGTCTGTTAGGCTCATCGAGCTCGAGGCGCAGGCGTCGGCTCGTAGTGGCGTTGGGGCAACTGTGGTGAGACCTATGCCTACTTCGGTGGCCTTGGAATCACATGGAACCCCTGATGTCGCTGCGTCTTCCGGCAGTGAGCATCTTACCGGTCAGCCATCACTCCAGGGTGAATGGCGGACAGTGGTGGGCTCGCGCGTGCCTGGCCGAAAGGCGAAGGTGGGATCTGGCCGCGTGGCAGCTGCCTTACCCCTTTCCAACAGGTACGGGCTGCTTCCTAGTGGTGATGACATCGTTTCCGAGCCACCACAGGGTGCCTCGCCTGTTGGGCCAGTGGCCGATTCTCCGGCAAGGTCCCGACAGTCACAGAGGGCGGGCCTATTAGTTATAGGGAGCTCCAACGTTAGGCGGGTTATGGAGCCCCTCAGGAAAATAGCGGGTAGGTCGGGGAAGAATGCCAGTGTGCACTCGGTGTGCTTGCCGGGGGGTCTCGTCCGTAATGTGGAGGAGGCCCTTCCGGCAGCTATTGAACGCACTGGGTGTGACCGGCTGCAGATAGTAGCACATGTCGGAACGAATGACGCCTGCCGCTTGGGTTCTGAGGCCATCCTTGGTTCCTTCCGGCGGCTGGCTGATTTGGTGAAGACAACCAGCATCGCACGCGGAGTGCAAGCTGAGCTTAATATCTGCAGCATAGTGCCCAGAGTTGATCGCGGTCCTCTGGTTTGGAGCCGTGTGGAGGGTCTAAACCAGAGGCTCAGACGACTCTGCGACTATAATGGTTGCAAATTCATCGACCTCCGTTATTGGGTGGAGAACTGTAGGGCCCCCCTAGACAGGTCAGGCGTGCACTACACACCGGAAGCAGCTACTAGGGTAGCAGAGTACGTGTGGCGTGCACACGGGGGTTTTTTAGGTTAGAGGGACCCCCCCTTGGGCGAAACGATAAAATACCTGACGGCTTACCAGAGAGGACATTATCATCGTTTATAAAGAATGTCCGTCCTCGGAGACCAAAAACAGGAAAAGTTAACGTAATATTGGTAAACTGCAGGAGTATCCAGGGCAAGGTTCCTGAATTAGTATCTCTTATTGAAGGAAATAGTGCGCATATAGTATTAGGAACGGAAAGTTGGTTAAAACCGGAAGTGAACAGTAACGAAATCCTAGACACAGAATGGAATATATACCGCAAGGATAGGATAAACGCCAATGGTGGAGGAGTATTTATAGCAGTAAAGAATTCAATAATATCCAGTGAAGTTATTAGCGAATGCGAATGTGAAATAATCTGGGTTAAGTTAAGTATCAAAGGTGGGTCAGATATGATAGTCGGATGCTTCTATAGACCACCTGCATCAGCAACCGTAGTAGTTGAGCGCCTCAGAGAGAACCTGCAGAACGTCGTGAAGAAGTTTCGTGATCATACTATTGTAATAGGGGGAGACTTCAATCTACCAGGTATAGAATGGGATAGTCACACAATCAGAACTGGAGCCAGGGACAGAGACTCTTGTGACATTATCCTGACTGCCTTGTCCGAGAATTACTTCGAGCAGATAGTTAGAGAACCAACTCGTGAAGCTAACGTTTTAGACCTCATAGCAACAAATAGACCGGAACTTTTTGACTCCGTGAATGTAGAAGAGGGTATCAGTGATCATAAGTCAGTGGTTGCATCAATGACTACAAGTGTAATAAGAAATGCCAAGAAAGGAAGGAAAATATATTTGCTTAACAAGAGTGATAGGGCACAAATCGCAGAATATCTGAGTGACCACCATCAAACGTTCATTTCTGAGGAAGAGGATGTGGAACATAAATGGAAAAAATTCAGAAACATCGTCCAGTACGCCTTAGATAAGTTCGTACCGACTAAGGTCCAAAGCGAGGGGAAAGATCCACCGTGGTATAACAATCATGTACGAAAGGTACTACGGAAACAAAGAAAGCTTCATCATAGGTTTAAGAGTAGTCGAATCATAGCTGATAAGGAAAAGCTGAACGAAGCGAAAAAGAGCGTAAAGAGAGCAATGAGAGAAGCATTCAACGAATTCGAACATAAAACATTGGCAAACAATCTAAACAAGAACCCTAAAAAGTTTTGGTCATATGTAAAATCGGTAAGCGGATCTAAATCCCCTATTCAGTCACTCGTTGACCACGATGGCACCGAAACAGAGGACGACCGAAGAAAGGCAGAAATACTGAATTCAGTGTTCCGAAACTGTTTCACTGCGGAAAATCGTAACACGGTCCCTGACTTCAGCCGTCGCACGGACGCCAAAATGGAAAATATTGAAATAAACGATATCGGAATTGAAAAACAACTGCTATCACTTAGTAGCGGAAAAGCATCCGGACCAGACGAGATACCCTTAAGATTCTACAGTGATTATGCTAAAGAACTTGCCCCCTTTCTATCAGCAATTTATCGTAGATCGCTGGAAGAACGTAAAGTACCTAGCGACTGGAAGAAAGCGCAGGTCGTTCCCATTTTCAAGAAAGGTCATAAATCAGATGCGAATAATTATAGGCCTATTTCGCTTACGTCAATCTGTTGTAGAATAATGGAACATGTTTTGTGTTCTCGTATTATGACGTTCTTAGATAATACAAATCTCCTTCATCATAACCAACATGGATTCCGCAAACAGAGATCATGTGAAACTCAGCTCGCCCTATTTGCCCAAGAAATTCACAGTGCCGTAGACACTGGCGAGCAGATTGATGCCGTATTCCTGGACTTCAGGAAGGCATTTGATACGGTTCCGCACTTACGTTTAGTGAAAAAAATACGAGCCTACGGAATATCGGACCAGGTTTGTGACTGGATTCAGGATTTCCTAGAAGAAAGAACACAACATGTCATTCTTAACGGTTCAAAATCTGCAGATGTAGAGGTAATTTCGGGAGTACCGCAGGGAAGCGTGATAGGACCTTTATTGTTTACAATATACATAAATGACTTAGTTGACAACATCGGTAGCTCCGTGAGGCTATTTGCAGATGACACGGTTGTCTACAAGAAAGTAGCAACATCAGAAGACTCGTACGTACTCCAGGAGGACCTGCAGAGGATTAATGCATGGTGCGACAGCTGGCAGCTTTCCCTAAACGTAGATAAATGTAATATAATGCGCATACATAGGGGCAGAAATCCATTCCAGTACGATTATGCCATAGGTGGTAAATCATTGGAAGCGGTAACGACCGTAAAATACTTAGGAGTTACTATCCGGAGCGATCTGAAGTGGAATGATCACATAAAACAAATAGTGGGAAAAGCAGGCGCCAGGTTGAGATTCATAGGAAGAATTCTAAGAAAATGTGACTCATCGACGAAAGAAGTAGCTTACAAAACGCTTGTTCGTCCGATTCTTGAGTATTGCTCATCAGTATGGGACCCTTACCAGGTTGGATTAATAGAAGAGATAGACATGATCCAGCGAAAAGCAGCGCGATTCGTCATGGGGACATTTAGTCAGCGCGAGAGCGTTACGGAGATGCTGAACAAGCTCCAGTGGCGGACACTTCAAGAAAGGCGTTACGCAATACGGAGAGGTTTATTATCGAAATTACGAGAGAGCACATTCCGGGAAGAGATGGGCAACATATTACTACCGCCCACATATATCTCGCGTAATGATCACAACGAAAAGATCCGAGAAATTAGAGCAAATACGGAGACTTACAAGCAGTCGTTCTTTCCACGCACAATTCGTGAATGGAACAGGGAAGGGGGGATCAGATAGTGGTACAATAAGTACCCTCCGCCACACACCGTAAGGTGGCTCGCGGAGTATAGATGTAGATGTAGATGTAGACTAAATTATGCTCTGTGCAAAACTCTACCAGGCAGCTTCCTCTTTCATTCCTTTCCTTCAGTCCATATTCACCTACTAATTTTCCTTCTCTTTTTTTTCCTACTATCGAATTCTAATCCCCACGACTATTAAATTTTTGTCTCCCTTAACTATCTGAATAATTTCTTTTATCTCATCATAGGTTTCTTCAATCTCCTCCTCATCTCCAGAGCTAGTTGGCATACAAATTTTAGAACAGTGTTGGGTGTTAGGCTCTGTGTCTATCTTTGCTACAATAATGCGTTCACTATCCTATTCATAGTAGCTTATCTGCATTTCCATTTTTTAAATTCATTATTAAACCTACTCCTGTATTACCACAATTTGATTTTGCATTTATAACCCTGTATTCACCTGACCAGAAGTCCTGTTCCTCCTGCCACTGAGCTTCAATAATTCCCACTACCCATTTCCCTTTTTAAATTTTCTACTCTACCTGCCCAATTAAGGGATATGACATTTCATGCTCCGATCTGAAGAACGCCAGTGTTGTTTCTCTGATAATGATGTTCTCCTGAGTGGTTTCCATCTGGAAATCTGAAACGGGGACTATTTTACCTCTAAAATATTTTACCCAAGAGGATGCCATAATCATATAACCATACAGTAGAGCTGCAGGCCCTCAGGAAAAATTACAGCTGTAGTTTCCCCTTGCTTTCAGCCATTCACAGTACCAGCACAGAAAGGCTCTTTTGACTGATGTTTACCCCTGCAATTATGGAAAAGGCTGCTGCCCCTCTTCAGGAACCACACGTTTTTCTGGCTTCTCAACAGATGCCCCTCTGTTGTGATTGCAACTATGGTACAGCTATCTGTATCGCTGAGGCATGCAAGCCTCCCCACCAATGGCAAGGTTCATGGTTCATCATAAGTGGAACAAATCCAACAAAAACCATCTTGCTGGGAAATGGGGTCTTGGTCCCACATTCATAATCAGGCTTAACTCAAGCAGCAGCTCTCGCCACACTTTCTGTAAGTCTGAAAAGTACTGTTTCGACCGAGCGAGGTGGCGCAGTGGTTAAACACTGGACTCGTATTCGGGAGGACGACGGTTCAATCCTGCGTCCGGCCATCCTGATTTAGGTTTTCCGTGATTTCCCTAAATCGCTCCAGGCAAATGCCGGGATGGTTCCTTTCAAAGGGCACGGCTGACTTCCTTCCCCCTCCTTCCCTAATCCGATGAGACCGATGACCTTGCTGTCTGGTCTCCTTCCCCAAAACAACCCCAAGTACTGTTTCGATGACAAAAGATTAACACTCAGTTATCCATGCAATGCATGTGTGACTTCTTGCTAGTTTGACACCATCCTTTGAGAACCCCATATGCTGTCTGTTAATGCTTGTTACAGTTTATTGCTATAATTGCCTTGTCCAGTACTCCTACCCACACTTGCAGCACTCCCAAATTCCATTTCATTGTGTCCTCCAATGCCATAGCATAGCCCATAACCATACCTGTTAATTTCCATAATGGCTGTATGTTGTTAAGCACTTCACTCTCCAAATTTGCTACCTGTGTAGCATCCTTCCTTCTGCCAATCTTTTCACAGCTCCCACAGTTTCATTTAATTCTCTGACATTACCCTCATCTGCTGTCCCAAACACTGCTTACAAAATCCCCACCCCTTAACAACTTCCTCTACCTATCTCATTTGTTGTCATAGTCACCTGTAGGATCTATGTAGTTTATCACACTCCCCTGACACTTCCTTGAGCACCCACTTGCTCTGGGCACTTTGCTGAAGTCACTGAATAGTTCATCCAACCTTCTCACTTCAGTCTGCATTTAGCATGTATTGAAAACTACCTTCAGCATTCACTGATGGCTGCTAACTACCACATCCTCTTGCTTCGAGAACAGCACTACTTCTTCCATGACCTGGTTCTGCAATGTCTCTGACCCATTCCAGTTGATGACATGTAGTACTGCTATGGTCATACTCCTTCCATTCTTGCCCTCAACATACTGCAGGGACAGGGACTAATATCACCCTACCTCCTCCCTTAGAATGCTGCAAGCTCATTCGCATACAATGAAAATAACAGAAAAAATCATTACACTAACACAGTTTATTCACTACAATCCTATGAATAAGCAAATATATATGAAAAATAAATGCTTAACAAACAGCCTTCAACTTCTTGATCAGAATGCATATGGACTTCTTGCTTAGGCTCAACCACATCTTCCTCAGATTCCTTCACCTCATGTTGTTCCCCTGCTCTGCCTTTGAAAGACTTGGAATTGGCTCTGGACTACCTTGAAAAGCCAGTAAGAATTCAACATACATTTTTGTCATTCTTGTTGGAAACTGAAGCTTCACACTGATTGGTGAAGTGGTCGCCACCACCTGACAGCGTACCTGACAGCTTGTGGCAAACTTCTTGGTCTTCCCTTATGGTGTGTAGGGACTGGATAACATCACCCACTGCCCTATTTTATACTGTGGTAAATTTGCCATATGTTTCACTGATTCTTCCTGCTTTTTTTAATGCCTTTGTATTTGCCTTCTGTATGTGTTTCCATACTTCTTGTAATATCTTTGCATCTTCACAAACTTGCAGACCAATTCCCCATCTTTGCCTTTCTTTGTCTTTATCAAATCAAACATTAATAGCATTTTCCAATCAAACACCATCTCATATGGGGATAACCCAGTATCTGTGCGAACTTTTGAATTATATGCTTGCACGACATACGTGAGATAAGTATCCCAAAAGCAGTGATGTGCATTCTCATAGAAACTTAACATTTTCTCAATTGTTCTACACTCCTGGAAATTGAAATAAGAACACCGTGAATTCATTGTCCCAGGAAGGGGAAACTTTATTGACACATTCCTGGGGTCAGATACATCACATGATCACACTGACAGAACCACAGGCACATAGACACAGGCAACAGAGCATGCACAATGTCGGCACTAGTACAGTGTATATCCACCTTTCGCAGCAATGCAGGCTGCTATTCTCCCATGGAGACGATCGTAGAGATGCTGGATGTAGTCCTGTGGAACGGCTTGCCATGCCATTTTCACCTGGCGCCTCAGTTGGACCAGCGTTCGTGCTGGACGTGCAGACCGCGTGAGATGACGCTTCATCCAGTCCCAAACATGCTCAATGGGGGACAGATCCGGAGATCTTGCTGACCAGGGTAGTTGACTTACACCTTCTAGAGCACGTTGGATGGCACGGGATACATGCGGACGTGCATTGTCCTGTTGGAACAGCAAGTTCCCTTTCCGGTCTAGGAATGGTAGAACGATGGGTTCGATGACGGTTTGGATGTACCGTGCACTATTCAGTGTCCCCTCGACGATCACCAGTGGTGTACGGCCAGTGTAGGAGATCGCTCCCCACACCATGATGCCGGGTATTGGCCCTGTGTGCCTCGGTCGTATGCAGTCCTGATTGTGGCGCTCACCTGCACGGCGCCAAACACGCATACGACCATCATTGGCACCAAGGCAGAAGCGACTCTCATCGCTGAAGACGACACGTCTCCATTCGTCCCTCCATTCACGCCTGTCGCGACACCACTGGAGGCGGGCTGCACGATGTTGGGGCGTGAGCGGAAGACGGCCTAACGGTGTGCGGGACCGTAGCCCAGCTTCATGGAGACGGTTGCAAATGGTCCTCGCCGATACCCCAGGAGCAACAGTGTCCCTAATTTGCTGGGAAGTGGCGGTGCGCTCCCCTACGGCACTGCGTAGGATCCTACGGTCTTGGCGTGCATCCGTGCGTCGCTGCGGTCCGGTCCCAGGTCGACGGGCACGTGCACCTTCCGCCGACCACTGGCGACAACATCGATGTACTGTGGAGACCTCACGCCCCACGTGTTGAGCAATTCGGCGGTACGTCCACCCGGCCTCCCGCATGCCCACTATACGCCCTCGCTCAAAGTCCGTCAACTGCACATACGGTTCACGTCCACGCTGTCGCGGCATGCTACCAGTGTTAAAGACTGCGATGGAGCTCCGTATGCCACGGCAAACTGGCTGACACTGACGGCGGCGGTGCACAAATGCTGCGCAGCTAGCGCCATTCGACGGCCAACACCGCGGTTCCTGGTGTGTCCGCTGTGCCGTGCGTGTGATCATTGCTTGTACAGCCCTCTCGCAGTGTCCGGAGCAAGTATGGTGGGTCTGACACACCGGTGTCAATGTGTTCTTTTTTCCATTTCCAGGAGTGTATACACCTACTCCATTCTAACATTGGCCTGTAGATGAGGAGGACTAGTTCTTACCTTCTTCATAAGCAACAACTAAGACAACTCCTTTAATAAGTCTAACTTGAAATATGTACCCTGGTCTGGAATTATCGTACCTAACATTCCAAACTTCAATAGCCAGTTATTAACCACTGCTTGCACGACTGTCACAGCCTGCTGTTTCAGCATAGCAATTACCTCCATGTATCAAGAAAAGTGATCTATTACTGTGAATATGAACCAGTTTCCTGCTAGTGTATGATTTGACATTCCCAATACATCGATTCCAAGCATTTCAAATAGTTTTGATGCCTCTGATAGCTTCTGTAATACTCACTTATGAGTCAATCGACTTGATGTGCACACTGTATGCAATTCCTCACTTATCGATCCACATCTGCTGTCCTTCCTCTCCACCAATATCTCCCACTCACTCTCTCGTTTGTTACACTGCACCTTATGACCAGATAACATATGATCATATGCTTCCTTTAGAATCTCCTCCTTAAACTTCACTGGTACTAATACACAAAGCCCTAGCCAGATTTCCTCATGCAACAGTCCATCACCTGTGCTAAACTGTGATTGCATCCTGTACTGTTTACAGGCACTTTCAGCAAGCTGTGCTGCCTGTCATCCTGCAAGACCACGACCAAGAACTTTCAGCACTACTACCTACCTGATTAATGTGTCTCTGCATTCTCATGCTTCTTCCCTGGCTTCTGTACTATTTCGTAATTTAATTCCCTAAGTCACACAGCCCATATTACCAGCCCGCTAGACAGATCCTTCCCTCCCAACAACCACTGCAAAGCAATGTGGTTACCCACTACTCAAAATTTTTTCCTGTAAAGATAACCTCTTGAACACATGACACTATAAATAAGGCTCATCACCTCTTACTCTGTCAACGAAATGTTTTCCTCCATCACATGCAACTGTCTCAATGTGCAGGATATAGGATGCTCTTCACCACTGATCTGTCTTAAGCCACACGATTAGATGCATCACATGAATATCCAAATTCCTTCTGAAAGTCTGGAAATACTAGAACCAAAGTCAAAACTATCTTTAATTCTTCAAATGCTCCCTGACACTCTTCTGTCCATATTGTAGAGGACATGGGTTATTTTTAGGAAATATGGTGCAAAATTTTGATTTAGTGTGTTTCAGCGCTCGATGCGCCAGCCTCACGGCAGACGGCGGACGAAGGCTGGCCGGCGCGTTATGCAGGTGACACAGTTTTACAACCAGCGTCGGTATGTGTGTACGTGCATGGCAGCCATCAACAGCCAGAATGCAGCATTAGCAGAATTACGCAGGTGCGGGCCGCATGTGGCACGGTTGTGTAAGCCAACTCATTGAGAACGTTCTAATAAACACGGCACCACGTTCCCGGTGGATTCAGCAGCGGTCTGCACTATTTAAAGGCATCAGAGGTGGGCGTCAGAATGGGTTCGACCGATTGGGCGTTCGGTCGCTGTTATGTCGCCCTCATCAGTGACGCTGTCCCTGAGGACCGGCCGGCAGAGGGGGTTGCCCACTGCTGCACCGGCGACTCCCGGCGTCGCCACGAGCCGCCGCATCTGCAGGAGGCGAGCTAGGCCAAGCCTCGTGCTGCTAACCTCCTACCACCTGCGCAGCCACTGACCGAGCATGATGTTGTGTTCCCCGGGCTGCACACATCAGCACGTCTCCACCACAACACGAGTGGTGGGGCTGAGCTATCGGAAAACATATTGGAAGAACCAACAATAAAGAGGAAGATTGCTAAAAACAGCCACCTTCTTCTACCCAACCACGCCCTACTACCCCGACCACATCACCCGCTCCGGTCATCCTATTACAAGTGGTGTCAGTCGGGCAACCTGCACGTCACACACTCCTATTACAATTGGTGACAGTAGTGGTCTTCTCCTGGATTTGCAGGAAATTGTGGCTGGTAATCGACAAGGATATGTGGCACCTGTGAAGGGCAACAATGGATCAGCAACTCCTGCAACATGACAATCAAGTACCAATTTTTCGTTTGGTGGTTTGTCTGAACCTGTAGCATAGTCCGTCTTCTCTTCCTGTTCTTCTTTCTGGGCTTACTGTAGCCTTGATTCGATAGCTAGTAGTGATGGAGCAGTCTGTGTCAGCCGAGGTGGTTATTCACCAGCTACTTGAGTAAGTGTTGGAACTAGAGATAGAGCTTGCTCGGTCTAAAGAAGTGAGCAAGGAATGGTGTCCTGTTAATACAGTAATTCTTGACACTAATACTGCGTCTTTGGTCACCCCTTTCTCATGAAAAGCTGAGGAGGATGTTATGATTTTTTTTTTGAGAACCTTAGCATGGTCGCTAAATTGGGAAATTGGGATGCAGAAACACTTTTGCACGTGGCTAAGTTGAAACTAACTGGGGATGCCAGAGCGTACGTTACGTGCCATGAAGAATTAAGGGATGCTCGGACATTTGAAGTATTCAAAAAAAGGTTGTTGGAAAGGTATCGTAGGAAAAATATGTCTAGATATTATTGGGAACAGTTGAATAGAATGTATAAAAGGAATGGGGAATCAATAGAAGCTTTTGTAGATTGAATTCGAAAAATTAATGTTAATACCTATGAGCTAATGGATTCCAATAGGGTTAATGAAGCCATTCTGCAGGAAGCTGAGCAGAGGGCACTAGACACATTTTTGTGGGGAATACAACCCAAAACCTAGCACAAGTTTAGGATGGAGTTCCTTAAGATTCTCAATGCGGCAGTCGGAACCGCCGTGGCGTTAGAGGAAGTTGAAGCAGTAACAAAGACGTGGGACAGGAAAGCAGTGTTTAATGCAAAAATAAAATGTTTCAGATGTGGTCGGATGGGACACATTAGACGCAATTGCAAGGAAGCACAGTGCAGGAAATGCAGACGTTGGGGTTATCGGGAGCGTAATTTGCAATGGTTCCTGGCAGAAACATGATAGGAAACTGCAAGGTGGGCCTCACCCCCTGCCCCCCCCCCTCCCCCCCCAGTTAAACAGGGCAGGAGGTGGTGTGTCCACTGTGAAACACCCCCGGTAAGGATTAATGCTAGTGCAGAATCAGTGGCAGACTATTTTTCTGACCAGCTTGGTGAGGGGCAGACTGTGCAAATTTTTATTGGATACCGGGTCTCAGGTATCTGTAGCGAGTAGAAATGTACTCGGTAAAGTAGAATTAAAACCACCACGCTGGGCGTTAAGTGGCGTGGGTGGGGGACAGGTGAAGTCACTCGGATCAGCGGTGTTAAACTTCCGAGTGGAAATGAGGAACTTCCATGTGAAGGTAGAAGTTCTTCCAGTTGTTTGCAGCAGCTATGATGTCATACTCGGATTAGATTTCCTGGTTGCGCATCACGCAAATGTTAACCTGGAACGGCGTACAGTAGAACTGTACGGAATACAATTTTGCCTATGTTCTGCGGCCGAAAAACCATTACTGTCGCAAGGAACCGCCCAGACGTCAGGTGGGCCACCTAAGCTGCGTACAAGGTCCCTTAGGGTTAACTCATGGGATACTATACCGAAGGGTACAGGGAAAATAATCTGGGCAGATGTTGGAGCTAGCGTGCCAGTAAATTCGTTGGGTGTCATTGACCCTTGTCTGAGAATGAACCGCTGGATAAAATGAAGTGTTTTACATGTCGTAGCGTGTCCTACGTGCGGGAGATAGAAGGAAAAAAGGTTGTGCCTGTCAGTATTGATAATTTCGGCCTTGAAGAGGTGCAGTTAGCACGGGGTACCGTAATAGTGAATCTGGAGATAATAGGGGAAGATGAATTGGATAAGGATTTCGCAGCAGATTACACAATGCCGGGAGTGTCTGTCAGCTGGTCCGCACTGAGGAATAAAGTAGTACATTTAGAAGGGCAAGACTGAGAAGTCATTCCTTTTGACAGAATATAAAGAGTTATTTAATTCTCATGGTCCACTGCCCACCACACCGTTAGTTCAGCATTACCTCCCCACTGGGAATGAAACACCGGTGTATAAACGTCCATATCATGTTCCAAAAAGTTTACATCCAGTCATGGAAGAATTTATTAATCAACAGCTTAGGGATGGGATAATAGAAACCAGTAGTAGTCCCTGGTCCCCTCCTGTTGTTATAGTGGGTAAAAAAATCACCTGATGGGGGCAAGGCATATTGTTTTTGTTGTGATTATCATTTCCTGAATCAAAAAACTGTATCAGATGCATACCCAATGCCTAATATCACTGAAACTCTGAAAAATTTGGGTCAGTGTCGGTACTTCACGACCTTGGATCTTCGAAGCGGGTACCACCAGTTGGAGGTCACCCCGGAAGACCAACCGAAGACAGCTTTTTCAACACCTACAGGTCATTTTCAGTATTGGCAAATGCCTTTTGGACTCAAAAATGCTCCGGCAACCTTCCAACGGTTACTATATAGCATGTTACGAGGGGTGAAACCTAATCAGTGTATGGTATATTTGGACGACATAATTGTTTTCTCAAAGGACGTACAAGAACATGTGCGCCGTTTGCGTGAAGTTTTCGATCATCTGAAAGCAGCGCGGTTAACTCTTCATATGGAAAAATGTCATTTTTTGTTGCAAGAAGTCCATTATTTAGGTCATATTATAGGACAGGAGGTTGTCCACACTGATTCAAAATTTGTAGAGGTGGTAATGAATTTTCGGACACCTACAAAAATAAAAGAGTTGCAGTCTTATTTAGGTCTCGCCAATTTTTACAGGAGGTATATTCCAAAATTTGTGGAAATTGCAAGGCCCCTCACGCAATTGTTGAAGAAGGGAGAAAAATTTCACTGGTCAGCAGAATGTGAAGAGGCTTTCCAAAAGTTAAGAAATTTGTTAATATCTAGTCCGGTTTTGGCTTTTCCAGATTTTAGTAAGCAGTTTATATTATCTTGTGACTCTAGCAATTTTGCTTTGGGTATTGTATTATCTCAGGAAATAGATGGACTGGAACACCCAATAGCATATGCTTCCAGACAGCTAAACAATGCAGAAAAAAATTACTCAACAACCGAGAACGAGTTATTGGCATTAATTTTCAGAATAACCTATTTCCAGTGTTATTTGTATGGACGACGTTTCAAGGTGATTACTGACCATGCAGCACTTAAGTGGTTGTTAGGGCTTAAAGACCCAACGAGTAGATTAACTAAGTGGGCTTTGCATCTTAGTGAGTACGATTTTGAAATGATTCATCGACCGGGTAAATCGCACGGAAACGCAGATGGTCTGAGTTGTAAAGTAAAGAATAAATAGAATGAATGGAAAGAGGTACAAACTGCCGACACAGATTGTTAACGATTTACCTCACAGCGACAGTTCGTCGTGGAAGATGGGTTATTGTACCGTAAAACTAGGAATGGTCCATGTATAGTCGTACCAGAAAAATTGTGAAGCGAAATTTTAAGGCAAGCACATGATTCAAGGTTTTCTGGTCATTCAGGTCGAAGAGCAATGGAAAGGAGGTTAGCACAGAGTTATTGGTGGTCAACACGTAGGCAAGATGTCATCAGTATGTAAATAATTGCATTCCATGTGCTCAACAGGCAGAATTGAGTCATCAGGAAATTGTGTTGCAACAACTACCAGAAGCGGATAGACCTCTTCAATTACTTGGCTTAGACGCCTTGGGACTGTTTGTGCAAACACCAGCAGGTAATCGCTGTGTTTTAATAATAATGGATCATTTTTCGTGCTATGTGCCTATGACAGCTATTCTGGACCAGCGAGCCGAAACAGTGGCTCACGCCATGGTACATCAATGGATATTGAAATTCGGAACACCTGAAACTATAATTACAGATCAAGGGACAAACTTTATGTCCAATTTGATGAAACAGTTATGCAAATTGATGCACGTAAGGAAACTGAGAACGAGCGCGTTACACCCGCAGGCTAATGGTCAGACCGAGAGAATTCATCGTAAAATAGCTAAGATGCGTATAACTCAAAGTGCATGAAAGTACAGGATTGTCTCCATATAAAGTACTGTTCAGTCAGAAGATGCCATCTCTGTTTGAATTGATCAAGACCCCACCAGGAACTGATATTTCGACTGTTAAGGATTTATCCACAAAGTTGAAAACAATCTGGCGGCAGGTGAAAAAAATGAACACTAAAGCGTTAGAGAGACAGGACAAAGGTTCACAATAGAAAGGCGGCTTTACCCAAATATCAAGTAGGACAATGGGTGATGATGATTAATCCGTATGTGCCAAGAGGCAAAACGAAAAAATTTGCATCCCGTTATCAAGGTCCTTTCCAGGTGATCAAGATGACATCACCGGTGAATGTAAAATTACAGATTCCAACTCGACCTACTATTATGCATATGAGCTGAATTAGGCTTTTCAAAGGGAATATTGAGGAACTTCCTTCATTGTCTGCAGTAACTTCTAGTGGAGAGAAAGATCAATGTAAGAAAAAGAATAAGAAAGGAGAAGATAAACAAGAGAACTAAGTTAATTGTGGAAGTGATCAGACATGCTATTATGCTCTTAGGCCACACGTAAAAAGGAAGAGCTAATGTGAGTTGACAAACTGCCTATTGGCTTCTGTCTCGGGTTCTTCGGCCAACGTTCATCTAATGATTTTTCTGACATTTCGCCAGCATGAGTGGCTGGCATTCTCAAAGCTTCACCCTCCATTGCCGGTGGTGAACTGGAGCCGAGCTCACGGCCGCAGACTATATGTACCTGGCGCGCCAACGCCCGAGGGCTTCTCCGCGGTCATTTCCGGTGCGGTTCTCGTCTTGCTACCTGTGACGGTCGTCCGCTGCAGTACAGGAAGCCAGGATCCGTTTACCTTAAGGCTTTCCTCTTTCTTGTTGAAACTGTTCGCGTGTTTTTGTTTTTCTACAGCTTCTCTAAAGAAGCGCGTGTGATAGTGCTTCTCTACAGCCAGAACTTCCGTGTCGGCGAATTTTATTACGTGGTCGGTCTCATTCAGTGCGTGCTCTGCCACGGCCGATTTCTCCACCTGCCCCAATCTGCAATGTCGCTTATGCTCTTTGATCCTGGTGTTAATGGATCGTCCAGTCATTCCGACATTAACTTTTCCGCATGCGCATGGTATATGGTATATTCCCGACATTGCAAGTGGCTCTCTTTTCTCCTTCGCCGATCTAAGACACTCTTTGATCTTCCTTGTCGGTTTGAAAATCGTCTTTACGCCATGTTTGCGCAATATACGGCCGATTCTGTCCTTCACTCTGGGAACGTATGGCAGAAAGGCCGTACCCAACATTTCTTCTTCTGGTTCCTAACTTCGCCGAGTGTTTGGCTCTGTTACACTTCTAATGTAATTTGTGGAGTACCCATTGCTCCTCAAAACAGTTTCCAGGTGTTGCATTTCTCGTTTGAGGTGTTGCGGCTCACATATTCATCCTGCTCTCGTTACGAGCGTACTAATCATGCCTCTTTTCTGGCTCGGGTGGTGGTTTGACAGTTTGTGCAGGTATCGGTCCGTGTGTGTTGGTTTTCGATACACGCTGTGTCCCAGGTTTTCACCGTCCCTTGTGACCAGCACATCTAGAAATGGCAGTTTCTTGTCTTTTTCTACTTCCATGGTAAATGTTATGTTGGCATGGAGGCTGTTCAAGTGCCTTAGGAAGTCACCGAGCTGTTCTTCACCATGGCTCCACACCACGAAAGTATCATCGACGTACCTGTACCACACCTTAGGTTTGCAACTCGCCGAGTCCAGTGCCTGTGCTTCGAATTGTTCCATGAAGAAGTTGGCCACCACTGGACTGAGAGGACTACCCATGGCAACGCCTTCCAGCTGTTCGTAGAAATCACCCTTCCACGTGAAATAGCTCGTGGTGAGACATGCATGGAAGAGCTTTTTGATGTCTTGCGGGAATATGGAACCGATGTGCTCCAGAGCGTCACTGAGTGGCACTTTCGTAAATAACGAAACAACATCAAAGCTGACCAGTATGTCGTTTGGTGCAAGTTTCAGTTCCTTCAGCTTCTCAATGAAATGTCCTGAGTCCTTAATGTATGTGTCGGTCTTCCCCACGTGTGGCTGGAGCAGAGAAGCCAAGCGTTTTGCCAGTTTATACGTTGGTGAGCCAGGAGCGCTTACGATCGGTCTCAGTGGAACGTTGTTCTTATGGATCTTGGGTAATCCATACAGCCGAGGTGGTAGGGCTTCTGTGTTGCGCGGGTTTCTCTGTATGTCTGCTGGCAGAGAAGACGTCTCGATTAATCGATTCGTATTCCGAGTGATACGCTGCGTCGGATCTGCACTTAGTTTTCAGTACGTCGTCGGATCTAATAGGTCTCGGATCGTTTGCTCATAATCTTCGGTCTTCATTACGACGGTCGCATTCCCCTTATTGGCAGGCAGTACCAATATACTCTTGTCGGCGTTGAGATTCTTAATGGCTTGTACCTCTTCTTTCTTCAGGTTGCAAGCTGGTGGTTTTGCTCGGCGCAGTATCCTGGCTGTTTCAGTGCATATTTCCTCTGCCCTTTCACAAAGAAGGGTCCGAATGGCTGCTTCGGTGTTGCCAATGACGTCCTCCATAGGTATAGTTCTCGGGATGATAGCGAAATTCCCTCCTTTTTGAAGAACAGACACTTCCTCTTCGGTCAGTTGTTGTTCAGTGAGGTTGACCACTGTGTGTGACACATCGGGAATCACCTTGTCGGTCTGCTTCAGGCATCTTTCAAAATTTTTCTTCTGCCGCTCGGTGCAGCGCTCGAGTTCGTTCTGCATGCTCCTGTGAGTGATGCTGTCGATCTAGTAACAGTCGTCTCGATGCATTCTGCTACTTAGTTGATAGAAAATGTCCAGAAGTTTCTGATCCGTTCTTGCCAAGTCTCTCCGTGTTGTATGTATTAGCTCATGAAGAAAACCTCGTTCCATTCTGTCGTGGATACGATGTGCTTGGGCGGTGGTGAATAGGCGCTTACATCTCAAGAACTTCGGTGTAGCACCTTCATCTCGGCATCGTGACAGAAAGGCAAGAGAGGACATCAGTCGCGCTTTCTTCTTCCGTCATTGGTCAAGGCGTCGGTACAATCTGCAAATCTCCTCCCCGTAGAGGCGTAATACAAAATTGTTAAGGCTTTCGTGGCCATTTGTTGACAAACTGCCTATTGGCTTCTGACTCGTGTTCTTCGGCCGACGTTCATCTAATGATTTTTCTGCCGTTTCTGCCATACATTCCCAGAGTGACGGACAGAATCGGCCGTATATTGTGCAAACATGGCCTAAAGACGATTTTCAAACTGACAAGGAAGATCAAAGAGTCTCTTAGATCGGCGAAGGAGAAAAGAGAGCCACTTGCAATGTCGGGAATATACCGTATACCATGCACATGCGGAAAAGTTTTGTCGGAATGCCTGAATGATCCATTAACACCAGGATCAAAGAGCATAAGCGACATTGCAGGTTGGGGCAGGTGGAGAAATCGGCCGTGGCAGAGCACGCACTGAATGAGACCAACCACGTAATAAAATTCGCCGGCACAGAAGTTCTGGCTGTAGAGAAGCACTATCACACGCACTTGTTTAGAGAAGCTGTAGAAATACAAAAACACACGAACAGTTTCAACAAGAAAGAGGAAAGCCTTAAGGTAAACGGATCCTGGCTTCCCGTACTGCAGCAGATGACCGTCGCAGGTAGCAAGAGGAGAACCACACCGGAAATGACTGCGGAGAAGCCCTCGGACGTTGGCGTGCCAGGTACATATAGTCTGCGGCCGCGAGCTCGGCTCCAGTTCACCACCGGCAATGGAGGGTGAAGCTTTGAGAATGCCAGCCACTTGTGCTGGCGAAACATCAGAAAAATCATTAGATGAACGTCGGCTGAAGAACCCGAGTCAGAAGCCAATAGGCAATTTGTTAACAAGTGGCCACGAAAGCCTTAACAATTTTCTAATGTGAGTTGTTTTTCTTTTGTTTCTCGGGAGGCGTGACATTCTGGTAAGACCAGAACGTCATGGGTTGCGCTCAAGAGGGAAGAGGGAAGGTGTGCACTATCTCTCAGCATAGTTATTCTGTTTTGCTGTTGCAACTTAGCTGAAGCCTTGAAGGTACATCCTATATCAAGTGGTATTTTGTTCTCGTGACAAGCAGACGTAATTATGTCCGGACATCAATGGACCTTAAGAGTGGACTGTAATATTTGGACGGTTGAAGATGGAATCTGTTAATTAGAGGATACGTTTAATGAACTTTATTCCATGGTGGCTAATCAGTCAAGGTTTAATGACACACAGGGGTAATATCAGCTACTACGATCAGCTTTTGCACACTTACAAGCTCAGTTACGGCAAACTGCAGGGTTAATCCTGAACGTCTGTAGGAAAAGAGGATGGTTAGATGCAGGTGGCCGTATCCTAAAAACTGTTTTTGGGACCGCTGATGCGGAAGATATTAAAAGTATAAATGAAATGCTATGGCAGGTACACGATAATGTGAATAGCAACTAGGGAGCACTAGATCTTCACACAACCCAATTAGAGAGTTTGGAGAAAGATGTAGTTAATAATATGTGCCAGTTGCGAGCTTTGGCAGTGACCTTTATGTCCCACATTAAGGTCACAGCCAACACAACCAATCACGCCTTGGGCATAATCAAGTACCGGTTGCATAACATCGATTCACAGATGATAATCGCTAAGCTGCTCCATTTTCTTGCCGATAGTATTATGGAAGCACGAATAGAAGCCACGTAACTACAGGAGGCTTTGTTGCACACAATGCGCGGGCACCTAACCCTGGTACTGTTACCTTCGGAACAACTTCAGGAAGGATTACGGAAAGTTCAATCGCAATTGCCCGCATCCCTGGAGCTACTGACGACATTAACAGATGGACACTTATCTCTGTACTGCAAAATGGCCACTATTACCAGTACACGGATGGGTACCCTGCTGAGAATTCATATCATAATACCATTAACATGTAAGGATTGTAAATTTGAATATTACGCCTCGCATACGTATCCAGTGAAGAGGGAAATTTTGAAGAAATTCGTGCAATTAACCGTACGGAAAAAACTGTTAGTGGCACGTAACAGACAAGCTCATGCGTTCCTCACTGCAAAAGACTTGCTGCATTGTCGAACAGGTCCAGTTACCATCTGCCCGCGAAATTGTTACACACTATTCCCAAATCTTGTCAGTATTCTCTATTCTGCTCTCAAGAACCAGTCGCGGAGTGCCCTAAGGAAATTATAGCAGGCACAGTGCAGTTCTTTCAGCAATAATAGAAAACACAGTCGTTATTTGCGTTTGTCACGAGCAGGATAAGCTAGGGAGTACGCAAATAATAGAATTGCAGGGGCAGGGACTGTTAATTAACGGCACATAGTGTGACATTTCAGGACCAACTTTCTGTTTACCAGCCGTGATTACTGGAGCTACAATAGTGAACATGACACGCACATTGATCTACATATCTGATCAACCGGTGCAATTCGTCACAAAAGAAAATCTCACTCTTTTGAATAGTACATTAGACCCAACTTTGCTCGCCTCTTTGGACCGGATGCTAGCAGCTCAGGATGGACGTATAACTATGGAACATCTTTTTCAATGACTGCATGAGTACCGTAATGAGCATAAGCAACAATTTCTAGTTATTGGATCATCAACCACCGCCACCTGTATTTTTATCTTTGTCGTAGGATTAGTGTACTATCTGCTCAAGAGGAAGGTAGCCCATATCCTGCCCCTTCCAACCATTAACCTAAGGGTCCAGACAAAATCATTGAACAGTTGTGAGGCATTGCAGCAGAACACCGAGTAATGTTTATGAACAAAGATTGGACTGAGGATAGAAATGAATGAACACAGTGTAAATAGTGAATCAATGGCATTTTGTGGTGTATGTGAAGTGAACTGTAGCTTTTTTGACTCTTTGGTTGAATTCAGGGACGAATTCTTTTCGTGCGAGGGAGGAATTGTAGAGGACAAGGGGCCATTTTTAGGAAATATGGTGCAAAATTGTGATTTAGTGTGTTTCAGTGCTCGATGCACCAGCTTCATGGCAGACGGCGGATGAAGGCTGGCCAGCGCATTATGCAGGTGACACAGTTTTGCAACCAGCGTCGGTATGTGTGTACGTGCGCGGGAGCCATCAACAGCCAGAACGCAGCATTAGCAGAATTACGCAGGCATGGGCCGTGTGTGGCGTGGTTGCGTTAGCCAACTCATCGAGAACATTCTAATAAACACGGCACCGCGTAACCGGCAGATTCATCAGCGGTCTGCACTATTTAAGGGCATCAGAGATGGGCGTTGGCATGAGTTTGACCGATTGGGCGTTCGGTTGCTGTTACATTGTCATCATCAGTGACGCTGTCCATGAGGACCGGCCGGCGGAGGGCATTGCCCACTGCTGCACCAGCGACTCCAGGCATCGCCACGAGCCGCCATGTCTGCAGGAGGCGAGCTAGGCTGAGCCTCGTGCTGCTAACCTCCTACCGCCTGCGCAGCTGCTGACCGAGCATGGCGTCGCATTTCCCAGGCTGCGCACATCAGCATGTCTCCACCACGACACGAGTGGTGGGGCTGAGCTACAAGAAAACGTATTGGAAGAACCAACAATAAAGAGGAAGATTGTTAAAAACAGCCACCTGCTTCTACCCAGCCACGCCCTACAATCTCAACCACGTCACCCGCTCCGGTCATCCTATTACAATATGAATTTCTCAGCTTTCCTAAGCAACTAATTGTTCATGCTATGTCAACAAACCCTTTCACAGATTTTCTGTAGTAATTTGAGATTCCCTTAAAACATTGCTGTTTGTTAATTGATTTAGGCACTGGGAATTCTCATACAGTTTGCCCTAGCCTCAGGTCTGTCCTTAATCCATCATTAATGACGTAAATACCCTGCCTCTTTTAACGCAAAATGTCACTTATAAGTGCTCAATGCCAGAAACACAGCCCTCAATCTTTTAAACACTTCCTTCAGCCATTCTCAATGCTGCAGCATGTCTTTAGGGAATATGATGATATCATCGAGCTAAACTAGGCACCAACACAGTTTCAAACATCTCAGCACACTGGACAATAACAGTGAAATGTTGCATGTGTGTTTTTTAGACCAAACGGCATCATCTTGAACTGTTGGTGCCCCCATGGTATCAAAAGTGTTATCTTCATCTGCTCTTCAGGAACAACCTCCAATTGATAGTAACCACTTCTTAAATCCATAGTCAAAAAGCACTAATATTGTTCCAAGTTACCAATGGTGTCAGTAATGTTAGGGATGGGGTAGACATCTGTCTTGGTCTTGGCATTCAGGTGATAGTAATCAGAAAAGAAGATGTATTTTTTAGAGCCATCCATAGAACTCTTTGGTATGACCACAATGACCTATTACTCTCTTCTATTATTCCATCAGCTAACTGCTGGTTAATAAAATCTTCCATAGTCGATTGCAGATATCTAGATGTCTGATATTATTTCCAATATACTGGTGCTTCATTCCCTGTTGGTATTTAGTGTTGAGTCACAGGCATTGCTGGCAAACCTGTGGAAAAAACAAATCTTCTCTTTCAATGCTTTCTATGTAATGCAGTCCTAATGGTGGCTTGCAGCTGCTTGTGGTTCACACTCGTCCTGTCCTCCTGCACCACGCACCATTCATCCTTGTTTGGAATCTCCAAACTTGCTGTTAATATTTCATCCTTAACTTCACTTCTTTAGCAGCAAAATTATCTACATTCCTCTCTTGTATGCATACAACACTTCTCTTAATAAAACAACGTGTTAGGTCCAGCATATCTTCCTCTTCCAGAGTATCTACAGTACAATACATAACGTACCCACAGGAATATCTGGCTCCACTTTCACTCAAAGCATCTTCCCCATGCCACCTGGCATACAATTGTGCAAATCAAGCCTTAGTGCAATTATACACAGTTCAGCTCCATTGGTCCAGTACAACAGATGCCCCTCATGATAGTTCTACAATGGCAACAGCTTCTGCTGGAATGTCATTCCACTCACTTCTACCGTACATTGCCAAAGGTCAATTTTAGCACAATTTTGATATTTAAATGTTAACCCCAGGATTATGCTATAGCCCTCACTTACGTGAGGTACTAAATCTACACCATCTAAATGTTGCTTAAACTGAAATGCCCCTATACGAAAATCTACATCCATTGACCCTAAGGCTTCAGGTTATTATTCCTGACCCCACATAACCTATAGTATGCTGGGTCCATTGCCTCTGACCCAGTAAGTCTCTAATGGCCGCTGTGCCCCACAAAGATATGTACTCTTTTACTTCTCACAACACCCATTATTGTGCAGTCCACCTCTGCATATGTATTTGTTAAATCTAATTTTAACAAGAATGCCTTTAAGTGGACTTCAGACTGCTTACTACCTCCTCATCCACCCCTACGTCCATTATCAAAACTCTTCTGCTTATGCCTTCCATTTGCGCTATTTCCTTGTGGCTGGCAACACAGCCCCTGTAAATACCCCACCTGTCCACACATGTAACACTTAATGTTCGCAGGAAATACTTCATGTCTATCCTGTACCCCTGTTGATATGCCAATTCACATTCCATCGCTAATCTAACAGCAGAATGTAGGTCCTTTGGTGCAACTGTATGCACCCTTCTTGAAATGTCTGAAAGCAATCAATTCAGAAAAGCATCAAGTGCCCTCTACTCAGCTTTTTGCAACAAAACTGTGTTTGCTGCATCACTCTGTACAACTTTTATGTGTGTACATTAACTTTCCTTATCCTGTCTGCAAAATCTACCACAGTTTGCTCCCACTGTTCACAGTTTGCTGTATTCTTTAATGCCTCTGTTGCTCGTTCCACAAATCACAATTTTGCTATCCATAACAATTGACTGTCAGCCCAACCAACCATCTCCACAGCATCTTAAGATTCTCTAAGAATGACTGAAAATCCTCAGATGATTTTCCAGAAAAGGGAACAATTAATCCTGCGGCAGCTGAATCTGCCTCATGCTGCACATCATGAGCCACCTACACTCTCTACACCACCTTGCAATATGATCATAGTAATCATCATTTTCTTTTGGCCTATGTCCCACTTCAACATGGGGTCAGCCCTCTTACTATGGATTTGGCAATGTTAGTGTCAGATGGTGGCTGGCTGCCCTACCTGTCACCACTCCATACCCCCCCTGGGATGGAAGTAGTGTACCTCAGCTGTCTGCGTCTACTGTAAGCCATGAAATTGTGTGGACAGTTTCAAATGACTGCGAGTCGTGGAACTGAGGACCAGCTCAGTATTCACCTAGTGGGATGTGGAAAACTGCCTAAAAACCACATCCAGGCTGGGTTGCACACTGGCCCTCAGCATTACTCTGCCAGGCTGATTTGATCCAGGGCCAGTGTGCCTTCCAGAGTCCAGGAAGCAGAGCAGATTAGTGCTCTCAGCTAACCTGGCGGGGATATGATCATAGTAATGACATGTATAAAAGGTTAGAGGCACTGACCCCATGTATAGCACAGTATGCCCAAGTAAGTTACACCGTGTACACCTTACAGACATCAAATACTGCACTCTAGACCTCCTCCAGCCAAAACAAGGTAACCTTCAAGTTACAATGACAGTCATACCTTGCTACCATGTCTACTACACCCTCCAAAAAAATAATCAAATGGTTCATCACCCACCACAACATATTGATATACTGCAGGTTGCGGCCCAGAAGCTGTGCCAAGTGAAGATGCCGCTCATAATTCTAACACCAAATTATAGCACTCCCAGCACGAGGAGGGAGGGCTGTGAGTCAGGATGGTACAAGCGGATGGTGGAGGCCTTGAAGCAGGGGGACGTTGCTAGTTGCAGGAGGCTCCAACGGAAGGCAAAGTTAACAAGTTCTTTATTGAAGCATCTAGGCTGTGGGCTGTGTAGTATACTAGGTCAGTGGCTGGTTGGGCTGCCTGCTTGCATGACCTGCTCTGCTGATGCAGTCTCTTCCATGTGCTGGCGACTTTGTTGTGTAAGCAGGCAGTGAGGCTTCCATGCCAGCGGTGTTTGCACTCAGTGATGCCATATCTGTTGTGACCTCAGATGCATCACAGCAGGGGAAGCCCACTGCGATGAGGCACTCGTCCTGTGATGACAGGAGACAGCTGGAGTGCACAGGGGTGACCCACTGCACCCTGGGCAGGAGTCAGACATGGTGCTGGAGTACATTCACAAGGGCCTGCTGTGCCATGGCACTAAAGTTTGGAAGGGACTTAACAGATAGAGCTGTTCCCCCACTGTGGCCTAGGACTCGTGACTTCTACTGGCAGTTCCATGTGGTGGCCTTGCCCAGCACAGCCGCTCCATCCTGTAGAACTGTGAGATTCAGAATAAGTTTGTTACAAATTGTCCAGTATATATAGTCAGTGGTGGCGTGCTTCTTGTGCATATGTGTCGCTATGTGTCACGTATCTTAAAACACCACTGCCATTGCCAGTTTGCAAATCTGTCTTGCCCTTTACTGCAGGTGTTCGTGCAGTACCGCAGAGTCCATTGTTCAAGCAAGCTAACCTGCCTCACAACACTGCATTGGCCTTGTTGAATTGTTACAATAACTACATCCCATGCTTGCCTGCTGTCAGCACAGCTGCAGTACACAGCTCAGGCTCACATTACTATGCCCTTATATGGTTGGTTCACTACACATAGCAGTGAAGCTAAGAACAAAATATAACTTCTGAAGCTTCAAACAATTATGTCTTCAATACCTTGGTTAAAATATATTGCTGTAAGTAAACATATTCTACAAACACTACTGTGCAATTCTGTGCTACATGACTATTTACAGCAGGGGTTGTACAGTGATGGGAACCACAGGCAATGATACAGTGCAGACTCACATGCTTCACTCTGAATATGAATATGTTATGTTACTGACATATAGTTTAAATGAAGAAATGAATCAAAGTTGCACATTACGTTCTTGAACAAAGACAAATAAAAGCAGTTGGATATTCTGTCCTTGATGAGACACAATGATCATAAAAACTTTGAACTGATATCTGCAACAGAAATTACAATGATCATAAAAACTTTGAACTGATATCTGCAACAGAAATTAGCAAAAGTCTTTAATGAAATGATGTGAGCATAGCATGGAGAACTGGAGTATGTATCATAACATATCTAAAGGAGTTTAAATGCAGGAGGACAGGCTGCAACCAAATCAGTAACATCTTAATTCACAAGTCCTCCAGAAAAAATTCTTATACACATAATTACTGCACATGGTACTTAATCTTATA
Organism: Schistocerca piceifrons; assembly: GCF_021461385.2. NCBI lineage: Eukaryota > Metazoa > Arthropoda > Insecta > Orthoptera > Acrididae > Schistocerca > Schistocerca piceifrons. The sequence goes on along the minus strand of NC_060138.1, from coordinate 400,404,982 downwards.
ATTTAAAACAAGACATTCTACTAACTTCAACACAAAAACAATTAAGGAATTATTACTGAAGATATGTAGAAGATTTGTGTGGATCACACATTAAACTATTACCATCAATTAGAAGTAATCAAAAGTAAATAGAATATTAATCAAATTTCAAAGAATTATACCACTAAGATTTTAACTATGATATTGTTTTGGTGCTTCAGTGTACAAGTTACAACACACAAATTTCACATGGTCAACAGAAAAATGTGGACTACAGCATTGAACTTCAGTATTTGATAGAAGATTTTTTTAAACAACTCACAAAAATTTGCTTCAAGACATACATTTGAACAAGAGCTGAATTTTGTTCCTTTCTTCTCTTCTTGCTTTGAGGAACAGGAAGACAGTGACTTCCCTTAAGTCACTTATTTTTCTAATATAAATCTGGTTGCTGCAGTGATCATTTGAAGTGAGATTCCTGACACGTATGTTTGAAATTAATTCCCCTTCTCAGGTAGCTGAGCACATTAACGTAGCATTTCTACAAAATCAGGATGTGAGCCTGCACTGGAGTGAATCCACCTTTCAGATTAACTATGAGGGCTGGTGAAGCAGCCAGTCTGTAAGGAGTTTTCATGATGTTTCCCACACAAAACTAAGTAAATACCTGGCTGACACCCATGTGCCACCTCAGATACATGAACAATAAACATTTTGCAAACATTCTCACACTAAAATATAGATTACTCTAAGCACAGACAGATGGTGTACACAGATTCCATCCTGGGTCGGAGTGGTGTCATCATGAAGGATATCCAGCTGTCAGCTACCACTAACATTAGGCAAATATTTAGGCAAAAGGCAACAGTTCCAGGTTTGAGTACTGGTCAGTAAACAATTTCTTCCACATTCTGGAAACAATCTCCCATTCTGGGGTTAAGCCATGTTTCCATAATATCCTTTCTTCACAGACTATTATTCCTACAAAGCATGCAGAACAACTTCTGTGAAGTTGGAAGGTAGGAGATGAAGTACTGGCAGAAGTAAACCATGAGAGTGGGACATGAGTCATGCTTGGATAGCGTAGTCAGTAAAGCACTTAGCTGTAAAACATCTCAGGTTCAAGTTCCTATCTGGCACACAGTTTTAATCTGCCAGGAAGTTTCAAATCAGCACGTACTCAGCTGCAGAGTAAACATTCATTCTGGGGCTTTAAAACTTGGCAGTAGAAATCAATATTGATGGTCTGGCCTTTGGGCATGAATTTTTAATGCAAAATACTGCAAATGTCAAAAAATATGATGAGCAAGCATTTGGGTAAACTGTGGACCTCCTCGTCTTCTTCAGTCATGGAGATGATGGGCTCTTCCAATGCGAACAATGTTGCTTTGCCTAAGGGTCAAACCTGTATACCCATGTTTAGTCACCTGTAATGATCCTTGACATTAAGGATGGGTCATCCACAGCATGCTGACACTGTTCTTTCTGCTCCTGTGTCAGTACCCTCAGGTCAAATTTGGCTGAAATAGACCAGATGTCAAAACTGCACCTGACAATTGTCTGTACTGTTCTGGCAATGGCAGCAATTTTGTGGATTGTTCTCCAACAATCCTCATACACAAGTTGCTGAATAATTTTGACATTTTTGGATGTCCTGCTGATGGAACCGATCTTTCCGTCTTCCAGTGATGTTCTTCCACTCGTGAGGTGTGTGTGCCACTCGAAACAGCGTGTATAACTCATTGCAACATTGTTGTACACTTTCCAAATCATGTCAAGCATCTCCCCCCATTTCACACACAATTTTATATTTGATCATTGTCCTAAGTTACTGTTCAGGCTGAAATTGGAGAGGTGGTAACAAATGTGGTCAGAACAGCACCAGCTCCACATCTCTTAATGTAAACACGATATTCTCTCTCGTCACACTGATCTGTGAAGGTCAGAGCTCCCTGTGTCTGTGCTTGCAGCATTGCACTGTCATTTGTTAGTGTGTTACAGAGCTAGTCTTGAAACTTTTTGATACTACCATGTATTTTAAACAGCAAGAGAAACATTGCAATTAATATCGCGCAATTTGATGGCTCCATAATTCGGTACCTCTACAGGATATAATCATCAATGAGAGCTCTCAGCTGGGGTACGACATACCTAAAGAAACTTACAGACTCTCTTCATACCAAATTAAGACCATTACTGAGTCTTAAGATAGGGTTACCAAGTATTAGTACGATGCCTCCCTGGAGTGAATAATTTTTGTATGGGGTGTCTTTTTATGAAATGTAATGTAATACTGAAGATGATTGTATGACAAGAGTAATACTCCTTAATTAAGTGACCCATAGAAATCTTCCTCAGTTCTAGTTTTTCGTCGTTATGGGTGGATGCAGACTTTGAATTTTAAGAACACGAGTACAGGCAGTAACAAAGCAGTACAAGTTCAGGGAACTAACAGCGTAATTAATTTTGGTAGTATCAATTAATTAGTTTCCAAATATGTATCTACACAAAAGCAGAGTATAAATCTCTGTAAAACTAGACATGTATGTATGAATTAACCAACTTTTAATGATATCTTCTCTTTTTACATGGTGAGCAAAATAAAACTGGCTGAAAAAATATTTATAAGACTGGCATGGACTCTCAGCCAGTGATGAACAGGAGAATAGCCCATAACAGAAAATGCAGGAAACCTTGATTTTGATGCACAAGTTGATTGCTGTCCCATGTCTGCACATGTGCATCTCCCATAACCTGTCCCAAGTACTTCACGGTGTCATTACATTTGAGTGTATGACAGGGGCAGACATGTTTAATGACCAATTGAATGCAACAAAAAATGGTGGCCAGTTGAATGCAATGCAAAATGGTGCTCATGTTAAACTGTGCATGTTCATTGTCAAGTCTTATTTGAAGCACAATTTGTAGAAAACATGTTTAGAACTGTTTGTGCAAGAGTATAAGACTGTACGTGTTTTGGCAAAATCTTCAGCAAAGTATGCAATGCAAAACATAGTGGTAAATGGCACAAAATGGACGCTGTATGGAATGAAAACGATAAGTATCCAAAAGAGTTCAAAACCAGAAAATGATACTCGAATGAAGGAAAGCCTGAAACAAAGTCCAATAAAACCTCCACACTGTTTATATGTGCAAGTGGAAACTAAGCGACTTCTGCGTCGAAACATTAACCAGCTGTATTCTTACAAATTTACTGTTGTGCATGAGTTAAAGGGTCCAAATGAATTTCTGAGTGTTGAGTTCTGCTGCTGGTACCTAAGTGAAGTGGAATCAGGAGTTTTGGATCCTCAGTTTTTCATTTCTTCAGATGAGGCCTGGTTCAGCCTGCCAGGGTATGTGAACTCACAGAACATGCCCCATTATGCATCAGCAAATCCCCATTAGTTCTCGGAATAGCCGTTGCATAACCTTAAGATTGGTGTTTGGTGTGCAGTGTCTTGTGTCTCCATCCTAGCATGATTCTTTCACCAAACTGTTAATGCAAACTTGTACATCAAATGGTTCAAATGGCTCTGAGCACTACGGGACTCAACTGCTGAGGTCATTAGTCCCCTAGAACTTAGAACTAGTTAAACCTAACTAACCTAAGGACATCACAAACATCCATGCCCGAGGCAGGATTCGAACCTGCGACCGTAGCGGTCTTGCGGTTCCAGACTGCAGCGCCTTTAACGGCACGGCCACTTCGGCCGGCACTTGTACGTCCAGATACTGTTTATAACCCATATGTGGATCAACTCACAGAATATGAATGACTATATGGATATTATTAGCAAGACGGAGGAATAGCACACACAGCCTTGACAATCTTGTCACGAGTGCACAGAGTGTACAGGGAGGAGAGGACAATCAACAGAGACAGTGCAATCTCCTGGTCACCTCAGTCATCTGCTCTCTCCCTGTGATTCTTACCTGTGAGACAAATTGAAGGGTCACTGTACTCAAATAATCCTTATACACTGCAAGACTAAAAAAGACCATTGAGATTCCCATTGCTGCTACCCCTCAGGCAGAGCGGCTATAAGTGTACCACAGTTTAAAAAACCAAGCACAGCACTGCATTGACATCAACAATGCCCATTTCCAGCATCTTCTCTGATGTTCATTAACAAGGGTCAATCTTGCATCAGTCTTATTGTAAATATTTTTCCGAGCCATTTTATTTTGCCACCCACTCTTAAGATGTCTGTCTAACGTATCTGTAAAAAATAATCTAGGGATGAATAAACAGCTAACTAACTAGCATACATAGTTTTTTGTTCTAAGCATTGTACTCACCAGACTTTAGTAGTAATGATATTGAAGAGCTTCTAAGTGAGTTACAGTATTTTTGTAATATGTCTGTTCGAACTTAAATCATACATGAAAAACAAATTAATAAGGAACTGCCATTTCAGGAAATGGAGTGAGCATGTCAAAACCCAATTACGTAAAAGGAAATAAAGAACTTCTGCAGGATAGCTTAGTTAAGGCAACCTACATTTAAAAAAAAATGGAACTATCCATAGTTTTAACTTGGAAAACTACAACTGAAATGCCCTTAAAGTACATAAAAAAAGAACTTGCTAACTATTCACTTGCAGTGCTGTCAATGACAGTTAAGTACTGTTGATGGATAATCGTACGGCAAAACCAAATGACCACCACTTGGTGCGCCAAATGTCAGCTTTCCCTAAATATAGATAAAAGAATGTGATACTATTTGGTAATGTGGCCGGTGGCAAATGTTTGGAGATAACAATATTTAAATATATGGAGGTAATACTTTGCAGGAAGAGTAAGTTGGGACAAAAATGCAGGGAAGTCCGATGAAAGACATGGATATGCTGGGCGAGATCTTGGAAAATGCAGTGCAGCTGTAAAGGGAACTGTAATGGTGACACTCAAACTGTACACATCAAAAAAAAGTTTTGCATCAACCCGGTTCCCAGAACTCCTGAAGACAGATGTTGACTGTGGATATCTTATCACAGACACAGTCCCTTTGACTGTTCAGAGATGTCACTAAACTCGCCCAAAGATGTAAACAACCATGCATGAGCAGCTCCTATTAGACAGAGGGGGTCTGACAGCCAATCAGTTCCAGTCATTCCACCAGGACGGAGGTACACGGCTCGTGTTGTCTGTAGTTCAACCATGCCTAGACGGTCAATACTGTGGTTCGATCGCTTCTGCAATATTACTTTGTGCCAGGAAGAGCTCTCAACAAGAGAAGTGTCCAGCCATCTCGGGGTGAACCAAAGCGATGTTATTCGGACATGGAGGAGATATAGAGACAGGAACTGTTGATGACACACTTCGTACAAGCCGCCCAAGGGCCACTACTGCAGTGGATGACCTCTACCTACAGATTATGGCTCAGAGGAACCCCGACAGCAACGCCACCATGTTGAATAATGCTTTTCATGCAGCCACAGGATGTTGTTTTACAACTAAAACTGTGCGCAATAGGCTGCATGATGTGCAACTTCACTCCCGATGTCCATGGCAAGGTACATCTTTGCAACCATGAGCACCATGCAGCACAGTACAGATGGGCCTAACAACATGCCAAATGGATCACTCAGGACTGACATCATGTTCTCTTCACCCATGAGTGTCGCATTTGCCTTCAACCAGACAATCATCGGAGACATGCTTGGATGCAACCCGGTCAGGATGAATGCCTTAGACACACTGTCCAGTGAGTGCAGCAAGGTTGAGGTTCCCCGCTGTGTTTAGGTGGTGTTATGTGGGGCCAATGAACGCCGCTGGTGGTCATGGAAGGCACCATAATGGCTGTACAATAAGAGAATGCCGTCCTCTGACCGATAGTACAACCATATCGGCAGCATATTGGCGAGGCTTTCGTCTTCATGGACGACAATTCGAGCCCCCATTGTGCACATCTTATGAATGACTTCCTTCGGGATAACGATGTCGCTTGACTACAGTGGCCAGCCTGTTATCCAGACATGAACCCCATCGAACATGCCTGGGAAAGATTCAAAAGGGCTGTTTATGGATGATGTGACCCACCAACCACTCTGAGGGATTTACGATAAATCACCGTTGAGGAGTGGGATAATCTGGACCAACAGCACCTTAATGAACTTGTGGATAGTATCCCACATCAAATACAGACATGCGTTGATGCAAGAGGACGTGCTACTGGGTATTAGAGGTACTGATGTGTACAGCAATCTGGGCCACTACCTCTGAAGGTATCACTGTTTGGTGATACAACATGCAATGTGTGGTTTTGATGAGCAATAAAAAGGGCGGAAATTATGTTTATGTTGATCTCTATTCTAATTTTCTGTACATGTTCCGGAACTCTTGGAACTGAGTTGATGCAAAACGTTTTTTGATGTGTGTATTTAGAGTAGAATCTGTCAGGTCATACTTTGTATTAACATACATAAATGTTACAAGATTTTTTCCTTTGCATTTTTCTTTTTTCCAGTTTATTAGTAACACCATAGAAATGAGTGCAAATGTGTATGATGATCCTATAAATAAGATTCTAAAGTTTTTTTTTTTTTGTTTTTTGAGAGCTGTAACAGTGTGAGCATGGGCTATCTTGTCATGCTTTTTCTAGACAAAGAAGACCGGTTTTTGAACAATACTGTGAAACAGAGCATAGATGACAGTTATAAAAACCAACAACAGTGAGCAGCAGGGGAACCAGAACAATTAACCCTTTAACTGCTCTGGACGTGTTAACGCACACGCCTTTGTACCTGTCCCTGTGTGCTCTGAACGTGTTTATGCGTGCCACCAGTCCTTCTACCTGGTACTTTGAACGTTCAGAGTATCAGGAAGAAGGACTCGTGGCATGTGTAAAAACATTCAGAGCACACAGGGACAGGTACATCCAGAGCAGTTAAAGGGTTAATGTTGAAACTCGACTTATTAAAAAAAGAAAATGAAAAGAAAAGGTCTTTCACAGAGCAATGCACTGCTCAAGGTATTATATATGTAGATATGGTGGTGTAATGGATCAAAAGTAGAGTCTTTTGATTGTAAGTTAAGAATAACAGGTCATGCTTCAAAAGAAAATAGTTTAGTTGAAAAGTATACTTCCCGGCCCATCACATCCAATCTTTCTACTGCTGATACCTCTAAAAACAGCTTAGGAGTACACTGCTTGTCACTCAGAATTATACTGGTCTTAAATGTTTTAATCAACTACTTCAACAAGGCTATGAATTTCTAAAATCATGCCCTGAAATAAGGTCCATTCTGCTCAACATTTTCTTCACTACACCTAGAATAGCTTTTTTTGTGCCCTCACAATCTCTGCAATATCTTTGTCAGACCCTATGCACCTCCTGTACCCACCTCCTTACCCTATGGCTCCTACCCTATGACTATACCCACTTAAGACTTGCCATACTGACTGGCACTCCTTCAAAGGGAGGGCCACCTGTGAAATGATGGATGTCATATGCCAGCTGTTATGTAAATACCGTTCAGCCTTTTACGTTGGCATTAGTTATCAGTTAGCATGAATCGGCTCAGGCAGAGGGTGTACAGTGGCAACACACAACATCTGTTGAAGAGTATGCTCTACAACATGACAGTTGTGACCTCAGTGCCTGTTTTACCTCACATGCCATCTGGATTCTTGCCCTAGACAGAAGTTTCTCATAACTCCACATGTGGAAACTGACACCACAGCATGTCCTTCATTGTCACCATCCACCTGGCCTTAATTTACATTAATTTCTATAGTCTCAGCATTTCTTCATAGTAACTATTATTTTCTTCACTTCCTTTTAGTTTTCTATATCTTTCATTTTCTGACCTATCTATTTTTCACAACTCCCACCCACCTCTAACACATACAATGCAATTAGCTTTCCACTCTCACCAACTCGTGCATGATGTTTTGGCAGCAATCTCTGTCTTACACATTACCCTATCTTCCACTTTTAAGCTCTCAGGATTTCAAATCTCATCCGGTGCAGTCCCCAGAATCAGTCTTTCCTTCTCATCTTGTCCATTAAGTCTCTGCAGACCCTGGGTTCTGTGTGACTTTTTTGAACTCTGCCCCTTTTCCTCAACCTTACTAGACTTTTTTCTTCAGCCCTCTTCCTTCACCTTCAAACTTTCTGTCAGAAGAAGGAACCACTGGCTCCAAAAGCTTGCAAACTTTAATACCTTTATATGTGTGTTCCGCTGCTGCTGCCTGGTGAGTAGATTTTTTTATCTATCCAATTACATTATATTTTCAAAAACTGATTATTTTCAATGAAACAAGTAACTATTTTCTATGTTTACTTGTTTAATGACCAGTGAACCATTTAAAAGCTACAATCCTACTGAATAATAAATGTTGAATATTATGTGAAACTTTATTTTAATATAAGTCTATACAGTAATCAAAATGCCAAGCAAACTGAAGTCTTTGTTTCAGTTTTCACACTCATGGAAAACAATGTAGTAGTTCTCTACTGATGCATTTTGAACACTTTGAGTCTGATAAATAGCTGTTAGTACAATCTACTAACAGTCACACACAATAAGTACATGGGGCTGTGATCGAATACATGTAGTAGGTGCTAGTACTGCAATGATTCTTTTACATATCACTGCAGTAACGGGCAGTGTTGACTGGTAATTATACTTAACTATCAGAGTCAGATTTCAGAAATAAACTGAAGAGTGTCTCCAGTTGTGTCAAAGACTGTTTTTCCCTAGCAGTGATGGGTAGGCCCACTAAGTAACAGTAAGAAGTATTAGAGAATTCACTATATTTATTGGAAGAGATGTGATAAAATTAGCAAGCATGACTGAACATTTTTTTTCCATGGATCAGTCCAAAGAGCTTGCAATACTTAATTCTTGGGCTTTGTTAGAATATAATAAAATAGAATTACAGTTGCCTTAGTCTAATAATATAAAGGTGTTACGATAATATTTCATTTAGCTATAAGTATTTAAGCAACTTTGATACTGCCCAAAATGTTGTACTGTCCGCTGAGATCAGCACAGACTTTTTGGTATTGTAAAGATGAAAAAGATAATTGGAACAGACCACTGTAACTGGAAGCATCTGAGGCAGAACAGTAGTAAATGGGACTTAGAGTAGAAAAATAAGACAGTTAAACAAATGTCAGTGTTTTCTTTTGGCTGTAGTGTCAGTGTAGCAAACTCAAAGGAGTTCAAGTGATGAGATAAAAGAGTTTTATGTGGCTCTATAGAAGGCATTGACAATAGAAGTAGTTAACAGGTTTTATACCCTCCTCCCCCCTACCCGATTCCCCATAGTGACTGTAGAGGGAGATTAGAGATTTTCACTGTTACTGTGAATTTAGTAATCACTGTGTTCTATTTGTTAATTCCTACGTAGTGTTCATACAGAGTGTCCCAGGAGAAACGGTCAATATTCAGCGCTATAACTGGGATGCTCATTTGAAGCAGAAAGCTTTAAATGGAAATATGCCCAATTCCCTATGGTTTAGAAGAGAGAACACGTTAAATGTACATTTGTTTTTGAGCTAGAAATAGACACAAGTGTCTTATCCACCCAGTCTCTTTGATGTTTTATTCTAGCCCAACCTACCCCATTGATTTCAAGCTCCTTGCCCGAGATGCCTTTTTGGTATTAAACTAGCTAATGCACAGTTGTCCCTGACGTGTTGTGAGTTAAGTAGTGTGAGGGATTGATAGTATATCAAAGAGAAGCAATGATTGACTGTGTTTGTACATGCATTCGCTAATATGCCATATATCTACAATAATGCTGCATGTTTATGGCTTCTGCAATGGTAGTGCTCCAGCTGCGGTTGAAGAATACCACTGGCACTTCCCGACACATGGAATTCCTGATCATAGAGTGTTTACTAGAACTTTTAGCACATTGCTTGAACCAAGTACTATCAGCACATGGCGACTTCCTGCACATATCAGTGTCCCACAAACATGTGCATGGCATACATTACATGCGGAAAACTTGTACCCATTCCATATATAGCGTACCAACAATCTTCCCATCAGTGATAATGCCACAAGAGTTGAATTTCATCACCGATTAAATAGCAATCACCACTTACTTCCATTAATACTGTACACTGATCAAGCTATGCTTATGTGAAATGGAATCAGCAACACACATAATAAATCATTGATGGTTGCAGGAAAATTCATCCACTACAATAAAAACCGAAGTCCAAGTTCATTTTTCAATCAATGTCCGGTGTGGCATGATCAGTAACATGCTGATAGGTCCAGTCATTTTAGAAGCGCAAATGACAGGACAGAATTTTTTTGGAAAATTTGTTTGTTAACACCATGAAAATGCTCCTTTGGCCCCACAGACTGCAATGTACTTCCAGCATGATGGAACCCCTGCAAATTTTATAGACATTTGAGGAAACATCTCAGTCACACTTATGCATATCACTGGATCGTCATGGTAGTACAATTAATGGGCCACCAACATTGCCAGACTTTATGCTGTTAGATTTTTGTTTAAGGGGTTGGATGAAGTCTGAAGCTGTGACACAATGATTGTATGACTTATATAAATTCATAAATCATAGCCTGTCTGTCCTACATGAGAGTACCAAATGTTTTGAGATTCTTTTTTTGGAATGTAGTAAAATTATGTGCTGCATTCCATATGGAAGCATGCTGTGCTTGATAAACTTACAATTTGTGAATTTATATCAGCCATATGACCATTGTGTCACAGCAGGACACACTGCAGGAATTCTTGGTAATCTTTACCCTGGTGTAGTTTACATTAGGAAATGGAATGAATGTTTGGGCAAGCATAGGCGTAACTTGTAGTGATTTGGTTGTGCTATCATTGCCTTGGTTGCCTGGTCTCATTATTTCTTGTAACTTCAGTCAGATGTATGGTCATAATTCCCACTATATATTCTCCAGCTGATGTTTTACATTTGAAAATGGCAACAAAGTTCATTGAAACCGGTAATGTAACCCCATTTTTTCAAGAAAAAATTTTATATGGTGTGACTATGGCTTTACTATTGTAGTGTCAAATAAACATTTAAGTTATATTATGGTCACACTCCTTACGACAACTATGTTGGAATACAGAAGCATGCAGTACAGTTTACTAACTGTTGTACATATGCAAACCTGACAATATATTGAACATTACAGAAAATAAATAACAATATTAAGTGCATTCTATCTCGGAAAGCATTCAGAATAGGGTTAAGATTTGTGTAAACAGGCTCAGGACACACACACACACACACACACACACACACACACACACACACACACGATAGACAGGAAAAGAAAGCCAGGAAAAGAGGCAGGAAATAAAAAGGGAGAGGCAAGAAGGGAACTGAGAATTTTTCAAACAGTATCAAAAAAACATTTGATGAATTTTGAAGGGAGATGAATGATAGTCTTAATTAACACTAAATGACAATAGATAATACAGTGGTAACATGAATGCTCCGATCACAGAACTATCTGTTAAAGAACAGGAGGATCATGATGAAATTCAAAAGCTGGAAAATGAGGCTGAAATATTTAAACAACAAAGTCTAAATTTCAAAGGAGTATAGGAGTCCTTAGTTCAGAACTTGGGTAATTTGAGAGAGAGAGAGAGAGAGAGAGAGAGAGAGAGAGAGAGAGAGAGAGAGAGAATGTGATTTGCCTGTGGACACTGGCAGTGTCACGGGTGGTGAATTCTACTGTTGTGTGGAAAAACAGGCAGGAAAAATAGTTAACAGTAATGTCACTCCACCACTGTACAGTAGTTGGGAAGGTGTCAGTAGACTAACGGGAAACATGAAGAGCCCAGCGCAGGGATTAATGTCAGTCACGCATGTGTAGGCAGTCATAATACAAAACATGTGCATTCAAATGAAAGACACAATTCATGGAAAGAGTTCTGGTTTGATGGGCAAAGGTATCATACAAAAATTTCCTGCCTTTGACCCTGAAGGTAGCGCTCATCTTCTTTTGTTTCTAAGGAAAATACAATTTGTAATAAACCATTCAGAAGGTAGTGTGTTGCAATGGGGATTGCTGAATGTGGAAAGATTCCAACCATATGAACTACATGAGGGGAAGTAGAAAGCAGAATTTTGGACACCAGGGATCCAGAAATGCTTAAGGAGCTATTAGAACCTGGGGTTTATAATGAATCATTGACTAGATACAGAAATTTTGGAGAGTGGAATACAAATCTGGATGCAAGAGTTGATGAATCGCACACGATTTAAATATTAATTATCCAGTTAACAAGGACAACTAAAGAAAAATTAAAGGACAGAACTTGAGAGAATATTCAAGTCTTATTAGAATTTCTGTATCATCTTCATTATTTCAACTATTCTGAAGTAGAACACATGTTAGCAATTGGACTACAAATAACTGCAATATGGGAAGATGGATAACAGATGGCAGAGTGAATGATGTGACCAAGAAGAGCTATTGCCAACTAATGCATAATACACCTCCATATTTTAACAACAAATGAAAGGCCAAATGGCCAACATAGGATAAACAAGAGAGATGAAGGATCTGAGGGACACAGATGTTCTTGAAAAAAAAATCCAAGAGCAGTGTATAGATATGAAGGGGCAATCAATATGATAGAGCCAGTTAGTCATGATCAAATTACTGTATCTAACTAAGCAAAAATTTTGCAGAATTCTGTGAGGGTGTGGTGTAACATTTTGTTCATTCAGCATAATAGGTTACACTTGTTTCTTTCATGCTGATGAAAGATGTTGATGTAAAAACATTGTTTATGAAATTAATATGTAGAGCACTTTCCACTGTGCATGCACTGGTTTGATGGCTGTACTGAGTCAGAGTGAGACATGAGAGCACAGAATGTCAGCAATGTGTAATGGTGACTGAGCGTCTCTACCTGCTGTGAAAGGGTTGCTTATGCTTTGGTGTCACAGTCCGGCACTTTTCTGGAAGGCAGATAATAAGACATGCTGAGAAAATGACAATTCCCGGGAAAGCAGTTGATAGAGGCTTAAGAGAAATGTCAGTCTGTTCTGTTCTGAGATTCTATTCTATTCTGTTCTGTTCTAAGAGACTGTTCAGAGATGTTTTGATGTACTGATTAATAAGAGATCTGTTCACCCAACATTGTAATTGTTATATCTGTGTAATAAAATACAGGAGAGTTATTGAAAGACATTTATGTCATTTACTAACTTGAAAACTTTGAAGCTCTCTTATAGCAATCAACCCCCTGCAGATGGAGAAGAAGTCACATGGCAAGAACTGGTGGCACTGAATAACAGGTCCACTGCATCAAGATAATTCAAGAAAGGTGACTGTACAAGAAAATAATTAAGGTAAAAATTATACGGGATAGCATCAGGATGAGAGATCATTTGGAAGGTAACATGTCTTCTGGGCTCAATCTGGCCGCACAACAATGAAGTTACATTCCAAGAGTTAAGAAACAGAATATTGATCTTCATTTATATGATATCAGGAGGGAGAATTATTGGGGAAACTTGCTGGAAGGGAGCGAGAATGTGAAGTTTAATCACAGCATACAATTGAAGGGCTAGTAAATTTATTATTTCATTCACAATCAGAGTTATATCTAAGAGATAATATGATTTTCTAGTTGATTTCATGAAATTTTGAATGTATCACAGCTACTAAGGTTTCCCTTAAGTTGTTATACGATATTTCAACCAAGTAATGAAATGATGTGCTGACTTCATAGTGTCCCCCTTGAGTTATCTTTATAATTAGATTAAGAGTGAATGTGTGTTCCTAGAAAGACTGAAAATGCAGTAGTGGTGCCCATTTATAAAGATGAAGATAAGTAAGTGACCTATAATATTATAGTCCTCTTTCCCTCTTTTCTATGTTTTCAAATATTTTTAAGAATGTGACTTATAACAGAAAGTTAAGACACTTCTCTGACAATAATCTTTTAACAGCATGACAGTATGGCTTCAGCAAAGGCTTCTATGCAGAGAAAATAATACATAATTTCATGAAATCACTTGTGGCAGAACTAAACAAGACAAATTATATGCTATAATCCTGTACACAGCGCGTGGATATGTGCCGCAGCACCAGACTGCTGATGCACTACACTTCAAATAGTCCGCCAATGATATCTGTGTGGGCCGGCAACCAGAGGTTGGCTGCAGTGGGTCAAAAGACTAGTGTGCATGCCACAACATCCACCATGCCACCTACTGAAGCTCTCCTCTGTATAAAAACAGCGCAGCTGGCACTCCTTCTCAGATTGTGTTCTATTGCTTACTGCAATGTTTCTATGTTTGTTGTTTACTTGAATAAGGATAAATAATTTTTTTTCTTAGTGGCCACACTATTGGTTGTGCCTAGCATCATGACATGATTGGAGATGAGTGTAGTTTTGACTTCTGTGTGCTCTGTATGGTTGGCCGGGCGGTTCTGGGCGCTACAGTCTGGAACCGAGCGACCGCTACGGTCACAGGTTCGAATCCTGCCTCGAGCATGGATGTGTGTGATGTCCTTAGGTTGGTTAGGTTTAAGTAGTTCTAAGTTCTAGGGGACTGATGACCTCAGAAGTTAAGTCCCATAGTGGTTTGTGGTTGGTTGGTTTGTGAGATTGAAGGGACCAGACTGCACTGGTCATCGGTCTAAGTCCCATAGTGCTCAGAGCCATTTGAACCATTTTCTTTGCTCTGTCTGTTTGGTTGTTCCATTGGTGCTCATGTCCATGGAGGCAGTGCTCAAATCTCTCCTCGAGCAGCAGCAGGCTCTCATAGTTGCTATCACAAATTTGACAGCCACACTGACTATGCAGGATTCTACGCTGTCAGCATACCTTCCAGCTTTTCCCTATTACAATGATGCAGCTGAAAACTAGGAGGATTGCAAGATGCAGCTTCAGCAACACTTCCACACTGTCATTGATACAGGAGTGTAAGGCTTTGTTTCTTTCTTGGCTTTCACCTTTGATTTACCAGTTGTTGTGCTGACCCTTGGATTTACCATTTGTTGTGCTGATCAGCACTGCTCCAGGAACCAGTATTGTTTCATTCAACAAAATGTGTAAGTTGTTGTCAAATTATAACTTTAAGTGTACACATGTGACTGCAGCACATCGAGTTCAGTCACAGTCATAAACTGCTCCACTAGTCCTACTGGGCTTTGGCGTCTGAACTCCATAGTGTCAGTCATAAATGTCAGTTTGTTACTGATTCCTATGCTGAGTTTATGGACTGTGACACCATCATCCAGCTGGTTCCTGACAAGGAGGTGTCTCACGTGAACTACAGTGTGAGAATCCATCTTTGGTTGAAGTGTTAAATATTGCTCAATCTCAAAGTATCTTGTGCTGCTGATCAGACTGAGGCTTAGTGTGACATAACTGTAGTGCCTCCTGTTCCAGGTCATTGGGCGTCAATTAGTTCTCAGGGGGAGGACAATGTATCAGCTGTAGAAATGCAGCCGCTGCACCACAGTGGACAGTGATGTGCCCAGCAACAACAACAACAACAACAACCACCACCGCAGAGACAGCACTCAGCACTACCATACTGCCCATACTGTGACGTGCAACATGACGAGGCCACATGCCAAGGTGACTTGCAACAACTATAGGACATACAGCATTTGTGTGTTGTTCCCAGCCATCTCCTGCAGATATGGACATGGGTGTTACTTCTGTATCATCAGTGCTTAAAAATAATAACAAACTGTTTCTTGAAGAGTGATTGATGGACAAAGTGCTCTGACTACAAGTGGATGTGGTTGCAACTCTGACATTGTTGAACACACAAACTTATGTAGACGTGGGATCTCCAGTGTTGTCTTCAGTTCTACATGTTTGGTAAATTACAACAAGCAGCATGTAACAAATTTGGGGCAATTTAAAGCTCCCACTGTTTATAAATCTGTGGTTCATTTCTTGACATTTCTGGATGATACTGGTGTGGACAATCTGTTTGGTCTGGATGCTTTCAATGCTTCTGGATTTTTCCATTTCAGATGCAGTGCATCCCATACCCAACCAGGTCCCTTACCAGTAGTTAGGTTCTCTGTGTTCTGAGTTCTCATCTCTTTATCTGCAAGGATCAGACTGTGCCATTAATTTTACAGCTCATATTACCCTGAAAACTATGACGTGGCCACACTTTTTCCAGATGCATCCAGTGACCTTGTGTGATCAAGTGAAACCTGAATTGGACACGATATCATTGGGGATTGTATAGGGCCAGCTGCAGTGGCCGAACAGTTCTAGGCGCTTCAGTCAGGAACCGCGCAACTGCTACAGTCGCAGGTTCAAACCCTGCCTCAGTTATGGATGTGTGTGGTGTCCTTAGGTTAGTTAGGTTTAAGAAGTTCTAAGTTCTAGGGGACTGATGACCTCAGATGTTAAGTCCCATAGTGCTCAGAGCCATCTGAGCCACTTTTTTGACTGTATAGCCTATTATATCAAGTGAGTGGTCTACCTACTCATGACCGCTAAAAAACAAAGTGGTCAGCTTCATCTCTGTGGCGACTTTAAAGTTTCCATTAATGCTCAATATATCACTGACACACATTGTTTGCCCCATCAAGATGAGTTATTGGCCAAGTTTCTCTAAAACTGATTTATCTGAAGCGTTTTTACATAATTCCATTCGTTTAGGATTTGGAAACGCTTCTTGCATTTAACATGCCCTTCGGGTTTTACCAGAATCAGTGTCTCCCATTTGATGTAGATTTTCAGCTTTTTTTGGAACGTTTGATGATCTCCATTCTGGGGTCATGTATACTTGTAGGAGTCTAAGCTCTATCTCATTACAGACCACAAGCCATTGGTTTTGTTTTTAATCCTTCAGCACATCACCTCCAGCAGTGGGCCTTGAAATACATTTTCAGCCTACCACACAACATGCCAATGGTGATACACTGTCCAATTCCCAATGAGGCTGTACCCTACTTTTGACTAAGATGAGCTCCTTTGTTTCCACTTAAATGTTGAGGCACAATGAACATTGTAAGGGGTTCTATTTAAGGGTTCCCAGGTCACAGTTGCTGTTGCTGATCTGGTTTAGTACCAAGTTGTTCACCTCGTTCAATATGTTTGGCTGGACAGACCTCTGGACAGGGATTATGATCCTTTGAGTAACTATTTTGCCCTCCATCACTGCCTTTTGGTGTTCAATGGTGTTCTCTTAGCTATGGATGGGCTGTTGCCTAGGGGATGATCCTGGCTGTCCTATGGCAGGATGTGCTTCAGCTCCTACATCTTGGTCACTGGAGGGTCTCGTGTACAACCCACCGACCCATCAACCCATCAATACGAGGTTTGTTCCAGCGCTGACAGTGACATTGTGCATTTGTCATGGGCCATTCTCAGTGTGTTACACAACAGGTGTCGCCGTAGGCAACCTCTCTCTGTGGCCTGCACCACAGCATTCATGGGAATGCATCCATGTTGTTTCACAGGATCCTTCCTGAATTTTTATTGGTTGTTGATTGCTGAAGCTTTCTCTAAATTTCCATATATTATCCACTGTTCTTCCACATCAGTCATGGATATGGTTCAGGCCCTCTCAAAACTTTTTTTCTATTGAAGGGCTACCTTAAACATTTGAGATGGATAGCAGTCCACAGTTTGTATCCCTGACCTTCTATGATTTCTGCACCCATCAAGGCATTTTCCACTTGACTGCTCCTCCTCCCCCCTCCCCCCCAAATCTAACAGTAAGGCAGAATGGCTCATCCGCATGTTTAAGGTTCAACTGAAGATGAGCATTGCTGACTCTTCCATGGACAATGTCTTGACGCACTTCTTGGGTTCCTACTGGTTTATGCTGGTGGACAGTCAAACATCTGACAAAGTACTCTGTCATCACCAGCCATATAATCTCCCGCAACTGCTCATGCTGCCTCACGAATGTCCATTGGTGCAGCCCTCATTGCAGTTTGCTCCTGCTCCACTGTCTGGGCTCAAGGGTTCGACCGTCAACCGAAGAAGATTCCGGCCATGGTCCACAGCCACCACAGCCACTGCTTCTGTTTGGCGTACAGCAGTGTGGAGCTGGTTGTGCACCGTGACAATCGACTGTGTACTCGTGATACGGCAAGGGCAGAGGGTTTGCTCACCACCTTTGCCCCCTACCTCAGTGCCTGTCAGAGTCTAGTGAGATGTCCTTGCTGCAGGAATGGCCCCATCCTCCTTGTGGACATCGCTGCCTCCTGTCTCTACTGCAGAGTATGGCTCCCTGACTCACGCTGCCAACCCTTCCTGTGATGCTTCACTGCCACCTGCGCTTATGCTACCAGCTGGGCCAGTACCGTCGGGTCCTTCACCACTGGCATCCCTGATAGCCCCACCGGAGTGGCCAGTGCCTTCACTGTTCGCACCATTCCCCCATATCAAGGACCCAGACACTGAGATGCTGCCATCACCCTTGTCGTCATTCCTTCCTTGTGGCTATTTTGAGGGAGGCAGCTGCTGCTTATGTGTGTGGATGCGCCACTGCCACTCCTACTCAACTGTTCTGGCCCAGAATCACCTTCTGCCACCGCTGTCATCACCTGCACCACCTGCCACAGAGGCCATGGGTGTGTCTGTAATCACCCCAATGCCTGCATCAGAGGAGTGCCATTTCCCTAACCGGAGAAAAAGTTTGCCAGTTTGTCAATTGCAGCTGTATGGGCTGGCCACCAGAGGCCACCTGCAGTGAATCACATGAGTAGTGCTCATGGCACAGTGTCCGCAGAGCTGTCTACTGGAGATCTCCCCCCCCCCCTCCCCCCTCCCCCCATCCCTCTTCCTCAATATAAAGACAGCACAGTCAGTCCTCCTCCTCAGATTGTCTTCTACTGCTTATTGTAGTGTTACTATGTTTGTCATTTACTTGAATGTAGATAAATGAACTTTTATTCTTAGTGGCCACTCCATTGGCTGTGTCTAGCATTATTATGGAAACTTAAATGTTATGGCAGTAACGGCAATATCTCTTGCGTGGGTGGAGTCATATCTTAACAACAGAAATTATAGTCACAGAACAAGTGATAATACACAGAAAAAAACTGAATTCAGAGTGGAGAAGCTTTAAATAGTGTAACCTGCAAGTTTTGGTATTTAGCTAAGCCATATTCTTGACCTACATAAGTGATTCAGAAAACAAATTGGAGAACTCTTCAAAATCTGTGATGGTTTATGATAGTTCCAATATAATAGCAAGAGCAGGCACTGCCTCCAGGGGGAGTGACTTTGAAAGGTCAGTTCATTTGAAGAGCGAAACCAGTTAACAAAAAATATGAAGTGCAAATTTTGGCTGTTTTCAAAACTTGGTTATAAAGAGACTAAACACAGACAGCAAATAGGATAACCATTAATTGTTACAAAGATTCATATTATGTAAATCCAGATGAGTAAAAATGAGTTACATGTACCAGAAGGATGTATCAATGCGCGCACACTAAATCAATTGCACTTACAAATCTCTCTCATTGTACATTGTGTTGCCAGGGTTTTTTGATACTTTCACCCAATACTGCCTTATGGTATCATCTGCAATGGCAATGGAGCTACAATAATTAATTATTTATTCCAGAGAAGGATGGAATAATGATATTATTTATAGTCCATAAATGAACATCCAGCAGAAGACTCATGCACCTTGGGATTCTCACACTTGAATGCCAATATGTTGAAGCCACAACAACGTTTGTGGTTGACAATAAATGTGAATTTAGGAACTGTGAAATTCATAACAACAGTACTAGAAGTCAAAATAACTTGTATATACTACATATTCCTCTCTAGGATTCAAACTGATATTCTATGTTCTAGAGAAAAGTCTAGATTTCAAGCAGAAAATAGGAAATCCCTAGATACTTAAAAACAAAGTGAAAGAGTACCTTACTGGCACCTTATTCCATAATTAATCAGAATATTTATACTTGGGGATGTAAATAAAAGTTAACACTAATGTTAATACTGTACAGATTTTTATTTCTCAAGTTTATAGGCAACTAATAGCCATCTCCAAAATCAAATCACGTAGATGAATGATTAACATGTAGAAGATAAAACAGCAGCTGATAAATCTACTAGGAAAACCAGTGGATTTTACCAAAGTAGCTGCAAGCAGCCTATAGTGGCTGTTTCTGCCCGTTAATATACAACTTCCTTTGTTCCTTATCCATGAAGAGTCACCTTCATATTGGGATTTAATGAATATAATGTATGAATGAATGAATGTCACTACAAAAGATGCATTGCAATGTCACACAGAGGTTTACTGATAAAGTTCTGAGAGCTTATGTTCCAGGAAAATTCAATGAAAATATTACTGCTACCAACACACACATTTTAAGGGGACACAGTCGTGAACAGGCTCAAAAAAATCTATTTTTTTTAGTCTTAATCTATGCTCCAATTATTTGGCTACAAAATGCTGTTTGTTTCATACAAATCTGATTATTAGATTCGGAGTTCTTAATTTGTTCGCGAAGCATGGTAACTAGCGCCATGTCCATTTTTGCTGTGTCTTGCGCAGTAGTCAGCATTGACTATAGTACAACAATCATTTATGTTCCATGGATATAAATACTCTTTATTTGGGTTGCAAGAGAGAATTGTTATTCTGATGTTTGCCAGCCTGTCTGCATTGTCGACTATCGTTTGTCAGTTTCTTCATCCTAGTTGTTTACATTTTGGTGATACAAATGTAATGATTTTGTGAAACATTATAACACAATGGGTAGAATAAAGAAGTTTGGATATAAGCCTAAAGTTTCGTGGAAATAAATATGTAAAAATAAACCGCGTAACTGCTAGTTTTGAACAGAGGGCATAAAATAATATTGAAAGTGAAATCAGTGCGAGTGTCAGTGCTTCAAGCAAGAAGCTTCTAGGTGCTGCCGGTTTTCCAAGTGCCTCTCAAATGCGTGACAATGCAATATGTGGTGTGAACAGTGTTTCTGTTGTTACTGACACAAACATTCTAATCTCCATGAGGTTATTACGTGAACTTATCAAAAAACACTCAAATTGTAAAAACTGTGGTGGAAACGTTACTTTGCACAAAGATGTGGGGAAAACCAAGGGAATTGTTTGTAATTTAGTTTTGACATATTTGGAATGTAGCTGTACTGCCAATACACTCAAATTGTAAAAACTGTGGTGGAAACGTTACTTTGCACAAAGATGTGGGGAAAACCAAGGGAATTGTTTGTAATTTAGTTTTGACATATTTGGAATGTAGCTGTACTGCCAATACAATGTCATCCCACGTAACAAGAAGCAGATTGTATGAAAACAATGTAAGATTAGTGTATTCACTTACATCTGTGGCTGAGGTAAGTGAATCTACAATGTTGAAAGCAGCCAAAGAAGCAGTTCAGTTGAATGATACGAAATCTGACCCAAGGCAAATTTCTGCTGGTTTTGATGGCAGTTGGCAGAAACGTGGGCATACATCCCTAAATGGCATTCTGTCAGCAACTTCTTTTGATACTGGGAAGGTTCTGGATATTGAAATTATTACTAAGTTCTGTGACATCGGTAGCAAAAATCCCACTATACAACATGTGTGCAAAAAGGACTATGATGGTTCTAGTGGAGGCATGGAAGTGGCTGGTGTTGCTAACATTTTCAAAAGGTCTGTGAAGTCAAGAGGTATCCTCTATACAGACTATCTTGGGGACAGGGACAGTAAGGCTTATCAGAAAGTGGTAGAAGATAAACCTTATGGGCCTAGAGTCAATATTAATAAACTGGAATGTATAGGACATGTATAGAAAAGAATGGGTTCACGACTTCTAAAGATATGTAAGGAAAAAAAGTTAGGTGGTAAAGGGGGCCTGACAAAGGCTGAAATAGACAGGATCCAGACTTATTATGGTATGGCCGTTAGAAATAACTGCAACAATGTAGAAGCAATGAGGAGAGCCATTTGGGCTATATTCTTTCATAAAATTTCAACAGATGAGGAACCACAACATAACCTTTGCCCACGGGGACCTGACAGCTGATGCAAATTCAACAACCCAGCTACATCTTCCAGCTATAAGCACAAACATTCAATTCCAGAAAAAAATCCTGCTAGCTGTGAAACCCATTTTCAGAGACCTTAGCCAACAAGAGCTCTTGAAAAAGTGTCTCCATGGAAAAACTCAAAACCCAAGTGAAAGTTTGAATTCTGTCATTTGGACAAGGCTACCAAAAACTGTTTTCGTTAGAAAAGAAACACTAAAATTTGGTGTTCATGATGCAGTGATGTGCTTCAATGCTGGTGTGTCAAAGAAGACTGATGTATTAAGACTTGGGAACAAAGGATGGTATCAATACTTGAAAAAGACTGACAAGGACCATATCCGTTATGCTGATATTTCTGCAGGAAATGCTACCAAGGAGGCCAGGATAGCCAGAAGATCAAAGAAAAGAAGAAAAGAAGATCAAGATCAAGAAGCTGAGCCACAGTATAGCCCTGGATGTTTTAAAAGTGTGTCTGTATGACATTGTACATTATTTCTTGCATGTAAAACTTTAATACCATTTTTCTCAAAACTATATTTTTTGACCTTCTGGTACACTTTTCTCAAAAACTATGACTGCTACAGACATCAGACTTACAGTATCTCTTGTTAATACAACGATGATTAATTAGATACAAAAATAAGCCAATAGTGATAAAAAGAACAGATTTACAAGCTCCAAGGTGTTTAGAAGAGTTTTAATTTTTTGTCTTATAGAACAAAAAATGATTAGCCTACTCATGAAATATATAAAATACATTAACCATTTTTATGTGATTTGAGAATGATGTTTCAGCTGTACACTGTAAAAGTATCAGGTCTTTATCTCCATTAGTTACTTCAGAAAGTGTACCTGACGTTTGCTCGTTTTATCATTGATTCCTTATGGGAGTTCCCTCGCGACTGTGTCCCCTTAAAATGACTGGATGGGCAAATCAGTAAATTTGAGCTACTGCAGTGACTTGACAACAATTGTTCTTCCTGACACTATTCTTGAACAGACCAAGAAGGAGAGGAAATAGAAGTAGTACACAGAGTACCGTGGCTTGTGGAGCAAAGGAGGAGAGGTTTATATACAATAATGAATATCAGTCACATAATTTTTCATCAGAATATCTTAAAAAAATAGTTTGACTGTCAATTCCTCTTGAAATACCAACTGAAATAAATGACAGAACTGCCAGGAAGGAAGATTGGGTCTTAACATCCCGTTGGCATCGAGGTCATTAGAGGTGGAGCACAAGCTTGGATGGTGTCAAGAATGGGGCAGGAAATCAGCCGTGCTTATTCAAAGGAACCATCTTGGCATATGTCTAGAGTGATTTAGGGAAATCACGGAAAACCTAAATCTGGGTGGCAAGATGCAGGTTTGAATCATCATCCTCCCGAATGCAGGTCAAGTGTGGTAACCACTGCAACACCTCACTTGTTGCCAATACAGTTTGCCTGAATGAATGTCATCTGGGATCAGAGGAAACAAATGAATTAAGTTATAATTCCACAGAACTAGCTCTTATTGCTGGGATCAACAGTAGATATCAGGTATTTTAATTTGAACTCACAGAAATGTTACATCACAGGCCTTGGGTATTAGCAAATACTTTTACTGAACATTATGAATAATATACTACGAAAATTACACCAAATATTCAATATTTGGATTCATAAATAAACAACAAAAAAGGTAAATATCTCTCTTTCTTTCTTTTTGAAACTCCTCTATTTCTTAATGAAACTGTCATAACATACAAAACAAATGCAGGTGTTAGGTTAGCTTATTTGTTATGCATGCTCCAACAGATAAGGCCACCTATATGGGATACCAAATTCAGTTTTCATTATTTCAATAACTAAGTTTACAACATGCAGAAAAATTCAGTTGCCTCCAATCATGAGTTTGATTCAATGTTTGAAACATATTATAATTTAGTAACAATAATTCATGTATTTCATGTCTTTTGTTTTCTGTGAAAGACTGGTGCAGATTAAACACTGGAAAAAAAAAGAATATGATGCACTTACAGGCAAAAGAGCTATAGGTCCTGTTGGAAGAAAACGCTGCCATGCTACCACATTATCCATGGGCTGAAATTGGAAATGAAAAAATAAATTTACGGGCACATTTATGAATTTTTGTGTGTGCAAATACCCAATCAGACTTACTTCAGACAATCTAAGTGTTCCAACAATGCCCATCTGATCATAATTCCAAGATACATATTGTGTACCCATTGCTCTTCTGATCTTGGACTGTGCTCCATCAGCACCAATCTGCAAAACAGAAATGAAAGAATAATGTTTTTAGTTCCATTCCAGTATCCAAAAAACTCATCATTACAACACTTTTCAGCTCAGGAACCAGTGTAGCTGAGAGGTATTCATACATTATCCTGTTTCTTATTTCCTGCTATTTATCATCCCTTATAGCCATCTAAAGTATGTCTTCTTGTGGGTGTCCTCAGTCCGAAATACTCTTGTGTCAGCACGTTATACAGTCTAAAGGTATCCTTAATACTTGAGAATTGAAAAATAAAAGAAAATGGAAATTATGTACTTTGATACCCCATTTGTAAAATTGTACGTGACCACCAGCTGGAAAAAAAACTGGTATACGTAGAGTTCAGAATTTTTTGAGTGACTACTAAGAGAATGACTGATGCTGTACCATGACTGAATCCCTGTTTGGAGTCACACTTTGATCTCTGGCATGTGGTGTCCTCTGTGAAAATCATTCTCCAGTGCTTTAAACTCTATGATATGATGTAGCATTAGTTTTGAACAATCAATTGCTTTAGAGGACCTCTTGCACTGGCTAGCTCTTTGTAGTGGTGGGATAGGTATTCTATCTTTGATTCAACCACAAGATGACTGCTACTATCTGATGCAGTCCCCACAGCCTTACTCATTCATTCAAGTTCTCCTCTTTATCTTACAAAGCTCTCTGTGCTCTTATTTCTAAGCTTCATCTTTTCCTTTGTTTGCTGGATATTCAAAAAGTAGCAAAAGAAATAGTTTTGGAAAAAAAGAACATTTATTTAATGACAAAGAAATTTCTACTACTTTTCAGTGTGGTCTCCAGCAACATTTTGCCTTTCATCCCATCACTCTGCAAGCTTTAGTGCAGTGTACAAACATTTTGAGCAAATGAAATTTGGATAGCCCAAGGTCAGTACTGTAAAGTGGATGTGGCATTATGACTCAACCCAAGCCAGGTCTACAGTCATCTCTCACCTTCTGGACAGTATGGAGGTGGCATATTGTGCAAGTTGATTCGTACCTACTCCTTTTGTCAGAAAAGTTCGAGGACAGGTTTGCTTAAAAATAGCAAACTGTACGTACCAAGTAATGATCCTAGCTCCTATCGAAGTAGTCATGTCAGCTATCTATACACAGTTGCCAACATTTTTGGAGGTCTTAGAAGAAAGCAAGGAAATTTTCAACTGCATTTCTTGTAAGGTTTGTCACAGCCTGCAGGGTGCCTGTGATATCTTGATGAAGCTTTCGTTTCAGTCACCTTTTCACTCAGGGAAACAAGAAAAAATCACAAGGTGAGAGGTCGGATGAATGTGGTGGACATGGGACAGCAACAACAGAATATCTGGCCAGAGACTCAGTAACAGATAAAGCAGTATGGGATCTTTCATTGTCATGCAGTAAGAACCAGTCCTGAGATTGCTACAAATTAGGACCGCAAAGTCAAACTACTTGTTGCACATGTTTCAAGACTTTGATGTAAAGAGTTTGGTTCACTGTTTGACCTGGTGGAACATACTCAAAGTGAGCTAATTCTTTACTGTCAAAGAATGCAGTCAACATTTTCTTTGTTTTTGAAGGTTGTTGTTTGACTTTTTTTCAGGCTGGTACACTAGGACTCTGCCATTCAGCACTTTGATTCTTTGAGTGAGGTCATACTGGTAGCATCAACTTTCATCCCCAGCAATAATCATTGACAGAAATGTGGGATTACACCTAGCTCTATCTAGTAGTTCAAAATTTTCTTTCTTTTTTCTATTCATCTGTTAGTGAGTGAGGGATGATTTTCGCAATAAGTTTCCATTTTCCTAAGCCTTCGCATAAAATCTTGTGGCACATATCACCATTCATATCAAGTCCTTCTGATATTGGGAGCACAGTTACATAGGATCTTCTTGCAGTAACTGCCTTACATGCTCCATATTTGCCTCAGTATGTGCTGTAGTCATGCCACCAGCTTTGGGATCATCTTGCACTGAATCTCTAACTTCATGAAATCTTTTGTGTCACTTGAAAACATTACTTCTTGAAAGAGCTTCACCCACATATGCTTGCTTAATTATTGTCCACATTTTGCCAGGGGTTTTCCCAAGCTTAACGCAGAACTTAATGTTCGTTCTTTGCTCACAATCAGCATCCATTGTGTCAACGCAACTAATGCACCATGAACCCAAAAAAAGTGTTGTTAAGCACAGCCATGTCACCTAGTGAGTTTGCACGGAAACATAGCCAAGGTCATTTCAACAACACACGCATACCAGGTAACATAAAAACAGCATGTGTTCTTTTTTTTAGTGTTGCAAACTCAGAAATATAAGAACCTGTCCTGGAACTTTTCTGACAAAGTAAGTTTTAAGAGAGCAACCAGGTATTTTTTCTTATTACAGGTTTCTATTTAAAGTATTTCAGTATGTAGGGTTACACTGTAATGTTCATTTAAATAGTTACAAAAAAGGGAGGTGGAGGGAGGGAGAGTGGTAGTGGGGGGGGGGGGGAGGGAGGGTGAAAGGAAGAGAGGGAGAGGGAGGGAGGGAGGGGGGGAGGGAGGGTGAAAGGAAGAGAGGGAGAGGGAGAGGGAGGGAGGGAGGGAGGGAGGGAGGGAGGGAGGGAGGGAGAGAGAGAGAGAGAGAGAGAGAGAGAGAGATAGGTGGCAGAGTTCTAATGTTTCATTTCATTTGTAACATAAACAGAATTATACAAATCAGCAATCGTCATAATACATCAGATATGTTACTCTGTAGCTTGTTGACAGAGACTTAAATTGGTTGGTCACTGTGACTGTTTTATCTGATTTAACCGGTTCATGAACTATCCTGGCATTTCCACAGCTTTATTTTGCAACTACTGTGCATAATGGGCAACAGGTGCTGTTTCTTAACAGACTTCCTGATACTGTCTGTGTATCAACACAGCAGACTTCAACTTAAAGGTTGTTAGTGGAAAACAGTGAATCCACAAAATATTGTAACTAATCTGGTTTCACATTAAACCTTTCTGAACGTGCTAAAGAAAGCAGCAGATCAGTAATCTGCCTTGATAATATTATTAGAAACTATCAGTTTGAAAATGCAGAGAAATAATGCTTAGATCCACGTGGTTTGGATCATTCAACTCTTTCATTGAGCTCCTGAAAATAGATAAACAAAGGCCTCCTGAAACATATATAAAAATGAATTTCAGCAAAAGTAATATGGACCTCTTCTACAATAAACTAAGTGTTTTAAGTTAGCCTGTAGACCACAACAGTTCAAACACCAGAAACTATGAAAATTTCTTAAATTGTTTCTTAGATGTGTTCAGTGGTGCAGAACTTCAAAATTAGGCAAGAGAGCACTGAGGAGCATTTAAATTAGCTGATAATTTCTATTCAATGTCCCTTTTTCCTTTTGTGAGAAATAGGAATAAACATGATTGTAGGTGTTTGTGCATTAGTTGCCACTGTTCTGTTAAAGACAATATGTGCTTGCCTTCTACAGACTTGTGGAGGATTCTTGAATCATGGCTTTTGAAACATGCCACAACAGCTGAACCCACAAGCCATACAATGTACAACAGAAAAAAAAATATCTCGGATGATGATGTACTGAACATTATATTTAAAGACAGCAGAAATCCCCGTGGTGAAATGGGATTCATTCATCTTCTTACATACAACTTTCAAATGATATGATGATAGGAGACATGTCAAGCTTTATAACAAGAACATTTTAGAAGAAATATGAAAGTGTTCATTATTTTATATACATTTCTGAGAAACAAATTCACAAATAATTTTTATAGTTTTGAGTACATACATACACATTGCCTTGTTCAAACTGTGAAAATGCCCTCAATGAATTCTTAGATAGAATAATAGCACTTTTTCAGCAGAATAGTACAGAGCAAACTTTTCAGTGAACCAAGATCCATGTTAAATATATTACTGCTTCTTACTCAATAACAAGTGGTGAAGTCTAACATGTCATTTAGACAAACATTTCACACTCCTTGTGTAACACAACAAAAGATGATCATGATGAATAATATTAAGTTTGGAGTAAGTTGCAGAATATATATTGTGCACGAGTGTTTGTTTTCATATGTGCAGGCATTAAATCGGAGGTGTGGAATATAAGAAAACGGCACAGTGTGATTACAAGTAAACGGCTTCACCTGCTGTGGGCAGGTCCTTTTACATTTTGACATCTTGGCTTGGTAGTGATTTGCCCGTCAAGGAACAACCACACTCTCTAAGAATGAAAACAAAAGACAAGATGGTTTTGTGACAAATTAAATACATTTTAATCTTGATTGTCATGTTGAGCCTCTGAGGTATATTTCATATATAACATTGTGTTCTACTCAAAAAACATCAGTCACTCTACTCGTCTGTTCACCTATTCAAGGGAATATATGTTTGTAGAAGGAAAGTAGTGGATGTGCCTTTTTGTGATATGAGTAGAAGTCATCTTTTTTTGCTCCAATAACATCTGCAGAATGTGAAAAGTCAAGCCTTTCCTCTGCTACATACAGGATTTCAGAGGCACTAATTAGCAGGACCTCTACTTCAAGAGAATCAACTATGGCAAGCAGATTAAAAGAAAAAGGTAAATACATCAGATGTTACTTCAGGTGACAGATCTCATGAAATGTTCTGACTCAGTTTCAAGTACAAGGAACATACCTGCAGCCACATAAAACCCTAAACCAACAAGAAAAACACTTCATTTGGGGACCGTGCATTGGAGCAAAAGGAAGAAAATAAAGACCTATAAACTTGCAAAATCTTGAAATCCAATGAGTGGTAAATTATGGCATTGCTAGAAGCAACAAGGATTAAACAAAAGGAGAAACTATAAATGAATGGATGTTGCTACATTGTCATCTATTAAGAAGAAAGCGAATGGAAATATCAGAACAATTCACGAGATCAGAAGACAATCCACACTGATATAATTGTGGTGCAGGTATTATGGCAACTAAAATTAAATTTATGTATCAAGAAACAATGTCAACCCATGAATAAAAGAAGGTTTTAACTATGATGGAATAATGTCTTGGCATGTTTGAGGGAGAAGAATTTTTGGCAGATTCGGAGAAGAAGATTTCAAATCTTGACATTGGCAGGGTCACACTAGTAGCTGAGCAACACAGCAGAGGTGCTGCTGTTCAACACACACCTATTGCTGTGTTCAAGACGTCAGATGTGCTTTGTGGCGCAAATCATCGCAGTACAATGCCATGTACATGCGGTTGTATCAGCTTAACGATGGGAGAGCGCAGTTCATAGGAGGCAAGTGAGAGTACTAAGCATGAAATCCATAAGAAGACAGGTGTAAATAACAGTGGGTTATCATGTAGTTTATTAGAGGGGTTACAGTTTGGAAGTAATATAAATTTATCAAAGCAATTTCTGAAAATAAAACCTGATGGAGAAGTTCACCTCACCTATTTTTTGAGAGTATTTTCTGTATCTTCACCAAAAACCCAGAAGGATAACAAAAAAACTGAATTTTGCCTTGAGTTATTTGATAGGTGATGTAGCAGAATGTGGTAGTGCTCATTCTAATGGTTTTTCATATTGGGAGGATTTTAAGGAGAAATTTAGGAGAAAATATTGGTCTACTAGAAGAAAAGAGAAATTGACATCAGAGTTATTACACCCAAAATACTTCAATAACTCTTGGGGAAGTTTTAAGAACTATATAGAGTGGCACCTGACTCGTTCTAAATATTTAGTATGTCAATAGAGGAGTCCCATTTAGTCAAAATATTGGTACAAACGTCCCCATATTATCTACGAAAGGAAGTGTGGCATAGGGGCTGGATGAAGGTTAATGATTTAATAACTTTTGTTAAGGGATTAGGTACACTGAACAAAGAAAGGAATGAACATATGCCAAAGAATAATGTACACAAAAAGGTAGTTTCCTTTACCCATAAACTGCCTACAAGAGAATGGTTATTAGAAGAGGAAGAAAAAGGAAAGAGGGATATTAACTGAAACCCATAGTAACTGAGCAATTTACGGAAAACCCATAGATATTTATATTGATTCCGGTAGTGAAGTATGTTTAATTTCACAAGAACTAGTACACACTATGAAAAGCAAATCCATATTTCCATTGTCACTGGTTACAAGAGTATATTAGGCACTACTGGAAGGAACCAGAGGTAAGACTGAAGCATGAAATGAGAATACCTGTTGAATATGAATTTACCTGTGTTACTTGGTATGGATTGGTTATTTAAGTATATAACAGTTGTAAATTTTGATACCAAGATCGTATTTTGTAATTTCTGTGGAATCAATAGTGAAATACCACTTAACTCAGATGCTGAGGTAAATCCAACCTTTATCTTAAACACAAAAATACATTTAATTGCAACTGCTTAGTTACTTTTTTGAGATAAAATGGCAAATGATGTACTAACTAGTGAAAGGCTGATTTTTAACAAAGTTTATGAATCACTATCATTAACTGCAGAGCAAAAGCACAAATTGTATAAAGTCCTGACTAAATATAGTAACAAAAATGAAAACAAAAGAAGTCAATTATTGGTAAAATTATTTCATTGGATAGATAAAAATATCTACTCACCAAGTGATAGCAGAACACACACATAAAGGACTGTTATGATTGGCAAGCATTTGGAGCCAGTGGCTCCTTCTTCAGGCGGAAGGGTCGAAGGAGAAGGAAGAAGGGTGAAGGAAAAGGACTGGGGAGGTCTAGGTAAAAGGGTAGATTTTGGGAAAGTCACCCAGAACCGCAGGTCAGGGACAGCTTACCATACGAGATGAGAAGCAAAGCACTTTCCCTCTCATCCTGTACAGTAAGTTCAAATGGCTCTGAGCACTATGGGACTCAACTGCTGTGGTCATAAGTCTGTACAGTAAGTCTCCCCTGCCCTGTGGTTCTGGGTGACTTTCCTGAAATCTACCCACTTTCCTAGACCTCTCCAGTTCTTTTCCTTCACCATTCTTCCTTCCCCTTCAACCCTTCTGCCTGAAGAACGAGCCACTGGCTCCAAAAGCTTGCCAATCACAATAATTTTATGACTAAATACGGTGATATATTTTCTGACAAATCAGGCATCTTAGGAAACTATATATGTAAATTTAAGATAAAGGATTCAAATCCTTTCTTTTGTGAACCATACACAGTACCTAGAAGCTTGAGAGCAACATTTAATGAGGAAATCAACAAAAGGATAGATAACCAAGACATAGAATAAGATTTGAGTACATTTAATAATCTGTGGTGACATTATGACTATATTGTCACGTAGAAGAAGGTGTAATTAGATGGATGATGAACACTAACTTTACTTAACGAAGGTTTATTCAGCACTTGCACATACGAGAGCATGGAGAGAACTGCCTCCAGCCAGAACACATATAGTATATAAACAGCTACAGAACATTCCAGTACAATGATTCTTGACGTTTGTGGATACTTCTAGAATGTACTTGAACCAAATATAGAAATTAAAATTGTACAGTCGAGGTGAGTTTTGAACTCATGACCCTCCATGCAATGGTTTAGTATCATAAGGACTACACCATGGTGCTGCTCAGCTTCTTCTGCAACAATATGTTGCCTCTAACTGACAAACATCACTGCCCTGTGCAGCAGAGTGAACAATAATATCTGTGATGAGTAGTATGAGTTGAACCTCTGACTGGTGTAGACCACAATGTAATTCTGTCCAGCAAAGTAAAGTAAGGATTTGTCATCCACATTCTGTGTACTGTTCATTACATATGCACTCCCACTGGTACCCCATTTCCTGCAAATCCATTACTTGTAGTGAAAAAGGGTACAGCAGGGGATCCTTTGGCGTTGGATGCTCACATATTACAAAAACGTATAGAAACTGAAAGGGACAGACTCGTTAGCACACAGAAATTATTAAGCAAATTTGAATGGGCCAAATATTTCACCTCCATGGATCTCAAAAGGGGTTACTGGGAAATCAAGCTAAACAATGACTCTAGAAAACATATTGCATTTTTCTTTGATGGAGAATCTTACCAATTTAGAGATTATCAGGAGAAGGAAAACTGGCGTTCTACATATTGGAGCATGGAATGTCAGATCTCTTAATCATGGAGGTAGGTTAGAAAATTTAAAAAGGGAAATGGATATATTACGGTTAGATATAGTGGGAATTAGTGAAGTTTGGTGGCAGGAGGAAAAAGACTTCTGGTCAGGTGAATACAGGGTTATAAATACAAAATCAAATAGGTGTAATGCAGGAGTAGGTGACAATAAAAAAAAAATAGGAGTGTGGGTAAGCTACTATGAACAACATAGTGAATGCATTATTGTAGCCAAGATAGACATGAAGCCCATGACTACCACAGTAATACAAGTTTATATGCCAACTAGCTCCACAGAGGATGAAGAGACTGATGAAATGTATGATGAGATAAAAGAAACTATTCAAATAGTGAAAGGAGATGAAAATTTAATAGTCATGAGTGACTGGAATTCGATAGTAGGAAAAGGAAGAGAAGGAAAAGTAGTAGGTGAATATGGAATGGGGGTAACAAATGAAAGAGGAAGCCACCTGGTAGAATTTTGCACAGAGCATAACTTAATCATAGCCAATACTTGCTTCAAGAATCATGAAAGAAGTTTGTATACATGGAAGAGGCCTGGAGACACTGGAGGGTTTTAGATAAATTATATAATGGTAAGACACACATTTAGGAACCAGGTTTTAAATTGTAAGACATTTCCATGGGCAGATGTGGACTCTAACTACAATCTATTGGTTATGAACTGTAAATTAAAACTGAAGAAACTGCAAAAAAGGTGGGAATTTTAGGAGATGGGACCTGGATAAACTGAAAGAACCAGAGGCTGTAGAGAATTTCAGGGAGAGTGTTAGGGAATGATTGACAAGAATGGGGGAAAGAAATACAGTAGAAAGAAAAGGTAGCTTTGAGAGATGAAATAGTGAAAGTAGCATAGGATCAAGTAGGTAAAAAGACGAGGGCTAGTAGAAATAATTGGGAAACAGAAGAAATATTGAATTAAATTGATGAAAGAGAAAATATAAAAATGCAGTAAATGAAAAGGCGAAAAGGAATACAAAGGTCTCAAAAATCAGATCAACAGGAAGTACAAAATGTCGAAGCAGGGATAGTTAAGAGGACAAATGTAAGGATGTAGAGGCGTATATCACTAGGGGTAAGACAGATACTGCCTACAAGAAAATTAAAGAGACCTTTGGAGAAAAAGAGAACCACTTGTATGTATATCAAGAGCTCAGATGGAAACCCAGTTCTAAGCAAAGAAGGGAAAGCAGAAAGGTGGAAAGAATATATAGAGGGTCTATAGAAGGGTGATGTACTTGAGGACAATATTATGGAAATGGAAGAGGACATATATGAAGATGAAATGGGAGATACGATACTGCGTGAAGAGTTTGACAGAGCACTGAAAGACCTAAGGTGGAACAAGGCCCCAGGAGTTGACAACATTCCATTAGGACTACTGATACCATTGGGAGAGCCAGCCCTGACAAAACTCTACTATCTAGTGGACAAGATGTATGAGACAGGCGAAATACCCTGAGACTTCAAGAAAAATATAATAATTCCAATCCCAAAAAAGCAGGTGTTGACAGATGTGAAAATTACCGAACTATCAGTTTAATAAGTCATGGCTGCAAAGTACTAACACAAATTCTTTACAGAAAAATGGAAAAACTGGTAGAAGCCGACCTCGAGGAAGATCAGTTTGGATTTTGTAGAAATGTTGGAACATGTGAGGCAATACTGACCCTACAACCTATCTTGGAAGGTAGATTATTGAAAGGCAAACCTACTTAGAGAAAGCTTTTGACAATGTTGACTGGAATATTCTATTTCAAATTCTGATGGTGGCAGGGACTGACACGCTATTTACAATTTCTTGCACAAACCAGATGGCGATTATAAGAGTTGAGGGGCATGAAAAGGAAGCAGTGGTTGGGAGGGGAGTGAGACAGGGTTGTATACTACCCCTGATGTTATTCAATCTGTATATTGAGCAAGCAGTAAAGGAAACAAAAGAAAAATTTGGAATAGGAATTAAACTCCATGAAGAAGAAATAAAAACTTTGAGGTTTGCCAACGACATTGTAATTCTGTCAGTGACAGCAAAGGACCTGGAAGAGCAGCTGAATGGAATGGACAGTGTCTTGAAAGGAGGATATAAGATGAACATCAACAAAAGAAAAACGAGGATCATGGAATGTAGTCAAATTAAATTGGATGATGCTGAGGGAATTAGATTAGAAAATGAGACACTTGAAGTAGTAGATCGAGTTTTTTTATTTGTGGAGCAAAATAACTGATGATGGTTGAAGTAGAGACACTATAAAATGTAGACTGTCAATGGCAAGGAAAGCATTTCTGAAGAAGAGAAAATTGTTAACATTGAAAATAGAGTTAAGTTTCAGAAAGTTGTTTCTGAATGTATTTGTATGGAGTGTAGCCATGTATGGAAGTAAATGTCATGTGACTAAGGCCTCCCATCGGGTAGACCATTCACCGGGTGCAAGTCTTTCTATTTCACCACTTCAGTGACTTGTGCGTCAATGGGGATGAAATGACGATGATGAGGACAACACAACACCCAGTCCCTGAGCGGAGAAAATCTCCAACCCAGCTGAGAATCGAACCCGGGTCCTTAGGATTGACATTCTGTCACGCTGACTAGTCAGCTACTGGGGGCAGACATGTATGGAAGTGAAACATGGACAATAAATAGTTTAGACAAGAAGAGAATAGAAGCTTTTAAAATGTGGTGCTACAGAATAATGCTCAAGATTAGATGGGTAGATCACATAACTGATGACGAGGTACTGAATAGAATTGGGGAGAAGAGAAATTTGTGGCACAACTTGACCAGAAGATGGGATCGGTTGGTAGAACATGTTGTGAGTCATCAAGGGATCACCAATTTAGTATTGGAGTGCAGCGTGGAGGGTAAAAATCAGAGAGTGACCAAGAGATGAATACACTAAGCAGATTCAGAAAGATGTAGGTTGCAGTAGGTACTGGGAGATGAAGAAGCTTGCACAGGATAGAGGAGCATGGAGAGCTGCATCAAACCAGTCTCTGGACTGAAGACCACAACAACATATGGTTAAATATTTCAGTGTTGGTTTTCATACAGATACTCAATGATGCGTTAGGTAAAAACTGTTACAAGAACTCATTTATGTAGATTACCTTTTGCTAGCATCGAAAACTTGGGAAGACCATTGTCATTTACTCACAAAAACTGCAAAGGTTGGATGAAAAGGGGATAGCTATGAAATTGTCAAAATCACATTTTGCAAGTGAGGAATTAAGTATGGAGATCACAGATTATTATCTATTTGGACCATCAAGCATTGTTGTTTTTGATGGGAAGCAGGTTATTGCATCAAAGACTTGTGTTGGGCTGTGTTTTTATAATAATATCATGTGAAAATTAACTATATAAAAGGATCAGAGAATATAGTTCCCGATACATTATCATGATTACCATGAGGTATGAGTAATAAACTGAAGGACCGGAAGTGATTTTTGCCATCAGGTTTTTGGGATTAAGCTACATGAACAATGATGTAATGACTCTTACCTTAAGGATAAAACAGGGTTTGAAAGACAATCCTTACTTTAGAGATATATATAACAGTTGTAAAGAACTGCCATTACCCCAGTCAGAAAACTCTGGATGATAATAAAAGATGTGTTATTTTGGAAAGCACCATCAGATCAGTCAAGATGGACACCATGTATTCCATGTAATGTAGAAACAGATCTGTTATGGTTCATACACAAAGGATATTGTCATTTTGATATACAGGAGTGTATTAAACATGTGTAAATTTTATTATTTCAAGACTATAAGTTGGAAGATAATTACTGTGCTGAGATCGTGTACGATTTGTCAACTCATTAAAGACTATAAACTACACTCCTGGAAATTGAAATAAGAACACCGTGAATTCATTGTCCCAGGAAGGGGAAACTTTATTGACACATTCCTGGGGTCAGATACATCACATGATCACACTGACAGAACCACAGGCACATAGACACAGGCAACAGAGCATGCACAATGTCGGCACTAGTACAGTGTATATCCACCTTTCGCAGCAATGCAGGCTGCTATTCTCCCATGGAGACGATCGTAGAGATGCTGGATGTAGCCCTGTGGAACGGCTTGCCATGCCATTTCCACCTGGCGCCTCAGTTGGACCAGCGTTCGTGCTGGACGTGCAGACCGCGTGAGACGACGCTTCATCCAGTCCCAAACATGCTCAATGGGGGGACAGATCCGGAGATCTTGCTGGCCAGGGTAGTTGACTTACACCTTCTAGAGCACGTTGGGTGGCACGGGATACATGCGGACGTGCATTGTCCAGTTGGAACAGCAAGTTCCCTTGCCGGTCTAGGAATGGTAGAACGATGGGTTCGATGACGGTTTGGATGTACCGTGCACTATTCAGTGTCCCCTCGACGATCACCAGTGGTGTACGGCCAGTGTAGGAGATCGCTCCCCACACCATGATGCCGGGTGTTGGCCCTGTGTGCCTCGGTCGTATGCAGTCCTGCTTGTGGCACTCACCTGCACAGCGCCAAACACGCATACGACCATCATTGGCACCAAGGCAGAAGCGACTCTCATCGCTGAAGACGACACGTCTCCATTCGTCCCTCCATTCACGCCTGTCGCGACACCACTGGAGGCGGGCTGCACGATGTTGGGGCGTGAGCTGAAGACGGCCTAATTGTGTGCGGGACCGTAGCCCAGCTTCATGGAGACGGTTGCGAATGGTCCTCGCCGATACCCCAGGAGCAACAGTGTCCCTAATTTGCTGGGAAGTGGCGGTGCGGTCCCCTACGACACTGCGTAGGATCCTACGGTCTTGGCGTGCATCCGTGCGTCGCTGCGGTCCGGTCCCAGGTCGACGTGCACGTGCAACTTCCGCCGACCACTGGCGACAACATCGATGTACTGTGGAGACCTCACGCCCCATGTGTTGAGCAATTCGGCGGTACGTCCACCCGGCCTTCCGCATGCCCACTATACGCCCTCGCTCAAAGTCCGTCAACTGCACATACGGTTCACGTCCACGCTGTCGCGGCATGCTCCAGTGTTAAAGACTGCGATGGAGCTCCGTATGCCACGGCAAACTGGCTGACACTGACGGCGGCGGTGCACAAATGCTGCGCAGCTAGCGCCATTCGACGGCCAACACCGCGGTTCCTGGTGTGTCCGCTGTGCCGTGTGTGTGATCATTGCTTGTACAGCCCTCTCGCAGTGTCCGGAGCAAGTATGGTGGGTCTGACACACCGGTGTCAATGTGTTCTTTTTTCCATTTCCAGGAGTGTATATCTGATAATTCCAAAAGGTTTGTATAGTTTCATGGCTGTAGGCTTCTTCGACCAATTATTTGCAGGTGGGGGAGGAATGAATTATATATTTGCATTGATCAGATGTTGGTCAAAGAATGTTAAATCTTATCCCATTAAAGAAGCATATACCAATACAGTAACGCATTGTTCGCAAGAGTGTTTTGGGTAAACAACAATGTCTATTAACTAACAATTTATTAGCCATATTTTTAAGGAATTATTTACTTGGGAAAGGATAAGACACACAACTATATCCAAGTATAGGCCACAAACTAATCCTTGTGGACGTATTGTGAAGGAATTAGGACGATTGTGTAAAACATACTGTTCTAAGAGGCACACTATCTGGGCACAACTATTGCCAAAATTTCAAGTACTCCTTAATGAATAACTGCATAAGTCAACAGGATCACTGGTGAGTGATTGGAAAAGTTGCAACATAAGGTATTAGAGAATTTGATTGCACAGGTAAAAAAAAAAATAGTCAAAATTTTTAATGATAAGGCTGTTGTACCAAACTTTCAAATAAATGATTTGATATTAGTAAGGAATTTTCATCACAGCTCAAATTTATACAAGGAAATGAACAAATTTTTTCAGCATTACAGTGGACCTTTTAAAGTTCAGAATATACTGCTTTCAAAGGCAGTATATCTAATAGACCCTTATACAGAGCAAGACAAAAGATTATACAATATAAATATGGTTAAAAGATTTAAAGCCTCAGGAGAGTTTGCACTCTTTGCGAATTTGGTGGATTGATGGTTACCATCTGTAAGAGTTAAATTGTTTCCATATTTTATCCTAGTTTTCTTAGGGACAATTTCTATCTTCTTTGACTATTCTATTATCTTTTGTTGATAACATACCTTCTATTACCCCACTTCTTACAGAAAAAAAGCCGACACCTGTGCGTATTCCATTTAGCATTTATTCAATAATAACTGCATGAGCACGTTTAGGAAGATAGCTATGAGCTTATTTAATAAACATAACTATAAATTAATATTTAAAAGAAAATTGTGAAGATATACTGAGACGCCCTGCTTAACCCACAGGACAGGACAGGACAGGTAGTTTAAATTGTGGAAAGGGGCCAAAACAAGGGGCTGTCAGTTACACTCAAACATACAACTTTATTATTTGATCGAAGATTACAAGAGCCCAGAAATTTAAAAAGCAAGCCTTATCTTACAACAGTTCTTTATTTAGGCTGAAGGCCCAAAGAATGATTTTCAGAACAAACAATTTGAATTCAAGCTGAAAGCCCAACACTTAACGCTAACAAACAAAAAGCCTTACATAAAACAGTTCTTAATTAGGCAAAACTCAACAAACACAGAAATTTATAAGGCAAAGTGTTATCTTAAAACAGTTCTTTAGTTAGGCTGAAGGCCCAAAGAATCAGACACTTCAAGAGCAAACAAGTTAAATTCAAATTGGCTGAAGACCTAACACTTAAAACTCCATAACATTAATTTTTTTTAAATACCAAAGGCCTTAAGTGAAACAGTTCTTTGAACTAGGCTGAAGGCCTTAAGAGCAAAACAGCTCAAACTCAAAATCGGCTGAAGGCCCAACACTTAAAATTCAACAACATTAAAACCTTTAAAATGCCAAACGTCTTATGTGAAACAGTTCTTTAAATTAGGCTGAAGGCCTAAAGAATCTTATGCCTTAAGGGCAAAACAACCTTAATTAAAAAAAAAAATCAGCTAGAAGCCATACAAGTACAAACAACAAGAACAAATAAAAAAAAGGCAATACACCGAAGGGTGCTCAGATGTTTGAGGGTCGGCCTGGAATGCAAACACTAACGCTCGCTTAGGTGAGACAGGCAGTCGGCCCAACCATTGTCGATCCGACGACATCCCAACCAACAGACAGTCAACGGACTCACCAACAAGATAACTTCTGCTCCACCCAACCGGCACACACCAGGGAGTTCAATGGAACAATGTAGAAAGCATTCAAACGACACAATGTGAAAAGCTGGGGCTGGCTGGTAGATTAAGTAAAGCCACAACTTTTGTGTCCAGGATCAGTGAGCCACGGACCTCACAACATGGGAACAGCCACTCACACTCCGACCGCGCGTGGACGCAGCCATGCCCCGGCTACACACGCACCACGGAGACTTCCTCACTGCTCCATGCCAACTGACCAACTACCCAGGCCCGGAAACGGTGAAAGGACAAAATATACGTCAGCCGATGAGACGACCAATCAAATGACCAACTAACGGTTGTCCCACTCCAATCTCCCCTCGTCGGACAGTTCATGTGTGCCGCCAGCGGTCGGCGAGCACTGGCTGTCGGCACCTCACCAACGCTCTGTCCCCGACTTCACTGCTGCTGCATCCCGACTCCACTGCTGGTCCATCCTGAACTGACTGCTAGACACACGATGACCCGGAAATACTATCGGTTGCTCCAGAGGCGGTACAACAGTGCACTTATTGATACGCGCTGCTGCTGCCGCTCACGGGCAAGTAAGGCAGGAAGTTAGTGATGCCAGTAAATGAAATAAGAAAGCAAGGCAGCAGTACAAATGTAGAAGATGACAAACAATAAAGGGGATAAATGTGACCCATGCACAGCTCATATACAATGTACATGTAGTACATGAAAAGCAAAGAATGAGAACGATTTTAGCTCTATTATCATATGCTAGTTATAGCACTACGGCACTTGCACAGAAATGCTTTAAATCACAAGCTATGAATACAGTAAGCTAAATATTCTGAAATTTAGAATAAGAAGTTATTGGTTTTGCACATTTTAAACATAAAGAAAAAGGAATAAAATGGTTGGGTTCATATTTGAATTTTTTTAGGGGAGGTTAATCATGCATAGTGATATCACCTCTCTCGAGTATTGACGGATGAACAGACCAACCACAGAAATTACACTGACAACTGATGACGATTTACACGAATTTACTTGCCTATTCCACTGTATTTCATAGGGGTTTGTTAGAAACAATTTTAGGAGTGTGTGTGACGGTGAATCCATGGAAAATCTGTTCTGTAGGGAACGTGTAAAAACTTCTCTCTCCAGTACCACAGTAAAGCAACTTAGCAGATTGGGTCCCTGGGGTGAGGGGTGGTAAGGGAATTCATCTATGGGGTACTGTCATCTTTTGTTCTTCGATCCTAACACACCTGTATCTATATTTAATTTTCTTACTTCTCCATTAG
Organism: Schistocerca piceifrons; assembly: GCF_021461385.2. NCBI lineage: Eukaryota > Metazoa > Arthropoda > Insecta > Orthoptera > Acrididae > Schistocerca > Schistocerca piceifrons. The sequence continues at coordinate 400,364,207 of NC_060138.1, read as the reverse complement.
GAATATCAAATCTATCTTCCCTCTGACCATGTGCAAAGTTCCTACCGTAGGATCTTTCCTTTTTACAGTCTATATAGTAGAATTTACAACCTATAATAGTAGGATTGCATGACGATGACAACAGACTAGTGGGACATTTTTAAGGGTTAAGTAAATGACATATCTTAGTCACACCACATGTTACAGAGGAGAAGAGTCCAGGTAAAAAGGCAAGACAAACAGATAGCATGCGAACATGCATAGCAGAATAAGAAGCAAGATATTAAGAGTTAACAAGAGAATGAGAAGATATGATAACTAATTTTCAACAAGGAGTAGGACCACGAGGAATAAATTTTAATAACAGGAGACAAAGTGCTGACATTATCTTAGTGTATTCACAAGAAATAATTGGGATAAAATCTTTCACATTGTCTAAATCTAGTAATTACAAGAAAGTAAAGGATAAGCTATATGTATGTATGCAGAAACAAGATATGTAAGTGTGAGAAGTATGTGTACATAGTGACATTATAAGTGTTATAAACAAGAAAAAAAGGAGAAGTAAGAAGAGTGGAGTTAACATACTTAGATAGAGAGTGATCAGGTAATGGCAGCAGAAAGCAGTTATGGGAGAAAATTATCATTTAGAGGCAGAAAATATAGTAAAAGAGTGCTAGTAACTGTGTTTGCCGTTAACATGGGGCATACCCAAATAGCAGATGAGGTGTAGAAGAGAAAAAGGGTAGGCGGATCTGTAGGAGGAATGGCCTTTACCTTGGTCAAGTGAATCGGTTGGAGGAATGACCAGTATCATTTAATGCAGGCAGGGGACAGGTAAGGTAGACCATCAATAGAAGGGACGGTCTATACATTGGTCAGGTGAATCCATTGAGGTAATGACCTGTACCATATTTTTTTTTAGATATTTGACACAGTTGCTGCCCCTAGGAGTGTAAGTGCACTAAATACAAAAGTATGAAGCTGTATAATGACTTGTGGTCACGACATGGAAGTTTTCTCCAAACTAGTTCTAAAAGCGAATAGACTTGGCTGATAGTAGAGACAAAAATGGTTGGAGTAGTAATGTTCTACACTTGTTGACCAGAGCCTGTACTGAGATTTGACTCTAGAGACTGAAAGTGGGCATATACCCAACAAGCAACTCCTCAGGTAATAATAATGTGAGAAAAGATAAAAGGTAACTAACTGTGTACATACACAGGAAGTAAACAAGGAATTCTAAAGTATACTGGCTTGAAGGCAATGTATTGTTAAATAAATAACAAATATAAAAACCATAAGTAAGTTGAAGAAGTTTGATCACAATAAAAATGTATATTAAAGTGATATCTTGCTATACACAAAAACTGGTCATTACAGGACAATTTCTTGCATCACAGGGGACATGAAGTAAATAAGATGGAGAGACACAAAGTTGACTTACACTGTTTAGCACAGTTTACCTGAAATTAAAACTGAAAAGAGTTGTTACTAAAAATAAAGTTTTATTCCTTTCTGAAGAAGGAAATCAGATCTAGTGCTTGTAAGTAATTAGTCGTATGTTAATGAGAATTTTTTTTAAAAATTTTTTATGGGATTGTGAGAGGTCATGGCATCTATGCTTTCAGTGAGGGAATATGAAGTGTTACATGCCATTTAGGCAAACAACATTTCACACGCCTTGTGTAGTGCAAGGAATGATGATCATGACAGAATAGTATTAAGTATGGAGTATGTCACAGCACATGTGCTGCATGCAGATGTTTGGTTTTCGTATGTGCAGACAGTAAACGGGAATGAAATTGCCAAGGTGTGACAACAAGTAAATGGCTTCATCTGCTGTGGTCAGAGCCTTTTACGTTTCGGCATCACGGCTTGGTGGCGATTTGACCATCAAGGAGGAACCCCACTCTCCAAGAATGACAATGAAACAAATGATCGTTCTGTGATGAATGAAATATTGTAATCTTGTTCATCATGTTGAGCCTTTGGGCATACCTCATATGTAAAGTTGTGTTCTATTCAAATTCATGAGTCACTCTAATGATCTGTGGACCCACTCAAAGAAATATATGTTTGTAAAAGAAAAGCAGTGGACATACTTTTTCATGATCTAGTAGAATTTTTCTTCTTCTGCATCAGTAACAGGTACAGAATGTGAAAAAGTCAAGTCTTTGCTCAGCTAACATGGGATTTCAGAGACACTGATTAGCAGGACCTCTACTTCAAGAGAATCAACTACAGTGTCTGAATTAAAAGGAAAAGGTAAGTATGTCAGATGTTATGTTGGGTGATAGATCTCATGAAGTGTTCTGACACTTTCAGCTACAAGAAAAACATTTCAGCGGTAGGCAGTTCATATAGAAAAGGAACAGATAGGGACCCAATACCAAACTTCGTGGGACTCCCGGGAAACAGTTTTCCAGTTTGAAGTTTAATTGCTTATGTTTGAAGTTAGAATTTCTTTGGTTCCTATACGTTGTGCAAGAGTTAAACCATTGTAAAATAGTGTCCCTGATTCCATATACCTGTAATTTGTGTAGAAGTAAGGAGCGATTCGTGAATCTAATAAGGACCACACCTTTTGAGTAAACTCTTTGATGGCATTTACAGTGTGTGTTCCTCGTTGTAATCCCAACTGGATTTTAAAGATTATGGCATTTATAATAATAAATTTTTTAATTTGCTTACCTGCAATCTTTTCAAGCAGTTTAGCAAAGAGTTATAAGGGTGTAATTCTCATATCTTCTATCAATACCTTTTTGAATAATGTTTTTATCTTGGCATATTTCATTTCACACTGAGGAGCCAAAGAAACTGGTACACCTGCTGAATATCATGTAGGGCCACTGCAAGCATGCAGAAGTGCCGCAACATGATGTAGCATGGACTCGACTAATGTCTGAAGTAGTGCTGGAGGTAACTGAGACCATGAATCCAGCAAGGCTGTCCAAAAATATGTAAGATTATGAGAGGGTGAAGATCTCTTCTTAACAGAGATATGGTCAATAATGTTCACGTCTGTGGAGTTTAGTGGCCAGAAGAAGTGTTTAAACTTGGAAGTGTGTAGCTGGAGGCACTCTGTAGCAACTCTGGAGATGTAGGGTGTCCCATTGTCCTGTTGGAATTGTCCAAGTCCATCAGAAGGCGCAATGGACATGACTGGATGCAGGTGATCAGAAAGGATGCTTACGAATGTGTCACATGACAGAGTCATATCTGGACGTATGAGCGGTCCCACATCACTCCAACTGCATATGCCCCACACCATTAAAGAGCCTCCACCAGCTTGACCAGCCACCTGCTGATGTGCAGGGTCCATGAATTCATGATGTTGTCTCCATACCCCTACATGTCCATCCACTCAATACAATTTGAAACAAGACTCATCCAACCAGGAAACATGTTTACAGTCATCAACAGTCCAATGTCAGTTTTGACAGGCTCAGGCAAGGTGTAAATCTTTGTGTCATGCAGTCATCAAGGGTACACGAGTGGGCCTTTGGCTCCGAAAGTCCATATCAATGATGTTTCCTTGAATGGTTTGCATGCTGACAGTTGTTGATGGCCCATCGCTGAAAACTGCAGCAATTTGCAGAAGGGTTGCACTTCTGTCACTTTTAATGATTCTCTTCAGTTGTCATTGGTATCGTTCCTGTGGGATCTTTTTCTGGCCACAGCGATGTCGGAGATTGATGTTTTACCGGATTCCTGATATTCATGGTACATTCGTGATATGGTCATATGGGAAAATGCCCACTTCATCACTACCTCGGAGATGCTGTGTCCCATCATTCATGTGCTGACTATAACACCATGGTCAAACTCACTCAATTATTGATAACCTGCTATTATAGGGGTAGTAACCTATCTAACAACAATGATTGACACTTATTGTCTTCTATAGATGTTGCTGACCACAGTGCCGTATTCAGCAAGTTTACATATCTCTGTATTTGAATATGCACGCCTATACCAGTTTCTTTGGCACTTCAGTGTATTTGGAAAACATCCCTGCCCAAAAGATAGGTTTATTATAATTGATAGTGGTATTGAAATGACATCATACATATTGATTACAGATATTAATTTTCCACATCTCCCTGGGTAATTTTTTCAAATGGTTTAAAATGTATATTCTAATTGTTTTCCAAGGTTATGAAACTTACCTTCCCTTGATATGGTGTCAGATCTAAATCTAGTATTGCTATAAGAAGAATTCATTCAAACAGTTGGACATATGAACAGGGCTACCACAATATCATTTTCAAATCTAATTTTCTAAATCTCTAAATTACAATTACACTTATTGTATTCTTTTGAAGACTCTTTCGAAAGTAAAACTGAATAGGAATAACTCAAACAGAACTTAAATTGATCCTACTGAATACTTGTTCAGTATCACACAACCTATCACGTGAATCCCTTCTTTAATGACAAACTGTTTGCAGAGCACAGGCTCATGTGGATGAGCTTTGTGAGTTTTCAAGTAGCTGAAAAGAGTCACTAAGCTTTATTCTCACAAAAAAGTGTCTCAGTTAGATTAGATTGTAGTTGTTGTTATGGTCTTTGGTCCTGAGACTAGTTTGATGCAGCTAACCATGCTACTCTATCCTGTGCAAGCTCCTTCATCTCCCAGTACTTACTGCAACCTACATCCTTCTGAATCTGCTTAGTGTATTCATCTCTTGGTCTCCCTCTATGATTTTTACTGTCCACACTGGCCTCAAATGCTAAATTTGTGATCCCTTGATGCCTCAGAGCATGTGCTACCAACCGATCCCTTCTTCTAGCCAAGTTGTGCCACAAACTTCTCTTCTCCCCAATTCTATTCAATACCTCCTCATTAGTTATGTGATCTACCCATCTAATCTTCAGCATTCTTCTGTAGCACCACATTTCGAAAGCTTCTATTTTCTTCTTGTCTAAACTATTTATCGTCCATGTTTCACTTCCATACATGGCTACACTCCATACAAATATGTTCAGAAACGACTTCCTGACACTAAAATCTATACTCGATGTTAAAAAATTTCTCTTCTTCAGAAACACTTTCCTTGCCATTGCCAGTCAACATTTTATATCCTCTCTACTTCAACCATCATCAGTTATTTTGCTCCCCACATAGCAAAACTCCTTTACTACTTTAAATGTCTCATTTCCTAGTCTAATTCCCTCAGCATCACCCGACTTAATTCGACAACATTCCATTATCCTCGTTTTACTTTTGTTGATGTTCATCTTATATCCTCCTTTCCACACATTGTCCATTCCGTTCAACTGCTCTTCCAAGTCCTTTGCTGTCTCTGACAGAATTACAATGTCATCGGCGAACCTCAACATTTTTATTTCTTCTCCATGGACTTTAATACCTACTCTGAACTTTTCTTTTGTTTCCTTTACTGCTTGCTCAATATACAGATTGAATAACATCGGGGACAGACTACAACCCTGTCTCACTCCCTTACCAACCACTGCTTCCCTTTCATGCCCCTCAACTCTTATAACTGCCATCTGGTTTCTGTACAAATTGTAAATAGCCTTTCGCTCCCTGTATTTTACCCCTGCCATCTTTAGAATTTGAAAGAGAGTGTTCCAGTCAACATTGGCAAAATCTTTCTCTAAGTCTACAAATGCTAGAAACATAAGTTTGCCTTTCCTTAATCTATTTTCTAAGATAAGTTGTAGGGTCAGTATTGCCTCACGTGTTCCAACATTTCTACGGAATCCAAACTGATCTTCGCAGAGGTCGGCTTCTACCAGTTTTTCCATTCGTCTGTAAAGAATTTGCGTTAGTATTTTGCTGCTGTGACTTATTAAACTGATAGTTCAGTAATTTTCACATCTGTCAACACCTGCTTTTTTTGGGATTGGAATTATTATATTTTTCTTGAAGTCTGAGGGTATTTCGCCTGTCTCATACATCTTGTTCACCAGATGGTAGAGTTTTGTCAGGACTGGCTCTCCCAAGGCTGTCAGTAGTTCCAATGGAATGTTGTCTACTCCAGGGGTCTTGTTTCGACTTAGGTCTTTCAGTGCTCTGTCAAACTCTTCACGCAGTATCATATCTCCCATTTCATCTTCATATATGTCCTCTTCCATTTCCATAATATTGTCCTCAAGAACATCGCCCTTGTATAGACCCTCCATATACTCCTTTCACCTTTCTGCTTTCCCTTCTTTGCTTAGAACTGGATTTCCATCTGAGCTCTTGATATTCATGTATGTGGTTATCTTTTCTCCAAAGGTCTCTTTAATTTTCCTGTAGGCAGTATCTGTCTTACCCCTAGTGATATATGCTTCTACATCCTTGCATTTGTCCTCTAGCCATCCCTGCTTAGCCATTTTGCACTTCCTGTCGATCTCATTTTTGAGACCTTTGTATTCCTTTTTGCCTGCTTCTATTTACTGCATTTTTATATTTTCTATTTTCATCAATTAAATTCAGTATTTCTTCTGTTACTCAAGGATTTCTACTAGCCCTCGTCTTTTTACCTACTAGGTCCTCTGCTGCGTTCATTACTTCATCTCTCAAAGCTACCCATTCTTCTTCTACTGTATTTCTTTCCCCCATTCCTGTCAATTGTTCCCTTATGATCTCCCTGAAACTCTGTGCAACCTCTGGTCCTTTCAGTTTATCCAGGTCCCATCTCCTTAAATTCCCACCTTTTTGCAGTTTCTTCAGTTTTAATCTACAGTTCATAACCAGTAGATTGTGGTCAGAGTCGACATCTGGCCCTGGAAATGTCTTACAATTTAAAACCTGGTTCCTAAATCTCTGTCTTACCATTATATAATCTATCTGAAACCTGTCAGTATCTCCAGGCTTCTTCCATGTATACAACCTTCTTTCATGATTCTTGAACCAAGTGTTAGCTAAGATTAAGTTATGCTCTGTGCAAACTGTATTACAGGCTATGAAATAAAACAGCTACATGTAACAGGTAACACTGAAAAACATCACAAAACAATACTAGCATAATGTGATTGAACGGATTACGTACTATATCTAAAATCAGCAACCAAAAATTCACCACAAAAGTCTTTTAGCTTTAGGAAAAAAATTCATTGTTAAACAGTGTAGTTTGTAAATATGTAAAGCAAACTGGCTGAACTATGATGAACTAAAGACCCCCTGCCACTGTGAAAATGATGCCACTGCCATCTAGCAGTGAATAACATAACTTCTAGGAATTGCAGTAGCTCTCGCGACTTGGTGCTGCAGTTAGGTGGCCTCCCACATATTTCTTGTACTGTTACGTAGCGAAGGATGCTTCATGGCAATGTTGCATGGCAGAGTGTGCTTCTTCAAAATTTTTGTGACAGTGGGTGCTTCAAAACTACGGTTTTTCGGCACAGAGTGCTTTTTACTGAGGTTGCATTGCAAAGAGTGCTTTATACCATGTTGCGAAGCAAAGCGTGTCCCATTCTGTTTGTATATGGCATGGTGCTTTGTACCAATGCCACATGGTGGAGAATGCTTTGTTCCAATTTTGTGTGGCAGAGGCTGCTTCATGCCAATGTTTCACGGCAGATTATGCATCATACCAATGTTGCATGGCAGAAATTGGTTCGTAGCAATGTTATGTTGGGAAATGTGGGAAAATCTCACACAGAAAATGCAGTTCATGCTAGGTTGGCAACAGGCAGCTTGCAAGTGACCATAGTCCACAGCTTGTTCTGATCTCCATTGCAGTCAGATGGTGGTGTCCCCCAACAACAAAAGACTGCCATGAGGTCTGCACCAGACTTGTGGTGCAGCACTGCAGTAGGCACATTTTCTTGGCATTACTAGCACTGCAGTCAGTTGGGCAGCAAGGGGCTGTAGCCCAGAACTCGAACTGATCTCCGTTGCTGTCAGGTGGAGCACACTGTGGGGAGGTGGCCATAGTCCATAGCATAGTGCACTTCACCAATGCTACTAATACTTCCATCTGTCTATATGTCCAATGACAAGTCTTCCACTCCCATAAGCTCCCACCATGGCAGCCAGCCAGTCTTCAAATATTCCTCTACGACTGACTGCCTCACTCTGTATTAATACACTAACATACAACCATAAAAACCATAGTTTTAATATATCAATACTGTAACATTATATAGTCTGATAGTACCTTTATTTTTTAGAGCAGAGTACATGTCCAATGAGATAGAAAGTTGTAATAACAGATGTGTCACGACAATCTATAGTACCTAACAGCTAGTCAATATTTAATGCCATCAAATAAATAAAAGAAAACAAGAAAATACTAAACAGACATATATAACTACCACCAGCATATTACAGCAGTAATGATCCATGGCCTCACATGATAAACAAACATCCCTGCCCAATCAAACCTTTGAAACAACTGCAATCTTAAGGCTGTAGGCTGTGCGACAGCATCAGATGTGATAAAACTACTGACATGGTGGCTCCTATTGCAGACAGGCATCCTCATGAAAGCTGTCAGCAACAGCAACTGCAGTTCTGACAGTTTTATCATATACGACATGATCAAACACCTGGAGGAATATAAGTGAAGCCAGAACCATGTTTGAACTGACGAAGCCACGCCTTCCTAGTTCTCTATAATGAGCTAGATGCTCTACGCAGTCCTGTGATCATAAAAATGGTACTATGGTGAGTATTCAATGTCCAGTAAGTTAATCAGCATGTCTCTATCCCACTGAATGCATGTTATACAACTGGAGTACCTCTGGCAATAATGTCTCATCTGACTTTAGCCCACACAACTGTTCACTGACCACAGAAATTCCTGTCAATCACTGGTGTTCATAGTCGTGAAGTGATTGAAGCTCTCCACCACACTGTCCATAGCAAATACAATGGACTGATGAGTCTTGTAGATTAGTAAAATTTTGGAGATGAAATATTTCAATTGTGTAGCACTGATAACTATTATGCCCCATTCAGAGCTGCAAGTTCATGTTGGCTTGCCAAAATAACTTGGTCCACCTTCAATGGAATTGAAAAGACAACAAGGTACCTCTGAGCATTTGTAAGCTGTTTAATGGTATGTAAATCTGATAGGCCCACTTCAATGTAACTTTTGTTATCTCCACAGTTACTTACTGACACCCACAATTACATAACCATGTTTAGTTGCACAAAAAAAGCTATTGACAGAGCCAAAAGGTTTATGAACAGGCCATGTGCAAGCAAGGCCACGCTTCCATAGTGAGACCATGGCTGGCTTGCACGGTATGACTCGGGCTTCACATCATTGTGGTGACCCTAACAATGGAAGACTGTCATCGGAGCTGCACCACACTAATGATGCAGCATGCAGTAAACACATTTTCTTTGCATTACTATCCTGTTACAGCACTGGTGTGCTAGCAAAGTTTCAACTTTGCATCGTTTATGCTGCAAATTAATCTATTTTTCTTACGGTGTAAAAAGCTGTTTTAATACTTGTGAAAAGAAAACAACTTGTTGACGCATTAACAGGTTGGAGGAAAGCAATAGCAAACATTCTCAACCAAGAGTTGGGAGATGTTATTATATGATGTCATATTCATTCGATGGGTACAATACCTGAAATTTTCACCCTTTAACGATTTGGGGGGGAAGAGGGGAGATGGAGGACGGAGGCAGTGGGGGCAGAGGAGGAGTATCTATTTTTGCTCCTCCTTTATCTTAGCTTGGTTTATCATTGTGGATCCTTCCTGTGTATCACGGAACCTTCCTGTTTTCTGAGGCAAACCTTAGAAATAAAAGTTTCAATTTTAATCAGTTCCTTTTGAGCATTCAGCCACGTCATTTTGAAACCAACAGCAACTATTAAAATTGATCTTTAGAGCGATCCTCTTCAGGGCAAGTAAACTGCTTGTTTTGGGGATGGTGTTATACCATCCTACTTTGGTTGTCATATGACAACTGATGTCACTATACAGGAACAGCACTGGACAGTTCAAAATCAAGATGCCTGTGGATGGATGGTTATACAGACGGTTATTTTCCTGTCCCACTCAGGCAGATGATTGGCAAGCAACAGTGAATCGGATGCTTGTCCCCAAGAGCTGTTTTTCTATAGCAAGACGACAGTGCCTCAGGGCAGTTCTCTTGGTGCTGCCGAAATAATTCAGTGCGCCATCAACATGAAAAGAGAAGGAAGTCTACAATTTAATGAAGGCCTGGCTACCAGCAATCCTGGTCCAATGGGCCATGTCTGGTCACTAGCCATGACTCGTCAGCAACAACAGAATTGTCGTGTGCTACTGAAATCTTGATGTTAGAAGACCCAGCCCATGAGTACAAGTTGGTTATTCTTGTTTTTTCACCAGACATCTCTCAGAGTGGGATTGGAAAATGGAATTCTGTACAATCATCCCTCCCTGTGCATACTGTTTCTGAAATGTTCAATTAAGTTCCAGTACAGTGACATTGATTGTCACATAACAGTAACAGAAGGGAAGGGAAACCATCCCCAGAACCAGCAGTTTAGTTGCCTTGAAGAGGACCGCTGCAGAGATGACAAAAACGAATAGTTGTTCTTAGTTTCAAAATGATGTGGCTTAATGTGTAAAAGGATTTTTTTCAAATTCACACTGGCCAATAAAGCTTATGCACTTATATGAAGGTATTAACGTTTTTACAAGATCTGGTTACTAGCCATTTGTTTAACCCTCAACCTGGAGGATTGAGACTGATATCAGCCTTTGGGCCAAAATTCTACTCTGCACAGCAGTGTTTTTGGTTCTTCCCCACCCATTCTGGTCAGAACTCAGATTACTCCATTCCTCCCAACCAGAAATGTTGATATAAGAATTGCACTAAACACTGTTGTCATTACTGTTGTGATCTTCAGTACAAAGGTTGGTTTGAAGCAGTCTCCACACTAGTCTATCCTGCACAAGCCCTTTCATCTCTGCAATAACTATTCCAACCTGCAACCACTGAACTTGCTTATTGTATGCCTTGTTCTCCTTGTATCAATTTAAGTCCCCCCCCCCTCCCCCCTCATTATTTCCCTCCACTGCCAAACGGACAATTCCTTGATGTCCCTGAATGTGTCCTATCCGTTGATCCCTTCTTTTAGTCAAGTTGGGCTATAAATGTCTTATTTCTAATTAGATTCATTAACTCCCAATTAGATACTGAATGTACCCATTTAGTCTTCTGTATTATCTTGTATCAACAAGTTTCTATTTTCTTCTTGTCTAAACTGACTATCAACCACATTTCACTTCCACGCAAACCTAGATACAGGCCAGTGGCCATCAAAGTGGTTTATTTTTATTTTATTATTTTTTTTTAAGAGCTAATAGTGACACTATGGGGAGGAATCTCAAGCAGCATATGTACCGGTCTTATTATTAACTGATAACGTACATAAAGTAGTATGTTATAACACCCTCAACAGACTAGCTATAGTAAGGGTGTGATAAGTTCGCCACCGGTAACAAAGTACTGATCGTTGAAGGTCGACACTATTTGGAACATTTGTTGACTGCGGTGTGCTTCAGATTTCTGGCAACCTTAGTGATCTGACAGTTACTAGACTACAGTTACTTGGTGAAACGTTGTTTATTTTACTATGTGTGCAAATGACTTTGATTGATAATGGATTTATACTTCGATTTGAATGCACAGTTGAATACGAGACACCACCACAAAAGTGATAAATCATTTAAATGCCAGTTTTCTTCTACTCATTGCATTTAATTCAACTGTCCTTACTTCAAGTAAGTACTGCATTTGAAGGTAAATATCTCTTAATGCGCATTCACGAATTCGTGTTACTTGTGTTTGAAATGTAAACCATTAACAGGTGATCGGTACGAGTCGCGCTCGCCCCTGAGTTGTCAGTACCGCAAGACAAACAAAGAAACATTTCCCCTCTCACATCCTCTAACTGCGCAGTGGCCACATTACTTACCACTATGCTTCTGAGGTAAGCGGCCAGCTTAAATCAGCTGACAGCCGAATTCACCAACGTCAGTTAAAACGAAGCACATCATAAAATATTACTGTCTCTGTACGTGTTTTTGTTTCTTATTGACCAGGTAAACTAGATTTTTACGAAACTCTTGTCATTTGCTGACGTTTCTGGATTCCGAAGTTAGTTGCTAGATGCTTATAACTATAAAATCGAGCTGAGAACAGCGGGCCGCAAGAATACTTGATTGGGCCCCCAGTTTGACGACCACTGATCTACACGAATAGGTGTGTCTCCAGAAAGGAATTCTCAGCATTTAAGAAATGTTCTAGATTAGATTAGATTAGATTAATACTAGTTCCATGGATCATGAATACGATATTTCGTAATGATGTGGAACGAGTCGAATTAATAATAACCAATTCCGTTTTTACTGAAATGATATCCTTGCCATTGCCAGAACACATGTTATAATTATGCTCTCCACTTCGGTCTCAACAACTTATTTTGCTACCCAAATATCAAAACGCGTCCACTACCTTTAGTGTCTCAATTCCTAAACTAGTTCTATCAGCATGGCCTGATTTTACTCGATTATAGTCCATTGGCGTTGTTTAACTTTCTTTGATGTTCACCTTATACCCTCTTTTCTAGGCACTGTTCATTTCGTTCAAATGCTTTTCTCAGCTTTTTACCGTCTGTAACAGAGATATAATGTCGTCTACAGATCTCAAAGTTTTAATTTCTTCTCCCTAAACTATAAGTGCCTTTCGAAATTTCTCCTCGGTTTCCTTCACAGCTTACTCAGTGCACAAACTGAGCAAGATCGGGGATATGCTATACCATGTGTCACTTCCTTCTCAACTACTGCTTCCATCTGAAAAGCTTCGTGTAAATAATTCAAGTCAGTATTTTGCAACCATGTCTTATGAAACTGATGGTTCGATAGTATTCACACCTGCAGTATCTGCCCTTTTTGGAACTGGAATTATTACATTCCGACTGAAGTATGAGGGTCTGTCGCCAGGTGAAACATTTCTGTGATAACCGGCTGTATCTAGGATCTCAATAATTTCGAGGCAATGTCGTCTACTGCAGGTGCCCTTTTTCCACTTAGGTCTTTCAATGCACCGTCAAATTCTTCCCGCAATACCGTATCTCCAATCTCATTTTCGACTACCTCTTCCCTTTCTATAGTACAGTCATCAAGTTCAATTCCTTTGTATCGGCCTTCTATTATTCATTTCATCCGCCTTTCAACTTTTTGATCTTTGCCCGATACTGGGTTACTAGCTCAGCTCTTGATATTCAGACGGTGCTTCTCTTTTCTCCTGAAGATGAGAATCATTACAATCAGTAAATAACGCAAAAACGAAAAGTGAAGGAGAATGAGGAGAAGAACTGTTGATTCTGATACAGTTTGTGCGACTGTCTGCCTAGTGCCAAAACGCAAGTAATGTTTAATTACAGTACACATTCTATAGCTTTTTACATAAAGTGGACTGTTCGTGAGCTTGACGGCGGCCACAGCGTGGAGCAGGTCTATAGAGGACAACAGCACCGCCCGCCGCATGGTGCGTCCAGACTCGCGAATCCCAGGCCCGCGGTACGAGAAGGCGGCTTCGCCTTCCGTGTGACGCTTATCGGCAGCAGGCGGGTCTAATAATAGGAGAGCAAGTCTCCATCGCCGCTCCCGCGCCGGAGACCGAAGGCTGGGGCGCATTCGGGGCGCGACCCTCCCGCAAGCTGGATGGACGCGGCCGGAGCTCCCAGTAAGGTGAGTCGCTCGCTGTACTACCCGCTAATCTGAGTCCTGCAGGGCAGCAATATGTGCAGGGAAATTCTCATCATAACCGGCTATTACCGTTTAACGCATGGGTTCCCAGCCTGCAGGCCGCATGCGGTCCAAAGCCAGTATCAATGCTGCCCAAAAAGTGGGCATCCATCACATATTTGGTAAAAATTTAAAAAAAAATTCCATAAAATTCTGTTTATGTTAAGTTAAGGTACACTGAATATTTTCGGTTTGAAATTCCCGCCACACAGTGTTATTCTATCATTGGTCTACATCTTTTTTGTGCTAAGCAGTTATTGTTAGTGTCAAGTATATTATGTGCGGCCCAAAAATACTCGTCTTCTTCCAGTGTGGGACAGGTAAGCTAAAAGGTTGGATACCCATGGTTTGACGCAAAGCGATACATCAATAAGAATTACTGAGAATTAAACAGAAAGTTCAAAATTTCGATCGGTGTGCAAGTGCTGTGAATCGGGAGCTGACGCGCTCCACGACAATGCTGGAAGCCGCAGAGGAAGAAACAATTACTGCACGTCTCATATTTAGCGATGAGGTAACCTCATACGCGAGTGGCAACGTTAACCGGCACAACACTCTAATGCGGCTTACAGAAAAGCCTTCGTATGTAACTGAAGATCGGCGTGACTCACCGAAAATTACTGCGTTCTGCGATGTCAGTACAAAAACTGTTCTGTCAATTTTTCTTCACTGAGTTATGCGTTTCAGCAAACGTTTACCTGGATATGCTAGAGCAATGGCAGATTTGACAGGTTGATACGGTTTCTTTGCATTACATCTTTCAGCAAGATGTGGCACCACAACGCTAGGGTATAGACTTTCGCACTTTTTTAAATCAATACCTTCCAAACAGCTGGATCGGTCGTACTGGATATGAGGACGCTGTGTTCTGCTCTTGGCTACATAGATCTCCTGAACTGAAATCTACGGATGTCTTTTAAGGGGTTTACGTGGAAGACCTTGTGTATGTGTCTCCGTTGCCGAAAACAATTCCAGAACTCAAAATGCGCATTTATATTGCGCTCACGTTGCTGAAACTATAAAAGGATGCAAAATATATGGCGTAAAATGGCTTATCGTTTAGGATGTCGTCCGCGTGACGAAACTGAGTCATACAGACAACCTATTAAGTATGAAAATAAATTAACTTTCTTTTACATTGTCTCTAGTACTTATCGAAGAATCACTATGCATTAAATAGTTACAGTAATTTGTAATCGCAATATTCATGTTGAATTAACTTGTACAACCGTTGACAAACATACACTTTCTAGTATTAAATGCGTTGTAGAATTTGTAAGCACCTTCATTCCTTCACGGAGCTTTCACAGATATCACGTGTGCACAGTTTCACCGCAATAATTGTTGTTGTAAAGTGGAAACGACAGAAAATTAGTAGAAGACTGATCACTTTGGCTAGACACAGAAATTAACTCATAGGATCAGCCAACTCTACAGGAAATTGTACGAACCGAGTCGTCAGACACCAAAATTCGTATCAATAACTGCTTTGACCAAAACGATCCGTTGAGGAGTTACAGGATTCGGTTTTTCGTCGCCGTGGGACTCCGAAAGACTCGCGAGTCTCATAGAACGGTGCGAACATCGCCTTACGCCGTATCTGATCTGTAGAGCTGAGAAAGAAGGCTGTAAGTCTGCAAATGTGGCAGTCAATTGTAGTGTGTGGACCTGGCCGATGCATGGCAAACTGTATGTAGGAGGGTATTGTGCGTCAACGAAATGAAGTAGAGCGAACATCCAGCGACATATCTCCTAATTCAAGATAGGCCACTGGGTTTGGACGCAGGTGCACATCTAAACATTTCAGACAACTTTATGACTCCCAAATTCCGACAAGAGTTTGGCATCATCAGACCTTAACTGTATCTGCATCATCAAACTGCCATCTACCACCAACGACCAGTGGATCGTAGTTTAGAGTGATCATTGGATTTGTTGAAAATGGATACTCAAAGTCGCTAATAGTATTCCATCGATCACATGTAGAGAAGTTAGTGGAAAGTGAAAATAAGTCAAAGATGTACATTTAGTTTAAGTACCAGACAATAAAATTACTTAACATTACGGACGATTATTTTAGATTTGTGTGAAGTTACTCACGGAAAAAATCCTTGAATTCATTCTCAAACTCCATCGAATTACCAATAACACATTTTAAAGAGCGAGATGGCGCAGTGGTTAGCACATCGGACTCGCATTCGGAAGGACGATGGTTCAGATCTCCGTCCGGTCAACCAAGTTTAGGTTTCCAGCAATTTCTCTAAATCGCTTATAGGCAAATGCCGGGATAGATACTATGAAATGACTCGGCAGATTTCCTTTCCCATTCTTCCATAATATCATACTGTACTTTGTCTCTAAAAACTTCGTTGTCGACTGACATTAAACACTAATATTCCCTCCTTCCTTATAAATCATATAATATAGTCAGACAGACTGATGAATACATGTATACCCATCTATCTTATGCCTTTCTGCACTGTCGTTAACTCTCGAAGTGTTTGTAGAAGTTGTTTTTTGGTTCTAATGTTACGGTAATATTTTTTGCTAGTTTTTGAGAAAAAAATTATTGGCAACAATATTGGACATTAATTATTATTATATATGCAATTGTCGAAATATCAAACTTTTTGAAGAGATCCCTGCAAGACGTCGTACTACTAACACCAGATATAATTCTTATAACACGTTTCTGTATTCCGAAAACAATTTTCTTTAGTTTCCTTTGAGTTGGGTTTCAAAAAAGATTCCATAACTAATTAGTGAATGGACATATTCAGTAAAACCAGTTTATTCATTTCTAAATCACCTATAACCGTAATCATGAAAACAGATGAACTAAGATACTTCAGTTGTGGTATGGCGAATGAATAGTCATTTGGAGGCCAATCAGTCAGTGTCCTGAAAGCCGAGTTGCTCCACGAGTTAACTGTGAGTATGAACGGTATATTTTCAATACAAAAAAGGTTCAAAACAGTATCAAACTGAATTTTGTAACGTAATAAACTCTTTTTTATATCATTTCCAGCTCCACTAGTTCTGTTAGCATTGCTTTAATAGCAATAATTTTTGTCGAGGATGATAGTAAGTTTCCAATTCCAACGAAGGTCGACTTGCTTAGTCGATCTACTTCCGGCTCTTGATTATTATACTGATGTCGATTGTATTACATGGTTGTTCTGGCCTGGAATTATTTTTAGGAGCGCAGTCACTAAACCATATTTTTTTTCATAATATTTCCTTCAGAGTGAGCAGACAAATTGAAGCTGCAGCACTAGTTTCGACACGGGGATCGTGTTACTGCTTATGCGGTCACAGATATTTATTTATTTGTCCATATAAATCTCTTTTTCAGTACATATATCGTACACAGGATATTGGCCAGAAAACCTTTTAATCTATTGGTTTTACAAACATCAAACATACATCATTTAAATTTTTATAACAAATTGGATCTATATAGTTAATAATTACAAATTTTATTAAATACAGTATATTTCTAACTTATTTCGACAATTAAAGATACAAATTATATTTTTTTCTTGCGTACGATACTGTGAGATTGAATAGTATTAATTTTTCAGAAGATAGGCTACCACAGACTTTTTAAAGCTCTTTAGTTTAGGAAGAGATTTTATTTGCCTTTGTCATCCGTTGTACACAAGCGCCAGAGACATTGATCGGCGGCAAAACGTATGCATAAATTGAAACTGTGGCTGCGCGGTCGATCCTTGTTGGGATATTGACGTATTAGTATGAAATACGGGTCAACTGAAGAGTGGGACACAATTCGTCGGCTTTGATCAATGACTTCATAGTTTACTCATAGATATTAATGTCTTTGTTAGACATTATGTACTATTTTTGTCGCTCTATTAATTTAAACCATTTGCTCGTTCCATTTCATTCGGTACTTATTTTCATTCTTAGTGAGTTTGAGATATTTTGGATTAATTGTTTTTCATTCTGGACAATATTTACTTTTTGATTTTCGTTTGTAGGTATGGATTTATCTATTCCCATGAATATGGAAGACTTGAAGCAGGATTCGTCAACTGCAGTACGGAATACAAATTTTACAGTTGTCGCTTTTTTTTTTCTCCTTCGATAGCACTAGTGTTACTACGATATTTTTCAGTTTATACTAGAACTATCGAAGGCGAAAAGACCGACATATAAAAAAATTGTACCCCCTACTTCAGTTGACCAATACAGGCAAACTGAAGAATAGGATGTTAGTGCTAGCAAAGACGAAAAGAGCGACATACATAACACTGGCATCCTGTATCTCAGTTGAACCACGAACCCTGTTCTTCAGTTGACTTATGTAGTTGGTCTATATAGGTCAACTGAAATATGGGGTACAAATTTTATGTATGTCGCTTTTTTTCGCCTTCGCGTAGTTTAGTACCCCACTCTTTCGTTGACGTATTTAGTCAGCAGAAGTATGGGATATAAATTTTACGTATGTCAGTCTTTTTGTCTTCGCTAGGACTAGTATCAACTGAAGAATAGGATGCCATTAATAGCGGAGGCGAAAAACGCAACACCTGTAAAATTTGTATCCTGTGCTTCAGCTGACCTACATAGGTCATCTGAAGAATAGAACGCAGTGCTAGCGAAGGGAAAAAAGTCAACATACGTTAACTTTGTATCCCGTACTGCAGTTAACCTATATAGATCAACTGAGTTTCGGGGTACAACCTACATATGTCAACTGATGTATTCCATACTAACGTTACTTCTGTCCCTTTTTTCATTCTTTTTTGCACTATTATCCTATTTCTCAGTTGAGCTATATAGGTCAAGTGAAGAACACGATACCATGTTTTTAGGACGTTTGTTACGGACTTCATCAGCAGCCCCTGCTAACTACTACCATTAATAACGTGGTGTCGCGTGTTGCAGACGCGTACTTACGTCGTCAGAAAGTAGAGTTTCCCCAAGTGCCACAATTCTACTTTCTTTGGACAATGCTTCATATACCAAAGCACTTTTCAAATTTTTACAAGCTGCCAAGATATCTTTGTAATAGTAACCCAGAACTTGGGGCTATATTAACTGTTATGTTAATATGTGTTTTATATGTATAGTTATTTCAATTTATGCTCTCGACGGTTCTATTTCTACCGCTCCTATTTTTCGTACTGTCTGTTAACTCGTGGTGCCTTGCAAAATTGACAGACAGCATGTTCAACACCATCGTTAAATGTATACGTGTGTCTTTATTTACATTTATGCCACTACAACAGCGTCAATCGTTAACGTTGCTATACATGTACGACTGTTATGTCATCAATTTATGTTTAGTACTACTTATTTCATATTTTTCTTTTAGCTGGCTAAATGGTCACTAACTGCTGGAGGCCAAATAAATAATCTCTCTCCTAATTTTTGGCAACCTTCACCTCTTGCCTCCAAATTTTTCCGTTTCATTTTGTAATTGTTAATAATGAGGCAAGACTATGAATAAACTTTCTGTTCTGTAGAAGTCCAGTCTTCTTTTTTGTCGGGTTCCGTAGTCTGTATTTCTTTGAACATACCGGTACTGATTTAAGTTGTACATATTTATTTATGGATCAAATGGTTCAAATGGCTCTGAGCACTATGGGACTTAACTGCTGAGGTCATCAGTCCCCTAGAAGGTAGAACTACTTAAACCTAACTAACCTAAGGACATCACACACATCCAAGGCCGAGGCAGGATTCGAACCTGCGACCGTAGCGGTCGCGCGGTTCCAGGCTGTAGCGCCTAGAACCGCTCGGCCACGCCGGCCGGCTATTTATGGATCATGGAAGGGTCTTAAAATTTGATATGTTCTTCAACACATAGTTCCAAATTTCAATTTCAGTCCTGCCAATTCTTGTCTTGTTTTTGCTGCATTTCTTCCGCATAGCCATTATCATTAGGCCTGTACAATAGATAAGCAGTCTGGGAATGGTGTATTTATTTTATATATAAAATGTTCTTTGGCGAAGGGTTTCTGTTTCCTTGGTAGTATTAAAACATTTTTAAAAAATTGTGTTAAGGCCAGGCACGTGGTCTTATCATTGCACGACGAGAATCACTTAATATTGTATTATGGGCTCCCGTTGGTATTCAGAGAAACAGCAGTCATAGGAGTCGGAGATGACAGAATCAGGCGCAAAGAGATCTACAAGAGTGTCTAGAGGCACTACTTCCCACAGCTGCTGAAGGATAGCTAGGGTACAATTTTTGTAGCTAAAAGGGTAACCGAGGTGGTCCTCTTCGGTTCCAGAGAGACTGCTAACAAATATTCTTCAGATCACAAAGTTGCTCCCACTGTATGCGTTCTCTCAGCAATGGTTGTGGAGCGTTTGTTCTTTGACGTTTCTCATCAGACTCACTGAAGTCCACCCGTCCTATGGTGTAGCAAACGTGGATCATAGGAGATGGCGCTGCAGTGGTTCAAGTTACCATGGATGCAGACAACATTCGTCTGCTCCAGAATCAAAGACCAGCCTACAGTCTCCTCTGTTTATTTGTTCTGCACAGTGTTCACGTTGGAATTCCGTAGTTTCCACTACGGTTATTCGGCATCGTGCCGTCGGTTTATTCACCATAGACTTTGACCCTCATCCACGCCTCAAAAGGCAGGCTGCAGAGTAAAGATGTAGATGTTCTGTCGTGTTGTGTGTAATTCATCTCCATACTCACCGAAATCTTCTCCGTAGAAACAACATTGGTGTTACTTTTGACCATCGTGGGGATGCAAAAATGACTGATGTGAAAATAAGAGAGCGCGGAAATGAAAAACATCTTTTACATTCGATAGATAACAGGTCACTGGGGCCTAATATGGTCAGGGCCAATTTAAGTCCCAAGAGACAGAAGCAGCCACTTGGGGTGCCAAGCTAAAAGTGCGCCAGAAGCGCTACAATTGTTAGGATTTCCATATATGGCGCATCACAATTATTGGCGACCACTTGGGGCGCCAAACTGAGAGGCGCTAAGGACGCCGCCATGCAAGGTTTGTATGCGAACACAGTGCGTATTACAGATAGTAGCAGAAACTAACACGAGTGGAAATGTTCGATGCAAAAAGGGGTGGGAGGGAGTACCAAATGATAAGTCGCTTGAATGTAAAAATGTTCTTCAGGCAATCATGGATACGAGTCCCGTTAGATTTTGTTGTATAGAATGTGCCCAAGAACTGATCCCTGTTGCAGCAACGCTGTACAGTAGCGGCTGAAAATAAAATAAGAAACAATAACTCGCTCTGGCACTGCAGTTCACGGAAAAGGCGCCCCTCCAGCTTCCATCTGGTCCAGCGAGCGAGGCGGGCGGCAGCAATTGATATTGCTGTACTGACATCCACATTTACGTTAACCGTGGTTACGCAAAGTCTTCAAGGAAAATGTCGGTATGGCTCCTGTGAAAAGGGCACAGCTGATATCCTTTCCCAACCCGGGTCTGTGTTCTCTTGTTAGCCCTTCGATGACGTAATGTTAAACACTCGTTTTCTTTTGTTCTTTCGGGATGCGAGGACAGAAGTCGGTTCCTCTATCGGCAGAAATAAACGCAGGTCTCATATAGGTCAAAATGGCCTCGAAACACTCTAACCGGCAAAACACGAACACAACAATATTGATTCGTCATCAAGAAAAAAAATATGGAAACAACTGGGAATCGAATGTAGTAGCCCATTTAACACTTATTTGTCACTGAAAGTCGGAAGCAGACCATTTTTCGGTTGCCTGTGACAACAATAAGGAAATTTAGTATGACTAACTCGCATTTCAAGATTCCTGGTTAGCGAACCTATCCTGAAATTAAGAAAAATCTGTTATTTCCAATACTGGTTAAAAAGAAGGTAAGGTATATACCTATAAGCTTTACATTCTGAAACAACCACGTAATGTTATGTGGCATGGATTCTCCTATCACATCTAAGGAATATCAGTACATTCAACGATAAGTATTTTCAAAAGAACTAGCTCCTTCGGGACTCTGCATCTCCCGTTCGCACGTAATCATACACATCTGGATGCAAAGTAAGTAAAAAAAAGTTCAAATGGCTCTGAGCACTATGGGACTTAACGTCTGAGGTCATCAGTCCCTTAGACTTAGAACTACTTAAACCTAGCTAACCTAAGGACATCACACACATCAATGCCCGAGGCAGGATTCGAACCTGCGACCGTAGCAGCAGAGCTGTTCCGGACTGAAGCGCCTAGAACCGCTCGGCCACCCCAGCCGGCAACAGAGAATAGTTCTACTGAGTTCTTCATACAGGGTGGTGAGAAACGGCCTGGAAAGCTTGTAAGGGTGTTGCGGAGGAGGTTGTGCAGAGAAATAAGTGGTAAGAAAAAAATTCGATAAGTTACGCCGTTTCCGAGCTAGGAGATATTGAAATTAGCTAATCAGGTCGTCGCGTGCGCAAATTGAAGCAGCCTACCGGAGGCGGTGTCACCAAACGCTGTCTTCGTTTGGTTTCCTCAAACCGATCAAACGTAGCTGTTGCTCACCTGCAGCTTCTGCTCACGTAGCTTTAATTTATCACTTCTGAAAAAGGCACAATTAAATTGATAATCAGCATTTCACTCACTGACCCATAGATGTCTATGCATTACCGCATTTTAGCACGTGCAAGTGCTTTAATTTGCGCGCGCAATAACCTGATTGACTAATTTCGATGCTAAATAACTCGTAAACGGCACAACACATAGAATTTTTATCGTAACAATCATTTCTCAGCACAGTCCCCCCTGCAACACCCTTATTACAGGCTTTCCAGACTGCTTCTGACCACCCTGTGTAAAAGAACACACAATGCCGTTCCTAGAATCTCTGTCGTAGGAGGAGGTGCCGAGCAGAAGAAGATGGGAAACCTTTGAAAGAGTGAAATGTACGGGAACCGAATGCAGCATCATCCGTCTGTGCCTCCATCTTTAGCTCAAACATTACAAACATTCCGCTCGACGCGGCCATTGTGTTTTTCGAAAAGGCGAGTACGACGCACACCACGTGTGCTAACAGTGGTTAGGAAGTGTTCCACTCTGGGCACAGCTGCTGCCTCTTCTGGTGAAGACGCACTAACCGCAGATGTTCTCGTCGCTGAGCATGAGAGTGAGATGGTCGGACGGCATCTAGTCCATTCTACAACACTTGCTGCTTCCGTTGAGTGGCACTACGTCACTTCAGACGAATAATGCGTCATTCTTCTGAAAATACCACAAGCCCACGGCCAGTTAAAACAATCTCAATTCGTCTCTTATTACTCTTCGCATGTGTGATGACACCTGCGTCTATTTCAGCTTTAGTGTGCCCATGGATACACAGGGCGTTCCAGGAGGAAATGTCAATATTCTTGATTATGAGAGGAACGCTCATTTGAAGTAAGAAACCTCATATTGACAAATGCCTTATTCTGAATGGTTTCGAGGCCGAACACATTAAATGAACATCTGTTTTTCGGCGTATGTCCTTGTAAATCACTGGCATTTTATGGAAAATTCGTTTGCTGAACACAATGAGGAAGTTCCTTGGGTTACGCGGACTGCAATGTATTTCCAGTACGGCGGAGCAGCTTCACAAGACGTGCGAGGGAACATCTCAACCGTACTTAACCTAATCACTGGATTGATCGTGACAGTACAATTCAAATGACCGTTCCTGTTGTGTCCCTGAGTATTGATCTTTCCTCCTGGTACACAATGTAGAGAGTGTTTCAAAAAGATTCACAAGATTTCCAAGATGGCCGCCGAGTGAGATCACAGGTATTTTCTTCGTCCGCTAAAAGAACTTATTCAAGAGGAAATAGTGTCAAACTTAAATTTTCTTTGTTTCGTATACTTGCTGTCGTGTCCGTTCTTGTCACACAACTGAATATTAGCGTCCCAGGACAGCTTGTTCACGGAAAAACTTTGTGTTATCTGAAGTCCCGATAATCCCGACATGACCCGTAATTTTGCGTGACATAAACACAAAAAATACTATTCAAGTTTTGTTGATAGTGCAAAATTCGGTAAAAAAGACAGCTACTAGTTTCATCGGTGTCTATTGTCGCAATAAAAGTATAATTAAACGTTTCTAAATCGTATTTAACACATTTCGTATTGTTTAAACGTTAGATAGACGCGATCCAGGCCTAAATTTTCCGAGCTATAAGCGTTTAAAAACCTGCCCAAACACGCTGTATAACGTAAATTCTCTAAAAGCAAAGTAATTACTAATTCATTCTTTTGTTATTGTATCTCTAAATCAGTACAAAACAACAACCACACATAAGACCTTTGTGTCGTTTTTTGTTTATATACAGCCAATCTCGCGTCCTTGACAAATTAAAACATTCCTTAACCTTAATCATTCTTCCGAAATTGACCATGAGTAAGAAATGTGGGAGCTGTTATAAGGCAGTGAGTAGAGGGATTTGTTGCCAATCTTGTAGGAAATATTTTCACTGGGGGTATGCAGTGGGGAGAATGTTGGAAGAACAGAAGAGGCTCTCTCCAGGAGCTGCAGAGTATGCAGTAGGAACATTTTGACTGGGCAACAGGAAAGGAAAATCTGTGCCCTTCAGGCACAGTTGGAGGAAGCAAGGAGGGGGCTGATAAAAATCAAGGGAGACAGGGGGAGGAGGTTGGATGGGAACTGGCAGCTAGTAGGAGGATAGCTAGAAAGAGAACGCGATCTGACAGTTTTATCAACAACACCAAAAACTGAAATCTACCACTGCTAGAGTTAAGTGGGGAAGAGCCTCGGGTAGGAAAGGAGCAGGAAATGTGCACCACACTTCAACCGAGGCCAAGAAGCTTAGGAATGTTCAAAGTGTTAGGAAGAAGAAAGTGCTGTTGCCAGGTCGTAGCCATGGGCGAGGTGTAGGCCCTCAGTTACAGGAAAGTTTAAGGGCAGCGTACCAGACTAAATGCAGGGTTAAGTCATGTGAAGAGGACCATGCAGTGATAGTGGGTGGTGTGGGAAACAGCTTGGACAGGGATGGGGCATATGACATAGGTGGTGACCTGGACGAGATAGCTTTCCTGACACATGGCACCAAGGCACACTTTGTTGAGCTGTTACAGCCTCATGACCGACCACCCCTAACTAGAAGTCTGTAAATGTATGTTTTTACGAATTAACTTATTTCAAATTAGTCTAAACTTGTAAATACTTTGAAATATCCCATATCATTGTAAAAAGAGATCTATGGATGACCAAAGCTTCTATAAGAGTGTATCTTCTACAAGGATGAAGATACAAACTTTGGATGAGCATCGAACCTAAAAGTTTACTTTGGTGCTAGTTGTAAGTTGCTTATTCATGTGGTTGCCGACAGGGGTCTCCATCGTGCATGCAGCTAAGTCGAGCGTTCATTACTTAATAAGACAGTGGCAAAAAGAACTGACCATTGATAACGAAGGCAGTAGGTATTAATAATGGTCCCGTTCCAGTCGTCTAGCAGTCTCAGGTAGCGCCTAATGAAGACATCGAGTCACATTGACGAAATATTGTGCATGGACGACGCTGATACGTGGCAAACACCTGACATATCAAGACTGATCGCGGCAAAAGCCTGAAGAATTGCAAAAAGCGTTTTGTCTTTTCCGTTTCATTAGGGCCGATTCAGCTAAACGGGTCAGTAAATTTAGCTCCAAAATGGGGTTTGCCTTCTAAAAATTAGTGGAGTTCTGGAAACCATTTTAATCGACCAATTAGGTCTCTGATTTGAATAATTTGAGTTTGCTGCGATTTCTGAGTGGAGCTTCAGCAGTCATGAAAAAAAAACACTAAAATTTTGTACTTCTTGTGTTTATTTGAAAAAGCGAAGCTTATCAAAGTTTTCCAAGGTGCTCAACCAAAGTCATGCAATAGTTTTTGAAATAATAAACCGTCATTTGACTGTATATTACAGTACTTATCTTCTGTACTAGCTACCCTCCGGTTTTTACGCCATTATCGAGTCCAATGCTAAAAATTCTTAGACCACTAACACATCATATCTGATAAGGCCTGTCCAAAGTAGGTCACCTGCTTTGGATAGACTTTACCAGATATGACTTGTTAATGGTCCAAGAACTTTTAGCTTTGTACTCGATAACGGCATAAAGGCCGAAATATAGATAGTACAGAAGATAAATTCTGTAATATACAGTCAAATGACGGCATATTCTTTCAAATAAAAAAGTTGGGATTTAAGTTCTGCGTAGATTGAGTACCGACGCTTTGGTATTTGATTAAATTTTCCTATAGAAAAGCTAAGTCGGAAACGGTAAACTTCTAAACTTTTCGGAAAAAAACACTGGTTTCATCGGTATAAAACGCGAAGCATCTAAGAATTGGCCAATTTCACGTGAAATTTTGTAGAAGAAAAATTGTAGGGCATCAACACAATTATCGCCATTATTCAATCACGTGTGAATCACATAATTAACGAACGACTTTCTACTTTTCATTCAGTGAATTTTTACAACATTCACTTTTTTATTTTTACACTAGTACAGAGTCCCAAACAAAGACGTTATCGGGATAATACTTTTGAAAACTGATATTTGCAGAATAATATCATGTAGACGACCAAAAAAACTGATTACAAGGATATTAGCGAAAAGAAATATGATTGGTTTACTATTGTTGCATCAGGAATAAGGAAATTTCGTCCACTAAACAAAAACTGAGTTAATATGATTTTATAAATTGCGTTGAGGTAATACAATACAACAGGACATGACCGAATTGGAAACGAAACTTACTCGAGAAGCTTCTAGCAAATAAGTTTACAACCCGAAGGTCTGACAGCCGAACAAACTTTAATTCTTACAGTTACGTGTATGGTAGAGGATTAGCAGACAGCACTGGGGCCAAATAGATTACTTCGCTGCCTACAGCAGCTGACATCACTGACAAAGTCCAGCATTTCTGTGGTGGTTCATTAAAGAGTATTGATAGTAACTTTGACAGTGTGAAATTTTGAAGAAGAAATCGAGTCCTACCTCTCAAGTGTACGACATTCAAAATCACAATGCACGACAACGTAACTGCTATCAACGCTGAAACGATTTTTCGCAGCCTTGCCTTCGACAAAAATTCCAATGAAGAGCTTCAGCACTATTCTGTCTACTATCCTCTGTGTCTGACGACGTAGGAATGTGGGAAACAGAAAAATCTGTGTTTTACAAATTGTTGATGCGTTTAATGACCCAACTGACTTTGAAAAGGCAGAGTTCGCTGTAGGTGGAGGATTTCTGTTAGATAGTGTGTCATGGGAAGCCAAAGAATGTTTTCTTCCCTAATTACAAAGCATGTAGATTACGTCACGTGCTGGTATGGCGGAAAGGAAACTGTTGCATATGATGGGCACCCTGACGTGACAAGTGACAGGACAACGAAATCAGCTGAGCGGCTGCGCAGAGTCACTAAATCTTGCACTGTAACGGAGGCAGGTTGATCGAGGAGTTACATTATACCTCCGCCTATTCTTGCAAAACTTTGAGGTATTCTTAAACATAAGCCGTATACGGTATAAAGATCTTAAACTGATAAGTTCTTTCCCAGAGTCCTTCCCTGTGATCAGATACGCTGTTCCCAAACAGGAGAATAGTCTAGCTCCTTCGGAAGTTGAAACATTCGTTCGTCTCGCCCTCGATAACATCGTGGCGTCGAGCTAGATGTCACGGGTGTCTCCGGCCGGAACTAACGGCTCTTAGCGTTGGCGGCGCGCGAGACGAATTAAGTGACGTGTTGCATAACTGACTAGCAAGGAAACGTTCATCGGCAGACGCAGATCAATTCTCGACCCAGCTACACTTGCAAAACGGTCTTCACAACGGTCGCTAGCTTCCTTAAAACCGCTGTGACCGGAAGGTCCGCGCGCCACCTTTAAGCGTTGCGAGCGGTCAACATCTATGGTTAACGTTGTAAAGCGTGGTGGGCGCATGTCCTGTGGTAGGAATATCTATAATCGAATAGGATAATCGAGGATATCTTCGGAAAAGAGAAATCCCAAAGAACAAAGACTGCAGTTCAGTAATCACGCATTTCCTGGCGTTGATCACTGGAAACTGTACATCAGTGATCGGAAATCGACTGTCACAGTTTCGGCGCTTCTATGATGAACGTCGACAGAAGTATCTGCTTCTCTTTTTTAAGGGGTGGGGGTGGGTTACAGGCTAGAATCTCTCTTCTCCGCCTTCCCTGAGGCGGGAGCAGGAGGCCAATCTCGCCTGACGGTTTTCCAAGTTCATGACGAACTGTTCGAAGTGTGCTCGTTTCCTTTCGAGCGTCGCCGCCAGGAAGATTTCCTTGCTTTTTTTGTACAAATAATATTGACGTTTGTACGGCGTTTGGTGGTGGAAGGGTTGACTTCTGTTATTCTCCTTTGCTGGAATGCTCCCCCTCCCCCCCACCTCACTCCCTCCCCCTGCTTGACCATCTTTGCTCAGCATTCCCAACACTACAAGAGTGCTAGGTTGTGACTTCGGACAGGAAGCTAGCGAACACATGCTTGCAGCAGACCTGATACAGCTGTGTCACTGGAAACCTCGACGTCTCCAACAGAAGCTCATCGCTTAAGGTAAAGTTGTCTTCAGCGGCGCCGACCGGGCACTTCCTAGGAAGGGATTGTAATCGGTTGGACACACACGAAGAGTGTTTTCGTTTCTACTGTTTGTTCATCCCATCCGCATCGCGTTGTGCTTCCGGTTTCGTCTCTCGCCCCCCCACCCAATTAACACTGTCGGCTGTTCTAGCACCGGTAGCACCCCAACTGCCTTCTTAAACTCCCGCCGTAATCTCCGCAAAGACAAATCAGGGTGGCAGTTCAAAAATATATCGCTTGAGCCATCAACGAAACATTTCAAGTTTCTTGGGA
Source organism: Schistocerca piceifrons (assembly GCF_021461385.2). Taxonomy (NCBI): domain Eukaryota; kingdom Metazoa; phylum Arthropoda; class Insecta; order Orthoptera; family Acrididae; genus Schistocerca; species Schistocerca piceifrons. The sequence goes on along the minus strand of NC_060138.1, from coordinate 400,335,675 downwards.
AACAAACACCTTTTACTGGCGTCAATAAGATTTGCCCAACTCCACATACTTAACTCCACATAATAGCTATTGGCTTCACAACCTTATACATGAATCTAACTTCGGTTAAACTGGCACGTTTCACATCATAATGTTTATCGTGAATATGGCATACAGAAGTAAGGTCGTGTCCAACGTGAGCGACAGAAGAACTTATGGTTTGTGCGAAGAGAGCGAGAGAATGTTGAAAAACTCGCTCGGTGGGCATGCACTGTAGCTTACGTAGTTTTTGTAGGCCAGTTTGAGGTTTACAATGTACCACAGTAATGTAGAGCAAGTTGAGATGAACAGTTTGATACGCGACACTTGTGTTCTATCAAGTCGGGAGACTACCTCAAATTTGTTGCCCTCCTCTTTATACGTTCAATATCCCCTGGTAGTCGTATCTGGCATGCGACCACACACTTTAGCAATATTGTAGGATGGATTGCACGAGTGATTTGTAAGCAATGTTTTTCGTAGACTGATTGCATTTCCGTAGTATTCTACCAGTAAGTCCAAGTCTACTACTTGCTTTACCCACGACTGAGCCTACTTGATCGTTCCATTTCAGGTCCCTTACATCCAAGTAATTGTTTGAGTATACCGGTTCCGACTGTGACTCACTGATATTATTTCGTGTTGTGAAGTGCAGAATTTTACAATTCAGAACATTTAAAGCAAGCTGCCAATCTTTACACCACTTTGAAATGTTATCAAGGCCTAAATGAATATTTGTGCAGCTTCGTTCAGGGTGTACTTCGTTGTAGATACCGGCTGCATCTGCGAAAAGTCTACCATTAATATCGTTCGCAAAGTCATGAATATACATTATGAACAGCAAGGAACCCCATACACTACCCTGAGATACACTCGAAGTTACTTCTACATAAGTCGATGACTCTCCATCCAAGATAATTTGCTGCGTCCTTCCTAACAAAAAATCCTCAATCCAGTCACAAATTTCGCTTGAACCCCAAATCATCGTACTTTTGATAATAAGCGGAAATCAAGAAATACTGAATCTACGTACTGACTTGATCCATGACTTTCAGTATGTCATGAGAGAAAACTGCGATTTGTTTTTCATATGATCTAGGGTTGCGAAATCCATACTGGTTGGCGAGGAATAGGTCGTTCTGTTTTAGATGCCTCATTATGCTTGAGTTCAGAACACGTTCTAACATCCTACAACAAATGACTAACATTCTACAACAAATGACTGTCAAGTATATTGGGCGGTAGTTTTGTGGAGCACTTCTGCTAAACTTCTTGTAAACGGGTATGACCTCAGGTTATATTCTTTGTTCGAATCTACGATAGATGATAGCTAACAGAGGGGCTAAGTCAGCCGCAAAAATGCGTGTAGCATCTGATAGGGAGTCAATCAGGTGGTGATAAATCTTCTATAAGGGCAACACTAACTTGCTATTAGTTGCAATCATTCCACCAGGAAGGAGGTACACGGCTAATGCTGTCTGTAGTTCAGCCAAGCCTAGATGGTCAATACCGCGGTTCGATCACGTTCGCGTTGTTACTTTGTGGCAGGAAGGGCTCTCAATAAGGAAAGTGTCCAGGCGTCTCGGAGTGAACCAAAGCGATGTTGTTCGGACATGGAGGAGATACGGAGAGACAGGGACTGTCGATGACAAGCCTCGCTCAGGCCGCCCAAGGGCTACTACTGCAGTGGATGACCGCTACCTACTGATTATGGCTCGCAGGAACCCTGACAGGCACGCCATCATGTTGAATAATGCTTTTCGTGCAGCCAAAAAACGTCGTGTTACGGCTCAAACTGTGCGCAATAGGCTGCATGATGCGCTACTTCACTCCCGACGTCCATGGCGAGGTACATCTTTGCAACCACGACACCATGCACCGCGGTATAGATGGGTCCAACAACATGCCGAATGGACAGCTCAGGATTGGCCTCAAGTTCTCTTCACCGATGAGTGTCGCATATACCTTCAACCAGACAATTGTCGGAAACGTTGGAGGCAACCCGGTCAGGATGAACCCCTTAGACACACTGTCCAGCGAGTGCAGCAAGGTGGAGGTTCCCTGCTGTTTCGGGGTGGCATTATGTGGGGCCGCCGTACGCCGCTGGTGGTCATTTAACGCGCCGTAACGGCTGTACGATACGTGAATGCCATCCTCCGACCGATAGTGCAACCATATCGGCACCATATTGGCGAGGCATTCGTCTTCATGGACGACAATTCGCGCCCCCATCGTGCGCATCTTCTGAATGACTTCCTTCAGGATAACGACAGGGGTCGACTACAGTGGCCAGCATGTTCTCCAGATATGAACCCTATCGAGCATGCCTGGGATAGATTGAAAAGGGCTGTTTATGGACGACGTGACCCACTAACCACTCGAGGGATCTACGCCGAATCGCCGTTGAGGAGTGGGACAATGTGGACCAACAGTGCCTTGATGAACTTGTGGATAGTATGCCACGGCGAATACAGGCATGCATCAGTGCAAGAGGACGTGCTACTAGGTATTAGAGGTACTGGTGTGTACAGCAATCTGGACCACCACATCTGAAGGTCTCACTGTATGGTGGTACAACATGCAATGTGTGGTTTTCATGAGCAATAAAAAGGGCGGAAATTATGTTTATGTTGATCTCTATTCCAATTTTCTGTGCAGGTTCCGGAACTCTCGGAACCGACGTGATGCAAAAATTTTTTTGATGTGTGTATTATACAGAAATAGCTTTGAGGCCTCAGACTGTGACTAGTCGGCGACACGAACTATGTACCTCGGCGTACGTCGCTACTAGGTTAGTACTGTAATGCTGTCTCGAAATCTGGACATACATCAGAAAGGGTGAAAGCTTGTAAGGCTGTTGCAGAGTACACTGTATTGAGAAATATTTATTAGCAAAAAATTCGATAGTTTGGGTCGTTTCCGAGTTAATTAACATTGAAGTTGGCCAACCCAGTCGCCAGGCACAATTAGTGACAGTCTTTCTCACAGCGTAGATGACAGCGCTCCTTTCGCTCGGGTTCGATCCTTACTACCGGCCCGTGTGCAGTTTTTGTATCGGTCTCTAGTTCGGTTCTACGCAACTTCAATGTTAATTAATTTGGAAATGGCGCAACGTATGGAATATTTTCTTAGCACTTATTTCTCAGCACTACTTACCCTGCAGCACCCTTACAAGATTTTCAGGCGGTTTATGACCACCCTGTATATTTGTAACCTGTTGTGTGGAGGATTCTGGGTACAAATCAATTGTCAGACACATTCCAAAAATACTCGATAGGTCCATTTCAGGCAACCTAACTGGCTCTCTAATTAGCTGAAAATCTTCAGCCCAAATTTACATCACAGGTGACGCTATCGTCAATAGTAAACACGACAATTACGGTATGTGTGTAGGTTCGGAGAAGGAAAATGCCAGGAATGACTTAGCCACATAAAATGCAATTCAGTCCTGACACATCGAGGCAGAGAGCCTACGGTATTTAGATAAGTGGCAAATCGTCCAGCGGCCTCCAGGTTGCCAAGCTGCGCGCGTCGCAGTAAGAAATGCAGCCACCTACAGGATATAACAAGAGATGGATTTGGCAAGTGGCACCTACGCAGCACTTCTAAGATATTATTTGATACGATATTGAAGAAAACGCCATTACTGTATGGGTATGTATTTAAATGCAGGATAAACGGCTTACCGCGAAACAGTGTAAATGTCCGACAAACGGCAAAATTAGTGAATGATTAGTCACATAATATGATGTTTTAGAAATAACTAGAATAATCCTATAAAAAGCCTTTATTTCAGATAGACTGAAGCGCATTTAGCTTTCACTGCTTGAATATTCATCGTTTAACTTAGTACGATTAAGCTTCGAACATCTTCTCCCCATCTCCACACAATGAATTATCGATGTATCATTGTGGTTAATAACTTTCTTGCTGTAATGGAGGCCCTACGATTTCCGTCTTCCATATTAATTATAATTGCCCACTGTTTCCGCTTTTATTTGCTGAAAATACTGGCATTAGGAAGCCATTTTCACTTCAGCTTTTACATCTAAGAGTGGAAGAACAGCACATGAGTTTAAATCTTTTACAATTATGTAAGACATACCGGCTATAATTGGTAATCCACCTTCAGTTACAGTCTAGCCAACAAAAACTGCTGTGGAAATTTGATTAGCAAACTCTCGGCACAGGTGCGACTGACAGCACTCGTGTTTATCGATGTTAAATTACGCAGAGTGGAATTACAGAAGACATGATTTAGTGAGGGGAGACATACCATATTTGCGTATAAGAATAATAAATCACGTAATGTGTATTTGGAGTCTTAAAACAGTGGCAAGTTTAATAGCCTAAAGAAACACAGCACAGATAAAAACATAGTGAACTGCGCCCAAAGCCAGTCAGGGACGATATAACATTGACTAGTGCCATCTATATAAGCTCTCTAGCCAAGGCAGGTTTCGTGCTCCTCGGACGGCTTTCGGCACTTGACGCATGTAACGATACTACCTGGACTTCTTGTAAATTGAAAGACAGTTAAAAGTTCTAATAAAGTATGTTTTTTAGTAATGTAGGTAACTCGTAGTCTGTCAGTTTTTTTTTTTCCACACGATTCAAATATGACAGGCTGTTCTCTTCATCATTTCGTCACGAAACACTGGAGGCTCACGTTTTAAGTCTCGTCGCCATCGAGATTATTAGCAACAAGCCAATAGTTAAATGGAAGCGACCTTGTCCTCCATAAGCAAACGTCGCAGTAATATTGAAATGATTTAGGGCAACTACGGAAAATTTAAATCGGGATGGATGATGCCGATATGTACCTCGGTTCTCCACAGTATATGTCCACAGTCGACCAGTGTGCCTCCTCGTAGGCGCTTCAAAAAACAGCTGTCTGTTATGTTTACGTATGGAACCCACACAACACATGGCAGCTCTACACGGAACCAGTCACACAGGGAGAGGAGCTTACGAAGAGTTTATCTTGCTTACAACAAAGTGCTGACTGTTTAACACTTTGGACATGACCGTTTACATCCACGCCAAAAGATATAATTAAAATTAAGCTGTGTGACAGTAACTTCCTCGAGAAACACTGCATCGTCCGCAGCAGTCTAGGACTAAAACTGATATTGGCTCCAAACTAAGAACTATGGCCCACAAACAACTGTACGATGACAGATTATCAAAATGCATTCCTGTCGTTATCTTCGCCTCTTCTGACACGTTACTAGCCTTGGATTTTCTACCAAAATCTGCGATGAATTCTTTGTTTTGAATTGGAAGGCTTAATCCGGAGATCGTGTTCAATATTTTATGTGCATTTTTGTGCCGCCACTTTCAATATCACCATCCGGCACCAATGCAATGACATGTTTTGGTACAATCATTTTATCCTATTCTCTATGCACTCCACATCCCTTAAGCTAATATAGATAATTTATTTATCAGTTCCCACTTTATTGTTTCAACCGTTTGTTCTCAATGAATAAAGCAAATGTATTTTGTGATATAGAAATAGCAGAGATCTGCAATTGTCGTGTCATTTATAAGCCATCCTGCATCATTTTAGACACATAGGGGAAGGTGGGGTAAAATGATCACTCTAAGGGACTGAAGTTTTACTAAACCATGGTCACTGATAGAAGTTTGACGCTTACACATTTTGATCTACATATTACAAGGTATCATACCAGACAGTTTTAATCAAATGAAACTACATAGTTCCAGAGACTTTTCAAGTCTCAAACATCTATAACGTTTATTTGCAGACTGAAGCGTGGAATGAAAATTTGTACAAAGGCCGGGAGTATTCGACTGCAGGTCTCCTGCACACTATGCATAGGCCCCCCTGGCACGGCACACTGGCTTTGCACAGCTGCACGGAATATCCTAGCACGCCCCTCTCCTCAATCGAAATTCCCGTTCAAATCTCAGCCCACTCGGTATTCCCTCTAAAATCGGACAGCACTGCAGAGGCTCTCCAACTCTACTGGAATAGCACCTCAGCGTCGAATGAAACGGGGATCCTAGTGGTGATCCATTGTGCCTTCCAGAATGGCGAGACCACCCAAAGAATGCCAAGAAAGAATTCCCCAGACCATAACGCTCCCTCATGCTGTCTGGATCCTTCCGACGGTTGTTGCTATCACGCCGGTGGGGCATAAAACGCGGTTCATCTGTCACCTGCCGCCACTCAGTGGACGTCCAGCTGCATATGCCAGCCTTCGTGGCCTATTAACAGCAGTCAGCATGGTAGGGTTTTTGACACGGTTTTCACTAATAGATACGCCGATTCAAGAGGCAAGCTTGCGTATATAATACATTACGGTTAAGTAATTATGACTGTGTAACAGACATATTCATATCTGTTCCATGTTTAATTGGCATTTAGAGTGATATCTTGTGGCAATGACGGGAGCTACTAGCTGGTCAGCCAGAGAGGAGGTCTTATGTAGCGGAAAAATCGCTGAAAAGCCGCTGCAGCACCAGAGAGCAGGGATGTTGACCAGAGTGTATACATATCACAAATTAATGTGCTCCGTCACGTTTTTATGCCTATATGTGAAGGCTACTCTCAGGAACTGTTGTAAGAATTTGGTACTGTTTTCACTAACAGATAGAGTGAGTCAGGAGGGAAGTTTACGTACGTCGCTACTTATTCTAAAAATGTAAATCGGCCGTAGATAGAACTATCGATGAGAAGCCCGGATGGATCGCTAGTAAGCTGCTCTGGTTGCTTAGCCATTTTAACAATTAGTATCTTACGAGCATGTAGTACCAATAGCTACGTAGATGATAAAAGTGTCTTTAGTTGTGTTACTTTGTGTGGAAATTAACATTGACAGAATTGTTTGCAGGCCATGTTTTGCACTGAAAGTGAAACATTCTTAAACACATATATAAAGAATTGATGAAACGCCACAGAGAAAAATGGAAGACTGATCTCTTCACTGATGAGTCGTAGTGTGTAAGTTCCAAAGCGGCAGCTGATCCCTTTTGGCGTGAGACTGGTATCTGTTGTTATTCATCAGACACCCACGAAGGTAATGTCTCTGAACAGGACACTTTCTTTGTGTGGAGTGCTGTATCTTAAGGTCAGACCTCGTCTTCATGCGGAACTGCGAGCTGTAGAGATGGAATGCTTGATGCTTATGTTTGGCGTTACGTCAGCAATGTAGCTGACATTTTCATGCTAAAAGACAACAGCGCTCAATCATGCAATGTCTGTCCCACAGACGCGAGTATCTTCAACAGCATATTATACGCAAGTTGTAACAGCGAGTTTACAAACGTGAGACCCGTTAATATATTTGCCATACTCTTATGAGACGTGTTTTTGCTCGCTATCGTACTTGCAAATGCTTTCCACCACGAATAGGATTGTGTTCCTTCGGATATCAAAGCCACCAAATGTCATTAACAGCATCACATATCGCACTGACTAACCACGCTCGGTACTGACGCTACTACCAAACTGAAAAGAGCGTTTTGTGCACTTCAAACATGTCCTAAGCTCGAAGAAAAATTCATTTTCTGGAGCTGTGCATTCTTCCTTTATGTTACGCGTTCTACACCTTTAGACTAAAGTTCTTCATATTTCACACATTACTTGCTCACCTACTTTGATTTGTGGAAACTAGTGTATAAAAAATGAAAAGGAAGAGGACATGGTTTTTTGCAGGGTGTACGTGACGACAAACTGCGCCATATCGGCACTAAGATGGAAACAGCGAAACTGGGAACGCTGGGAGACCTCAGCAACCAGTTGACGAGTTGGAACGCTCATCAGAGCAGTAGTATTCTCGAGTTGTGATAGCAGTTTTCTTAATCTACATAGACTATGAAAGAATGTGACGGGAGAAGCTGACTGCGGGCTGACAATCCTTAAAGACGCCTTCTGTGGGTGGACTTTATTCCTGCTGGTGACGCCGCTGGTACACGAGGACCTGTTGCGCCACGCTCCATTTCTGGTGGGGCTCGCACACCCGGCTCACTGTCTCCTCCTCACGGGCGCCTAATCTGAGCCCTTTTCGTCTACTGTTCCACCTTCCTCCTGTCGATAACTATTGGTAATTCTCTATCTGAAATATCTCCCACTCTAGACAAGTGCTTTTGTATCAGTATCGCCTGATAGCAAGAGACATTTGAGGGGCGCTGATCTTTTACAACAATTTCAGTACAGTAGGAGAAGGTGGGGTAGAGTAGCCATTGTGAGGACAGTGGCCATTACATATTTTTGGCCGTAAACAATGCTTCAATCTACCGAGAAATGGTCAAACTGATACACATAATCACTGATTGTCAGTTAGTTTCACACAGGGAGCCATGTTCTGTTTCATTTTAGTAAAAGCTTTTCAGATTTTCAGTCGTCTAATGTAAGGTTAGTCATTTATACCATTCTTGTGACCACAGTTACACGTAAGAGGTTTTTTTTTATTTTTTATTTAGAGTTGAGCCTCTGTGGACTGGGTGGTAACAACCAATTTCATTTTAGTGTCTAGGTCTTGTTTTTGTTCCAGCTTCGACTTGCTGCCAGTGTCTTCTGAGCCCACCAAGAAGTGCCTCTTTATACTCTTCGGACAAAGGTCCTCTCCGTCTTTTGGACGTTTATGCCATTTCAAAACCTTGGTGGTTGTTCACCAATCTTCTAAATTTGTTCCTGACAGGAATTTCTCTCTCTGAGATACCAATCTGCTTAAGACCTTTTTCACATTCTTCGAACCATATCGGCCGTGTTTTCTTACATTGGATGAAACTACATATTCTTTTTGTTAGTCGGTCACCGTCCATCCTCATGAGATGACCGTAAAATAACAATCGTCTCTTCTTAATGGATGTTGTGTTAGGTTCTGTCTTACTGTACAAGTCCTCACTTGCTCTCATTCGCCATTGTCCATCAACCCATCTATTACCTATAATAATCCTTAATATCCTCCGCTCTCGCTTTTTCAGCCGCTCAGCTTCACCTTGTCTATTCATGGACAATGGTTCGGACGCATAAAAGCCCTCAGGTTTTACAACTGTATTATAATGTTATACAGTTGTAAAACCTGTTCCTCCTGTTCCCTCCCATGAACCATGGACCTTGCCGTTGGTGGCGAGGCTTGCGTGCCTCAGTGATTCAGACAGCCGTACCGTAGGTGCAACCACAACGGAGGGGTATCTGTTGAGAGGCCAGACAAATGTGTGGTTTCTGAAGAGGGGCAACAGAGTTTTCAGTAGTTGCAGGGGCAGCAGTCTGGATGATTGACTGTTGACTGACCTGACCATGTAACACTAACCAAAACGGCCTTGTTGCGCTGGTACTGCGAACGGCTGAAAGCAAGGGGAAACTACAGCCGTACTTTTTCCCGAGGGCATGCAGCTTTACTGTATGGTTAAATGATGATGGCGTCCTCTTGGGTGAAATATTCCGGAGGTAAAATAGTCCCCAATTCGGATCTCCGGGCGGGGACTACTCAGGAGGACGTTGTTGTCAGGAGAAAGACAACTGGCGTTCTACGGGTCGGAGCGTGGAATGTCAGATCTCTTAATCGGGCAGGCAGGTTAGAAAATTTAAAAAGGTAAATGGATAGGTTAAAGTTAGATACAGTGGGAATTAGTGAAGTTCGGTGGTAGGAGGAACAAGACTTCTGGTCAGGTGAATACAGGATTATAAATACTAAATCAAATAGGGGTAATGCAGGAGTAGGTTTAATAATGAATAAAAAATAGGAATGCGGGTAAGTTACTACAAACAGCATATTGAACGCATTATTGTGGCCAAGATAGATACGAAACCCACGCCTACCACAATAGTACAAATTTATATGCCGACTAGCTCCGCAGATGATGAAGAAATTGAAGAAATGTATGATGAGATAAAAGAAATTACTCAGGTAGTGAAGGGAGACGAAAATTTAACAGTCATGGGTGACTGGAATTCGATAGTAGGAAAAGGAAGAGAAGGAAACGTAGTAGGTGAATATGGAATGGGGGTGAGGAATGAAAGAGGAAGCCGCCTGGTAGAGTTTTGCACAGAGCATAACTTAAGCATAGCTAACACTTGGTTCAAGAATCATAAGAGAAGGTTGTATACAAGGAAGAAGCCTGGAGATACTGACCGGTTTCAAATAGATTATATAATGGTAAGACAGAGATTTAGGAACCAGGTTTTAAATTGTAAGACATTTCCAGGGGGAGAGGTGGACTCTGACCACAATCTAATGGTTATGAACTGTAGGTTAAAACTAAAGAAACTGCAAAAAGGTGGGTATTTGAGAAGATGGGACATGGATAAACTGACAGAACCAGAGGTTGTACAGAGAGTCAGGGAGAGCATTAGGGAACGATTGAAAAGAATGGGGGAAAGAAATACATTAGACGAAGAATGGGTAGCTTTGAAAGATGAAACAGTGAAGGCAGCAGAGGATCAAGTAGGTAAAAAGACGAGGGCTAATAGAAATCCTTGGGTAACAGAAGAGATACTGAATTTAATTGATGAAAAGAGAAAATACAAAAGTGCAGTAAATGAAGCAGGCAAAAAGGAATACAAACGTCTCAAAAATGAGATCGACAGGAAGTGCAAAATGGCTAAGCAGGGATGGCTAGAGCACAAATGTAAGGACAGATACTGCTTACAGGAAAATTAAGGAGACCTTTGGAGAAAAGAGAACCAGAGAACCAAAGGTCAGATGGAAACCAAGAAGGGAAAGCAGAAAGGTGGATGGAGTATATAGAGGGTCTATACAAGGGCGATATTCTTGAGGACAATATTATGAAAACGGAAGAGGATGTAGATGAAGATGAAATGGGAGATATGATACTGCGTGAAGAGTTTGACAGAGCACTGAAAGACCTAAGTCGAAACAATGCCCCGGGAGTAGACAGCATTCCATTACAACTACTGATAGCTTTGGGAGAGCCAGACCTACAAAACTCTACCATCTGGTGAGACTGGGGAACTGCCCTCAGACTTCAAGAAGAATATAATAATTCCAATCCCAAAGAAAGCAGGTGTTGACAGATGTGAAAATTACCGAACTATCAGTTTAATAAGTCACAGCTGCAAAATACTAATGCGAATTCTTTACAGACGAATGAAAAAACTGATAGAAGTCGACCTCGGGGAAGATCAGTTTGGATTCCGTAGAAATGTTGGAACACGTGAGGCAATACTGTCCCTACGACTTATCTTAGAAGAAAGATTAAGGCAAGGCAAACCAGGATTCTAGCCTTTGTAGACTTAGAGAAAGCTTTTGACACTGTGGACTGGAATACTGTGTTTCAAATTCTGAAGGTGGCAAGGGTAAAATACAGGGAGCGAAAGGCTATTTACAGTTTGTACAAAAGCCAGATGGCAGTTATAAAGAGTCGAGGGGCATGAAAGGGAAGCAGTGGTTGGGAAGGGAGTGAGACAGGGTTGTAGCCTATCCCTGATGTTATTCAATCTGTATACTGAGCAAACAGTGAAGGAAACAAAAGAAAAATTCGGAGTAGGAATTAAAATCCATGGAGAAGAAATAAAAACTTTAAGGTTCGCCGATGACATTGTAATTCTGTCAGAGACAGCAAAGGACTTGGAAGAGCAGTTGAACGGAATGGACAGTGTCTTGAAAGGAGGATATAAGATGAACATCAACAAAAGCAAAATGAGGATCATGGAATGTAGTCGAATTAAGTCGGGTGATGCTGAGGGAATTAGATTAGGAAAGGAAACACTTAAAGTAGTAAAGGAGTTTTGCTATTTGGGGAGCAAAATAACTGATGATGGTCGAAGTAGAGAGGATATACAATGTACTGGCAATGGCAACGAAAGCGTTTGTTAAGAAGAGAAATTTGATAACATCGAGTATAGATTTAAGTGTCAGAGCTATTATTCATCAGAAAATCCCCATCGCATTGTAAATGTTTTCCTGACCAATTTTATTTTTCCCACCATGCACTAATGGCGAAACGTGTAAAAATAAAGTAGAATATTTAATTGCTATTGTTAAAACAACTACTGCCACTATCAATATTACTAAAGCCACCAATCAAAAAAATTAATCAGCCCCCGAAGAGATCACGTTAATATCGTGTAGCACGGCCTCTAGCCAAGAGAACGGCCTCACAGTTGGTGAGGAAGAGAGGCGACTAGTTTCTTCAGGTACACCGTACCCAGCCGAAGCCACTCACTGATGATCGGATCTCTAGACTAGAGCTACCAGACTGCAAGGATGCTGACAGCTGCGTCTCACCCGCTGTTCCAGATAGTCGCAGACATCGTATGGAATTATGACAGGGTGATTTAGCGCGCCCGTCGAGGTGTGATCGCATACCTGATTAGTGTGTTCCTCAAGCCAGAAACCTACACGTGCAACCGCGTGGATGCGGATGTAGTCGTCTTCCAAGGCGGGAGAGTCCGTGTAGAAGATGTAGAAGAACGGGCAACACTTGTTCATCGTTGAAAACCGCCCTCAAAACATCGCAGAACAATTCTGGCCTGAATTACGCCCCACACATATGACACTTTAAGCACCTCAAAGGGCTGTCCGTGCACTCGATACCACGCATCGTTTGAAACTTCTGCCCATCGAACCACACTGCAAGCATTCCGTCAGCTACTGTGCAATTTCTGTGTTGGCCCATTGAAGGCGGGAAGTTTTATGCATCGCTGTGAGCAATGGCTTTTTGCGATGTACTTGACTCCAAATGTCAATTTACTGCAATTTTCTTAACAATGTTCACTCAAAAACTGTTTGAAAAGGACCTGCATTCATCGACAGTTTGAAACCGATCGTCACTGACAGGGCGTGATACTCGTGTGGAGCCACTGTCGGTTAGGATCCCTCCACGACCGCTATTATTACGCCGCGAGTGGTACACCTTTCCTTGCAGACATGTTGCACAGTCCGCGGTCACACACCAATAAACTGGCCAACTTCATTCATGGTGTGGCCATGTGCACGTCCGAATACGATAGCTCCAGGTAGACCCATCTTAATTGCGCTGATTCCATGCGACCGCCCGGCACATATGCACTTGGACTGCCATGACTCATGTCTGTGGCACTTTCATGCGGGTTACTCATATTCCGTCCGGTGAGCATACAACTACGTCTACACGTCTGCCTCCATACCATTATTATTTCTACTACTATTATGATGGATCGCAGAAAAGAGTTTGTCCTGACTGTACTAAAACGATCACAATTAGCTGTTTAACAGTACCTCATCAGAAAAATTTTCATAAACTGCAGTATGAACAGAAGTCTTGGTCAGCACACATTTCTCCTGTGCTTCCTGGATGCAGGAGACATTCCTACCAGGGCACATTGTCTAAACAGATGTGGGCCGCCTCCGCATGACGAGCCGCGAAACCCTGGTCTCTCGCAGTCTTTGGATGTACAGGGTACAAACACAGAATTAGGCGTAACACGATTCCGTGGACGACATCGCTAACGCACGAGAGTGTTGTCGTGCTCGACCCGGCGGTATACTTCTGGTGGAAGAAATTTCCATCTCCAGGATGACCGTCTGAGAGAGGGCAGTTCATGATGTAAAGTTCCAGATCACCAGACTGTGCACCAATGTCTTGAGTTAGTCCAATACCTTACATCTTGGGGCCTTGACATTGGTGCGCTCATTTGGGAAGGGCTATCTGAGAATAAGCTCTGCATAATTTCTCCATTTGCCTTGCAGTTAATATTATCCAAGGATTCCAGATTTCCTGAACTACGCGACTGGGTGAAATATGAAGAGATTGTCACATCATGCACATTACTCAGAATCTCTTGTGGTCTCTTATATAATTCTACACAGACTCAAGCTTGAATGCAAGTTATCGCAATACGAATCTGAATATGTACGGTCTATCACTGTCAGAAGGTATACGTTCAACCCATGTAAATAACGGGAAGTCCACTGCGTTCACTCAGCTGACAAGATGCGGTTACAAATCACTGCGAGACTTGGCCTGATTATTCATTTACAAAAAGAAATGACTCGGTGGAAACTTAGGATAAAAACTGCGCTCCCGGCCATTAAAATTGCACCACCATGATGGTGGCATGTGACGAACGTCAAGTTGTGCTCCATGCACGGATAAGCAAATGATTGACATTTCGGCGTGAAACGTTCCTTCCGTCTCGTCCACAGAGTTTCCTTACCGGATCGCGAAGTTCTAACAGCAGTCGCGGTCAGAATGGCTACACTCGCTGCGCGACGTGCAGCGCAAGAGACAAAATTTCAAATGGCTCTGAGCACTATGGGGCTTAACATCTGTGGTCATCTGTCCCCTAGAACTTAGAACTACTTAAACCTAACTAACCTAAGGACACCACACACATCCATGCCCGAGGCAGGATTCGAACCTGCGACAGTAGCGGTCACGTGGTTCCAGACTGAAGCGCCTAGAACCGCACGGCCACACCGGCCGGCGCAAAAGACAAATTACACGATTTGATCAGACACCTTTAATGGTGGAACCTAATTGCTTCTCTGCACAGTTACATTTATACTGTCTGTTTAAATAAGAGTCGTCAATCTTGCTTTGAAGGGCGAGATGGGGTCGCAACAGTCAATACCCGTATACAAATAATCAATTCCCTGTAGCATTCCGACAATTTTCAAACATCTCTCAGATCCGGCCACTAGATTGGAAAACGAGCATTGCAGACACTCACTACACTGTCTCGAACTGGTTTTAGCATCTACTATGTAAACAAAACAGGATGGTAGGGCAAAGTCAAAACGGATAAGGACACGCACAAAATCATCATACTTCAAGGAATGCAGAGTCTCATGGTGGTGGCTCTGTATAAAAAGTTCTCGGGTTTTTAATAGCGTCAAATGATTAAAATTACGCGAGCTTTCCGCCAAGCAATTCTTGGCCATTGCTCAGTGGTATGACTGCCAGTGAGCTGCTGGTACGCCCTTATACACACAAGCTGCCGGCTGTGGCGTTACTGCCACTATTGACATGCCATATAATGGCATACGTTGACTCGGCGTTTGATATGGCGCTTCAGTCGCGCGATCGCTGAATTCTACGCCGTGCTGAGCTGCAAGCCACCGTCACGACCCTTAAAGCTGTTATCTGTGATTTTTATTCCAATAGTTTCTTTAATTATACAGTCCCAGAAGCACTTAGTGCGAGCCACAACAGAAGTTTCGTCAAATTTCATCCGGTGACCGTCTTCTAAAGCATGCTACATCGACATCTACACGCATATTCTGCAAATCACAAAAGTGCCTGGCAGAGGGTTCATCGAACCATCTACACAATTCTCTATTATTCCAATCTCGTACAGCGCGCGGGAAGAATGAACACCTATATCTTTCCGTACGAGCACTGATTTCCCTTATTTTATCTTGGTGATCGTTCCTCCCTATGTAAGTCGGTGTCAACAAAATATTTTCGCATTCGGAGGAGAAAGTTGGTGATTGCAATTTCGTGAGAAGATTCCGTCACAACGAAAAACGCCTTTCTTTTAATGATGTCCATCCCAAATCCTGTATCATTTCTGTGACACTCTCTCCCATATTTCACGATAATACAAAACGTGCTGCCTTTCTTTGAACTTTTTCGATGTACTTAGTCAGTCGTATCTGGTAAGGATCCCATACCGCGCAACATTATTCTAAAAGAGGACGGACATACGTAATGTAGGCAGTCTCCTTAGTAGGTCTGTTACATTTTCTAAGTGTCCTGGCAATAAAACGCAGTCTTTGGTTAGCCTTCCCCACAACATTTTCTATGTGTTCCTTCCAATTTAAATTGTTCGTAATTGTAATACCTAGGTATTTAGTCGAATTTACGGCTTTATCGTGTAACCGAAGTTTAACGCGTTCCTTTTAGCACTCATGTAGATATTTTCTAAACCCATGTTGACTGTGAGTCAATTAACCGTTTTCTTCAAGGTAATTCATTACGTTCGAACACAATATATGTTCTAAAATCCTGCTGCATATCGACGTTAACGTTATGGGCCTGTAATTTAGTGGATTACTCCTACTACCTTTCTTGAATATTGGTGTGACCTGTGCAACTTTCCAGTCTTTGGGTACGGATCTTTCGTCGAGCGAACGGTTGTATATGATTGTTAAGTATGGAGCTAATGCATCAGCATGCTCCGAAAGAAACCTAATTGGTATACAGTGTCGACCAGAAGACTTGCTTTTATTACGTGATCTGAGTTGCTTCACTACTCTGAGGATATTTACTTCTACATTACTCATGTTGGCAGCTGTTCTTGATTCGAATTCTGGAATATTTACTTCGTCTTCTTTTGTGAATGCATTTCGGAAGGCTGTGTTTGGTAACTCTGCTTTGGCAGCACTATCTTCGATGGTATCTCCATTGTTATCGTGCAGAGAAGGCATTGATTGTTTCTTGCCGCTAACATACTTCACATACGACCAGAATCGCTTTGGATTTTTACCAAGTTTCGAGACAAAGTTTCGTTGTGGAAACTGTTATAAGCATCTCGCATTGAAGTCCGCGCTAAATTTCGAGCTTCTGTAAAAGATCGTCAATCTTGGGGATTTTGCCTCTGTTTAAATTTGGCATATTTGTTTCGTTGCTTCTGCAACAGTGTTCTAACCCGTTTTGTGTACCAAGGAGGATCAGCTCCGTCGTTTGTTAATTTATTTGATATAAATCTCTCAATTGCTGCCGATACTATTTCTTTGAATTTAAGCCACATCTGGTCTACACTTGTGTTATTAATTTGGAATGAGTGGAGGTTGTCTCTCAGGAAGACGTCAAGTGAATTTTTATCTGCTTTTTTGAATAGGTATATTTTTCGCTTATTTTTCGAGGATTTGGGGATTACAATATTCAATCTTGCTACAACAGACCTGTGTTCACTAATCCCTGAATCGATTTTGATGCTCGTTATTAACTCAGGATTATTTGTTGCTAAGAGGTCTAGTGTGTTTTCACAACCGTTTACTATTCGCGTGAGCTTATGTTCAGCTAAAGCCGGTTTCTCGGGGTAGGGTAGGCGGTGAAACCCTTCATGCTTCTTCCTCCATTGCTCTACAGTGGGCTTTGTCAGTCCGATGTACGACTGGTCACCTTACAAGGTATCTTGTAGACCTCAGGTGTTGTGAGACCTGCTGCACCTTTAATGGATCTCAGTAACTGCCGGATTTTTGAAAGAGGCCTGAAGATCGATTTGATCTTGTGTCTTTTCAGCAGGTGGCTTACCTTTCCCAACACAGAGCAACAGGAAGGCAAGAAAGCAAGTTTCTTTACCTGTTCCTCGTTGGTGGTCTTATTGCGATTCTTGCTTGAAATCGCTTCATTTATTTGACAAGCGTTGTAGACGTTCTTAAAAACCTCAGCTTATGGGGCTGGTTATCAGCACCTGATACCATTTTTGCACAACGTAACAATCTGGCCGCTTTTGCACCGGTATTGATGGCTGATGGCGTGCAAGTACAGATCAGCGTCAATAAATCTTCTATAGACGCTGTGGCCAAACATCCATTTCGTTTGCGGCGGGCGACGCTGTCGAGGAAGGACAATGCACTATTTCTTTCTATCTCCTTGGTGAGCGGGATGTTACTGTTAATGCTGCTGAGATGTTTCAAAAACTTGTTAAGCTCCTCACGTCCGTGGGGTCAAACGACGAACGTGTCGTCAACGTACCGAAAGAAACTACTAGACTTTAATGGCGATGGGTACAAGGCATTATCCCAGAAACTCTCCATGAGGAGGTCTGCAATTGCTGGAGCTAACGGGCTTCCCATCGCTACGCCGTCCGTCTGATCGTAACACTGACCGTCGTACAAAAATAACAATGCCTAAATGGCTCACTTACAAAGAACTGCAATACTAGGTCCACAAAGTCTGACGGGCACATTCGTTGACAGCGCCACATCGAAACTGGCCATAATGTCACTCTCACTACGTCGAACAAGGTTAATTTAGCTGGTAAAACTGGCCGAGTGTTCACAGAGTACCACACGTAGAGTGAGGAGACTGGCCAAGTACTTCGCCAGCTTGTATGTTATGCGTCGTTTAAGGTGGTCAGACGTTTAACAGCACGTGTCAGAACTCGACAGCGGCAGGATCATGTCCTATAGAGACTGCGGTATATCGTTCCACGACACAGCTGCTTGCTGATCTGAATCCCACGATTTTCATTCGAACATGAAATCGATGGGTTCAGGAGGCCCGTACTCAGCGTCATGCATGATCTCAGAGGCCACGCGTGACTAGGGACGGACCACGTATTGTTTGCACGGCCGTGCAGGCTCTTACAGTCAGACAACGGACTCGTCTGCAACAAGACATGGGCACAGCGATGCCGTCTGGAACACTATGGACTCAGCACGGCGACGATACCTGCAGTTTCCCTCGACGTGGCAGCAGAGAAGGTGCGCCGACACTGGTTCGCCCAACGACAACACTGGAGACGGAAGCGGCACCACGTTGTGTTTTCGAACTCCCAGCTCTACGTACAGCACCATGAGAGGACTTAACGTGCGTCGAGGCTCCGAGGATAACGAGTTTCAATTCGATCAGGAGGATACTTCGCTCAGTGCAACAAGTAACGCTGTATACACTATGTGAAAAGAGAGAAGCATTTGCGTCCGCGAGAGAGGGCGGGGGCAAGACGGGCACTTGCTGCCTCTCACTTCTCTGGAATCTGGAATACAGAGTTCTTATTCAGAGCGGAATCTGCCTATAACAAATACTGAGGAGCTAAACATAAATTCTCTGGGACATAATAAGTTTTTTGTGTCAGTTATAAAATTTAGTTCTTGTCACAAGACACGTCTCGAAACTGACTAACTTATTCATATAGAAAATGGCAATTTTAAATTCTGCCCCCCCCCCCTGAAAAATATGGAGGGAAGCGAAGTCTTTCATGAGCTCCCAAAAACCGACTGGGGTTCCTCTCACCACGGAATAACCTTGCACAACACGTTTGGCGTGGGGGGACTAGGGGACATGAGACTTGCATCATTAAACTGTTGCACGAGGCTGTTTCGCGTGAAGTAAACGTACCTTAACGGTCTGAAAGGCGTGTAGGGTGTTTTTTTGTGATGTTGCACCGTTTAACTTTTGCAGAAATATTTCATCGAATTATGATACACTGAAGACGTAATTCGTTAAAATTTTTGCTGAAGCTATGGAGCTTTAAGGTGAAATGATTTTCACACAACAGACAAGATCTTCGATGTATTCACGCAAGTCAATACAGAGTCCCAATTTGTGTTTTGCAGTTATTATTTTATTATTATTAACCACGGTGCAATAAGAAGGAAAACGGAGATTTATCTTTTAAATCCAGTCGAAGATGATGCATAAGGGACAGAGAACATACTCGGGTAGAGCAAAGATGGGGATGGAACTCGGCTGTATCTTTTCAGAGGAAACATTCTGACATTTCCCTTAATCGAAGTAAGGAAACCAACTATATAGCTCGCTGACGATGCGTCACTTACCGGACTGGACGTTTGTCGCATTGATACAGAAAAAGTCAGATTTCAAGCAGTTGCTACAATACTGACAAGATGCTATTATTATCTAACATATTTTTCATAAACATGTTCACTCTGCCACCGAAAATACATAACGGCTGGAGGCGAAACTAGAGATAACATCCTCTGGTCATAACATCGCCTACCGAATTTCACCTTGGTCGCATAAAATTACCTAAATTCCGTGCGCCAGGTACACACCAGTTTCAGGCATTACCAGTTGAGAGGTCACTTCGTGAACCGTGACTCATCCATAAAACCTTCTTCCAATGTTCTACTGATAAATGACAACACTTGTGTTCTGCGGCGATAAGTGACATCGTGTACTCGTTTTTGCGATCGGTAACGTCGCGACAGTAGAAGTCCCATGAACAAGTAGAAGTCCCATGGACATGGAGTTCGTTCGCCTCTCGATAAATCATCCTTTCACCGACTCCAGTATCTGAACTGCAACGACACTTCTATGTGGTTCCTGCAAGTACAGTATGTTGGAGAGTTCGGTGGTCGTATTCAGTTTATGTGTTGGGCGTACCAGATCGATGATTGGGCTCACGCAACTCTTTTTAAGTATCTCTAACGGAATATATGATCTCGTGGACGCCTATAATAACGCTCTGTTCAAAACCACTACAATGCCCTCGTCGACTCCTTCCGCCACATTATACAATATACGTCTATAGTGAAGAAGCAATGTGCTTACACTTTCTCTTGGCTATACAAACGTCACGCATAGCAATTTAAGGGGGACATAGGATATATATATATATATATATATATATATATGGAGAAGAGAAGAACAAAAGTGTGTGTGTGTGTGTGTATTAAAAGCGATTGGTGGCCGAGAAGAATGATCACTACATTACCGCCCACTGCCACGTTGTCAAGAGTAAAGTCAAAAGTTCCCCACTCTTGTACGCGACGCTGTATATTTGTAACTCTGAAAAGAAGGGTGACGAATGGCAGCGCTCCCGAACGTGACGGGAAGAGCTCTGCTAGGCGCCCAGCTATCTGCTGCAACAGATGTCCTCGCCAGGAATACACCCTCAGGACTGGCTGCCGGGAGTTACACGCTATGCTCGTTCGTGCGCTGGTCTTCATGCAAGAATGAATAAGCTTCACCCGGTAAATACACGCGGGTAACGTCATATCAGAGCTCCGTGACTGTACTTCTTCCTCATTCAGTACTGGGTGCTATGTGATGCACTCAAAATCGTCGCTAAGAAGTCACTAGAAACTGGCACAGTAAAGGTAATGTTTCACATCTGTTTTTATACGTCATATATAGCCTTAACCAAAGTGCCACTTTCGGGACGGGGAGATGTGCCGACCTCGATCGACTCCGCCCGGCAGATTAACGACGAGGGTCGGTATACCGGCCAACCTGGAGACAGCTTTTAGGCGGTTTCTCACTAACCATCAAGTTAAAACCGAGCTGATACACGATTCGTAGACATATAGAAAACTTGCGCTCACTTTCAAACGAACAACCCTACATGAAGTTAGGTGGGGTACATATATTCCGTCCCCTGCGGGTCTCAGAGTTACGACAGGAGGGGGATTGGGCCACTTCTTAAACTAACCATGACAAACCCGTTAATGACCATACCGATCTTGCGCCGGGATAAAGACACAGGAAAAGGATGATGATGTTTAGTCTTACTCAGTTCATCAGCAATCACATGTAATAATAATATTATCTAGAATCTCTCTTTTCCAGATTAACAACCTTGATATGTATCGACTCTGCTACTGCCACGAAGAGAATGCTCAGGGGACAAAAACTATTAAACTGACAAAGTGTTTACTCTCTCATACGGTGAGCTTAAGACGTAGGAAGGAACCACCAGGGTATACTTCAGCAGCAGACACCAAGTACTGTGGACTGCAAGAAGCAAAGCTCGTTTTGTGCACTGTGGTTCGCGTGTTTGCCAGTTTTTGAAAATCAATCGTTGATAACATCAAACTAACTGATAAAAGCGAAGTAACAAGTGGAACAGCTATTTCAAACGAAGTGATAAAAGAGAAGTAACGAGTGTAAACTTAAACCATTAATGACGGTAAAGATGAACTCACTGCAAGGAAGAGGAAAGTGTAATCGGTCGAAGTCAATCAACTATGACAGCGATGATGATCGCCGTACATATACATCTATATCCACATCTATACTCCGCACTTTCGCTGCCCTCTTACTTGCTCCAGCTGCAAATGGTGTGTGGCGAGAACGACCGTCGGTAAGCCTCCGCTTGGGCTCTAATATATCTAAATTGTAGGAGTCGAAGGGAGTGATGTATTAACTGACTCTACTAATGATGTACACCTGCGATATTTTCACGGAAAACCACACCGCAATGCACAATAACGCCTTCGCAGTATCTCTGCACCTGGACTTGGCTGGCACTTTCGCGCATTTTAAACGAACCCTTGAAACGCATTGCTCTCGTTGGCATCTTCTACTTTTCATGTATTTATCCGGCCCATTTTAAGGCGAATCACACTGTGATGTACAATGCTTCTCGCAGCATATGCCACCGAGCTTGGAGGAGCAGCACCTCCCTGACACTTTCGCACTGTTATTCTTTTTCTCTTCACTATTTCGAGTATACCAATTCTTCCTGGTAAGGGTTCTAGGTTGAATGAAGACAATACTCAAACATAGGTCTAACTAGGCTGGGTGGACTACAGTTCCACGGAAACCCTTCCAAAGAATCGCAATTTAATACCTGTTCTTTGTGAACCTGCTTTATGTGGACGTTACGATTTAAATGCTTCATGAAGATCAATTAAAAATGGGAGATGGCAGTAGTTTTCTTCTGGAAGACGACAGATTAGAGGTGAGAATAATGATTTTTAGTGGAAGCAAAGGAAAAGAAAGTTAAAAAACACGTTCCCATTTTTTTATGGATGGAACATTTAAGAGATGCAGCAAGCAGTTTGCACAGATCTACACCGTACACGTAGACTTAGGAGACCCGATTAAAGAAACAAACATTCTTCCTACTGTATTTGCACTGCTCCATAATAAGAAGAAAGACACATATGTTCGCTGTTTCGTCTGATGAAACAAGCAGTCTCTGAGTGGTGTCCTAAACAAGTAAAGGTGGACTTTGAGGCAGCTGCGATATCGCCCATTCGTCAAGTTTTTCCCACAACTGAAATAAATGGATTCTATTTCCACATGAAGAAGAGTTTATGGAGAAGAACTCGAGTTCTCGGTCTAACTGAGGAGTACCGCTTAGAACGAGGATTTAAGACTTCACGTCAGCATGTGTGCAACGCTGGCAGTTGTAAAACCGGAGGAAATAAGCAATGGATGGATTGAGATTCATGCAGAAGCTCCTGCTAACTGAAGGTTCTCTCAATTTTTTGACTACTTTGTGAATAACTGGCTAGAGAATGAGGATATCGCAATAGAAATGTGGGACTGTTACGGAAAAAGACACCGAACGACGAATGCTGTTGAAGGGTGGCACAACAAAATAAATAGTATTATTGGAAATCCTCACCCTAAAATCAACTATTTGGTGGAGTGCTTGAAAAAGGAAGCAGAGCTCACAAACTGCGTGTACATGAAAGTGGAAATGAATCTCGAAGGTAAGAAGAAGTACTTGAAGCTGAACGACAGTATAGAGAGAATCGTAAAGAATTATGAAGAGACTGGCGACATTAGGCCTTGCTTGAAAGCCATTGCCCATATTCAGAAACTGGACTAAAATACGTTAAAAATAATGTATTAAAAACTATGAAGACCACTAAGTCCTCGCAGGTTACTGAGATAAAATTATTAAAACACTGAAGCAGCATTATCGGAGCTAATATTAAGTTGTAATTGTAAATAGAGTGTACATTGGTTCAGCGCGTTTAGGCTGATTTTACACACGCCAGAATGGTAGATGGACATTTATCATTTTTACGATCCAAAGCCTGTGCAAAGTGTGATGCGAATCAGCCTTTAGTGTTAAAATTAAAAAGTGTTTCAAGCCTCACAAAAGTATCCCTATTGTTGTCACGTTAAGGTAACTTTTTTCTACCTTCCAGTATTATGGCCATACTATTAAATAACTGTGAGTTCTAAAATGATTTTCTGAAGCTTCAGAATCGCAACTATCACATAAAATATCATGGTTTGTTAAACTGATAGCATTCGCTTTCGTAAAAGAAAATGGGAACTGAACCTTTGAATTGCACCTAAAATTGACATCCCAAAACTGATCTGATGCTAAGGTTGACAATTTTGGCACCTCAAACATTTTTTATTTAAGTTTAGCTGCAAAAATTTATAGTAGATGTAAAACTACTTAAGTACATTTAGATATAGTCCTTTAAAATTAAAATTTCTTACTAAATTGTTGATTATCTTTAAACAGGTCAGTGAAAGCAAGGAGCTTACTACTCAAAATTAATTGTTACTAAAGAACATCAGAAACAAATGTATTAGACCTACTTTTCTTATACATTAGAGCCTTTTTGAAAAGATAATTGATCATTTCCTCCGTCACTGACAGTGTAATTTCAGTTGCTTTGCAACACCAGGGATATCTACTTCTAAATTATGTTTGCAGCTGCTCTCATTTCGAATTATGGAATATTTATTTCGTCTTCTTTGGTGGAGGAATTTCGGTAAATGCATTTACTAATTCCACTTTAGTGGCACTGTCATCAGTAACATTACCGTCGCTGTCGCGCAGTAAAGGTACTTACTGAGCCATTCCGCTGGTTTACTTAACACGGGACCAGTATCTCTTTGGATTTTCCGCCACATTTCTAGAGCGAGTTTCGTTGTGGAAACTATTAAATGCATCTCGCATTGAAATCCACACCAAATTTCGAGCTTCAGTAAAACTTCACCAATCTTGGAGATTTTGCGTTCCTCTAAATTATACGTGCCTTTTGCGGTGCTCCTGCAACAGTTTTCTGTCGTGTACCATGGGGGATCAGTTCCGTCTCTTATTAATTTATTTGGTATGAATATCTCGAGTGCTGTTGATACTATTTCTTTGAACTTAAGCCACATATGGTCTTCATTTACACAGTTTGGAAGGATTGGAGGCTCTGTCTTAGCAAGACGTCACCTGAATTTTTAGCTGCTTTTATAAATAGATATATTTCGCGTTTAGTTTCGGTGAATTTCTTTGTTACGGAAGTGAGCCTCTCTACGACTGCGTGTTGACTAATCCCTGTATCCGTTGTTATGCTTAGGATTATGTTCAAATGTTCAGATGTGTGTGAAATCTTATGGGACTTAACTGCTAAGGTCATCAGTCCCTAAGCTTACACACTACTTAACCTAAATTATCCTAAGGACAAACACACACACACACACACACACACACACACACACACACATGCATGAGGGAGAACTCGAACCTCCGCCGGGACCAACCGCACAGTCCATGACTGCAGCGCCATAGACCGCACGGCTAAACCCGCGCGGCTCAGGATTATTTGTGGCTAAGAAGTCAAGTGTGTTTTCGTAACCATTTACAATTTGAATGGCCTCGTCAACTAATTGTTAAAAATAATTCTAAAACAAGCATTTAGAACAATTACGGATGTTGTTTTCTATTTACAATAGGATATGAAAATGTATTTTTGTCGTCCGCAGCTCGTGGTCGTGCGGTAGCGTTCTCGCTTCCCACGCGCGGGTTCCCGAGTTCGATTCCCGGCGGGGTCAGGGATTTTCTCTGCCTCGTGACGACTGGGTGTTGTGTGATGTCCTTAGGTTGGTTAGGTTTAAGTAGTTCTAAGTTCTAGGGGACTGATGACCATAGATGTTAAGTCCCATAGTGCTCAGAGCCATTTGAACCATTTTTTTGTATTTTTGTCAACATGCGGAAGGTAGGTTGAAGTAACTGCCAACTATAATTGTATGAGTAGGGTACCTATTTGTGATGAGACTCGGGTTTTCTTTTCTTTGAACTGTTCAGCAACTGTTTCATCTGAGACAGGGGGTCGGTAAAAGGAGCCAGTTGTTAATTTATTCCGGTTGTCGAATATAACCTCTGCCCATACTAAGTCACAGGAACTATCTGCTTCAAAGTCGATTGTGAGCTTACATTATTTTTCCTTAAGTTGTCCTTCTTGTTTCTGTTGTAGTGCAGATAATTACAATTACGGCTTTTCCCTCCAGAACCTAAGATGCTTTCTCTGTGACCCTGTAAATACCAGAGCTAAACAATGTACAACAACAGCGTACGTTACAAGCGTAGCATTCTGTATTACTTCATTTCCTTATTTCTAACATTTTAAAATTGTAAGTCGACTTTAGATGACATGTCAATCATAGATGTTCTTATCTCTATTTAGTGAACATGTTTTCAGTTATGTTTTGAACATTGCCCCGCTACACTTTATTACCTAATGTATTTAGAGAGTAAATTAAAATGGAGTATGGTCGTTCTTCTTTTCAAACATTCACAAACCCATTTATTCTTTCCCTGTTGTCTTTTGGGTATGCAGTTGTAGTAATTAAAGTAGGCACAAATGCAGTGATAAAAAAGAAATGATTAGCGCACATTTGCATTCTCGTTTATCGTTCCTTTCTTATTGCTCCCATGCCGATGGACTGTTTCTATAGCAATCAGTAAGCGTGAAAGGAAGCTACCATACAGACAGAGGAATCTATATTTATACTTGGCAGAACTAATTACATACTGACATAATCGTCGGTATTGCTTTCGTTCCCCAAAAGTTATAAATATTTCGATTTCGGAAAAGAAGCTCTGTATTTCGCCAAGATGTCGAAGAAGGAGGTCCCTTACGTACTGGTTGCATCGAGTAAGATGTGGAGACGGCGGTTTGAAAGCGGTCAGAGGTAGTGCGGGGAAGGGCGTCCCTTACCTGAGGGATCGCTACTCAAGCTACCTGGCGAAGGGGCAAGTGTGGCAAATGTCCGGCATTCCAGCCAGGCACCCTTTGGTCCGCTCTGTGGGCAAACTCCGTACTACCCGCTGCCGTGGTCAGTGTCCTTGCTGACTCGCTGCCATCGTCACCCCATAGGTAGCATGAAGCTTCTGCCGGCAGCAGCTCTTTCACATGGTGCCTACAGCTTACTTGCAGGTGATGTTGCTTGTCTGAATAGCGTCATGACTGTTATCGTTTGTTGAGCAACAACGACGTTTTCATGACAACGCGTCGGACGACTACCAAGCATTCATTCACCACTCAACTTTACCCCGCCCAGGGTGATGGATTTCTGGCCTCCAGACGTCTGCCAATGCGGTTCCAACACCCGGCATAGCGACCTACCACCTCGGCCTCTATCGGAGTATAATACAGTGGAGATTAGATTAACCAGACTAATTGTTGCGGTGAGTCATTTGGATAATCGAAAATCCGGATAACTGAATTTGCGAAGGAAGCTTTTTTTGTATTATTAACTCTAGAAAGATAACCTGAATCACCCGCATATGGTCATCTTTTAGGTACGTGATCATATGGTTATCTTTCTAGCGTCAATGCATAATATTAAGTGCTCACTGAAAATAATAAAAACAAGTTAAACTTATTAAAATCAACAAAAATCAATGTTTACTAAGACATAAGAAACACATTTTCGTATGTATATTCATATTTTCTTATGATTACCTTAGTCATGATACACCTAATAAAAGTCTCATAGGACAGCCACAGTAGTTCAATTTTGTTTAAAATATTTGATAATCGGCATCTGACACAAACAATTTTCTCTCTTCGTTGCTGCCACATCACGACTTCGTTTTAATTGCACTGAATTGATGGTGTCATACACCGTTTTCCGAACCATTTGAAAGCTTATCTTCTGGTAAACCTTCCGGGGTGTAAGGTCGTGGTCCATGAAACTCTTCAGCTCCTAACGTTTCGTCCAGAGCTGCGCTGGACATCTTCACAGGGGTGTTTCTCCTCCGGTGAGTCTTGCCGGCAAGACTCACCAGAGGAGAAACACCCCTCTGAAGATGTCCAGCGCAGCTCTGGACGAAACGTTAGGAGCTGAAGAGTTTCATGGACCACGACCTTACACCCCGGAAGGTTTACCAGAAGATATGTCATCCGGTCGTGAAAGCTTTCATACATTTGAAAGCTGTTCACAGAGCTGGAAATGCTTATGCAGGAGATAGTCTTGCGTCGTTTTCTCCACCCACGCGTTCTCCTGTTACCTCTCTTCGCGTTTCCCACTGTTCTTTCGAATGCAATGTGTTTTCAACAATTTCATTTTCCTACATGATCTGAAAACTTTTGCCGACCGCTGTGACCGAGCCATTCTAGGCGGTTCAGTCTGGAACCGCGCGACCACTACGGTCGCAGGTTCGAATCCTGCCTCGGGCATGGGTGTGTGTGATGTCCTTAGGTTGGTTAGGTTTAAAGTAGTTCTAAGTTCTAGGGGACTGATGACCTCAGATGTTAAGTCCCATAGTGCTCAGAGCCATTTGAACCATTTGAAAACTTTTATCATCCTGTCATAAATGAACCATTCATTCATATCATCGGCATCAAATTCCTGGCAAATTTGTATATTTGTCATCAACTCATCCTTTAAATTAATTCGCTTGAAAAATGACAAAAAGACTTCTATGTTATCTTCATCACAGATAACAGCCCACGTAGAAGTTGTTTTCTATTAAGTCGTTTTAATGTTTCAGCAACTCTTCGATCCATTGGTTTTTCTAAGAATCTCACATTAGGAAGCAAAAATTTTACTGTAAACATTGCATTTACACTCTCTAAAAGTTCAGCTGAAGGATGGGTTGCCGCACTTTACAGTAAAAGTGGGACTTTTGCTTCTTTACCAATTACGTTTTGAATTTTTGTTTCTTTACTTCAGGGATAAAAGTGCTGTCATACCAGTCAACGAATATTTCCGTGTTCATCCATGCGCTTTTTTGCTTTTTATAAATTAAGGAAACCCTGAAATTTTTGAACCACAGGCGGTAACTGGATTTCCCGATGAGGAGCAATGGCATTTTAGAGCTCCTGGTAGCATTTGCGTTAACTAATATTGTTACTCACTCTTTACTAGTTTTACACCCCGGAACTAAACTCTCTCGCCGAGAAGCAAATCAATTTGATGGCAATGATTTCAAATTTAATCCGGTTTCATCAGCGTTGTAAACAAAGTCCCAGTCAGTCATTTGCTTCCAATTCTTTTTTTAAACTATTTTTTTAAAAATAATTTCTGCATATACATCAGATA
Organism: Schistocerca piceifrons; assembly: GCF_021461385.2. Classification (NCBI taxonomy): domain Eukaryota; kingdom Metazoa; phylum Arthropoda; class Insecta; order Orthoptera; family Acrididae; genus Schistocerca; species Schistocerca piceifrons. The sequence continues at coordinate 400,307,031 of NC_060138.1, read as the reverse complement.
ACATTTTTCACTTTGTATTTACAATTCGCGAATTCCCCGATGAGATTTAAACTTGTACAACCATCCGTTACTTGCCACAATTAATTCATCTGTACTTTTTTTTATTTAACTAAATGAAAAGAGCAAAGGAACGGGTATCGGTTGCCCAGTTGACCGTTTTTGTAAAAACCAACAATATAAAACTTCTTCCAAAAGTTCATTTTTCGAATCTTCATCACTTTCCGTTGTTTAATTCCGTCTTCGCTATCAATGCAGGTGTAGTTTAAAATTAAATCGGCATCCTTCTTAAGAATTATCGCTTATCGTAGAAGTATCTACACTTACCGGCTAATTTAGGACCAGTTTCTTCTTCTTTTTAATGAAACAATAATGTTTATGTCATCTTTGACGGATGGAATCACTCTTTTACACTTTGTCATTTTTCAGCACAGACGCGACACGGCGCAGCGGCATAGCGATTGACAACTAACTCGAAACAGCAATGAGGCGCGCATGGCAGACATCGGCTGCATCGCGGACGCGTCGTGCCAGCGCGACATCCGTGCACGCACGGTCTAGACTTCAGAGGTATCTGCTCGCGGCTGACAATTTGATTAATCGTGAATCTGTATATGTGAGATGTGGAAAATCGAGTCTCCTCTGTACTGCACTCTTGGACACACACCTGACCATATTTCATCTTATACTGCCAGGAACAATGTGCTTTGGCCCACTAATTTGCCTGTCCGGCACTGTGCATTGTTGAGTCTAACAGACGGCAATCAATGGCGCCAGCAGTAATACCGCGGCTGGAGGATTAATTTCACACCATTAACTTAATTTGCTGCTTTTGATTGCTGAAACGTCTTTCAGTCATTGGTAGTATAATCTATGTTTTGCTTTTCCAATATCCAGGATACCAACATTTCCCAACTAACGCGTCATTGAGATCCCTTTCTACAAGAGCAAGTATAATACAACACACAGCGCTTGTAAAATCACGACTAAACAATAAGATTTCATCAACTGTAGCTCCTTTTCTGACAAGTCATCCACAACAGAATGGAAACAACGCTCTCGAGAGTGTCTGGAAATGCCTGACAAATGATTATCTTTGAACAGTGCCACTTCGTGATCATGATACCAAACTACCTGAATCAACACATCTAAAGTAAAAGCTTTAGATGAAACTTTGGCTTATTTGTTAGTTTATTAGCTAATACCACAAACGCTAACAAAGATCAGAAGTAATCCCTGAATGGCATGAGCAACATGAATATAGACGTAGAAAACTGTACTCGAGCGACGTAAAAATACGTAATGATGTACAGGAAAACAGCCATTTCAAACCTAACTAAGGGTATCATCTACATTTACAGGTACATCCACACTTTGCAAAACACTGCCAAATGTACGGCAAGAAGGTACATCCCATTATACCAGTATTAGGGCTTCTTCCCGTTCCATTCATATGATGATAACAGGAAGAATGACTGCTGAAATGCCGCAGTCTGCGCTGTAATTAGCATGATCTTCGCGAAGCCTGCAGGAGCGATATACCTGTGGGTCTATAGCCTACTCATAGATTCATTACTTAATGTAGGCACTTGAAACTTTCTAAGTAGGTCCCCGGAGAATTTTAGCATCTCTCTTCAAGTGTTCATCAGTTCAGGTTCTTCAGCATCACCGTAACAGTCTCCCACGGGCCAAAAAACCCGTGGCCATTTGTGTTGCTATTCTCTGTGTACGTTCTTTATCTGCAGTCAGTCCTATCCGGTACGGGTCCCATACACTTGAGCAATATTCGCACGAGTATCTTGTAAGACATCTCCTTTGTAGGTAGACTGACTGCATTTCCCTATATTGTACCAATGAGCTGAAGTCTGATACATTACCCACCACTCAGCCTGTGTGAGCGTCTCCTAAATAAATATAAGGAAGAGGGCATTAACAAATAGAAATAAAATTTAAAAAATATTCAAATTGAAAGTAAGCCATGATTTGATACGGCGTTTTAAGTATTTAACTGGAATCCGTCTCATTGCAGGACACAGAAAACAACCATGCCTCAACACGGCGGGGGTTCAGAAAGGGGCGCCGGCCAGGTGAGTGTAGCGCCGCCGCTGTTGCTGCTGCAACCCGTGTTCTTGCAAATCTCTGTTATCAGCGCCACGTGTTAGGTCCTTTCACATATTATGTTTACCTCCAATAAAGCTGAAAGCTACCTGTGCCATCTTATTGTCTTATTTCTGGGTGAACGGCCTCCACGAGATTCTTCGTTAGCACTGTGTCTTTTACTCTAGATCTTGTAAGGGGTCCGTAGGCCCTTACTGTAAGTTTGCACTCGGCACAGGTCGATAGGGCAAACAATCGATAGTGTCGTGTTGCGAGGGCGAGTGTAGCGTTGAAGTCAGTTCCCAGGCTGCGGTGTCCGAGCAAGGTTTACCGACAAAGGGAGTGGCCATCGCCGCGGTTTAACCCCTTTGTGCTAGAATAATACGGGAAAGTGAAGAAGTACAATTACGAGAGTGATCAGTGATATTTCTGTGCCGATATTTTTGGTTTCGCGTCTACCGCGCCGGCATCAATTGGATTGCAGTGTTGGATTGCAGTGATTGAATTGCGTGTGACAATAATGAATAACGAAGAGGCCTGTGCCGAGATTAGCCGTAATTAATTATGTATGACGAAGGCAGTGGCTGTCTCCTTTTTCTTGTGTTTTTGAGGCGAATGTAGGTCTTGATTAGTGAAGCTGTGTTGGCGTTCTTCTTGTCACCAGACATTTCATTATTACAGCATTGAGAAGGACAAAATGGAATGTAACAACTCCGTAGCAGTCAAAATCCGATTGCCAGCCCCATTAGGTACACGGTCACATTAATTAATATTTATTTGGGCTGCTATTCAGATCCCATCGAGCGGGATACATAAATCGGACTTGTTACACCCTTGGCTTACCGTGAAAGGACAAGTGCAATTTTCGGACGAATCGTAAAGAACAATAGATAATTTTACCGTGCTTAAAGCGAGAAAATATTTTTCAATGTTGGATTGAGATAGAGCATAAACTTTCAAATCGCGACAAGAATCAGTGCATTTTTGAACAATACGAAGTAATAGCATCTTACGATTGTGACTAAACTATTTTTTACTTGCCATATTAGATAAGAGTAATAATAAACGGTGTTATAATGTGCAAACGCGTAAATCCGCACGAAAAACTGTGAAAAGTGAACACCAAAGAAAGACGCGTGTGAACTTTAAAATAGCAAAACGAACTAAAAATTTGTCACGGAAGCTTTTAAAGAAGTGTTTGGTGGTAATATTTTGACTGAAATTGCTTTTTGAGTAGTGAAAATCGGACAGCTTCAAGTGGACCCATAAACTGTTATGCGGACGACAATTATGTGGCGACGCAATCGTTGAGTGACGTCACGCAGACCCGTGTAGCAGTTGCGCCAAAGAGCTTCGATCTGCGAGGTGATTTCACACGTGATCCCAACTACCTGTGCAAGGAGTAGTTCAAGCACAGAAGCACTACACCGACGGTCTTCAGCGCGACTTCGAGACACCGAGCGCCGACCCGGCATCTAGCAGCCGAACTACAAACTACGCCGCCTGCAGCGCCACGGAGCGGCCGACGGAGAACTACGACGACTCGCCACAGATCTTCAGCGCGACTTCACGCGGCTCCGGCAGCAGTACAGCGCCACGCCCACTTCAAACGTCAAAACATCGCGACTCATGGTAACGTCAGTTGATGAGTGGAGACGACTGGTTAGCATTACATTAAATTGCAGTGTGCAGTCTTCGCGGTAAATAAACAATTGTAAACGGAATTTCACATTAGGAAAAGTACCCAATTACAGTAATTTCCGAAAAGTTTGCGAAACATACTCTGAAGTATAGCATACTTATTTATGTATACTGCGTTGTCTAAATGGTAATTATACAGATATGCTCATTGTTTTTGGGGATTTTACATTTATAGATTTTATGAGTGGTGTGATTTATCTTGTTTAGAACATTTTACATAAGCTGTGTATGTGAGAATTGATATTTGAAGTTATTAGGTTTTGAGAGTTGGTATGTTCGGTATTCATACGTATTGTATCAATTTTGGGATTAACTGAAAATACTGCAGGTACTGTTTGATTAGTTTCATGGTAATTAGGAGTGTTTTGGGTTACTAGAAGTTATTCTATATTACTTACCTGTGCATTAAAAATAAACAAACATGTCTACTGAAGATAAGCAGGTTTGTGAGGCAGTAGTTGAAAGGAAAGGGATAGGACAGGAAGACAGAGAGGATTCAGGAATCAGTGATTATGGATTGTCATTAGATAGCCCATTAGCACACTCAACTAGTTATCCCGAGACACCGGGACAAACGACGAGAGATAAGCCAGTTTCAGAGGGTGCAGATATACGACCGATGTTGGCAGCCTTACTAAAAGAAAATAATGCATCATTAGAGAAAAGTTTACAAGAAAATAACGCGTTACTAAAGGAAGATTTACGAGAATCATTAGAGAAAGGTTTACAAGAAACAAGAGAATCACTAAAGGGTTTACAAGAAAATAATGCATCATTAGAGAAGGGTTTACAAGAAACTAGAGAAAGCTTAGAAAAGTCATTTAAGGAAACTCTAACACAAGAGCTCAAAACATCGGAAAGGAAGATAGAATATAATCTGAAGAAGGAAATACAGGAATTAGAAGAACGACTGAAGATGGACATCAACGAGAGAGAGAGTAAGCTGCAGAAGAATATAGACCAAGTCCAGGGAGACGTGGAGATGGAAGGAAAGTTAACAAAAAAGATAGAAGACGATATTGAAGAAACGAAAGCCGAATTGGGAGAAAGAATCAACAAAGTGGAAACAATTTGCAATCATCGAATCGCCGAGGTGACGCAGATGCAGAAACAACGCAATGATGCGGTTAAGGGGAGAGGAGATAGGCAAAACCAACTGGCTGTCAATCTGAAAAATGCTATAGCCGTGCAACGAGAAGAGGATAACAAGAGGGTTGCAATGGAGGTCAGACAATTACAACAGGGAGTGCAGCAATTGGAGAGCAAGACAGAAGAAATTGATAAACGAATTAGCAATGCCACCTTAACCATTGGGGAAGGTAGAGTCGTTACCTTGATGAGCAGTGATAATCGGTACGTCCAAAATAATACAGGGCAGAAATTTAGACCGAAAGGAGGGTTGCACCCAAATGATATTTATGAAATGGTTAAAAGGAGTTTTCCCAGCACATCTTAAAGACTCAGACAAGATTCAATTTGCAATAGATAGAATGGAAGGTGAGGTCTTCACTTGGGGTGTCCGGAAGAAGGAAGGGACTACTAGTTATGATCAGTTTGAAGAGGAATTCTTGAAGAAATACTGGTCCAAAAGCCATCAGTGCGCAGCAATTGAGGACCTACTCCACCGCAAGTCACTTAGTACATGGAGAGGAACGTTGAGAGAGTTTGCCGAACATTTGTGGGAATTGAACGAGACCTTGGAACAACCTCTGAGTGATGACGTAATGATATCAGCGACAAAAAGAAGAATGAGCCGGAGAATGCAAGAAAGTGTATCCGGGAGCCTAATTAAAGATAGGGAGGCCTTGATGGAAATACTGGAACAGTTGGAATCTGTTCGATCACAGGAACACAATCAAGCTAATGATCAAAACCGAGGGGGAAGTAATGACCCAAGGAATCATTTTGGTAATTTGTCTAATTGTAGAGGAAGAGGTGGTGGCCATAGGTACAGGAACCATGGTGGTGAACGGCAATGGAGAAATGATTGGAGAAGGAGTGAAGAACCGAGAGATCATGAGAGAGGATGGGATAGGCGAATGAATGACACAGTGCATATAGAAGAGGCGGAGAGACCGGAAAACTGAATGACACTCCAGATGAGGTCTGGTCAGGAGTGAGAGCTACAAGGACCAGAGTAAACCTACTATGACACGACAATGGTGGAGATCTGAGAGAAGATCTACTGGAGGAAAGAAGTGGGATTCCCAAAGAACCCATGCTACCCATGATAGGGATCAAGCTATGTGGACTGAATATCGAGGCATTAGTCGATACAGGAAGTGAAGCATGTGCAGTATCCAAAAGGTTATATGAACAGACACTAAAAGCAAATATTAGCTTGCCTAGTTTCCCAGTAAGTGGAGTGAGAATTGTGAATGCTTTGGGTGCAAGGAGTAAACCTATTAAAGAACAAGTGTTGATTACCTTCGAGATAGAGGGAGAAGAATACGAAGTAACATTTTTGGTGGTGGCTGGATTGAACACATCAATTATTTTAGGGATAGATTGGTTGAATGAAGTTGATGCAGTAGTGAGTTTTGATGAAGGCACTATCAAGGTCAAAGGAAGAAACGGAGAAGAGAAGAGATTAAAGTTTGCTGGGGGGAGTCCAATCGAAGAAGAGGAGGAATTCAGAAGGATAAATTTGTGTCATGAAGAGGAACCCACCATGGGATACGGAGAAGAGGAACTAGAAGAGGAAGTGTTGATATACCTTGAGGGATTAGCACGAGAGAATAGACATAAAGAGGATAAAATCAATAAAAAATTGGAAGCGATGACACACCTAGATGAGGGGACTAAGAGGAAATTAGCCACAGTATTATACAGGCATTGTAAGGTATTTTCTCAACGGCCAGGTATCATGAAAGGGGTGGAGTGTAAGCTAAAGATAAAGAACCATAAACCGTTCAATATAAAACAGGGCTCCATTCCCCAGGCGAAACGAGGAGCAGTAGATGAAGAGATACAGAGGATGATGGACCTTGGTGTTATAGAAAGGGCCAACAGTCAATATAACAACCCCCGATTTGTTGTTGATAAGAAGGATGGAAAGGTGAGGATAGTTTTCGATGCACGAACAGTGAACAAAATCATCGAGCCGGAGCGAGACAAACCTGAGACTATAGAAGAACTGATTCAAAAATTCCGAGGAGGAAAGGTGCTTAGTAGTATCGACTTAACTGCTGGTTACTGGCAAATACCATTGGCCACAGAGTCCCCCCAGTATACAGCATTTACTTATGGAGGAAGGTGCTATCAATTTAGAGTGTTGCCATTTGGGCTTAATGTGTCAGTGTCTGAATTCATAAGAGCGATGGATAAGATACTAGGCGAGGAGTTACTTAAAAAGGTCACCGTCTACGTGGATGACCTCTTGATAGCAAGCGAATCATGGGAAGAACATTTGAATAGATAGGATGCAATCTTGGCAGCTTTTGAAACCGCAGGGGCAACTGTAAACCTGGACAAGTCGGAATTTGGCAAATCAAAGATAAAATTCCTGGGCCATATAATATCCGAGGAGGGTATCTATCCTGATCCTAGTAAAATGGAGGCTATTAGAAATTTTCCGACCCCCCATAGTAAGAAACAGCTGCGAGCATTCTTTGGGGTTTGTGAGTTTTATAGAAAATTTGTCAAAGGATCTGTACTTAATGCCCCGAGTATGAGGGAATTGACCAAGGCGAGGATGCCGTGGCATTGGAGTGCAGAGTGCCAAACCGAGTTTGAGAGTATCAAGGAAGCACTATATAGTGCAGACATATTGTACCACCCGGATTTTTCCAAGGATTTTTATTTAGGAGCAGACAGCTCTGACTATGGACTAGGAATACATTTGTACCAAATGGAGAGGAGCGGAAATGGTGAGAGTGTAAGAACAATAGCGTTCGGTAGCAGAAGTTTAAATGCTTGGGAGAGGAAATATTCTATTACCGAAAGGGAGGCATTGGCAATTGTGTGGGGGTTTAAGCGTTCCCGATATTATTTGGCCGGAAGACATGTGAAAGTAGTGACTGACCATAAGGCCCTTACATTTCTGACCACAAGCAAGTTGAGGCATAGCAGACCAACGCAGTGGGCCCTGGCATTACAGGACTATGACTTCGAGATAATTTATGAACCAGGAGCAACACATATAATACCTGATGCTTTATCAAGAGTACCAGCTGACTCGAGAGGAATGTTGGTGGATAGGCCAGAAGGAGAGGGAGTTAGAATTAACCTGATGAAGGGAGTACAGTATGAAGAATTCATAAGGGAGTTCCTAAAGAATGTGCGCAGGGAACAGAACGAGGACGAGAAATTAAAGACAATTAAAAACAAATACAGGTGTGCAGGAGAGGAAAGAATTTGCACATTTTATTATATTCATAATGGGATACTTTATAAAAGAAACAAGGAGAGTGAGGAGAACTGGAAACTCTGTGTGCCTGAGCATGTAGTAGAAAAATTAGTTTGGTATACGCACTATAGTAATGCGCATTATGGACCGAAGAAGTGTCTGGAAAAGTTGAAGTTAGATTGTGCATTCAACAACATGGGAAGGCGTATACGTTAGATACTGAGTACATGTGACACCTGTCAAAAATCTAAAACGACTACAGTACAGCACAAAGGATATATGCATCCAATTGTACCAACAGCAATTAAGGACATAGTTGCAGTGGATCTCTTTGGGCCACTTCCTGCCTCACGAGGGAATTACACACAAATCTTAGTAGTGGAAGAACTGGTTTCCAAGTACATAAAATTTTACCCGTTGAAGAAAGCCACTAGTAGAGCCATCATTAACCATTTTGAGAAAGACTATTTTCAAAAGGTGTGTATTCCTAAGCGAATTTTGAGTGATAATGGGTCACAATTTAGGTCAAAGGAGTGGACAGAGATTCTAAATGAGCACAGAATACAGCAAATTGCCATTTCTAGTTATAGGCCAGCTTCTAACCCAGCAGAACGAACAATGAAGGAATTGAACGGTTTATGCTGAACATACTGTCATAGGAAGCATGGTTCATGGAAAGAATATCTGGAAGAATTTGAGCGGGTCAGGAATCACCTCCCACATGATTCTACAGGGTTTGCACCATGTGAAGTATTGCTCAATCAAGAACCCGACAGTATTTTTCGTGAGTTGGTAGTCTACCCACCAGGAAGTTCATTGACCTGGGAAAGGAAATTGGAGCTAGTGGAATTAAGTATGAAGGAGAAGGCTAGAAAAAAGACAGGAAAGACACGACAAGCTAGTGAAACCGATAACTTACCGAGTGGGAGACCTGGTACTAGTAAAGGTTCATGCAAAATCAAAGAAAATAAACGCTGAAATACATAAATTTAACCACGTTTATAAGGGACCGTACAGGATTATAAAAATTGGTCATCCTAACACTGTGGAGTTGGAATATGCACGGACAAAGAGAGTGCATGGTAAGGAACATGTGGAAAACATAAAAAGCTACTACTCACACGAGAACAGGGATAACCCAGATGAGGAAGGGGAACTCGATTAGGGCGAATGTCTGAAATGAGAGTGTTCAAGCTCCTTGATGTAGTTGAGTAGGACATGTTTAGAACATTTAGTTGTTAAACGGACATTTGAAAAAGGGAAATGTTTATTTACATTATGTTTTCTGATGTATTATAATAAGAATTGCATATTTCATATCGACGATTACCTGAGAATGGGTATAAAACCTGTAACAACTAATTTGTAGTATAATAATTCATATGTCATGTGTTCCAGTAATAATTTTTTGATTGTATGTTGTGTGTTTCATTCAATATTGGACTATAGAGCACTATTGCTGTTTGATATAAAAAATTGTAATTTGGACAATGTCATGTTTATGAGGTGTAATAACCTTTTGTAGAATATTATTGTGGAGGCAGCCCACTACCGGAGTCGAGGGATTATTTGGTGAATTGTAATTTCATTAATTATTTACACTATGTGTTTTGTTCAGATGTAGCAATGTCTAATTCCCTTGCCGATTCTTTTACGCCAGTGGCTACAAAGAAGTTTTCGAGGGCGGGGATGTAGGGGTCCGTAGGCCCTTACTATAAGTTTTGCACTCGGCACAGGTCGATAGGGCAAACAATCGATAGTGTCGTGTTGCGAGAGCGAGTGTAGCGTTGAAGCCAGTTACCAGGCTGCGGTGTCCGAGCAAGGTTTACCGATAAAGGGAGTGGCCATCGCCGCGGTTTAACCCCTTTGTGTTAGAATAATACGGGAAAGTGAAGAAGTACAATTACGAGAGTGATCAGTGATATTTCTGTGCCGATATTTTTGGTTTCGCGTCTACCGCGCCGGCATCAATTGGATTGCAGTGATTGAATTGCGTGTGACAATAATGAATAACGAAGAGGCCTGTGCCGAGATTAGCCGTAATTAATTATGTATGACGAAGGCAGTGGCTGTCTCCTTTTTCTTGTGTTTTTGAGGCGAATGTAGGTCTTGATTAGTGAAGCTGTGTTGGCGTTCTTCTTGTCACCAGACATTTCATTATTACAGCATTGAGAAGGACAAAATGGAATGTAACAACTCCGTAGCAGTCAAAATCCGATTGCCAGCCCCATTAGGTACACGGTCACATTAATTAATATTTATTTGGGCTGCTATTCAGATCCCGATCGAGTGGTATACATATATCGGACTTGTTACAATCTCTGCTACAAGGAAAGCCAACAGGACGATTTGAGATGTACCTTCGTTTTAATGTTTTAGCATAAAACTCGAGCTCCCATCTACTAGTATCTAAAAGTCTCAACTCCTGTGGATAGGCTTATCTTGTGTTTGTTGATTTGTCCAGAGTTGCAGATCCACAGATTCATTTGATGTTTGGTATGACACAGAAGTTTGAAAGACAAACAAAACTTCTGTGCAATATTTGCTTATTACCATTCAACGCAAAATAAAAACATATTGCTCCACTTCAATATGTTAGTCGTCACTGTTGCTACCACAGCACTTATCGAAGTCGAAGATGCATAGTCTCATCCGAAGACGTCGCTCCCAGCAGCCGTAACTCAGTACAAAACTCTACCAGTGCCGCCACTTTCAGCTAAGACAGTGTCTTCTATTATCGTGGCTTATGACATCTCTCAGGGCGCCAGCCACCTCCTAGGTCAGAATTACGAAGTGTTTTATGAATCAAAATACTAGCTGCACAATTTCAAATGACAGTGGCTCAAATGGCTCTGAGCACTATGGAACTTAACATCTGAGGTCATCAGTCCCCTAGACTTAGAACTACTTAAACCTAACTAACCTAAGGACATCACACACATCCATGCCGTAGGCAGGATTCGAATCTGCGACCGTAGCACTAGCGCGGTTCCGGACTGAAGCGCCTAGAACCGCTCGGCCACAAAGGCCGGCAAATAACAGTGACGGCCAGTTTTCTGTGTGAATCAGTGCAATTGTTGGTTCTGTTAAAAACAGTTGATACACACAGTAGTATGCCACAACATAGATACCACCTGTTTAATAGTACAATGAGGGTATACAAGTCATGGGATAGCGTTATGCACTTACACAGGTGACGGTAGTATCGCGTACAGTGCACTGGCAGAGCTGTCATTTGTACTAAGGTGATTAATGGGAAACGGTTTCCGATGTGATTCAGGCCGTACAACGAGAATTAACAGACTTCGAGCGCAGAATGGTAGTCGAAGCTAGACGCATGGGACATTCCATTTCGGGAATTCAATACTCCCAGATCCGTAGTGTCAAGAGCGTGCCGAGAGGACTAAATTTCAGTTATTATCTCTCACCATGGACAACGCAATGGTCGACGGTATTCACTTAACGACAGAGAGCAGCGGCGTTGCATGGCGTTGTCAGTGCTGACAGCCGAGCAATACTACATAAAATAAACCCAGAAATCAATGTGGGACGTACGACGAACGTGTCCGTCTGGGCAGTGCGGCGAATTTTGGCGCTATGGGCTATGGCTGCAGACGACCGGCGCGAGTACCTTTGCTAACAGCACGACCTCGCCCGCAGCGCCTCTCCTGGGCTCGTGACCATAGCGGTTGGACGCTAGACGACTGGAAAACCGTGGCCTGGTCAGATGAGTCCCAGATTTCAGTTGGTAAGGGCTGACTGAAGGGTTCGAGTGTAGCGCAGACGCCACAAAGTCACGGATCGAATTTGTCAACAAGGCAGTATGCAGGCTGGTGGAGGCTCCATAATCGTGCGGATTGTGTTTACATGGAATGTACTGGGTCCTCTGATCCTACTGAACGGCTAAGAGGCTGAAAATGGATATTTGAATTCATGGACTTCATGTTCCGAAACAGTGATGTCACCGGGCCACAAATGCTCGCGACTGGTTTGATAACACTCTGAACAATTGGAGCAAATGATTTGACCACCCAGATCATTTATGTGACATAATCGAATGGTCATTTCGTGCACAAAATAGAGCGACGGCAACTTTTTCGCAATTCTGGACGGCTACAGAGGCAGCATGGCTCACAATATTTCTCCAGAGGACTTCTAGCGACTTGTTGAGTCCATGCCACACAGAGTTGCTGCATTAGGCCGGGAAAAAGGAGGTATCTCATGACTTTTATCACCTCAGAGTATGTAGGTCGATCTTTGGAACGTAATACAGTAATGGTTCTGCTTGGCATGGATTAGACATCTCCTTGATACGTTTTCGGAGGCACATGGCTCCAGATACTTATGCACAGCTCATCCGATTCTCGCAAATTATGGGCTGGTAGGTTGTAGGCCCGGAATTGGCGGCCAATAGCATCCCACATGTGTTCAATCGGGTTCGGATCAGAATAATTCGTGGCCAAAACATCAAAGAGATTTTACTATCCTCAAACTACTGTAGCACGATTCTGGCCTCTTTAAAGGGGCAGTTATCTTGTTGTAATATGCCATCACTATTTGGGAAGATATCGAGCATGACGCGATGCAAATGGTCCGCAGTAAAATTCTCGTAGCCCACAGCTATCATGGTGCCTTCGGTTGCTACAACAGATCCGTCCGATACTTTTCCATTGACCCATGGTCCAATCTAGATTAACCCGTACCCAATTCAGCGTAATTGACGATTTCGTTGGGTTAACATGGGAATACGTGTGGGTCGTCTGTTGCGTTGGACCAAGTCCAACAATGTGCGCTGAACAGAGTGCTCCGAAACACTTGTGCCTGCATCAGCATTATATTGTGTCGTCAGATCTGCCAAGAGATCGCCGTTTATGCTGCTTGCCACTGCGAGGAAGCCTCCGACATCCACGTTTTGTCATTTGGCATGAACGTCTAACACCTTGTCGCTTACCTGTGGCTCCATTGTCCTTCGACCACTTTCCACGAATTCTCACGACAGCAGCACGCGAACAGCTTCGTCGTTTTCGAGATGCTCGTTTCCAGGCGCCGGTTCATAACAGTCCTCCTTTTACCAAAGTCTCTCATTTCAGTGGATTTCCCCATTTGCGGCCCGTATGGTCGCTATAACGATTCCCTATTTGTCTCTGCTCAGCTTGCATATTTTCCTTAGCGCGTCACGTGACCTCAACGCCATCAGGCGGCATTCGGTCTCGCTGTATGCAGTGGGCGTAGCGTTTGGCTCATCGCTGTATCTCAAAATACTGGATTCGATGCACAGTTATAGATGCATTTGCACCAATGTTTTAATTGGTTAATATCAATTAAAAACACAATCCTTAAATGAAAATATTACGTGTATAGACGTATTTCGACATCCTTTATGGATAGTGATACTAAGTAGCTTCAGAATGCTTTTCAAAGCGTCAATTAGTACAATGAGCACTGATCTCATATCAGGCTTCGCGGGATTAGTTCATAGCTCCTATTCCCCACAAAACATGTTACGTCACAACGAACTGAAGACGTGTTTCTGAATTTTAATAAATGTTACTAATACTGTGGATAATTTCTGCATGCGAAACCAAACGAAAAAATATGAGTGACACGAAGAAAACTAATAAAAATAAAAAAAAGCTCATATGAAAAGAGACGGATAATTTCAAGTAATTTTCCATTGTAGCCGAAAATGTATTATGTTATTATCAGAACAAACATTTCGGTTGCAGTGAACAGAGACTACCGCCACTAGCAGGCGATTAGTTAGAGCGCCCAAAACCAGATTATTCCAAACAGCGTACACCGAAGAATTCAAAATGAGTATTACTTAAGGAGTGGTTTCACAGTTGGCCCTCTATGACACTGCACGGGAGGTCCTTCACAAGCATTCATTTGCCGCCGCCTCTACTCGTCTTCCTTTCCCAAAATATCGTGATGATTATGCCGCACACTACGGCAGGCATTTTGGTACTTTAAAATGTCAGGGAAGAATCAGATGGAAACACAGACCTCTCTGAAAGTATTTGTTCCCACTGTGCAGACCACTACATGGAAGAAAGGTCGAAATCGCAACAAAAATAGTTGTTAATAAATGCTCAGCTCACATTAGTCACTTCCGAGCGAACTGGCACTACGGTAAGACAATGGACGAGTAGTCGGGAGGGCAGCGGTTCAAATTCACGTCTGACCATACAGATTTACTTACAGCTGTGCTTTTCTCTTTTATTTTGATGTTTATATCCAGTACGTACAATAGATTTCGAGAAAATAGTGTCTCATATTCAGGTGCCTGTCAGGAGTGCTTCATAAATCGAATGCCAAAGCACCGTAGCTGTCGTTCCATCAAGGGAGCGCATATACTGGTGTCATGACGTCTCGCGAAACTAAAAAAAGATACATCTGTAAGGAAATTGACCATTGGATCGCCGGCCGAAGTGGCCGCGCGGTTCTGGCGCTGCAGTCTGGAACCGCGAGACCGCTACGGTCGCAGGTTCGAATCCTGCCTCAGGCATGGATGTGTGTGATGTCCTTAGGTTAGTTAGGTTTAACTAGTTCTAAGTTCTAGGGGACTAATGACCTCAGCAGTTGAGTCCCATAGTGCTCAGAGCCATTTGAACCATTTTGAACCATTGGATCAAATACGTAACTCAAAGTGATATGGGTATTAGGTACGCAGAAAAAAAAATTTTTTTCGTGGCCTCTCTAAACTACTTACGGCAAATTAAAAAGGACCTTGCCTATAATCTTCCTCAATCCCATCTTGCGCTTTTTTTTCTGACTTTGTCGTTGCCGGGACGTAAAACCATTATCTTCATTCTTTCGACTGAGAGGCAAGTCGATTCATAGGAAAATGTGCTTTTCGACGATAATTGCTCCAATATTTTATATGAATTCAGATTTAGAGAATGTATATGCTTCCGTTGGCCAGTTCAGTTCTGAATTTTGAAGATGGCACTTTTTTTCATCATCAGTCCTCTGACTGATGCGGCCCGCCAGGACTTCCTCTCCTGTGACAAACTCTTCATATCACATAAGTATTCTGCGAACGTCAAATACGAAATGCCACAAAAAAATATAAAATAATGAACGAAGCGTGATATTATGGAGTCCTGTGCTTTAGCATTTGTCACAGTGCTGCCCTGTATAAATGAAACGAAATTAGACGCTTAGCGCCGTCTATTTACGAGATACTATGTAAGAGAAGAGTGCAAACTGAAAACGCAGGGAAAGTCTTTTAAACATGCTTCAGTAGACGGCGCATGATTTCCACGCCTTCTTGTACTTCCCTCGAGAGTTCCAAAATGTGTAACAAGTGGCTTTTCTTGACTACAGTTCTAGTAGCTAGTAACCTAATGCTGTATTTGTGTATAAGTATTATAACAAATAAAACGTAGTGCCTCGGTATTAATGACATTCGGGACAAAACGTTTCTTCCTACTATTTTGTCGAAAACAAACTTTTTGACCTGTGGCTGTGTACAAAATACAAGTTTATTCCTGCAAAGAAGAAAACAGCAACCAGCCATGTTACATTACGCTCTTTATTCACACAAATAACGCCGTTACCGGTTTCGGATGGAGGGATTCACCTTCAGACGGTTTCTCAAGTTTATATCACATCTGTTGTTCACATTAGTTTCTGACTTTTTTTTTCCTCAACAACTAATACAAACAACAACAAATGTAATATAAACATGAACAGCCGTCTGAAGATGCACTTTCTTTTGGCACTTACAATGAATCAGTTTCCTGGTATGACACAACGTTCATAATAAATTATTTATTTTATAATTAGTCTCATTCTTTTTTGCGGTGATGCGTTGTTGTGTCAGGATACCTTCTCAATTTTTTGGATGCAATTCAGTTATGTAAAAACAGGGATATATTTTATTTTATTCTCCAGACAAATGCCAGATATGAAACTTAGAACGTTTTCGATTTCCATTCTTCAGTTGTGAGATTCAGAAAGATTTATGAATGACTGGCTACCAGTTCTGTGTCGCACTTCCGACGAAGATAAGCAATGGCATAATTATATCTATTGTCGTAAGATTCGCCGGTGTCCGATAGTTAACAGATCGCGGTGAAAGGGCCACGCCACAAAATTGCTTGTGCCAGCCACACTATGCAAACGCGTAACGTCGGTGCGCTTTGTGGCAACTTTGATATCAAAAGCAGACGCAGATTTGATATATTTTCGCCTCACTGTCCTAGACTTTGTGTACTGGGTGCAGCAGCGTTGCATTGGCCGGCAGCCTATTTATAGTGCAGGAAGTGAGAGGTAACAGTAAACTCCGCCGTGTTCCACCGACTCCTCGCGTGAGAGAAATACGTGCACGTCGGCGCTCCTCTGAAGCAAATGGCTACAATATACAACACACGCAGACGACCTCGTTTCCGTTGTGTTCAACACCAGTATAAATTACACGTCATCGTGGCGACACCAGATGTTAAAGTGTTGTGTATCCTGCAGCATTTGTTTGTCAGATCTCTGGGCACAGTAGAATCTTCTTTTTCCTAACATTGCGTAATAAGAATATCTTTTTCCCGAAATATGAGAACGAAGGAATTCCATAATCACTGTGGTTTAACTAATAATGTTCTGGAACTTCTATCGTCTTCAAGTGGTTCAAACTACAAGTGGTTCCAGCCACGTACTCCGTGGACACTGTCAACTGGTGTATACTTACTGCCATTATAGCTATATTCGTACTATGCAAAAGACAGTGAAATGCATGGAAGTGGTTAGGTACCACTGTATCACATATTCAGGCTGCTTCTCGTTCCATTCGCGTACGAGCGCGGGAAGAAAAACTTTAAAAGCATCTGTTTGCGCTGTAATTAGATTAATCTTGTCTTCGAGATCCCTACGGGAGCAATTGTATGGAGCTGTAGTATATTTCTAGATCCCCAGTTAATACTGATTTTCGAATCATTATAATTAGGCTTTTCCGGAATAGTTGTTGCACATCTTCAAGTGTCTTTCAGTTCAGGGTTTGAAGTATCACAACGGTCCTCTCGTGCGTCAAATACACATATGACAATTTGTGCTGCCCTCCTTCTAACCAGTTCATTACCCCATGTTAGTCTTGCCTGATATGCGTCCGATGCATATGAGAAATACACTCCTGGAAATTGAAATAAGAACACCGTGAATTCATTGTCCCAGGAAGGGGAAACTTTATTGACACATTCCTGGGGTCAGATACATCACATGATCACACTGACAGAACCACAGGCACATAGACACAGGCAACAGAGCATGCACAATGTCGGCACTAGTACAGTGTATATCCACCTTTCGCAGCAATGCAGGCTGCTATTCTCCCATGGAGACGATCGTAGAGATGCTGGATGTAGTCCTGTGGAACGGCTTGCCATGCCATTTCCACCTGGCGCCTCAGTTGGACCAGCGTTCGTGCTGGACGTGCAGACCGCGTGAGACGACGCTTCATCCAGTCCCAAACATGCTCAGTGGGGGACAGATCCGGAGATCTTGCTGGCCAGGGTAGTTGACTTACACCTTCTAGAGCACGTTGGGTGGCACGGGATACATGCGGACGTGCATTGTCCTGTTGGAACAGCAAGTTCCCTTGCCGGTCTAGGAATGGTAGAACGATGGGTTCGATGACGGTTTGGATGTACCGTGCACTATTCAGTGTCCCCTCGACGATCACCAGTGGTGTACGGCCAGTGTAGGAGATCGCTCCCCACACCATGATGCCGGGTGTTGGCCCTGTGTGCCTCGGTCGTATGCAGTCCTGATTGTGGCGCTCACCTGCACGGCGCCAAACACGCATACGACCATCATTGGCACCAAGGCAGAAGCGACTCTCATCGCTGAAGACGACACGTCTCCATTCGTCCCTCCATTCACGCCTGTCGCGACACCACTGGAGGCGGGCTGCAAGATGTTGGGGCGTGAGCGGAAGACGGCCTAACGGTGTGCGGGACCGTAGCCCAGCTTCATGGAGACGGTTGCGAATGGTCCTCGCCGATACCCCAGGAGCAACAGTGTCCCTAATTTGCTGGGAAGTGGCGGTGCGGTCCCCTACGGCACTGCGTAGGATCCTACGGTCTTGGCGTGCATCCGTGCGTCGCTGCGGTCCGGTCCCAGGTCGACGGGCACGTGCACCTTCCGCCGACCACTGACGACAACATCGATGTACTGTGGAGACCTCACGCCCCACGTGTTGAGCAATTCGGCGGTACGTCCACCCGGCCTCCCGCATGCCCACTATACGCCCTCGCTCAAAGTCCGTCAACTGCACATACGGTTCACGTCCACGCTGTCGCGGCATGCTACCAGTGTTAAAGACTGCGATGGAGCTCCGTATGCCACGGCAAACTGGCTGACACTGACGGCGGCGGTGCACAAATGCTGCGCAGCTAGCGCCATTCGACGGCCAACACCGCGGTTCCTGGTGTGTCCGCTGTGCCGTGCGTGTGATCATTGCTTGTACAGCCCTCTCGCAGTGTCCGGAGCAAGTATGGTGGGTCTGACACACTGGTGTCAATGTGTTCTTTTTTCCATTTCCAGGAGTGGATTTTTGAATGGTACGCATGGTGTTTTGAAGTGGTCTCCTTTATACATTCATTGCATTTTCTCAGTATTCTGTCACTGAATGTAAGTCTTTCGCCTAGTTTACCTCCCACCTGCCCATGCGACCATTCTATTTCAAATCCTAACAAACTGCTAATCCCAGGTACTAGTTCACTGATTCCAGTTGTGACTCACTGATATTGTAGTTATAGGATACAACATTTTTTCTATTGATGTAGAGCACAATTTGACATTTCTGAACATTTAAGGTGAGTTGCCAACCTCCGCACCACTTTGAATTCTTTTCAAGATCAGACTGGATATTTGTGCAACTTTTTCAGCCAGTAATTCATATTAGATAACTTCGTCATCTGCGAAAAGTCTGCTACACCCAGTACACAAAGTCTAGGCCAGTGAGGCGAAAATATATCAAATATGCGTCTGAGCTTAGTATTAATATTGTCTGCCACATACAACATGAACAACAGCAATCTCAACACACTTCCCTGAGGCACGCCAGTACTTAATTGTACAACTGTCGATGACTCTCCATACAAAATAACTTTCTGCGTAAGGTTTCAGGAATTACTACAACCAATCGCCGTTTTTTCTTCCTTTAATTTTTATTTATTCGTGAGTGGTTTCGAATCGCCTGGCGATTCATCATCAAATGGTACAATTTAGTTTGGAGTATTGTGGGGGTCGTGCGTCTGTGGCAAATATAGAGGCGAAAAAGTGAGCACTGTATGTGGGAAGAATATTAAGATTGTAAGATTAATTTGATGGTGTTAGTCACTGTTTTTATTCTTGTGACAGGCACTGATCTGGATAACATAATGTATGCTTTCCAGTATCGTTAAATGTCAGGTAAAACAGGCATTTTTCCACCGATGGCGACTCCCACATACTTCACAAAATATAAACAAACCAAAGCGTGTGGCTGTTGTTGTCGCCAAAGAGCTTTGTAGAGGCAAACTAAATTGCACCATCTGATGATGATTCGAAACCGGTCATGAATAAATAAAAATTGAAGAAAGAAAAAACGGCGATTGGTTCCAGTAATTCCTGAAACCTTTAACAAGACAGTCGCAGTGTTCCAAATCCAGAATGGATAAAAGTTTTAACTTTCCGCGTGCTTCATCTACATCCACATGTACATGGTTACTCTGCAATTCACACTTAAGTATTATTATGATCATTTCTCCCTATGTAGTTGGGTGTCAACAAAATATTTACGCATTCGAAAGAGAAATCCTCTTCCAACCAAGAAATCCTCAGTCCAGTCCAGAATTTTGTTTGAGATTCCATAGTTGACAAGCGCTAATTTACTGAGTCAAATGCTTTTCGGAAATGAAGATACACTGCATCTGCCTTTTCGCTTTGATTCACAGCTTTTAGGACGCCGTATGAGAAGAGCGCGAGTTCGGTTGTGCATGATCGAAGTTTTATGAAACCATGCTGGTTGGTACGAAGCAGGTCATTCTGTTCGTGACACCTCGTTGCTGTACAGTTAAAGGCACTGTCCTAATACAGCTGGGAACTGAGCCTGGTACCTTAACAACACGGCAGTGTACAGCCATTAGGTCAGTGGTCAGGATGACGATGTCAACAACACAAGCTGCGGGTGGCAATGAAAAACCTTTATTTATTGCTACCAGTTTGAATTGTCACTTTTGTGTTTTACGATGATTAGTGACAATCGAAACTAGTAGCAATAACTGAGAATTTCGTGGCTGCTAACAGTGATACAACACGATTCTCCACAAACATCCGCAGACAAAGTAGCATTCTTTCATTTATCATCGGAAAAAGCCATGTTTAGTCTGAAATATGAACATAATAACAGATTTATTAGATAAATACTCATATTTTTAATATGCATGTAATTTTCTTAAATATAACGTCATGTTAAGTTGAACGGGCATTATACTCAAAAGCCCACCAAACTGATCTCTTTACAAAAAATAAGTCGTACAACTGAATGGCTCTGAAATTTTATCCATAATTCGAACGATTGTTTTGCATATATTTAATAAGCTTGCAGTATGTGGGTGGCATGAAATAATTTGATGTGGCAATCACTGCTTTGTTTGCGAATAAAACTGAAGAAAACAGATTTATATAAATAATCAAATTTAAAAAAAGATATTTCTCTTATTTTTAATACCTAGTGCGCCATACACCATACCCCCAACACTTCGTCTACAACGGATCGAGAGAGAACGGGGCTACAACTACGCTGACGTCACCGAATGTTCACCCACGTGTTAAATACATGATTCAGAATACACGCTGAAAAACGTTTCTAACGAAGTTTCCAATCTTGAATAATAATCAACACGCAGACATATTACACTGCAATTAAGTTTGGAGACTTTTGGGGTCATTCTAGCGCCGATACTTGAGTATGTATTTTCAGCCGGTTTTCAATTTATATATATATATATATATATATATATATATATATATATATATATATATATATATACATACATGTGCACACTGTGGATGATAGGCACCAGTTCTGCTAGACAAAGAGAGAGGTCAGTTGGAAGTATACATTCTTCTACAACGTGAGCGTTTTCCTCAGAGTCCATCCTGGATGAAACTTGAAACAATTCTCTTACCAGAGTTCAAGTCATCCAAGCCCAAGCTGCCAAATGTATCCTTCCAGTTTGAGTGCAGTGCAGGTTTGAAGACCGTCTGCCACTCTAGTCGGAACAAATATTTTTTTCTCGGACAGTGACACCACTAACTCTTAGAAGTATTTGCCAGCTGGAAAGTAGTGGAGACAGAGCGCTATGCATACTTCTTGATGACAAGACATACTGATGGTTTCCTTGCGGAAATGAAACTCAGTAGCATGAATGTGTCAGCGGACAGTTTCACACTTTAAATTTTTCCGTTATAGTCCTAGGCGCGGATGTGGTTGTTAGTAATTAGTGGAATATACTTATCCTGTGGATAGGAACAAATGTTATCCGTCTTTTGCAACTCAAATTTTGTTTTCATCGAAAGACGTTCCCACCTATACATATTGGGCGTCATCAGAGGTCTATAAAATAAAGAAAATTATTTGATTTTGTTTCTCACTTACTTTCATTAACGTTTGGTTTTCGAGTGTATGTTGGTTCTTCTGCAGGCAGTAGTAAAACAAAGCACAGGTTTCCAAATGACAGTGTGTCGCACTTATTCGTGTGAGATGTCTATGAAGACTGACTATACCACTCTCAGAGGAATTTAAGTAGTCATTTCCACGTAGTCCATACGCGATTGGAAAAGGAACTAATCCTAATATGTGGTACCATGCCAAGTACCGTTTGCCATTCAGTGCACGATACTGTCCAAATTGCGTACGCATGTAGATGTAGATTGCTTCATACTGAATTCAGTTCTTCAGGTACATGTTTGTGCGAGTAATACTCGCATGATTTGGCCTCAATAGTACAACAGAAAGTTTGCGGTTTTATGTTTTGAGTTTGTGTAAACAATAACCCATGTCTTATGTGTAATGCAAATACAGACTTTGTTTTCGAATCTAATCGGACACTGAGACTGTTCTTCCGGGGTGACGACGCTTGGACAGTGGCGGGATCTACCACTGTGGGAAAATGATTTTAAAAATTCAGAAGGACATAAAAACTAGCATGTTCTGCCTACATAATACCTCAGTGGAAAGGCGAATTAGAAGCGTCACAATATTACAACAAAGAAACACTTTTTTGATCTTCGAAACAATTTATATTTATTCACTAATGGATTTTCGGCTTCTTTTGCTATCGTCAGATAAAAACTCACTTCTGTACAATTCTGTGATGGCTGTGAGGCCGTAGACCGGTAACTCAATAAATAAAAGTCTTTGCTAAACATCAAGAATTATTCTTATACTCTACGAGGCACTTACGCAGTGTATGTGAATCATTTCAGGCCTTGAAATGTATTAGAAATTCAATAAATAAGCAAAGCCTTTACAACGCAAAAGTACTCTTTCAAAAACGGTCAAGTACTAACTAATTCAAGCACTCAAAACAGCGACAAATATGTGCGACGTTTTCAGTATGTCAGCCCACTGAATTCCTGATTACTGCAGGGGCTGCATCTGTTCGTGAAATTCTTTATGTAATTCCATTGTATTTAAATTTCGCGCAGATCCTACAGAAATCCTAGTTCAGAAGAATCATGTAATGACATGTATGTGCGCCAAACAAATTTATAATTTTTGAATTATTCTTCTAATAAAGTACTTGTTGTCGTTAAGTAAAATGAAATACAGCAATTACAAAACAAAAGTCGACTTTTCGATTGACTTTTCTCTTCGGAGCGACGAAATTGCCGTTATTTAAGGTCGTTTTCCCGGTATATTGCGCCCTATTTCTGTTGTGGGTCACATGTGTTCGCCAAGAAGTTACAAGACCAGAGTGCAAAGGAACAAATAAGCGGCTACAAGTTCGCCACGAAGCATCGATGTCTGCCAGGAGGAAAACTCCAGGGTACAGGATTGAGGATGTTTTTGCATCAAGCCGGGCCCACATTTCCTACACAGTGGATCAACTGCTACAAACTGGAGACAAAATCGCAGTATAACAGTACGTTAGCAAAAATAATGAAAGTGCACCGAGGAAACCAAAAACAGTTTTGAGAGCGAAAGAAAAAAAAAAATTGGTTGCTGTTTGTTCATCAGCGTTGACTGATTATTTAGAACAAGGTAAAAAAAATTGGCTTTTATTGAGAAACTTCATGATAGGTTATTCGATTAGGGAGTGGAAACAGAAGCGACAAATATTGATTCGCAAACGTGCTCTTGCATCAACCGTTACTATCTTGAGGTTTCAAATTATTGTTTCACCTCGAATATTCTCCAGATTTAGAACCAGTGACTTCCGTTATGATACCTAACTCATAAAACATAGATTGAAGGAAAGAAAGTCTCACGAGTAATCTGTATTGAAAACGAATATTCCGCAAAGTTGAAATGAACTGCCGCGCGGAATTAGCCGAGCGGTCAGGGGCGCTGCAGTCATGGACTGTCCGGCTGGTCCCGGCGGAGGTTCGAGTCCTCCTTCGGGCATGGGTGTGTGTGGTTGTCCTTAAGATAATCTAGGATAAGTAGTGTGTAAGCTTAGGGACTGATGACATTAGCAGTTAAGTCCCATAAGATTTCACACACATTTGCACATTTTTGAAATAAACTGTTACTGAGGGAATAAATAACCTGGCCACCATGCACAGAATCGAGGTGGGGTAGTTTTGCACAACTCAGTGATACAGACAGCCGTAAAGTAGATGCAATCACCACGGAGAGGTCGCGCTATCCTTTTGTTCCTGAAGTGAGGCAGCTGGTTTTTCAGGAGTTGGAGCGGCAACTATCAGGTTGATTAACGGATCTGGCCTTGAAACTTCAGCCAAACTGTTATTGCCATTATGATAATGCGAACGGCTGAAAGTAAGTGGAAACTAAAGCTGCTATTTTCCCCGAGGGCATCGAACTCTGTCGTATGGCATAATTAAAATGGCGTCGTCTTTGTTAAAATATTCTGGAGGCAAAACAGTCCCCTATTGGATCTCTGGTTTGGGACAGCTCAGCAGGATGTCCATAAGGTAAAAAAATGGCGTTATATGGGCCAGAGTGTGGAATGCTAGATCATTTAATTGGGTAAGTATGTTACAGGATTTAAAAACGGAAAATGGACATGTGAAAAGATATAGAGGAAATTAGTGAAATATGGCAACAGGAACAACAGAACTTCTGATCCGGGGAATACAAGGTTACAAACTAAAAATCAAGTGAGGGTAGTGGAGGTATAGCTCTCACAATGAATAAGAATGTAGGAAAAGTAGGGAGCTATCATGAGCAACATAGTGAACACATTATCACAACCCAGGCAGACACAACTCTCACCTACAGCAGTAGTACAAGTTCATATACCTGGTTGGTTGATTTGCGGTAGGGGACCAAACAGCGAGGTCATCAGTCCCATCGGATTAGGGAAGGACTTGGAAGGAAGTCGGCCGCGCTCTTTCAAAGGGACCATCCCGGCGTTTACCTGAAGCGATTTAGGGAAATCAAGGAAAATCTAAATGATGGCCGGACACGGGTTTGAACCATAGTCCTCCCGAACGCGAGTTCAGTGTGCTAACCACTGCGCCACCTCCGTCGGTCGAAAGAATGTATGACGAGCTAAGAGAAATGATTCACGTAGTTAAGGGAGACAAAAATTTAATTGTTACGAACGAGTGGAATTCGCAGCAGGAAAAGGAAGAAAGATAGCAGAACATGGACTGGGGGAAGGGAATAAAAGAGCAAGCCGTCTGGTAGAATTCCGGATAGAGCACAATCTAATCATTGCTAATATTTGGTTTAAGAATCATGAAACACTGTTATATATGTTGTAGAGGCCCAGAGACACAGAGAGGTTTCAGGTAGCTTATATAATGATAAGATGGAGATTTCAAAACCATAGATTTTAAACTGTATAGTATTTCCAGAGGCAGATGTCGACAGTGTCCGCAATTTATTGGTTATGAACTGCAGATTAAAACTGAAGAAAATTGCAGAAAAGAAGGAAATGGGACTTGGATAAATGAAAGAAGAAGAGGTGGTTAGAACTTCAAAGGGAGCATTAGCCAATGGTTGACTGAAACACGAGAAAAGAATTCAATGAAGTCAAAATAGACAGCAGAAGATCTACTAGAAAAAAAGAAAAATAAACGCGGCCCACCAGAAATCTTTGTACAACAAACGATATATTTAATTTAACTGAAGAAAGGAGTATCTCGCTGGAACAAATGCGTTGATCTGAATAGTATAACGTTCAGAAAATTCTTGTTACTGCAAAAAGAGTTTTATTGTGTTTCTAATCAAACTCATTAGTTCAAAACAGTTTTCATGTAAGAATCACCTACCGCAGTCGATCATAGCTCATTCCTTTTGTGGAGGAATAAGTTCCAGTGACTATCAGCAAAAAAATTGGCATGAAGTAGTGTTAAACTCCTTCACTTCCAAGGGCGGAAACGTTGTTTACAGCTACTTCCCAGTGTCCCACATATGTTTTTACTAAAGAGATCACGTTTCCCGCCGCGCGGGATTAGCCGAGCGTTCTGGGGCGCTGCAGTCATGGACTGTGCGGCTGGTCCCGGCGGAGGTTCGAGTCCTCCCTCGGGCATGGGTGTGTTTGTTTGTCCTTAGGATAATTTAGGTTAAGTAGTGTGTAAGCTTAAGGACTGATGAGCTTAGCAGTTAAGTCCCATAAGATTTCACACACATTTGAAAAATTTTGAACATCACGTTTCCCACCGCTATCAATGAGTAGGATAAAGTTCAGCACGACTGTTTATTGGAGATATACAGTTCTCTACTTAACAGGGAAATGGTCGTTTAATGCAATGTAGCTTAGATACTTGGACGATATCTTTCTATGAAATGGTTGAAGCTATTGTAGTATGTAGCGATTCACGCCACTAGCGCGTTCGTCAGACACTTAAAAAAGGGAGAAGTAACGCAGTGCCGACCATGTCTGTTTTTCCGGGAATCTGGAAGCCTGAACTAGTTTCGTTGGTGCCGCTGTTCCTGTTAGAGGAGTATCTGGCCTACATCGCTCAGCAGTACCGACATTTCTGGGCTGCTCGCCAAATTCAACAACAGCTGTGCTTTCATATACACTTCCACGTAAAAGCTTGATAGCACAACAGGGGATTTGCCCCGACCATTAGTCATGCCACTGAGTTTTCTTACAAGTAACTACCTATTCGAGCAAGGTGATGCACTGACTTTAATGTCGCACAGAGAATAGCTCCACAACAGTAGTGTAGAAAAACACACACACACACACACACACACTTACTCTAAAATTCATCCCTTGTTTCGAAATTCTCTCCTTTCTTCCCCAAAAGGACTGACATTTTAGAGAACACAGCTATTTACGTGCGAGGACGAAGGCATCCCTCGACGTCAACGTTTCTTCCTTTAGACATCTAGCTACATTTACTGCCCTTTTCGACGATTCGGTCGGATATAATATGTGCACTTGAAGTAAATTAAAAACAAACTCTTCAAGCCAGTGTTATGATAAGTTAATGCAAATTCGCTAGTTAACGTGGAAAACGTCGCTCTTGATAAACTGTCTTCTGTCTCAACAGTATACCCAGTCGTTTACTTATCTTGTTACGCTTAAAACGAACAAAATTTCTTTATTCCTTGCACTTTGTTGGATCACTTTGCATGCGACGGTCGTTATTAGCATTAAAAAACTAAACTCCTCCCGAAGAGGCCATGAAGGTCCAACGGTAACGACTGGCCGCCCTGTCATCCTCAGCCCACAAGCGTCACTGGATACGGTTACTGAGGTGCACGTGGTCCGCGCACCGCTCTCCCAGTCGTATGTTAGTTTACGGGACCGCGATATTAACATTAGCGATACATAAAGACTTAGCAGTAGATAAATCATGCTGGATGATGCCTTGACAACTTTTTCACGAACTACACAACTTGGCAACTCGCCCATATTCGGCTAGGATAGAGCTTAAGAATGTATTTGGATAGCAACGGATTCTTGGAGCAAGCAGCTAAATTTGTCTAAGTGGAAATTAGAGTTTTGCTAGTCTCGCATTAGTGCAGCCTCAAAAGAGCTCATTTTGAACCTGTGGCGGCATTCAACAATTTACGATAAGCTGGTGAGACCTTTACTAGTATTTTGGGAGCTTGAACGAAAAAGGTTTTCTCACATTTTTCGGATTTTTATCTCATTATAAAATTTTAAATTTTCTGAATAAAATGTTATACATGTCACTTATAAACTCGCATGGGAAGTATTTTACTTTATTTTTTAAATATTGTCTTCACCGGTTGCAAAGGTTAAAATTTTCACATGCGTTACTTCAAGATCTAATAAAATTGGTAACTTTTTATAGAGAACGCTGTGGACTGCAGTGTTGTAAAGATGATATTACGTTTGGTAGCACTCTCGAAATCAACTCTTTTGCTTTCTGTATGGAAAAGATAATTTTATATGGTTCAAGGAGGACAATTTACAAAGGTTACTTCACCAGTTAAATAAAACAGCCAACCAATATAACATCTCATTACAAAAAATTATGAGTATGGTAATATCAAAAGTACCTATTGAGCTTTAATTTTCTAGAGGCTGTTATCACCAGCTATAAAGACTTAGCCGTGGAAGTGAAAAATCAAGTGACAAAGGCAGCATGGGTAGCCAGATCCCTGCAAAATACAGTATGGAGATACAAATTTATGATAACTGGGGAGAAAATCAAAATATATAAAACGATGGTGAACCCTGTTTTGACATATGCATCAAAAACTAGAGCAGAAGCGAAGAAGATAAAACAAAAGCTAGGTGAAATGAAGGTAGTAAGACACATCCAAGAAGTAACCATTTTGGACAAAAGAACGAATGTGTCGGTAAGGGAACAGAGTGGAATACAAAATATAAATACACGGATGAAGACAAGAAAAAGAAATTGAAAGGGTTATGTGTAAAGGGTGGACCCCACAAGACTAGCTAAACTTTGTAAACATGGACGATGGGAAACGACTACTTGGGCGAGCACCCAAGAGATGGGACAGCAGTTCGTCCAGTACATCCACGGAATGAGACAAACAGGGACAAACCTGGCCAGCAGCAGCAGCAGCAGCAGAAGAAGAAGAAGACTAAGAAGAAGGATCACTCACTCCTGAACTCACAAATCTTAAACGCTTATAAACAGTTAAACAGTCACTTCTGCCAGGTAGGGTAAGACTCCCTATCCCACACCAACGATGGCTGCTGGCCGACTTCTGGTTTCATGAGCTCCAAAACCCCTCAACGAAACTGTTTTAACATCAATGACTTTCAGCAAATCAGACTTAATTGGCGCACACAGGCAATTTCACTGGTTATTTCCCGTTCGAAGTAATAACACTCCACTGCAAAAACGTTGCTTCCTACAAGGGTTTTCGAGAAGTCTATTTTCAACAGGTGTTGGGAGACCCCTAGAACTCTGGAAATACGATTCGCCGCAGAGACAGGCTCGCAGGCTTCCATACCATCTCCAGGATGTGGCAGCTTGCGGGTCACGATGGTGATTGCTTGCAAAACACTCGTGTGCCACCTCTTAAAATACTGCTCGTGTGTGGGAGTCAAATCAAATAGGAATAACGGAGAGTATTGAATGTATGCACAGAAGGGCAGCAGGAATGCTGACAGTTTTGTTTGATCATGGGAGTGCGTCAGAGGGAGAAAAAAAAACTAAACTGGCAAAATATCCAGATAAGACGTACTTACAGAATTTTACGAACTAACGTAAAGTGGTGAATGTAGGAACGTACTACCAAGTCCTGACGTATCACTCACTACCGTAAGGATGATGAAGACAACGTTTGGTTAAGCACAGCACGCACAGAGGGTTATAAGCAATCTTTCTTCCTACATTCGAAAGAGAAGGAGCAATAAAACTCGTAGAATGGGAAGTAACATCTACAATACTCTTCACTGAAGTTTACAGAGTGTAGATGTGAATCTAGGATTCAGACCGCCCCTTTCCAAAGATAGGCTCTAGAAGATATAATAGGCACAGTACGACAAGGTGTACCCGTGGTCTAGGAATAACCGGCACGGTAGCTCAGCGTGTTCGGTGAGAGGATTAGCTGCCCTGTGTAACAAAAAAACTGAGTTAATGGATCAACAACGAACTTAAAAAACGGGTGTCTTACGACGTCCGCCCCCGAGCAGATGCAACGAACAAAAGCGGACTAAATGAGATTAAAAAAAAAAAAGGTAGCGTCTTTCATTCATAATCAAAACGTCTTCGGTCCAGGGTTCGATCCCCACCACTGGCTAAATTTTGATAAATAATCAGCATTGGCGGCCGAAGACTTCCGGCATAAGTAGTCAGCCTCATTCTGCCAACGGCCTTGTCAAAGAGGGCGGAGGAGCGGGTAGAGGTTCAGGGCACTCTCTTGTCCTAGGGGTGGGAAATTGCCCCTAAAGGCGGAAGAATCAGCAATGATCAACGACATGAGGATGCAGAAGGCAATGGAAACCACTGCATTAAAGACACGTAACGTGTATCCACAGGACATGTGGCCTGTAATTGAAGAAGTGTCATGATGATCTCTCCATTGGCAAAAGATTCCGGAATAGTCCCCCATTCGGATCTCCGGGAGGGGACTGCAAATGAGGAGGTTACCATGAGAAAAAGATTGAATAATCAACGAAAGGATAACGTTCTACGAGTCGGGGCGTGGAATGTCAGAAGCTTGAACGTGGTAGGGAAACTAGAAAATCTGAAAAGGGAAATGCAAAGGCTCAATCTAGATATAGTAGGGGTCAGTGAAGTGAAGTGGAAGGAAGACAAGAGTTTCTGGTCAGATGAGTATCGGGTAATATCTACAGCAGCAGAAAATGGTATAACAGGTGTAGGATTCGTTATGAATAGGAAGGTAGGGCAGAGGGTGTGTTACTGTGAACAGTTCAGTGACCGGGTTGTTCTAATCAGAATCGACAGCAGACCAATACCGACAACCATAGTTCAGGTATACATGCCGACGTCGCAAGCTGAAGATGAACAGATAGAGAAAGTGTATGAGGATATTGAAAGGGTAATGCAGTATGTAAAGGGGGACGAAAATCTAATAGTCATGGGCGACTGGAATGCAGTTGTAGAGGAAGGAGTAGAAGAAAAGGTTACAGGAAAATATGGGCTTGGGACAAGGAATGAAAGAGGAGAAAGACTAATTGAGTTCTGTAACAAGTTTCAGCTAGTAATAGCGAATACCCTGTTCAAGAATCACAAGAGGAGGAGGTATACTTGGAAAAGGCCGGGAGATACGGGAAGATTTCAATTAGATTACATCATGGTCAGACAGAGATTCCGAAATCAGATACTGGACTGTAAGGCGTACCCAGGAGCAGATATAGACTCAGATCACAATATAGTAGTGATGAAGTGTAGGCTGAAGTTCAAGACATTAGTCAGGAAGAATCAACACGCAAAGAAGTGGGATACGGAAGTACTAAGGAATGACGAGATACGTTTGAAGTTCTCTAACGCTATAGATACAGCAATAAGGAATAGCGCAGTAGGCAGTACAGCTGAAGAGGAATGGACGTCTCTAAAAAGGGCCATCACAGAAGTTGGGAAGGAAAACATAGGTACAAAGAAGGTAGCTGCGAAGAAACCATGGGTAACAGAAGAAATACTTCCGTTGATTGATGAAAGGAGGAAGTACAAACATGTTCCGGGAAAATCAGGAATACAGAAATACAAGTCGCTGAGGAATGAAATAAATAGGAAGTGCAGGGAAGCTAAGACGAAATGGCTGCAGGAAAAATGTGAAGACATCGGAAAAGATATGATTGTCGGAAGGACAGACTCAGCATACAGGAAAGTCAAAACAACCTTTGGTGACATTAAAAGCAACGGTGGTAACATTAAGAGTGCAACGGGAATTCCACTGTTAAATGCAGAGGAGAGAGCAGATAGGTGGAAAGAATACATTGAAAGCCTCTATGAGGATGAAGATTTGTCTGATGTGATAGAAGAAGAAATAGGAGTCGATTTAGAAGAGATAGGAAATCCAGTATTAGAATCGGAATTTAAAAGAGCTTTGGAGGACTTACGCTCAAATAAGGCAGAAGGGGTAGATAACATTCCATCAGAATTTCTCAAATCATTGGGGGAAGTGGCAACAAAACGACTATTCACGTTGGTGTGTAGAATATATGAGTCTGGAGACATACCATCTGACTTTCGGAAAAGCATCATCCACACAATTCCGAAGACGGCAAGAGCTGACAAGTGCGAGAATTACCGCACAATCAGCTTAACAGCTCATGCATCGAAGCTGTTTACAAGAATAATATACAGAAGAATGGAAAAGAAAATTGAGAATGCGCTAGGTGACGATCAGTTTGGCTTTAGGAAAAGTAAAGGGACGAGAGAGGCAAGTCTGACGTTACGGCTCATAATGGAAGCAAGACTAAAGAAAAATCAAGACACTTTCATAGGATTTGTCGACCTGGAAAAAGCGTTCGACAATATAAAATGGTGCAAGCTGTTCGAGATTCTGAAAAAAGTAGGGGTAAGCTATAGGGAGAGACGGGTCATATACAACATGTACAACAACCAAGAGGGAATAATAAGAGTGGACGACCAAAACGAAGTGCTCGTATTAAGAAGGGTGTAAGACAAGGCTGTAGCCTTTCGCCCCTACTCTTCAATCTGTACATCGAGGAAGCAATGATGGAAATAAAAGAAAGGTTCAGAAGTGGAATTAAAATACAAGGTGAAAGGATATCAATGATACGAATCGCTGATGACATTGCTATCCTGAGTGAAAGTGAAGAAGAATTAAATGATCTGCTGAACGGAATGAACAGTCTAATGAGTACACAGTATGGTTTGAGAGTAAATCGGAGAAAGACGAAGGTAATGAGAAGTAGTAGAAATGAGAACAGCGAGAAACTTAACATCAGGATTGATGGTCACGAAGTCAATGAAGTTAAGGAATTCTGCTACCTAGGCAGTAAAATAACCAATGACGGACGGAGCAAGGAGGACATCAAAAGCAGACTCGCTATGGCAAAAAAAGGCATTTCTGGCCAAGAGAAGTCTACTAATATCAAATACCGGTCTCAGTTTGAGGAAGAAATTTCTGACGATGTACGTCTGGAGTACATCATTGTATGGTAGTGAAACATGGACTGTGGGAAAACCGGAACGGAAGAGAATCGAAGCATTTGAGATGTGGTGCTATAGACGAATGTTGAAAATTAGGTGGACTGATAAGGTAAGGAATGAGGAGGTTCTATGCAGAATCGGAGAGGAAAGGAATATGTGGAAAACACTGATAAGGAGAAGGGACAGAACGATAGGACATCTGCTAAGGCATGAGGGAATGACTTCCATGGTACTAGAGGGAGCTGTAGAGGGCAAAAACTGTAGAGGAAGACAGAGATTGGAATACGTCAAGCAAATAATTGAGGACGTAGGATGACCAAAAAAAACGACAACATAGGTGTGGCCAAGAAATGATACGTTACAAGGTGGCAAAGTTAGTAAGAGTTCTGGTTGGGAAATACAAAGGACCACTTACAGATGTCCAGTTTGCTCACTTTTTTGCACATCAGAAAGTTTAGTAATGGACGGAGTTCGATACAGTACGAAAGATTAACTTCAGAATTCCTAGATTTTTAACCCTCGCAGTTCCCTCGAACAGACTCCCCTATGGACGGCATTGTAATAACCATCCTAGGCGTAGAGAAATAATTCAAGGAGTCGAAAACAAATACACTCCTGGAAATGGAAAAAAGAACACATTGACACCGGTGTGTCAGACCCATCATACTTGCTCCGGACACTCCGAGAGGGCTGTACAAGCAATGATCACACGCACGGCACAGCGGACACACCAGGAACCGCGGTGTTGGCCGTCGAATGGCGCTAGCTGCGCAGCATTTGTGCACCGCCGCCGTCAGTGTCAGCCAGTTTGCCGTGGCATACGGAGCTCCATCGCAGTCTTTAACACTGGTAGCATGCCGCGACAGCGTGGACGTGAACCGTATGTGCAGTTGACGGACTTTGAGCGAGGGCGTATAGTGGGCATGCGGGAGGCCGGGTGGACGTACCGCCGAATTGCTCAACACGTGGGGCGTGAGGTCTCCACAGTACATCGATGTTGTCGCCAGTGGTCGGCGGAAGGTGCACGTGCCCGTCGACCTGGGACCGAACCGCAGCGACGCACGGATGCACGCCAAGACCGTAGGATCCTACGCAGTGCCGTAGGGGACCGCACCGCCACTTCCCAGCAAATTAGGGACACTGTTGCTCCTGGGGTATCGGCGAGGACCATTTGCAACCGTCTCCATGAAGCTGGGCTACGGTCCCGCACACCGTTAGGCCGTCTTCCGCTCACGCCCCAACATCGTGCAGCCCGCCTCCAGTGGTGTCGCGACAGCAGTGAATGGAGGGACGAATGGAGACGTGTCGTCTTCAGCGATGAGAGTCGCTTCTGCCTTGGTGCCAATGATGGTCGTATGCGTGTTTGGCGCCGTGCAGGTGAGCGCCACAATCAGGACTGCATACGACCGAGGCACACAGGGCCAACACCCGGCATCATGGTGTGGGGAGTGATCTCCTACACTGGCCGTACACCACAGGTGATCGTCGAGGGGACACTGAATAGTGCACGGTACATCCAAACCGTCATCGAACCCATCGTTCTACCATTCCTAGACCGGCAAGGGAACTTGCTGTTCCAACAGGACAATGCACGTCCGCATGTATCCCGTGCCACCCAACGTGCTCTAGAAGGTGTAAGTCACCTACCCTGGCCAGCAAGATCTCCGGATCTGTCCCCCATTGAGCATGTTTGGGACTGGATGAAGCGTCGTCTCACGCGGTCTGCACGTCCAGCACGAACGCTGGTCCAACTGAGGCGCCAGGTGGAAATGGCATGGCAAGCCGTTCCACAGGACTACATCCAGCATCTCTACGATCGTCTCCATGGGAGAATAGCAGCCTGCATTGCTGCGAAAGGTGGATATACACTGTACTAGTGCCGACATTGTGCATGCTCTGTTGCCTGTGTCTATGTGCCTGTGGTTCTGTCAGTGTGATCATGTGATGTATCTGACCCCAGGAATGTGTCAATAAAGTTTCCCCTTCCTGGGACAATGAATTCACGGTGTTCTTATTTCAATTTCCAGGAGTGTAAGTCATTTAAGTCATTAGGTCCGGATGGAATACAAATTCGGTTTTTAAAACAGTACCGTACAGCACTCGCCCCTTGCTTAAATTGCGTTTATCGCGGCTCTTTCGCCCAGAGAAAAGACCCAAGCTACTAGAAAAAAGCGCATGTGATGACTCCTGCATATAAGTACAAAAAGAACGGACCCGCAAAATTACAGACCAATATCCCTAACATCGGTTTGCTGCAGAATCCTTGAGCTTACTCTCAATTCGAATATAATAAATTTTTTTGAGACCGAGTAGCCTACGTCCACGAATCAGCATGGTCTTAGAAAGCATCGGTCGTGTGAAACTCAGCTTGCACTTTCCTCAAGTAATATACTGCGAACAGGGCCGCGAACTATAGATGAAGGGCAACGAGCAGATTCCATATTTCTAGATTTCCGGAAAGCGTTTGACACAGTGCGTCACTGCAGGCTGTTAAAGAAGGTACCAGCTTACGGAAAAATTTCACAGATATGTGAATGGCTCGAAGACTTCTTACGTAATAGAACCTAGTATGTTGTCCTTGACGGCGAGTGTTCATCAGAGATCAAGTTATCGTCAAGAAGAGTCCCAGTGATATGTGACAGGATCGCTATTATTGTCTTCACACGGAAATGATTTGGCGAACAGAGCGGGCAGCAATCAGCAGTTGTTTGCAGATGATGCTATCGTATACAGTAAGGTGTCGAAGTTGAATGACTGTAGGAGGATACAAGATGACTTAAACAAAAACTTCCAGTTGGTGTGATGAGTGGCAGCTAGCTCTAAATGTAGAAAAATGTAAATTAATGCGGATGAGCAGGAGAAACAAACCTATAATGTACAGCATTAGTAGTGTCCTGCTTGACACAGTCACGTCATTTAAATACCTAGAGGTGATGTTCCAAAGCGATGTTACATGGAACGAGCACGTGAGGATTGGGGTAGGGAAGGCGAATGCCTGACTTCAGTTTATTGGAGGAATCCTAGGAAAGTATGGTTCATCTGTAAAGGAGACCGCATATAGGACGATAGTGCAACCTATTCTTCAGTACTGCTCAGGTGTTTAGGATCCGTACCAGGTCGGTTTCAAGGAAGGCAATGAAGCAAATCAGAGGCGGGTTGCTAGATTTGTTACTGGTAGATTCGGACACCACATAAGTATTACGAAGATGCTTCGGGAATTGAAATGGAAACTCTTGGAGGGAAGGTGACATTCTTTTCGAGGAAACCTATTAAGAAAATTTTGAGAACCGGCACGTGAAGCTGACTGCGGAATGATTCTGTTGCCTTGAACATGCACAGCGCGGAAGTACCACGAAGATAAGATACGAGGTATTAGGGCTCATATGGAGGCATATACACTCCTGGAAATGGAAAAAAGAACACATTGACACCGGTGTGTCAGACCCACCATACTTGCTCCGGACACTGCGAGAGGGCTGTACAAGCAATGATCACACGCACGGCACAGCGGACACACCAGGAATCGCGGTGTTGGCCGTCGAATGGCGCTAGCTGCGCAGCATTTGTGCACCGCCGCCGTCAGTGTCAGCCAGTTTGCCGTGGCATACGGAGCTCCATCGCAGTCTTTAACACTGGTAGCATGCCGCGACAGCGTGGACGTGAACCGTATGTGCAGTTGACGGACTTTGAGCGAGGGCGTATAGTGGGCATGCGGGAGGCCGGGTGGACGTACCGCCGAATTGCTCAACACGTGGGGCGTGAGGTCTCCACAGTACATCGATGTTGTCGCCAGTGGTCGGCGGAAGGTGCACGTGCCCGTCGACCTGGGACCGGACCGCAGCGACGCACGGATGCACGCCAAGACCGTAGGATCCTACGCAGTGCCGTAGGGGACCGCACCGCCACTTCCCAGCAAATTAGGGACACTGTTGCTCCTGGGGTATCGGCGAGGACCATTCGCAACCGTCTCCATGAAGCTGGGCTACGGTCCCGCACACCGTTAGGCCGTCTTCCGCTCACGCCCCAACATCGTGCAGCCCGCCTCCAGTGGTGTCGCGACAGGCGTGAATGGAGGGACGAATGGAGACGTGTCGTCTTCAGCGATGAGAGTCGCTTCTGCCTTGGTGCCAATGATGGTCGTATGCGTGTTTGGCGCCGTGCAGGTGAGCGCCACAATCAGGACTGCATACGACCGAGGCACACAGGGCCAACACCCGGCATCATGGTGTGGGGAGCGATCTCCTACACTGGCCGTACACCACTGGTGATCGTCGAGGGGACACTGAATAGTGCACGGTACATCCAAACCGTCATCGAACCCATCGTTCTACCATTCCTAGACCGGCAAGGGAACTTGCTGTTCCAACAGGACAATGCACGTCCGCATGTATCCCGTGCCACCCAACGTGCTCTAGAAGGTGTAAGTCAACTACCCTGGCCAGCAAGATCTCCGGATCTGTCCCCCATTGAGCATGTTTGGGACTGGATGAAGCGTCGTCTCACGCGGTCTGCACGTCCAGCACGAACGCTGGTCCAACTGAGGCGCCAGGTGGAAATGGCATGGCAAGCCGTTCCACAGGACTACATCCAGCATCTCTACGATCGTCTCCATGGGAGAATAGCAGCCTGCATTGCTGCGAAAGGTGGATATACACTGTACTAGTGCCGACATTGTGCATGCTCTGTTGCCTGTGTCTATGTGCCTGTGGTTCTGTCAGTGTGATCATGTGATGTATCTGACCCCAGGAATGTAACAATAAAGTTTCCCCTTCCTGGGACAATGAATTCACGGTGTTCTTATTTCAATTTCCAGGAGTGTAGATAGTCGTTTTTCCCTCGTTCTATTTGCGAGTGGAACAGGGTACCCTCCGCCACGCGCTGTACGGTGGTTTGCGGAGTATCTACGTAGATGTAGGTGTAAATATCTTATGCCCACCTTTCGGATAACGTAATCTAGTCACATACTTTCTATATTAAAATTTATAAAAAATATTTATTGTGTTTAACGATTTCCTGTGCCACATTCAGTAATTGTTTTTAATTTTTCAGAACACAATAAGCCAAAAATTTAAGTCTTAGCAGTAAATCTGATATTCTGCTACAAATGTCATATTCATAGTTTCAAGTTCAGGACTCTTCTTACACATCCATATATCTTTAAAAACTATACTACGAATAAAACTCATCGATAATTAACGAAATCTGTATTTTTTTTAAAAAAAAGTCGTGGTGATCACAGAGTACCACTCCTTTCTGAGTACACACAACGGAAGATGCTTTGACATTGCTAAGATTGTGCTAAACTTATTTTCAGGCTCTGGAACCTACTTCTATGTCAGTATATAAGTGAAAAGAATGTTGTTAGTAAAAGTTCAGAACAATTAAAGAATTTTGTTTTTCTCCTTAGGTTTTTATGCAGTACCCCCCCCCCCTCCCGCCCCCTCCCCCAAGCCTTGTAGTACGTGTTACGGAAAATACGTTGGTATTTCTAAGGTTAATAATGGTTCTTCCTTACGTAACTTGGATTTGGGGGACAGATGATGTTGCCACAGCTAAGAAACGCTAACTGTTATCGATGTTTCCGGTAGGACACGCGCGTGCATTGGCAGGACGGCTCTGATGACTGCGGCGACATCTCGAGCGAGGAGGACGTCGAGAGCGGTGCACTGGGGGCCGAAGCCAAGCAGAGAGCGACCGGCGTCAGCATCAACAGGCACGACAGTCCGGCGCACACTGCGAGAGAAGGCGGCAGCGGCGGTGGCGAAGGCAGCGGCAACTGCAGCGCGGCGGGGGGCGGCGCGGCGCCAGCGTGCCCGCGCTCGGGAGAGCTGTGGGCGCGCGCCGACGTGGAGGCGGGGCTGCGCGCGCTGCCCGGCGCCGACGCCGCCGCGCCGCTGGTGGCCGCGGGCGACGCCGAGGCGCTGCTGCAACGGCCGGCCGACCAGCAGGACGCGGCGCTGCTGCTCGCCGCCTGGCAGGGCCGCGCCGCGCTCGTCCACCAGCTGCTGCTGCGCGGCCGCACCGACCGCCTGCTCGCCGCCACCGACGCTGACGGCAGGTGCGCCACACTGCTCCACTCTCGTCGATACATTTGTACACTGCCCTAGCGAATTACTGCGTCCAATGTTACTTTACCAAGTCCTATGGAAGACGTCTCACGTGAAAAAGTAGAACAAATTTCTCTTATTTCCGTCAATGATCACAAAATTTTTCGTCGTTAGACTAACGGTTTCGGTCAGCAATGACCATCTTCAGATCTGTTTTATAACATTTTCTAATATACTAAAGGCATAATGGCATAGTCACAAAATCAGTATCGTTACACATATTTAAAATATGGTGCAAACTAAGCCACACTGCCAGTGAAGTCATACGCTACTGTCCACAACACATTATGACGTACCGCGACGCCGGTGAGGGTATATAAGCATCGACATACAGGATGAAAAGTATTTAAACCGACAAACTCTGGGAGGTTGTAGGGGACATCAAGACAAACATTTTTCCCTAATGTCATTTTTTCCTATGAGGAGTATTTAAACCAGTAGAGGAAGATTCCTCTGGCGGCAAATTAATTAAACCAACAAACAATTTTCCATTTTTTTATGACCAAGAGACAACACATTAACACAACCCAATTTCAATTACAGCAGATTTTCAAAAATGCCTCCATTGGCACGTAAACACAGTCGGATCATGTTCTGTCTGACACGGGCAAAAACCCCAGGAGTATCCTCAACTGTTCCTGCTGCTGCTACTATCACAGCAACCAGATCCTCTTCTGATGCAACAGGAGTTGCGTAAACAAGGTTGCGCATCTCTCCACACACAAAAAAGTCCAAAGGGGACATATCTGGGGATCGAGCAGGCCATGATACAGGACCATCTCTGCCAATCCACGTTTCTGGGAACTGTCGGTCCAGGAATCGACGCACACGACGACTGAAATGAGCCGGCACCCCGTCATGTAGGATCCAGATGCGTTGTCTTGTAGGGAGCAGGACGTCTTCCAGCAATTCTGGCAATGCTCTGGCGAGAAAATTGTACTAGTGCCTGCCATTTAATAGCCTAGGTAGCAACTACTGCCCAATTAAACAGTCCCCAACAACACCGACCCACACATTAAAGAAGAACCGCACCTGATGAGCGCTAGTAACTATGGCATGTGGGTTATCCACACTCCAAACATGCGAATTGTGCATGTTGAAGACTCCATCACGCCTGAACGTTGCTTCATCGGTAAACAACACAGAGGATGGAAATGTAGGATGCATTTCACACTGTTCCAGGTACCACTGCGAAATCTGTGCTCTGGGTG
Organism: Schistocerca piceifrons; assembly: GCF_021461385.2. NCBI lineage: Eukaryota > Metazoa > Arthropoda > Insecta > Orthoptera > Acrididae > Schistocerca > Schistocerca piceifrons. The sequence goes on along the minus strand of NC_060138.1, from coordinate 400,267,354 downwards.
GATAAACAACTGGTTCCGAGTTGTGGACACGCCGTAAGTGAAATGGGCGTAACAATTGCTCTCCAAGGACTGTTCTTACATTCGTCTGATTCGTCCCCATGTTATGTGCAACTGCACGAGTGCTGTTTGAAAGATCCCGCTCCACACGCTGCAAGACAGCTTCCTCAAATTGCAGCGTTCTTACCGTGCGACGGCGTCCCTATCCAGGTAATCTGCTAAATGACGCGGTCTCACGCAGACGTTGGTACACAGCTTCAAAAGTCGTATGATGCGGGACACGGCGATTAGGATATTATTGTTGATAAACCTGCTGTGCAGCTCGTCTGTTGTGGTACGCTACGTAGTACGCACCAACCGTATCAGTGTACTCACTCCAGGTGTATCGCTCCATTAGTAATCAGACACAATGCACATCAACACTGGTGGACAGCAGTTGCCTACAACTGAAGAGTGTAATACGCTCTCTAGCAACTGAAGATCGTAATACGGCCTCTAACAACTGAAGAGCGTAATACAGCCTCCACCGGTTTAAACAATCCTCATAGGAAAAAATGACATTAGGGAAAGATATTTGTTTTGATGTCCCCCAGAACCTCCCAGAGTTTGTCGGTTTAAATACTTCTCGCCCTGTATAGGCAAACTACCAGAGTAGCCGTATGTCTTTCCGCCGTGCATGCGGTAAATGCGGAAACTTGAACTATGGTGACGCTATTATCAAATGTGTTCAAACAGGACCAACATGCTGTTATTTTTCCTTGGCTTCCGTAGGAAAACACCACGGGTAGCCATCGCAGAAAGAAGAATGTGTATCAAGAAGCATGTCTGTCGAAAACAGGAAAAATTGCGACGAGGGGTGTTGATGTATCATGACAATGCAGGTCCCCTTATAGCACATGCCGTAAGCCAGAAGTTACATATAATCACGTAGTATACACTCGAGCACACGCCCTATACTCCTGATCTCTCCTCATGTGTTTCAAATGGTTCAAATGGCTCTGAGCACTACGGGACTTAACATCTGTGGTCATCAGTCCCCTAGAACTTAGAACTACTTAAACCTAACTAACCTAAGGACATCACACACATCCATGCCCGAGGCAGGATTCGAACCTGCGACCGCAGCAGTCGCGCGGCTCCGGACTGAGCGCCTAGAACCGCTAGACCACCGCTGCCGGCCCTCATGTGTTTATCATGCCCTCGGTCACTTAAAAAACGCCTTGAAGGGTCGCTGATTACCGTCGGACGAGGATGTGCAGCAGGCAGTTACGGTCAAGTTCACGCAGGCCCGTTTTACCAGACGGGTATCATCAACGTGGTGCCCCGATGGGATGACTTCCTCAATGCTGACGGCGATTTTGCCTGATTGGCATACCTATTCCGGACCTTTTGATCGCATAACATTAACATATACCTCAAACGAAGACAGCGATACCAGAAACACCTGCACAAAACGACATAATCGAAAAATAATGCACACAAATTCCTCCAGAATGAACCCAAAGAAAATACTGTACATAAAAAGAAATGAATAGCACTACAAACAAAAATTAACACGGCCAAAACCTACAAAAAATAAATAACGAATAAATACCAAACTGTCAGTCCCATTACGACAGACCAAGCCACAAAAACAAACATGTACCATAAGAGTGAGCCACCGGTAACAACAACACAAACCCTATAAGAGCAAACGATTTGATATACGCAGCGCCTCAACGATGTCGCATTCGGGAGAAAGACAGCCATATATTTGTGAAAACCAAAATTATAAATAACATTAATATTAGATCCACTCACAACCATTGAAACTACACATAGTTCACAAACACCATAGATTATACTACTAACTGAGACAACCACGGATAATATTTAATAACAGGCTGCCCTCAATGCCAGCGGCTTACACCCTTCGCAACGTAAACTCACGACGTCACACGCGACGCCATGGATCAAAGCAGACGCTTGGAATCGTACACTGCGCTTGACCCCTGCTAGGTGATGAGCTGGCGGAAGGCCTGCGTTTCTCTGTTATCAAGGAAACGTCTGGAACAGGGCCTGTGACCGCCGTCTGCCTTCTCTTATGCGGCAGTGTGTCTAACTGCAGAAACTTCCTGAAGAGTGATCAACGTCCCATGTCGTTCGCACGCAGAAACAGCAGCATGGAGGCGGTGGATTCTGCCGAGTGGCTGTATCGGCAATGGTCAGTAGTCGGATACCAGTGCTCCGTCGAATGACTTGACTGATGCCTTGTTCTATTCCGTTACATACACTGTATGATCAGAAGTATCCGGAAACCTGGCTGAAAATGACTTACAAGTTCGTGGCACCCTCCATCGGTAATGCTGGAATTCAGTATGGTGTTGGCTCCGCTCCGCGGAGCGCCCCATTCTGCTCTCACACGATGTCTAATAACTACTGAGGACGCTGATATGGAATACCTGGCAGTAGGTGGCAGCACAATGCACCTAATATGAAAAACGAATGTTTTTGGGGTGTCCGGATACTTTTGATCACATAGTGTACCACATCGACGGTTCTACACCTTCAGAGTGGCGCTGTCTCAGCATCCAACAACACATCCTCACTGGCTTCATCAGGAGCCATTTCTGTAGGAATGTTCCGGGAGAAAGCGACAGCTTGACTACTTGCACTGTTGCAAAGGGACACTTCTTGGATCTTGTCACAACTTCTTGTGGCGTTTCTCCACCTGCAGCAGTTGTTAGAACGTGTTAATCAATAATACCTAATGAACTATTTTAACTGCTACTGACTTCATTTATTGTCTAGAGATCTCTTATATTTTGATATTGATCTACTGTAGTTGTCGATGTATACTTCCCAATCACATTAATACGATCATCCGTCAAAAGCGGAACTAACCACCTTTTCCAGCGTGGACCACTGCGAGAAGTGCAGGAAGAGTATCAATGACGTTCTGGAAGGTACTGACAAGGATCCAGAGCCTTGCTGACTCTAGTGCCGTGGCAAGCTGCACTAGGTTTCTCGGTCGAGGATCTATGACGCGAAAAGCCCGACAAGGTGGTCCCACACATTCCCGATTGGATTTATATACGGGGAGTTCCACGGCCACAGAAATATGATAAAACTCGTCCTAGTGCTGTTCGAACCACGCACATACACTGAGATTTGTGTGATACAATGCATTGTCTTGCTGGTAGATGCCATCGTGCCGAGAAGAAACAAATTACATGTAGCGGCGTGCATGGTCTCCAACGATAGATACATACTGGTCTTGATCCACTGTGAGTTCCAGACTGAAGATATCGGCCAGGGAAAAATTCCCCACGCTGTAACGCTCCCTCCTCTGGCTTGGTACGGCGATTGTTGCACGGTCTTCACTTTCAGGCGTTTCACACTATACACAACAACGGCCATTTACCGGATGGAGCATTAAACGTGATTCAACTGAAAAGGCCACCTGTCAACACTCAGTGGACGTCCAGTTGCAGCACTGGCGAGAAAATTCCAGCGTCCGTCGCCGATGAACAGCAATGAGCATGGGTGCACGAAACATGTGCCTGCTGTGGAGGACCATACGCAGCAACGTTTGCTGAAAGGCCGTTGAGGGGACTTTGAATGTAGCCCCTTGGTCCATCTGGGCGCTCAGATGCTCAACAGTTGTACATGCCTTCGCCCGTGCACATCTCCACAGCTGCAGTTCATCCCTGTCATGTGTGGACCATGGTGTACAACAGTTGCCTCGGCGCCAGTTTTGGATAGCGCCATTTTGTCGTACACAGTGTACATTAACAATTGCAACATGCAAACAGTTTACAAATGAGCTGTTTTGGGAATGCCTCCACACTTGACTCAAAAAACCAAAGATCATGTCCTTTTGCACGTCAGAAAACCACTGTTTCCGCATCGCGACGACTGCACTGTTTTCCACAGCACTCCGACATGCTTCATACACCCTCCAGTGCTAGTCCTACCACCTGCTGCCAGTGACTGGTTATCGCACGTTTGCTTCGAACATAGGCGGTGGTGACAATGTGGTTGGAACTGTATTCCTCACTAGAGTATCAAGCAACTTGTAACGCAGCAAAATATTACGAATCGTCATCTTGCATTAAAAACGTACCTTGCCACGGAGGTAGGAGCGGATCAGATTTTGGTTCTCGCGCTCGTGCCATGTATTTGCTTAACGCTACGTGCAGCACTTTACCCATACATTCTATGAATCTGAAGAAGTACTATTATAAATTAAATGTTCTTCTTGATGCCTCGTATAACATATTCTATGGATAAAACAACCATACTGTTAAAGTTTCAAATCAGTAACTTCCACAGTTTCGAAAATATAAATTTTTTACCTGAAATACATAGTAACCGTGATGGCGTTGTCAAACTGAATTAGGGACTGTAAGGTATTCATCAATAGTATCAATTTAATTTTCTGGAATTTTCTTTAGTTTCATTGCCACAGATTTCGGAAGTGATTAACAGTACACTGGAAAATTATTACATCTTTGTGTCTTGGTTGTGTGAGTGTTTTTGAGAGACATGGTGAATTGAGGACATACGTAATGTGAGAATGTGATATCTTATTGAAACTATGTCAATGTAAGCGTGAGAAACTTGTTGTGTAACAGGGGAATTTGTGACATATGTCCAAGTGAGCTTGATTTTGTAAAAGGCAGCCGGAAGGGGCGCTGGGCATTAAATTTATTAGTAATTTACTTTGTGGAAAGGCATCGTATTTTGTTTTCATTAAAATTTATCTAGTTTCGGAATTACGAGATTTATAGTCTAAATTAAGTGTGGTAATCCGATTGGCATACATTAGAAATACCGCGAGTATAGAAGTGCTCGAGGTGGTCTGATTTGCTAATTATCATACTAGCCAATTTCCCGCTCATTTGACTAGGGCTTGGTGCCTCTGATCTATGAGTCGATATGTCGCTCGGGAGCCACTTCTGGTAAACACCTTTGTTCAATCGCGCTGATAAAATTTGTTCCAAAATGAAGAAATCCGCGCGTTTGATCGGTTCTCGTGTGTTGATGAAAAGCGACGACAGTGTTGAGTATTTTGAGAAAGTTTGAGTCTTGTGAGTGATTTATTTTAGGTGATTTCGCGCATGAACTTCTCAAGTCGTAAGTAAACTCCGCGTGGCGTGTTTCGTCCAAATTACGAGACATTATGGCGAGCACTTCTGTGCCAGAAGATTACTGGACGATTGACTGTGTTAACTCGCAAGTAGGCGTGGGTCAGTGACTGTTTAGGATGTTTAAGATATCGGGTTGGACTAAACATCTTCTGGCTCCTTTTGGGTGTGAACTTATTACAGAGACAGTCAGTAACATTTCATAATTAGCGTTGGGATATTAAATAAGGACTTGATAGCCTCTTTCCTTGTTTTAGAGACAATAAACCAACTAAAAGAAAATTTTAGACATTCGATAGTTTAACTAACTTTCAGCTACTGCCCATGGACTAGAGTTACGTGATCTTTGCCTGGTAGGTATTTAATCGAATTTTTTTTCAAGGCTGCTTTTGCGGCTAAACCAGTATCTACCACCGCAGGCTCAAGCGACAGATAATCTGAAGACTATCCGGTAGGTGGAAAGACTGTATAAAGGATAGTGAGAGAGCAACCTGCTCCGCTCATAAGATGCATTTAGCGACCGCGAAAATAAAGTGCACAGTCGAATGAAAGCAGCAGTGTAAAATCCGCGTTGGAAAGACACAAGCTTGTGCAGATAGACTTTTGAACTGAAGCGATAGGACGACGACTTAAACCCAGAGCAGAATTGTAAACAATATTAGCGGAAGTTCAGGACAGAGCAGGCAGAGAGGTCAGCGAACTTCAGGAACGACGACGATAGCAGCTGGCAGTAGTGTCCGCAGCACATCAGCAGCAGGAGCAGTTGGCAGCCGTGGATGGTGCTGTGGGGTCTAGAAACTGGAATGGAACTGGCAGCCTTTGGCGGACGGACTCGCAGAAGTAGAGAAAGAGCTTAGTAGTATTTTCATTTGGTGTGTATGAGTGTGTGCGTGTGGTGGGGAGAGAGGGGGGGGGTGGAAAGAAACTTGTCAACATGGGGAAAAGTGAGAAGCCTGTAATAAGAGAAAGGAGGAGGTTGTTGATTTTGCTGATGCAGTATGTGCAGATGATAATAGGAGAGGAAATTTTAGTTTTGATGTGCCTCAGATTAATGACACTGGTTATTCAAATTAGGTATCTGATTCTTATGGGTCAATTAATGAGAAAAATACGAGGAAAGCTGATGTTAAGTTGGCACCTGGCCTTTTGAAGGAAAAATGAGGGAATCATTTTTGAAGTTGATGAGAGAAAAACATGTGCTCTTGTTCAAGTAATAAGTAGGGGACAGACACCCGGTCCTAATGTCAAATTAGTACTATTTACTGTCACTGAGGCGAAAATAGAGCCAGCATTGGCACCTTGTGAGCAGAATGTTTGCATTGAAACCATGTTCCAAAAGATTATTAAACAGACGGAGGGTATTAATAGTAAAATAAATGATCTTGGGTCTGAAATTAATAGTAATATGAATACAAAAATAGGTGGACTGTGTAATAAAAAGGATAGTAAAATAAGTGGAATAGTTTCTCATATGAATCAGGGGTTTTTAAACCATCAGGACAGTTTGAAAATAAATTTGAAAAGGAAATTCAGGAGGAAATGAATCACAGAATTTGAGGCTTAAGTGATTCTGTAAGAAAATGATGTGTCACAGCTTAACGAAAACGCGAGAGGACAAATTTGCCATGCGAAACAAGAATGCAAGAATGATGATAATGAGCGTATGGCATTGGTGGCCAGGAGACCCCTCGCCCCTCGCGGGGCGGTTCGGCCTGCCGCTCCTCAAGTTCTTTAACGCCACTACGGCGACTTGCGAGTGAATGAGGATGAAATGATGATGAAAGACACACAACACCCAGTCATCTCGAGGAAGAGACAATCCCCGATCCCGCCGGGAATCGAAACCGGGATCCCGTGCGCGGGAAGCGAGAACGCTACCGCAAGACCACGAGCCGCGGACAATGCAAGAATGATATTGTAAAACTAAAAGGTGAAGTAACTAATCGTATAAAGCAAGTTGCTGAAGACAGTAATCAGCTATGTGAACAGTTAAGTGCTGACTTGACTAAAGTACAGGCCCGAGTAGATCATGTTGAAAAACAGTGTAATGAGGAACATAAAATTCTGGCTAGTAAAATTAAGGAGGAAAGTGACAAATGTAAAATTTTTGGAGGGCAGGTGTGTGCAAGAATGACTGATTTAGAAACTAACTTGTTAGAATTTAGTACAGCAGTGAATGGTAACTTACAAGAGCATGACACTAGACTAACAAATGTAGAACAGAAAATTACTAACTGTAGTAGTCGTGTGATGATAAATAGTATCGCAGTCATCTAAATTACCTATGATAACCGCAGACAGTTTTTGAGATTTGATCCCAATAAGAGTGTGCATCGCAAAGAGTTCTGGAGTGATTTTGAGAATGTGTTGCCTAGGTCATGGAATGACGACAGAAAATAGGCTTTGTGGCATCTAATCTTATGGGAGAGGCATGTGTTTGGGGAAATTTAGCTGTAGACAATTATGGCAACATGGGAAGTTTTAAACAGGCGTTCTTTCAGGAATTCAGGGGAAAAAGAAAACAGATGGAAGTATTAAACAGCTTTTGGTCAAGTGAAATGTTTAACCCAAAGAAAGACACTTTTAAGAGGTTTGTGCAGACGTGGCAGTTTTGTTTTACATGACTACCAAGTTAGAAACAGAACAAATTATAAAGGAGTTACAAAATAAGTTGTATTTGTAGTGGCGAAATAAAATAGTTTCTGCGCCCAGATAGGACATAAACGAGTTCACTGGTTACTTGAAACGCGTAGAGAATCTTCTGAAAGGAGTGGAAAATTAAAAAAGATATTATTGGGCTCCTACATGGCAAAATGAAGTGAAAGTAAACAGAGTAGGTGGCAGAGAGCTATCACAGAGGAAGGTGCACAGGACGAGGGGGCTTTACTGGATATAGAAATTACGACAGGAACGGGAATGACAGCTGATACGATTGTGGTGCAAGATCTTAGCAAACTAAGCACTGCCTACTAAAGAGAAACCTGTAGGGAATATGGAAGAAAGCACTGTATGTGCGGAAAGTATAATAGAGGAGGAAGATACACCGGCAGACGAACTTTTAGGTAGAATAGAGGAGATTCTATCTGATAGCGGTGGAGCAGTTTCAGATGTTGAAGAAGGTGTAAGTAGAGTGTAAGAAAGCTCATGGGATAATGATGCAGCTACAAAAGTATATGAAGCTGGGAGTTATTTTGAAAATTCTGACAACATAAAAGGAAGTGCTGCCGAATCTGAGAGGATTAGAGAAGGTAAATTTTTGGAGAAATGTTTTGACTTCTCACTAGTAGACAGAATAATTAAAGTTGCCACAATTAAATTAGAATAAGACCCGATAAATATGTGTGTTATTTCCTTAGAAGGTATAGGAGTGGACAGACATGAGGTAGTGCGGGATTTATTGGAAGAACCAGATACTGAAACTGTTGAAGGATCATCAGGGCAACTGATAATAGGGGTTAACTTTTTCTAAAGAAAAAGTTCCTTGCTCACTTGATAGCGGTTCAGATGTATGTGCAGTATCAAAAAATTTTGTAGATGCTATTTCCAATCGGAAAGAAATAGTTATTATGCCCGTCTCCACAATAAACATTCTAGTAGTCACAGATAAAAGTAAGAAAGCAGTAACTCATGAGGTCATGTTACCTATAAAGATTCAGGGTGAGCAACTGCACCAGAATTTCATGATAATTTTCGGGTTGAGGGTAGAAATGTTGGCTGGGTCAGTTTTTCTGCAAAAATACAAAGGGGATATCGATTTTACAAACATCGAAGCTGTCGTTATAGTAAATGGAAAGCGCTTGGCAGTGCCATTTGCAGGAAGAAAGCGATATCCGGCAGGAGAGGAATGTGATATTCCTATACGTTGCTGCAGGAAAAAAGGGGATATAGTGTGGAACAATGAATATGGAGAAAGGAAGGTTATTGACCTAAAGAAGTATATACAGACAGAGGTAGGGACAGCAATAGCTAACTGGCCTCAGGGCAAGTGCATATTTGCTACAATAAGTGTTTGACGAACGTCAGGCATCCCGAGTTGTTAGCAATATTATTTCCTTTTCGTTTTCGTGTCGTCAACCTACCTCTTCTTCATTCAGAACTTCTATTATCATCTGTTCTTTCTTCGCTATCTTATATACAGTGCACATATTTTTTCGTAGGATATAAAGAGTTATTGACAAATAAATTTCAGTATGAAATAAAGTTACTAACAGGCTAAAGGAATGATTGAGAAGAATACATGAAAGTATAATAAGGCAATGTAAAATGGAAGTGTGGTGACATGTGTTTCTACCTGTTTATTTAAAAGTTTCAGAACAGAGGAAATACTGTTATGACTGTCAATGAACAAGCCAAGAGATTCAGTACAGATGTAAAGGTGAACATTTGTATTTTGTGCAAACTGCCAACTGAGGCACTTAGTGTAAATGTTCAAAACTTTGTCATTTATTGCGTATTTTTTAATATATATATATATATATATATATATATATATATATATATAAGCTTATGAAACAGCAAGTGTTACCCTTTATATGTAAAGATTTTCTAAAAATTATGAAATGTAGTTAATAGTATTTGAGAGTAATGTTGGAAAAAATATGATCAGAAGCCAAGAACTTGCACAGTGAAGAATGAATGTTTTCCCAGCAGTAACTTGCTTGAGTATATTTGAGTCTGAAATGCCTTTCAATAACTGCTGTTTTTAAATCTGACTTGGGTAAAGATAGGGGTAGTTAGAATACCATTTACTTTAGATTAGTGTAGATTAGTTCACGTTTTACTGAAATAAAAGTTTTTTTCTGAAAAAGAATTTATTCAGAATAATAGTTTAGTGGAATAATGTTACTACTGGATACATAGTCAATGATAGCCAGAAAAATGTGTTTGCAAACACACCTATTATGACCAGAAACAAATAGCGTATGTATTTGGAAGAAATACTTATTATTTGGCTTAGACATACTGGATTTTGCAGATACGCCAATTCTGTAAACCGGACACGAGACTCACTTGTACCTTACAGATGATTGGACGTTGATGTTTGTAAAGCACCCAGGAGTGGAACTGATATAAGAGTAAATGTGAAAATAAGTACCCACACTGTTTCATCGAAAATGAAAATATGTCATTTATATAGACGATCACCATATTGGAAAAAAATTTGTGACATATAGGAAATGGTTCCCCTGTCACACTATTGTTAAACAGGACAAGGATGCCAATAATAGCGCTTTTTATGAGCAGTTTGTAAAAAAACTCTGCTTAGTTAAAAGAGAGACGCCCTCCATGGCACCTTCACTTAGTATAATAATTTTTTTTTTTTTTTTTTTTTTTTTTTTTTTATGAGCGCTCACCATAGCGGATTTCAGGAATAGCTTACACTTATAATGAAGGACACAAAACAAAGTGCATTTTATATAAATATGATTTTAGTGACTTAATTTAGGAAGTTTTTTCCATTACAAAACATTCTTTTTACAATGAAAATTGGCAAAGTAAAGTTTAAGGATGAAAGGAGTTTAACAAAAGACCTAAATTGTATTACTTTTTATCGAACGGACATTTGCTTTGTTAAAAAGAATCAAAAATTAGAGTTTTGAGGAAAACTTTATTTGTAATACTATTAAGTCCAAGCCATAAAAATTTGATGTATTATCGTAACACAGTAAAATCTTTTCAAAATTTTCATTTTTGAATTTGGTATTTGGCATTCAAAAAATATGTAATGAATCTGTGGGTAATTAGTTTTCGTTTGATTAGTTAAAATTACGGCTAGTAATAATTTTGCCGTTAAAGAACCTCAAATGTACTTGAAAGTAATTTTCGGTTCACAGGGCGGGGCGGGTTCCTCTCTCACTTCCTTTAAACAATCTTTTCACCTATCTGCATAGGCTTCAGATTATCTGTCCCTTGAGTCTGCGATAGTAGATAATAGTTTAGTCGACAAAAGCAGCCTTTGGAAAAAATTCGATTAAATGCCTACCACGCGAAGATCACGGAACTCTAGTCCATAGGCAGTAGCTGAAAGTTAGTTAAACTATCGAATGTTTGGGCTTCTTGCATGACTCGTTCGAAAAAATGTCTAAAATTTTCTTTTAGTTGGTTTATTGTCTCTAAAACAAGGAAAAAGGCTATCAAGTCCTTATTTAATATCCCAACGCTAATTATGAAATGTTACTGACTGTCTCTGTAATAAGTTCACACCCAAAAGGAGCCAGAAGATGTTTAGTCCAACCCGATATCTTAAACGTCCTAAACAGTCGCTGACCCACGCCTACTTGCGAGTTAACACAGGCAATCGTCCAGTAATCTTCTGGTACAGAAGTGATCGCCATAATGTCTCGTAATTTGGACGAAACACGCCACGCGGAGTTTACTTACGACTTGAGAAGTTCACGCGCGAAATCTCCTAAAATAAATTACTCACAAGACTCAAACTTTCTCAAAATACTCAACACTGTCGTCGCTTTTCATCAACACACGAGAACCGATCAAACGCGCGGATTTCTTCATTTTGGAACAAATTTTAACAGCGCGATTGAACAAAGGTGTTTACCGGAAGTGGCTCCCGAGCGACATATCGACTCATAGATCAGAGGCACCAAGCCCTAGTCAAATGAGCGGGAAATTGGCTAGTATGATAATTAGAAAATCAGATCACCTCGAGCACTTCTATACTCGCGGTATTTCTAATGTCATCCAATCAGATTACCACACTTAATTTAGACTATAAATCTCGTAATTCCGAAACTAGATAAAATTTAATGAAAACAAAATACGATTCCTTCCACAAAGTAAATTACTAATAAATTTAATACTCAACGCCCCTTCCGGCTGCCTTTTACAAAATCAAGCTCACTTGGACATATGTCACAAATTCCCCCGTAACACAACAACTTTCTCACGCTTACATTTACATAGTTTTAATAAAATATCACATTTTCACTTTACGGATGTCCTCCATTCACTTTTTCCAATGTACTGTTAATTCGTCCGAAATCTGTGGCAATGAAACTAAAGAAAATTCCAGAAAATTAAATTATATGAACCTATCTTCTTCGTCGTAGTTTCAATTGATACCGTAGATGAATACCTTACGGTGCCTAATTCAGTTTGACAATGTCATCACGATTATTACGTGTTTCAGGTAAAAATTTATATCTTCGAAAGTATGGAAGTTACTGATTTGAAACATATGGTTGTTTTATCCATAAAATATGGAATACAAGGCATGAAAAAGAACATTTAATTTATAATAGTACTTCTTCACATTCATAAAATGTACGGGTTAAGTACTGCACGCAGCGTTAAGCAAATACATGGTTCGCCCGGCCCAGTAGCCAGCGCAAGCTGTGCGAGCGCGATAACCAAAATCCGATCTCCTCCTAGCTCCTCGGCAAGGTACGTTTTTAATGCAAGATGACTAGTAATAATTTGCCGCGTTGTTAGAAACTGCCACTTTTCTTGATTACAGACTATGACGTAGACACTATAGATCTGATGTCCACGGCATTGTATATATTCAGTATCTGATTACATTAAAAAAGAGGTACGTCAGTGATGTATTGGCCAGGAAAGTCTTGTGATTTTGTTGGATTACCTCTGCATAACCAATAACAAGTGCCTAGATAACATATTTTCATGTCTATGGGACAAATTACTGAAACGTTGAGTACAGATTCTGATGTCACAGGACTAGCTGTTCCAGGAATGTCAGGTCTTAAATTCTTAATAAAATAGAAAATGTACTGAAAGCGACATAATCCTGATATTCAGTGGGTTCTTTGAACAGATTACTCTAATTGCGGCAAACACGGAATAATTTGGCACTGCTAGATTCCCGAGAAAGTTAGAGTAAAAATCAGAGTTGGCACATGACTTTCTGACAACGAAATGATCTGCAAAACATTTCAAGCGACAATTTATTCGTAACCAATTTATTGGCTACGACATTCAGAGTAAAACTGAATAATTTGTAGAATAGTGGAAAATTAAACAAATGTGACCCAGGTAAAGTGATGGAATCAGATATTTTTGAGGGTTTCAAAAAGAATATTAGGCAATGATAGAGGAACATACAGGACAAACTGACCCTACGACTTGCTTTAGACGACATTGAAGAAGGGTAAACCTCTGTTCATCAATTTACAGAAAGGTTTTGACAATGTTCCCTACAATGCAATCTTTGAATTTCTGAAGGTAGCAACGATGAAATGCTATCAGGAATAAGTTATCTACACCTTGTGCATAAACCAGACTGCAATTATAACAGTTGGAGGACATGAAACGGAGGCAGACGTAGAGAAAGGACTGAAAAAAGAGTGTAGCTACCCCCGATTTTATTCAATCTATTCACTGAGCCACCTGTTAACATTTTTCCGTCCGGCGACACCACCAACAGTGGTGTCGTGTGCATAGTATCGCGCAGTGGCCGGTGACAGCACTTTAGTATCCTTTACTTTTTGTTGGTGTTTTGTTTAGGTAACTATGAGTTACACACGTCAACAAGTTTTTCACCATGGCAGACGAAAGAGACGATTATTTATGACGAATGCGCGGACGTCTTGTCTGACGTTCCGGACGATTTGGTCGATTGGGTAGAAGACATTGGATATACAAAAAAAGTGAACCAGAATCGTCGGAAGATAGTGAAATACGTCCAAGAAGAATTCGGCGAACGCTACGGTTGGCAACTGATTCGGATGAATCAGACGAAGAAGACAGACTACGATTTACTGAGGATCAATAATAAATCTGAAGGATCTCCGGGTCCACACATATTTCCCAAAGATACTCAGAGCGTCGTAGGTATCGCAGTACTATATGTTGGGAACGATCTACTTGAATATATTAGAAACGGAGCCAACAAGATTTACAGTCAAAATTGCAATAGAAGGAAAGTGGATAAAAAAAATGCCAAATTTGTCGAGGTTACGGGCCTGAACTTAGGAAATGGTTTGGGCTTGCTATCCTTATGGGAATTACTGGTAAACGAATCCGTTGCTAGACACATCGATATTTCGCCGCAAAACGATGTCCCGGACTGATTTAGACAAATATTATCATTTTTACATTTTTCCGGCAACAACAATAAACCGTATGATTCCGACCGGCTTTTCAAAGTGCAATTCGTAATTGATTATTTTTCCAAAAAGGTTAAAGAAACGTTTAATCTAAGTCAAAATATCTCAATTGATGAAGGAATGATACCGTGGCGTGGACAGTTAAAGTTTAAAATCAGTCGAAAATTACGAAATATGGCATACTCATTCGGATGCTGTGTGATTCGAGTACGGGGTACATTTCCTCATTCAAGATATATTCCGGCGCTGGGCAACCTTTAGCAAAAACAGTCATGGCACTATTGACACCTTCTTATGGAAAGTGCCATCACCTCTCCATGAATAATTATTATAACAGTGTAGAACTTGCAGAGAAGTTACTTGAAAAGAAAATTCGTGTTTGTGGAACGATACGGCAAAATAGAGGATTTCCAGAAAAATTAAAGCGCCCAAAAGTCAATGTGTTTGAAGCTTGTCATCAACGGAAAGGTGACAAGCGGCCGGCGACAAGCCAAGTAATCCGAATTAGCGCTGCTGGCGCCAAGCGAATAAATTTGTACGAGACGTGCGGAGGGCATAGTGTTAAGAAAACCAGGAAGAAATTTGGAAAAGGAATTAAAGTCGAGGGAGATAAAATAAAAACTTCCTAATACTGATTCTTATATGCGAAGTCAACATGCTTCCCTTTTTCAAAAATCCTTTTCCTTGCTATTCCTCTGGAACCCAAACTAATATTCCCTGAGACTGGCTTCTTTGACCATTTCCATTGTTCTGTAAATAATTAGTGTAGGTACTTTGGCGAAGGTCTGCCACCTCATTGTTAGTGATGTAACTAGGCAAAAGATCGACAGTTCAGGCTGTAGCCTCGACGACGACTGACATTCCTACACGTTGCTGCGACTTCTCCTGGAGCCAGGATAATAAATAAATCGATGAATCCTTTCACTATATGGCTGATTTTAGGCTAGATATCTCACACCTAAAGCAGCTCCTAGCCAGTCAATATTATTGCTCAAAACTTTCGATTGTGCAATAATATCTAACGTGTGTGGGTTATGTTGAGATGTTACAGAATAATACCAAACTGATCGAAACTTTTAAAATATACTGCGCAACCTGAGAAATACTGTGCCTTCTGTGGGCAGTACTGACAGTATCCTTGTAAATAGAATTTCAACGCATAGATTACTATCAAAACAAAGGTGTGAAAAATGGTTCAAATGGCTCTGAGCACTATGGGACTTAACATCTGAGGTCGTCAGTCCCCCAGAACTTAAAACTACTTAAACCTAACTAACCTAAGGACATCACACACATCCATGCCCGAGGCAGGATTCGAACCTGCGACCGTAGCGGTCGCGCGGTTCCAGACTGAAGCGCCTAGAACCGCTCGGCCACTCCGGCCGGCTCAAAGGTGTGAAATCACTGCTCTCGAGCAGAAGCACCCTATCAGTGCCGGAAACACAAGATCGCATTATTGTTCCATTGGCGGGTGCTTGACGAATCTCACAACCTTGTTGTTGTGATTTTAAAGAAACAATTTGCCGAAAAAGTATTTATACCCTCACTGTGTAGCTTGATAATAAACCATCTTTCCATTTACGCTTATAATCATTAAGTTTTTCAATTTCTGTTTTAGTTTGGGAAAAGAAGCAAAATTTAAAATGGCATATAGGTAAATGTACCATATGCGTTACTTAAAACTCGTCACTGATGACACTTCTGAAGAAAAAAAGTTCAACAAGTCAGATGAAAATAATCACCAATTCCGTTGAAATTTCAGGGGAATTCTGTAACCTAGTGTATGATTAACAATGAACATATGGGACTGAAACTTTCCAAAAGACTTTATTTTTACACTTCAATTATGTTTGACTTACGAAAAAGTACAGCAAATAGCGCACCATCTTCCCGTTCATCTCCCTGCACAGAGTGAGCAAATGAATCTTCTTACTATAAATATATTTTAGTTCATAGTTGATACTGGCTTGAACGAACAGTTCATAAGGGTCTGCAAGTCGTCATTGTGTTCACAGCTTCAGAGTAGCGAAAGTTTTACCAGGTCTGCAGTAAAAATGCAGTATTGTTCTATTAGAAAAACAAATTTGATGTGTCTTTATCTCTGGATGATAAAGTTACAAAAACATAATAGTCATTACTTTATAAACACTTGAGACTACTCATTAACGTTAAAATGGATTCTAAATATATATAATCCATATTAAAACTTAAAAGATAATTATGGTGAAGAAGTTCACCACTTCACTCTGAATGGAGATAGGAACAAAAATATGGTACACTGTTTGTTGCACATTATTTTTATATCTCTGATAAAGAACAGGGAGAAAATCCTTTGGTAAGTTTGCATTCCAGTTGTTCACTATTAAAAATATGAAGGACGGAAGGATTCCGCCAGAACTGAAACAGAATTGGCGACTTATTTTTGTCTGATTTGTTAACCATTTCTCGTTTGAAGAATCATTATCAGTTACGAGTAACAGCTATGTTTCTCTTGTTGACAGGTTTGGGAAAAAATTGGAAATTTGTGGTAAGGACTTATGGTTTCAAACTGCTGAGGTCATTGGTCCCTAAGCCTACACACTACTTCATCTAACTTACGCTAAAGACGACACACACACACCCATGCCCGAGGGAGGACTCGAACCTCCGACGGGGGGAGCCGCGCGGACCGTGACAAGACCCCCCTAGACCGCTCGGCTACATCGCGAGACGTTGACAGGTTTGTTTCTTTTGCTGAACCACAGTGTAAATTGCAAAAACGCACTTTCCGATAGCTATTGCGACAGAATCTTGAAACAGAGTGACTTGTTAAATAGGCAATACGCAACCAGAGAGGTCAATACATTACGGAAAATCTCACTGTGTAGTTTGAAGTAAGATAAGATAAGAAATAACACGTTTATTTTCGTACTGACAAATTCTCTTTTCACTAGCTGTCAATGACTTTTTGAAAACTGCAATACTGGATTGAAAAAATTAAATAAAAACTACACTTTGGCTATATCATCGCAGATAACAAAGTTCCATATGTTAAACATGCCGAAAAATGTTGTCCTGTTTCTGTGCTATAATCTGCCAAAACCTTATTTCGACATCTCAAAGGTGTAGGAGAGATGAGGTGTGTTACACATATTTCCTTCTCGTGTGCGTATTGTCGGAAGTGAATGTGCTACATAAAATAAATTTTCTCGAGGTTCGAGACAAATAGAGACATCCAAATTAAAGAAAAATTCGATATGTTAACTGAATTTCATATACAGCAACATATGGTGTAATATGCACTAAATGCAAAACCATAGTGACCCATGTTTTTGCACATCGCAATAAATATGAGCATTAGAAACATGATGGCCACTTCACCACGAAGCTGATATATACACTTATCATCCAGAACGTTGTGACCACCGATCTACAATCGAAATAAACCAATCCAGGCGATAGCAGTGTCACAGGCGAGGAATGATTGCTAGTCACACCACACACACACACACACACACACACACACACACACACACACACACACACACACACACACACCAACGCGCGCGCGCTCTACATTTAGTACCAGCGAGCATGGTGTGTCTGTGTAGAACAGGGAAGGTACATGATCTACCAGAGGTTGACCAAGGGAGGACTGTGACGGCCAGGAAATCCGTTATGAACATTTCAGAAACAGCAACTCTTGTCCAATATTCGAGGTCTTCAGTACATGGCAAAACCAAAGTGAAACCAAGAGGTTGGGCGGCCACTCCTCATTACAAGATATCGTAGGCTGGGCAGACTGGTAAAACAGGACAGGCGGTGAACTGTGGCAGAACTAATACAATCAGACTTTAATGCTGGGTAGAGTACAAGTTAGTCTGAACACACAGTGCACGAATACTCCTAACGATGGGCCTCTACCTCAGCCTATGACCAATGCACGTGCCAATGTTAACACCACGACATCGGCAACTACGACAGAAACGGACACGTGACCATCGGCACTGGACGCTGGCGAAGTGGCAGAGAGTTGCACGGTCTGATGAATCCCGACACTTTTCTCGTCATGCCGATGGGAGGTCGCGATGTAATCGTCTTTCAGAGGAACAGCTCTTCGACACCTGTACTGCGGTACAGAAACAAGCTGGCGATGGCTCCGTAATGTGTTGTGGAACAATCATGTGGACACCCACGGGTGACATGGCGCTCGTGCAAGGCACCATGACAGACAAGGACTGCCATACACTGGTTGCAGACCATGTACGCCCCTTCATGATTATAATATTTGCCGAAGGCAGTGGCATTTTACAAGATAGTGCATCATGCCACAAAGTCAAGAGTGTGATGGAGTGGTTTGAGGGACACAGTGACGAGTTCCAATTCTTGTATTGGCCCCCCAACTCGCCATAACCGAACCCGATCGAACGCATCTGGGATGTGACTCAACGTGGTGTGAGAGTTCATAGCCCGCCCCCGGAATTTACGGGAATTCGCTGACTTGTGAGTGCAGATGTGGTGCCAACTCCTGCCAGCGATCTACCAAGAACTCATTGCTTCCATGCCACGAAGTGTCACTACTGTTATCTGTGCCGAAGGTGGACACGGACATACTGTCAATTACGTAGCTGGTCATAATGTTCTGGCTGCTCTGTGTGAAGCTGTACCTAATGTAAAAGTCCGCAGCTCGTGGTCGTGCGGTAGCGTTCTCGCTTCCCGCGCCCGGGTTCCCGGGTTCGATTCTCGGCGGGGTCAGGGACTTTCTCTGCCTCGTGATGACTGGGTGTTGTGTGCTGTCCTTAGGTTAGTTAGGTTTAAGTAGTTCTAAGTCCTAGGGGACTGATGACCATAGATGTTAAGTCCCATAGTGCTCAGAGCCATTTGAACCATTTTTTTGTAAAAATGAATTTTTTGTAACCAAATAGTTTCTGTAAAATCGTGTTAGAAAGACAGCAGAGCCAGCACATGACATTAGTCTACTCCTAATGGCACTGTTGCACCCTGACTAGCAGCTAGCCAGTGTTCTGCACGTACAGCAGTAGGCGAGCATTGCTGCGTGTGACAACGCTGCGAGTTGGGACGCGGACTGCCAGCTTTCTTTCTGCTCTTAAACTTACTGTTCTCCCATACGTATCTCTGAAGGTGGTGAACGTAGCGGAATAGATTGGGAGATTTCTTGAAGAACTGATCCTTAAAACAACATAAGGGCACAAGGTACCTGTTTCAATGTTTTAAAGCAGAAGAGCGATTTAAAATGGAGTTGTCTTCGGAGAGCTGAGATAAGCGCGCACAGGTGAGATGCAATGTGGCGGGACGAGACGGAGGTGTGTCGGCAGGAGCGCGCTGCACCTGGCGTGCTACGCGGGCGAGGCGGACGCGGCGGAGGCGGTGTTGCGCGCGGGCGGCCGCGCGGCGGCGCGCCGCTGGGACGCGGCGGGGCGCGCCACGGCGCTGCACTGCGCGGCCAGCGCGGGCTGCGAGCGCGCCGTGCAGCTGCTGCTGGCCGCGGGCGCCGACGTCAACGCCGGCCTGCAGGCGGGCTCGCGCTCCCCGCTGCACTGCGCCGTGCTCAGCGACGCGCCCGCCTGCGTCCGCGAGCTGCTCGCCGCCGGCGCCTGCCCCAACACGCCTCAGGTCAGTCCGCACAGGCTACCGCCACCGGCCTACGACCGTGGCCATCACATTCTAGACCGACTGCCGGCCGCTGTGGCCGAGCGGTTCTAGGCGCTTCAGTCCGGAACCGCGCTGCTGCTACGGTCGCAAGTTCGAATCCTGCCTCGGGGATGGATGTGTGTGATGTCCTTAGGTTAGTTAGGTTTAAGTAGCTCTTAAGTTCTAGGGGACTGATGACCACAGCTGTTAAGTCCCACAGTGCTTAGAGCCATCTGAATAGACCAACTCGGGGGTAAATTTGTGTCAGCTTGGAAATCCTACCTGAGTTTCCTTAAATTTCAATTGCAAATTTACTCCCTAATAGAAACTATAAGAGAACAGAGACTGTAACGAACAGATTTTAGAAGCACTCAGGAACTAAAATCCGCAGTCAAGATAACGGTTGCAGTGATTCAGAGAGAAATTGATATTTTTCTCACATTGATGGTAACTATTAAAAACTTGTAAACTTCCAAATGGTTTCTTCTTCTTTTCTTCTTCTTCAAAGGGTTACAAACATACAGTGATCTATTCTGGAAGGTTGGAACTCAAACAAAACTTAAAAACTCTGTCAGGAAAATGAGGTGGTCAGTTCCCGACTACACAGCAGGTAATCTGCTCCTCCCCTTTGTTGGCAACAGCCCTATTTCATACAGTTGGAAATTCTGGTGCTAAGGTCATAACCCCTAGCCCCATTCTGGTAACTTCCATCCAGACCGAAGATCGCCACGAGCTAACACAGACGCGAAATCACTTTGTTCTTGGCACATGCCACCTCGCAGATAGTTACAGCTTGCGCATTCGTTAATTTAAGCAAAATGTCATAATGTTACTAGAGCACAGAATGCCACATTCGTTATTCAGCATGCGTGACTTCTTTTCGTCTTGACTGAACACCGACAGTACCAGCGATGTGGCAAGAAATTATCACAACCATCCCTTTTTTCACTTCCATCGCAAGCTCATGGGTTCAGTACTCTTTCTCTTGCACGAAATGATCTATTAATGCATTCTCTCACAAGCAGAGTACTAGTGGTGGTTAGGTTCATATAGCATTGTTTCTTTGTATGTGGATGCTATTAATATCTACTTGACGTTTCTTTCGATATACCCTGTGTTAATTGGCGACTCCATGTTGTCTTGTGCACTACGACCAGGTAACAGGTATACTTGAAAAAAGAGACAGCATTGGTCGTATATTTTTTACTATTGCAAAATCGATTTTCTGTACTGAGTGACCATCTTCAGTGCTATATTGTATAACTTAAATTGGGATGCACTGTTGTCACTAAACTTACGGCAATCACATAGACTGAGACTATGTGATTGCCGTAAGTTTAGTGACAACATTGGATCCCAATATAAGTTATACAATATAGCACTGAAGATGGTCACTCAGTGACAGAAAATCGATTTTGCAATAGTAAAAAATATGCGACCAATGCTGTCTCTTTTTTCAAGTATACCCTGTGTTGCTGTGTATTGCTAAAACATCAGTGAAGCCTCTTCTCAGTTCACTTTTGCGACTTTCTATTATCGGTATGCATCTCACTGTTAAAGCTGTGAGGACCGGGCGTGAGTCGTGCTTCGGTAGCTCTGAAAATCGTGAAGCGTTCCACATTTTTCAAACAAAAGCCGGCACGGTAGCTCAGCGTGTTCGGACAGAGGGTTACGTAACCTCTGTAATAAAAAAAAAACTGAGTTAATCGATCATCAACGAACTTAATCGGATGTCTTTCGACGTCCGCCCCGAGCAGATACAACGAACAAACGCGGACAAAATGAGAATTTTTTTTAAAAAAAAGAAGATGGTACAGCACTTGCACGCGAAAGGCAAAGGTCCCGAGTTCGAGTCTCGGTCGGGCACACTGTTTTAATCTGCCAGGAAGTTTCATATAAGCGCACACTCCGCTGCAGAGTGAAAATCTCATTCTGGAAACATCTCACTGTTAATCTTTAATGTGCTTTTAAATTTCAGCTGCAAACCCTAAGTCCCTCCCTCAGTCTTCTGATTAATCAGGGACCACTGTAAGTAGGTACAAAGCCGATGATTTTCAGGGTTGGAACTGATCACAAAGGTGATTTAGATCCTAACAGAATGTTAATTTTCCCCTTCCTCCCTTTCTGTAAACTGAGGCAAGCTCTTCGTTCACAGCCGTTTTATGGTTGCTAACTGCGAGAGGGCGGCAATTTTTGTAACAGACCATACTAGAGTCTATCATTAATCTAAGACCTAGGAAAAACGCCGATGGGTGCCAACTTTCCAAAGTTTACATGAGATTTTATGATAAAGAAAGTTTAGAATCAGATATAAGACAAACAGAAACTCTATTCTAACAGCTTCTTTGTTCCACTCAAAGCTGTATAGTAGAGGAATCCACAGCCATAAAGACCAAATCATCCCCATATACGCTACGTAGATGCCTCAAGAAGAAGAGTGACAAGTAAAATATTAATTCCAAGGCTGATGAGACTAGACTTCAGACGAACAATCACACTGGTCAACACGAATTTTGTTATAAACAGTGCGAATGGTGTTCTCAGCTTAGCTGTGGATGGTCAAGCCGAAAATGAAATCAGTTTTTGGTTACTGGACTCAGTTTTACTGTGACATACTACCCTCCATTTCTCCAAATCATTGACAATGCTGAATGTTGTTATTCTATTGTGGTTTAACTTAAATATGCTACAGATTTAATTCTTGAAAAATAATCGAAGTTAGTAAATAGAATTGCCACACAACTCTCAGTTCAGAAATATGCCTCCAGGAAATGAAGGCGGTTTGGCACCACTACCGATGATTCATGTTGTAAGTTGTCGAATCATCACATTGTGTTGTTGGCACTTCCATCTCAGCACCGACGAGGAGGACACGGCAAGTGACATCGCCCGATTTCTCAGGCAGTTCACTCGGTGGAAGAGGAGTCAAATAAGCTAACACGTGCCTCGGCTTATCGGTACATTACTGTTTCTGAAAAAAAAAAAAAAAAAAGACTATCAAGTTTGCGAGATATTCTATGTGCGTTATCCTCAGACATAATTGTGGTTCAGTGTTAAGTGTCGTGGCTTCTAAATTTTGCGCCCCATATTCGAAACCCGATTATTGTTGTTATGTACTTTATTTTTATTGTTTTAATTTATGAACCCAAGACTGTAGAAGATAACTACTTGAATGTTTCTTATCAAATTAGGAAAAAAAGGTGTTATATTAGCCGTAAAATTATAACTGGATTCTACACACTGGTATTTAATATATATATATATATATATATATATATATATATATATATATATATATATATATATATCGGAGTTCCAATTTTTTAAAATTCTAATATTTTAATATTTCATTCTTATATCAGTTCTCTTATATTAAATCCTATACTTTACTCATATATTTATTCTTCGGGAAGATTTGGTGTGCCCTTTGACGATAACGATTGTAGACACATTTGAAACGCAGACATTCCAAACACCACAGGCATCGTGCGAAGGTAGATTTGCCACAGTGGCTTTTCCTCATATGAACCTTACTCAGGAATGAAACGTCGTTAATATGGGCGAAGATTTCGCGCGCTGGAAATAATTTGGCGGCAAACCATGCATAACGGATCACTTTTCCGAAAACTGGTGCTTGCTATTGATTGTGAATCAAGATAAATTATAGGAATTTCACCGGAAACAATTTCAAATGATTTTCTCATTTTTTAAATTCACTCATCTGACGTACAACTAATGGACAAATAAGGACAACGGTACATCAATATAGCCTGGAAAACAGTCGTGTAGTAACCTTCTAAGACATGAGTAGGTAAATGAAAAACAAAAAGCAATAATCGGTTTTCGAACACGGGATGCAAAATTAAGAAGGCATGACGCTAACCACTGTGCCACCATTTCGCCTGAGGATACTTCGAGGTAAAGCGCATTTAAATTACTTGAAATTACCTGAAAATATTCGAAAACGTAGACCGTCGTTTTCTCAGAAACGGATGAGTACCTACAAATAAGCCGTGAAACTTTTTCACTTATTTCGACCCCTCTTCCACTGAGCGAAGTTTCTGGGAAATCAGGCGATGGCACTTGCCGTATTCTCCTCGTGTGAATTTGTTTGAAGGTAGTGCTCGTTGTCCTTTAGTTCGAAAAGATTTGTGATTTGTGTTAATTCAGGAAAGGAAATGCTTCATCCTGTGCATACAGAGCAAATTAATTTTGTCATATCTATGGAAAGTTAACTATGAAATAGCAAGAATGGAAACTTAATATCCTTGTAAAGAAGCATAACAAAATTGATTTGGGGTGTAAGGTTTGCGACCAGGACATGAATTGGGTCCTTAACATAAGCTGTTCTCAAGTATTACACTCCTGACTGGTTTGTTAAAAGGATCACGCCGCACGCCCTTTGCTGTCGCCAAGGTTTGGACGGGGAAACAGACGGCCCACCGAACTGTTATTTTTGTCTGACAAAAATATGTGGAATCACATCGAAAACAAGTAGAACGGTTTGATATCCTAATTTACCATCTGCTGTAAAGCTTGTTCGA
This sequence comes from Schistocerca piceifrons, assembly GCF_021461385.2. Lineage (NCBI taxonomy): Eukaryota > Metazoa > Arthropoda > Insecta > Orthoptera > Acrididae > Schistocerca > Schistocerca piceifrons. Next base: position 400,242,970 of record NC_060138.1, on the reverse strand, counting down.
TACAGTGAAGAACTGCCGATGAGAGAGCATACAAAATAACTTGGCCCGTACCTGTGCAGACAGTGTAATAGAGGAGCGGACAACGGTAATGGTAGGGGTTGCACTGTGGTCAGCCACCGCGCGGTAGGGGAGATGCAGTTCAACACCTGAAGGTTACTCATGAGAACTTGTTGTCTATAGCTAGCGACCCTGCAGACGATTTTATTAACAAGCTATGGCATTAATTCGACAAACTAACTGCTTATTATTAATAACACAATTGATTACAGGAATAAGATGAAACTGGAACAGAAGGAGCGATTTTTTCAACTGACTTGTAAACTTTTTCTTTCCTTCTCTCGCTATCATTTCACCTCACTAACATGCTAATGAAGCTGAAATTGTGACATAATCCCGAAACAGTCAATTATTATACGTGAGCTGATGACAATAGCCTATGAAAAGCTCATGCTCAGTATAATAATAAACGTGTAACTTCATCAGTTTGTTGCAAACCATACTTATTCTCACTTCACCAGCTATTGGTTGCCATTGAAATAATTACGTTATTTCATTTTAAAAAAATGTAGTTACTCGTACATCACTGTAGATACGGAAGTTTTGCAGCTATGGCAAAATCTCTCCACTATGCAAACTATTAATTTTCAAAAACTCGTTTCGGTATCGGGAACCATTTATGAGAAGAGAGGGACGTTACGAATATTTCACTTTCAATCCATCGTTTGCGCCGCAGTTTGGAAGTGAGTGCACTGCAAACAATCGAATTTCTCGAGACTGGAGACAGATCTTCAATTTAAAGAAAACTTCAATCGATTAGCTAACATCCACAGTAATGTATGACCAGCATGCACCGGACGCAAACTCATAACGATCCCTATTGTTCATTGCACACTATTCGGATTTCACAAAGTAACTTATTTAATACTAAAATATCACACTATGACCATTAACGAAATGATAGGCAGTTCACCATGAATCTAGCATATGAAGCTATGACATGCGAGAGTGTCTAATTTTTTTACCGAACAGTTTCTTTGAAATCGTTTGACAAAGCTTGCAGCCGGCATGTGCACTCCTCCGTTCTTGCAGTGTAGGGTGTCAGCCAACTGCTGTGCCATATGGGCAGAGAATGTTTCGTTCATAATGAACGACGCGCACGGCTCGCATCAGTAGACGACACGAGACCGATGGGTGGACTCACCACGCTGTGAATGAGAATGTGTTTCTGCACTGGGGCCAAGTAACCTTTCGTGAACTAGATCAGTGACGAACATGCAGAAGACAGCGAAGGGGAGATGCAGGGCGACCCATCATTTCAAGGAAAGTGTGATCAAATGACCCACATATTTTATCTTAATGGACTGTGAGTGGTCTTTTTTGTGATCTAAACAAGATGAGCTTTTAGAATTAAATGCATAGAATCATATTTTTGAGATATGGAAGTCTGTGTTTATTGAAACCACGATGTTGATTTTTTTTTAATAGTACTCCAAGGACGGTAACAAGATTCAATGCACCGATGTCGTGTTTGTTATGGAGACTCTTGGTCATGATTTCAGAGTAAATGAGTCGGGCTCGTTCACAGATTGCAACAAAGTTAGCCTGAAAGCTGTAGTTCTTCACAGTGGGAATAAATTTCCTTTCATTTCGACTGATCGTGCAGTTAATCTATAGGAGCTATAGGATACACACGAGAATTTTAAATTGTTACTCTCAGTTAGCCAGTAACAGAATTACAAATGGCGTACGAATAATTATAAATATAGATTTTAAATATTAAATGGCACATTAACATGAAATAATTTTTTGTGCTATTGTTTCATGTTTGCGTGTAATTTAACGATAAAAATGTATATTTATAATGGCCCTCAAGGTTCTTTCTGCTGCAACATTTTCGAAATGAAGTTTAATCAGACAACTGGCTACATCCAAACAACACAATTTTAATTTAAAGCACTGACCAACCTGAAGATGAGGGTGTAGAACCACATAACTTGTCGTGGTAGAAAATAAAAGTGGCTGACACAGATCATTGTTTCAATTTATCTTTTACATTTTGAAGAAATTCACAACCACTGTTGAAAAGAGGTTGGAGCTATGGGGGCCAAGGACCAGTTTTCGAATGGGATGGAAGGAAGGAAGATTAGGTTTAACGTCCCATCAACATCGACTTTGTTAGAGATGGAGCACAAGCTCGGCTTGTGTCAAGTACGAGAAAGGAAATGAGCCGTGCCCTTTCAAAGGAACCATTCCGGCATTTGTCTGGAGTGATTTAGGAAAATAAAGGAACATCTAAATCTGGATGGCAGGACGCGAGTTTGAACGATTGCCCTCCCAGATGCGAGTCCAGTGTGCTAACTACTGCACCACCTCACTCGGTTGAACGGGATGCAAAACAGTTTCTGAAACGCTACCTCCTGGTCACAATGAGGACTGACTGACTTCGAAATTCCTGAATACGTAGAAATCAGGAAAGGGCAGATCAAGCGTTAATCTTGGAAGGTAGGATTATACTGAAGTGTCGATTGTGTCCAACCTACTGCACACAAGACGACCACCATAAGTGGCAGAAAATGCTCTGGAACTGTCTAAGTTTTAATCTATATCAACATAATTTGTTGAACTGAGTTGAACATACGTGTTTGTAATAACAGGTTACTAATAATTATTCTGCGACATCCTGCTTAATATAAAAGCTCTTTTTACACCAGCTACTTTCTTGTCTCAATCACTTCTCGTGGAAAGTGAGTCAACTCTAGTGCCCTTGGCATATTTCTGTGCAGAGTCTCACCTGTCACAAGTGTAATTTTTGTTTGTATCACGGTAACAATATTAGATGTATTATGAAATACTGTCTGCTGTGCGGTCTGGTGCCAAAATCGTTAAAGCGAAGTTATGAGGGACTATCATTCTTACACAGAGTCCGAATATAGAAAGAGCATCTATTTATATTCTTATTTACCCGTAGTGTATGCTTTCCCTTTTTTTATGTCACTGAGCCACTCATGAATTTGGATGAGGACTAATTCGCACTCAGCCACGTGACGTGCACCACCTCTGGAGTAGTCGATAAGTAAGTCGTCGGTATAAAACGAACTTACGTGATGAGAGCAATGTCATGTGTGTCAGGTCTACACGGAGACACCGCTGCACGTGGCAGCGGCGATGGGGTACAGCGAGTGCGCGCGGCTGCTGCTGGAGGGCGGCGCGGACGTGCGCGTGGCGGTGGGCGCGGCGCGCTGCACGCCGCTGCACCTGGCCGCCGAGGACGGCAACGCGGACTGCGCGCGCATGCTGCTCGACGCTGGCGCCGACCCCAACGCGCAGTCGCGCCGCCGTCAGACGCCGCTGCACCTGGCCGCGCTCGCGCAGGCCGCCGGCACGCTCGAGCTGCTGCTGCAGCGTGGCGCGCGCCCCGACGCAGAGGACGACGACGGCCGCACGCCGCTGCACTCCGCCATCGTCAAGGTCCGTGCCGCCTGCCGACCCGCCTCTACGTCCCACCCGCAGTCCGCGAGGACGACAATGGGGAATAGCATTGGCCGCGACTTCGTTAGGATGTACATCACCAACCCATAATCAATGTTTCATTATCCGCATTCGCCTAGTGTATTCTCTAATGACTTCTTTTAGTTCCTTTAAGTCACGAAAAAATAAATAACTAAAATAAATGAAAATATAATGAGAGGACACCGATTTTTATCAGGTCACAAAACTGTTGAATACTTCAAAAACTGTTTTTAAGGTCCCAAATAAGAGTGTAAAAATCATTTCCAGAATTGGTTCGAATGCATGTAAAAACACGTAAATTTTAAAGACTGAAAAAAAAAAAAATGAAATGAGCGTATGGTATTGTTGGCCGGGAGTCCCCATCTGGGGAAGTTCGGCACCCAAGTGCAAGTCTTATCGCAGTCTACGCCACACTGGGCGTCTTGTACTTGAGGATGAAATGATGAGGAGGACAACACAACACACAGTTCACGACCGGAGAAGATCTCCAACCCGGCGGGAATCGAACCCGGACCCGCTTCCACAGGAGCAAGCACGTTACCACCCAGCCAAGCAGGCGGACTTTTAAAGACTTTGAGACTCAAACCAAAATATCTGTGCAAAAAAAGTATTTCGTTAGTTAATTTTGTAAAAACTTACAACGGCTGCACTCATATACAGGGCGAATCACCTAAAACTCGCACCGAAAAATGTTGCGGAACCGCAAAATGCTATTGATATGCGGTTTTCACAGACTAGAATTGTAATCATGGGCTCTTATTGTTAGCGAATAAACAGTTGATAAAAAAATGTAAATGTCGTGTGACTAGGGCCTCCCGTCGAGTAGACCGTTCGCCGGGTGCAAGTCTTTCGATTTGACGCCACTTCGGCGACTTGTGCGTCGATGGTGACGAAATGTTGATGATAAGGACAACACAACACCCAGTCCCTGGGCGGATAAAATCTCCGGACCCAGCCGGGAATCGAACCCGGGACGTTAGGATTGACATTCTGTCGCACTAACCACTCAGCTACCGGAGGCGGACAACAGTTGATAATAATACTTAGAAAGTATTTTTTTGTGCAAATGTGTGCTTTTTTTAAATTGAATAATGCTTATTGATATTAGCAAACTAAAAGTAGGGTTAATTAGGACGCCAGTGGTGTTTGTTGCAGGAGCCTAGTGTGAGTCGTTTTGGAAAGTTCCCACGCTGACACTTATAAAATACCAGTGGTAGCACGCAGACTACAAACACTACAGAACGACAGAAGTGCATACACAAGTTATGGAGATTCTGACCAGTAATAAGACAATTGACCATCACAGATTGTGTCCAAAATTACCACCGGCAGTGGCAATACATGCTTCCGGAATGACTGCTGCACACATGCTAGCATTTCAGTGGCGATGTCCCAGCAGGTTGCAGTAATACGTCATTGTGTATTATCGAGTGTACTTTGTAAGGTCTTTCAGCTTGCCCCACAGAAGAAAAACCCCAGGCGTCAAATCTGGAGAATGGGCCGGCCACGATACAGATCCTCTGCTCCCAATCCAACGACTTGGAAACAATTGTGAAGACATGCTGTAGGACTTCGTGCACTATGGGCTGAATAGCCATTATATTGGTACCACAGGTTCTTCCTAGTCTCGTGATTGGTAAATGTGGCTTCATCACTAAACAAGATACATTATACATCTGGAGTATCTCGTCTTAATGCCAATGTACAGAAGTTAACACGATTTTCACAATCGTTTCCATACAGCTCTTGACGGAGAGAGATGTGATAGGGATGACGCTTGCCTAACTCATGACACTTTCTCGTGTAATTGCGCGGGGGCTAACGTGAGGGTCAACTCAACAGCAGCAAGAACATTAATTTCCTCCTCTTCTGTCGTTACTTGTTACCTTCTGTTACATTGTCTAGGTGTTACACTACCACTTTCACGTAAATGCTTGAAGAGTTTGACATCTTGGGATATCTTGCCGCATACACCTTACACTCTCTATACGCCATGAGCATGTCAGTTTTTTCCGCGTAGGTAAATCCCATTTTCCATTCACGATTTACTACTTGGGCTGTCACAAACTAACTGACTACCAAACCGCAATACATTCAAAGAACACACAAGCACACTGTAAGCAAACGTAACAACATCGTGTCTAGCAACTAAACAGGTTGAACGACACAAACAAGTGTCAATGTGAAAACTTTGCACAATGCGATATCTCGTAAACGACTAGCTCTAGAATCCTACGAACAGACACCACTGACATTCTAAGTTACCCTACTTCGAGTCTGTTAATGTCAATACGCATTGTTGTGTTTAAAAAGTGTGTGTTTGCACAAAAAACACACTTTCAAAGATTATTACAATCTGATGACTGGCTAACAAGACAAGCCCCTGACAACCAGTCCATTCTGTGGAAACCACACATCAATAGCACTTTCCATTTCCGTAATATTTGCGGTGTAAGTATTGGGTGATCCACCCTGAATAGACTTCGCATGTCGAACATTTGCCCAGGTGATGCTGCTGGCTCATTTTCATCTTGCTTTTTGACGACATCAGTAACTTATTAGACGAAAGGAATGTTAATGCAGGTCATGTCTTTTATAAATGTTAATATCGAGAAGTAATAAGTATTTTCAAGCAGATTTGAACTTATGTTAAATGATCCGACACAGACCGGTCATTTCTGACGCCGTGATTGTTTGCTCACACTGTTGCACAGATGAAGGCTTAAGTGCCTCGGGATGATCATTCAAGTTCGAAACTTGTAGCAAGATAAGTCATTCATCTCTATGGTTACATAGAGATGAATGACTTATCTTCATCTTATGGGGCACCGCTAACTCAAAATATTACGAAGTTTGATTTCATTTCCGTTTTCAAAGGATGAGCCACATCAAAGTTTTATGTTTGTGGTTTAATTTGTGTGTTAAATTTTAAGAAACAAAACAAAAACTCTGTAAACTCGAGTAAAAAATTGTAAAGGTCAGGAGGCCAGGAAATAACACTTTGGATTATAGATCGCGTTACTGCCGCGAAGTAAAAGAAAAACATGAAGAATCCTAGTAAGTAGTAAGTTCCTATGGGACCGAACTGCTGAGGTCATCGTCCCTAGGCTTACACACAACTTAATCTACCTAATAGGGTGGGGTGGGGTGGGGGGGGGGGGGGGCGAGAACTGTGGCAAGGCGCCCTAGACCGCGCGGCTATACAGAGCGGCGAAGAAGAAAGAAAACACATAGATGGAATGAATTCGTTGTTCTTTTTGTTCTTTACGCCAAGCATACAAAGTCTCCGATGCATAGAAGACTCAGATTACACAAAAAACTTGCTTCGTAAATGATTACTCTTTCACATTCTAGCCTATAATTAAAGAAAAAGTTTCCAAAGTTACATTATGGTAGATGGCCCCACTTGGAAAGAAAGCTTGAAATATCTTATAGAGACAGAACAAAACAATTGAAAATGTGGAACAGCACAGATTAGCACGAAGTAAAGTGAAGAGTAGGATAAGAAAAATAGGTTAGTTACAATAACAAAGTCGAAATACTAAGAACCGTAACAAAATTGAAGCAATGACAACCAAACCCGGCGCCGCCAGAAAGGATTAGGCACAAAAAAAGGAAAAACAAGAAGATAAGAAGATAAATCACGTGGGCGTCTTGTGTGTCATATAAATTAATACGGCATAAGCACAAATATAAGACAGAAACAACACTGTAATACGATTTTTATCTGTCGAAAATGTTTTTATCACTTGCTCTTCTTTTAATTCATACAGTTAACATATCTTTTAAATTCTGACATAAGAAATTTTTAGTAATACAATTTTATTTGCATTTAACTAAGAAAAACGTCGGTATTACTTCCAAATAAAGTAAGAACAACACAAAGAATCCTAAATTCTTCGAGGTAAAGTTTGGGGAAAAAATACCACAGAGATCTGGAAAACAGGTCTCTCTTTGGTTCCTGATTCGATCCTCATTACAAGACCAAACTTTTCCCTTTTCATTTTCTCTTTTTCACATTTTGCTTGTTTCACATTAGCATACATCTGCATGACTTTGCTCTGTGTAAAACAGAGAATATAATAGGAAACTAAATCAAAATGCTCCAAATCAAATTGAAAACGAAAATAATCATGCATTTTGTCAACCGAGCGAGGTGTAGGCTTCTAATTTTGCGTATGAGTACTTTTGCCACTCGCCCTTAAATTAATGTTTTTTCCCTCTCTTACTCGCTGCTGACCAGGCTATAGTGTGTCTTGACTCGTCTCGACTTTGGTGGTTAGCACACTGGACTCGCATTCAGGAGGACGATACTTCAAGCACGCGTCTAGCCATCCTGATTTAGTTTTTCCGTGATATCCCTAAATCGCTTCAGGCAAATGCCGGGATGGTTCCTTTGAAAGGGCACGTCTCTAATGATCTCGCTGTCGACGGGACGCTAAACACTAATCTCCTCCTCCGCATTTTGTCATGTGACAGTTTTACAATACATAGTATACAGTAAGATAACAGACGATAAATTACACCTCCTGTACAAAGACCGCAGTACTAAATGGGTTTTGAGTCTGATGATCAACAGTGTATTCTAACAATGGTGTTTTGAGGGTGCTCATCTCAGTAACCTGCATCTTTCAGGGGCTTTGGGTACGTAGCTACTAAATACGAGGGTAAGTCAATTATTATCCGCAATTTAGTTATATTTTTGTTTATTTTGGTAGTACTGACGTTTTACGTTGATGACGCATGCTTTGTTTATTTTTTGTTATATCTTTGCAATTTTCAAGCTGCTAGGTTAGTTTCGTTATCGCTGCCGAACTGTTAATCATGGCTGCTCCGCTGTCTATTTGCACCAAAGAAGAGCAACTTTCAGTGATCCGCTTTTTTTTGTGGTAAGAAGGCGTATTAGGGGCCGAAATTCATCGAAAACTTTCGGTAAAGTACGGGATCAGTGTTTTGCCACAACGGATTGCCTACGAATGGATTGAAAAATTCCGAAATGGTCGCACAAGTGTTACACACGATGAAGCAGCCGGGTGACCGTTTACCGCCACAAATGAAGAAACCATTGAGCGTTCACTTGAAATGATCCCCTTAGACAGACGATTAACTATTGAAGAAGTGGCACATAGTCTGAAAAATAGTCACGGCTCTGCCTACGAAATAATCCACAACAGACTTTGGTTTTATGAAGTCTGTGCAAGATGGGTAACAAAACAACTCACAAAGTTGCATGAACAAACACGCTTGGACATCTGCAAAAAACATTTGGATCGGTATGGTAACGAAGGGGACAACTTCTTAGACAGGATCATTACTGGTGACGAAACATGGATCCATCATTACGTGCCGGAGAGTAAACGGCAGAATACGGAATGGAAACATCCAGATTCGCCGTCAGGAAAAAGTTCAAGACCCAACCGTCCACAGGAAAACTGATGCTTACGGTTTTTTGGGAAGTACATGGTCCAGTACTGGAACTTTACAGGGAAAGGGGGCACAACAATGAACAGTGTACGTTACAGTGAAACGCTTACTGCCACGCTAAGGCCTGCAAATCGAAGCAAATGCCGAGGATTGCTTTCAAAAGGTGTTGTGTTGTTGCACGAAAATGGCCATACGCATACTGCTGCCCACACTGCTGAAACGCTCCAGAAACTCAAATTTGAAGTACTGGATCATCCTCCATATAATCTCGATCTTTCCCCTTCGACTATCACTTGTTTGGTCCCCTCAAACAGGCATTAGGGGCCGTCAAAAAAATGGCTCTGAGCACTATGGGACTCAACTGCTGAGGTCATTAGTCCCCTAGAACTTAGAGCTAGTTAAACCTAACTAACCTAAGGACATCACAAACATCCATGCCCGAGGCAGGATTCGAACCTGCGACCGTAGCGGTCTTGCGGTTCCAGACTGCAGCGCCTTTAACCGCACGGCCACTTCGGCCGGCTAGGGGGCCGTCGATTTGCCTCGGACGAAGCAGTGAGAAAAGTGGTGCATTCCTGGCTCGCAGCTCAACCGAGAACCTTCAAATGAGGGTATCAGGAAGCTTGTACAACGATGGCCCAAGTGCACTGAAACGCAAGTAGACTATGTCGAAAAATGATTATAAAAAATTTTTATAACTGCTTTACGGATAATAATTTCATAGTCAGTAATTCCAGCCTGTACGCCCTCTTCCGCCCCCAAAAAAGCTCCTAACGTTAAAAGAGACGTTACTAGTAATACACAGAGAGACAGTATGACCGGAACAGCGAAACAAGTATCCATGGGACGATCCTTAACCTATCTTAACTTCAAATCAAAGAACTTTACAATTGGTGGGCGGACAAATACGTTGGATTACGTCTGATAAAAAATAAGACTAGTAAACCATCACTGTCCGCGTCTTCAGCTGAGTGGTTTCCGTGAATTGTTGCCTTGTGGAGGACCCGGCTTCAATTCCCGGTACTGCTGGGAGGTTTTCGTTGCTGGGAGGACTGAAAAGAGGTTCACTCAGCCCCCTGATGCCAATCTAGGAGATATTGATTGAGAAATAGCAGCTTCAGGATCTGCAATACCGACAAAGGTCTGAAGAGCTGTGCTAAGCCCGTCCGAAGCCAGAACGGCGAAACTAAACCCTAATTCAGCTTCACTAATTCGGAGTTCTTATGTCACGTGGTTGTTGCTCGTTTCTCTCGGCAAATAGCACTGATTGCTTTTCCAATTTTCTGCAAGAATGCAATATTTTAAACCAATGCAAATTTTACGAATAAAAATTATTCCCTTAAAAAAAAAAAAAAAAAAGAAAAGAAAACGTTGATTTAGAAATGGCTAAATGACATTTCGTTTTTCTACTCGGTTATTAGTAAAAAAATTTAAAAAATATTATAGCCGAAACCAAACAAGTATCGAAAAATAGCGGTTATTGAGAACTAAAGTACCGGTATCATCCGTGCGTAGCACTAGAGGGAAGCCTAGTACCGACGTGTGAGCGCACCGCCGTCATAGACATTTCTGCTCTGTTGACCGTGGAGCTAAAACAACAGAGAACATTCCTAATTGCCTGGTGTGTTCTTTCTATCACTGAAAACTGCTCGGTCAAATTTATTCTTCCTCCATTTTCCAGTTTATGCATCTACCTACACTGGGACGCATTTTCGACCATATGTCCATATGACCCTTTTTTGCTCTTTTATCCTCCCAGGAATCGTTTCCCGCAGTTTGTTCCCATTTAGTAAGATCGCCCTGCGGTCCCTCTACTTATTCTTTCCACCTTTCAGCTTTCCGTTCTTTGCTTCGTACTAGCTTCCTGTCTGCATTCTTGATACTCGTACAGCCGCTTCTCTTTTCTCCAAAGGTCTCTCTAATTTTCCTACAGGTAGCAACTATCGTTCCCCTACTTGTGCATTCTTCTACAGACTTGCATTGGTTCTCCAGCCATTGCCGATCAGCTGTTTTACACTTACTGTCAATCACATTTTTTGGATTCTCTTTGGCCTGCTTCATCTGCTGCATTTTCATATTTTCTCCTTTAGCCAATTAGATTTAGTTGGATTATTGACCCGCCAGGTTAGCCGAGAGCGCTAATGCGCTGCTTCCTGGACTCGGGTAGGCGCGCCAGCCCTGGGTCGAATCCGCCCAGCAGATTAACGACGAGGGACGGTGTGCCGGCCAGCCTAGATGTGGTTTTTACGCGGTTCTCCACATCCCCCTAAATGAATACTGGGCTGGTCCCCACGTCCCGCCTCAATTACATGACTCGCGGACATCTCAAGATGTTCGCACTGTCCATGGATTACACTAGACGCAGACAGCTGGGGTACACTAAATCTGTCCCAGGGGTACAGGATGGCGGCAGGAAGGGCATCTGGCCACCCCTTAACATTAACCTTGCCAAATCCGTACCTAACCATGCCGACCCTGCGACCAGCGGGATAAAGGCATAAGCAAAAGAAAGATTCAATTGCATTACTGCAGGATTTCTATTATGCTTTGTCTTAATGCCTATATGGCCCCCTGCTGCTTTCACTATTTCGTCTCCAAGGCTAACCAATCATCATACCTTGTCAATACGACAACAGAAAGAGAAACTCCTGGAATGAGGCAAGGTAAAACAACATTTACAACAAGTAAACCAGAAATCCGACCGCTATATGGAATGTCGGGTTTTGTGTGTTTCTGAGAATGCTGCTGATTTCCAGATTAAACTTCTGTGCTGGAAAAATGCAATGCAGCGCCCAAGACGCAACTCCTCCGCAGCTGGCGCAGCAACGGCGAACGGCTATCAGCGCGCTGATCGCTTTCAGAAATAGCGCGTCCAGTCACTGGGCCTCTCTCCCACATGCTTGTGTGCGGTTTCAATCAGGCTAGAAGTGCCACATTAAACTTCCAAATAGCTCGCCTTACACAACTGGTGAAGAGTCACACGTAACCAATGCCGGAAGATTGTGGATGTGCCACGTCATTCAGCCACTAGTATAACAGCTTTCATCAGTAAGTCTTACACAGTTATAACAAGGAAACGCATTAATAACAATATATGTCTCTAAAACTGCCGTTTTTATATAACTGGATTGGTCAATTCCGAGAAGTGTCGTGCCACAAGAACTAAATTTAACAGGTGACAATAAAAACTTCTTACAGAGAATTGACGGTTATCCACTCACTTCTTGCAGTAAATGAGAATTCTACAATGAATAAAAACATTTTTATCCAGATTCCAGGGCGGGTGCCTGGGTGCAAATGCCCTCTTGCGTCCCTCTGTGGACTCCTATGGCTGTAACACAAATAAATATGGACTAGCCTGTCAAGAAGGATGGGCTGCAGATGAAGAACGACTACAAGCAAGCCATTCTCTCTGTTAAGCTTTGGAGTGAAAGTACCAAACGGATCGTATGAGCTCTTTCATGATGTTCCTCCGACATCAGGGTCCCTACGTTGCAAAAATTGCAGGTGAATTTGTCTGGAATATGTTAACAGTCTTACTTTTAGCACCATAGATAGCGGTCATATTTTCTCTCTCTCTCTCTCTCTCTCTCTCTCTCTCTCTCTCTCTCTCTCTCACACACACACACACACACACACACACACACACACACAGAGAGAGAAAGAGAGAGAGAGAGAGAGTTACCTACGTATGTCTTCAGTAAACATGCATTCAACAGCATAGATTTTCGATCTCAGGCCGCTCTAGTTTTATCTTCAGGCAGCCAGCAATCACATCAGTGAAATGGTTTAGCCATCTCTTAAACTCAAAATTCCTTGTTTACGGGAAAGCCCATTAGAAACCACCTGAGACCAGAAGTAACCACACACTGATTTCAGGACAAGGGAACGCAAAGCAGACTCCCAATTCGTGTTTACAAAACAGTAGCTGATCAAAAGTCTCTGGGCTCTCCTATGCAATGCGATCCCACCAGTGTAAAAGAAGGCGAGGAATACTGTGTTGTCAGTAGAGGAGCAGCAACAGCAGAATGGATCGGTCAGCAGAGCTCAGTGACTTGGAACGTGGGCTGGTCATAGGATGTCACCTGAGTGACAAATCCATTAGGGACATTTCAACTCTCCTAAAGCACTCCACTTTTGGTGATGCGATTCGCAAGTCGAAACTCGAAGGAACAACCACAGCTAAACCAAGAGTAGGCGGACCTCATTTACTGACGGACTGGGACAGCCAAGCATTGCAGAGGGTGGTTGTAAAAAAATTGCATGAAATCAGCGGAAGGAATCAATCGTGAGATCCAAAGTGCTATGCCTAGTCCAGTTTGCAGAATGACTGTGCATAGGAAACAAAGGAATGGGGCACTATGGCCGAGCAGCTCCTCATGCACAACACATTTCTGTAGTCAGTGCTAAGTGACACCTATGGTGGTTTTAAGCGGCGACTCCACTATACAGATGATGACTGGAAATGAGTGATCTAGACTGATGACTCACGCTATACCCCTTAGCTATCCCACAGAAGCGTTTGGGTATGGCGAATACCTGGAGAACGTTACTTGACATCATTTGTAGTGTCAACAGTGATGTAGAGAGGAGATGATGTTACGGTTTGGGGGTTAAGCTGTGGTTCCCTTACTGCCCTTCAGAAAATGCTATATGTATATGGATATGAACACTTTTTACAGCATTGTGTACTTTATACAGTAGAGGGACAGTTTGCAGACGATAATTGTTTGAATCTGCATGACAGTGCCACCTGTCATAAAGCAGCATCTGTGAAGCAACGGTTTGTGAACAATAACATTCCTGAAAATGACTGGCTTGCCCAGAGTAACAACTTGAACCCAACGAAACATTTTTGGGATGAGCTGGAACATCGACTTCACTCCAGATCCCAGTCTCCAGCGTCACCACCTTCTCTGGTTTCGACTCCTGATGAAGAACAGACTGACGTTCAGCCATAGACATTCAATGGGATTGTCCCCAGCATAATTAAACCGTCGTTAAGGCGAAGGGTGGACACTAATTGTTGTGTACAGCTTCGTACACAACGGTAAGGAGAGGTGGGCTACTGAGCGGTGCGGCAACTGCCGTCGTAGGAAAGATGCGCAGGAGCAGAAATGATTGGCGAACAAGTTAAGACAACAAACCGAAGATTTACTTAACTTTATGTCTCCAAGCATACAAAGACTCATTACAAATAAAAGGCAAGAATTGGAGTCCAGCTCATACAATAGCAACCGATGGTGTCGTAGCGACGAAGCTCCAAGTGCAAGTGGGCTGAGTGGCTGCCGGCGGCCAGGGAGCGTCTCCCGACAGTACGCACTTGGCTGTTTTGACGTTTGGCTGCCGGAAGTTACGTGACTGTCCCTTCAGTAAACACTTGGCTGCGAGGACGGTTTTCATACAGTTGCACCCGTGAAGACTGAAGGAATGAGTTAAGCTTGAAGTAATTTCTATCTTATGTTTTAGTCCTTCATGTTCAATAAACAGAATAGTGTAAAAGTTCCGCAGTAGGCCCATATTGAAATTTACGTAATTCATATATGTGCGTACAGATACGCCGAAATATTCAGTCGATTAGTGTCGTTTTTTTTTCTGTGGATCTTAGTTGTTATAACGAAATGTGCGTTAATTATGGAAAACAAATGTGGTTAAAAAGTTAGCACAAGGCTATACTGCTCCTAAGTTTGCTACCTCGGTTTATTTCGCATTCACATGTAGGGTGACCAAACCGGGGAATATCAAGTATTTTTAATATTTTGGACGACGAAAAGCGGCTTTTAAGTAGCCATAGTATAGTTCCAGCCCTGTTGAGAACCTGCACAAGGAATGCTGTATGGTGAAAAAAGATCATGACTACACCTGAACAGAGTCATAATTTGTACAACTCTATAAAACGTCATTAGCTTCCAGCAAAACAAAAAAAAACTTCCCTAAACATAACAACTTGACAGCTGAAAAGCTTTAAAGTGTTTACTCTGAGCTTAGATATAACGTAATGGATAATGCTACATGGCCCAAAAATACTGTTATGTATCGTTTTTTTATTCCAGAGAGTCGCCAATATTCCTGTGAAATAATCTTTTCTGTGACAAACAGAAAGAAGAATTAAGTGTAAACGGATCACATACTACTCAGAAAGTTACTCCCATAATCCCAAGCAGTCCCTGTGTCTTGGAACTAAACTTTGTGTGTTATCATTCTTTATAGAAGTGAAGCCAATTTTACTGTGTCTGTGTAAACATTGGTTATCAGCGCAATAAACATCAACATGAATGGCGTCTTCGAACAGGATGCCTCGTCACGTGAGACCAACTTCCGGTCAGTAAACGTCAAAACAGCCAAGTGCGTACTGTCGGGAGACACTCCCCAGAGGGCGGCCATCCTACAATGCGGTGGCAGAGGGCGTTCATAGACCAACGCCACCGGAGGCGTGGCTTAGTGGGCGCACACCACTGGATACGACAGAACCCGCACGACTGCCATTAGAGTCGGACGGAAACTTGCAATCCCACTGTCAACTTTTCTGTTGACAATGTTGACTGGAATACTCTCTTTCAAATTTTAAAGGTGGCAGGGGTAACATATAGGGAGCGAAAGGCTATTTACAATTAGTACAGAAACCAGATGGCAGTTATAACAGTCGAGGGGCATGAAAGGGAAGCAGTGGTTGGGAAGGGAGTGAGACAGGGTTGTAGCCTCTCCCCAATGTTATTCAATCTGTATATTGAGAAAGCAGCAAAGGAAACAAAAAAAAAAATTTGGAGTAGGTATTAAAATCCAGGGAGAAGAAACAAAAAGTTTGAGGTTCGCCGATGACATTGTAATTCTGTCAGAGACGGCAAAGGACTTGGAAGAGCAGTTGAACGGAATGGACAGTGTCTTGAAAGGAGGATATAAGATGAACATCAACAAAAGCAAAACGAGGATACTGGAATGTAGTCGAATTAAGTCGGGTGATGCTGAGGGAATTAGATTAGGAAATGAGACACTTAAAGTAGTAAAGGAGTTTTGCTATTTGGGGAGCAAAATAACTGATGGTGGTCGAAGTAGAGAGGATATAAAATGTAGACTGGCAATGGCAAGGAAAGCGTTTCTGAAGAAGAGAAATTTGTTAACATCGAATATAGATTTAAGGGTCAGGAAGTCGTTTCTGAAAGTATTTGTATGGAGTGTAGCCATGTATGGAAGTGAAACATGGACGATAAATAGTATGGACAAGAAGAGAATAGAAGCTTTTGAAATGTGGTGCTACAGAAGAATGCTGAAGATAAGGTGGGTAGATCGCGTAACTAATGAGGAGGTATTGAATAGGATTGGGGAGAAGAGAAGTTTGTGGCACAACTTGACTAGAAGAAGGGATCGGTTGGTAGGATATGTTCTGAGGCATCAAGGGATCACCAAGTTAGCATTGGAGGGCAGCGTAGAGGGTAAAAATCGTAGAGGGAGACCAAGAGATGGATACACTAAGCAGATTCAGAAGGATGTAGGCTGCAGTAGGTACTGGGAGATGAAGGAGCTTCCACAGGATAGAGTAGCATGGAGAGCTGCATTAAACCAATCTCAGGACTGAAGACCACAACAACAACAACAACAACAACAACAACAACGTGATACCACAACTAATAAGTGTCTGGATACTTTTGATTATATACTGTCTGTGGCAGACAGAAGAGGGAAATGATACCACATCCCCTCGACGACATGCGCCAAGTAGCCCGTCGACCAGGCCGCAGAAAGTACGGTGTTTTCAAAGTTACGATCCCTTTTTCTTGGTTCATTCCTCATGTTTTTTCTCAATTTTTGCGACCAACTTGTTTCGTTTACAGGTAGAAACTACATGAAATCTTTAGAATTTGGTAATTTTACGTAACATGTGAATTATTTAGTTCTATGTCCTCCCGATTTACTATCGAGAAAGGTAGCGATGTCTCCATAAATATTAGTTTGCGGGAAAAATGGTACATAACTTCTTGATTTCTTTTCTCATTATCCGTACGTCACCTGATTTTCCGAACACGTAGAAGAAATCACGCTGGATATTGATGCCTAGCGAATGGTATGAGTTGCAATTTCTGGATTTTAGAACATAACGCTGTTATCTACGATAAAGTGTCAACGGATACAAATCTTAGTGATATCCTATCTTGACAAAAAAAAATGTGGGTGTGTCACGCACTAGCAACTACCTTTTGATATAAAACTACGTAAAGTTTTGGGGTTGACGAAACGTAAATATGTAGCAGCGTTTGACTACAATTAAGAACCAGCATCTCGAGTAACTCATCTCATACAGTCTGCGGAGGCTGCAACACGTGTAGTGTAACCATTACATAGATTCAGTGAGCCAAGCAAGGCAACCTTCAATTTACTATATGCATGTTGAGAAATGTAGATTATTTATGCAAGAAACCATCTATAATTTCATTTAACTCAGACTAGAGTACTGCTCAAGAGTGGGCGGTCCATATCAAGTCGTGTCAACAGAGTAATAAAGACCTTGTACAAGAAAAGCAGTGTTAATGGTCACAGACCTGTTTAACTGATATGGCAGGAACCCCGAAAAATTTCAAATGGCAGACTCTCAAAGGAAAGTAAGCGGTATCCTGAGAAAACCTCCTGGAATATTCCGTTGTTCCCTTTGTGTCGCCGGCCGGTGTGGCCGAGCGGTTCTAGGCGCTTCAGCCTGGAACCGCGCGACCGCTACGGTCGCAGGTTTGAATCCTGCCTCGGGCATGGAAGTGTATGATGTCCTTAGGTTAGTTAGGTTTAAGTAGGTCTAAATTCTAGGGGACTGATGACCTCAGATGTTAAGTCCCATAGTGCTCAGAACCATTTGAACCCTTTGTGTCTCAGCCATGGAGACCACGAAAGCAAATTTATAGCGATAACAGCATGCACATGGGCATTTACGCAAGAATTATCATCATGCATCACTCGAGAAGGCAAAAGGAAGAAATTTCCATAAGTTACAATAAATCGGTCGTCCTAGCAAATTTTATGTACTGATTTCCAAAGTGTAAATGTAGTTACAGATGTGTGTATTGAAGATGATACTCCCTTTGCAGTGCATACCTAGAAACCCAGTTAACGCTGAGGCAGGCATCAGTGATTATAAGGCTGTGATAGCAACAATGACTACAGTTTTTACAAGAAATGTTAAGAAAGATAGGAAGATATTTTTGCGTAGCACGAATGACAGTACAAAAACTGCGGAGTATATGAGTAACCAGCATCAAATATTCAGTCATATGGACGACGCTGTAGAGTACAAATGGAAAAAAATTCATAAGCGTCGTTCAGTATGCTTCAGACAAGTATGTTCCGAGCAATTTCTTAAGGCATGGGAAAGACCCACCGTGGCTTAATAGACATGTTAGAAAACTGCTCCATAAACAAAGAGAGCGTCATCTCAGATGCAAGAGAACCCAGTTGGCAACTGGGTGCTGAACGAAGCGAAAGGAGCGTACGGAGAGCAGTGAGAGAAGTGTTCAATGACTTTGAAAGTGGAATTTGACAATCGATCTGAGTAAAAACCCTAAGAGATTTTGCTCTTACGTAAAATCAGTAAGCGAATCGAAATCATCTATTCATTTACTCTGAGACCATAATGGCACCGAAACGGAAGATAACAGAGAGACGGACGAAATACTGAATTCGTTCTTCCGAAATTGCTTCACCGCGGAAGATTGTAACATAGTTACTCCTGTCACTCATAATATGAACGTCTAAATGGCAGATATTGGGATAGCCGATCGCTTAGTAGGACAAGATGAGATACCCTTAAGATTTTACAAAGGTTATGCAAGAGAACTTGCTCCCCTTCTAGTAGTAATTTATAAGATCGCGTGAACAACGAAGGGTACCTAGCGACTTGATGAACGCGCAGGTCATCCCTGTTTTTAAAAACAGCCGCAGGACACATGCACACAATTATACACCTATATCGTTGACGTCAATCTGTTGTATAATTATGGAATAGGTTTTATGTTCAAGATTTATGACGTTTTTGGAAAACGAAACTCTCCTATATAAAAATCATCATGGATTCCGGAAACAGAATTCTTGCGAAACTCAACTCCCACTGTTCCTCCATGAGATGCACAGCGCTGTAGATAACGGCGCTCAGGTTGATGCAGTGCTCCTAGGCTTCACGAACGCATTTAACACCCTCCCGCAACGCTGCTGGGTGAAAAAATATGAGCTTATCGAGTATCGGACCAGATTTGTGAATGGATTCCACACTTTCTTGCAGACAGAACTCAACAAGTCGCTCACAACGAAACAAAATCTACAGATGTAAAGGTAATTTCCCGAGTACACCAAGGAAGTGTGACAGGACCGTTACTGAATAGGTTCAAAAATGGTTCAAATGGCTCTGAGCACGATGGGACTTAACATCTATGGTCATCAGTCCCCTAGAACTTAGAACTACTTTAACCTAACTAACCTAAGGACAGCACACAACACCCAGTCATCACGAGGCAGAGAAAATCCCTGACTCCGCCGGGAATCGAACCCGGGAACCCGGGCGCGGGAAGTGAGAACGCTACCGCACGACCACGAGCTGCGGACGTTACTGAATACAAAGTATATAAATGATTTAGTAGAAGGCTTCGGATGCTCTTTAAGACTGTTCGCACATGACGCGGTTGTCTGTGGTAAAGTAGCAACGTCAGAAGACTGTATCGATTTGCATCATGAACTGCAGAGGATTGATGAAAGGTGCAGCCTTTGGCAGTTGACAGTGAACGTAAATGAATGAATGAACGAAAATGAATGATTGAAAACATTAGGAAAAGAAAGCCACAACAGTACACTACAATGTTGAACACAGTATCTACCGTGCAATATTTAGGAATAACTATCCCGGGTGATCTCATGTGGAATGACCACATAAAAGAAATGTACGAAATGCAGACGCCAGATGGATAGTCATAGGAAGAATCTTAAGGAAATGTAACTCATCCACGAAGGAAGAGGCTTATAAGGCACTTGCTCGACCGATTCATGATATTGTTTATCAATATGGGATTCTTACCAGGTAAGACTGATAGAAGAGAGACAGAAAATCCTACGAAGAGCGGCGCGTTTCGTCACTGGATCGTTTAGTCGGTGCGAGAGCGTTACAGGGATGCTGAACAAACTCCAGTGGCAGACGTTACAAGAGAGGCACTGCCCATCATGGAGACGTTTTCTATTGAAATTTCAAGAAGGCAATTTCCGGGAATAGTCGGACAACGTATTACTTCCTCCCACATACATCTTGTGTAATGACCACGACGAGAAAATTAGAGAAATTAGAGCCAATACAGAGGCAATCATTCTTTCCACGAGTCATTCTCGAATGGAACAGGGTAGAGGGATGAGTCAGTGGTGCCAGAAGTACCCTCCGCCGCACCATTAAGTGGCTTGCGGAGTATGATACAGATGTAGGTCGCCCCTATACTCGCCGTCGATGGTCATCCGGGTAGTGCAGAATCGTGATTCATTGTTAACACAATACGATCCATTCGTTAAAGGCCCATACTTGCCGGCCACGGCAAACGTGGGCATTTGTGTGTTAGTGTTTACAGTAGGCTCCGCATGGGACGGTTATTCCCTACTGTGGCTGCTGCTAGTTTCCGGCGAATGGTGCGGGACGACTCAGAATGTCGCAGGGAGTCCATTACTTTGTATCGATTGTGAACGGCTCACAATGTGCTTGGCGTACACTGCGTCAATTATTCCTTGTGGTGACGAGACGTACTCGACTGGAACCTTGACAACGAGTTCGCTTGCCGTCATGTTCCCATGCAGTCCAATATTGAGCCACTGTCACATTTGAATACCCCACGTATCTGCCCCATTCGACCAACTAGTTGAATGGAGACCAACAATAAAGCCCCTTTCAACCTCTGTTACGTGCTGATAACAATCTCGCTCGAGTATGCAGCATCCGTGTCCTTCACAATGATCATTCAACATCTGATGCTGCTATGCCCCTTACATACCCTACTAGGCCAGGAACAAAACTAAACGGGAAAAACACTAATTCATTCTGGTGGCCATTCTACCTGTCACAGAGAATCATTCAATTACACACCCATTAATGATGTGTTCGTCTATGAAGTTACATTATATCCGACCATGTCTTTCGCTGATTCAGTTTTTTCGTCAGGCAGAGAACTTATTTGCAGTTACTTACAATTTAGTGTAATAGTTAGACTTTATGTTAATGATAACCAATTTTCTTCCCTTTTCTCCAATGACCACTCTTTCGCGCATAATACCAAGAAAGAGTTTCATCGACCTGTCTGTGTCCCATTTTAGCTTTATGCATTTTTTAATATTTCTTGAGGAATTTTCTCCTATTATCCCGCACAGACTTACATATTTCGATATTTCTGACGCTACATATATGAATTCCCTGTTTCTAAACTAAAGTCCATAGGCGCCCCCTTCACCTTTAATCCTTCCTCCTGTTACTATTCTGTTCTCACTTACCCTTCATTTTTGTCACCAACATTTTAATATGTTCACACTGTACTGAAATAATAAAAATAAGAAACAAGGTCAACATCAAGATCATTGCAGCTCGGTTGAGAATGCGAAAATAAACTGCCTCGATTCCTCAGCAGAAATATTTCAAACATTTCGACTTTCAGAAAATTTCCATTACAAGCATACAAATCTGTTGTTTCTGGTCGAGGACAAAATTGCACTTTACACAAAGCAATCAAGTTTATTAATAAAATGTTTTTCTGCCAACATGGTGAGAGATGCGAATAATAACCACCGGGAAGGAGATGGGGAAGCGAGGGAAGGGTATGGGCAGAGAGATAACCGAAGGAGGCGATGGTCAGAGGGAGTGGAAGGAGCAGATGGCAGTGGGGAAGAAAAGGACATGGACTAAGAGATGGAGGAGATTTGTGCAATATATGTGTTAAACACATATTTATTACATCGACTCACTGACTCTGGAAGTCATACGACAGATTGCATGTGTACATACTGCATGCATCTGGAGTTGGTCCCACGTAATGCAAAATGGTACTGTTCATGACTGAAAACAAAATTATTGTAACTGAAAGCAAAATATGCATTTCAGTAATATTGGCAACTCAATTTTATGACACACGATAGAGGCCACAAACGTCTTAACGCAGGAACTGAAAAAAAGGCCATGCTCGTATGAGAATCAGACTACTTCAAATGGTCAAATGTATCTGAGCACTATGGGACTTAACATCTGAGGTCATCAGCCCCCTTGACTTAGAACTACTTAAACCTAGCTAAGCTAAGGACATCACACACATCCATGCCCGAGGCAGAGTTCAAACTTGCGACCATAGCAGCAGCGCGGTTCCGGACTCCAGACTGCTTCCCCAGTTGTGAAAGTGCCCAAAGTGAGGGCATGACGATTCATAACACCTAACAGGGTATGATACGATGACGTAAACACAGTTACCCTCTTCATGCATAAAAGTAGCAAATATTGACACACAACGATTATACACTAATACTATCAACGACTTACGCAATAAACGGTTCCAGAAAAATTATTTTGTATTCCTTGCAGCTTAAGGACTCATCACTTATTACAGTGAGGGTTGTTTTCCGTCCAGCTTACATAGTATACACGTTCGCTGATGTACATTACCGTCCAGTGTTTTCAAAGTAAAAGCATCACTGCCACAGCAAGGCACGTGAGCGCAGCGGTTGAATTTCGGTATGGGGTCGCGAAGCTGAGCAGAAGCCTGTGACTTTGTAGGCTTTCCCGGTGCAATAAGTCTTGAAAGTCTCTTCGGGTTTGCTGCTGGATCCAAAACTCAACTCGATTCGATATTTCGGCGATCCAGCTGGTCGCCATCTTCAGGAGAATGCTGCTTCTGCTTTGATACTAGTAGGTTTCTCTTGGCCAGGAATGCCCTTTTGCCAATGCTAGTCCCGCTGAGAACTGACGCCACACTGCAAATCATCGTGTCCTATATAAGCCACCGTACAGTGCACGGCGCATGCGCCGCCCATCACGGTTGCTACCCTCCGAGACTGGGAGGTGGTGCCGCCCTTAGTAGAACATAGTCGCAACGATATATCGCACTCAGGGACGCACCGAAGAACGTTCTGTTTTGATGCGGGATAGTACAGGATTCCACGTCCTGCTAAGAGGAAATCCATTGTCTCTGTTAATTAAATTATCCGCCAGCCTAATTTCAACTGCCTCTTTATAAAGACACTGTTCCAAAAACCGGAAGTGCTGCCAACCTACACAGTATCGTCAAGTTTCATACGGTGTCCCTTATTTTAACAGTGTTCTGCTACTGCCAATTTTTCCAGCTGTTGTAGCCTCGTATGACGGTGATGTTCCACACACCTGTCACGAACTGTACGAATCGGACGGCCGATGTCAGCCTTCTCACATTGAGATCATCTTTCACAGAGCCGAGTAGTGCTCTGATCTTAGAAGGTGGACGGAACATACTCTTAATGTTAAAATTCCTTAAAATACTTCCAATCATAAACGATATGCCTCCATCATAATTTAGAAAGGCCACCGATCTATCTTCCTCTTCATGCACCTCCAGTGATTGGTCAAACTCCATAGCCTGCTTCTCTGAGTAGCCATTTTCCTTAAAAGCAGCCATCAAATGCGCAAGTTCTTGGGTTAAGCTGTCCCCGTTGGAAGTGGCATATGCTCTGCGTACCAAACCCATAAGGACGCCACTACATCTACATCTACATTTATACTCCGCAAGCCACCCAACGGTGTGTAGCGGAGGGCACTTTACGTGCCACTGTCATTACCTCCCTTTCCTGTTCCAGTCGCGTATGGTTCGCGGGAAGAACGACTGTCTGAAAGCCTCCGTGCGCGCTCTAATCTCTCTGATTTTACATTCGTGATCTCCTCGGGAGGTATAAGTAGGGGGAAGCAATATATTCGATACCTCATCCAGAAACGCACCCTCTCGAAACCTGGCGAGCAAGCTACACCGCGATGCAGAGCGCCTCTCTTGCAGAGTCTGCCACTTGAGTTTATTAAACATCTCCGTAACCCTGTGACGAAACGCGCCGCTCTTCTTTGGATCTTCTCTATCTCCTCCGTCAACCCGATCTGGTACAGATCTCACACTGATGAGCAATACTCAAGTATAGGTCGAACGAGTGTTTTGTAGGCCACCTCCTTTGTTGATGGACTACATTTTCTAAGGACTCTCCCAATGAATCTCAACCTGGTACCCGCCTTACCAACAATTAATTTTATATGATCATTCCACTTCAAATCGTTCCGCACACATACTCCCAGATATTTTACAGAAGTAACTGCTACCAGTGTTTGTTCCGCTATCATATAATCATACAATAAAGGATCCTTCTTTCTATGTATTCGCAATACATTACATTCGTCTATGTTAAGGGTCAGTTGCCACTCCCTGCACCAAGTGCCTATCCGCTGCAGATCTTCCTGCATTTCGCTACAATTTTCTAATGCTGCAACTTCTCTGTATACTACAGCATCATCCGCGAAAAGCCGCATGGAACTTCCGACACTGTCGACACTGCGTTGGTGTGGTGGATGGCAAATCATAGAATGCAGATAACGATCTGTGTGCGTCGGCTTTCGGTGAACACTATGTCCCAAAGTACCATCTGGTTTTTATAAGCCATAACACCTAAAAATGGAAGCATCCCATCACTTTCAACCACCATGGTAAATTTAATGCGGGGGATGAAGACTATTGAAGTAGTCCAAATATCTATTGAGAACATCACGTCCATGTGGCCAGACGAAAAAGGTATCATCCCCATATCTCCAGAAGCACGTTGGTTGCAAAGCCGAAGTCTTCCGTGCCATATCCTGGAAGTCCTCCATAAATAAATTGGCGACTATGGGCGATAAAGGACTACCCATAGCCACGCCAACATTCTGTTACAAATGTTTCCGTTAAAAAAATACTTGGATGTCAGCATATGACGACAAAGCTTCACTAACTCTTCATCCAGTTTTTCACTAATCAAACTAAGGGACTCTTCTACAGGGACTTTTGTTAACAGAGATACCACATCAAAAATCACCAATAGATATGAAGGACTCAGTCTAAAAGATTTCAATCGTCGAATAAAATCCACTGAATTGGAGATATGGTGTCCACACTTGACAACATATGAACTGAGAACAGGTTATAAGTGGGTGCACCCAAATTACTAACAATAAGGCGTAGAGGAACCCCTGCCTTCTGCAGCTTAGGCGGACCATACAATCTAGGCAGAACGGCAGCACCAGGATGAAGTTTCTTACGTAAATCTTCGAACATCAAACTCTTTTTCAGCAGTGTAAGTGTCTTGCGCTTAATCCTTTCTGTGGGGGTCACTAGATTGTCTTCTGTGCGCTGGATCATCGAGTACACACCAACATTGGAACTTAACACTCCAATCACTACACAGGACATCATCATCACACTCCACACTAAATGCAACACTGCCCCTGGCCACGACCGCATTACCGACCGCCACTCAAACACTGCCCTCCCTCCTTCCTTGCAGTCCTTGCCGCCCTCTATAACGTAATCCTTGCCACTGACTTCTTCCCCAATCTATGGAAAACCTCCCATATCATGATGTCCCCCCCCCCCCCCCCATATATGTCTTACCTCTGTGTTCAGCAAGCTCTTAGAATCCATCCTTACCCAACGCATCCATCACCACCTCCACCAACAGCACCTCCTCCTCCCCCCCCCCCCAACACCCAATGTGGCTTTCGACCTTCCTTCCCTTCCAATGACCAACTCCTACACCTCACCCATCTCCTGTCCCTCCAGCTTAGGTCCCGTCACTCTGCCATTTTTGTATCCCTAGACCTCGAAAAGGCTAAGCCATGTCTCCGCAATGTCCTTTCTTCTGGGTGTGCTAGTTCTGCAAGGTTCGCAGAAGAGCTTCTGTGATGTTTGGAAGGTAGGAGACGAGTTACTGGCGGAATTAAAACTGTGACGACGGGTCGTGAGTCGTGCTTGGGTAGCTCAGTTGGCAGATCACCTGCCCGCGAAAGGCAAAGGTCCCGAGTTCGAGTCTCGGTCCGGCACACAGTTTTAATCTGCCAGGAAGTTTCACGTCGTGAAAGTGTTCAACCGACTCCAGTGATACAAGTTGCAACAGAAACATTCAGCACCATTGAACTGTTTTCATATTTTTCAGATCTTTGAGATATAGGAATAAACTCCTGTTTTCAGAAACATCTATACTTCTCTTGTTGCAATGTTTTGCTAAAACATAGCAGAATTTACAGAAATTCATTTAACACTGTAATGCAGTTGAAATTGCGGAGGACTCCAAAAACATTGTGTTACTAAACTAGCAAGACATATAAGTATTTTACGAAAAAATCCGTTCTCGGTATAAAAATAAACTTGTAGTTTCTTCACTTACACTGCAAAACTCACAGCAATTCTCGATTCACGATCTATTTATCTCCCTTAGGAAATTACGTTATCCCATTGAAAAATCTCTACTTACTTGCATATCATATATTAATTATGAGGCAAAATACTCCCCTCTTTGTGTGCAATCATTTGCCAAAATCTTGTTTGGATATCTCAAATAGTTTATGAAACAGACGGGAAATTACGAATATTTCACTGCCCCATTATTGTCTTCACGTGCAAGTGGAACCGAGTACTCTACATACAATCTACTCTCTCGAGAATGAGACGTACATCTCCTCCTAAGAGTAAATAATAATTCAATATGTTAGCTACATTTTGTACCCAGCAATGCATGAACTAACATGCACCAAACGCAAATTCATAGAATGCCCTATTTTTCATTCCAAACTATTCGAATATCATGCTGTGGGTTGCTTAATTTCGAAGTATCACAATAACAATGATCATTGACTCAATAACAGGCATTTCTTCATGAAGTTGACAAATGGGACTATGAGATGCGAGAGAATAAAGTTTTTAACAAAATAGTTTCTTTAAAATCGTCTGAAAAAGATTACAGAGAGCAGTCATGTGCACGATATGCCGATTTGTCTCACAGGTTAACCTGTGTTGTCTGTGAGATCCCGCCTTCCAGGGTTCGACATTCGTTGGCGAAAGGTCTCCCGACTGGCCAATGTAGGTAGCATTTAGAGAACCCTACAGGGGAAATAACACCAGGGCTGTCATGCGAAGCTCCCTGAAGGGGAAACAGGCAGGCAGGCAGGCCGGCCGGCCTTGCTTGGAAGCTGTCGCACGAACAAGCAAGTGACACAGTGAATTTTACTCCGTAACGGACTGGCTTTAGCACTCGAAAGTGTCACCAGGGCCTCTGATGGCCAGAGCGATATTCCAGCACGCTGACCAGGCTCAATCTGTTAATACGCTGGCAACTGACACGCTTTTAGTGACATCTTTTCGAAAGGATGTTGAGTTCCCTCGGTTATGTTTTAATGTATTCGCATGCAGTTACAAGTAAACAGCACCACATGATACGTAGTGAGTGACGAAATGGCTCCAACACAATTCCTTAAGGTGAAAAACGGAGATCCTGGCAAGGAACGCTAGTTTTGAATGCGAGACGTTCCAGGGATACACAGCCGACCAAAACTGAGAGGAAAATTGGTAAAGGAAACGAAATAGGGCAGGGAAAGACGTTCTTGGTACAACGGCGGCGATTGGAGGTCTTTTGTGAGGAATGGAAGGGAAGGGAAAACGAAGCTTTTTGTTTAGTCATCAGTATTCTAACTGGTTTGATGTTGCCTGTCACGAATTCCTCTCTTGGATCAATCTTCTCATCTCAAACTAGCAGTTGTACTCTACGTCCTCAATTATTGGCTGGATGTAACACAATCTCTGCCTTCCTCTACAGCTCCCTCTAGTATCAACGAAACTGTTCCCTGTTGTCCTTCCTATCATCCTCTCCCTTCTTCTTGTCACTGTTTTCCATATATTCCTTTCCTCGCCCATTCTGTGGAGTAACTCGTCATTCCTTACTTATCTGTACACTTAATTATCAACATTCTTCTCTAGCACCAAATTTCAAATGCTTCTCTTCTCTTCTGTTCTGTTGCCCACAGTCCAAGTCTCACTGCCAAACAATCCTGTGTTCCAAACGTACATTTTCAGAAATTTCTTCCTCAAATTAAGACCAAAGTTTTGATACTAGTAGATTTCTCTTGGCCAGGAATGCCCTTTTGACAATGCTAGTCTGCTTTTTATGTTCTCCTTCCTCCTCCGTCATGTATTATTTTGCTGCAGAATTTCTTAACTTCCTCTACTTCGTGATCACCAATCCCGATGATAAGTTTCTCGCTGTTTTTATATGAATACAGAAAATGAGACTGAGGGTCATTCTACGAAAAGTCGCTGACTGGAGGCCGAGGAAACGCGCCAGAACCGCGCCACGGGGATCACCCGAACAGTCATCCTCACGCTGGCAAAAGCAATGCAACGCAGTCTCTTATTTCCGACCTAGTTAAGCCTAGTCTGAGAGCATCGGGCATTTTTATTCATTTATGTAGTCAAATCCTTATGAAGTTATATAGACTAAATATTATCTGTTTTAGGTCTCAGTTGCAGTTTTGTGCATAACTCCCCGAAAACCACTAAGAAAGATGTTGAATTAGCGTTAAATCTAGGTCTGGTGCCGATGACAAAAGGTGATACTAGACAAGGGGCAGATGATGGTTATCGTAGAACAGTCTCAAGGTCAGTGTTATTCCCAACAGATAACCACGAAGCATTACACTAGTTTAATTCGTTAATTCATTAAGCCATTGACTAAGTAATATTCTTCCTCAAAGTCGACCCTGTATTTACTATTTATATTTACGAAAATGAGCATATTTTGCCATATACTTTTCTCAAAATTATATATTTTTGTGGTACGAATTCTTTAAAAATTTATCCTTGGTATTTATTGAAGTGATGAGGAGTGATGATAATACTGTTTTAGAAGTTTTTGTTAGTGTGGTATACACGAAAAAAATACAGGGATGTGCAACGCCACTATATACTCGTATTTCTCACATTCGTAACGTGTATCACTTTCTTTCTTCATTGCTTGCTTGCTTCGCACACTACACAATTTTTGGAGGGTGTTTTCTTCGTAGTAACACGAAGATGGAGCTATAGCTGCTCGGCCTGCCTCACAGCCGGCAATGTAATAACGCACTTGAAACCTACAGCCTGCTGCGAGCCGACTTTAAAAATCAATGTGTTAATTTGGTGAGTGCTGCAAATCGCAGACTATGAGCAGCAGAAACTGTCTGCTCGATCTGTGGGAAGCTTTTGGTAGAGTCGGGGGACATTGCAGGTGTCGCGGTCACTGGAGTGCGTGCGGCTGCTGGTGGGGGCAGGTGCGTCGGTGAACCGCGCAGACAAGTTCGGCTACACGCCGCTGCACCTGGCGGCGCTCAACGAGTTCTCGGCGTGCGCGGCGCTGCTGCTGGAGCGCGGCGCCGACGTGACTGCGCGCACGCGCGGCGGCGTCTCGGCGCTGTCCTTCCTGGTGCGGCGCGTGCCCGACGTCATCCCCGCGCTCGTCACGCAGCTCGACGGCGCCGTCACGCTGCACGACCACGAGCTCGGCGACGTCGACTGCGAGCTCAGGCTCGACTTCCGCGTGCTCGTGCCCAACGCCGAGCGCGGCGAGTCCGGCCTACTGCTCGCCTTCATCGAGGTACACCCGGGCACAGGGCCGTACTTCCTACCACATCCCACCAATAACTGCCATTTCACGAGAGGAGCGCTCGTTCAGTGCAACATCGCTGCACAGGTTCTGCGCCCTTCTACGCTCCCATTAAAATAACTTTGTGACTGACGTGTAGTGACTATTGGCAAGGGCCGGCGTCAGTCAATCACAGCTGTTCATCGGGCTCGACGATCTCGCCCTGCTGCTGTTCTGCGGGCTCAAGGAACAGCCTCGGCAGGCGACGCAGGCTGCACGAGATAGGAGGCCCGGGCAAACTATCGATGAAATGAGCGCTTGGCATGTTGTACACGAGCAGGCAGTTTTCATCACCACTACTGACACTTGTCAGTCACAACGTTATTTTCATATACAGAGTACCTTATTTGTCTTCCCCCCAGAGCAGCAGCAGATGATTTCACCTCGTCCTACATTGGCAATTTACCCCAGATAATGAAAAGTGTGATATTATCCACTTGAGTGCTAAAAGGAATCCATTAAACTACGGTTACATGATAAATCAGTCGAATCTATAGGCTGTAAATTCAACTCAATACCTAGGAATTACAGTTACGAACAACTTAATTTGGAAAGAACACACAGAAAATGTTGTAGGGAGGCGAATCAAAGACTGCGTTTTATTAGCAGAATACTTAGGAGATGAAGAGATCTAATAAGGGACTCCCTACACTATGCCTGTCTGCCCTCTTTTGGAGTACTGCTGTGCGGTCTGGGATCCTTACCAGACAGGATTAACGAAGTGCATCGAGAAAGTTCAAAAATGAACAACACGTTTTGTACTATCGACAAAAAGGGGAGAGACTGTCACTCATGTGCTACAGGATTTGGGGTGGAGATCATTAAGACAAGTGTTTTCGTTGCGGTGAAATCTCACGAAATTTCAGTCACCAACTTTCTCGTCCGAATGCGAAAATATTTTGTTGACACCGACCTACATAGGGAACTATAATCATCAATAAAATAAGGGAAATCACAGCTCGCAAGGAAAGGTATAGGTGTTCGTTTTTTCCGTGTTGTGTTCGAGATTGGAATAATAGTGTGGTTGTGAAGGTGGTTCCATGAACCCTCTGTCAAGCACTTATGTGTGATTTGCAGAGTATCAGTCTAGACGCTGATGTAGATGTCCTGTTCGTTTGTTAGCCATGTAGCTCAAAGGAAGCAAGGCACTTCACACTGACTGTAACCTCACAAATGATTTAATTTTTTTATGCATAAATATTGGAGGATTGGACACAGTACACCACATCTGGTGCTGCAAGAGGTGGTCTTTAACACACGGTCACAGTCCCAATCATACAGTGTATCCCTGCGTTACATGTTTGATGTTTCGGCAACGAATATGTAGTACCATTATTACTTTCACCGCAGTTCGCTGTCTAGTATTTTTTCATGTAGAGTACATGAATGGATTGAGATTACAGCTTAAGAGGGATGTGGGCGTCCGAGTGTGTCAGGAAATTTGTTTAAAGGCATGTCACTCGCCGGAGTTTACTGCATCAGCTCCTACTACTAAGGAATACAGGAAAACAGAAACAGCAGGAGGCAGCCTCAATCAGACTGAGGAGCTTGTTGCCCGGGAAGATGAGCAGGACAAGACGTCTGTTCGGGACGAGAGCTGGCAGACAAGAGAGCGACCGCGTAGTGCCGGAGCGCCCTGGTCAACCGGCTCGGCGTCCCCCATGTCACCGTTCCCAGCCCTCTAATTGGCTGGTAGAGGGTACTTTAGACGCGTCCCCCTGTCAGCAAATAGCGTCCTGTCAGTAGTACCCGACTGGGCGTGGGTTGGTGCAGCATCTAGAAACATTCCATGTCGCACCAGCCCTGTTCCAGCCACAGCTCGACTGTAAGACGCGGATAACTACGCCGGAAATCCAAAGAAAGAAATAAAACAAACATTTTAAAGTTCCAGTAATTCTTTCAATAAATCTTTCTTCTCAATCTGATTGCTCGCCATGTACACCAGCGGGTACGAATTATGAGAAGGCCGTGAGAACTGACGTATCAGCTGAGAATGAATTGCCGGAAATACAACTATCGAACAAACCGTGAGCATTTCATACGTGCGTGTTCATCCACAATTCTCAACCCAACAACTTTTCAGTGTCAAAAATTCTTCTTGTAATGCTTTCAAGTTTCATAATATGAAACCAACCTTATATATCTCACGGTATAAGGCATCCACTAATTATATTATTAATCAGTTACGTATGACATATACGCAATGTGTAGAATGAGTCTCTTGCTTGTGAGGCGATGTCAGTAATTTATAGCTGTCCTAGCAATTAGGTATGGAACTTGAACCACGCACGTTTGTAGCCTATATACCAAATCCGTTTCGAAGATACCAAATCCGTTTCAAAGAATCACTACTTTCTTGAATTCTTGGTAACAGCCAAGTCCCTTCTAATTGATTCTTAATCATACTACATTTGTTACGTAAACAGGTTCCTTACTGGTCTCGCCCGTGTAGAAATTATTAGTGTTTCGTTTCACAAGTGGATTTCACGTCGTCAGTTTTATTCTTAATTAATTCATTCAGGATATATGTATGTTGGGAGGCTTGCGTGCCTCAGCGATACAGATAGCCGCACCATAGGTGCAACCACAACGGAGGGGTATCTGTTGAGAGGCCAGACAAACGTGTGGTTCCTGAAGAGGGGCAGCAGCCTTTTCAGTAGTTGCAGGGGTAACAGTCTGGATGATTCACTGATTTGACCTTTAACAGTAACCAAAATGACCTTGCTGTGCTGGTACTGCGAATGGCTGGCAAAAAGGGGGAAATTACAGCCGTAATTTTTCCCGAAGACACATAGCTTTACTGTATGGTTAAAAGATGACGTCGTCTTCTTGGAGAAAATATTCCGGAGGTAAAATAGTCCCCCATTCGACTACTCAGGAGGACGTCGTTATCAGGAGAAAGAAAACTGGCGTTCTACGTATCGGAGCGTGGAATGTCAGATTCGTTAATCGGGCAGGTAGATTAGAAAATTTAAAAAGGGAAATGGATAGGTTAAAGTTAGATATAGTTAGAATTACTGAATTTCGGTGGCAGGAGGAACAAGACTTCTAGTTAGGTGAATGCAGGGTTATAAATACAAAATCAAATATGGGTAATGCAAGAGTAGGTTTAACAACGAATTTAAAAAAAAAAATATGAGTGAGGGTAAGCTACTACGAACAGCATACTGACCGCGTTACTGTAGCCAAGATAGAATCAAAGCCCACGCCTACCACAGTAGTACAAATTTATATGCCAACTAGCTCCGCAAATGACGAATAGATTGATGAAATGTATGATGAGATAAAAGCAATTACTCAGATTACACACACACACACACACACACACACACACACACACACACACACACACACACACACACCTCATCGTTTCAGTTGGGTTCAAATGCATGAGGATCCTACAATACAACTACATCGATCGACAGCCATTGATTTACATGGTAAAGAAGAAAAATCGTAATGGGAAAGCCTTAGAGACAAACAGAACTTAAAAGTTTTGCCATCGAATGATCCAGCCAAAGTCCGATGAAAGACAGTTCCACTTAGTCTTGGTATCATTACATTAATTTCCTAAAATAAATGCTATCCCTAAGAGCTATGCAAAGTTCTTCCGGGGTGGAGATAGGATCGATCTAACGTATATCATTATTTACATCTTGTGGTACTACAGTTTCCCAGAACTGCAACAGCACAATTTTAAAAACGAACATTTTGTGTATTTCTAACTTTAGACATGGAAACATCTATAAATGTTATTGGGTTTTGGCATTTGCCATTTTCTTCTCCCACTGCAAAGCAATTAATTGAATTATTCTAGTCTGTCCACAGCCATGCCTCATCTTACATTACTTTATTCTCTTCTTCTAGTTCTAAATACGAAATGTACATTCCACTTACTGCAGGGTGCGAATACAAATAACTGCTTGCCTTTCATAATGTAAAGTGTGGCCTGTTGTAAAACTATAGCGGACGCCGTCGTGTGCTAGTACTGACGCCTAATACAGAATCACCTCAATAGGTGGCGCTGCCACGCAGCTGCTGGTAAGACTGAGAGATCGTAAACTGGATAAACATAGCCACTGAAACTTTTAAATGTACTGCACATAAAACATTAATAACATGGAATTACTACGAGCAACACCTCTGCAATAACTTATCCTAGAAAAATTTGAAGGCGGTAAATTTAAAACGAGAAAACAGGGTGTATAATACAATACACAGATGCAGTATCTAAACAGATTTTACGTATCATATACCACTAGAACGAGACCATTAAAAACACAGGGCCTTAATTTCAGATGAAGAGGCCACCCTATAAGACGCAATACTGCGTGATTCGGAGCTAGAACTTCTACCTAACAAGAAAACTACACAAATAGAATTATTACGCTAAAATACACACCAACGTGGAAGACGGACGGCTGTGTGGAGACAAGCACAGAGATTTCCATACCCTCTGTCTTCTCTACTATCTGATCAAAATACACTGTCCCCCATATCTCTCCTCGACCTTAACGCTACTGTCTGAACAACATGGCAGAAACACCCGTTCCTACGAAAGCAAAATCCTCTTTGTCCCACTTCATCGTTCAGCCACTTTCTCGAAGTCCTTCTCAGTAGCAGGAGCCCCACGCTCGAATAAGCTCCCGCAATATAATAGAGAATGCCGTTTTATTTATTTACATTGTTTAGACTCATAGAGGAGCACATAAACCAAATTATGACCTGTGGTTGTTATTTTTCTTGTTCTTCCAGAATTATTTCATCCTCTCGCAGTGCTTAGCTCGAAGTCATCTGACCACTTTCTTCTAGGTACCTTGGGTTTGTCTTCTAATGAAATTTCCCAGCTGTAGACCTTATGTCTGAAGACGTTTCGACCTTCAATGTCTGTCGGTGAGATTTTATCATTTTTTTAGATCGACTTGGACCTGTTTTATCCAAACTGTTGTCGTTTTCAGGACGTCAAAATTTTCTTTGTTAGTCTCAAGATATGTCTGTAGAATTTCAGTCGTCGTTTGCAGAAATCGGTTTCGATGTTGGAATATTTTTCTGTGGTTGTGTGTGATTGTAGACCGTATTCTTCGTCTGTAAGTTTTGGGACAAGGATTTTTCGGATGATTTTTGTTTCAGTCTTTTTGATACTTTCGAGGTCTCTTTTGTAATTAAGGTTTACAGTCCCGCTGGCATAGAGTATTTCAGGTTTGATAACAGTCGTGTAGTGTCGACCTTTTGTGTTGATGTTTATGCATTTTCTACTGTAGATGCTCGCAACTTTCCCATATCCTTTCCGAATTTTGAGTTCCCGTGTTTTTTATGCTAACCTTTCTGTACCTGTAGGCTCGATAATTTCTCCTAAGTGCTTGAAGTGGTTAACCTTGTTTACTATGCCGTGTTTTGTAGGCATGAATTCGGTTTTAGAAAAAGAAATTTGCAGTCCAACTTTCTCGGCACATTCTTTGAGGACTTCAATCTGATCAATTGCTGTTTGTTCATCACAGGACATGTCCGCGAGGTCATCAGCAAGGATAGGCATGTGACGTCGATGTTATCTTTTTCTTTTCATAGCCTTATGGGTCTTCAGACGTTTCGATTTTTCACTTCTTGTTCCCATTCTTTGATGACTTTGTCTAAAACGATGTTGAAAAGTAGTGGGGAGAGGCTATCGCCCTGCCGGACGCCAGTCTTAATGGAAAAAGGTTGTAGAGTTCTCTGTTGAATTTGACTTTGGAAGTTGGGTCTGTTAGGGATTGTTGGATGAGACGTTACGTTTTTGGATCCAGATTGTATTGAATATATTAAACAGGAACTGTCGGTCGATGGAGTCGTAAGCTTTCGTGAAGTCGACAAATGTGCAGATGGTTGGGACACTTAATGTATCTCGAATTTTCAGCGTAGACTTCATGTTGAAAATTTGTTCGATGTCTGATATGCGTGGTCTGAAGCGAAGCCTGTTTGATAATCATTTAACACAGATTCGAGTTGTTCTTGTGCGTGTTGTAAGAGGCAAGCGGAGAGGACTTTGTAAGGAACGGAAAGGAGGGAGACTCCTCTGTAGTTATTCACATCAGATTTGTCTCCTTTTTTATGAAGTAGGTGAATGAGTGCGCATTATTACTATTATTATTAGTGGTAGTGGTAGCAGCAGCAGCAGCAATGGTAGAAGTACTGCCAGTATTAACTTTATTAATTCACAGTCAGTGCTATAACCTCACGTCACTACATACACTGAAATTATTTCAATAAATTTTGGAAATTTGTGGTAAGGTCTTACGGGACCAAACTGCTGAGGTCATCGGTCCCTAAGCCTACATACTACGTAATCTAACTTAAACTAACTGTGGACAACACACATACCCAAGCCCGAGGGAGGACTCGAACCTCCGATGGGGGGAGCCGCACAGACCGTGACAAGGAGCCCTCGACCGCGCGGCTATCCCGGGCGGCATCATTTTAATATTATCTGTTTATATTAAAATTGTTATTCTCTACATCACCCCCCCCTCACCATGAACCATGGGCCTTGCCGTTGGTGGGTAGGCTTGCGTGAATCAGCGATACAGATAGCCGTACCGTAGGTGCAACTACAACGGGGAGGTAGCTGTTAAGAGACAAGACAAAACGTGTGGTTTCTGAAGAGGGGCAGCAGCCTTTTCAGTAGTTGCAGGGGCCACAGTCCAGATGACTGACTGATCTGGCCTTGTAACACTAACCAAAACGGCCTTGCTGTGCTGGTACTGCGAACGGCTGAAATCAAGGGGAAACTACAGCCGTAATTTTTCCCGAAGGCATGCAGCTTTACTGTATGGTTAAATGATTATGGCGTCCTCTTGGGTAAAATATTCCGGAGGTAAAATAGTCCCCCATTCGGATCTCCGGGCGGGGACTACTCAGGAGGACGTTGTTATCATGAGAAAGAAAACTGACTTTCTACGGGTCGGAGTGTGGAATGTCAGATCCCTTGATCGGGCAGGTGAAGGGAAACGAAAATTTAATAGTCATGGGCTACAGGAATTCGATAGTAGGGAAAGGAAGAGAAGGAAAAGTAGTAGGTGAATATGTAATGGGTGTAAGGAATGAAAGAGGAAGCCGCCTGGTACAATTTTGCACAGAGCATAACTTAATCATAGCTAACACTTGGTTCAAGAATCATTACAGAAGGTTGTATACACGGAAGAAGCCTGGAGATACTGAAAAGTTTCAAATAGATTATATAATGGTCAGACAGAGATTTAGGAACCAGGTTTTAAATTGTAAGACTTTTCCAGGGGCAGATGTGGACTCTGGCCACAATCTATTGGTTATGAACTGTAGATTAAAACTGAAGAAACTGCAGAAAGGTGGGAATTTAAGGAGATAGGACCTGGATAAACTGAAAGAACCAGAGGTTGTACAGAGTTTCAGGGAGAGCGTTAGGGAACAATTGACAAGAATGGGGGAAAGAACTACAGTAGAAGAAGAATGGGTAGCTTTGGGAGATGAAATAGTGAAGGCAGCAGAGGATCAAGTAGGTAAAAAGACGAGGGCTAATGGAAATCCTTGGGTAACAGAAGACATATTGAATTTAATTGATGAAAAGAGAAAATACAAAAATGTAGTAAATGAAGCAGGAAAAAGGAATACAAACGTCTCAAAAGTGAGATAGACACGAAGTGCAAAATGGATAAGCAGGGATGGCTAGAGGACAAATGTAAGGATGTAGAGGCGTATATCACTAGGTGTAAGACAGATACTGCCTAGAGGAAAATTACAGAACTTTGGAGAAAAGAGAACCACTTGCATGAATAACAAGAGCTTAGATGGAAATCCAGTTCCAAGCAAAGAAGGGAAAGCAGAAAGGTGCAAGGAGTATATAGAGGGTCTATACAAGAGCGGCGTTCTTGAGGACAATATAGAAATGGAAGAGAATGTAGATGAAGATGAAATAGGAGATATGATACTGCGTGAAGAGTTTGACAGAGCACTGAAAGACCTAAGTCGAAAGAAGGCCCGGGAGTAGACAACATTCCATTAGAACTACTGACAGCCTTGGGAGAGCCCTGACGAAACTCCACCATCTGGTGAGCAAGATGTATGAGACAGG
Organism: Schistocerca piceifrons; assembly: GCF_021461385.2. NCBI lineage: Eukaryota > Metazoa > Arthropoda > Insecta > Orthoptera > Acrididae > Schistocerca > Schistocerca piceifrons. The sequence goes on along the minus strand of NC_060138.1, from coordinate 400,205,268 downwards.
CGAAATACCCTCAGACTTCGAGACAAGAATATAATAATTCCAATCCCAAAGAAAGCAGGTGTTGACAGATATGAAAATTATCGAACTATCAGTTTAATAAACCACAGCTGCAAAATACTAACACGAATTCTTTACAGACGAATGGAAAAACTGGTAGAAGCCGACCTCGGGGAAGATCAGTTTGGATTCCGTTTAAATGTTGTAACACGTGAGGCAATACTGACCTTACGACTTATCTTAGAAGAAAGATTAAGGAAAGGCAAACCTACCTTTCTAGCATTTGTAGACTTAGAGAAAGCTTTTGACAATGTTGAGTGGAATACTCTCTTTCAAATTCTGTAGGTGGCAGGGGTCAAATACAGGCAGCGAAAGGCTGTACAGAAACCAGATGGGAGTTATAAGAGTCGAGGGGCATGAAAGAGAAGCAGTGGTTGGGAAGGAAGTGGGACGGGGTTGTAGCCTATCCCCGATGTTATTCAGTGTGTATATTGAGCTAGCAGTAAAGGAAACAAAAGAAAAATTTGGAGTAGGAATTAAAATCCACGGAGAAGAAATAAAAACCATGAGGTTCGCCGATGACATTGTAATTCTATCAGAGACAGCAAAGGACCTGAAAGAGCAGCTGAACGCAATGGACAGTGTCTTGAAAGGAGGATATAAGATGAACATCAACAAAATCAAAACGAGTATAATGGCATGCAGTCGAATTAAGTCGGGTGATGCTGAGGGAATTAGATTAGGAAATGAGACACTTAAAGTAGTAAAGGAGTTTTGCTATTTGGGGAGCAAAATAACTGATGATGGTTGAAGTAGAGAGGATATAAAATGTAGACTGGCAATGGCAAGGAAAGCGTTTCTGAAGAAGAGAAATTTGTTAACATCGAGTATAGATTTAAGTGTCAGGAAGTCTTTTCTGAAAGTATTTGTATGGACTGTAGCCATGTGTGGAAGCGAAATGTGGACGATAAATAGTTTAGAAAAAAAAAAAAAATAATAGAAGCTTTCGAAATGTGGTGCTACAGAAGACTGCTGAAGATTAGATGGGTAGATCACATAACTAATGAGGAGGTATTGAATAGAGGCCGGGCGGAGTGGCCGTGCGCTTCTGGGCGCTGCAGTCTGGAACCGAGCGACCGCTACGGTCGCAGGTTCGAATCCTGCCTCGGGCAAGGATGTGTGTGATGTCCTTAGGTTACTTAGGTTTAATTAGTTCTAAGTTCTAGGCGACTGATGACATTAGAAGTTAAGTCGCATAGTGCTCAGAGCCATTTGAACCATATTGAATAGAATTGGTGAGAAATTTGTGGCACAACTTGACTAGAAGAAAGGATCGGCTGGTAGGACATATTCTGAGGCATCAATGGATCACCAATTTAGTACTGGAGTGCAGCGCGGAGGGTAAAAATCATAGAGGGAAACCAAGAGATGAATACACGTAACAGATTCAGAAGGATGTAGGTTCCAGTGGGTATGGGGAGATGAAGAAGCTTGCACAGGCTGGTTCAAATGGCTCTGAGCACTATGGGACTTAACTACTGAGGTCATCAGTCCCCTAGAACTTAGAACTACTTAAACCTAACTAACCGAAGGACATCACACACATCCATGCCCGAGGCAGGATTCGAACCTGCGACCGTAGCGGTCACGCGGTTCCAAACTGACGCGCTTAGAACCGCACGGCCACACCGGCCGGCGCTTGCACAGGATAACAGGATATAGTAGCATGGAGAGCTGCATCAAACCAGTCTCTGTACTGAAGACCACAACAACAACATTCTCTACATAACAAAGGCGTAAAAAAGATAGTGTAAGAGTTAAACCCTGGTCCCATGTAAAAGAGGGTCTGACGGCCTTAATTAGATTAGGTTAAATAAATAATAAACTAAGAAACCGGCAGCTAATATATATAGTATTAGGGTATACTTACTGGTTTACAAAGCTATAAGGCAGCACAAGATGCCTCTCCAAGTAAGATTAAACTATCGAGAAAACAAACTGTTTTTTAATTGAATATTTAAGTGTTCATACCTTTATTCACTTCCTACAAATCATAACCTCTCCAACCCGTTCTAGAATCAACGGTGATAAGAAACCTAGGACACCATCTCCGACCGGCCGGTGTGGCCGTGCGGTTCTAGGCGCTTCAGTCTGGAACCACGTGACCGCTACAGTCGGGGTTTAAGTAGTTCTATGTTCTAGGTTACTGATGACCATAGATGTTAAGTCCTATAGTGCTCAGAGCCATTTGAACCATTTTTTAGACCACCTCCTCCTCACTCCGTTAAATGTGACTTAGTACGCCTCAGCCCACAACAAAAGATACTCGTCGCGACTGCACTACAGAGACAGGGCACACCTTCGCTCAAGTTGGTCATAGGACCCATGTTGGGTCGCGACAATGCAAGCTTGGCAATGCCAGTTAACGGAAGCTGCTGTTGCAAACAAAACATTTTATTGGGAGCCATTAGTGAAAATCGTGCATCGAACATCTGCGTAGAAGATTCGCAAAGACGACAAAAATCAACTTGCAGGTTGGACAAAGCTCAGTATCAATCACAATACCAAGTCTATTTCACCTACTAAGCCCGATATTATTACGATCGGCTTATACGTCGTAAGTAAACAGAAATCATGATTGCGGAAACTTAACGCTGTGCTGTTCATCCACTGCAGTTTCTACAGCAGAGATATACTGGTCAGGACGAGTTAGTCATTTCATTTTATAAAAACAATTAGTGCCAGTGATTCGGATGGAGTTTGTTTATTGGGGTGTTGGGAAGCTAAAGAGCTGAAGTCATAAACGATAAAATCATGACTTGAAATTGACTTTTTCTAGGGAGAGCACTACGTGGTTCTTGAAGTTAGGTAACACATAGGGACCGAGCGAGGTGGCGCAGTGGCTAGCACACTGGACTCGCGTTCGGGAGGACGACGGTTCAATCCCGCGTCCGACCATCCTGATTTAGGTTTTCCGTGATTTCCCTAAATCGCTCCAGGCAAATGCCGGGATGGTTCCTTTGAAAGGGCACGGCCGAGTTCCTTCCCCATCCTTCCCTAATCCGATGAGACCGATGACCTCGCTGTCTGGTCTCCTCCCCCAAACAATCCAATCCGAACACATAGGGGACTAAACGGATTAGTAGGTGGGTAAAATTATAATGAAGAATGAAGTTCACCTGGAACGCTAGTTAAAAACGAACATACATAGTTGAAAGGTAAAATGAACAATCAAAACAAACGTACTTTTTTAAAGGCCGTTGATAAGATTGTCTGGAACAACCGGTGTCCGCAGGCGAAAATTAAATTTTCTTCGCTATGCTGCTATGACGAGTAAAGAGAAGGACGCGTTTTACAGCTTGTGCTGTTTCTACTAAAATCTCGGGTAACTCTGTTGATAAACACACATTAAAGCGTGTGATGTTAAAAAAGCTGCAATGAGTCAGAGAGTGGCGCAGTGTCACAGTGAGAAAAAGTGGTGCGGGCTCGCCACTTACCAGATGACTGTGGCTGAACAGTGAGTGTGCAATACGCAGTCTACTCGAAATTATCTCCTCCGTGCAAAATTAAGGAGAGTAAGTCATTCAAGCCATGGGGATGGGTTTGATCTCCCTGGGTTTGTTGCCAAGGAAAGACGACCAGTGTTGGTGTCAAGAGTGGTACAATGTTCCGATGTATAGCAATGCTCAGACAGTCCGACGCGACGGAATTGCTAAAAGGCCTGAGTAGCAGAGTTGCTGCCTCTTTTCCCGACTTGTCCAGGAACCCATACGAAGGAGACGATTAAGCGAGCGGCGAGTGAGTGAAGACATCCATGATTCCACTGTACGACGGATAGAGGCTTTGGGGAGCACTGAATTAGAGCATACAACAAATTTGGAGCGCCGTTCAGATACATTTCCAGCCACCCACGGTTTTGTTGACCGCGATTTCCCTAAATTACTTCAGACGAACGCCGGGATGATTCCTTTAACCGATCACAGTCGATTCCTCTCCTGTCCTTTTCCAGACGTGACAAGTGCTCGATCTCTAACGACTTCAATTCGATGGGGCGTTACTCTCTAGCCTTCTTTCCTGCTTTTACGCTAAGGCCTATGACGAGATAACAGACAAGAAATCGGCTACGCACAGAGTTTCAGAACGCAACCATAACAGTAAATTGTCTCCCAAGAAGCTGAGCGCCGTCTGCGGTCATTCTCAGCGCCGCGGGTTTGTTTTGCAGACGACTGCCAGCGCCCGTAAAGCCGCCGTCACAATAAACGACTCTGTCTTCACTATGTATACAGCCGCGGTTACCCCACATCGCGTTGAAACATTCGCTGCAGCTTTAGAAGCTGACAAGTCAAAAGGTACCTTCAAAGACAATAATTCACTTCATAAATTAGATTTCCAACCACCACGAAACTGCTTAGAGAGCTCAGTTGCGGGACGCTGACACAGTCAGCTATAATTTATATCCCAAGTGACCTTTTCTTCAGCCAGGGTCCATGAACCACAGAATAATAACTTTTGAAAAGACCTCATAAAGTGGTTCGTTTCTCTTTTCCGTTTCTGAAACCTGGATGTCTTATAGACTACCGTTTGTAAAAAGCGAAACACTCATAAGAAATGGTCTGAAACGTGCCGCGATAAGAGGACTTGCAGAACAGAAGTGATTTAAATGACACAGAGGTGGCATGCACGTAGACCCAACTGCGCCCTCTTTTTTTTTGTGACTGGACATGTCAGTGTTATGCAACGTTCAGTCGGTGCGGAGCCGTCATACGTAATGGAAACGCGCAACCAAGTGCCACTATGACTAGCCGACATCACAGGATGGAATATCGGCATGTGAGTGGTTTATAGGGGGACAGGGTAATTGGTCTCCGGTAGGTGGATTCGGTAGTTCCGTAACATTGTGACTCGTACAAGGTACGCAGCTTCAACAGTGAGACGTTATGTGGAATCAGTGGAAAAAATGAGGGTCGTACACAGCACAGACAGGGTACTGGGGTACTGGACGCCACAATGTAATTACAACACGAGATGACATCTCGTCAGCTTGGCAGAAACGGACAGAACAGCTTCGTCCACAGGGCTGGCGCGACATTCGAGCACTGCCACGGGTGTGAGCATTTCTGCATCGACGGTTCGGCGACAGCTTCTGCGTGTTGGAGTGGTGGCATGCATGCCACTGCGTCGGCTTCCATTGACCCGAGCCCATCAACGCCGCAGACTGCAATGGACATGTGAACGCCGAGACTGGCGTGCTGGGTGGCAAAATGTAGCGTTTTCGGACGAGTCCCGCTTCAACATGTCCCACAGTGATGGTCGCATACGAGTTAGACGCTGCCACGGTGAACGCAGTCGGGCAGACTGTAATGTTGAAAGGCATCGCGGACAAACGACAAATATGACGGTTAGGAGCGCCAATGCCTGTAACAAGTGATCTCGCCTCCTACGTCTTGAGGGAAATCTCAACAGCTACCGTCAGGGAAGTTTTACAGCCCAAGGCACTGCCCCTCTTGCAGGCCGTTCCACATATTATATTTCAGCACGACAACGTCCGGCCGCACATGACGGAAATGTGTGAGCCTCCTTCGAAAAACGACGGGTACTACTGCTTCCGTGGAATGCCTGTTCGCCTAACATTTCGCCCACGGAATATGTCTGGGATATGGCCTGTCTGCAACTTGTTCAGTCAGGTCCCCCTGCAGCCACAGTTGATGCTTAGTGGACGCGCCTACAAACCCCGTGGCAGAGTATTACCAAGCAGCATATTCAGGCACTCTTTGATTCCATGCCACGACGTTTAGTGCCTGTGATTGCAGCACGTGATAGCACTACTCTGCACTGAATTTCCAGAATGATAGTGCATATACAAGTCTGTAATGCTAATCCTTTGCGTAGTCTCATGTGCCATCAGTGGAATAAATTTCATTGTGATCACATATCTCTGTCTCGGTGCTCACTTTTCCCAAAATGAAGTGCATCATTTGACAGGACTGTTAGCCTTTCTGGATGCCTATTGATGTGCTGCATATTTCATTCACATCGAGATGATTTCAACAAAACTAATTTCCCTCGACTGTTCCACATCTTACGATTTAAGAAAAATAATTCACTCAGCTTTTGTTTTTCTACGTAACTAAATCCAAAAAGCTTACTATGGGTACTGTTTCCCTGCCTGTTCTCTTGTAGCCGTCCTTTGGGTATTATCTAGCGAAGCTGCACAGTTCTAAGGCATTAGACTTTACTCCAGATGACGGCCATCCAAATACTCGTCCGGCCATCCAGATTTAGATTTTGTGTTATTTTTCTAAATTACTTAGGGTAATTGTTGGGATTGTTCCTTTAAATAGGGCACGACTTATTTCCTTCCCCATTAATTTCCTCGTCGTCTTCCTCTGGATATTAGGTAGCTTGCAGCCCTCCCAACTTTTTAACTATACCACAGTGTCCTGGTTTAGTTTTAATCCAGATCTATTTCTTGGTAGACATCGATATTGTAAATGTTTTACCTATTAACTATTTATTTTCATTAGTGACATATTTCGAAAATCCGTCTGTTTAGCTGCGGATCTAATATACGTGATACGAACCGAGTTGGCTTACGTTGTTTCCCATACACAAAAAAAGATATTTTTCATTGTTCCACTGCCAAGCTATTTCATACAAGATCGATCTTAATAGTTACATTCTTTTCTTGCACGTTAACTTGATAATAAACCCTCCGGAAAGTTGCAGAACGTTTATGGGTATTCCTCAAAGTACCTGCAGTAGCCGCTACACATTCCGGTACCAGATGGCTATATCGATAAGCGGAGGCCAAATGAAAACGAGGCAAATGGAAGAAAAGTAAGCATACGGTTCATTATTTCAAAAGTTCTCGCCATACTGTAAACACATTTATCCCATTGTGAGACAAGATGGCCAGAGCCTCCATGGGAAAATGTTTGCGGGTGCCTACAGAAGCACGATTGTACCCAGGAGTGCGCCTCTTCGTCCGAAGCAAATCAACGGCCAAGAATGCCTCCTTCAGGGCCCCAAATATAGAACTCAAATGTGGAGAGATTGGGACTGTACGGAGGATGTGTATGGGCTTTCCACCTGAAACTTCTGCAGCGTGGCTCCGCTCGCATGGTACCGAGGCTGTTTTGGCTACGCTGTAGAAGTTCCGCTGGGAAGCCCTTAGACATCCCCCGTACAGTCCCGGTCTCTCCCCACGCGATTTCCATATTTTTGGAGTCATGAAGGAGGCATACTTGACCGTCGATTTGCTTCGGACGAAGAGGCGCACTCCTGGGTACAATCGTGCTTCTGTAGGCAACCGCAAACATTTTCCCATGGAGGCTCTGACCATCTTGTCTCACAATGGGATAAATGTGTTTACAGTATGGCGAGTACTTTTGAAATAATGAACAGTTTACTTACTTTATTTTCCATCTCTATAATTATCTTTTGACTGCTCCTTATGTTACACGTTCCACATGGAGACAGTCTTCCATGACTAATGTTACTCACCCGCAGCACCATCACTTCCTCCTCCTACCGATCCTCACTTAACAAGCATACCAAATGGAAAATAAACTGGTATAGAACATAAATCAAAGAATATTAGACATCAAAGTGACATCCATGTAATGTTTCTTTTTGCGCTTCCAACTTTCTTGTTGATGTTGCTATCCTTTGCGTGTATTTCAGTAGCCCCTGTTCACGAACGATCGCAATAATTGTCTACCGCGCACTTTCTACTTGCCTCTCGGTTCCCGAGTACGGTACCGGACGAACAAAGTTTTGTCATCCTGTCCTATCAGATAGTATTGTAGCGTAGCAACAGCTGCAGAATCAGCTGAAACATCACTGACAGTCATCTTTCGTCTGTTAACTATCTATCAAATATTTTGTGTGACAATCAGCGATGAAAAAGTAAATAAAAATATAGTATTCATTTTTATATCTGAGCGATCTAACCCTGTCCTATAAAATATAGAGTGGCTACACTCCACAGAAACCACTTTGAAATCCGGGAGACCACCCAAACAGAAACAACTATAAATCAAGTTAGCGAGGCGACAACACTGGCGAAGTTCCAGTCCAGGCTGTAAGATGCCAGTGTCCGAGGCTCAGGAATGCCATGGCAGTTCCAAAGATCTCCACCAACGTGAATATTATTTGATTAGTCAGGCTGGTATAACTGCAGAAACAAAGTGAAAAATCTAACTTGTTTCTCTAAGATAGAAAGATGATGAATATTGTACGTGTAATACTGGAAAATACAGTACCCATAGTAGTTGTTGCTGTGGTCTTCAGTCCGAAGCCTATTCCGTGCAAGCGTATTCATCTATGCATGAACACTACAATTACATTAACTTATGCTTTCTGTAGTAAAAACTTAACCTGCGACTACATATCTTGATCTCCGGCCCTCCCTTCAATTATTTAATTGATGGTTCACAGATGCATTATTTAATTGATGGTTCGCAGATGCCTCCGGTTGAGTCTACCAACAGATTTCTTCTTTTGATCAAGTTGTGTCAAGAATTTATTTTCTCCTTCATTCCATTCAACACTGCCTCATTAACTATTCGATCTACTCATCTTCAGCATTTTTCTGTATTACCGCACCTAAAAAACCTTATATTCTCTACTTGTCTGAACTGCTTATCATCCACGTTTGACTTCTGTAGAAGGCTGTTCTCCAGATAAATACCTTCAGAAAATACTTCCTAAAATTAAATTTATATTCTATGATGATAAATTTATCTTCTTCGCTATTTGCCAATCTGCATATCGTATCCTCTCTAATTCGGCCATCACTGGTATTTCATTTCTAAATAACAGAATTCATCGATTATTTTTTGGTGTCTGATTTCCTAATTTAATTTCCCCCAACATCGTCTGCATTAATTCGACAACGTTCCATTAGTCTTGTTTTACTTTTGTTGATATTCATCTTAGAAACTCTATTCAATACTTTACCTATCCCATACATCTGCTCTTCCAAGATATTTCCGTCTCTGGAAGAATTACAATAATGTATCTGCAAATCTCAAAGTTTTCATTTCTTCTCTCTGGTTTCCTTTGCTGGTTGATCAATGTGCAGACTGAATAACGTCGGGGACAGGCTACTCTCTCCTTCTAGTACCGGTTTTCTTTCACGTCCTTTGTCTTATATACCTATCGTCTGGTTTCTGGTCAAGTTGTAGATGCCCATTAACACCTGTACTTTACCACTGCTATCTTCAGAATTTCAAAATGTGTACTCCAGGCAACATTTTCAAAAGATTTCTCTAAATATACAAGTGCTCTAAACATATGTTTATCTTCCTTCAATTTCTCGTTTAAAGTAAGTCGTACGGCAGTATTGCCTCATGCCTACTAAATTTCTCTGGAACCCAAACTGATCTCCCCTGAGCCAACTTCTGCCGGTCTTCCCCCCATTCTCCTGTAAATAAGTGGCAGTATTATTACACCAACGGCATTCTCACTTGCCAACATCTGCTTTCCTTGAAATTAGAATTATTACATTTTTCGTGAAACCTGAAGGTATCTCGCTTGTCTCATACGTCTCATGTCCGCTTCCGTAAATAAGCGGTCAGCGTGTCTAATTGACATGCGAGGGACTCGGGTTCAGTTCTCGGTATTGCCACAGATTTTCCCTTGCTCGGAGGACTGAACAAGGCCCTCTCAGCTTTGTGATGCCAACTAAGGGAAGTAGTGGCTTCAGTGTCCGGGAAATTGACAAAGATCGAGGCAACAGTATTCTGACCCTAGGCCCATCCATATCGCATTTAAATGATGCCTAACGCAGGGGATTACACGGGGGCCGATCGGTATTGAAAGGTCTGCCAGGGCCAAAACGCTGAGCCGGTAATTTATCTCGCACACAAGGTGAAACAATTTTAACAAAGTATGTTCTCCCAAGAATGTCAAAAATTGTAAGGACATGTCGTCTGCTTCATATACACTATGTAATCAAAAGTATCTGGACACCCGCAAAAACATACATTTTTCATATTATGTGCATTGTGCTGGCACCTACTGCCAGGTATTAGATATCGTGAGAGAGCAGAATGGGGCGCTCCGCTGAACTCACGGACTTCGAACATGGTCAGGTGATTGGGTGTCACTTGTGTCATAAGTCTGTACGCGAGGTTTCCACACTCCTAAACATCCCTAGGTCCACTGTTTCCGATGTGATAGTGTGATAGTGAAAGCACAAAAGCATACAGGCCGACCTCGTCTGTTGACTGACAGAGACCGCCGACAGTTGAAGAGGGTCGTAATGTGTAATAGGCAGACATCTATCCAGACTATCACACAGGAATACCAAACCGCATCGGGATCCACTGCAAGTATTGTAACAGTTAGGCGGGAGGTGAGAAAATTTGGATTTTATGGTTGAGTGGCTGCTCATAGCCACACATCACGCCGGTAAATGCCAAACGACGCCTCGCGTGGTGTAAGGAGCGTAAGCATTGGACAACTGAGCTGTGGAAAAACGTTGTGTGGAGTTACGAATCACTGTACACAATGTGGCGATCCGGTGGCAAGGTTTGGGTATGTCGAATGCCCGGTGGACGTCAACTGCCAGCGTGTGCAGTGCCAACAGCAAAATTCGGAGACGGTGGTATTATGGTGTCATGTTTTTCATGGAGGGGGCTTGCAACCCTTGTTGTTTTGCGTGGCACTATCACAGCACAGGCCTACATTGATGTTTAAGCACCTTCTTGCTTCCCACAGTTGAAGAGCAATTCGGGGATGGCGATTGCATCTTTCAACAGAAATGAGTACCTGTTCATAATGCACGGCCTGTGGCGCATTGGTTACATGACAATAGCATCCCTGTAATAGACTGTCCTGCACAAACTCCTGAGCTGAATCATACAGAATTCTTTTGGGATACCTATCCTCACTGCAGCACTCCGTGAAGGATGGGCTGCCATTTCCCAAGAAACCTTCCGCACCTGACAAAGTATGCCTGCGAGAGTGGAAGCTGTCATCAAGGCTAAGAGTGGGCAAACACCATACTGGATTCCAGCATTACCGATGGAGGGCGCCACAAAGTTGTAAATCATTTTGAGCCAGGTGTCCGGATACTTCTGATCACATAGTGTACCTTGTTTTGACTAAGGGCTGTTAAAGTCTTCTCACAGTATCGTATTCTTCCATCTTTCAACTTGTTTCAATATTGAGTTGGTGGATGGGGACTCACTCTCTTTTTATTGTACCATATTTTAAGGGTTTTCCCCCACCTCATTTACGGATAACATGTGAAACGATTGGCTGATTATATACGAAATGTCATGCGTACATGTTTTTTCTTCGTGACCTCTATAAAAGCTGAAGAACATTTTATAAAACCTGTCTTGAAAATTGCTATGAAGGTTTTGGTGAGATTTTTGGGTGGCTTTTTTCTAGTATTTACCATCTGTGATACTGTAGGTAAAATGTGACAGTGCATTTCTTTTTCTTTCCCGAGAGTCAAAGAAGCCACGCCTTGTCTCTCTCTATACACGCTTGACGTGTTCTGTTAGTCTAACCCGATGGGAATCCCAAGCACATCAGCAGCAGTTACTAGTCTCCAGCTTTCAATTACATTGCGGGTCGCATGATGACAGAAATAAGGGAAACACAGGAATCAGAGGAATGCAACTGAAAAAATATGTTAATTGATTCGCCTATTCCTGCGTCCTGAACTGTAACATTCCCCCCTCCCCCACAATCCTGCCAAAGGTAAAAGTGACAGTGCAGTTTCTGGAAAATGCTACGACCCTATTAAAGGTCCACAACTAGTAAAATAATAGCGTCCCAGATACGTCAGCTACAAGAAGTTCCATGTCGGCCTGAAGTAAACCGCGGCTCGCGAGCCTTCGCTTTACAGACACCTAATTTCATACAAACATTTCTATTTCTGTAGCCACTGATATGAAAGGATCAACTGTGCAAGCTCTCCCGGAGTCTTCTGGTGTATGATCACGTCATGTTGTATGATGCTCCAACTTTCATCCACATGCCAGATGACCTTGATCAGAGTGACAATGTACACTACTAATTCTATGACAATACAGCTTAACACACTCATATTTAATTTTGTCTTTTTTCAGTTGTAATTATCCGTGATAAATCAGATTTCAGCAAATTGCCCACTGTTAGAGAGAGAGAGAGAGAGAGAGAGAGAGAAAAATGAAATTTGTGTTCTTTCCACCCTTAGATAAGGATTTGTTCTACCTTGAAGATTACCCCTGTAGTTACAAGGTAATGACATAAAATATCCTCCTGACTGGAAGACGGTAGCGGAGAGTGTGGCAAATGAGATACTCTATTGATGGGGAATTTTATCTCATTTTATTAGGCGATGTTACAGAATAAAACGAGAGGCGCGGCAGTGGCATGGAACTGCTCATGATCTGGGTGACGGATGAGATTGTCAATGCGTTTCTTAACTGGCAATGCTTACTGATTGTGCAGCCGCGCGAATACTGCCAGCCCGCCGGCCGGCTGTTGCTGCAGGCAGGTTGATGGGAAATTGTAAACATGATCGCGGTCCGTGGCGGCGGACCCTTTTTCCGTATCTTCCTCTTAACGTGACTGCTCAGAGATATACGGTACCTGGCTTTATGGAATTACATTACTAAAAAGAACTTGTCACGATTTTGAATGCATGAAATTTTCAAAATATTAACTTTTCCCAAACGAAAACTTACTTTACAAAATTGTCCACATTTTCTTACACGGAAATGAATACAACCCAAAGAAGGGACATGCTTTCCTTCCTATTGTGTATAAAATACCGTAAAGAAGCACGAAACTGAAGTGGATCTTGCTGTACACACACACACACACACACACACACACACACACGCGCGCGCGCGCGCGCGTTTTCTAGCACTTCATGCACGTCAGTAGCTCGTTTTGCCTCATCTTGCTTCAATAACGGCAGCACAGCGACTCGATGTTCAGCTTTCAATAAAATACTGTGGTATTTCTTGCCACTCCTCTAGTAGGGCTCCCCGCGTTTCTGGAGGATCTGCACGAGCCCTAACTCTTCTCTTCAGACAATCCCATACTTACTCAATGGGGTTTAGGTCGGAACTACATGGTACATACAGTAGAACATCGATATTGTGTCGCTGAAGAAAATTTTGCACTGGGGCTGCACCACAGGCACAAGCATTATCGTTCATCACAAGAAACTCTCCCCCAAGATCTTGTGACAAAGGTCGTACGCGAGGATCAAGCATTGCGTTGATTTATTTCTCCCCCGTTTGACCTCTATTGTTCCTTCTGTGGATCACAAGCAGCTCTGTTCTTGTGTCCACTGTAATTCCTTCGCACTGCATTCTGGCGCGTCCTCCAAAAGGAACTGTTGAAGACTCTGTAATTCCATATTACGTTTCCCCCTAATTCTCCATAGCCCGATGCACCACAGTTTCCATGTTAAGTTCACTCTAGTTTCGTCGCAGAACAGCACTTTCCTCCAATGCGTTCCTTCACTGTCTGTGGTCCTAGGGAAAGCACAATCTCCTTTGTTTATGTAGTCTGGTTAAACGAGTCACTTTATTCTGCCTTCAGTACCTAAACTGGTTACCGCGTAGTTCATTACGGACTGTTTGATCAATTAATAGCTGTCCGATAGCTTGGCGAAAGTCTTCTTCTAGTTCACGTGTTGTTTTTATGCGGGTGCTTGATACCAGAATTCGAATACAGCTATCTCGAATAGCTGTTGTTTTCCTTCTAAAACCCAAACCTTGCTGTCTAGAAAGAATATACATTTCACTCTATCGTCTCCACAACTTAGATATTGTATTTTGACTTACACTTACTTCTCTTGCTACACATCGCAGTGAACGATTCTCCTGCAATAGAATTACTCCACGACTGGCTTCCTCCACTGTTAATTGTCTGTTTACCACGTTACCGACTCTGCCATGTCTTTAAATGTCTATGCAGTGTTTTGTACTGTGTTTACAATCTCTAACCTGCTGCACACTCATTTCGTTTTGAGCTCCACCTGTCTTGAAGGCTAACACTCATTTAAATGCAAGGATAATAAGGTGTATATGTCACTGATAATGGAAGTGCTAAAATGTGCATTGTTTACTCGAGTGCACAAGGCCTCAAACTAGTGACACCTTGAAGAATGAGATTTTTACTCTGCAGTGGTGTGTGCCCTGATATGAAACTGCCTGGCAGATTAAAACTTTGTGCCGGACCGAGACTCAAACTCGGGACCTTTGCCTTTCGCGGGTAAGTGCTCTACCACCTGAGCTACCCAAGCACGGCCCACGGCCCGTCCTCACAGCCTTACTTTCGCCGGTACCTCGTCTCCTTCCTTCCAAACTTCACAGAAGCTCTCCTGCGAACCTTGCAGAACTAGCACTCCTGGAAGAAAGGATATTGCGGAGACATGCCTTAGCCATAGCTTAGGGGGGTATTTCTAGAAAGAGATTTTCACTCTGCAGCGGAGTGTGCGCTGATATGAAACTTACTGGCAGATGGTCTTCGATTTTCTTGTTACTGTGCTCCACTGTGCGCCGTCTTTCGCTCATAGAACTTTTGCACTCAGCCGCTGACTTTTTGCAGTTCCGATAGGACGACGATGTGTAGTCGGTCGATTTTCTCGCTGAGTTTACTCTTTGGTGTCACAAAAAGACTCTCAACAAGTGAAACTGAAAATGGTGAGTGACTTTTTCAATCGAAATTTCAATGGTCCTGCGTCGCAGACCTGGTGTCCACCCTTGCTTAACGTGTGCAGAACGCAAATCATCTCTTCTGGTTGGTTCAAATGGCTCTGAGCACTATGGGACTCAACTGCTGAGGTCATTAGTCCCCTAGAACTTAGAACTAGTTAAACCTAACTAACCTAAGGACATCACACACACCCATGCCCGAGGCAGGATTCGAACCTGCGACCATAGCGGTCTCGCGGTTCCAGACTGCAGCGCCAGAACCGCGCGGCCACTTCGGCCGGCTCTTCTGGGTGGAGGAAGGTGAAGAGCAGCTATCTACAGGTGTTAGTAGTTCGCTGTACATTCTATAGCTAAGTGTAGTGGTGCTGTATGTGTTTCCACATCGAGGAAAACAGCATACCATTACTTTCTATATTCGCGGTAAACTGACTTTTTTGAACGGCTTGTTCAGGTAGCAGAGTAATTTGCAGCCAAAAGGTGAAAGTATCATCATTTAAAATTACGTAGATGTGGCGCTTGTTGAACGTGCATTGGAAAATGGACACAAAATTGCAACCAACGACAGCTCTACCACCACCTCGGCTAAAGATCTACTGTATGGCGTAAAAAATGAAGCTATAGAGACCAAAATATATAGTACAACCACAATAAAGACACCAGTTTGTAGCTAAGTAAAGCAAGGAACCCTGCGATCGCAAAGCCAAATCGGGCCTGCCACACGTGGGACGAAAACATTGCCTTATACGGCGATGGGCTGAACACCTGTGGCGTCACAGCCAGTATTACTGAGATATTAAGACGAGGCCAGCCACCAGAAGGCAGTCGGTTACCACGCGAAAATCACCGAAGACCACGGGCCGAAAGCTCGGGATATTTCAACATTTGACGCGGCTGGAAGCACGAGAAGATTTTATTCAAAAGACTCTAAGAGATAGCCATAAGCCCTTCGCTTCATTTATTTTTGAAGTATGCTCATTGCCTTTTAATACGTGATTAATACGCACTAGATGTGCAAAGCAATTGTCTTGAATACTTTTTTATATCAGGATTTTGAGGTTAGTTTCTATTTATAGGTAACAAACAGCTGTTTGCCCACACATTAGCTTGTTTTTAAATTTTGTTAATTCTAGTTACGATTTACTACGAGAATCTGTCACATACGTGCAGCGCTGTGTGTGTGTGTGTGTGTGTGTGTGTGTGTGTGTGTGGAGGACCTTTCCATCTGCTTCAATTTAGATATTGCCCTCTAAATAAATACATCCGGCAAACTTGCTAGAAACACAGCACAGAGCATCCAGCCCCCATGCACACATATACAAAATACATGAATAAGGTTCGAAAGTACATTTGACGTAACTCTAAAAAAAAAAAAAAAAAAAAAAATAGAAACGCATAATGGGACAGCAGGCAACATTACTCGCCTGAAAAGTGGCAAAAAATGCACTTTGACATACAAATGGTGACACGTGACAATTTTAAAATGTGCATGCAAGGACTCCAAAAACAGTCTGGTAGCGTGCACGCCAAAAGCTACTTACAGTCTATAAACAAACGATAAGGTCAAAATTCCGGTGTGAAAAAGCTCAGATGTCGTATGTGTGTGTGTGTGTGTGTAGTAAATGACAAAGATCTACTGTAGGCCACGGAGGACGATTAGAAAAGAAAAGAAATGAAGTGAAATTCCTGGGGGAATCTTATTTAGTAAGACAGATGGACCTCATGCAAAAAGAATATCAGAAACATATTCTTATGTCGAAGACTAGAACCGTGATTCAACAGCAACTGTAAACATAAAAAAAATTGACATTCACTCAACGCCTCTTTCGACTTTTAAGGCATTGTCAAGTAATAGTTAGATATACGGGGTGTAACAAAACGAAAGCTACACAATTCGAGGGTTTGTAGAGGATAACTTGAGGGATAAATCCAGGTTGGAAAGGTATGTCTGGAACCGTCAAGGCCGGCCGCAGTGGCCAATAGGTGCTGGGCGCTTCAATCTGGAACCGCGCGACCGCTACGGTCGCAGGTTCGAATCCGGCCACGGGCATGGATGTGTGTGATGACCAACCAAAGACAAGGCAGAACATCGAAGTAGCAAGGACCAACGCCTGCCGCTAGGCTGCTCCTACGCCAGCAAAAGTGAGTCTGTACGCTGACTGATCGTAAACGGTGTTGCTGGTAATGAATCTGACAACATTCATTACCAAAGCACCCCGCACAGGCTCAGTATCATTGTCACAACAATACTATGACAATATAGCGTGAGGGTAAGGAGAACACAATATTACTGCGCAGTAATTACGCCTGGGACACGTCAGTCAGCACTCTGTCTTCACAGTGAACATGTCGGCACTCAACGATGTGTAACTCGAAAGTATTGCGATTAAGCTGCTTGCCTTGCAAAACAAAGGTAGAAATTAATGAAAGGCCCCTTGAGTTTCTGATGTATTCTTGATTTATGTGCACGACCGGTCTCGGCCTTCACATACAGGCCACTTTCAAGTGGATCTCAAACTGCCACGAAGAAATCAATAATACAAGCAGACGTTATGCAGAACGGGCAAAACATGTCCCAGGAGCTTTCTGTAAATATATCAATGAACCATTGGCTCTTATGGCAGCACAGATCCGTAAACTACGACAACTAATTACAAATTTAACAACTGAACTCCATAATTTATCGTGTAGCTGTGGTGTTTTCTAGTTTTCTACTGTAACTACTGTAGCAAACGAAATAAAATAATTATGCTGATCAAAACCTTACACAATCCTACGATCTTATGTGTGTTCCCACCGGGACAACAGTTGGAAGAAAAATAAACATCTAAGCTCATTGGACAGCTGACCTGACCTTATTTGTTAATTCTGAGAACTGGTATAGGTAAAATGTTTCTGTTTAAATGTCATGATGCCATGATCTTCAGTTTCCTCTGATGTAGTGGATGAAGAGGTATGAGGCATGTCGTGATCAATCACGGTAATAACCCTGATTATGAGTACCCTCAATCCATGAATCGGGATCTTTCTTTCTTCAAAGTACCACATGGTGCTGTCATGCAATTTCCAGCCCATTCCCTGACTTTTTACCATCTACTTTTTTCAGATCTTTGTGGAAATTCGTCCGGAGTGAAGTGACTTTTCTCGGTCTCTGCAGGAACCGACGCGTGTTGCGCAATATTACTCTTACACAGTATAGTATATTACACAATGTTGTTGGAACTCTACACTTGTTTTAATACATCGCGCAAACCGTCAATACCGACCACAGACAGTCAATACTACCGCACAATACACATTATCGTTCAATAAATATTGAGCTTGTGAGGGGGTCCATTAGATGGCGTCGAACACGTCCATGCCTACGCAAATGCTAGGAGTGTAGAGCGTACAAACCTCAGATGTGCTGCCGAATGGTTGCCTAGCTGCACGCGCTGGTCCCTGTAACGTCCGCACTCTGTAGCGTCACTGGATAATTTTGCCGGACGTGCTCCTATCTTGAAGCTGTTCCTCATGACGCTCTCTAGAAACCCCATAGGACTATTAGTATTGTCTCGTCACACACTGCCTGTGTGCACAAACACCACTTCCGCGATGATCACTTCTTCAATTTGGCAGACGAATGGATCAACGGAAACGTCAGCATTAGCGGACATGTGTGTTGACAGACCACTGAAGAGCGTCAGTTTGACTTTCTGCGTCTTATGTGTTACCAGTGCACAAAAAAAAAAAAAACCAGGTGGTGTAATCAGACTAATACTTACTAAACAGTGGGTAAGTACTTTCATCTATGAACTCATCTACAGTTCCCACACTGACAGTCAAAAAATTTAACAATAGTATGCTTTGTAAACGAACTGACAAGTGACCTTTATAAAAGACAAGTGAAGGTATGTGTGAATATGCGTGTTAATGAAAACTAAGGGACTGAACATGGGCAGGAACATGTACCACCACGTGTGTTCACAAGTATCTTGATCTGCCTTTTACACAACTTAGTTCACATGCCAACCAGTTCTGAAGCAACCAACTGTTAAAATTTTGATTTTACAATGCAGGAATTGCCTCTTGACGAATAGGCCCACACGAAATTACATATACTAACATGTCCTTTAATGTGTATATATGTCGAAATGAAAAAGGGATCGGGGCAGAATGCATATGGCAGTCATCAATTGATAATGCTTACAAGACGAAAGAATCCGGTCGACAACGTCAATCAATTTTTAATGTCGAGGAAAAATTTACAGCGCCGGTGAAATCACTGTTTTACCCTTCAACAAATTCTAAGAGGGTGTGGGACGTAGCATAAAGACATAAATTATTTATATACTGGTGTTTGATAATTCATTCAGCTGTTTTTATTAGAAATATTTAATGCACGTGATCGATTTCGAAATTACACAATTTTATCTTCAGGCAATATATATAAAGACGCCTGAGAATTCTACACGTTAGAAATATACCAAGCAGGCATCAGCCAGTATATCAAAAGAGAAATAACAACATGATCGATTTCTATTAAATAGGGTGATTCAAACTGTACACTCTTCGTGTGTGTAATATGTGCATCGAAATAAGAGTACAATGTTAAAGAAATTGCTTTATTTCCGAGGTATGAAGTGGAGTAGGGATCACAAGTGAGCTACAGACAACACAAAATTACACGTTGGTGACTCAAAAGCAACTGTACACATTTCATGGGAGTAACGTATGTATCAAAATAAGACTTAAAGTTAAATAAAGTTTTGCTGGAAACTGAGTTATTTCCGAGAAATGCAAGAGAGGAGAATCACAAGTGCCACATACACAACACAGAATTTATTTTTCTATGACAGCAACGACACGAATGGACCCGAAATTCAACACAACTACGTACCTTAAATTTGCCCACGAACATTGATGTCCATTTAGATAAAGACAGTGACGTGCTCCACGACTTTCAGCTCTCGGAATGTTGCTGGCTCCTTTCATCTCATTCTGCCCAGTGCTCAGCCATTTACAGTTCGCTGCTGTAATTGTGCTACACTCTCAACTGCAACACCATACACGAGCTCCTTGATACGGCCCCAAAGATAGAAGTCTAGGGGGGTTAAGATCCGGAGATTTGGAGGGCCAAGCAACTGGCCCTGCACAACAACCCATCCACGAATCGGGACAAGCAACACTGAGATACTCTCTTGCCTCCCAACTGAGGTGTGCAGGGGCACCGTCGTGCGTAAACCATAAGTTGATTCGTGTAGCGAGTTGGTCATCATGAAGTAGACCACCCCATTCATTTTCCAAAAACTGTCTATATACTCTTGTCAGTCAGACACAGTGGAACAACATGCGGTCCGAGTGACTGTCCGGTATATCACACCAAATGTTCACTGCAAAATGATGCTGATTCCTCGTAATGTAGTTACGCGAGGATTTTCATACGCCCACACGTGCATTTTATGAGCGTTCACGATACCCGCAAGGGTAAACAAGCTCTCATCCGTAAAAAATACCTGACGACAAAACAGTGGATTAGCATCATGGCGTCCGAGTAACCACTGACAGATATTCTGACGTTTAGGACAGTCTACAGGTGTCAGCTCCCGTACTTTCTGCAGGCGGAAAGGGTGGAATTGCTATATGTTTTGCATGCACCATACAGCTGATTGAGGACCCTCTACAGTGGCACTTATACGGCTGGTACTCCCTGTCGGATCTTCTTAACACTCATAATGTAATGCCTACCACAAATGACATTATGCATCATAACTCGGAAATAAGGCAATTTCAGACAAAACTTTATTTAACATTTTAGTCTTTCAACTTTAACAGTTTTTGAACTGCAAACAGAAACAGATTCAAGGTAGCACATTTATACACCGACGTCGTTTTTCACGACTTTTAACTACATCAAGTTGCACGAATAATGGTGTGATTTTGCTAACCCTTTTATATGTCACTCCACCTAAGAATGTCATTTTCTTAGCATGCAGATTTCAGTATGTAAGCTACACTCGACACTTTCGCTTCAGAGCGATTGAATGCTACATGGCATATGAAGTAGTAGCGCTACAGGTGAGCAAACAACGAAACAAACAGGGTATGCGTTAGAGGACAAAGGTACTTTTAAACGGGCCATTAAAAATGCACGTTGATGACGACAGGACCCAGCACTGTTGCCTGGCCGCAATGCCGCCCATTCGATTTCCAGCCACATGTTTGGCACAATTGTCGGTCACTGCTATCCGGCAATGTTTGCGACAATACATTTTCTGACGAGAAGTGTTTACACGGGCCATGCTATGGCCGCGAAATGGACGAAAGCGAGTTAGGGTGAGTGAGTACGGTTCTCCTGCGCTTGTATTCCACGAGGAGAAAAGTTAGCATGAAAAAATGAAATCGTGCTTTATCAAATGTTCAAATGTGTGTGAAATCTTATGGGACTTAACTGCTAAGGTCATCAGTCCCTAAGCTTACACACTACTTAACCTAAATTATTGTAAGGACAAACACATACACCAATGCCCGAGGGAGCACTCGAACACCCGCCGGGACGAGCCGCACAGTCCATGACTGCAGCGCCCCTGACCGCTCAGCTAATCCCGCGCGGCGTGCTTTATCGATGCGTTCTTTTTTTTAAGTAACGGCTCCCGAAATTTTAACTCGTGAACTGGTACTGTATACATACCATTTCTATCACAAAATGCTAAAATTTTATGCTGAATGTATCGTTTAAAAGCAAATGATTTAAGCAGCATAAACTACCAACCCAATGTTCATGTTGATATTTTAGGGAAGCATTTCCAAACACGTACAGAGAGAGAAATTGCCCGGCAATACGAAATATTCTCCACATTTAGTGGAAAACACCGACAAAATCTTAGCAATATGTCAACTACTACCTGCAACTGATTCAACAAAAATATTGGCCGACCATCCTGCAATACTTCCATGTATTGCAACCACATGATAGCGATGCAGAAAGCCACACATTGTCAAATGTATAGACCGTGTAAACGCAGCTTTAAGCGGAACTCTAGACTGTCAATAATACTGTGAAATATTTCGTACTGTGCAGTGTTCCTGATCGTCTTTGGATGAAATTGGAGGTTATACGAGATATTGACCGAACAGCTAAAATCAGACTCTCATTGCGCAAAATGGTTGTACTCTATAGCCCCTGCCGATTATTTTTCGTCTTCGTCAACCCAATCACGTAAGTCAAACTTTATTTTCCGCCATTCGTTGTGTTTGTAAGCCAAATTCTGGAAATGGCTTCAAAATCAGCGGAATGCACTTCCAGCTTAGATTTATTGTATGTCTTTAGGGGATTGCCACTCTTACTGTATGTAAAATCAACATAGTATAGTAACCATAAAAAAAACGAGCAATATGGTTCAAATGGCTCTGAGCACTATGGTACTTAACATCTATGGTCATCAGTCCCCTAGAACTTAGAACTACTTAAACCTAACTAACCTAAGAACATCACACACATCCATACCCGAGGCAGGATTCGAACCTGCGACCGTAGCGGTCACGCGGTTCAAACCGAGCAATACCATCAGTTGTTGTCTAAATATAAAAAAATGCATCCGGAAGCTGGTAATTTAAAATAAGCAAAGAAGTTAAATTCAATGCAGATTAATAATAGGAAGTGCAATGAAACACAGAGCTGGAGCTCAAGAGGTTGCTGGAGCCAAAACTTTTGTACTTTCGATGGCATGAGCTTATTGCAAGGGCAAGAAATTCCTTCTTATTCAAATACAACAACATTTCTATTACTAAAAACGTCTGTACACCGTCTCTTATCTTTATTAAATGTTTTCAGCTTTCTGTGACAGTTGCGCACGTTTCGATCACCATTAAGATGCGTTTATACCCGTACGCCTTGCAGCTACTAGCCGTGCGGATGTCCTTGCCCCACAAGCAAGTAGGGGCACGTGTCTCCCCGTCTGGTACGGGAAGACCCCCGCGCCCCCGTACGCACAATTCAGAGGCATGCGTGACTTTGCCAGGCTGTATGCGCCTCCTTGTCTCTTCGTGCGCCTGGTGCACACAGAAAATCGCTAAGGTGTAAACGTACCTTTAGGCTTACCGACTGTGCTGATACGCAAAAGCACATCAAATTGAGCGTCCATTCTCTGCAAGTGCCGATTATCATTTGTGTCGTTCATACACAGGTCACTTATTACATTGTAACGTGTCAGTCTTCGTACACCTTGCCTCACTCCATCCATCTACATGATCTCATAAAGCCAGCCCGAGGGCCAAATAACGGCTGACGTCGAAATCAGCCATATTTGCACCTCTGAGATCATACATGAAGACTGGGCAATATCACTTCGCTGTCTAGAGTCAACCGCCCAAAATTATTGACAGTCTAGGGACCGCTTTAACTCTCCACATACGAGCGACGGATCGCTAACGATAACGACTGCAATCGGTCGCTCGCTTCAACCGCGCCGTACACGGTCGATTTACCAAACAATTTAATCGGCATCCAGTCCACTTCTTAAACTGTCCGTTCTTGCCTGTTAGTCAGGTGTGCAAGCTACCGCATGTTATCAGAAGAACGCACCGGCATGCCTAAGCCAAGCAGGCTAAAGGAATCCTGCTTTCCTCTCCGTCTTCCCGCTATGCTACGCTACGTAGCGGTTTATTCTTTATGTTTTCATTGGAAAGTTATGAGTAAGGTTCTTAAATGATGAGGTCTTTTTTTTCTCCAGTATCACAAGACGGCACGCAATTAAATATACTGCATATTCATTTTGTGTCACTGTAGGCCAGAAAATTGATTTCATTTGTCCTTTTTTCCTTTCCGGCGTATTTTAAGTTTATTTCGATATGAAGGGGTTTCTCTGCAATTTCACTTTCTTTCGATTAGTGTTGGCTGTTCTCAAATCCAACCATCATCAGATGACCTGTAATAATTGTTTTCTATAGTACGCACAACGATCTTTGAAATTCGCGGTCCTTTGCACCTAAGAGCCCCAAGATGTCTATTATACTGCAACGCCAACTAAAGAAAGGTTTTGTAAGTCTAGTTTCTGCAACCATAGTGTGTTTCTACCAACCAAATAGGACCCCACTTATACCAATATCAATTTCTTTTTCCAGGATGTGTAGCTATTGCAGGTTCGCTGAATTCATTCTAAGTGGCCAAAATAGTTAATTCTGAACTCCCCAAATAAAATTTAGCAAACACGAAGCTCTTTTTTCATATTATTTTAATCAAAAACAAGCTTTGCTTTCACACTATGCTGTCTGCGCGCTACGTTGCATACAAATAGTAGGCGGTTTTTAATATCCACTGAGCCTTTTTTTCCTGCTTCAACCAATGTTCGCACTGAATTTTGAAAGCCTATACGCTGCTAACGTGCCTCAAGTCCTTGGCTGACATTTCCACACACTTGTCGGCCAATAAGTCTTTGTCCTTTTTCGAAACATGGGGTGAGGAACTGCTGATCTAATCTGCAAACACGTCGTAACATACTCTAAGTTCCACAATGAATGTTTAGTAGCTCTGTACACAGCTTGCATTGCAAGACACTTACCGATTTATTTGAAACTGCCTCATAAACAAACGAAAACGTTGCCTTCTAGTCATGGAGTCTGTTTCGTTTCGGTTTTGTTTTGTTTTAGGGCGCAAAAACAACTAGGGTGAACTCTGTCTCATGACTGGTTGGTTGGTTGGTTGGTTGGTTTGTGGGATCAAAGGGACCAGACTGCAACGGTCATCGGTCCCTTGTTCCAAAACTTAAAAACTACCACACAGAGTAAAAAATCGGATAATAGAGACAACAGACAACACAGGACAAGAAAAATTCAGACAAAGAACAGACACAACAAATTAAAATCACACGGAGTGTGGCAGTGGTTGGCCGATCATAGAATAAAAAAGGAAAAGCCAACCACCGAGAACACATTAAAAACTCAGTTTAAAACCGTAGGCCAAAGGCCAGAATCAACACAAAACAATAAAATAAAACATAAACACTCATATCAAATGATAAAAACCCCCTGCCCGAATAAAACGTAAAACTAAGCCAGTCATAGCAGGGTCATCAGTTAAAAGGGCAGGGAGCGTATCAGGCAGCGCAAATGTCCGCCTGACCACAGCTAAAAGGGGGCAGGCCAACAAAATGTGGGCCACTGTCAAAGCCGCCCCGCAGCGACACAGAGGGGGGTCCTCCCGACGCATTAAGTAACTGTGTGTCAGCCGGGAGTGGCCAATGCGGAGCCGACAAAGGACGACTGAGTCCCTGCGGTTGGCTCGCACGGATGACCGCCACACAGTCGTCGTCTCCTTAATGGCACGGAGTTTATTGGGCGTGATCCGATCGCACCATTCAGCGTCCCAAAGCGCAAAAACTTTTCGGCGGAGGACCGCTCGCAAATCAGTCTCTGGGAGGCCAACATCCAGAGATGGTTGCCTGGTGGCCTCTTTCGCCAGGCGGTCAACATGTTCATTGCCCGGGATACCGACATGACCGGGGGTCCACACAAAGACCACATAGCGCCCGCAACGGGCAAGAGTATGCAGGGACTCCTGGATAGTCATCACCAGACGAGAACGAGGGAAATACTGGTCGAGAGCTCGTAAACCTCTCAGGGAATCGCTACAGATCACGAAGGACTCACCTGAGCAGGAGCGGATATACTCTAGGGCTCGAAAGATGGCGACCAGCTCAGCAGTGTAAACGCTGCAGCCAGCCGGCAAGGAACATTGTTCGGAATGGTCCCCTAGAATTAGCGCATAATCGACACGACCAGCAACCATCGAACCGTCAGTGTAAACAACGTCAGAGCCCTGATACGTGGCCAGGATGGAATAAAAGCGGCGGCGGAAGGCCTCTGGAGGGACTGAGTCCTTCGGGCCCTGTGCCAAATCGAGCCGAAGGCAAGGGCGAGGAACACACCATGGGGGGTGTATGCAAAGTGGCCCGAAAAGGAGGTGGAACAGTGAAAACCCTAAGCCCGGAGAGAAGCTCTTTGATGCGGACCGCGATCGTACAACCTGACCGGGGCCGACGTTCTGGCAGATGGACGACCGATCGCGGGAACAGGAGACGATAGTTTGGATGCCCGGGCAAGCTAAAAACATGGGCAGCATAAGCGGCCAGTAAATTTTGGTGCCTGAACCGCAATGGAGGGACACCTGCCTCCGCAAGTATGCTGTCCACTGGGCTGGTCCGGAAAGCACTAGTGGCAAGGCGTATTCCGCTGTGTAGGATTGGGTCCAGTACCCGCAGCGCAGATGGGGATGCTGAGCCATAAGCCAGGCTCCCATAATCCAGACGAGACTGGATTAACACCTGGTAGAGCCGTAACAGGGTAGATCGGTCGGCACCCGAGCAGGTGTGGCTCAAGCATCTCAGAGCATTTAGATGCCGCCAACACGCCTGTTTAAGCTGCCAAATATGAGGCAGGCATGTCAGCCGGGCATCAAAAACTACACCCAAAAACCTGTGGGTCTCCACCACAGCAAGGAGTTCGTCGGCAAGATAAAGCCGCAGCTCAGGATGGACTGTTCGGCGCCGGCAGAAATGCGTAACGCGGGTCTTGCCAGCCGAAAACTGAAAACCATGCGCTACAGCCCAAGACTGCGCCTTGCGGATAGCGCCCTGTAGCTGACGTTCAACAGCTGCAATGCCAGTAGAGCGGTAGTAAAGGTAGAAGTCGTCAGCATACAGGGAAGCGGAGACAGAATTTCCCACCGCCGCAGCGAGCCCGTTTATTGCGATTAAAAACAGGCAGACACTGAGGACAGATCCCTGTGGTACCCCGTTCTCCTGGACTCGGTAGGAACTATGGGAGGCCGCTACTTGCATGCGGAAGGTACGATACGACAGAAAATTTCGGATAAAGATCGGCAGAGGGCCCCAAAGACCCCATCCATGAAGCGTAGAAAGTATGTGATGACGCCAAGTCGTATCGTACGCCTTCCACATGTCGAAAAAGACAGCGACCAGGTGCTGACGGCGGGCAAAGGCAGTACGGATGGCCGACTCCAGACTCACCAGATTGTCGGTGGCGGAGCGGCCTTTACGGAACCCATCCTGAGACGGAGCCAGAAGGCCCCGAGACTCCAGTACCCAATTCAAGCGCCGGCTCACCATTCTTTCGAGAAGCTTGCAAAGAACGTTGGTGAGGCTAATGGGGCGGTAGCTGTCCACCTCCAAAGGGCTCTTGCTCGGTTTCAAAACGGGGATGACAATGCTTTCCCGCCATTGTGACGGAAACTCACCCTCGACACAGAGACGGTTGTAAAGGTCGAGGAGGCGTCGCTTGCAGTCCACTGAAAGGTGTTTCAACATCTGACAGTGGATGCGATCTGGCCCAGGAGCGGTATCAGGGCAAGTGGCAAGGGCACTGTGGAATTCCCATTCGCTGAATGGAGCATTGTAAGATTCAGAATGGTGGGTGCGAAAAGAAAGGCTCCGACGTTCCATCCGCTCTTTAATGGAGTGGAAGGCCAGGGGGTAATTGGAAGAAACGTAACTCAGAGCAAAATGCTCTGCCAAGCGGTTGGCAATTTCGTCGGAGTCCGTACAAGCTGCTCCATTCAGTGAGAGCGCAGGGACGCTGACAGGGGTCCGATAGCCATAGAGGCGTCGGATCTTGGCCCAGACCTGCGATGGAGAGACATGAAGGCCAATGGTGGACACATACCGCTCCCAGCACTCCTGCTTGCTTTGGCAGATAAGGCGGCGGGCCCGCGCATGCAGACGTTTGAAGGTAATGAGGTGTTCAATGCAGGGATGTCTCTTGTGACGCTGGAGCGCCCGCCGGCGATCTTTAATCGCTTCAACGATCTCAGGCGACCACCAAGGCACAGTCCGCCGCCGAGGGGACCCAGAAGAACTGGGAATGGAAGATTTGGCGGCAGTAACGATGCCAGTGGTGACCGATAGAACCACGCCAGCAATGCCATCATTAGAGAGAGGCTCAATAGCGGCAATGGAGGAAAACAAGTCCCAGTCAGCCTTATTCATTGCCCACCTGCAAAGGCGCCCAGAAGACTGACGCTGTGGCAGTGACAGAAAGATCGAAAAGTGGTCACTACCACACATCGGACAGATGGTAAGAGGCTAGGGCTGCAGATCGAAAGGTCAATGGCGGAGTATGTGCCATGCACCACACTGAAGTGTGTGAAGGAACCATCATTTAACAGCGAAAGATCAAGCTGTGCCAATAAATGCTCAATGGTGGCGCCTCGACCTGTCGCCACTGACCCACCCCACAGAGGGTTATGGGCGTTGAAGTCGCCCAGTAATAAGAAAGCTGGTGGCAATTGGGCTATCAGCGCAGCCAGGACATGCTGCGCGACATCACCATCCGGTGGAAGGTAAAGACTGCAGACGGTAACAGCCTGTGGCGTCCACACCCGAACAGCGACAGCCTCTAAAGCTGTTTGTAGAGGGATAGACTCTCTGTGAAGAGAGTTAAGGACATATATGCAGACGCCACCAGACACCCTTTCATAAGCTGCCCGGTTCTTATAATAACCCTGATAGCCACGGAGGGCGGGGGTTCGCATTGCTGGAAACCAAGTTTCCTGAAGAGCAATGCAGAAGAAAGGGTGAAGGCTGATAAGTTGTCGGAGCTCAGCTAGATGGTAGAAGAAACCGCTGCAGTTCCACTGGAGGATGGTATTGTCCCTGGCTGAGAAAGGCGTGACGGGACTGGGAAGGCAGATTACGCCTCTGGGTCACCTGCTGCCTCCGATGGAGCACCCGTGCAAGTGCTATCCATTGCGTCTGAGGGACTGGCGAGATCGAAGTCCTCAGCGGACGCAAGAATCTCCACCGCATCCTCAGACGCAGAGCTCGTAGGTAGCGGTGGAGTAGGTGCCACCGCAGGTGCCTTGGTCTTACGGGTCTTCAATGTCGTTTTCTCTCGCTGTTCCTTTGGTTGTCGTTGTTGAGAGGGCTTATTGGAGTCAGTCTCCGGGACCGAAGATGATCGCGAAGCTCGACGACCAGCGACCTGTGGCTTCTTCAGCCACTGGTTGGTGTCTGCTGTGCCGCTGGTGGGAACCTGGGAAGGGAGTGACCCAAGGGATCCCTTCCGAGCGAGATAAGCCGAAGAAGACTTACGCTTCTCCGGCTTAGAAGTGGGGACTGGTGTCCCCAGTGGTTTAGTGGGTGCTGCTCCCGAGGTAGATGGTGTGGGAGCAACAGAGAGAGAAGGGGCCCCCATCGTCAAGGGGGCAGGTGACGTCCTCTGACTCTGAGAGCTGCCTGTTTGTGTTGCAGCTACAGGAGCTGGAGCAGGAGTGACAGTTGAGGCATAAGATGCCATCATGCGCACGGGATGTAGCCGTTCAAATTTCCGCTTAGCCTCAGTGTAAGTCAGTCAGTCCAGGGTCTTATATTCCATGATTTTGCGTTCTTCCTGTAAGATCCTGCAGTCTGGCGAGCAAGGTGAATGAGGCTCTCCACAGTTGACACAGATGGGAGGCGGAGCACATGGAGTATCGGGATGAGACGGGCGTCCGCAATCTCGACATGTGAGGCTAGAAGTGCACCGGGAAGACATATGGCCGAACTTCCAGCACTTAAAGCACCGCATCGGGGGAGGGATATAGGGCTTGACGTCACAACGGTAGACCATCACCTTGACCTTCTCCGGTAATGTATCACCCTCGAAGGCCAAGATGAAGGCACCGGTAGCAACCTGATTGTCTCTCGGACCCCGATGAACACGCCGGACAAAATGAACACCTCTACGCTCTAAGTTGGCGCGCAGCTCGTCATCAGACTGCAAAAGTAGGTCCCTGTGGAAAATAACACCCTGGACCATATTTAAACTCTTATGTGGTGTGATGGTAACGTTAACATCCCCCAACTTGTCACAAGCAAGTAACCTGCGTGACTGGGCGGAGGATGCCGTTTTTATCAAAACTGACCCAGAGCGCATTTTGGACAAGCCCTCCACCTCCCCAAACTTGTCCTCTAAATGCTCTACAAAGAACTGAGGCTTCACGGATACAAAGGATTCCCCATCAGCTCTGGTACAGATGAGATACCGGGGCGAATACGTGTCACTGTCATTCATTGCCTTTCGTTCCTCCCATGGTGTGGCCAGGGATGGGAACGATTTGGGGTCATAAACGTTACCTTTAAAATGAGCCCCCGGACGCTTAGAGACTGCTGGTGGCTGGCCACCAGCAAGAGATGATGTGCCACGCTTCATTGCGTGTCATCCACCCTGATGCCACCTACTCCGACCAAGATCCCTCCCCAAGGGCGCCACCACCCAGCCACAGCAAGGGCCACCTAGCAGGATGGCCATTGCTGGGAGTCCTGATGCCCCAGGGAGATGGGCATCTACTCCTTGGCATACATGGGGAGTAAACGGCGCAGGCATCTGTAGAGCGACCCCTGTGTTGTCAGGAGGCTACAACCAACAGGGTACATGGCGGCCCCACCACAACAGACTGGCTACCGTGCTGGATCTTAGGTGCAAAAATGTATGAGGTCGTCGTCGCAGCGAAAAGCAACACTGCAAAGTGCAGCGTGGAAATCGCACCCATGGACGTATCGTCGCCCAAGAGATGGAAAACGAGCTGGACACCATTGCAACGACGAGAAAGCCGGCTAAAGGTCTCAATGCACGACAGATACAGTGCACCATGTAAGGCGCCCTTCCCCAATTGGCTCGCTCTTCGGAACAATTTAGAAAGATGGAGGTCAAACCCGAGAGGGGACCATCACATAAGGCCGAAACATTTGAGACTCCTTTTAGTCGCCTCTTACGACAGGCAGGAATACCGCGGGCCTATTCTAACCCCCAAACCCGCAGGGGGATGTCTCATGACTGGTATATATTTCAAACTCTTAATTTCTTCTCAATCGCCTTTAAGTTTATTTCATTCATTTTGCTGCTCCCACCGTTATGATAAACGAGCTGGAGTGAAACTAGCTACGCAAACATACACCTGGCTAGCAAGGCACGTCGGATCGACAGCGCAACGTGCTGTCAGGTGTAGCAGGCTGGACAGGTCTCGCGAAGCCTGCCAGGTTGCGGAAACCAAAGTTGGCCTGCTTTAACCGCTGTCCTTCAGTAAACATGTACTCTCGGGTTTCCGTTGCGGCAGGTTCAGCTGCATCTGTGGTTACGGCGGTGATAGGGGCAGGCAGGCTGGAAGGAGAATTTGTACACCTCTGCAACCAGTATTTTTTCTTACGCGACTCTCGTGAGGTTCCGCTGTGGAAAATGAATTGCACTTCATCTCTTTTGTCCACTAATACTCCCAATGAAGTAAATTAAAAAAAATGGAGATGTTATTTATTAACTTGTTTCAAAACGCTATGCTTAGAAATCTGTATGTGTCTGCAAAAAACTGTCAAGTGAAGCACTGCTGGTTTACATGTATGAGGGAGAGTTAAAATTACACGAAATGACAGGTATGCTCTAAACATTATATTAAAATGTCCAATTAATATTACCTACTTCTGTTCAGAAATTACGAACTTTAATAAAGCATCTGTTTCATAAAAAAAAAAAATGGATGTCACAAGATGGAGCACTGTTTATGGTGACTATTGCCATGAGCTTCCTATGAAATCTTAATTCTGCAGCACAAGCTGCAAAATTTTAGTCACTGCGAAATCGGAGAGTGTGAATGTTTTTGTATTTGTTCAAATGGGACTTAACATCTGAGGTCATCATTCCCCTAGAACTTAGAACTACTTAAACCTAACTAACCTAAGGACATCACACACATCCATGCCCGAGGCAGCATTCGAATCTGCGACCGTAGCAGTCGCGCGGTTCCGAACTGAAGTGCCTAGAACCGCTCGGCCACCGCGGCCGGATTTATATTTGTATTTTTTTCTAAATGTAAGTCGGAACTTCAGCAATAGTCCCACTTTTCAAAGTGATTCGTGCTTCCTCATTAACTATAAATTCTAACGTACTCTACTTGGCGCTTGTTGAATGTCTACGGACAGCTGGCAGTAAACAAAATCACGAAATGAAACAAATCTGCGTAGCTACGATTAGTATCTAGATAAGCGAATCGCAGGCAGGCAGCCATATTTTCAAACATCGCATGCGATTCATCAGATTGCGTGGGAATTCCGAGCAGCCAGCGACTGATGACTGTGATCTGCTATCTGCCCTCACAAGTGCGGCCTACACACAGACCGCGCTATCAGCCGACAGATTGCTCTGCGCGCGCGCGCGCGTTTGTGTTTGTGTGTGTGTGTGTGTGTGAGAGAGAGAGAGAGAGAGAGGGGGGGGGGGGAGGGAGGGAAGGAAAGAATTATAATGTGGGGGAGGTAGAGGGTGAATATCAAAAAATATTTTGTGTTATACTCCTGTGGACGCTGTGAATTAAATGACTCGCAGTACAAAAAATAAAGGAATTCACTGAAAAACTGTAATTCCGTCGTTTGTAAAAAGAAAGAACCGCTAATACAATGTCCCAAAGTGGTTGTTACCATATCACCTAAGTAACTGTAAAAACGATAACCATCGCATTAGCATTGGAAATTTCGGAAAAATCGAGTTGTACTACTACTTCTGTAATACTAGTACAACACGTCGTTCAGTAGTAAAATCAATGCCTGATTTCAGCTCTAAATGAGTAAAACTTCAACTGTCAGCTCCACTTGGCACAGTGCGTAGTGACAGAGACTCGGCTTTTTGCCCTCCGTCATGTGAGTGCCTTAGTTCCTGCTTTCGAACATCAATACGGTAGAGATAGAGCTATGCGGGGTCTATATTTATCTGTTATCCAAGGCTCGAGGGGTGCGAAAATCGTCAGCGCCCTGAAGCTGTTCATCGCCCGCTGATGTGCTGCTCGAACAAGCCAATAGATTTCCCTCCAGTTTCGTGCAACATGCAGAAACAGGGTGGGAGGCATCGAATTTAGGCAGTCTGCGCAACTCTGCGGGCTTGTAAATAGGCACCACAGTTCCATTCACGAACACGAATCAAACGAAAATAAACGATGAAGTACGTTGGACGTCCACTAAGTAGTGCAACCTTTTTTTCTCGGGCACTTTTCGGTGAAAAATGTAGAATGGGTTGTGGGAGATCGTGGAATATTCCCGCTTCAGCCCCTGTATTTTCGTGAAGTTCCGATACGTGGCGACCATATATGTAGCCTCCAAAAATGGCGTCTGTAATGGAGGTGCGTTCCGAGCAGAGAGCTGCCATTGAATTTCTTTGGGGGAAAACCAGAGCGTCGCAGATATTCATAGGCGCTTGTAGAATGTCTACGGAGAGCTGGCAGTAAACAAAAGCACGGTATCTGTCATTATCGCAACACGGTCTCGCAAACTTGTCCAAACACCCGCGTGCCGGCCCGGCCGCACACAGCTCTGACTACGTCTAGGAAACTGGATAAACGACTTCAACGTGTTTGTCCACACAAAAATGCAAACGAACTCCTCCTCCTCCTATATGACAACACAAGACTACACACCCGAGAGGTGCTCGCAAAACATTGTACTGTGCTTCCTCATCCACCCTACAGCCCGGATCTCGCACCTTACGACTTCAACATGTTTGGTCTAATCAAGGATGCACTCCGCTGGAAGCAGCGCGTGGATGATGTGGAGGTTATTGATGCAGCAAGATGTTGGTTCCATTGTCGACCAGTAGTGTGGTACCATGTGGACATACAGACCATCACAGTAAAGTGGCGCAAGAGCGTCGCATTGAACGGAGATTGTGTTGAAAAATAGGCATTTGCAACCAAAGGAATGGGGAATAATGTGTGTGTCGGAATCCTGAATAAAACCAAGCTGATTTGATGGGAAAATATGTGTTGCATTACTTATGTACGTGTGCCACAGGTGGGGCTGCGGCACCTGCTGAAGCACCCGCTGTGCGAGGCGTTCCTGTGCCTCAAGTGGCGGCGCATCCGCAAGTTCTTCCTGCTGAGCCTGCTGTTCCACGCGGTGTTCGTGTTCGCGTACACGGTGTTCGTGCTGACGGGCGCGCCGCGGCCGTCCGCCTGGCTGTGGCTGCACGCGCCCGCCGGCTACCTGCTGCTCGCGCTCAACACGCTGCTGCTCGCCAAGGAGCTCTTCCAGATGGTGCACTCACGCGCCGGCTACCTGCGCTCCTGGGAGAACTGGCTGCAGTGGCTCATCATCGCCAGCGCCTTCCTCTGCTGGTTCGGCGGCGCCGGCGAGGAGCCCGTGTGGCAGCGGCACGTGCTCGCGCTCGGCATCTTCCTCACCTGGCTCGAGCTCATGCTGCTCGTCGGCCGCTTCCCCGTCTTCGGCCTCTATGTCCAGATGTTCACCACCGTCGCCGTCAACTTCGCCAAGTTCCTCATGGCCTACTGCTGCCTGCTCGTTGCCTTCAGCCTCAGCTTCGGCGTCATCTTCCACCACCACGCGCCTTTCAAGTAAGTCGGCCACGCCGGTTTACAGCCACCGAGTTTCTCTCTCGAATTTGCTGTCTTTCAACGGTTGAGAAAATCTATAAGCTTCCTGCCAATATCATGATCTATATCAATAGTCGCAACTTAATAAGACGACTCCTGACGTGCCACTTACAAGGTATGTACACTGGCTCACACGGCTAAAACCGACAAAACCTATTTTAAAACGCGGAAATGTGTCTTTTATACTAACAAAGCTATTTATCCGCAAATTTCTGCATCTGTATACTACCAATCAATGTTACATGGTTAACAAATCTAAGAGACTGTCGAATCAGAAGTCGCTGAAGCAACAACATCGTATAACACGCAATTACCACGGTTACACACAAAGTTTTAATTATCACTTCGAAAACGTAAAGAATTAACTATTTGCTTGTTTGCAGATATACACTGATGAGCCAGAGCATCATGACCACTTACATAATAGCCAGTATGTCCATCGTTGGCATGGATAGCAGTGGTGATGCATCACGGCATGGAAGCAATGAGGCCTTAGTAGATAGTTGGAGGCAGGTGGCACCACATCTGCCCATACGAGTCACATAATTCCTGTAAATTCCGGGAAGGGAGCGATGAGTTCTGACGCCATGTTCAATCACATCTCAGATGTGTTCCATCGGGCTCAGATCTGGCGAGTGGGGGCAGCACATCGTATCTTGTTGAAAAATACCACTCCCGTAAGGAAACATCGTAGTTATGAAGGGTTGTACGTGATCTTCACCCAGTATACGATATTCCTTGGCCGCCAATGTTGCTTGCACGAACTCCACTGGGCCCATGGATGTCCACGTGAAAGTTCCCCAGAGCATAAGGGATCCTCCACCAGCTTGTCTCCATCCCGCAGTACAGATGTCAAGGAGCTGTTCCCCTAGAAGATCACGAATTCACACCCTCCCGTTAGCATGACGGAGAAGGTATGTTCTATTAGACCACGCCACCATCTGCCACTACGCAAACGTCCAGTGCCGAGGGTCGCATGCCCATTCAGTTGTAATTGCCGAAGTCGTAATGTTGACATTGGCACTTGCATGGATTGTCGGCAATGGAGGCCCAGTGTTCGGTGCACTGTGTGTGCAGACACATTCGTACTCTGCTCATCATTAAAGTCTGATGTCAGTTCCGCCACAGTTCGCCGCCTCCTGTCCTGTTTACCAACCTGCCCAGTCTACAACGTCCAACATCTGTAACGAGAGGTGGCCGCCCAACACCATGACGTCTGGAAGTGGTTTCACTTTTATTTCGCCATGTATAAAAGATACTCACCACACACCAGAGAAGTCGTACAGTTTCCTTAATGCTCGTACCGGCCGTCACAATCAGCCCTCGGTTCAAACTCAGATAGATCGCGCGCCTTCCCCATTCTAAACAAGGACAGCACGCTCACTGATACTACAGGCACCGTGCGTTTGTCTCACTAACAACGATTCTTCGCCAGGTGACGCTGACCTGGCGTAGACGAGTTTTATATCAATAGTAAGTCGGTGGTCATAATGTTCTGGCTGATCAGGGCATGTCTGCTGTCCAAGCGAACATTGAAATCCCCGCACCAGAGTGCCGTGGCATGCCGCTACAGCACCACATACAAAATGACACAGCCCAGTGATAAAATGGGAATACCGTGGGGCAACTGGTTTTTGGCATAAACGGAAATGTTGCAGTTGTGGCAGGCCAGTCTAGACGGCTAAATTAGTCATCTGCATTCTCCTGCTACGGCTGTAACTTTTCTGTTGCTATCGAAAACGAGTTCTACATCTACATAGATACTCCGCAATCCACCGTGTGCCGCCTGGCGGAGAATATAGCGTACCACTACTAAAGTGCGCGTCATATATCTTGGCGGCCGAGTTTAGGTTCGTTCTGCGCATCTGACGTCACAAAACACAGTCAGCCAATGAACAGAGAACGACGTTGCCAGATCTCGACAACAGTGCAGAGCACGGACGAGTGTCTTCAGTTTTAGAAACGTTCAGTCATAAATAAAGTAATAGAACAAAAGCAATGTCTTGATAGCAGACTTTCTTTTACAGAAAGTTTGGAAAAAGCATTCTTTATACCAATTGCTTCATATTCTATTAATTAATTAAACCAAACAAGCAATAAGACTCCTAATTCAGGCGATAGCAAGGAAAGATGTTTGTTTCAATCTCACGAACTCCTTTTTCGCAATAAAGAACAGCGGTAATTGTTTATTTCCTATTGTACTTCTACGAAGCGTGAGTAATTCATAGTCATACCAACAGTGTTTATGAGTAGTTGCGTGAGGTGTTACAGTCCTTATAGAGTTACACTGTTCAATGAGCTGAGATAGCGGAACGGTTAAGGTGTTGGGCTGCCAAGTGAAAGGTTATGAGTTCAAACCTTGTACGGTGCTTAATAATTTCTCTATTTAAAAACAATATTGGAGTGCCTTACTTCACGAATTTTATTCGTTTGAATGAAATTTCTAGTGCTTTGCCTCTTCATTAACTTTTTCGTTGCTGCAGACACGTGCTCCCCACATTCCGCGCTGTGCGCGATTTTGTCATCACTGCACTTCTCGCCTGTGCAGACACATGGTGTTCCCACTGCTTTGACACACTTATCATTCGATTTCACAAAAACTATTTGGCCAAAAAATTTGATTTTTACACGTCTTCTTGCCTGATACGTTCCCTCCATAAATGACTTAATTTTGTTTTGATGTGCAGCATTAAATGTAGTAAACCATTGCCCGAAATTTTGAAGAGTTTGCAGAGGTAAAAGTCCATAGCGTATACTTTCCGTATGGTCGATTTTAGTTGCCACAATGTTGAGAATGAAATGTGGACAAGATACCTAAATTTCATATAATATTAACTGTATAACAATATCTCATTTAATTTAAGAACCACATAGGTGTCGTATGTAATATTGAGAAATATTCCGTCTTTCGCGACTGTAATAAAAGTTTTATATACACACGGCGCGTTTGGCTTTATTTTAAAGCACTTCCATCGGTGAAAGGTATGGTACATACACAATGGTATTCATGTTCTATTTCTTGTTTTTGTTCCACAGTCGCAGTTTTACCAATGGTATTGAAATATATCCCTCTTCTGCAACTGTAATAAGCGACTTATTTAGACCAGACGCGTTTCTCTCTTTTGAAGCATCATAAGAGGACTGTATTTTGTGTCCTCCATTGCCAAGTAACCTTTCGTAGTTTTGTGCTGCGGTAGCACATTATTCAACGTTTGTGTTGGCTCATCAGTGTTTTAGCAAATAAATGCTGTTTGTGTGTGCCACACACAAAATTACATTTGACATAGCTCTGAGCACTTCACTGACAAACGGTATATTCAAGTCCTAATGTTTTTGTAAGTCCACAGTTTTGTTTAATGTATTTTGTCTACTTCCTTTTGATTGATTGAAGTGCTTTAAAATAAAGCCAAACGTGCCCAGTGTAAGTAAAACTTTTGTTACAGTCGCGAAAGGTGGAATATTTCTCAATATTACATATGACATTTATGTGGTACTTAAATTAAATGAAATGAAATATATAGGTATCTTGTCCACATTTCATTCTCAACATTGTGGCAACTAAAATCGACCATACGGAAAGTATATTCTATGGACTTTTACCTCTGCAAACTCTTCAAAATTTCGTGCAAAGGTTTACTATGTTTAATGCTGCATAATAACTGCGTTGAACATCGAAACAAAATTAAGTCATTTATGGGGGGAAGGTATCAGTCAAGAAGATAGGTAAAAATCTAATTTTTGAGCCAAATAGTTTTTGTGGAATCGAATGATAAAGAGTGTCAAAGCAGTCGGAACACAATGTGTCTGCACAGGCGAGCAGTGCAGTGACAAAATCGCCCACAGCGCGGAATGCAGGGAGCACGTCTTTGTAGCAGCGAAAGGGTTAATGCGGCCGTGGTGGCTTTACTTCACGAACTGCGCGCTCCCCACTACACGTAAGCTTGCGAACTATGCTATACTATGGCGCTGCTCCTATTGGCGCGTGCGTCGTGTGCAACTGGCAACGCAGCAATCTCCAGCGTCTGGGCGGGCATGCGCGAGCCGCCAAGATAAAAGAATTGAACTATAGTTATTTCTTTTTCAATTCCACTGGCAAATACAGGGAGGGGAAAAAAGACTGTCTTTATGCTTCCGTATGAGCCGTAATTTCTCGTATCTTACCTTTGTGGTCATTACGCGAAATATATGTTGGAAGCAGTAGAATCGTTATGTAGTCAGCTTCAAATGCCGGTTCTCTAAATTTTCCCAATAGCGTTCCTCGAACTTTGCCTTCCCTCCAGGGATTCCCATTTGACTCCCTGAAGCATCTCCGTAACACTTGCGTGTTGTTCGAATCTACCAATAAAGAATCTAGCAGCCCGCCTCTGAATTGCTTCAATGTCTTCCTTTAATCCGACCTGGTACGGACCCCAAACACTCAAGCAGTAATCAAGGATAGGTCACACTAGCATCCTATATGCAGTTTCCTTTACAGATGAACCACATATTCCTAGAGTTCTCCCAATAAACCGAAGTCGACCATTTGCCCCCAAACCACACTCCTCACATGATCGCTGCATTTCATATCGCTTTGTAACGTTACGCCCAATCCGAACATTATGGGTTTGTGTTTCCTACTCATCTGCGTTAACTTACATTATTCTGCATTTAGAGCTAGCTACCATTCATCGCACCAACTAGAAATTTTATCTAAATCATCATGGATCCTACTACAGTCACTCAGCTTCGACACCTTACCTTACACCACAGTATCATTAGCAAACAACCGCACTTCCCTGGGGCTCTCCTGACGATACCCCTCTCTCTGATCCCATAGTGCTCAGAGCCATTTGAACTATTTTGAACCTGTTTCTGATGAACACTAGCCATCGAGGAAAACATACTGGGTTCTATTCCATAGGAAGTCTGAGTCATTCACATATCTGTGAACCTATTCCATATGCTGTACCTTCTTAAACTGCCTGCAATGGCACATCGTGTCAAACGCTTTCTGAAAATCTAGAAATATGGAATCTGCCTGTTGCCCTTCGTCCATAGTTCGCATATATCATGTGAGGAAAGGGCAAGCTGAGTTTCGCACGAGCAATGCTTTCTAAATCCATGCTGATTCGTGGACATAAGATTCTCGATCTCACGAAAATTTACCATATTCGAAGTGAGAATGTATTCAAGGATTCTGCAGCAAACCGATGTTAGCGATATTTGTCTGCAGTTTTGCGAGTCCGTTCTTTTGCGCTCCTTATAATACTGGAGTAACCACCTGCACTTTTTTTCAGTCGCTTGGGATTTTGCGCTGGGCGAGAGATTCGCGATTAATGCAAGCTAGGTAAGCAGCTAACGCTGTAGAGTACTGTTTGAAAAACCGAACTGGATTCCACCCGGACCTGGCGACTTCCTTGTTTTCAACTTCCTCAGTTGCCTCCCCGTGCCAGGCAAGCTTATGAATTACTATTATGTCATCCATACGGGAGCCCGTTTGATGGTCAAACGACGGTATGTTTATACGATTTTCCTGCGAGAACGATTTCTTAAACGTGAAATTTAAAACTTCGGCGTTCGTTTCGCTATGTTCAACCGCCACACCAGATTGGTTAACAAGTGACTGGATCGAAACCTTAGACCCACTTACCGATTTTACACAGGACCAGAATTTCTTGGGTTCTCTGCCAGATCTTTCGCTAACGTATGACAATGGTAGTTGTACGCTTTGCGCATAGATCTTTTCACAGACGTAAGATTCTCTACCAACCTTTGATTGCGCGTTCTGTTTTGAATCGTTAGTGCAACAGCCTCTGTTTCCTCAGGATTTTCCGAATCTCGTTATTAAATCATGGTGAGTCTTTTCCGTCCTTAATCCACCGTGTAACGACCTTCGCTTCCTCAGATTTTTCCGAATCTCGTTATTTTTTTTCCAGTTTTACTGGTTCGAAGTTCGGGTACTTGTATTCTTAGAACAATATGCGGTATTTCTTATGCATATCTTACTTAGAACAAGATATAGGAAAATGGCGGCTAGTATGGGCTTATGGCTCAATGGCCAGATGCAAGTCTTTATTTTTTTCTACCTTTTTCAATCAATTTTTTCATTACGCTTCGTCGGTGGATATGTGCAGAGTTGCATGATATGTTTCAAATTTCACTGATGAGAACTTGTATAACATGGTATCCGTGAGATCATGAAGGCTAGTTCAAAACGAAGACTAAGAAACCCATGGTCCAACCGAGATTCAATCCTGCGACCCTCAGTTTCTAGGCCTGTGCTTTAGCATTAGATCATCAGGGGCAACACATACACACAGGCAGTTCCTCTATGGCTTCTGATGAGCGGGTTTGCAAGTATCAAAATATGTGACATATGGCCGTATCTTTCGATTCCACTGATTTTGAAGCTCAAATTATTTATACAACCAAGGGCCACAGAACTTAACATTTGGTACTATGGTACTTGATACCTCTACCTGCTCCTGAAAAAAAAAAAAAAAAAAAGAGGTCTTTACAAATTGCTGTATCTTTTGATTGCATCAAGCTAGATGCTTAAATTTCTTATACTGCCAAGGAAACACAGACTTCAGTATTAGACATAAGTTTCAATTTGATACTTATATGCACTCCTAAGAAAAAGGGGTCTCAACAGACAGACAAGCAACAAAATATTTTGATGTGATCTAATTACAAACTGATAATGTTCGGATTTTTTCCCTTTACTTGCACTGTGATGCCTTGCTTATTGTCAAATGTCATGATTGTAAGTCAACAGGAAGTCCTCTATATGTTTTGACAAGCGAGTTTGTGAGTATCGAAATGTGTGATATAAATAGCGATATCATTTGACTGCATTGACTTAGAAACTTTTCACACCTTAGTTTGTGACACAGATTTCAGCCAGATACTTCTACCCATCCCTCAGAAAAAGGAGTCTTCCAACAGTCAGACACCCAGACGGACAGAAAACATAGTGAACCAATATAATAAAAAATCAAAGTGAAAACTTATAACAGAAATGTAAATTTTACAACAGAAAACAATAGTTTCATTTTTTCACACAATGCAAGTGAGTTAAACAATACTTTTCTAATTTTAAAATTTGAAAGTAAAATAAATATTTTCATTGCTCATTCTCTATAACAGTTTTAATCTCTTTTGAAGTGTAGTTCTAGGAACACTGAAACAATCAGTAACAGCACTTGAAACTGAAGGCATCATTGCAGAGTCAGACCACTCCCCTACCCTCACCAGTACACTTCTTCTTGAACCTTGACCTAGAGCCCTTTAAAAAAAAATTATGTGGCCTATACCATCCAATCTTGGTATAGCCCATACTACTTGAATGACACTGCAGATTAAAACATGGTGGAAACAGAAACTGGATTGTGTGGGTGGGATTTCATTATTCATTCATTCATTCATTGGACTAATTAAACATTAATGCTACCATGTCAACAAAACACACTCGTGCGCGCGCGCCCACACACGCACGCACGCGCACACACACACACACACACACACACACACACACACACACACACACACAAGTGCTGTGGGCAGTGTGGTTTCAGTTGCCAGAGATTACAGTCGTATGTGCGACCTGAGCTTTTGTGTGTTTGTGTGTGTGTGTGTGTGTGTGTGTGTGTGTGTGTGTGTTTTTTTGACGAAGGCCTCAATGGCTGAAAGCTTTAATTGTGAGAGTCTTTTTGTTGTGCCTATCTGAGACTCAGCATCTCTACTATTTGTTGAGTAGCAACTTTCCTTCTCATAATATTGTTACGTTCCATCCTGGATTTTCCATTGTTTGGTTAATGTTACTTTGATAATATTACTTCTCACATGTAACACGGTAAACTGATGCTGAAAATTAGACCATTCACCAGCCTCAACACTCAGAAACAAATAAAATTTATGTAATTTTAATAAACATTTTTGGAACAGTGATTAAAATTTTTTTTTAATTTTTTGTTTTTAAAATTCAGTCTTAATCACACCACGTATGTTACAAGAACATAGGTGACCGGTTTCGGTCATATCACATGACCAACATCAGACCCATGGCATCCTTTGAAGATGGTAGGTGGAGCACTCTTCTCAGGTGCTGCGATGTCAACTGGTTAAAAACAAAAAATTTATCTAAATTGAAGTTGGAGGGGGGAGAAAGGAAAGGAAAGGGAAGGAACTAATGATA
Organism: Schistocerca piceifrons; assembly: GCF_021461385.2. NCBI lineage: Eukaryota > Metazoa > Arthropoda > Insecta > Orthoptera > Acrididae > Schistocerca > Schistocerca piceifrons. The sequence goes on along the minus strand of NC_060138.1, from coordinate 400,163,027 downwards.
TCAGCTGCATCGGAACTTTATGCGGAATCAGCAGCGACAATTGAAAATGTGTGATGGACTGCGACACACATCCAGAATCTCCTGCTTTCTAAGCAGTTGCATTAATCAATTAGCCACCTGGACACAGTTTTTATTGCAAATGCATCAACTATCCTCTGTTTGAGTCCCAGTCCAGCAAACATTTTCACTTGTCACTGTTGATTCCGCATAAAGTCCCAATGCAGCTAATATCAATAGTTTCTTCCATTTCCTTTCCTTTCTTTTCTCCCTCCTCCAAATTCAGTTTACATAATATGTATCAGAGCTGCAGATTCTGCATAGTGCAGACGTCTGAAAGAACAGACACCTTGCATTCATATAATTGCTTCATCTTGATGGGCAGCGAATCACAACTTGCAGTGCAGATGCACATTTACATTTGACTTCTAGTGCGAATCTAAAATTAGTGAGCATAGAGGCCATGGATGGGTACTGCAGATAGGTGGTGCTGGATAGGAGCATGCTGAAAAAGTCCACGCATTTGCAATAAACACTGTGTCCAGGTGGCGCAGAAGTTAACCCAACTGTCTAGTAAGCAGCAGATCCTGGGTTCAAGTCATGGTCCGGAACACATTTTCACTCGTCGCTGCTGATTCCACACAACGTCCCCATGCAGCTGATATCATTAGTTCCTTCCCTTTACTTTCATTTCCTTTCTGTCCCCTCCACCTTCAATTTATGTAATATGTATCACAGCTGAAGATTCTGCATTCTTTTGAACTTGCCCAAGCTAACAGACACAGATTCAACAAGTATATCATTTAAGTTCTAGCAAATGGAGGAGTGATGTTGATGTCTATGATTTATTTGAAGCACTGCATGTATTCATTGTCTAAGGAGAAATCTGAGAAAAACTAATTGGTCATTACTTTCCACCAACTCATACTAATTGCCATTCCCCTACATAATACTTTTCATCAATTGAATAACAACATTTGACAATAGTAACAGTGACTTTATGGAAAAACGTAAGGCATCTTGGTATAACTACGAAATGTCAAATTGAACAAACTTCTGCACTCTAAACCCAATATGTAAAATAAAAGTTGACACCAAAGCCCCTACAGAGATCAAACAGGAATCAACAGGGCGGATTCATTATTTACAGTATTATGACCAGCAAAATAAGTGAAAAATTAAATTTATTAGAAAATAGGGAATAATTAGATAGCAACATTAATATCCTCACATTTGTGGTGATATTACTGCACTCGCTGATCATAAAAATGAATTAAATGTTCTTACAGCACAATTAATACATGCTATCAATGGTACAACTCTTCACCTGACATCGCTTTTCATTAAATAACAACACACGACAAATAAATAACAAAGCTTCTACAAAAAACAAAGAATTTAAAATTTCCTTGCAGATTAAAACTGTGTGCGGGACCAAGACTCGAACTCAAAACCTTTGTTTTTTTTCAGTCTAGTGCTCTAACGACTGAGCTACCCAAGCATGACTCACAACCCGTCCTCACAGCTTCAATTCTGCCAGTACCTCATCTCCTGCGTTCTTCGCAGAAGAGCTTCTGTGAAGTTTGGAAGGTAGGAGACGAGGTACTGGCAGAACTGAAGCTGTGAGGATGGGTCGTGAGTCGTGGTTGGGTAGTTCAGTTGGTAGAGCACTTGCCCATGAAAGGCAAAGGTCATGACTTCGAGTCTCGGTCCAGCACGCAGTTTTAATATGCCAGGAAGTTTCATATCAGCACACACTCTGCTGCAGAGTGAAAATCTCATACTGGAACAAAGAATTTAATTGTATCAGTGCCATGCGAACCTCGGACAACTCTGTAAATACTGAAATGGAATCTTATGACAGATTCCAAAGGAGTTATTTTCTAGGAATTCAGAAGTCCACATAGAAAAATCATTAATCTATAGATCTGAAACTTGAACTTTCTTTTTCTTTTTAAAGTTACTTGAATGTAAAATCTTATGGAAGACACATTAATAATGATTGGAGAATATTACTTAACCACAAACTTATTAATGAACTGAGTATAATAGTCGAAATTAAAACCAAATAACATGGCACACTTACAGAGCACCATGAGACGAAAGCCACATTTCCCACTGGAGGATGACCTCTTGGACATCACACAGGAAATACTTGGACAACATTCAAAGTAACTTGGGAAAATTAGGATGGAAGAGACTTAAAATTTATTTGCAATGACTTAAGTAAAGCAGCTCAATGCAGCTCATTCTGTAGCAAAGAGCCTCCACAGCCTGTGACACAGAATAACAACACAACAGCCCTTATGCAATGACTAGAACTAATTAACCACTGAAACTTGCATATTTCTTTTGATTTCAGTTCCTTATTCCCATATTCAGTGCATCTAGTTGCCACAATTTGAAACACAGTACATATAAAGTTTTGTATTAACTTACATTGTATATGAATTGCACAGATGGGCATCAAAATAACACATGAATGAACAAGATTATTTAACCTGCAATACATAAAGCTCTAGTTCTTTGTACAATGAATGGTAATAGGTCACCAAATGTTCAAGAGCAATTTTGTACAGTACTTTGTTTCATTAGCAGTAATGAGGGAGGGAATCTACAGCAATCAGAAATGTTTGATAATCCGCATTCTGCGAAACTGTGTGGGACAGGAGGGGGATTGAAATGTGCGTTCATCAAACCCTGTCTAAACAGAATAGTTAGAGTGCATTTTGGCATTGCCATCTCGGAAAACATTTTCCTTGTTCTTGAACATCTTGTGAATGTTGTGAACCATGGAATGCACTTGTTCACCCAAAGCATTGACATAATTCTGGGCAGTCATTCCTCCTTGCACAGTAACAAGAAGTTAACAGGAAACCACTTCCCACAATATCGCAGAGCTGTCTTAATAATTAAAAAGGTGGGAAAGAAAACAAGCAGGTCGGTGCTAAGCTTATCATAAATGAAACAGAAGTGCAGAACTAACTTTCCTGAGTTTTGCAATGTAGATTGGAAGTGCATTTATTCAAGAGAATCATTCCAAAAGGTGGGATCACAGTGACACACATAACTATCATCAGGCGAACATAAGGTGTTTCTCAGTAATCTCAAAACTGAATGATTAGCAATAAAAATAGGTAGTATTTGTTAGTGATTCAAAAGTTATTTTAAAACTGCTCTTCTCAGTTAAGACCCATATGCCAATAACACCCTATGTACAGTGATATGTATAAACAAAACGAGGAGAAAGTAACTAGGCAATGAATTCAACTTCATTAATTCCATTTTAGAGCCCAGTGTCTTAGGCACTGACCCCCTTCAGTAATGACAGAATGTAAACAGTTTAACATATAAGCTACTTTGAATGACCATAGAACACAAATTTGAGTTGTTTTTTTGGAAATAACGGGAAGGATTGCTAATTAAACTTATCACTATTTTCATACTATCATTGGTATTGACCACCTGCATAGGAAAACATCCCTTTCTGTAAAAAATATGTAATGAATTGCAGCAGAAGATTGTTTAAAATACAAACAACGTTTATCATGGCTCATGGGTAAAACACTGTTCCCTCCATGGTAGGAATTGCAGCAGGAAGTCTTCGCTGGTCATTCCTGGCCCATTCCCAATGAATACGTGAGAAGGAATCATATCATATGGTTATATGGTTATTTGGAACAGAATTTCTTGCTCTTGCCCACAAAATTTTTAGATGTCAGTGAGCTGTGAGATACCAGCTCAGGACCATGGACAACAGGAAACAAGTGAAATGTTGCAGATATATGTGGATAACACAGGGTACTCCAAACCTGAGCAAGCCTTTTGGGGAGTCTGCACGCACATCGAGGAAGACTGTGTGATACTGATTGGAATTTTTCATTGTGCAAAAATGGATCCTTCAGTTGAGGTGATATGTACCGCCCACCAACATCACAGTAAAGGGCCCCAGATTTTGCTGTTTTTCTCTCATCTTAATGACTGCAACATTACTAACACTGCCAATTGAGATGTTAACATAGATACCCACCAAGATAAAATAGCAACTCCATTCCATGGGAAATGTAGGGGAGCAATCACATACCTTGACTAGTCTGCAAAGTCTGTGTATTTGAATGCTCCTGCAAGTCTTTGGAGTTGTCTGGAATAATGCTTTAAATGTCGTTGTCAGTATCCAACCCATCTGGCCATCTTACACATTTTTGTAGTCCTTGTCACAGCAAATCACAAACACTGTCAAGGTATGTAGAGGGAGCTGATTAATGTTTGTTTAACAAGCCTAATTTTGCAGACAATAAGCATCCATTTGATTTAAGTCATAAAACATTACTTTCATTATGTATTGTTTCTTCAGGGAAATGCAGAATACAATTGTGCATCTCATAAGATATTTCATAAATTACATGAGTGAACCCTTAAAACAAGGGTATTTTACCCATTGTCATAACAAACTACTTGTAGCAACTACCAGGATTGTTGATACACTTGTAAAATTTTAGGTTACTTTATGAAGAGCTGAGTATGACTATTAATAAATTACTATTCATCACAATGTCAAACAAACATAATACTTTCTGGCCTACAGCTCTGCACTCAAATGTACTTGTAATTTTGGTCATGATTATCATTGTAACAGAAGTACACTTGAGCTGCACTTCTCAACAGAATGACGTTCTGTGCATCCAGAGGTGCGCTGCGCAGTGTACTCAAGACTGTGGTGATGATGTCTGGAGAGCTGGAGTTCGAGGACATTTTTTATGATGCGGACCAGCCACTGCAGTATGCAGGGACTGCACATCTGCTGTTTTTCGGCTTCGTGCTTCTCGTCACAGTCATTCTGACAAACTTGCTTGTTGGACTCGCTGTCAGTGATATACAGGTATGGTACCATCATCTGTCTTTATTCTGGTCACATGAATCATTTCTCTTGCAGTGTATTCTATATAAGTGACACAGATATCTATGACTCATCACTAGAATCTATATATTTCCTGGTTACTATTCCAATCCTAGTTATCCACAAAGATTAAGAGATTTGAATTAAAAATGAAAATGTGTCATATATTCAAGCTGTCAAGCATATGACACACAGATTACAGAGAAATCTTCCACATTGAACAAGAGACGAAGAGAAGAAAACTAACCATTTTTACTACATTTTAAAGACATTTGAAATACAAAAAAAATTGGGAGCTTCAAGAAATAATTCCTATGGAGCTATAACAATTACAATAAATAGGTGTTGACTACTCACTTTATATCAAAACTATGTGCTAATATATGCCACACAGCAGGTGACACAGTAAGACGAATTACATGAGTGCATGTACGCAGTGCACACTCATAAAATGATGGGCAGAAAGTATCAATACTTTAAAACAAATTTCACTGTGGGCCCTAAAGATGCAAACACACAGCACAAGAGGATCAGAGGAAGTAAACTAACAAAACATTACAAGGAAAAAGATAGACTGCTACTCACCATGAATATGACATGTTGATTGCAAACATGCACAATGAAATGACTGTTACATATTGAGCTTTCAGATAAAGTCTCCTATACATTCACACAATCAGGTACACCTCACCCACACATGGTTGCTACTTTCAGTCATTCCTGACAGAATGTGTGTGTTTTCCTTTCAGAAGAAGGCTTTAGTCAAAAGCTCAATGTGTAACACTACTTTCGTTGTGCCTGTCTGCAACTCAACATGTCACCATTATGGTAAGTAGCAATCTATCCTTTCTGTAATAATGTTAATACTGTAACCTCTACTTTCCACTGTTTGAAAACATTATAAGGCTAACATATCAAACTAATATTTCAGAACTCATTTTCTCTCTTTTTCATTTCATCTTTTTCTTTCTTCAAATATAACATTAAGAAGCTAAAATACGTTGCCCAACATCACATGATATTCCACTGATGTTTTCTGAGAGATGAAGAACTATGCACCAAAGGATATAAAAGTGCTGGCACAATGCACCAATATTGTAAATTTGCTTTCTCTCTACATGAATGAACAAAGATAACTGAGCAAGTCCCAGTGAACTATGATAGTGAAAGTCCATTAAGTTGGTAATTACATACGACAGATTTCACAAAATGTACAAGTGCTGCCAGTGCAATTATAAGAATCAGGAAAGTACTAAATCCAATCATCATTATGCTAAACCTAAGAAATTAAACGATATGTACAACTGGACTGAAATGTACAGTGCAAATCAATTGCTAAGTGGAGAAAACCAATAGTCAAAAGACAGAAAATGGTCAACAAACAAGGAGAAACAGCTACCACGCAAAGATTGAAGATGGTTCAACAATGAATGTAGATCATCTAATAATGAAATAAAATATTAACAAACAATGAAAATTAACAGGTACACACTACAAAAGATTGGTAAATAAAGAGAAAAGAGTTGCCAGATAAAGAAAAGAGACCAGAGAATGATTAAAAGAGACCACTGATTACAGAAAAAAGATCTCTAAAAAGGTAAAAAATTCCAGCTAAATATGGAAGGAAGATCGCTTAACAAACAGCATACAGACAAAGCAAACAAGAAGAAGAATCTCAGAAAGGTAATTAAAGCATGGTTTACACCCAAGGGAACACAAGTAAACAAACATTCCCACTGGCATAAAAAAAGGCAGGCAAGTGCGAGTGCTCTTCATTTTGTCATATTGTTTGCTAGTATTCCACGGTAAACATTTTGGGACATAATGCACTCCTTTCACAAAGAGTAGTATATTTCTGCTGATGGTCTTTGCTGTATTTGCACTTTTGATAACTACAGAGATGTAATACTGCTTCAAAGGCCTGAACATCTACTAGTATGCTGTGATAAGGCAACAGTGCATTGAACATTGATCAAAAACACACACGCCTTATAATCAATTGTCCCTTAATTACACATCAATGATATAAACCTCTAAGAAATACTATGAGAGTCGATACAAAAGACAAAAAACACATGTCTTTGACGCAACATACTGGATAAAGATATGGATTGCAGAGTCCAAGAAAGTGGGTACGCATTCCGCTATATGCTAACTTTTTTTCTTTGTTTCTTCTTTTTTTCTTTTTTTTTGTCTTGGTGTTTTAACACATTCTGATTATTTCTTATAATTGTAATACAAGTATATTCTGCAATATTTAATGTTATTTACACTTCTTTCAGACTAGAAAACAGAAGACAAAATAAATATTTAGCTGTTTATTTCCCTATACATGGTGACCTCAGAGCCTGCGGTTAGCCAGGAACCTAAGAGGACAGCTTAAATTGCTGCAAGTGAAATGAGCAGAAACAAATTCATGTTTCTCTTTGTCATGGTGTCTCCAAAGTTGTTGAAGATACAACTATAGCAAAGACCATCAGTGGAAATGTAATCCTCTTGTGAGAGGAATGTATCAGGCTCCAACATCTTTTGTGTTCCGCTGTTTGTCGCTCCTTTAGTAAGCCATCAAAGGAAGTTCGTGTCCTCTCTGCATCAGTGCTAGCTGCTAGCTGCGCATAAAGTTTTCATCTGTCGTCTTGTTTACATTCCACGTGGGAAAAATATATCTAAAAACCAAGATGAAGTAACTTACCAAACAAAAGTGTTGGCATGTTGATAGACACACAAACAAACACAAACATACACACAAAATTCAAGCTTTCGCAACCAACGGTTGCTTCATCAGGAAAGAGGGAAGGAGAGGGAAAGACGAAAGGATGTGGGTTTTAAGGGAGAGGGTAAGGAGTCATTCCAATCCATGGAGTGGAAAGACTTACCTTAGGGGGGAAAAAGGGACAGGTATACAATCGCGCACGTGCTCCTACCCTTGTAACCTACCCGGTGTAAAACCTGTCCCATGCACCCTCCCACCACCACCTACTCCAGTCCTGTAACCCGGAAGGTGTACACGATCAAAGGCAGAGCCACGTGTGAAAGCACCCACGTGATTTACCAACTGACCTGCCTACACTGTGAAGCTTTCTATGTGGGAATGACCAGCAACAAACTGTCCATTCGCATGAATGGACACAGGCAGACAGTGTTTGTTGGTAATGAAGATCACCATGTGGATAAACGTACCTTGGTGCACGGCCAGCACATCTTGGCACAGTGTTACACTGTCCGGGTTATCTGGATGCTTCCCACTAGCACCAACCTGTCAGAACTCCGGAGATGGGAACTTGTCCTTCAGTATATCCCCTCTTCCCGTTACCCACCAGGCCTCAACCCCCGCTAATTTCAAGTTGCCGTCGCTCATACCTCACCTGTCATTCAACAACATCTTTGCCTCTGTACTTCCGCCTCGACTGACATCTCTGCCCAAACTCTTTGCCTTTACAAATGTCTGCTTGTGTATACCTGTCCTTTTTTCCCGGGATTGGAATGACTCCTTACCCTCTCCCTTAAAACCCACACCCTTTCGTCTTTCCCTCTCCTTCCCTCTTTCCTGATGAAGCAACCGTTGGTTGTGAAAACTTGAATTTTGTGTGTCAATCAACATGCCAACGCTTTTGTTTGGTAAGTTACATCATCTTTGTTTATGCTGCACTGATTAAAATTAAAAATATATTCTCACCACTTGTGTTCACAGTATCTGTAATTATATGGCTGACTTACAAGTGTTATGTTCAAGATTTTTAATAATAAATAAAATCAATTCACCTGGGATCACATTATCTGCCCTCTAATATCATTTCATTAATCATATTTTATTAACATTAGCTTCCTTATACATATGTTGCTGCAGGCAGCAGAACGAATGTGACATGGCAGTTACTGAAATGTGCAACAATCATTAATGTAAATTCACAGCTGCCAATAATTAGAACTGCCATATATCTTGATTTCTTCATATTTTTTCTAATTTTCAGCGCATCTGTGGGCGTCTTGGAGGGATTTTTTTATACAGCTGTCTGGGGTACGCCCAGATCTTTTTTTGTCTGGAGTAATTCAATCGATTGGAAATAAATAGATTTTAATACGTCTTAGTGAAAATTCACTAAATGAGGACAGGTGTGAAGGTAATTTCATACATTTTATATTAAAAACTATCACACTTAGATGGTCTCCCATGCATATGCTTTCCATACTTCTTTACTGAGGACAATGAGAAGCTCCGGCAATTGACAATTAGTTGCGCCACAGTGCCGCCCTATCTGCCAGACAATTGCGCGCAGGTATGAGCACAACCATCTTCGAGACTTGACATTAAACTGTGTTAACTGCCGAACATTTGGCAGATGTTTTGTAGGTGCCTGTAACTGAACGGGTAGTGTTGAAGACTGGTAATAGAAAGGACTCTGGTTTAAATCTCCTTTACAACAATTTCTTTTTTTTTTTACTTTTATTTACATTCCATATTTTCTGTCAAGTGGAAACTGTAATAAAGAAACACTGAATTGTAATTTTCTAATAACAATAATATTTTCTTTTCAACTATAGGTCATTCATATGAAACAAATTAAAATTTGACATGGACATGTGAATACATCAATACTAATCGAGAACAAATTTCATTCTGCCGCAGTGTGTGAACAGAAATGAAAGTTCCACACAGGTTAAAAGCAGATTAACATGTCAGGAAGTTTCATCAATAATACTGGTGCATGTTGTATACTTGTTTCTCCACTAAACGACGGAAGAAGAAATTAGTGGGCATTAGCAGTAAATGAAGGAGTATTATTGATGAATATAACTCATTTTTGTTTCATGTGACACATAATTAAAAATAAAATATTATTTTCATTAGAAAACTGTGATTCAATATTTACTTATTACAATTTATACTTGACAAAAAATATAGAATTTAAATAAAAGTAAAAAGAAAAAAAAATGTTGTAAAGTAGATCTGAACTAGTGACTTTTCATCAGCAGTCTTCGATGCTATCTTTTTCAGATGTATGTGAGTCGTTACAAGGTGATCCCCTCATCCTGTCGACGAGGTCCGCGCACGTCATCTCAAAGAAAAATGTAATGTCTCCTTGTCACTGAGAATTACGACACTCACTATAAGTTACCTTTTTATGTGCAGCACACCCCAGCTGCAAGGAGGATCCAAGAAAACACTGGCCAAAAAATTGGCAGAGTACTGTCAACAGCACAGGTGATGCTGAAGATGAGTAAAATATTCCTGTATAAAAGCCCAAAAATGAAGAATGCTCTTGTCACTGTTGTGCAACAGATAAGATATCAACATTCACTTGATCTATGTCACAGCATTGGTCTTAGTGCGAGGGAAAAGGGGAAGTGGGTTCACTATATGTGGGGTACCCATTCAGCTCCAGGCATCTATGAAACATCTGCCAAATGTTTGGCAGGTAACAGTGCTCAGAAATCATCCCATTTTTAAGAGGAAACTTTTCAAGGTTTTCTTTTTCAAAATTATGTCGTATTGCTTTAGGATATTGACGGCTGGGCACAGATTTTCAAATCCTCTTAGTATATGTGAAGAAAATCAAAACTAGGCCTTTCGATAAGGTCTTCTTGTCAGATACAAGCTCATATTTAGGCACACAGCAGTAAAATCTGTACAACCTGCTGTCTGGCTAGAGTGCAAACACAAATACAGTGCATAAAAATCCAACAATAACTCAAATACACTGCAGTCATTTTTACAAGTCTTGAAAAGAACAACCACAGTTTTGTGAAAGACTCAATGAGGGTGACATTTAGCAGCAGCACCAGGTATGTTGCGGCCTGACATCACTAACTGCACTTTCAGAAAGTTCAGGATTCAACATTTTATTCCTTGAGACTGTTTTGATACGAGGTACACCTCTGTCAGCACTGAGAGACAAACAAGGAAACATTCCTCTTCTTCTCATGTCCTGCCCTCCAGGACACTGTGGCCATAGACCAACTTATTATCAACAGACTGTATGTGTCTGGGCAAATAATCTGACATAATCCAAATGTCTGGGGTTTTCAAAGTCTTTGAATGTGGTCAGCAAGTTAAGTGATGGGAGGTCAACAATAAATCAAGTGTAAATGCTAACCTTTCTTCTGGTTACGTTGTTTGATGGTGATCAGTGTTCTGCTTATAAATTTCCTCCTCATTTGCAATGAATTAGAAACAGAAAAGCATCAACCAGCATATCGGCAAAGTTTGAAATAAACGCCAAAACAAACTGGAGCTGCAATTCCATGTTTAGTACATTATCTCCATGCGTTTCATTCTTACATGCAAATTCAGAGACCTACATTCTTATTTTCCTATGCCATTGTGGTCAGTTTATCAAAAACAATGCACTCCCTGTGCAAAACAATTCTGTCTTAAAGTTTTGCACTGTGGCTCTAATTGTAGTGTTGTATCCTGTGCAGTGAATATTAGTGCCAGAAAACAATAACACAATGTTCACAGGCTATACTTGTTATCTCGAGTTCTCTTTTGTTCCCTCGCATGACTGTAAATGGTTGTTCACAGACACAAGCGAATGGTAGCAAACAGTGGCAAATTATCTGGAAGACTTGCTTGTTTGGGTTTGCTTCTATCTGCTCCGGTGTAAACCACATGTGGACAAGCTACATCATTTTTTATGTAATTGACTTCTTCCGATATTCCAATAGATAATCATTGCTCTTCTGTAAATCTTGGTGATGGCACATTTAGTCCCAAGAGGTACCAAGCAATAATTCCCCCATCAGATATTGACACCATAAATTTGTTAGTACCCTCATACTTAAAACTTCTAGTCTTTTGTCTGATGACTTAGCTTCAGTGTAGTACTTTGTGACATTTCTAATACAGTGCTAAGAGACCTGGTGCTTCCTCTTTAGTTCTTAGCAACAGAGTGCAGCAACATATTCTCTTCAACATCTTCACTATACTTCGATGACTGGCTTACCCCGGGCACTAAATGCTGAAGGTGCCACAAATGCACTATACTCCATCAAATGTCTAGGTGCTGATGGGATGTATGTACTGGGAAATTTTTCTTGGCAGAGTTATCTTCCAGCTACCGCTCTTCCATCTGCAATGCCCTAAATGACGTTCATGACACCATTTTACTCATTTGTGGAAGTTGCCATGTAAAGAACATTATGAAATATCTTTAGCAGCTACTGGCACGGTGCATATCAGCTACAGCAAGAGGCCCAGAGCTGTTGTGAACAGGACACATGTGCCATATTTTGCCTTAAGTCATTAGCCGCAGCTCAAATTTCATGTGACATGGGACTGTACAATCTGCCAGTCAGCAACATTTGGTTCACAAGTTCTTACATAATTTCTCATACTGCATACTCACACAGAGGAAATGAGCTTTTTCCCATATCTCCCCAGTGCTGGGTGATGCAAATCAGGACTTTGGTGTGTCATGTAATGCATCTGTGGGAGAATAATATGTCACAATCTTGAGGTTCTCTGGTGCCTCATTTCGTGATTAACTTATTTTCTTTATCTTGTAAATGTTATCAACAGGAGAAAAATTAACAACAATCATTATTGAGTTGCTTTTCATATCAGCATGCAGTCCTTGGAATGTTTCGGCTCATTTATGACTCACCCTGTATAGAGCAAGAGAATTCAAAGAAGAAACAAACAAAAAAATTAACTATGTAACTATTTTTTTGAGATGATAAACGGAATTTTATTACTCTTCACAAAAAGTGGTTAGAATTTACTGTCGAAATTTTGTGTATTTGCAAACATACAGTTTTTGTTTCCTGAGTGTCCTCCTGCCAACAGACTCACTACATTCTTTCTAAAGTTTTTTGAGCCTCCTGGGTGGTGCTACACGAGTATTGGAGCTGGCATCTAGATTTATCTACTACAGATCTCCTGGCTTAAACATGAACATGAAACTACTTCACAACGATTCTTTTCAGAACCAACCAACCACACACCTAAGCCATAATATTCAGATTTTACAGCTGAACGTCGAAGGGCTCAGCCGATCTAAATCACAACATCTCTCCCGTATGCTACTCGAAAACAATGTAGATGTGGCAGTCATTCAAGAAACTCATATAGTTACGAATGAAGGCTGTATTCCAAGAGGACATGTAGCTGGCTATGAAGTCCTGGGATCTACATACCACCAGAGCTACAGCTGTGCTACCCATATACGCAGTAACATTGAAAATGTGCATCTGATATCTGCAAACTCCATAAAAAATATTGAGACTGTCTAAGTTAAAGTTAAAGATGTTACTGAAACAAATGTCTAGAAGCCTCCAGCAGATAACTGGCCAGCTCATGTTCTTCCCGTTTCATCACATCCAAGTGAATATATTGGCGACTTCAACAGCCATCACAGCAATTGGAAATACAGCGATACTGATGAAAATTGTAAGGATCTGGCAAATTGGGCTGAACATACCAACCTTAGCCCAGCTTTTGACTCAAAGGACAAGGGAACATTTAAATCTGCAGCCTGGAACAAGGATTCCAATCTTGACCTATGTTTTGTAACACAGGACTCCCAGAGACAACTTCTACATACAGAAAGGACAGTCCTTGGAGGTTCCCCAAAAAGCCAACACCGGCCAGTAATTCTAGACATAGGAATTCAAATTCCTGTAATCAGATCAATGCCTAGACCAAGATGGAACTTCAGAAAAGCAGACTGCACTAAATTCTCCAGAGAACTTGATAAAGTGATCAAATGGATCCCCCTTTAAGTGAAAATTATGAAAGATTTGTCGGAGCAGTTCTAACAACAGCAAAAAGTGCATGCCTGGAGGGTTCCAGAGAGAATATATACCAGCCTGGAGTAATGACTGTAAAGAACTGTATCAGTCCTATTTAACCACCAATGATAGCGGAACTGCTGCAGAACTCCTAAAACAACTTGATAATGCTCGTAAAGAGGACTGGGAGCGAAAAACAGAAAGTCTGGATTTTTAAGAGGTCAAGCAGATAGACATGGAACCTCTTGAGAAAACTGGGAGGAAGTCTACCACCCAATATCCTGAAGTAACACCAGACCAGATTGTGAACAGACTAAGTTCTCTCTCCAAAGCACCCCCTCCCCCCCCCCCCCCCCCTCCCATAAGCTACACACAAGAATGGTTAAGAAAAAGCTTAAAAACCTGAAGCAGAAGGCACCCAACAAATCAGAGTACTACAGAGACTTCACTGTAAATGAGATCACTGCAGCAATCAAAGAAATGAAAAAAGGCAAAGCCCCAGGATTTGACGGGATACAGCCAGAGTACCTCATCAATTGTGGGAACAGGACTCGTAGATGGCTTGCAAGTTTCTTCACTAATATTATGCTATCAGGGAGCATGCCAAAAGCCTCCAAAAAAACAAAAATCATATCAATACTGAAGCCGGGTAAACCAGCAAACAAAACTGCTTAGCTATTGCCCAATCACCCTCCTGAGCTGCTCCAACATGCTTTTGGAAAGAGTCATCCTCAACCGAATCGGTCCAAAGACGCATGAAGTTATTCCCATCGAACAGGCAGGAGTCAGACTAAATAGAAGCTGCACTGACCAAGTGCTCAGGTTAAATACACACATAGAAGCTGGATTCCAATGTCGCCTTAAAATGTCAGTGGCTTTTATTGACCTTACTGCTGCCTATGATACAATATGGAGACAAGGACTATTGTACAAACTTGCCAGTGTCACACACTGCCAAACCACAATCAGGCTCATAAACAACATGCTATCTGAGAGATACTACCAAGTAGGCCTTGGCAACCAACTAGGCAGACAGAAGAAACTCGATAATGGTCTTCCTCAAGGCTCAGTTTGGTGCCAATCCTGTTCATCTTCTATACATCTGACCTCCCTGAAACAAAGGAAGTTCATCTATGCAGATGATTTGGCCTTGGCCACCCAGCAGAGAACATTCTTGAAGCTGATGGGGAGATCCTATCTGCAGATCTAAGCACAATAGATGAATACTTCAGAAAGTGGAGACTGATACCAAATCCAACGAAGACTAAAGTCAGCTGCTTTCACCATAACAACAGAATGGCCAATTCGAAGTTGAATGTCACCTTTAATGGTCAGGTTCTTCACCACCAAGACTCTCCAGAATATCCAGGAGTGACTCTTGCTAGAACCCTCTCTTACAGGAAGCACATAGAAAACACTGCATCAAAGCTGAGATCACGGAATATCATCATACAGAAGCTGAGTGGTGTCTCATGGGGAGCAAGAGCAACGACACTGCGATGCACTGCCTTAGGGCTGGTCTATTCTGTTGCTGAATACTGTGCCCCAGTGTAGTTCAATAGCACACATGTGAGAAAAATTAACATGGAGCTAAATGCAGCAATGAGGACAATAACAGGCTACATCAAATCTCCTCCTCTATACTGGTTACCACCTCTGGCAACATTGCTCCACCAGACCTCCAAAGACAGAATGCCCTCCTCAAGGAATACCAAAAATTACTTAAAATTCCCAAGCTTCCAATGCACTCTGACATTCCTGCATTCCGAATGAACCAATTAAAGTCTAGGCAGCCATCTGTCCTACTGGTAGAATCACTACAGGCAGCAACTTTCAGTATCAACAAAAAGTGGACAGAAATGTGGAACACTATTGCCCATGAGGAACATCAGACCCTCCAAAGACTTGACACAAGACCACCCGGTATGGAACTAATGCGATGTGCCTGGAAATCAATTAATCAAATCTGCACAGAACATGGCATCTGTGCTGTAAACCTCTACTGATGGGGAAGGGCTTCACCTTCTCAGTGTGACTGTGGAAATGAACACCAGACGATCCCTCACATTGTAACAAGCTGTAGCAGAAGAGCCTACCATGGGAACTTGGAAGATTTATTTGAAGTGACAGATGCAGCCGTTGAATGCATCGACAAATTAGATATTTATTTAAAGACTTATTTTTTAAATTATAAATTATGAAAGTAATATATTTTTGTAAAATTTTGTAAAACTATGTAATCCACAATTGCTAGTTGTTGTTCATACGTAATGCCATACGCAAAATAAGTAAAATAAAATAATTCCCCCCACCCACCTCCGCTCTCTTTCTCTCGTGTGTGTGTGTGTGTGGGGGGGGGGGGGGGGGGGGGGGTGCATGCATATGTGTGTGCATTAGAGAGCTCTGTCAAGCCTATATGAGGTGCATCAACTATTAATCTGCATTCCTAATTTGGATGTCACTGGCAAAAGTTTGTCAGTTTTCAAACTGGAGGAACCACATGATTGATAGTAATGATAACTACTTCAATCATTCAATTTTATACACTGAATGTGCTTGTTTATCTAGCATCAGGTATTTCAAGTATTATGAAGTCTTTTGAAAGATATAACCCCCGGTCATCATAAACTTCACTCTACGATATTTCAACTGGACATCTGACGATGATCATCAGGTGTCCAGTTTAAATATGGTTGAGTGAAGTTTACGATGACCGGCTGTGATCCCAAAATTTCTTTGAACAATTAATTCACTGGAAAATTTTAAATTTCACAGATATAATTCCTTTTAGTGGCACTGATCTTTCCTTTAATCAGCTCAGAACCTGCATCATAGCTTCAAAACACAACAACAATAAGAATAAAGGGAAAAACTATCTAGACTCAAAAACATCTATACTTATCTCTGAATACTAATCACAAGGCTCTACTGGACACGTGAAAACTAGATCTTTACTTCCAGAAATGTAAACCTCAAAAACTCTCTATAAATAAAAATCAACTGAGTTGAAGTGTTTCCAGTGTGCTTCCGCAGCTCTTCAGCCGGAATACTATTAAGGCGAAGTTAACTGAAACTAGTTTAAAACTGTTACAGATGCAGAAATATTCATCCAATATTGTGGAGCATGCCTTCATTATATATTGATTACACCCAAATGTGAGCATGTCCTCAAGGAAGTCATTTCTGTTGGTGGATGTGAAGTTTGTATCAGGGTCTGAATCAGAGGCTGACACGGTTCTGCGACCGTGTGGGCTGCAGATTCCTCGACTTGCGCCATAGGGTGGTGGGGTTTTGGGTTCCGCTGGATAGGTCAGGAGTCCATTACAGCAAAGTTTTTGAGTCTAAATAGTTTTTGCCTTTATTCTTATTGTTGTTGTGTTTTGAAGCTATGATGCAGGTTCTGAGCTGATTAAAGGAAAGATCAGTGCCACTAAAAGGAATTATATCTGTGAAATTTAAAATTTTCCAGTGCTACATGGGTAGCAGGGGTTGTGTGGCGTGGGCTGGGCAGTTTTTTTAGGTTAGATGGCCTTGGGCAAGTACAGAAAGGGCAACAGCCTCAACGGGTGCGGGGCAAAGTCAGGACATGCGGGGACCAAGCAGCAATCGGTATTGCACAGGTAGTCCCAGTCTTCAAGAAGGGTCGTCGAGCAGATGCGCAAAACTATAGACCTATATCTCTGATGTCAATCTGTTGTAGAATTTTAGAACATGTTTTTTGCTCGAGTATCATGTCGTTTTTGGAAACCCAGAATCTACTATGTAGGAATCAACATGGATTCCGGAAACAGCGATCGTGTGAGACCCAACTCGCTTTATTTGTTCATGAGACCAAGAAAATATTAGATACAGGCTCCCAGTTAGATGCTATTTTTCTTGACTTCCGGAAGGCGTTCGATACAGTTCCGCACTGTCGCCTGATAAACAAAGTAAGAGCCTACGGAGTACAGACCAGCTGTGTGGCTGGATTGAAGAGTTTTTAGCAAACAGAACACAGCATGTTGTTATCAATGGAGAGACGTCTACAGACGTTAAAGTAACCTCTGGCGTGCCACAGGGGAGTGTTATGGGACCATTGCTTTTCACAATATATATAAATGACCTAGTAGATAGTGTCGGAAGTTCCATGCGGCTTTTTGCGGATGATGCTGTAGTATACAGAGAAGTTGCAGCATTAGAAAATTGTAGCGAAATGCAGGAAGATCTGCAGCGGATAGGCACTTGGTGCAGGGAGTGGCAACTGACCCTTAACATAGACAAATGTAATGTATTGCAAATACATAGAAATAAGGATCCTTTATTGTATGATTATATGATAGCGGAACAAACACTGGTAGCAGTTACTTCTGTAAAATATCTGGGAGTATGCGTACGGAACAATTTGAAGTGGAATGATCATATAAAATTAATTGTTGGTAAGGCGGGTACCAGGTTTAGATTCATTGGGAGAGTCCTTAGAAAATGTAGTCCATCAACAAAGGAGGTGGCCTACAAAACACTCGTTCGACCTATACTTGAGTATTGCTCATCAGTGTGGGATCTGTACCAGATTGGGTTGACGGAGGAGATAGAGAAGATCCAAAGAAGAGCGGCGCGTTTCGTCACAGGGTTATTTGGTAACAGTGATAGCGTTATGGAGATGTTTAACAAACTCAAGTGGCAGACTCTGCAAGAGAGGCGCTCTGCATCGCGGTGTAGCTTGCTCGCCAGGTTTCGAGAGGGTGCGTTTCTGGATGAGGTATCGAATATATTGCTTCCCCATACTTATACCTCCCGAGGAGATCACGAATGTAAAATTAGAGAGATTCGAGCGCGCACGGAGGCTTTCAGACAGTCGTTCTTCCCGCGAACCATACGTGACTGGAACAGGAAAGGGAGGTAATGACAGTGGCACGTTAAGTGCCCTCCGCCACACACCGTTGGGTGGCTTGCGGAGTATAAATGTAGATGTAGATGTAGAACTACAAGATACAAATTACTTTCTTTATGAGAGTAATAAAACATATTTCAACTTACAAAATGGGTTTACTGAGTTAAAATTCAGAAGTTGCAACAATTAATAATGGTAGTGGTCTCGCTGAGTTACATGTGAACCTCTTCTTTTTAAATGAAATACTCTAAAGCTAAGCCTTTTCCTACACTCCAATTCACAAGATTTCTCTTTTCCACACATCAGGGTCTACAGCGTTCAGCAGGTCTGGACCGTCTTGTACGACAGGCTGAATTGGTGGCCCATCTGGAGAGTGCCCTCTTTTCACGTTTGTTGACATGGCTGCCACCACGACTTCTCTCTATGGCTCATCAAAGTGCACTGTTGCTCACTTCTCCATACCACAGTTCAGTTTACGTCCGGCCCAACCATCCACAGGTGATTAAATAATCTCTAATTACATTTACATTAGTCCATTATCACCTGCTTATCAAATTTTCCTGCATGACAATGGATATTTGCTGCTAAAAGTTTAGACATTTCAACTTGGTTTCAGAAAATATACTACTTCTAGATAAAGTGCCACAAATAAATAAAAAGCAGAAAAGTTGGTCTGTGTGTATGGCATAATAGAAATACCATGAAAAATACATAAAACTGGAACTTATTAACACCCAGATCAACTGAATAGGAAAATCTTAAAGTACTGGTATTGAATAAAATAACTTAGAATTGTTGCTTATAGGCTGTCATGTTTCTCTTGTAGGGTTTTGTTTTCCTTTATGTTTGTATTTCAATAAAAATGAATAAATATAAATAAAAAGAAATGTATTTCAATCAAAATACAAAAATACAAACCAAAAGGAAACTGACACTCTGCAAGATTGAGTAAACAGCCTGATGAAAAAGAAGCAGCAGCAGCTTCCTTTTGAAGACAGGAGGAAGGTTCCAAGTTTTACAACCTATAGTACTTTCATTATAGACACAGTGCTGGAACAACTGGTCAATGGTGGTGAAAAAAACATACTGTCACTTTGTGCAACAGAAATAATTTGGAGAAATCAGAGAAAACCTAAATCTGAATGACCAAATGGAAAATTAAACACCTTCATCCTGAACATAAGAACAATGTGTTAACTACTACAACATGTCACTTAATGTTTGCTCTTCTTGAGTCCATAGTTCATTTATCCTGAATACAAGGTGTTAGTCACAGGCAAGTTGTTGAATGACCAAATCCCATTAAAAATGTTGAGAATGTGTAAATAAGCATTACATGGCTGGATGTATGACCAAGAGTATGTTCACAAAGTATTGAATGGTCTCCACAAGCGTTCTTTCAGCAATTACCTCACAATCATCTGTAGACTGAGAAACAAGCAGACTGGCAGATACTACAACAGCAATACCATTCATCTGCTGTGCAAGCTGTAAGTGATCCCTGCCCCCTCATACTAACGTTGCTCTCATAGTTCAGGCAGCATATAAAACAAGCATGCAATTGTATTTGCATTAAATCAGAGGTGAAACATGGAGGTAGCAATCATTTACATGAATTTATACCGACAAACATGAAATCTTGTTGTTAAAAAATTTTCTTCTGCTCACAGCATTCACCATGTGCCAAGTTGTATTTATCTACATAACTTTGAGAAAATAGTTTCTGCCACAATACAGACCCATTTTTCTGGAAATAAATGAACTGAAAATGAACAATTATTCCACAGCTATTTTTGATGATACAACCTAAGTGTTTACTTGTCCAGTTCATACAATTTTACCTGGAACAATGTGACTGTATTTATTTACTATCCATCTTTACGCATTGCAAAGCAGTAAATTTGTCCTTTGTGAACATACACACATACAATTACATAAATAAAACCCATGGTCTAAAAGATATTTTCAGATCATAATTGGCTATCAAAACACAAAATGTCCATCATACTGCACGCAATATATTCAACATATTCACATATATAAGTTTGATCTAAATGAAACTACATTAGTACTTTTACGGTTCAAATGGTTCTGAGCACTATGGGACTTAACTTCTGTGGTCATCGGTCCCCTAGAACTTAGAACCACTTAAACCTAACTAACCTAAGGACATCACACACATCCATGCCCGAGGCAGGATTTGAACCTGCGACCGTAGCGGTCACGCGGTTCCAAACTGAAGCGCTTAGAACCGCACGGCCACACCGGCCGGCAGTACTTTTATGGCACAATTTGAATTCTTCTACTTTATAAAATGCTTTTTCTGTAAGCCATTTCTGTATGGTGGTTTTAAACATACTCACCACAGCATCATCCTACTTTTTCCTCTTGAGCCTTGCCTTCCAGTAAAAAAATGAAAGGAAGGGCACATTAGCAGGCTACACCACAAGATCAAATACATAGGCCAATTTATGACATTCAGTACTTAACTTGTTTCTGTTTTAATTCATAATTCTCTGTAACATTCCCCCAGGAGAACTATTCACTCTGGTAGCAATGCACTGTAATTGACTGACTATATATATTCAGCAAATTTGTGATATCTATACTGCAGACTGCATAAACCAGAATTTTTTCTTTTTAAGTGAGATTTAATAATAACATTATGTATCCTTCTGGAATAGAGCACTTTTCACTGTATCAACAAATGATTTCATGCAGATACTTCCATTTAACAGAAATAGAAATTTTGTTGTTCTGTACCATTTGTCAAACAGGGTAGTAGAAAGACTGGAAGATTTATGTCTAAGAGACAAAGAGTAAAAAATAGTGGAATTCAACACTAATTTTGTTTATATGTCTTACAGGACAAGACATAGCATGCATTTAATGCAGACAACAAATGACAGTTGAGTTGCTATGAAGCACAAATGTCTCACTCAACAAATGTTGACAGTAAACATCTGCCTAGAATATAAAATATGCAGCTGAACATTTTTTTCTTAATAACTGTTGTCTCTTTCTGCACATATAATTTTTCAAAAATAATATAAACTAAACTATGGAAGAAAAAGTAAACTGTTCAGATCCCTATTTCCCTCTGTGTTGCAAATACCTCATAAATTTTAAGTTATGTATTATTTATCAATCATGAAGTCTAACACGTATTCTGAACTGATTACGTACACTGTAATTGCAGGCTGATCGATTACCTGCAGAAATAGCACGTTCTGCGTATCGGCTTGTCGCAGAAAGAAGATCACTGCTTCAACATCCTGGACGAATAAACAAACACGAACTTGCCTACTCAGTGTTTTTTGATCCTACAGAGCATGATGATGAATTGTGTACCCTTAGACGAGTGGCTTCTGCACCTACAGACCGTATGATAGCACATGTCAAGGCAATGCATGCTGAACAACGGCGACAAAATTCTTTGTCTGAAGAACGTTTCAATAAGATTACCAGCCAGTTGGAAGAATTGCAAAATTCCTTGCGGGAAAAGAGTAATTCAGATGAACAACACCAGTATTAATGTTCTGTCAAACACTGTATTAAAATACAAATATTTAAAGCAACACCAGCACATTAATAATAAAATTACAACAACAAACCCATGGTATAAAACATCTTCCTAACATGCTGATCATGCTAATATGTAAGTACATTTCCCTTCTACCAAAATAAAAAAGGAATATTAAACCAAATTTTAAAATGTGAAGTCCAGATTGTGTTTGGAACTGGTACTCTATTTATTTACTTATTTACACACAAAATTCAAGCTTTCGCAACCAACTGTTGCTTCATCAGCAAAGAGGAAAGGAAAGGGAAAGCTGAAAGGATGTGGCTTTTAATGGAGAGGGTAAGGAGTCATTCCAATCCCGGGAGCGGAAAGACTTACCTTAGGGGGAAAAAAGGACAGGTATACACTCGCACACACACACACATAATTATCCGCACATACACAGACACAAGCAGACATTGGAATGACTCCTTACCCTCTCCCTTAAAACCCACATCCTTTCATCTTTCCCTCTCCTTCCCTCTTTCCTGATGAAGCAACCGTTGGTTGCGAAAGCTTGAATTTTGTGTGTATGTTTGTGTTTGTTTGTGTGTCTATCGACCTGCCAGCACTTTCATTTGGTAAGACACATCATCTTTGTTTTTAGATATATTTTTCCCACGTGGAATGTTTCCCTCTATTATATTCATATTTACTTATTTATTTATTTTTATTTATTTATCTGATATTACGTAGTAAAATTTTGAAATGATTTCATTTGTATATCTAGTATGTCTTGAGTTGTTCCCCCCTTTTCCCATTCCTGAGTAGTTTATTAGTCAGAACACAGACTATAAAACCACAATCATCAATCTAGCATTCCAAGAAGTAGAAAAGTCAAGGGCCTGGAGAAATGTGTTAAGTGCATAGTTCCTTAACTGCACAGTCAGTTCATATCTACAATGCATTGTCATAATGACCAGCCTGAAAACAAATTTTACACAGAATTTTTGGCATTCAGGGTGTCAGGATGTTTCACCAGTGCCTTGGCCTCATCTTTCCCATCAGAATTGTAACAGGTATTGATACATGTCTCAGGTGAGTGAAATTTGAGTGAAGTGCAACATTTGTACGGAAATGAAATGAAGGCATGTCAGTTAATTTATTTGAATGTACACATAAGAGTGCTGTCAGTTACTCCACAATTAAACTTTCCTTTTAACAGTTGCTATCATTAACCTTTAAAATAGCGTGAGCTAAAATCACTACCTAAAGAGAATTTATTTTCACTTTTACAGACGGTGCAGTTTTCACACATTTAAATCACATTCTGAACAACCTCTCACAGTTTATTTGTTTACGTTTATAGGAGTGCATAGTTTCACGGCGATATGTTCTAATAAAGGTTCAGCCACGTCAAGTGGTTTAAAATCCACAATACCTCTGCTGAGTACTCCTCAGCCACTGTGAAATGGTGACTGTCTTCTGGTTGCTGCTGCCGTCCTTATATAGCAGCGCTCCCTTCCATAACGTCACTGGTACCCACTCCAGCACCATATATGGTAATGTTTGCATTGTGCAGCTTCCACACCCGCTTCAGCCTTCCAATGGCCGGGTCCCACGCTGTGCTTAACTGCAGGCCGCCGTCTTTATTGAGCATGTTGTCACAAGTTTTTATTTCAATGCCTTATTTTTTTATGCTAACCCAAAAACTGTTAGTCCGTGTGATAATAGATGTCTCGTAGAAAGCAGTATGATGATCTTTTTCTAATGCATGCTCTGCTACCACTGACTTCTCTGGGTACTGTAGATGAAAACATCTCTCGTGTTCTACACAGCACTGTTCAATGGTACGCACAGTCTGTCCAATATAGAACCGTGCACATCAACATGGTATTTTACATACTCCTGGCATTATGAGGCCTACATCATCTTTCACAGACCTCAAAAGTTGTCGAATTTTTGCTGGAGCCCTGAAGACCAAATCAATTTTATTCCTCTTTAGGAGCCGGCTTATCTTTCCTGTTATTGAGCCACAGAATGTCAAGAACGCATACTTCTTCGAGTCCTCCTTGGAGTCTTCGCGTTGTGTGGTATTGCGGGACTTAGCCTCTAAGCAGTGAGCAGCCATGGGCCTGGAGGGAACTCTGACTTCTCGTGTAAATATCGAGGTGGAGTATTGTGTTTCGAGATGAGTTTGTGAATGATCGAATTGTGTCAAATGGATATGCGCTCGAGTGTAATAGTAATTCTAAATATGACCACTTTTGCTATTAGTTTTCTTTCTGAATAAACATTATTCTAACCAAATTTCAACTGTGTGGCCTACATAATTTATGGGTTGTTAATTTAGTTCCCCATATTATTATTACTGTTATTATATGTTATGTTAACTTTGTATTTCGGAAACTTGCCCTCAGCCAGACAATTTAACCAAAGAGGCACAAGTGTCTAATTTAGGGCACGTTATGTGACACATGTGTTTCAACCCCTAGATGAGTTTGAGCCAAGACATTTCGAAGAAGAGGAACCCCATGTGAGCCCGAACATCTATGGGATGTTAGCTCGCAAGTATTCGGCTGAAAGCTCATGGATTTTAAACCACTTGATGCTGCTGGAAGTGCGAGAAACCTTTATTGTTTACCTTTTTCGGAATTTTCCTTATGAGGTACAACTGCTGCAAACTTCTAATTTTCTCAGTTACTGTTTCATAAATATCCAATTGCTAAAAGAACTAAAAAGACAATAGCAGTGCAAGAACCAATGGGAAATGCAATAACAGAAGACAATGAAATTAATCCATTAAACAAGGTATTAAAAATGCTATAGTCCACCAAAGTTATGTAGAATTATGGAAAGTTTAACCAAAATTCAGCTGCAGTATAAGTCTAGACTGTAATCAGGCTCTGAAGCACTTTCCTTTGGTCTGTATTTGGTGTATTTTTCACTAATAATTTTCAACTCTAGTCACACTTTTTTAAGAATCCTTTCAGCCGCTGCTCTTCAAGATTTCTATGAAGCTTGCAAAGTAAATTGCAGCTTATGAAAACACAAAACTCTATCTTGTGCACATCAGAAGAACAGCAGTTTGTCAGACTAACACCATGTGGTGATATGGCTCCCCATAGTTTTTTGAGTGGTAAAGACACTGACTACCTGCACTTACCATCTTCATGGAAAAAGTGCCTTTTGTTCCGGTCTGCAGCTAAGAAGAATGAATGTGATAAGAATGTGGCAGCAACTTGACTGTGCATTCTGACGTCCTGTAGACAGAATACTAAGTACTGTTCTAAAAACATGTTCTCAAGTGCAGACTGAATTCAAGGGTTTCAAGATATATAAATATGTTAAATCATCTGGTCTCTTCAAATTTTCCATTTGTGCGCACTACGTGGCACCAGTAATTTCTTAATATGAAACTGTGCATGCAACTATTGAAATGTGTTTTTTTCATTTTTGTACACCATTTTATTCAGTTAAAACATTGCCAATGGTGAACTACTTTCACCCATTTCTCACATGCAAGTTTCACTACAATTTCCATATTTTTCATTGGTGCTGCACATACAAAAGAAGAGAGACTGGGATTCCACAATGACAAAGAGTGAAACAGAAGCCCAAAAATGAAGTTTACGGGTAAGACAATATTTTCGAGGCTGTTGTGGAGTGAACAGGAATGACACATTCTTCTGAGCTGCTAGCTAGACAAACCCCTGTGTTTGGGGGGGGGGGGGGGGGGGTGAAACACAGACACCATGCAGATCCCAAAGCTGTGAAACAATATAAGTAAACTGAAGAGCAATGACTGCTATCAGCTGCAGCAGGACACTAAGTAATATCAATGGCGACTGCAGATAGGTGGCACTCAGTGGGAGTGTGGATCAACCGTGAAGTGTACTAAGATAGTCCATGCAGTTGCAATAAAGCTGCGTCCTGGATGGCGCAGTGGTTACTGCACCTGCTTAGTAAGCAGGAGATCCCAGGTTCGAATCCCGGTCCGGTACACATTTTCGCTCGTTGCCCGCTGATACCGCTTAATGTCCCGCTGAGCTGATAGCAGTCATCCCCCTTCACTTTACAAACCCCTGGGTATTTGGTGAGAAGTACTATCATATATTTATTTCATACATTTCCAATACCTAATATGTAACTTTCAACACTGAAATATCTCCATTCACTACTGTTTACTCAAAATGCAAAACATCAAATAAAATTAATGTTATGTGTAAAGACAACACTTTCTGTGTAGAGGAAGGAAGGAAGGTAGGAAGGAAGTAAGGAAGGAAGGAAGGAAGGAAGGAAGGAAATGAAATGAAAGGAAATGAAAGTAAAGTAAAGTAAGGGATTAATGTCATGTTGACAGAGACTTCACTTGAGATGGAGTTCAATCTTAGATCAGACAAGGCCCAGACAGGAAATTGCATAGGACCTTTTTAAAGGAGCTATTCTGGTATTTTACTGAAGTAACTTAAGGAAACCACATAAAACTTAAATGTGAATGGAGAGATAGGGAGTTGACTCTGTTCCTGGATGCAAGTTCAGGGTCCCAACCACTTCAGCCACTCGTCATATAGATGAAACATTGAGCATTGGATAGACAAATAAATCATAAGTTAATCAGTTTTCTGAACTGTTAAATATTCCTATGCAAGGTAAGTAGTGGTCTTCACTCACCGTATTGTTTATTTAAGTGAAATCAGCAATGAAATAAAAGATTGCTGTGACTCACCAGTAATCTGCAGCTGTAAGAAGTACCATCTTCCATTTCAATCTGTGCAAGGTCATGTGCACCAGATAAAACATCACTTGATGGTAATTTGCAATTTTTAACTTTTGCTTCATAGATGACTTCAACATTGGAAGTTCTTTCTTCCAGACATTTACTAACTGAGTCTACTAAAAGGTCGTTTTCAACTATGTATGCAATCTCTTCTGCCATCCCATCATTGTTGAACGTTATCATTGCATCTGACAGAGCATCCCAAACCTAAGAATAGAAAGATGAAATATAAAACTTTCTAGTTTTAACATGATAAATAAATGGAAACACAAGTAGCAGAGACAAAATAGAATCATTCCAAAAAGTAAAATGCTGTATTCAATCACAGGAATCCAAAATGCTTTGTTCTACTGGAGTCAATATTAATACCACTGACTTCACATTTCTAGACATAAAATGGAAATTTAGAACACATGGGAAATCGTAACTCATGCAAAAAACAATTATGAAAAACAACCACTCAGAAATTTGCAGATGGAAAATAAAATATTGCAACAAAAGAGGTAGAATGCCATATTTCTCTATAACCAACTTCTTCATGAGGTGATATTAGCCTGAAATACAATAACATCTGGATGGTAATTTTAGGAAAATGAATCAACAGTGAACAGTCAGAATAGGCACAACATATTACTTATTTTAAGTCAATATACATCAAATTTTAAGTATACTGCATCAGCACCAACTGCATTTGTGGGCAAAGTCAAAATGTTACAAAGCAACTTAATGACTAGGACATAATCAAGAACCATCAGATGCAATTTAAGCAAATAATTCTCTAAATAAAAAATAAAAAAAATAGAAAACTTACCACTCTCTACCAATAATTAAAAAAAACAACGGTTACAGAGTTTGTTTGATCTTCACAATGGTTCCACTGGGCATGGTTATACTGGATGTGTCACGCTCTTCACCCTTCAACCTCCGAACTAGCTTCCCCACCCAATTACAGGAATACCTACAGCACATGGAACCTGAACAACTTTGCAACCTGGCACTTTACAAATACACAACACATCTCTAGGAAAGTAAAATTAAGTGTCACAGGCAAAATGTTAAACTTGCCAGCAACTGAACCCCAAACCTTTAGTTTTTTAATCTAACACTGAACCCACAAATACATCAATCCACGTGACTGTTAGTATAAAAAGATAATAATGATGATGATGGTGATAGTGATGGTGGTGGTAGTGGTAGTGGTAGTGGATGTGGTGGTGGTGGTGGTGGTGGTGATGAAATAAATGAGCAGCAAGATCTAATATTCTGCAGTCTACATTTAGTGCACATAAGTCAAAAGAACTATGCTTTTTAAATGAACCAGCAAGTTTGTCAAAATTTTAGTATTGATTTGGAGTTACTTTTTGAAGAGTGTTTATTTATTTATTTATTTTATAATGATCTTTTAGTTCCAAGCCCTTGTTATAAGTGCACTGTATCATGAAAGATTTGTTTCGGAGATGATAAAGAATTAGTAACATTTTCCACAGGAAAAGACCTCTGATATCAAACATTTTTGCAAAGATACAAGAATGTTTTTGCCATTTTTTACGTCTATTTTTCTTATGCCTTACATTATAAAAATCTATAGCATGTAAACAGAATAAAGAAGATAAGCAGCCACATTCACAGCATGATTTACTAGAATTTGGAACAATACTGTATAGACAAAGAACTCAGATGGTCAAGTGCACTAACCATGAAACGTATTGCACATACAGCAATGAAACCTGCCATAAAGACTTCAAAATTGACAAGCTTTAGATGCCATCACTTTAACAAGCCAACAAGGAAGGCCTCAGACTTTCTGGAATTATTCAGATGAGCTTTCCTGGTGATATAATGAAGTGGAAATTTGCTTTAACTCCCACACCACAAAAGCAGTTAGATCAATCATATAATATTACTGCTACAGATTATCAAGCAATGAGAAGTCTTTCTGTCATCTCAGCAGTTTTCGTTGCCTTCAGCAAAGAGGATGTCAGGTGAGTGAGAACTGCTGGTCTATTATGCTCATAGCAAATCTACAAATGGAGAATTTGCAGTACTGTATACAAAAGTCAAGAATGAGGGTAAGTATTTATCAACATGAAATGTTTCCTAACTATGTCTTGGATATTATCACTATGTTATTCTATACATGTATAAGGTATCTCCATAAAGTGATGTACTGGTAATTATTTTTTATCATGGTGCTCCAATTTTTCTCAGCACATTTTGACCAGTCAAATTAATTGGTGCTTCTCAATATTGCCTATCTTGGTCTGCTCTGAGCTCTGGGAGCATAAGAATAGCCGTTTCCATTAACCTAAAGACAGTGCATGAGTCACAGCATGCAATGAAATCAACACTCGAACAACAGTACATGATTAAGTTTGTACTATACTCACAAAATTCTTGCCAACATCTACCACCTGATTCAGCAAGTCAATGCAGAGACCATTTTGATGCATTTTCAAGTTTGTAGGTGGCTGAAGCTATTTACGGAGGGCCCGGAGGCCCGCTCTGGACTGCCATAAGCCAGCAAAAGTGACAAAAATATGTTTCATGTTCAGGACCCTTTAAACAATGAGCCCTGACTTAGTGAGTGAATTATAGCACAGGTCATCTAGTATGTAGATGTGTTCAAGATAGTAAGAAAAAGGGGGTCACAGCCAAGGCTCTCTTTGCATCCAGGAATTCCTTGCTGAGAACAAGCTCACAACACTGCTCTGTAACTCCTCTAACTCCTTACATGCCTGATCTGGCTCTGACAGTTTTTCATGTTCCAGGTGGTCAAATCAGGCCTGAAAGGAACCCATATTTTAAGGCCACCGAAGTACGCAAACTGTCATGTGGAAGATTCTTAATGAGATTCTTGTCAACACCTTGCAGGAAGTGTACAGTGCATGCCAAAGTCACTGGAAAAAATGTGTGGATACCATCAAGGGCTACTTCAAAGTCTTTCAAACATCTGTAATAGCTTTAACATGATCTTGAATAAAATGTTTTCTACTACATTTACATTACTTCCTGGAACAACTCCTACATTCTCAAGTAATGGCATGATATTTTGAGATATTGATCATCTCATAACACGATGAAAATTAATATGAGGTCTAAGAAAAAAAAATTGTGAAAATGTAATAAAGGCTTTCTCTCAAAATTACCTGTAATAGATTAATAACGCCCCTATCTACTAAGAAAATGCATTCAGTTCTTCGCGCTAAACAAACCCTACCTATGCGAGGATGTTTTCACACGATGATGACAATGCAATTGAGGTAACACTGGTGATGAAGACAGGAAGAGCTACATATACAAGTAGAAAAGCCTATATTTTCAGTAAAATGGAACAGAAAGTAGTTACTTCATCTCTAACAGAGATGCTACTCAATTTGACCATTAAACATACAGAGAAACTCTGAGGCTCAAGTTCCACTGACATTCAATCTTTAAGAAAGTATGCAGCTAACATAATAACAAACAATAGAGAGCATCTTTGATATTAAAATAAAATCAGGAAGCATTTTGAGAAACAGTGCTAACAGTGCAACAGGTGTGGAGTATCAAATCAGTATTGTGAAAAGGATAGATTGCTGCTCACCTGTAGCAGGCAGGCACAACAAACAAACTGCTATACATTTTAGCTTTTGGCCAAAAGGCCTCTTCTGAAGTAGCGCGGGCGCGCTGGCCAGCACAGAACATATGTATATATAAAGCATATGTTAACTGAAACATGCCTGCCTGCCTACCACATTGCAGTGTCAGAACTATCACAGCTATACAGTCTCACCACAAACATGGCATGGCTGCTAGTATTATTAATTACCTGTTTGTTGTAGCAGTGCTACAAGTTTTTAAAAAAATGATGATCACATCAGTGGCAGTGGGCAAGCAGTTTACTGTAGCCTTGTTTGTGTGCTCTGCTGGATGGAAAGGATGGTATGGTTCCTGTGCAGCATCATAAAAATTTATGAGCAGAAATGTTTTGAGCAGATGAAGAAATGAATGCAGATATGTGTAAACTCAAATAGATCCTATCTAGGAAGCGATCATGACTAACTCAACATATCTGGTTAGGTACACAAATTTGCACCATAATTCTTACATCTTTAATATAACACCTTGTACGGGTCATTTTCCAGGAGAGTGCAAGAAAAGGACGGTAGTAAACTGCTCATCCACTGCCACTGATTGACCAATTTAGACTGAACATGTCGCAACACAAGGTCGGAGAACAGTTATGCACTAATATGCCATGACAAGTACTTCCTCAGGTAATGTAAGAAGCCTCAATTTTTTATATCATAGTATCTCCATAAAAAAATAGCTAATTTTAGTTTTCAGACTGCTAATGAGACAAAAAATAGTCTCCAGCAAACAGAGAGAAAAAATGTTCAATCGTATCTTCAATGTTCCTTCATAACAAATATTGTTATCATTCAATTGCCAGACCACAACAAAGATGAGTTAGTTCTACATCTCTGATAACTCTCCATCCAAGATATCACACAGCATTTTCCCTCCCAAAAAATTCTCAACCTAGTGACAAATTTTGTTTGATAATCAGTATGATCTTATTTTTGTTAATAAGTGTTAGTGAGGTCCTGAGTTAAATTCTTTTCAAAAATCATAAAACACATGATTTATCTGATTGCTTTGACCCATGTGCCCGTCTTAGGCAGGTGAGATTCATGTGACTGTTAGTTTCTTTGACCTAATCCGTGCTCAAGCGCTCCAGCTGAAATGTTGGTCTTACAGATTCTAGAGTTTAAGCTGTATGTTCAGCTGTTGTAATAGTAAATGGTTAATGATTTTTAGAGCAATTGGCTATGCCTGTACCCGCTTGCATTAATTATCTGGATGATATTCTTGTAATGGGCTTCTCCACGGTTGATCACTTGAAAAATTTGAGCACTTTGTTTTCTGTCTTACAGTCCATAGGCTTATGGTATAACCTCACAAAATCTCAGTGTTTTCAATCTTCTCCTGTTTATTTGGGGTCTGAGGTCTCTTGGGGTGGGGTTCCGCCCTCTGCCAGAACACTGCACTGTTTTGTTTATGCCTCTCCCCTCACCTACGAAGGAGCTTCAGGCCTTTCTAGGGAAGGTAGCCTGCTACTATAAATTCCTGCCAGGGTGGCCACATTGGCCTACCTGGTGCATATATTGTTATGCAAGAATGTACCCATAGATTGCAAACATGCTTTTCAAATGCTGGAATCCAAACTACTCTCATCCCCATGTTTAGCTACATCCTCTCTGGACCAGCTCATAGTTTTGATGAGTGACACCACACAGTATGGCCTCAGGATGGTCCTACACCACTGATATTCCAATGGAACTGAAAGAACTGTTGCTTTCGCATCTAAAATCTCTCACTCCTGCCCAGCAGCATTACTCTCAGGTGGAAAAAGAGGCCCTCGCCATAGTCTATGCCTTCCGGAAAGTTCAGGTTTTTTTCCCCAATTATGCCTGCCCCCATGAACCATGGACCTTGCCGTTGGTGGGGAGGCTTGCGTGCCTCAGCGATACAGATGGCCATACCGTAGGTGCAACCACAACGGAGGGGTATCTGTTGAGAGGCCAGACAAATGTGTGGTTCCTGAAGAGGGGCAGCAGCCTTTTCAGTAGTTGCAGGGGCAACAGTCTGGATGATTGACTGATCTGGCCTTGCAACACTAACCAAAATGGCCTTGCTGTGCTGGTACTGCGAACGGCTGAAAGCAAGGGGAAACTACAGCCGTAATTTTTCCCGAGGGCATGCAGCTTTACTGTATGGTTAAATGATGATGGCATCCTCTTGGGTAAAATATTCTGAAGGTAAAATAGTCTCCCATTCGGATCTCCGGGCAGGGACTACTCAAGAGGACGTCATTATCAGGAGAAAGAAAACTGGCATTCTATGGATCGGAGTGTGAAATGTCAGATCCCTTAATCGGGCAGGTAGGTTAGAAAATTTAAAAAGGGAAATGGATAGGTTGAAGTTAGATATAGTGGGAATTAGTGAAGTTCGGTGGCAGGAGGAACAAGACTTTTGGTCAGGTGAATACAGGGTTATAAATACAAAATCAAATAGGGGTAATGCAGGAGTAGGTTTAATAATGAATCAAAAAATAGGAGTGCGGGTAAGCTACTACCAACAGCATAGTGAACGCATTATCGTGGCCAAGATAGACATGAAGCCCATGCCTACTACAGTAGTACAAGTTTATATGCCGACTAGCTCTGCAGATGATGAAGAAATTGAAGAAATGTATGATGAGATAAAAGAAATTACTCAGGTAGTGAAGGGAGACGAAAATTTAATAGTCATGGGTGACTGGAATTCGAGAGCAGGAAAAGGGAGAGAAGGAAACATAGTGGGTGAATATGGATTGGGGGAGAGAAATGAAAGAGGAAGCCGTCTGGTAGAATTTTGCGCAGAGCATAACTTAATCATAGCTAACACTTGGTTCAAGAATCATAAAAGAAGGTTGTATACATGGAAGAAAACTGGAGATACTAACAGGTTTCAGATAGATTATATAATGGTAAGACAGAGATTTAGGAACCAGGTTTTAAATTGTAAGACATTTCCAGGGGCAGATGTGGACTCTGACCACAATCTGTTGGTTATGAACTGTAGATTAAAACTGAAGAAACTAAAAAAAAGTGGGAATTTAAGGAGATGGGACCTGGATAAACTGACTAAACCAGAGGTTGTACAGAGTTTCAGGGAGAGCATAAGGCAACAATTGACAGGAATGGGGGAAAGAAATACAGTAGAAGAGGACTGGATAGCTCTGAGGGATGAAGTAGTGAAGGCAGCAGAGGATCAAGTAGGTAAAAAGACGAGGGCTAGTAGAAATCCTTGGGTAACAGAAGAAATATTGAATTTAATTGATGAAAGGAGAAAATATAAAAATGCAGTAAATGAAGCAGGCAAAAAGGAATACAAACATCTCAAAAATGAGATTGACAGGAAGTGCAAAATGGCTAAGCAGGGATGGCTACAGGACAAATGTAAGGACGTAGAGGCTTATCTCACTAGGGGTAAGATAGATACTGCCTACAGGAAAATTAAAGAGACCTTTCGAGAAAAGAGAACCACTTGTATGAATATCAAGAGCTCAGATGGAAACCCAGTTCTAAGCAAAGAAGGGAAAGCAGAAAGGTGGAAGGAGTATATAGAAGGTCTATACAAGGGCGATGTACTTGAGGACAATATTATGGAAATGGAAGAGGATGTAGATGAAGATGAAATGGGAGATACGATACTGCATGAAGAGTTTGACAGAGCACTGAAAGACCTGAGTCGAAACAAGGCCCCGGGAGTAGACAACACTCCACTGGAACTACTGACGGCCTTCGGAGAGCCAGTCCTGACAAAACTCTACCATCTGGTGAGCAAGATGTATGAGACAGGCGAAATACCCTCAGACTTCAAGAAGAATATAATAATTCCAATCCCAAAGAAAGCAGGTGTTGACAGATGTGAAAATTACCGAACTATCAGTTTAATAAGTCACAGCTGCAAAATACTAATGCGAATTCTTTACAGACGAATGGAAAAACTGGTAGAAGCCAAACTCGGCGAAGATCAGTTTGGATTCCGCAGAAATATTGGAACACGTGAGGCAATACTGACCCTACGCCTTACCTTAGAAAATAGATTAAGGAAAGGCAAACCTACATTTCTAGCATTTGTAGACTTAGAGAAAGCTTTTGACAATGTTGAGTGGAATACTCTCTTTCAAATTCTGAAGGTGGCAGGGGTAAAATACAGGGAGCGAAAGGCTATTTACAATTTGTACAGAAACCAGATGGCAGTTATAAGAGTCGAGGGGCATGAAAGGGAAGCAGCGGTTGGGAATGGTTGTAGTCTCTCCCCAATGTTGTTCAATCTGTATATTGAGCAAGTATAAAGGAAACAAAAGAAAAATTTGGAGTAGGTATTAAAGTTCACGGAGAAGAAATAAAAACGTTGAGGTTCGCCGATGACACCGTAATTCTGTCAGAGACAGCAAAGGACTTGGAAGAGCAGTTGAATGGAATGGACAGTGTCTTGAAAGGAGGATATAAGATGAACATCAACAAAAGCTAAACGTGGATAATGGAATGTAGTCGAATTAAGTCGGGTGATGCTGAGGGAATTAGATCAGGAAATGAGACACTTAAAGTAGTAAAGGAGTTTTGCTATTTGGGGAGCAAAATAACTGATGATGGTTGAAGTAGAAAGATATAAAATGTAGACTGGCAATGGCAAGGAAAGCGTTTCAGAAGAAGTGAAATTTGTTAACGTTGAGTATAGATTTAAGTGTCAGGAAGTCGTTTCTGAAAGTATTTGTATGGAGTGTAGCCATGTATGGAAGTGAGACATGGACGATAAATAGTTTGGACAAGAAGAGAATAGAAGCGTTCGAAATGTGGTGCTACAGAAGAATGCTGAAGATTAGATGGGTAGATCACATAACTAATGAGGAGGTATTGAATAGAATTGGGGAGAAGAGGAGTTTGTGGCACAACTTGACAAGAAGAAGGGATCGGTTGGTAGGACATGTTCTGAGGCATCAAGGGATCACAAATTTAGCATTGGAGGGCAGCGTGGAAGGTAAAAATCGTAGAGGGAGACCAAGAGATGAATACATTAAGCAGATTCAGAAGGATGTAGGTTGTAGTAAGTACTGGGAGATGAAGAAGCTTGCACAGGATAGAGTAGCATGGAGAGCTGCATTAAACCAGTCTCAGGACTGAAGACAACAACAACAAGCTTGCACATTGCAACTGTCGTTGCCTCCGACCCGGTTCTCCATCACGCAGTTTGGTTTTTTCAACAGGCCTGGCCAAAAATCCATCAGGGTGGGCTTTGGACCCCCTGTGAAACTATTTTTCCTTGCAGTGTTGCCCCTATGTTTTTGACAGTCTGTTACTGTGGTCCACAGAAGACCTCTCTCCCAGAGTAGTCACATTCCTGCCGCGATACGGCACGAGGTTCTATGACTTCTCTGTCAAAGGCCATTGGGGAGGTGCACACACTAAACTGTTCACTAGGAGACATGTTTTTTGACCAGGAACTGATGGCAAAATTGTGCATTTTGTCACGGCTTGTGAGCAGTGTGCACGACAACAGGCAGCTCCTAGAGTGTCTCTGTCCCCTTGGCCCCTCCACAACAGCCAAGGGAATACATTCATGAAGACTTTGTGGGATCCTTTTTGAATTCTTATTGCCTCTTGGTTGTGAATGGATTTTTTGAGTTTCCTTACATTTTCTGGTTAGCATCTACATTGGCTGAGGTCACAATTCATATAGTTTCGAGGGTTTTTTTTTTTTTTTTTTTCTATCAAGGTGTTGCTTTGTACCTTAGTTTCCATAATGGGCCCCATTTTTTTCTCAAACCTTTCAATTGTTTTGTTCCTGTCACCATCACATATTTCTCGACCTCCGCTATCGGGTGGAGAAATGTAGGGTCCCCCTGAATAGGTCAGGCGTGCACTACGCGCAGGAAGCGGCTACAAGGGTAGCGGAGTATGTGTGGAGTGCACATGTGCGTTTTTTAGGTTACAGAATTCCTTCCCTAGGCCCGACATGATGCCTCCTGAGACGCGGCAAGGTATGAGTAGGCAAAATGCAATGGGGAATAGCAATATTAATGAGCTAATAGTAAACTGCAGGAGCGTCTATAGAAAGGTCCCAGAACTGCTCTCATTAATAAACGGTCACAATGCCCACATAGTACTAGGGACAGAAAGTTGGCTGAAACCAGATGTAAACAGTAATGAAATTCTAAACTCAGATTGGAATGTATACCGCACAGACAGGCTGGACAGTGAAGGGAGAAGTGTGTTTACAGTGAAAAGAAGTGCAATAGTATCGAAGGTAATTGACGGAGATCCGAAACGTGAAATAATTTGGGTGAAGGTCACGGCTAAAGCAGGCTCAGACATGGTAATTGGATGTCTCTATAGGCCCCCTGGCTCAGCAGCTGTTGTGGCTGAGCACCTGAAGGATAATTTGGAAAATATTTCGAGTAGATTTCCCCACCACATTATAGTTGTGGGTGGAGATTTTAATTTGCCGGATATAGACTGGGAGACTCAAACGTTCATAACGAGTGGAAGGGACAAAGAATCCAGTCAAATTTTTTAAAGTGCTTTATCTGAAAACTACCTTGAGCAGTTAAACAGAGAACCGACTCGTGGTGATAACATATTAGACCTTCTGGTGACAAACAGACCCATACTATTTGAAACAGTTAACACAGAACAGGGAATCAGCGATCATAAAGCAGTTACTGCATCGATGATTTCAGCCGTAAATAGAAATATTATAAAAAAGGTAGGAAGATTTTTCTGTTTAGCAAAAGTGACAAAAAGCAGATTTGAGAGTACCTGACGGCTCAACACAAAAGTTTTGTTTTAAGTACAGATAGTGTTGAGGATCAGTGGACAAAGTTCTAAACCATCGTACAATATGCGTTAGATGAGTATGTGCCAAGAAAGATCGTAAGAGATGGAAAAGAGCCACCATGGTACAACAACCGAGTTAGAAAACTGCTGCGGAAGCAAAGGGAACTTCACAGCAAACATAAACATAGCCAACGCCTTGCAGAAAGCGAAATGTGATGTGAGGAGGGCCATGCGAGAGGTGTTCAATGAATTTGAAAGTAAAGTTCTATGTACTGTCTTGGCAGAAAATCCTAAGAAATTTTGGTCTTATGTCAAATCGGTAGGTTGATCAAAACAAAATGTCCAAATACTCTGTGACCAAAATGGTGCTGAAACAGAGGATGACAGACTAAAGGCCGAAATACTAAATGTATTTTTCCAAAGCTGTTTCACAGAGGAAGACTGCTCTGTAGTTCCTTCTCTAGATTGTCGCACAGATGAAAAAATGATAGATATTGAAATAGACAACAGAGGGATAGAGAAACAATTAAAATCTCTCAAAAGAGGAAAGGCCGCTGGACCTGATGGGATACCAGTTTGATTTTACACAGACTACGCGAAGGAACTTGCCCCCCCTTCTTGCAGCAGTGTACCGTAGGTCTCTAGAAGAGCGTAGCGTTCCAAAGGATTGGAAAAGGACACAGGTCAGGAAGGGATGTCGAACAGATGTGCAGAACTATACACTTATATCTCTAACGTCGATCAGTTGTAGAATTTTGAAACACGTATTATGTTTGAATATAATGACTTTTCTGGAAACTAGAAATCTACTCTGTAGGAATCAGCATGGTTTTCAAAAAAGACGATCGTGTGAAACCCAGCTCGCGCTATTCGACCATGAGACTCAGAGGGCCATAGACATGGGTTCCCAGGTAGATGCCGTGTTTCTTGACTTCCGCAAGGTGTTCGATACAGTTCCCCACAGTCGTTTCATTAACAAAGTAAGAGCATATGGAATATCAGACCAATTGTGTGATTGGATTGAAGAGTTCCTAGATAACAGAACGCAGCATATCATTCTCAATGGAGAGAAGTCTTCCGAAGTAAGAGTGATTTCAGGTGTGCTGCAGGGGAGTGTTGTAGGACCATTACTATTCACAATATACTTAAATGACCTTGCGGATGACATCGGAAGTTCACTGAGGCTTTTTGCGGATGATGCTGTGGTATATCGAGAGGTTGTAACAATGGAAAATTGTACTGAAATGCAGGAGGATCTGCAGCGAATTGACACATGGTGCAGGGAATGGCAATTGAATCTCAATGTAGACAAGTATAATGTGCTGCGAATACATAGAAAGAAAGATCCCTTATCATTTAGCTACAATATAGCAGGTCACCAACTGGAAGCAGTTAATTCCATAAATTACCTGGGAGTACGCATTAGGAGTGATTTAAAATGGAATGATCATATAAAGTTGATCGTCGGTAAAGCAGATGCCAGACTGAGATTCTTTGGAAGAATCCTAAGGAAATGCAATCCAAAAACAAAGGAAGTAGGTTATAATATGCTTGTTCGCCCACTGCTTGAATACTGCTCAGCAGTGAAGGATCCGTACCAGATAGGATTGATAGAAGAGATAGAGAAGATCCAACGAAGAGCAGCGTGCTTCGTTACAGGATCATTTAGTAATCGCGAAAACGTTACGGAAATGATAGATAAACCCCAGTGGAAGACTCTGCACGAGAGATGCTCAGTAGCTCGGTATGGGCTTTTGTTGAAGTTTCGAGACCATACCTTCACCGAGGAGTCAAGCAGTATATTGCTCCCTCCTACATTTATCTCGCGAAGAGACCATGAGGATAAAATCAGAGAGATTACAGCCCACACAGAGGCATACCAACAATCCTTCTTTCCACGAACAATACGAGACTGGAATAGAAGGGAGAACTGATAGAGGTACTCAAGGTACCCTCCGCCACACACCGTCAGGTGGCTTGCGGAGTATGGATGTAGATGTAGATGTAGATCAGGTTATGGCTCCACCAATCCACCCTGAATCAAATGGCAGTGTGGAACGACTAGTGTTAATGTTCAAGTCCCAAATGAAAAAGTTTGTTTGAATTATTTGCAGGACGAAGCCCATTCTATGAGTGCCAATCACTTCATGTCTATGGGAGAGCGGAGCATAGCTGAGTTGCTTCATGGCCAGCAGCCACTTGCTTCATGGCTGTCAGCCATGCACGGTTCCCAACTTCTGTGGCCTGCACCATATTCATTGCAGTCAGGTTCGTCCAGTCACTTCGTGCCAGGATCGCAGATGTGGGCAGGAGGTTTTGGTCGCTGGCCCGAAGTAGATAATGGCCACTGTTGTCCATTGTTGGAGATGCATCTTTGTGATGTCCATATGGACAGTGGACTGGTGGTGTGCCGCTTTGATCAGTTGCGCCCCGCTCACCACTGGAAGCTATAGGTTCAAGGGTGCAGCTTGTTGCTACAGCCTGCCATGCTGCCTTCTGCCTCGAGCCCATCGACTTCTGCTGTGGAGGTGCCCCTGTCTCATTGGCTGCCTCCTCCACATGCAGCACCCTGTGGTTCCAGCTTCCCCATGCTGGGTGCTGGCCTGTCTCTGGCCTCTGGTCCATTGCCGCAGCCTGCTGTTCTGATCGAGCAGCTTCCACTGGCCTCCTTGCCATAATCACCTCAGCCATCATTACTGATGGGTCCAGCCCCGTCTCCTCCACACTGGCACCTGCTTCCTAATGACAATGCAGAGACAGCGATGGCACTCACCTCCCTGGTGCTGCTGTTGGGTATTGTGTGGGTCCCCTGCTCTTGGGAATGCCCATGTCTCCATACTTTTCGGCTCTATGCTCTGGTGTCCACCTGGCACAGGCAGATGTGTATACTAAGACAGAATTTGATACCCATAATTCCTGTTTTCTGACTGGTTCACCATATTTATTCATTCTTACCTTCTGATAGTTTACTGCTGACAGAAAAATATTGCTAATTTTTTAAGTTTTTCTGAACAAGTCATCTAAATTCCACTAAAAAAAGATGTGTATTTTAAGCCCAAATGAAAAGCTGTCTATCAGCTACAAGTGTAAGGATTTGCACGTTGGTGATGCAGCTGTTTCATGTAGTGACATGACTTGACTTAATCTGCAGAATCTTTCGTATTTATTACATAAAATTGGGAATCTTTTAAATGGACTTCATGAAAAATTAATTTAAGTAACATTGTTATGACTGTTTCATTGAGATGCACTCATACAAAAATATTTATTAACTGTGACTTTGCTTAAATGGCATTTTACTGTAATGAGAGTACTAGTTGGCAGCTGGTTCAAAGCACTCACTTGTTTGTTGGTTGTACAGAAAGAGATACCTTTGTAGGACTAGCTGGTATGATATAGTCTATGTGGAAGGGCTCTGGCAAATTATCGATACATTTTTAGAAACTGTTGGATGTCGTAGCAGTCTTCTGGAATGAGGATATAGTGCTTAGGTAGGTAAGGATGAAGCCATAGAGTCAATGAGATTTATACACTCCTGGAAATGGAAAAAAGAACACATTGACACTGGCGTGTCAGACCCACCATACTTGCTCCGGACACTGCGAGAGGGCTGTACAAGCAATGATCACACGCACGGCACAGCGGACACACCAGGAACCGCGGTGTTGGCCGTCGAATGGCGCTAGCTGCGCAGCATTTGTGCACCGCCGCCGTCAGTGTCAGCCAGTTTGCCGTGGCATACGGAGCTCCATCGCAGTCTTTAACACTGGTAGCATGCCGCGACAGCGTGGACGTGAACCGTATGTGCAGTTGACGGACTTTGAGCGAGGGCGTATAGTGGGCATGCGGGAGGCCGGGTGGACGTACCGCCGAATTGCTCAACACGTGGGGCGTGAGGTCTCCACAGTACATCGATGTTGTCGCCAGTGGTCGGCGGAAGGTGCACGTGCCCGTCGACCTGGGACCGGACCGCAGCGACGCACGGATGCACGCCAAGACCGTAGGATCCTACACAGTGCCGTAGGGGACCGCACCGCCACTTCCCAGCAAATTAGGGACACTGTTGCTCCTGGGGTATCGGCGAGGACCATTCGCAACCGTCTCCATGAAGCTGGGCTACGGTCCCGCACACCGTTAGGCCGTCTTCCGCTCACGTCCCAACATCGTGCAGCCCGCCTCCAGTGGTGTCGCGACAGGCGTGAATGGACGGACGAATGGAGACGTGTCGTCTTCAGCGATGAGAGTCGCTTCTGCCTTGGTGCCAATGATGGTCGTATGCGTGTTTGGCGCCGTGCAGGTGAGCGCCACAATCAGGACTGCATACGACCGAGGCACACAGGGCCAACACCCGGCATCATGGTGTGGGGAGCGATCTCCTACACTGGCCGTACACCACTGGTGATCATCGAGGGGACACTGAATAGTGCACGGTACATCCAAACCGTCATCGAACCCATCGTTCTACCATTCCTAGACCGGCAAGGGAACTTGCTGTTCCAACAGGACAATGCACGTCCGCATGTATCCCGTGCCACCCAACTTGCTCTAGAAGGTGTAAGTCAACTACCCTGACCAGCAAGATCTCCGGATCTGTCCCCCATTGAGCATGTTTGGGACTGGATGAAGCGTCGTCTCACGCGGTCTGCACGTCCAGCACGAACGCTGGTCCAACTGAGGCGCCAGGTGGAAATGGCATGGCAAGCCGTTCCACAGGACTACATCCAGCATCTCTACGATCGTCTCCATGGGAGAATAGCAGCCTGCATTGCTGCGAAAGGTGGATATACACTGTACTAGTGCCGACATTGTGCATGCTCTGTTGCCTGTGTCTATGTGCCTGTGGTTCTGTCAGTGTGATCATGTGATGTATCTGACCCCAGGAATGTGTCAATAAAGTTCCCCCTTCCTGGGACAATGAATTCACGGTGTTCTTATTTCAATTTCCAGGAGTGTAGCAGCAGTGGTGTAACCCTAGTCCAGGAGAAGAATGATTAGGTCAGGATTGTTTTTAAGGCCATAACCAGCTGTTTATTCCATAGCTGTTATCTTGGAATGAATGGGAGGAAGGGTTAGATGTGAATCCCTGCAGGTTACAGAGGAGGGGGTGGGGTGTACTGAAATGAAGGCAAAGAGGGATGAGAGGAAATGTTTGGAGGGAGGCTGAAACAAACTAAAAGCAAATAGTTTACAAGAACAGTGTTGCTTCGAGGGGTGTTTGAAAAGTCTGTGCAAAAATAAAAACTACTTACTTATTTGGGGTAAACCTTTTTTATTAGGGACCGATGTCCACTGCAGTCTGGTCCCTTCAATCTCACAAACCAACCAACTTTTATTATTTTTCGACATAGTCTCCTTTTAGACTTATGCACTTCATCCAGAACTGTTCTAATTTTTTGATCCCTTCCAAATAATAGGAATTGTCCAAGTCAGCAGAATAGCTACTAGTTGCTGCAACCACCTCCTCGTTTGAATAAAATCTTTGGCCCGCCAGCCATTTCTTCAAATTGGGGAACAAATAGTAGCCCGAGGGAGCCAAGTCTGGAGAATAGGGGGGATGTGAAATGAGTTAGAATCCTATTGCCATTAATTTTGTGACCACAACTGCTGGGGCGTGTGCTGGTGCATTGTCGTGATGGAAAAGGACTCTTTTTGCAGTCCAATCGCCAGCATTTTTCTTGCAGCTCTGTTTTCAAATGGTCCAATAATGATGAATAATATGCACCTGTAATAGTTTTACTCTTTTCCAGATAGTCGACGAGGATCATCACTCATGAATCCCAAAAGACAGTCGCCATAACCTTTCCAGCCAAAGGAATGGTCTTCACCTTTTTTTGGTGCAGATTCTTCCTTGGTAACCCATTGTTTAGATTGTTCTTTGGTCTCAGGAGTATAGTAATGTATACATATTTCATCTACAGTGACGAAACAACACTTAAAGCCCTGTGGATTCTTCCAGAACAGCTGCAAACCATCCTTGCAACACTTCACACGATTCTGTTTTTGGTCATGTGTGAGCAATTGCGGAATCCATCTTGCAGATAAGTTTCTCATGTCCAAATGTTGATGCAAAATATTATGTACCCATTCATTCGAGATGCCCACAGCACTAGCAATCTCATGCACTTTCACTCTTCTGTCATACATTACCACATCATGGATTTTATCAATGATTTCTGGAGTTGTAACCTCCACAGGGCATCCAGAACGTTCAGCTTCACTTGTGTCCATATGGCCACTCCAAAAATTTTGAAACCACTAATAACTGTTTTAATCAAAGGTGCAGAGTCACCATAATGTTTATCAAGATTCTCTTTAGTCCCCTGAGGCATTTGATTTTCATAAAGTAATGTTTAATCACCACACGAAATTCTTTTTCATCCATTTTTTGACAATAACTCAACTTCCTTGATTCACACGAATGCCAAAAACAAAGAAATAGACCAATATGGCTGAAACTTGGTGTCCATTCTTTCCAAAGATGCTACTAACTAAACATGACCTCGATATGCACCGGTGGAATTTGCACAGATCTTTCAAATGCCCCTCGTAGAGTTTGGGACAAAAGCCAGTCTCCTGAAAAGACAAGACTTTTGCAGGTGCTTGGAAGATCAATTGTTGATAGTGTTGAGACTCTGGAAAGGCTGGCTTTCAGTAGTAGTGTTTTATGGGGGATTAAATAAATATCTGGGGTAATATAAGATTGTAAGGAAAACCTCAACTGTTAGAGTGACCACTGAAGATGCTTTAAGATAGGACAAAACTCACCTACTCTAAAGAAGACTTTTATTATAAACACAAGGATTAAATACATCCCATACTTCTTGTTTAGCTGCCATTGCAGAAGAGACGCCTAAAAGATCTGGGAAGCAGACTAAGATCTGGGAGCTATCTCATGTACACCACAAGCCACCATACAGTGTGACAGAGATTACATAGTGTACCAGCATAGTTTTTATCACTCTTTATTTCATTCATGTATGTTAAGACTGAAAAGACTTGATATTCCTAAGCTGCATTGGATTTGGTCATGACCGGGTGCAGTATCACTAGTGTCAGACAGGGCAGAATTCAGTACCCACATGGAGAAAGGGTTGTTGTATGACTGAGAACTGTAAACAGAAAAGGGAAATGTATCTTGTAACTAGGAGCAATAATGATCCCAAAACAATGAAACATTATAAAAACTACTG
The DNA here is from genome assembly GCF_021461385.2 of Schistocerca piceifrons. Lineage (NCBI taxonomy): Eukaryota > Metazoa > Arthropoda > Insecta > Orthoptera > Acrididae > Schistocerca > Schistocerca piceifrons. The sequence goes on along the minus strand of NC_060138.1, from coordinate 400,118,694 downwards.
CACTGTATTAAGGAAAGTTATTAAAAAGTCTAGAAGTATGTGCATTATGTCTGAGATTAGCACATCTGATAATAAAATTAAAACAATTTGGAATATTTTGAAAAGGGAAACAGGGCAACCAAGAGCACAGGAAGACTATATTTCTATCAAACACAATGAAAGGTTTGTTAACAAGAAGTTAACATTTTTAATAATCATTTTTTAAGTGTTGTAGAGAAAATAGGTTCCAGCTATTCATTAGAAAATGCAAGGCAGTATATGGAAGAGGCAGTACCTACACAATTTGATAAAATTGAAATTCAACCCACCTCTCCTACTGAAATTAGGAAAATAATAAATTCACTCAAAAGTAAAAGCTCACATGGAATTTATGGCCTTTACAACAGAGTACTAAAAGCTTGTTCCCAACAAATAAGTAAGATTCTCAGCCACATATGTAGTAGCTCATTGAAACAGGGAATTTTTCCAGACAGATTGAAATATGCTATTGTTAAACCATTGCATAAAAAATGGGATAGATCTGATGCTGACAACTACTGCCCAATCTCACTTCTGACAGCTTTATCCAAAATTCTTGAAAAAGTAATATATTCAAGAGTAGTATCACATATTTGTAAAAATGAAGTGCTAACAAAATGTCAATTTGGTTTTCAGAAAGGCTTTTCAACAGAAAATGCTATATATGCTTTCACTGATCAAATATTAAATGCAATGAATAACCGAACACCACCCATTGGGATATTTTGTGATCTCTCGAAGGCTTTTGATTGTGTGAATCATGAAATTCTTCTAGATAAGCTTAAGTATTGTGGTATGAGTGGGACAGTGAACAAATGGTTTAATTCATACTTAACTGGAAGAATGCAGAAGGTTGAAATTAACAGTACAGGTAGTCTACAAAAACCAGCAGTCCTCTAACTGGGGTCCCTTATTGTTCTTAATATATATTAATGATTTGCCACCCTATATTTATGAAGATGCAAAGTTAGTTCTTTTTGCTGATGATACGAGTATAGTAATCACACCCAAGAAGCGAGAATCAGCTGAGGAAATTGCAAATAATGTCTTTCAGAAAATTATTAAGTGGTTCTCTGCAAATAGACTCTCACTAAATTTTGAGAAAACACAGTTTATACAATTCTGTACAGTAAATGGCATAACACCATTGATAAACATAGGCTATGAACGGAAGTCTGTTGCTAAGGTAGAATACTCAAAATTTCTGGGTGTGTGCACTGATGAGAAATCGAATTGGAAGAAACACATCGATGATCTACCGAAACGGTTAGGTTCAGCTACTTATGCTATTAGGGTTATTGCAAATTTTGGTGATAAACATATCAGTAAATTAGCCTACTATGCCTATTTTCATTCGCTGCTTTCATATGGCATCATATTTTGGGGCAATTCATCATTAAGAGAGAAAGTATTCATTGCACAAAAGCATATAATCAGAATAATAGCTGGAGCCCACCCAAGATCACCTTGCAGACATTTATTTAAGGAACTCGGGATATTCACAGTACCTTTGCAAGACAAATATTCACTTATGAAATTTGTCATTAATAACCCATCCCAATTCAAAAATAACAGTGAAGTGCATAGCTACAACACTAGAAGAAAGGATGATATTCACTATTCTCGATTAAATCTCACTTTGGCACAGTAATGGGTGAATTATGCTGCCACAAAAATCTTCGGTCATTTGTCAAATAGTATTAAAAGTCTATATAATGGAAGGAAACATTCCACGTGGGAAAAATTATATATAAAAACAAAGATGAGGTGACTTACCGAACAAAAGCGCTGGCAGGTCGATAGACACACAAACAAACACAAACATACACACAAAATTCAAGCTTTCGCAACAAACTGTTGCCTCATCAGGAAAGAGGGAAGGAGAGGGGAAGACGAAAGGATGTGGGTTTTAAGGGAGAGGGTAAGGAGTCATTCCAATCCCGGGAGCGGAAAGACTTACCTTAGGGGGAAAAAAGGACGGGTATACACTCGCACACACGCACATATCCATCCACACATACAGACACAAGCAGACATATTTAAATATGCAACACATTTTTTTTCTCGGCCAATTTTGGTTGAAAAAACCGGAAATTTCTTGTGGAATATTTTCAAACATTCCCACTTCGTCTCGTATAGTTTCATTGACTTCCGACAGGTGGCAGCGCTGTATGGAGCTGTTAAAATGGCATCTGTAACGGATGTGCGTTGCAAACAACGGGCAGTGATCGAGTTTCTTTTGGCAGAAAACCAGGGCATCTCAGATATTCATAGGCGCTTGCAGAATGTCCACGGTGATCTGGCAGTGGACAAAAGCACGGTGAGTCGTTGGGCAAAGCGTGTGTCATCATCGCCGCAAGGTCAAGCAAGACTGACTGATCTCCCGCGTGCGGGCCGGCCGTGCACAGCTGTGACTCCTGCAATGGCGGAGCGTGCGAACACACTCATTCGAGATGATCGACGGATCACCATCAAACAACTCAGTGCTCAACTTGACATCTCTGTTGGTAGTGCTGTCGCAATTGTTCACCAGTTGGGATATTCAAAGGTTTGTTCCCGCTGGGTCCCTCGTTGTCTAACCGAACACCATAAAGAGCAAAGGAGAACCATCTGTGCGGAATTGCTTGCTCGTCATGTGGCTGAGGGTGACAATTTCTTATCAAAGATTGTTACAGGCGATGAAACATGGGTTCATCACTTCGAACCTGAAACAAAACGGCAATCAATGGAGTGGCGCCACACCCACTCCCCTACCAAGAAAAAGTTTAAAGCCATACCCTCAGCCGGTAAAGTCATGGTTACAGTCTTCTGGGACGCTGAAGGGGTTATTCTGTTCGATGTCCTTCCCCATGGTCAAACGATCAACTCTGAAGTGTATTGTGCTACTCTTCAGAAATTGAAGAAACGACTTCAGCGTGTTCGTAGGCACAAAAATCTGAACGAACTTCTCCTTCTTCATGACAACGCAAGACTTCACACAAGTCTTCGCACCCGAGAGGAGCTCACAAAACTTCAGTGGACTGTTCTTCCTCATGCACCCTACAGCCCCGATCTCGCACCGTCGGATTTCCATATGTTTGGCCCAATGAAGGACGCAATCCGTGGGAGGCACTACGCAGATGATGAAGAAGTTATTGATGCAGTACGACGTTGGCTCCGACATCGACCAGTGGAATGGTACCGTGCAGGCATACAGGCCCTCATTTCAAGGTGGCGTAAGGCCGTAGCAGTGAATGGAGATTACGTTGAAAAATAGTGTTGTGTAGCTAAAAGATTGGGGAATAACCTGGTGTATTTCAATGCTGAATAAAACAACCCCTGTTTCAGAAAAAAAATGTGTTGCATTACTTATTGAACTGCCCTCGTACAAACACATTCCAACAGCATGTTTTTTGTTGTTATAAACTGAAGCATTTGTAATAATCCCTGCATCAAGACAGGGTGTATACGTGGACATGGAAAAAAAAATTACAGATTTTTCTCTGATATCTCATTTAAAAAATATACTTTTTCCTGGGCGAAAATACACTTTTTCCATGCTAAGTGACTGTAGGTTTTCTGTACATTTTTGCCCTCAGAACTGTAAAACTTATCAATCCTTTGAACGGTTAATGTTTTATACACTGGCATAGAACTTCCTGGGGGGGGGGGGGGGGGAAGTAGTTTTGGAAAGACTTTTGATGAAAAAAAAAAAAAAGGAGAGAAGGTTTGGAAAGACATTTGATGTGCAACAACATATTCGCTGCATATTTTTGTATTACGCAAGTATAAATTCGAATTGCACCAAACACAACATGTTAGTTTCCGGAGCGATTGGGATGTCTTTTTGTAAGCCAGTTGTATCTCATGCCGCGTGATCTTGCCAGCTGATGACAGCAGATATTCAGAGCATAGGACACGTGTTATAGTCAGCTAATAGCAAGACCACTGCTACGTAGCATGAACATGCTAAGAGGAAAAGTTAATTAAAACACATTCCAACTGCACGTTTTCTGTTGTTATGAACTGAAGCATTTGTAATAATACCTGTATCGAACTGGACTGGCTACACAAGCCCCCTTGCAGCGTTGGGTGTTGATATCATCCAGCAGTACACTTATTCCAATGAATGGTGAATGAGAAAAGCTCAACAGTTCCAGCTCGGTCCCACAGGCAGCTAGGGTTATAAGGGCCCATCCAGAGACAGCCCCACATGCCTGGTAAGCCTTGTACAACTGAGGTGCGACAGGTTTCACAGAGGTTGCCTCCGAACGACTGTTCTGCCCCAACAGCCAGACATCTCTTTATATGTTCCTTGCAGTCCTGGCAGTTAACATCCTGTTTCTTGTGATGCATAATGTCACTCCACTGCATCACATAGTGGTGTTGCTGGAGCATGCCCAGAGCTTACAGTTACAAAGGTGTGGTGTTGCTTTCCAGTCCCCAGTTCAGGAAATATGGGTCCACCAAGCCTGTACCCAGCAAACTAAGACTGAGCTCACTGAGGTGCTCACCATCTAGAACCCATAGGGCATGTGTCACTTCTTCAGAAATACTCTGGATGCGTCATGCATTATTTCGTAGTGCAGTAGTATTCAAGAACGGGTTGCAGAAGTGTTCTGTTTGCAGTCTCCTTTGTAGGCAAACTACCCTTTCCTACAATTCTCCAAATAAACCAAAGTCAATCATTCACATTTCCTACTGCTGACCTTACATGATCATTCCATTTCATGTCACTTTGCAATATTACACCAAGATATTTAATCACTGTGACTGTGTCATGGAGAACACCACTAATACAGTATTGGAGTATTAAAGAATTGTTTTTCTTCTTGTGTGCATTTTTCCACATTCCCCTACTCCAACTCACCAGCACCTATTGTAGGCCCAGTCACAACTATTTCCTAGTCAGTCAGAGGTAACGCCACCTATGAAACTAGTTATCTCATATACAAACTGTCCTACTATTAATGTGCAGCATTCAACCAGGGATAAGCACTGTAAGAACAGACAAGCAGCAGAAAATGTTATAGCAAGCATCCATTATTAGATATGCATTGGAAGAAGGAGAATTTTACATAGGGACAATCAGCTCTTTACCTGTGTGTATGCCCACTGTCAAACTGCAGCTAACAGCAAACTATCACCTATTTGTTGAACATGCTACACAGTGTAATCCCTCTGGATTAAACATCTACCAGCTACTTTCGTCTGCTGCCCCAGCCACACTTCTTGCCCACACTCATTTCTCTCCCATTGTGTTCCACACAGTCTCTCACTTTTCTCATGCTCCACCCCCTTGTATTTTTTAAAGTGTTACCTTATTCAATCCTAATTTTGAAACTGCTACTCTGAATTACATGGCTCTCCCTCTCTTGCCTCCCATGAGCCCTATATAGAACAATCAATGAAACATGAAGTTAATGTGTTTATAGGGAATACAGAAGAAAAAGAAACCACATCATATATTACTAAGGATATAACAGAAGGCAGTGGAGTGTACACACAAATGTTTTGCCAACACTCTAGGCAGAGGAGGGGGGGATTAATTTCACACATGCTTCAACTACTACCAACTGCAGTTATTAGGCTGGTAAAATACTGTGAGTTCACATTACTATAAATTCTACAGGTACACAATACACAAGAGAGTAAGAAATTAAGAACTAATTAGGTTTTCTTCTGAGAATTACTTCTATTACTCACTTGCATTTTCTTCACAGCCTTACATCTTGTTTTATATATCTTTTCCCAAGCACCAATTGATTCTAGCAGAGATTTAGTACCCCCATTCAAAGCAGAAACGCGATTGCTGTAATGTGGAGTAAGCTGCCATTCTTTCTTTGGACTGCCTTCCAAAAGCAGGATGCGTTTGTTAGATAAGCGTCTATCATGTCCTGCAAAGAAAATGAAAAAATGTTTTTATAATATTGGCAGGGCATGTGAAAACTATATTCAGTATCTTGCTCCAAGACAAGACTTTTATTGTGCAGAATAAGACAGACTTTTACTGTGCAGAATATAACATTTGGCTACAGACACATTAAAATAGCCACTCCTCCCTTAAACAATGAACATCCCACACATTTTCCTCTGATATATTCACTCTCTCTTTAACTCCACGACATCCACACATGAAGTCATCTGTCTTTCATGATTGCATTCATGTCCCCAAAGACCAACATATAGAAAAAAATCTTTTTCTTTTAAATTGTGTATTTCTTGCAGCTTTATATCAAGTACCCACCTGCTTAGCTGAGGTTACTAACACACAACAGTGTGGTGATGCTCAACTCGAACATAACAGGTTAAAATCAAGATGAAAGAAATTTGGCTAGCAAGAGGAGGTGAGGTGTTACTGCAAAGTTGCTCACCACTAGTCTCTGTGTCAACATCTTGGATTAAGTTCCACATGTTTGACTGTCTCATGGAGTGAGTTCACGTGACACTGTTGAAGGTGATTTATCTGTCAGATGGGGACGTGACTGGCTACGGGGCAGAGTTGATAAGCTACGTGGCCCCACACGTCCTATTGGGGAGACGTCTGGTGATCTTACTGGCCAGAGGAGTACCCCAACATCATACATACAGTTCACAGACATATGTGCCACGTGTGGATGAGCATTGTCCCATTGAAAAATGTCACAACACTTGCGCATGAAAGATAACACCATGAAAAAGCAGGATGTCCATGACACACCATTGTGCCATCAGAGTTACAGTGTTTGTGTTTGTGGGTTACAGGCACTCAGTCTCAGTGATGAGGTTATCAGCATCCTTATGAAATTACTAAAAAATAAGGTGGTTAAATTGAAGAAAACATGAAAAAAGAGAGATAAATATCAATCTGATATAAAATCACACTCACTCCCAGCCATGATCACCAGCACAATCACACTAGGTCATATCATGGAAGATAGCATTGAAATTGTTCAGATGTTCTAAAACTGTTAAGTAAAACTAAGTAAGGCACTACAACAGATGCACAGAATTACGTGACTGGCTGATCATTTACCAAAAGCATGGATGAGCCAGCCACCCTGATAACACATTAAAAACATTGCCCTAAAATTTCAGGGAACAAGATGGACAATTTACAAATGTTAAAATTTGTACCACATCCATTTGATTTTCAACTAAAATACAGGTCAAATCAAATCTGTTGGCAAATTAGCTGCCGCCCTTTGGTCTGAAAATCAAACATAGTCTAGTAAAATGTGGTGCACTGTGATCTGCACACCACAAATTGAAGAGTCCTCTCACGGTGAAAGAAGCCAAGTGTCATAGGACTGCGGCCTATGTGAAGATGAGTAAGGAGTACCTCATCTTGTCTGTGTGGCTGGAAAGAGGTACACCATAGCTGTCTTGTGGACTTTGCTACATGCAGATTACTGTTTTTCACTTTCAGCCATTCTTCGCCTGATCACTGCGTGACTGTGTACCTCAACAACGAGTCAATAGCATGCAGGGGGATGGCACACTGAAGTAACTAAGGATTGCAACATACTTCCTTGGATGTTACATCTACCCTTTCATTTCCCATAATACCCATATGCCCTGGCCCCCGGCTGAAAGACATCTCCTTCCCCAGCCTTTGTAGTTGGAGGGCATCCTGGATATCCTGGACTACTTTATCTGCTGGGTACAAGCATTGTAGAGAGTGAAGGACACTCAGGCCATCAGAACAGATGAGGAATTTAGCACTCAAAACACGTCTCATTTGCTCCAGTGCCCATAAGATTGTGTGCAATTCTGTGTCAAAAACAGTAATCTTGTGGCAGTCTTATCTTGAGGACACAATCAGGAAAAACAACAGAGCCCTCAGTTTCAGCCATCTGTAAATACATCTACATAGTTGTGGTGTTCATTTAAAATGTCATAAAATAATGTATTAAAAATGTATGCAGGAACGCAAATCTCCTGTACTGTACTAAATCTAAAATTACTCTGGGCCTCTGCTGTAACCAAGGTGGCAGGCACTTAAAACCCTGGATTTGGGGTTGAACTTGTTCCTCACCAAGAGACTCCCACATATACTGCACGAGGATTCCAAACGGCCTAGTTGCTCATGGATGACAGGAGAAAAGGTGCTGCACAGATGGATCAGCAACTGTATGGTATGCTGGTGAATTGGTAGCAACAAGGAACTTACATGCCTGACACATCATGAGGAACTGTCACCAACCCCATGGCACTTTAGGATATACAGTGCCTTCTGGGTTCTGGCTTTCAGGTCTCTCATGTGTGGTAATCATGACAGTTTGTAGTCAAAAACGATGCCAAGAAACCTCACCAAGTCTTTAAAATGTGGAACACTTTCCTTCATATGTAAATTGATTACATAAAATTACTATTTGTACAGTTAAAATACACACACACACACACACACACACACACACACACACACATATAAACAAAGATGATGTGACTTACCACATGAAAGTGCTGGCAGGTCGACAGACACACAAACAAACACAAACATACACACAAAATTCAAGCTTTCGCAACAAACTGTTGCCTCATCAGGAAAGAGGGAAGGAGAGGGAAAGACGAAAGGATGTGGGTTTTAAGGGAGAGGGTAAGGAGTCATTCCAATCCCGGGAGCGGAAAGACTTACCTTAGGGGGAAAAAAGGACGGGTATACACTCACACACATCCATCCACACATATACAGACATAAGCAGACATATTTAAAGACAAAGAGTTTGGGCAGAGATGTCAGTCGAGGCAGAAGTGCAGAGGCAAAGATGTTGTTGAATGACAGGGGAGTTATGAGTGGCGGCAACTTGAAATTAGCGGAGATTGAGGCCTGGTGGATAATGGGAAGAGAGGATATATTGAAGAGCAAGTTCCCATCTCCGGAGTTCGGATAGGTTGGTGTTAGTGGGAAGTATCCAGATAACCCGGACGGTGTAACACTGTGCCAAGATGTGCTGGCCGTGCACCAACGCATGTTTAGCCACAGGGTGATCCTCATTACCAACAAACACTGTCTGCCTGTGTCCATTCATGCGAATGGACAGTTTGTTGCTGGTCATTCCCACATAGAATGCGTCACAGTGTAGGCAGGTCAGTTGGTAGATCACGTGGGTGCTTTCACACGTGGCTCTGCCTTTGATCGTGTACACTTTCCGGGTTACAGGACTGGAGTAGGTGGTGGTGGGAGGGTGCATGGGACAGGTTTTACACCGGGGGCGGTTACAAGGGTAGGAGCCAGAGGGTAGGGAAGGTGGTTTGGGGATTTCATAGGGATGAACTAAGAGGTTACGAAGGTTAGGTGGATGGTGGAAAGACACTCTTGGTGGAGTGGGGAGGATTTCATGAAGGATGGATCTCATTTCAGGGCAGGATTTGAGGAAGTCGTATCCCTGCTGGAGAGCCACATTCAGAATCTGATCCAGTCCCGGAAAGTATCCTGTCACAAGTGGGGCACTTTTGTGGTTCTTCTGTGGGAGGTTCTGGGTTTGAGGGGATGAGGAAGTGGCTCTGGTTATTTGCTTCTGTATCAGGTCGGGAGGGTAGTTGCGGGATGCGAAAGCTGTTGTCAGGTTGTTGGTGTAATGCTTCAGGGATTCCGGACTGGAGCAGATTCGTTTGCCACGAAGACCTAGGCTGTAGGGAAGGGACCGTTTGATGTGGAATGGGTGGCAGCTGTCGTAATGGAGGTACTGTTGGTTGTTGGTGGGTTTGATATGGACGGACGTGTGAAGCTTTGGCCACTTTGCCCAGCTGACCACCCATTTCAGTAGCTTGCTTTCTATTAAGGGTCAACTGGTAGAGGGATCCACAGTGCAATGGTCGCTTGAATGAGGGACACCAGTTGCTTCCTGCAGACACTGGGCAGCACAAAGAGAGGTCAATGGCTGAGGACAACCCAGCAGAAGCCAAGAAATAAGTGGGATTGCCTGTGTTGAGAATGCACAGCTTCCAGACATCATGAGATTCTCAAAACTCGACTCCTAGGGTAAGTTGAGTTATATAACATGTTGTGGGCACTGAATTAACCCAGGACGAGAAATGGGTGAGGAAGTTGCTCTAAAAGGTCCATTAGAATCTCACAGTATATAGCACATGAGGAGACAAATACAGTGAGCAAATAGTGATCTTGTGACCCCTATGAACTTCAATGCTACTGTTTGATGTCAGTAACAAAGGAGAGAGCTGAGGAGTGGTGTGTGTTATTGACTAACTCTGCAACTCTTCCCTTGCTCTTTCTGCAGTCGGGTCATTCTTGCTGTGGGGACCCAAAGCACAGGGGTGTCAGTGGCTTTAAAATGTTCCTCGTAAACACAGGCACAGGGGATGTGTTTGTGCAAGGTGTTTAAGTTAGTCCACATGAGTCCTGAATGCATTCACATTCCATTGTAGTATGAGAGCCATTTATCACAGGGTTGCACTGTCCTCCTGTCTCTTTGCCAGGGTGGGGAGCCTGCAATGCGTGAAGGATCAGTCTTGGGGTGAGATGGTTGCCCCGGTCAGTCTTCTTCACATTCTACTGGCTCTGATGCAGAAGCAGTACAACCATTAGGTTGAATGACGTCAATATGGACTGACAGTTTACTAGCTATTCTCTTCTATAATGAAAGCCTTTTGTTTGCTGTCTTGGACAGGGATGGCTTTGTAGGAAGTATTGCAGCAGCAATAAGAACAGTGCTGGATTGTTTACCAGACTTGGCTTTGTAGGAATTACCACAACTGTGGTAGTTGAGCTCTGCGGTGTTGTCAACTGTCACTTTATCTCATGTTCTTGGGGCGGGGTGGGGAGAACTATGGGCTCTGGAACAACTGCAGTTTTATACGTGCACCAACAAAAGCAGGTAGTAGTGTTGACATTAGCGACCTCCATTTGTGTAGTGGCATTGTCTGTCAGAGAATATGCTCTTAAGGGCGGAAGCGAAAGATGTGTGAATGTGGGAGGTTGCATGGCCTCGTAGACCTTCTTGGCCTCATCATATGAGGTTGTTTTAATCTTCCATATCATTCTTTCTTCAAAGTAAATGCTGCAGTCTCTACTCCAGACAAATTGATCCCCAGAGCAATTTACACACTTTGGAGGAGACGAACAAATGACATCTTCATGGGCGGGCTTACCACACATGCCACAAATGGCTTCTCCTTTACATCCCAGATGGTGTGCCCAAAACACTCGCATTTAAAAACAGTGCACAGTGCACTGGGTTGGGAATATAAGGCTACTCCCTCAGGTGAAGGCAATCTGTCTTGATATGTTCTGGGAGTTTCATGCTGTTAAAGGTAAGGATTAAGGAGTCAGGATTTTACCAGATCCCCATCCACCCTTTACATGATATTCTGCATGTCCACAATATCTTCTTGAGCCCATTCATTTTTTAAGTTTTCTTTGGGAATGTCAACAAGATCTCTACATTACCTAATACCTTTGCTGTAGTTCATGATGTAGAGCTCCGCTTCAGTGACATATTCCCCAATGCATTTAGCTTTTAAGAGGTTTTTTTGTTTGTTGAGGACTACATGTGTCAACGAAAAGTGTTCCATTTTGCAATCACTTAAACGATGTTGAAGTGCCAGCAATGTCCTCCACATCCTTTTAAATATGAAAGGTGAAACTTTCTCATAGTTGCCCCCTTTCCTTGTAACAATTAGAAGCACATTCTGACGAGCAGCATGCATTCTATGACAATAAACTGAAGTACTCTGAATGATCCCTGAATCAGGAGTCCTGGCTACACAAGCCTTCTTGGTAGATCAAGTGTTGATATTCACTAGCAGTACACTCATTCCTCTGGGAGCTGACGAGTTTAAATTCACGGGTTCCATCTCAGTCCCACGAGCAGCTAGGGAAATACAGGTCCCCCATGACAGAGCCCTGTGTGTGCAGGAAAGCCCCATACAACTGAGGTGCAGCAGTACACCCCCCCCCCCCAACCCCCCACTTTTATTTATTTTTTTTAAAAAAAGGTGTTTTCACCATCCTCATTACCAGTGTGGTCAAGTAAAGTTTCTGTTCCAAAGCCACCTACAGAACAGGCCTGTCAATGCCAACTCTAAGAGTGGCAGTGACATTGTCATGTTTGGTCTGTTGATCTGAGAGTTTCCACCCGTGCTATTTTTTTAATTTTTTTTCATCTGTGTGAGCATTTTTGAAGTGCGAACTGTAGCATTTGGCGTTGCTGAAAAAACATTAGTGATTTTCAGTGCATGGCTGCAGAGGGAATTATATAAATGGCCCAAAGGTCAGTGATATTCCCTTCCCAGAAGCTGAAATAGATTCAAGCTATCTGTAGAGATGATTTTCAGCCAATGAGTAATTACAGGGAAGTAATATATGTTAATATAACCACAGTACTTTAATACAATTTTAATATTATGTATTTGTAAGAGAGATCGAAAAAAAATGTTATGCTATTTTTATCTTCTAGGACTGTGAACCACATTTTCAGCACCAGGATGTGGAACAAGACACCAGTACGTATGATAGTAAAATGGGAAGGCTGTTAACAAAACCCTTATAGAAGCCTAGATTGGTTAAATGTAAGTCATTTTGATATTTTGTAAGCATTCCAATAGAAAGTAATTTCATAATCTACAGAATCTAGTAATGTTTTTATGTTAGATCTATTTTGCCTGAGCACGCTGTTTATAAATAGCCCAAATGAAATTATGAATTTTTTGTTATTACAGGAGCTGTGCCATCACTGTTTCCAAAATGTCCATAGCATATGTCAAAAACTACAGAAAGGAAGGACCAGAAAACAGAATAAGGAAGGAAAATGAACAGTTAGCTTTTGTAGTGGAAGAAACTGAGGAGACGTTTTGAAGCTTGTAGGCAAGCTCAAAGAACTAAACATGAAACTAAATTCCAGAACTTTGCACCCTGATTGGTTTATTGCACAGAAAGAGAAAGTGCTATTGTTTATAATTATAACTGAGGAACCACAGCCAAGAATGAGATCCTGTGTCAAAATTAGTAAGGATTTAAATTTGTTAATTTTTTCGATCAAGTGGAAGTAAAAAGTGCATCTCTAGTAGCTGTGTCATGTATTAACACGGATTTGAAAAAAATCATCCAGAATATACATTGCATATTTGTGGAGCATTTATCTGACAAGCAGTCAGTTGAAAATTGTTTAGTTGCAGTGGAAAAGGTAATTAATCATTCTGGAGAAAGATTTCCTGAAAAAAGTAATGCTTTAGCTTTCCTCAAAGAACAGATTATTTTTGTGAGGAAGGTGAATGTAAAATGTTATTCCTGGGAGACTATAGTTTCTTTTCCTCCTTTGTATATTCTATTTTACCACATGCATAAAAATTTATCAGGAACTCTGGTAATCCCATTCTTCCATCACCAGACACAAGGAGGTAAATTAAACACAGATCAGAAGACAGGCAACGCCACAGATGGATTACAAGAAGGGCAGTGTTATAGGTCCTGCTGTACACAAAAGTGAATCTGCAAAATCAGCTTATGTATTTATGATTTCAAGCTTGTTGTCTTTTTTCTTTAATGCTGTCTGTATGTTACCAGTTCCAAATGCTGTTGGTATTCAGCTGTGCTCTATGGTTAAATGCAATGTTATTGGCCTGGAACACACAGGATTCATAGTGCTTACTTTTTTGGTTGATAATAGTGATGTAAATAGAAAGGCCATTTTTTATTTAAGTGATCCACCAGAACTGAAAACTCAGTACACACAACCAAAATATCCAAGCAGAAAATTAATTTTTGTGGATAACCCTGTTCGTGTCTTAAATTGTGTGTGAAATTCTTGGCTGTATGCTTCTGATCAGGAAATAATATTCCCAGAATTCAAAGGGACTGCTAAAGCTTTAGATTAGACCAGATTAGATTATGTGTACTTTCCGTTACAGTTGATCCATAGTGAGGAGATTCTCTGGGATGTGGAACATGTCAGAAAACAGCAATACACAATAAATATTTACAAAATGAGAACAGGTATGCTAATGTACCTTCCACAGATCCCAAATGAAACTGCCCTTGTGGTTGTGGAATCAGTAAATTAATAATCTTAAGCATATTTACATTTAAAGGGATATAAAACTTGTCACCAAATATTAAAATTTCAATACACTTAGGTGCATATGATAATTCTTAGGCTATTATAACCATGCATGATAAAATTTTTTAAAAATTACAGCATTTATTTAAAATGATCAAGTTACTGCATAAAATCTGTTCTGAAGTCAGACTGCACACAGTATTCACACTATTTGATATTATTAATATACATGCATCAAATGGTTCTGCTGAGAAATTCATCGATGGGGTAGAAGAAATTGGCCATCAATAAAGCCTTCAGAATCTTCGCAAACTGAACTTTATTATTAATTAAACCTTTTATAGCTGCTGGCTTGTTATTAAACATGTCTATTGCTGAATAGTAGACATCTTTCTGAACCAAAGTGACTTTAAATCTTTGTGAAAGTTATTCTTATTTCTAGAACTGATCCATGAACTGAGCTACTGGTTTGAAGGAAAGACATATTTTTAATGAAAAATTTCATTAAGTGATAAATATACTGGGAAGCAGTTGATAGTATTGCCATTTCCTTAAACAGCCCTAGCTGCAGTATGTTCTTCAGTTCACACCACAAATAGCTCATATTGCACTTTTTTTGGGCTTGGAAAACTTTAGCTTAGCTTGATGAGCTAGCCCAGAAAATAATCCTATATGACATTATGGAATGACGGTAAGTAGAGTATGATAGCTTCTTTACTTTTATATCACTTATGTCTGACAACATTCGCATAGCTAACAGGCTTGTTTAAGTGTTTCAGCAGTTCCGTGGTTAAGAAGACTATAGTATGTTACCTTTTACAAAATTTTTGTGAATCTGGGCAAAATTGCAATCAGATAGAAATTTGATGGTATTTCTTTATCTCCTCTATTTTACAAAGGCTTAACTTCAGCATGTCTCAATCCTTCAGGAAATGTTATATTGATAAAAGACTGGTTACACAAATTGCTTAAAATGTAGTTAAACTCAGAGCCACACTGTTTAATTTACTTTGTTGTTATATCATCATAGCCACTACAATTTTTTGATTGTAAGCATTTTATGGTGGACATTACTTCTACCAATGTTGCGAGTCATAGTCATATTACAGTAGTTATTTGCAGTGAACGATCCGACATATTCTGCGGCATCATCTACTGAACCTGACAACCCCATCTTTTTAGCAACGATTATGAAACGCTTATTAAAATGTCGAGCAACACTACACACACCTGTTTTATCATTTATTCTTAATGCTATGTGCTCCTCTCTGGTTCTACCAGTCCTCCCCTCACTATATCCCATATTGTCTTATTTACTTATCTTTGTAGCTTCCTTTGGTGCCTTAAAATCTGTACATTCAATTGAGAAAAACCAACTTCAAAAATACGGACAAAATATTTCTCTGGCTTTAAGAATATTTCGCGAGTGCACTACAGTAGCACTGAGAAAGCTAGGGCCTTACACAATCTCAAATCACTGTTACAGCACTGTTTCATTCATAGAGACAATTTGTAAGTGTTGGTATGCGATTAGTGTTAAAATATTGTGGAAAGGGAACAGAATAGAAGTGAAGTTTATTGTCTCTTAGCATACAGTTTCAAGTCATTGACTTAATGCACAGGAGACTGATCAGAATACAAAAACTGCTTTACAATTTTCCTTATAATATCAGTAATACAATATACTGTACTGGCTAATTAATTAATTAATTAAGCAATTAATAATTTTTCTTCAAAGGTAACAAACTTTTAAAAATTAACAGCCCTAAGTACTTGCTCTCTACTGCTCAAATTTTCAGGTTGTCATTCACGAATTCTTCTACTGAATAGTAATATTTTGCATAAGTTTCTCATATAAGGTTTTTTTCAGTGTTTCTAAATTTAAGTTGAGCAATTGTTCCTTTCACTTTGTTATGAATTTTCATAGCCATATAATGTAGAGTTTAAGCATAATGTTTTGAATGGTGGGTGGGTAGCATAAAATTATTCTGATTTCAGATGTTGTAATCATGATGAAAATGATTTGCTACAAATAAATCAGGGTTACTGTGTACAAAGATAATCAGCTCATAGATGTACATTGAGGGAACACTTAATATACTTAGATTTTTTATGAGTGGGCAACATGATTTTCTTTGCCCTACATTGTGCACATTTCTATTGATGGTTTCCTGAAGAATATTCGACACACATGGTTTGAGTTACCCCAAAATACAATTCCATGCCTTATTACTGACTCAAGGCAGCTGTGATATACTACTTTTCTTATGCCGATACTGATAGCATTTTACAAATCCTCATTGCAAATGCTAGGCTATTTGATTTGTTTTCAAGGTGCTGTATATGTGAGCCCCATAACAGATTTATATCCAGCTGCATTCCTAGGAATATCACACAGCTAGCTAGCTTCCTGCAAATCCTGATTTCTCTGACTGACCTGAATATTATTTAATTTTGCTTGTTTTGTTTTAAGCTGCATTAACTGAGTCTTTTCCATGTTTAATTTTAAATCATTTAAATCAAAACAGGTACCTAATTCTTCTAAAGTAGTTAATAGAGTTTGGGGAATTTGGTCAGTACTGTTACTTTCAATGATTACAGATGTGTCATCTGCAAATAAAACTGAGTGACACTCAAAATTAAGTGGTGGATCATTTATGTAAAACAGAAACAGAATGGGTCCTAAGACAGAACCTTGGGGGTACTCCATCTGTAATGGTTTTCCATTTTGAAGTACAAGTTCCTCTCTCTGATGATGTAACCATTCCTTGTCTTTGGTTGGTTAGATAGGACTTAAACAATTCTAATACTATGCCTATAATTCCACACTTTTCTGGTTTACAGAGTAGCAAGGAGTGGTTCACACTATCAAAGGTCTTTGATAGGACACAAAAGATTCCTGTAGCATGCAGTGAGTTGTCTACAGAGGTGATCTACTAAATGGTTTATAGCAGTTACTGTGGTTTTGCCGTTTTTGAAATCCACACTGATTTTGAGATTATTTTAAATTTTTCTATGCAATTTTGAATTTTTATGGTGACTACCTTTTCAAATATTTTTGATAATGATAGAAGAAGAGAGACTGGGTTGTTTCCCATGTGTTATTTTGTGCCTTTTTTGAATAGAGACTGAGAAATCCATTCATGAGCCAATTAATACAAGAAACTCTCCTCATTCCTTCACGAGCTTGTCCAGTGGCTGAAAAAAGTGGAAGGAACTAAATACTGGCAACAAACTGACAAGAGGGACACTTTGTTTTGAGCCATTCAACAGAAACAATGATACAGGTGCCCAAGCATTGTCTTATTGATTGTGGACACAGTTTTTTCCCACCAGGGAAAGTCTAGTCAGTCAGTTTGGAGGCTTGATTTGTGCAGTATCAACAGCTGGCTGGTTTAAATTATAATATTTCAGTTCACCAGATTTTTTAGGCAGAAAACAACATTAGAATCTGTGGCTTGATGGACACAGGTGACCCTGTGATTTTTTTCTACCTGTGAAGATTATACGTGACAGACGTGTCAGAATCTAATTCCTGTGTAGTAGATAGAAATGATGTGAATGAAATTTCTAATGAATGTGGTGTATCATTTATCACATAGCAGAATATTGTTTCTATGCATGTAATAAACAGACAATGTGCAGTTATTGTACAGTATTTTTGACTGTACATAGAAAACATGTCATCCTCCAGTTTAATTGATGCAGCAGACAGAGGTGGTTTCTGTTATCCACGTGATGTTGTGGGCTATATGCATCTTAATATATATGCTGGTGATGAACATGTTACTCAATCATTTCAGGGTAGAGTTCTTACAAAGAGAGAATCAGTGAAATACCTTAAAAATTTTGGGTGGAAGGTGTTAGCTTAATAGTTTATTGGGACTTTCTTGCCCTGCTCATTCAGCAAGTGTGATCCAGGAATGAATTACGCACATTGCAAGTAACATTGTATTAAATAATTTTGCTATGAACCAAACAGACCAGGTCAGGTCAAAATACATGCCTGCAGCTAAAAGCAAGAGTTGACCAAATTTTGAACAAGAGGCAAAATATAGTTTGTATTTCACAGAGACAATGTTTATTTAAGAGAAAGTACCAAAACTATGCAATTCTTTAAGTAAAAATGGCACACAATAGGCCAAAAAATTCTTACAAGAATACCTGTTGTATATATCATTTAGCTACTTACGACAGAGCAATAAATTGTTTGCCTACACACTGTCGTTCATTTGTTAACTGAAGTCATTCCTTGTAAATCAATGATGTGGGATTACATTTTTGAAGTAAAATATCATAGGGTGACACACGTTATTAGTGATCTTGAACTGTGCTGTTTACGTTAGTTTTTGCATGTTGATGTTATTATGAGAATTATTTAGGTTTTTTAACTGCTCATAACAGTATCACATATAAAATGAACAAGAGAAATTTCCATAATTCAACACTGCTGAAGCTTCACAGTCAGTCTGTCATTGCATGCGTAGCACCAGTTGGTAAGCAGACAGACTAAACACAATAATCTCACAATTACTGATTCAGGCCTCCTCTGCAGGTGGTATTGCCTGTTCCCTATGGCACCCAAAGTACCATCGCCGCACCATACAGTGGTCACTGAAGTATGCCCAGAGCTTATGGTTGTGGTGGGTTGGTAACACTTACCAGTCTCCAGGTCAGAAACCCTGCGGTCACCCAAAACCCGAACCCAGCAAATGAATGCTAAGCCCCTGAGGGTATCAGTTTCCTCAGTCACTATCAGTCATGACCTGAAGTCATACATAATGGTTTTCCACACCACAATGCCAGGACTAACCCTGTTGCTCACCTCCAAAACGTTGGAAGAAAGTGACCTCTCTCCAGGTCATCACCAAACTCACTGACAATGGCCATCGGACTAGAGCAGAGCCACGATTTATTGCTGAAAGCATTCATCAACAGTTCATGCTTCCCTGTCAGGGCATCACTCCCAATGTAGGCATTTGTACTATGGTGTTTTCAGCACCCTGTGTATGGCATGGCAATTCTCAGGGGAGTGTGGCTTCTGGCCAATGATGCGAAATGACACAGACTGTTGCAGCGAGTCCATTACTTGTTCTTGTACGGCAGGCTCCATTCTGATTAGTGAACAATAAGGCGATTATCCCTTGTGATGGTAAAATGTGGCTGATCAGAACCTTGGTGATGAGTATGCCATCCTGCACATTCCCATGCTGTCCAATACCGGGCCACTGTCACATCTGTATGTCCCACAAATCTGGATCTCCACACAATTTGACTGGCCAAATGGGGACACACACTGAGATCCTTTTCAGAATTTGTCAGGTGTTGGTACCCTTTTCTCACACAAGTATGCAGCATCTATGTGTCCTTTGCAGTGAGCACTTGACATCTGACACTGTTCATGCCCTTATATGCCCTATGAGGAGTGGTAGAAACGCTAACCATGGAAACACTACTGTACTCTTGTGGTAGTTCTACATGTCACAGAATTGCAACTCTAATCAACTCCAAATCCCTAATGGTGTTTAAATGTATGAAGCTACACCTGACATCCAATCACATTTTCTGGATGCCTAACTTACCTTTGTTGGGCAGTGGATATGACATATGCAATACTTAAACTATAAAAGGGATTGAACTTAATGTCAGAGCAGATGCGGAAAGGCTTCTTTGTATGGGTAAATTTCATCAAATTGAGTTTTCAGCATCACATACAGGTTAGGGCAGAATACCCTCTGAGGAACTGCCTCAGAAAACTATGAACCATCCAACTAAGTACCTTTATTTCAAGTCATCTGGGTAAAGCATGGCTGTTACAGTGCTCTTTTAAAATATGAAAGGAACATATGTCGATAAATACAGTTAGCAGAATTCCTCTTGTTTCTTGAAATTTCCCAGAGGGAGAATATTCCATCATCTTTCAGATGTGAATCCTAGACAGTGTTTTTTCTTCTTCTGATATTTCAGCTGACAACCATACATCCATCCATCTTCAAGGTGTGTCAGTGACAAAATTAAAACCACTTGGCTCAATTCTGTGAAGTAAATGAACTCTGGTCAAAGAGGTTTTCATTGTGTTGCCAACTCACCTTGAAGATAGCTGTACAGTTGTCAGCCAAAATATCGAAAGAAGAATAATACTGACCCGGATGGCTGCCCAAAAGATGGAGTACTCAGCTTGTTATATGCAAGTTTTTTTGCAGTTTTTTGTGCATCTCTCAATCATCCAAATTCGCAGGTGCTCCAGCACCGTGGAAGAACCTCCAATGGACAATTCAAGAGAAACAGCTGCCCTGCTGGAGGATGAGCAATGATGCTGGAGACTCTTTGACTGACTTGGCTTTAAAGGCAAGTGGCATGGCAAAGATGCCAGTGGATAAGCGACACCTCACTAGCTTCGGTACAGAGCCTAGGGATAAAGCTTGTTCTCTAAGACCCTGCTGCCAGCCTGATGCCTACAAGGCATACTGCACTCAACATCTTTAAGTATGAATTTCATGCTGCTCTATAAATGGTACTCCCATACTTTAGATAGGACTGGGTAAATGTTTTCAGAAGTGTTGTAAACAGGATTTTTCAACAATGTGAACTTTTCAGCTAAGAAATTTCAAAATATTTATGCCTTTGAGGGATATTAGTTTAAGATTCCATGAATGTGGTAGCCATGTAAGCCTTTGATCAAATACAAGATATAGGAACTGTCTTACTGATTTAAATGGAGAATGTTGCCATTAAGCATAGTTTTGATTCATTAAAGTGATGATGGCCATGAATAAAAAAAGACCCACTGCTTTATACATTGTAAATGTAAAGTACATCTTTGGTGCCCAGTCCTCCACCATCTGAAATAGAACCATAATTAATGAGTTGTGAATACAAGGTAGGACGATGAGCACTATCACAAAATTGCCTACAGATGATACTACCAGTTATGTGATATATAGGCATGAGAAAGAGGGTGACACTTAAAATGCTCCCTTGAGGGACGCCATTGTCTTGCATGAAGAGTCTGTGTAGCAACTGTGTTTTTGGGTGAACAGTCAGATCGTCATAGCAGCCACATGATGGTGATGGGAGACTGGAGCAGCATCTTTTATTGTCTATTAATGGCCTGGTGCCTTTCTTGGTACATTCTTGTTCCACTAAGTACAACTATCCATGTTGTTGCTTACTCTTGGCTTTTTCATTCTCAAGCCATGGTCTAGGTATCTGCTGCTTTTTAAGCAGATAGTAGGTAGGATTTCAGGCTTTATGGATGCGTCCTTGTCATGTTTAATAAGGTGTTGAGTAATTTTAACTTCAATACATTCTTTTATTATGGAATCTGAAGGGCTGGAGATCTGATTCAGCACCTCTGTTTGTCTGAAATTCATGGAGTGTCCCATTACCATGCAGGCAACTTATCCGACTGACCTAGATGTGCGTGTCAGTGTTCAGTGTAACATCCTTCCATAATTCTACCAGTCTGAGCTATGAACAACAGTTCACACTGGCAAGGGATCAAGTAAACTCCCAACTTGTGGGAGCTTAAATCACCTTTTCCACTGTCCAGAAGCGATTTAAATCTGGTAGGTGAACGGAATATACACCGCATCTTATGCTTTTTTACAATGCAATATACGCTGGTCGACAAAGTGCCAGTGTATGGAAGTGTAGAAATGTTTCCCTTTGTAACTTAATAAAATAATTACAAAACTGCAAAATAAGAAATGATAGGTATTGCAAAAAGACCAACATACACATGCCATTAAGAAAGCCAAACTACAGCACGAACGCTGGCATCGAGAACACACTTGACTGTGTTGATGACGATGCTGACTTCCTATAGGCATTCAAAAATACTGTAGAAACACCAGGCATGCCTAGCAAGACACTGCCATGTTTGGACAGCACTATGGAGGTCAAAGGTCATAAAGGTGGTCTCACAGAGACCAAACAGTATGATTATGGCAGTCTTCTGGTGTCACCTGATGCAAACCCAATCTGGTAAAAAATCTTGACACAGTCAATTGTGTTGAAGGTTTTAACCACAGCCAACACATTGTTGTAGCTTCGTTCTAGTGGCAACAGGTACCAGTCAGAGATGGTACGGGCATTTAGCTTCCAGTGATCACTGAAAGAGTGCCAGGAGCCATCCTTTAATATATCCACCGTCCACGGATAGGAAAATCTCAGAGTGTGAATTATAGCGTTTTTACTTCAACTAAAGTCTTTCTTCAAAATTTACAAAACAATATTCGTGAGGTAGGACTGATCCTCCAAGCCTACCGATAACTAAATCAGAGATTCTTCCAAACATAAACTGTCTGTAGTAATCATACAACTTCACCAAACCAAGCCCCGGGCATCTCGTGAAGAGCGGCACGGAGTCCACGTTGCCGTCACCTGAGTCCGAGGGCAAGTAGGGGCCCTGTGAAGATGGCTCTGGTATGCTGGTGGCGGTGGACGATGATGCGGCGGCTACGATGACACCAGTGGGCTCGCTCGGTGTGAACTGCCTCTCCAGGCTCCTGCGCCAGCCTAAATACTGCTTGGTGCATGGATATGGCTGGCTCTATTTGCAGTCACGTGTCAAGCGGAAGGAAAGAGGTCCGCGGCTGTAGCAACCTCTTGCGGCACTGTGGACGCCTTCTGGTGGTCTCTGGGAAGCGTCTGTATTTCCGGGACGACCGGTCAGGCTGACCCCTACTCGGACCGGGGCCCGGTAAACCGGTCTGCTTCGCGGGAAGCGAGAGTTGCAGGCGCTTAGTCTGGACACAGTATCCTTCTTCTAGGCAAGGCGAAAGGTGGAGTCCATGGGCTTTTGGAAGGCCTGTAGCATGCAGGCAGTAAGCAACTCGTCAAACTCTGCCTTGACGTCCTTGAGTTTGTCCGGTGTTAAGGACCATAGCCGGCAAAAGACAGCAGATCTGAGAGTGGTGTCGATGTAGTGGATAGTTAAATGGCAGAACTCCTGAGGCAACAGAACAGGTGTGTGAGAGCACGAAATTGCACCAGAAGGTCAGCATATGAGCCAGAAACTGAAACCAGCTTCACATAAAAAAGCAACAAAATGAATTGTGCTCCTTGTTGATCTTCCGGTATCACTGTCACTGAGGTGCCAGCTGGCAATGACAGGCAGCAGTCTGATGATGCCGCAGAGGAGGTCCAATTGCAGGTTGAGGTTGGGGATGAGATGATGTATGCTGGAAGTGGCTATGGTAGTTATTCGTTGCCATCAGGAGGATGGCAGAAGTGGTGCTGGGCTCCCATATAAACCGCCGTGAGAAGACAGACAACTCAGAGCCAGTGTCAATCAGGAATAGCATGGTGGAGCGTATATCATGGACAAACAGGTGCTGTGAGACTCGGCAGCAGTTAACGGTGCCTAACCCTGGCAGCAGTTGGTGTTTGTATGCCAACAGCAGAGCTCCCTGCAGTTCATAGTATCTGAGCCAAACTGCACAGGGTACGAGAGATGTCAGCACGGCAGCTGGAGTGGAAGCAGCAGTAGCTGTCTTTGCTTGTGAAGGGTATGGGATTGCATGGATGGCAGAAATCACAATTGAGGCAAGTCATGGTCGTCTGCAGCTTTGCCATGCTGGCACTGAGATGGGCAAGGATGTCATATATACTCAGCTGCTGGGCACTGTGTTGCAGGCTAATGGGGAGGGAAACAGCCAGTGACATCTTTAGAGGATAGGGAGAGCTCGTGGTAAAGTGGCTAGCTGAATCAAGGCCAGCTGACTGCACTGGGTGGGGATGCGGTTGGCTCATGGTGGCAGCAGTCACAAGCAGGGAGAGCAGTGTCTCATGCACACTGTTGGGAAGGCTGGCAGTCAATGAGAGAGAGGTTGGCTTGGGATGCCGCAGCTGTGTGTTTCAATGCTGGGAGGCGAGCAAGCCAGATGTATCAGCAACTGTGTGGTACTGTCAGACTTTGGAGGTGATTTAGGAGTTGCAAGGGTTGCCAATCCCCACACCACTCAAAGGAGAGGAGGACCCGGACATGCTGCATTTCGGAAGACTTGAGTTGCATCACAAAGCAGTGCCACAATGTCTCATAGTGGTCAGCAGCTGTGGGGGGTGTGTGACGACATGACATTGGGGACCTCCACCACATATGTCAGCTCGTACTGGCTGTTCAACCTAGTGAACCTGGTGTAATCCTGGGTGATGCCTCAGATGGTGAAGATGGTGTCGACCAACCAAAACTACTGGCGCTGGTGCTGGGGCTTGAAAAGCGGCAGGTGAGCAGCGGCACAGCCGGACAGAGTGGCAATGGCAGACAGTGGATCAGGTGGCATCATGATGATGTCAGGAGGAATGGAAGTGATGGTAGATACAGGGGCCAGTGCAGGTGTCACCACAGAGTCTGGCACTGGGGGCTGAGCTGCCGGTGGTCCGATAATGTCATGAAGCAATAGAGATGTGGCCGCATGTGGCAAGGTGTCGGCTGGGCCAGTGGTGGAAACCATGGACACTACGTTACACAACAGTTGAATGTGCCAAGCGGGCTCAAGGGAAATAGCTCTTTGCGTGCAGCGCAGTAGTGTCCATAATACAGAAACAGAAATTGCTGGTGTACTGTGCGAGTTGAAATATACACCTAACGGGACGATGCAGCCAGCAACATGACAAACTTGAAGATTAAGTTGCCTGAGTTTATCATGTTGGGTTACCGTATAGGAATATTTCTCTACCTAGCTTACTAAAATAATTACAAAAATTGTGAAATAAGGCATGATAGGTACTGCGCAAGATCAATGTCCATATGTGGTTACGAAAACAATACATTCATTGAAATGAATGAACTACTACAAACAAAACATGAAATGGTCTCAAAATTAATAGTTACAGGAAATAGTCACTTCCAGATGTGATGGTAATAGATGATACAGCAGCATAGTAAGAACCGTGGGCAATGAACAAAGTCACTACCTCGGCCCAGGTTATCCATCTGATTTTTTGACACAAGGTGCAGAATTAATCGTCTCTCTTGGTAGAAATTGTCAGGGCAAGATTGAATGAAAGGCACACAGTTATCACAGGGGAGTACTGGTGGTGACAGGCAGGGATCAGAACTGACAGTACCCACGTGAAAACTAATGCTTGGAGGTCAGAATGTCTTGTGGTGCAAAACACTGCTTTATGCACCAGAGAGTGTATTAAGCATAGAAATGGCATAATGTGGGTGAGTCTTAAAATTTACAATGAGCACTTTGGTCTGATGATGACAGTTTGTTGTTGAAATACTATGCATGACTGCCATGACAGCCTGGCCACTTGTCAGAGTACTTTTGTTACAGAATATACCCCAGCAAAAACTGAAGAATAACTACAACAAAGGATTTCAGTAAAACTGGTAATCTTTCACAGAAACTTCAATAGTGAAGTCATTTAAAAGTGCTGTACCTCCATCCATAGTAATTTTTTACAGTGTCAAGAAATACGCCTATAAGGTGCTGTCTGTTCAGGAAAGCTCCTTGTAGACCTACCTTGAATACAATCAGGTTATTTAGATTAGAATGATACTTTTTGAATCCATATTGGAAGTGCCTTATGAGTTTCTTCTTCTAACATCCAGAGTAGGTGACAGCCTTCCTCTCAAGGTAATCATAACAAATTCTCTTCATGGCTCTGAGTATAGTACCTACGATCACGTACAGCTGGAAAGATTCAGGATGAGGCTCTTTACATTCATTACAAAACTGAAGCAGTATGCTGTAATAGTGTCTAGTACTGAGGCAGTATCCTTAGTAACAGATGAGGCAGTTTCTAGTTCTCACAAAAAGAAAGGTCTCCTAAAATCTTCTTTGTTGTCAGAACTAAAGTACAACCACATTATCTCTGCAACTTATTTCAACTGAGGGATGAGGGATCTTTTGTTTCCACCTAATGTTAGTTATGTTATGGAAGTAACTAACAACTGCCTACACTATGAACAGAATGAAAGATCAATGAGTGGGAATGACATGATGTCTTAGTGAAATGTGTCATTTGGCAGGTGGCATTGGAACCCAGAGTTTAAGATACCCAATAACATACACAAGTACAAATGACCAGGGGTTGTCTAATTCAGATATTTGCCAAGTGGTTCATGAGGTGGGAAGCTCACTACGTAAAAGGTGATTTTCAGTGACAAATGGAAGACAGCGACTAATGCCTGCTGCATGTGTTACTAATGAATAATGCCATTTTCACCCTTAGATCTGTCACCTTTACAGTCATATTTCCTGTGGAGAGCTCCTCCCATTTCCATCACACCTCGTGGTGGCTGCTTCCAACATTGCTCCATATTACCCATTAACAACATTTGTGAAGTGAACAGCTTTGTCCGTGTGTTGTCTATAACCGGGCGGTAGCTGCCAGCAGATGTGGCAACACTGTAGAGGCAAGTGACAGACGTAGACTACCAACTAATTTTAATCAGATTATAGTGTTGGAGTCGACATGGAATGACTACCACAAGCTCAGCATGTACTTTGTAAGGATGCATTGCTGGGGGTGGCGAGGGTGAAACCCAAAATGTACTCAGCAAATGCTGAGTGCTGTATGTTGCAACTTAGAAGTCCCTGAGCGTGTCCAATGTAGTGTCCAGAGAGGATGCTGAGGAATCCTTGTGCTCCAAAGGCTGGGCCTCTGGGCATGGCCGGCATAAAGCCTGGAGCATAAGCGAATGCTGGCTGCTAGTCAATGACTGATGTCTTGAACAGTAAGGCAGGAGGATTTCTATGGGGAGCACCTGACCTGATTCCAGCATACGAGGCGAACTCTGCTGGCAGTGAGACTGGCGCCTCATATGGCCACTGCTGGAGGTACCAGAGGCAACAAGGCAGCTTGTTTTGGTCATTGTCCAGAATGTTTACGTAGTGTAGAGCATGTGCCGGCTGGTACAGATTTGCTGGCACATGGACTCATTCTGATGGATGACTGGAGCTTGCCAACACACTAGGACACAGGAGTATGTTTTGCTACTGAAATGGTCGGCGAACAGCCATAAACATGACACACTCTTGTACAGGTCATGAGAATAACATAAGAGAGATTGTGGTATGTACAGAGGCATATGACCAATGTTTTGACCCTTCCTTGATATGTGAATGGAAAAGATCAGAGTATTAATAATACTGATATGAAGTTCCCTTCATCGTGGACCGTACAGTACCTTGCAGAGTGTATATGTACATTTAGATGGCAAACCAGCTCATAAATGAGACTATTAGAAGACAATCAAAACAGCAGACTGAACATGAGTGAGAGAAATGTTATTAGACTCGTAAAATGTCATATGCCAGAAATGTACAAGCTGGCATAAATAACAGAGGTGTTGATATTGCAGGCAGGTCATTGTTGTGTGCTGCATTACTCATCAGAAAGTAGCTTTGGTATTTCTATAATAACTGAAACACTCTAAATTTTTCTTTGTTGCAGTTGTTGCTGTTGCAACATCACCACCTGTTGCCACTATTCTACAAACTTTGCATCCACGATGCACTAGTAACATGCAAGGGTTTGAGTTCCTCATTACCACTTTTGTGTTATAGCCTAACACAGACAGGCCAGGTTAGTGCCACAAGCCACACAGCATTGGAAACAAAGATCAATGCAAAGTTGGTATCTGAAAATGTGGCAAAGTAGAAATTTTACAAATACAAGTAACATGAACTAAAATTCAGTACAAGGGAACAAAGCCAGAATAATCTTAACAACACACACAGAGTTCCAAAATCAAAGTCCAGATCCAGAAAGCTTCAGGGTCTGTGTAGAGATTGATCAACAAGAACTACTGATACAGCTGTCAGACCAGAAGCTTATTTTTTGTATTGGATCAATGACCATTTCTATGTCATCTGTTTGTGGTGTGCCCCGGAGTTCCAGCTTCTGAAAGTCGAACTCCCAGCTAAATAGAGAGCCACCACCCTCTCAGACTGTCTCCATAGCACTAGAATGGTGGGATATTGGGGCATGTTTCAACATATATTACTTATATTGGCTGTGCACTGATCTTGTGTGAATAGCCAATTTTATCATTTTAAGAAGACTGTTGAATGTGGAGAGTTATTTAGAAAATCACACAGGGCTCTTATGGTCTGTCCGATCTGATGGTCATACTGTGTGTTGTGTATGTTTTTGTCATAGAGGCAAGTAGGCCTTGGGGTGCTGACGATCATATAAAGCTCTGCCAAAAAAATTTGGATCTGCTTCACATCATCGCAGCAGTGGGAAAGGAAGAGAAAATCCTCACTGATCAGTGGCTGCTTTAATTCACTGGAACATGAGTGGTTTCAGTAATCACATGGAGGAGACAAGCTTTAAAACATCTGATGCCCCCACAGCAGTAATAAACTCTGTTTCACAGGGCATATGAATTTAAAGGTCACAGATTATTTGGTTTACAGGTGGTAGAAGGGATCAAACTACGAGGTCATCGGTCCCTTGTTCCTAATAAAACAATTCCACAAGTGTGAGAATAAAACGGACGAAACATATAACACAAACGGAAAGAAATGAAAAGCCACAAGAATGAAGGGAAGGCAACGAACACTAAAAGGAACAAAAGAGGACAAGAAAACAACAGAGAGATTCTAGAAACAGAAGAGAGTAAAACATAAAAGCAGATTACAGTGGCTGGCCAACCACAAGAATAAAAAGGGAAAGCCAGCCACTCTGCAATACATTCAAACCTCCACCCTAAAAGCACTAGGGTGGAGGACACAGAGGGACAAAGTACATGTGCTAAAACCTAGATAGAAGTATAAAACCCACTCTCATGGATAAAACGTAAAACTAAAGCTGCTGTGGACCCATTGTCGCCCAACACTGAAGGCAGGGTGCTGGTAAAGTTAAAAGTCTGCCACAGAATGGCTAAAAGTGGGCAGTCCAGCAAGAGGTGGACGAATGTCATTTGAGAGCCACAGCAACACTGAGGTGGGTCCTCACAACAGAGTAGGTAACCATGGGTTAACCATGTAAGGCCAATGCAGAGCCGGCAGAGGACAACAGATTCCCTGCATGGAAGACTTCCACATATTCACAGTCTCCTTAATGACACGCAGTTTGTTGTGTGTGCTATTATCTCATTCCGTCTCCCAAAACTGGAAAACCCTGCAGTGTAAGACAGAACACAGGTCAGCTTCGGAGATGTGTATCTCCAGACGCGGTTTCCAAGTCGCCTGTTTAGCCAGCCTGTTGCCAAGTTCGTTGCCAGAGATTCCGACATGTCCTGGGGTCCACACAAACACCACGGAATGGCGGGACTGTTTCAAGGCATAGATAGACTCCTGAATGGATGCTACCAGAGGGTGGCGAGGGTAGCACTGGTCGATAGCTTGTAGGCTGCTCAATGAGTCAGTACATACGAGAAATGACTCGTCAGGGCATGAGTGGATATACTCAAGAGCACGAGATATGGCCGCCAGCTCTGCAGTGAAAACAGTGCAGCCAACTGGCAAGAAGTGCTGCTCAATATGTCCTCCATGAACATTTGCGAAGCCTACGTGACCATCAGCCATTGAGCTGTCAGTGTAAACCACTTCAGAGTCCCGGAACACGTCAAGATCGAGAGGAAGTGACAGCGGAGAGCGGTGGGGTTAACAGAGTTCTTAGGGCCATACAAACGGTCCAGACGAAGCTGCGGCCGAGGCGTACACCACGGAGCGTATGTGAACGGACCGCAAGTAGAGGTGGTAAAGGGAAGGACTCCAGTTCGGAGACAAGGGACCGAACGCGAACCGCAATCATTAGCCCTGATCTGGGCCGCCGATGTGGGAGATGGACTGCCGAGAGCGGGAAAAAGAGACGGTAATTCGTATGCTCAGGGGAACTATGTATGTGTGCTGCATAACTGGTGAGCAGTTGCGCACTCTGATTTGCAGTGGAGGGACACCCGACTCGTCCTAAAAGCTCCTGTTGCTAATCGAACCCCACAGTGGTGCACAGGGTCAAGTAAATGCAATGCTGAAGGTGCTGTTGAACCATAAACCACACTCCCAAAGTCAATTCGGGATTGGACTAGTGCTCTGTAGAGCTGCAGCAGCATAGAGCGATCTGCACCGCAATTGGTGTTGCTCAGGCAACAGAGGGCATTGAGGTAATGCCAGCACTTCCACTTAAGCTGACAAAGATGAGGGAGCCAAGTCAATCGAGCGTCGAAAACCATTCCTAGGAATTGATAGGTCTCCCTACAGTGAGTGGATCATCATTAAGGCCAAGTGCGGGTTCCGGATGAATGATACGACGCCGACAGAAGTGCAAGACACATGACTTTGCAGCTGAAAACTGGAAGCCATGGGCTAGAGCCCATGACTGCACCTTGTGGATGGCTCCCTGGAGGCGCCGCTCAACAACAAAAGTACTGGAGCAGCAGTACGAAATGCAGAAGTCATCTGCATACAGAGAAGGTGGGACGGAGGGCCCGAGAGCTGCTACTAGACCGCTAATGGCCAGTAAAAATAGAGACACACTCAATACAGAGCCCTGCAGGACTCCATTCTCCTGGATATGGATGAAACTATGGGAGTCACCAACTGCAACGCGGAAAGCATGAAGCGACAGGAAGTTTTGGACTTTCAGAAGCTGGAACTCCGGGGCACACCACAAACAGATGACATAGAAATGGTCATTGATCCAATACAAAAAATAAGCACTAGAATGGTGGGATATTGGGGCATGTTTCAACATATATTACTTATATTGGCTGTGCACTGATCTTGTGGAATTGTTTTATTAGGAACAAGGGACCGATGACCTCGTAGTTTGATCCCGTCTACCACCTGTAAACCAACCTTTGGATGAAACTTCCTGCCGCTGTAAAGCTCGCCGACACTCCTTAATTGCTTCAGCAACTTCCGGCGACCACCAAGGGACTGCCTTACGCCTCACGCACCCTAATGAGCGAGGGACCGCGTTTTCTGCCGCAGAAACAAGGCAAGGATATGGTGTCACCAAGTCGTGTCTTATGCTTTACGCAAGTCAAAAAAGATGGCAATCAGGTGGTGCCATCTGGAAAAGGCTGTTCGGATGGCAGACTTGAGGGACACAAGATTTTCAGTGGTAGAGCAACCCAAGCGGAAGCTGTCCTGACATGGAGCCAGCAAGCCACGTGACTCCAGGACCCAATCCAACTGCTGACATACCATACGTTCCAGCAGCTTACAAAGAACGTTGGTGAGGCTTATGGGCCAATAGCTATCCACATCAAGCGGGTTTTTACCAGGTTTGAGCACCGGAATGATGGCGCTCTCCAGCCATTGGGATGGAAAGATGCCATCGCACCAGATTGAAGATGAAGAGAAGATGCCGCTTGTAGTCAGATGAGAGATGTTTAATCATCTGGCTGTGGATGCGATCAGGACCAGGAGCTGTGTCAGGGCGATGTACAAGGACACTGAGGAGCTCCCACTCTGTAAATGGGGCGTTATAGGATTCACTGAAGCATGTAGTGATGAAGGGATGTTCCCTTCCAGCTGCCATATGAGTGTGCGAAAGCCTGGGGTAACTCTCCGACGCAGAGGCTCGAGCAAAGAGCTCGGTAACCGCGTTTGCGTCAGTACATAATTCATCATTTATGGTAACACTGGGGACAGCTGTTGGGGCCTGGTACCAAAAAAGACGTTTGATCTTTGCCCAGACTTGGGAAGGAGATGTGTGGCACCCAATGGTGGAGACGTATCTCTCCCATCACTCCTCCTTCCATTGTTTGATATGGTAGCGAACACAGGCGCACAGCTGTTTGAAGGCTATGAGGTGCTCCAGGGAAGGGTGCCGCTTATGACGCTGTAGAGCTCGCTGACGCTCCTTAATTGCTTCAGTGACTTCCAGTGACCACCAAGGGACTGCCTTATGTCTCCGACACCCTAAAGAATGAGGGATTGCGTTTTCTGCCGCAGAAACAATTGTGCTAATCACCTGTTCAACCATCACATCAATGTTACCGTGTGGGGGAGATTCAGCGGTGACAGCAGACATGTAAGTTCCCCAGTCCGCCTTGTTCAAAACCCATCTGGGCAGGCGTTCGTGCGCCTGACGCTGGGGCAGTGACAGGAAGATCAGGAAGTGGTCACTACCACACAGGTCGTCATGTGCTATCCAGTGGATAGATGGGAGAAGTCCTGGGCTGTAAATTGATAAATCAATGACCGAGTAACTACCATGAGCCACACTGAAATGTGTGGCGGCCACAGTGTTTCAGAGGCAGAGGTCGAATTGCGACAGTAAAGTTTCGACATCTCTGCCTCGGCCAGTAAGCATGGTACCACCGCACAACGGGTTACGAGCATTAAAATCTCCAAGAAGTAGGAAAGGTTTAGGGAGTTGATCAATCAGTGCAGCTAATACATACAAGGGTGCTGCACCATCTGGAGGAAGATATACATTGCAGACAGTTATTTCCTGTGACGTCCTTATTCTGACAGCCACAGCTTCAAGAGGGGTTTGAGGGGCACATGTTCACTACAGACCAAGTTTAGGACATAAACACAAAGTCCACCTGATTCTCGAGTCCTAAACTCGGTCTGTAGTGAACATGTTCCTGTAATATCCCTTATAGCCGTGGAGGGCAGCGGCCCGCATTGCTGGGAACCAGGTTTCCTGGAGGGCAATGCAGGTAGCAGGTGTAAAGCTTAACAGTTGCCGTAGCTCAGCCAGGTGGTGGAAAAAACAGCCACAATTCCACCGGAAGATGACATCATGAGACTGGCATGGCATGGAACATTCAATGAGGCAGTTTATGCCTCAGAGTCACCTGCTGCCACCGATTTATTGCCTGAGCAGTCTATATCCAGTGTGTCTGAGGGTCTGGTGAGATCGAGGTCCTCAGCGGACGCCAAAATCTCCACCCCATCCTCAGCTGCAGAGCTTGTAGGTAGCGTTGGTGTGGGTGCCACCACAATTTCCTTGGTCTTAGGAGTTTTATTTTTGGATTTCTGTTGCTGCTCCTTGTGTTTCCCTGGCTGGGAGGACTTCACTGGCTCAGTCTCTGGGACTGAGGATGAGCGTGAAGCCCTACAACCAGCTGCTTTTGGGCTCTTCAGCCAATGGCGGGTGTCGTCTTTCCCACTACAAGAAACCTCGGAAAGGTTTCCCACTACAAGAAACCTGGGAAGGGAGTGACCCAAGGAACCCCTTCCTAGCAAGAGAAGCCGAAGAAGACTTACGCTTCTCTGGCTTAGAAGTGGGGACAGACGTCCCTGATGGTTGGGGGGGGGGGGGGGGGGGGGGGGGGTTGCTCCCGAAGTAGGTGGTGCAGGAGCAACAGGGAGGGAAATGCCCCCCACCATCAAGGGGGCAGGTGTAGTCTTCCGGCTCTGAGAGGTGACCTGGGTTGGTTGAGCTGATGGTGCCAGAACTGCAGCGTAAGACGATGTCACACACACAGGATGCAGGTGTTCAAATTTTCTCTTAGCTTCAGTGTAGGTCAGTCGGTCCAGGGTATTGTACTCCATGATTTTCCTTTCTTTCTGGAGAATCCTGCAGTGAGGCGAGCAAGGCGAATGGTGCTCTTCACAGTTGACACAGATGGGAGGCGGAACGCATGGAGTATTGGGATGTGATGTGTGTCCGCAGTCTCTGCATGTGACACTGGAAATACAGTGGGAAGACATATGGCTGAACTTCCAGCACTTAAAGCACTGCATCAGGGTAGGGATATAGGGCTTTACATCACACCGGTAGACCATCACCTTGACCTTCTCGGGCAATGTATCACCCTCAAAGGCCAAGATGAAGGCACCGGTGGCAACCAGATTATCCTCGGACCCTGGTGGACATGCCATACGAAATGTACACCTCACCGCTCTAAATCGGCGCGCAGCTCATCGTCAGACTGAAAAAGAAGGTCTCTGTGAAAGATGATACCCTGGACCATATTTAAGCTCTTATGGGGCGGGATGGTTACAGAAACATCTCCCAGCTTGTCACAAGCAAGTAACTCCCATGAGTGGGCACAGGATGCTGTTCTGATCAAGACTGACCACGATCTCATTTTGGACAAGCCCTCCACCTCCCTGAACTTGTCCTCTAAATGCTCAACAAAAAACTGAGGCTTCGTCGTCATGAAAGATTCCCCCACCAGCTCTCAAACATAAAAGGTACCAGGACGAATAAGATCCGCTGCCATCCTTAGCCTGACATTCCTCCCATGATGTGGCCAGGGAGGGGAACGATTTGGGCTCGTACTTCTGTGCATTGAATTGAGCTCGTGATTGCTTAGACACTGCAGGTGTTTCACCACCAGCAAGAGATGATGGACTACGCTTCATCGCGTGTCATCTGCCCTGATGTCACCCACTCCGACCAGGAGCCCTCCCCATGGGCGTCACCCAGCCGCAGCAAAGGCCACCTGGCAGGATGGCCATTGCCAGGAGTCCCGATGCCCCAGAGGGATGGGCATCTACCCCTTGGCACACATGGGGAGTTAATGGTGCAGGCATCAGCAGAGTGATCCCTGTGTGGTCAGGGGGCTACAACCAATAGGGTATGTGGCGACCCCACCACAATGGACTGGCTACCATGCTGGAGATCAGGTGCAAAGAAGTCCATGGTCATCATTGACGCAGAAATCGACACTGCATAGTGCATGGTGGAAAACACACCCAGGCAGGTGTCCTTGCCCAAGAGATGGAGACTGGGCAGGACTGCAATGCGACGATGAGAAAGTAGGCTAAAGATCTCAATGCACGATGGACACGATGCATCTTGTAAGGTGCCCTTCTCCAATTGGCTTGTTCTTCAAGAAAATTTTGAAGAATGTAGGTCAAACCGTACAGTGGACCATCACATAAAGGCCAAAATGTATGAAACTCCTTTTAGTTGCCTTATACGACAGGCAGGAATACGTCGGGCCTATTCTAACACGTGGACCTGCAGGGGGGAAAAGGTCACAGAGCTATGGCTGATAGTCATATTGTTTGTTAGAAACACACATCAATGCTCACCAGCAAGCAGGCATTAGTTGCTGTCTTTCACTTGTCACTGAAAATCACCTTTTACATAGCGAACTTCTCACCTCATTATGCACTTGATAAAAATCTGAATTGGTCAACCCCTGGTCATTTCTGCTTGTTGGGTCCATTAATGGATATCTTGAACTCTGGGCTCCAAAGCCACCTGCCACGTGACACATTTCACTGAGGCATCGTGTCATTCCCAGCCATTGATCTTTCATTCTACTCATAGTGTAGAAAGTTGTTAGTTACTTCCATAACGCAACATGGAAACTAAAGATCTCTCACCCCTCAGTTGAAACAAGTTGCAGAGATAATGTGGTTGTACTTTAGTTCTGACAACAAGGAAGAATTTAAGAGCCCCTTCTTTCTGTAGGAACTAGACTGCCTTGTTTGTTACTAAGGATACAGCCTCAGGACTAGACACTATTACATACAGCACACTGTTTCAGTTTTGTAATGAATATAAGGAAACCATCTAAATCTTTTCAGCTACATGTGGTCATAGGTACTACACACAGATACATGGACGGAATATGTAATGTTTTACCTTGTGAGGAAGGCTGTCACCTGCTCTGGATGTTAAGAGGAAGAAACTCATAAGCCACTTCTAATGTCGATTCAAAAAGTAGCATTCTACTCTAAATAACCTGATCGTATTGCAGATAGGTCTACAGGGAGGTTTGCTGCACAGACAGCACCTTGTAGGGATATTCCTTGATAAAGAACAATGACTCTGGGTGGAGGTACAGCAGATTTACATAGCTTCACTATTGCACTGACTTCAAATGACCAATGGCTAAACTGCAGCAAATGATGGGTTTTGTAGCCCTGAATTTAAACTCACATCCTACCCTAATGACAACCTTGTGATGTGCAATGAATCCAAGAAAAGAGCAATCAACAATCTGTGGTAGAACTAAAATCACAATCCCTTTGTTCACAGCATTAAGATTAACCTCACCTAGCAAACTCGAGGCAGAAAAATTTCACAATACCATATATTCAGCAATAAAATTTCATTTTTGGTGGTAAAAGCAAACTGTAATTTCTTGCCTGACATTGTCCTCACACTGGCTACATGGGATGCTGTATTACCAGCTGATGAGCAGTCCTGGTTGACACTTGGTTGCAGATTATTGGCGACACAAGCAGATTCCAAAAAAAAAAAAAAGTGATAGGAAGAAAAATAAGGGCAAATAAAGTCAATATGATGAAGAAAATGACACAGCAAAGTATTAGAAATATAAAAAAAATTACATTTAAACCAAGTAACGGAATAAAAATGATAAAGTCTTTTGACTAGATTTACAGAAATAAAAACGTTTTGCTGTATTTGATGAGAGTTGAGCCTTTGACCTTCTATGCATGAGATTTATAAACTAACAGCTTCACTATGACTCTACATTGCAAAATGCTGTAGTATTTATGACTCTGGTGACTCAAGCACAATGATTAAATGCATCCTTCAAAAATTTGGCTTCACGTATTGTCATACAAAGCTTATCTAATGTAAGCCAATCTCTATGGTTATAACAACTGCATAAATGATGCTGAATTTTTCTTTGGTTAGTGCATATTTCGTTGGCATTCTTAATCAAAGGGCCTGACCCACAATTCGGGATCCAAACACATCAAAAAAGAAAGCCAGACAAGTAATTTCAAGTGAACTAATTGTTGTGAAGGGTTGGCAACAATGAACAGCTGGGTCATGATGTTGAGTGCTCTGATTGGAGGGAACCAGATGCAATACATGAAGTGTCAGCAATCAAGTAATTTTAATTGGACTTGTGGATTAATAGGCAGTTACTTGCCAGGTGTTATCTTTTCTTGTATTTGACTAAAGAACTGTCGTTACCTGACTAGTGTTACCTACTCTTGTAATTCATATAGGGAAACCAGGAATACAGACACTAACTGGCTAAGAGTCTTTCTTCTTGTAATCTACTGTGAAGTGTTCACTGTATCATTATAAATAAACCCTGCTCTTTGTCTACTTGGGAGCTGATATTTTCTTCACACACCACACACTAATGATGACAGAGTTTGTTACTGTATAGCTAGCCATGTGTGGGCTACAACAGATATATACAATGGTGACAGCATAACTGTCACTTACTGGGAGTCCTAATCTTAATCTCTCAGCTTTTTAGTCTGTGCGGCAGTCAAGTACTGGTATGGTAGAAATTTCTTGATTAAATACATTTTTAAATGAGAGTTTTAATACTTCAGCTTTTTATCTGGTGTCTTCTTATGACTACCCATAGAAACTTGTAGCCTTTCCTTCAACATCTTGTACAGTTGTTGTCCATTAACTTTGAGATACAAACCAATGTAATGGCTAATAGACTAAGTATGAATCAGAGTCAGAAGAAAGCGAATCAGTCATAGAAATCTTGTTTGGTCAACCTACACTGGAATTTTCTGGCTCAGAATTTAAAACATCTTATACCAAGTATTCAATTTTTGATATCACAGTGAGTCTAGTTACAAACCAGGGAGTTCAGGCTACTGTTCTTAGAAAGTCTGATCTTAGTTTAAGCAAGGTTCTTCACTTTGTTTAGTCATTTGAAATTGCAGTGGCAGCAGAATGTGCATCCAATGTTAATTTTTCAGCTGAACAACGCACATTTAATGTTGATTTAGGCGTGGCCAAAGTGCAACTCAGAAACAGCATGCCCTGAAGTCCATGCAAAGTAGGACATCATCCTCATCTGTAAATTCTTCTGTTCCATCACATAAAGAAGCAAATGTCTGATTAGGAATACAGGCATAAATTCCCCCTCAATGCCAGTCCAAGGAAAAATAAAGCACTGTGTAGCTAGGCATTCCAGTAGTAGTAGTAGTAGCAGCAGCAGCAGTAGTAGTAGTAGTAGTAGTAGTAATTTCAGTGGTGTTGTTGGAAGTTATCACAGCAATATTTCGCAAAGTGTAGTGAAAACCAGGAAATCCTTCAAGTGTTTCTGCAGTAAGAACAAGTGCAGTTGTCAATGGTGCAGTGCTACTTTGTAGTATTCTGGTAAATATGTATGGTTGACTAATAAGACTGAATAGGGCAAAGCTTACTCAAACCCATTCAACATAAGTACTCCTAAAAACTTCTTTACCTCTTCTCCGCATTTTGAGATCCAATTACTGACTCCACTATGGTGTGACATTCTGCTGCTATGTGTAAGTTGTTCTGCTTATCTATTAGTTTCTGGTACAATTAGGTCTAAAATTATTTTATCCACAAACAGTGAAAAGATATCCCCAATGGTGAACTGTTATTGAAATAGCTTTTTGCCAACCCAACATGTCTTTGAATGCAAATGATGTACCCTGTATTCCACACAGTCCACAATTCTAATTTTGTGGGTGTCTTCAACTTACACTACTTTGTAGTTTATAAGAATTGTTCCTGTTTCCAACTGCTGATGTACAACAATTACAGTGTCCACTTTACTCTTTGGCCAAAAGAAGTTGGCTATTTTTCTGGTTGTGCCAGTAGTGGAGAAAATCAGCACTAGTTGGAAAATAATCATCTGTCTCCAAGCACTGCCAATATTTTCATGAGTCACCTCTGCTTTCTTATAACCACAAAACACCGGTAACAGTGCCACCACTGCAAAAAGAAGTGGGCACTGTCTTCCCCTAACCAGTCCCCTCCCCTCAGCAGTCTTCATGCACAGACAAGGCACTCCTCCTGCCATTCAAAACAGCCATCACACGCAGGGTCTACTTATTGTGTCCAAACAGTAGTATTTCCTTTTTCTTTGATTCACATTGACTCCATATTAAATTCTCAATATCCATCAGAAGAAATGTCTTCCTCATCACTACTAGCTTACAAATGTTGCACCCATCCTCTTCAGTAAACTCTGAATCAGTCATCTTGCTGACACTAAAGATATGAAAAAGCTGAAGGTGCAATCTGTGCTCAACTTCATTGGTAGCGAGCACCCGTTTAATTGGCTGTGTCCAACGACAAACAAGTTTCAAAATTTCAATCCTACTAGGCAACACGTGCACGCCACAATGTCAGTCAGGTACCTCTAATGTGGCCATGCAACGACACCATCAGGTTATTAAGTCATGGCAGTCATAAGTGGCTAACATTTTCAGTTACTTACATTTACTGCTTACAGATCATAGAAGTGTGAAATTTACAAACACTACCAACAAGTTTCAGACTATAAACCAAATTGAATCAGTAGGTGTATTTTCAAAACAATCACATCCATCAGAGGGTGAAGGGTGACACCTACATGTTCCTGGTGTGGCATGCAGGAAAATGCAAATGTCAAGTCACATGTGATTGGAACGGCAGTCATAGATTTAAAACACGTTTTCCGACAACATAGACAGTGCCCACACACTTGTGTTAGATATGTCTAATGTCAGAAAATAACAAATGCTACCACAAAATTTAATTCCCATCTGGAAGATCTGAAACAGGAACATAAACTAAGATACGTATGGAAAAAATTAAGAAAGTAATAAGTGTACCCGATACTAAACAACATGAAAGTTGGAATGAAATGAAGGTAGAATAGAATTTTATTGGTGAAGGATGAGATATGAGAAAGAAAAATGAAATAAAGTCAAGGATTAAAAAACAAATATAAGGGGTAGTCAAATGTAAACCAGACACCTGCAACAACAGGACCATGGTACGGTTCCATTCTAAAGTAATCACCACTTGCATTAAGACAATCATTCCACTGGGAGATGAGATAATGAATTCCTGTTTTGTACAATGCGGTCAGCTGCTGATGAAACCACAATCGAACCCACTTTGGACTTCCTTGTACGACTGAAACCAACATCCACGCATATCTTTCTTCTGATCACTAAAGATGTGAAAATCAAACGGTGAAAGATTGAGGCTGTAAGGAGGATACAGCAGTGATTCCCAAAAAAATTGCTGAAGCGTAGCCTTCATCTTTTCGGCATGTGGGGATGGGCGTCGTCACTCAACAGGATGAGTCCCTCCAACAGCACTCCTGGGCGTTTTGACTTTACAGTGCATCACAGTTTCTGCAAGACGTCTCTGCGGTACTGCACATTGACTGTGATTCATGCTCACAGAACTCAACGTGTGCATTTAAGAAAAAGGCATGTGACGAGGGCCTCCCGTCGGGTAGACCGCTCGTCTGGTGCAAGTCTTTCGATTTGACGCCACTTCGGCGACTTGCGCTTCGATGGGGATGTAATAATGATGATTAGGACAACACAACACCCAGTCCCTGAGTGGAGAAAATCTCCGACCCAGCCGGCAATCAAACCCGGGCCCTTAGGATTGACAGTCCACCGCACTGACCAGTCAGCTACCGGGGGCGGACAACGTGTACATGACCCCAGCATTTGAAGGAAGAGGTCATCTTGACCTCACAGAACCTGTGTGAACAGTTTTGAATTTCTTTGATGGAGGAGTTATGGGATGTTTTCACTGTTGGCTTTGATGTTTACCCTCGGGCTGTTAGCTGGAATCATCCTGTTGTACAATAATGCCCACCCTCACACTGCCAATGGGACCAAGGCTATGCTTCAGTGATTTTGTTGGAAAACACTACATCCTCTGTACACCCCAGATTTCTCATCGTGAGAATTTCACATCTTTGGAGACCTAAAGAAAGACATGCATGGATCTCAGTTTCAGCTGGATGTGGAACTGCAAGACTGAGTGTGGTTGTGGATCCGTTGACGGCCAACTGCATTCTATGAAACGGGAATTGATCATCTTTTCTCCCAAGGGGATTAATGTCTTAATGTGTGTGGTGATTACTTTTGAATGGAACCATTCCAGGATCCCACTGCTGTGGGTGTTCAGTTTGCATTTGACTGTCCCTCATATTACGCTTGATGAAGGAAAGACGGGGAGGGATGGGAGGGGAAAGAGGAAGCAATAAAGCCATGAATTATGTGCGAAATGTTACACTTGATAAAGAAATGTGCGAAATGTTACACTTGATAAAGAAAAGGAATTAACTCAGAAGAGGAAAGAAATTAAGCTGTACAAACACTTAAATCACTAAATTACAACTAAAAGTACAGAAGAAAAAAGAAAACTGTGCTAAGGTAAATAAATGTTGCTTACAGAAACGAAGATTACAAAATGGAAAAAATGAGCCTTAGCAAAATTAGGATCCTTCAATATAATAAAATGACAAAATCTTAATCAAGGGAAAAGATAAAAAATTACTCTTGAATAACCATTCAGTGGAAACTGCATACAGTAACCTCTTTAGTTACTAGATATCAAAACGTAATATATCTCTGCAACCTTAAATATAGTGAAGTAAGCCCATCTATAAAACTGGGGCCTATTATAGACATATAGCACGTCTTCCAGTCTTTTCAAAGATGATTGAGAACGTGGCCTATGATATAATACTGCTTTCATGAATGATTTTTGGCATATAAAGCAATATGAAATCTTACAAATGTAGTGATAGCAGAGCTAAACAAGGAAAATTAACCTGATAGTATATTCTTTAACTTGCCAAAGCCTCTGATACTGTGGATCACAAAATTCTGTTTGACAAACTGAAGTTTTACAACAATGGCTTCCCTCTTGTATGGATGGATTTTTAGCTTTATAACATAAAATAGAGGGTCTCATTAACATACTATCTTGAGCATACAAATAGCCTAAGACTGGAGGAACTTAACATGTTAAGTGCCAAAAGGGTTGGTACTTGGTCCATTGCTGTGAAGATCTTCCAAAGACTTTACAGTGTGGTTCAGAACTGTAGCCTAATGTTTGGTGGTGACAAGCATTCTAAAGAAGTCTCAATTCAACTTTAGCACACACTGCTCGGGTGAAAGCTGAATATGACTCCAAGATCACAGCTAAAAGTTTTCAGTCTTAATCTCATTAAGACTCATACTATCACACAATTGAAAATCTGGGATGGCGTAAAAACAATATGAGAAGGATAGATACTATTCATCACACATAGGATGCTTTGGGTGGTACACAGGCACAACACACGTGGCCACTGTCATCTCTCAGTACTAGGCTCAACTGCAAATGCATTTGCAGTGAGCAAAACTCTTTGCAGGTGTGTGTAGAAGAGATGTGGGGCAGGAAGGGGAAAGGAGAGGCAGAGTGGGATAGGAGTGTGGGAAGATGCTAGTGTTGCCTGTGGGAGCATGCAGGGACACGATAGTGGGCTGCTAAGTGCATATGGAAGCTGGAGAAGGGGAGCGGGGGGAGAAGAGGAGCGCTGAAGTGGGAGCAGGGAAGAGGACAGATGTGTGGCGGACAGGAACCAGTGAAGGTTAAGTGTCGTGCAGGAGGGGCGTACAGGAATGAAGGATATGTTGCAGGGAGAATCCCCACTAGCACAATTAACAAAAACTGGTAATGATGGCAAGAATCAAGGTGACAGCTGTGAAGCATTCATGTTGAGTTGCGTGCTCACATGCCTAGGAATTGCCTAGTGCAGTTGTCTTTTGGCCCAAGCTAGTTAATGGCCTTTTGTGTGGGCATACAGCTTGTCAGTGGTCATGCCCAAGTAGAATATGACACTGTGGTTGCAGCTAAGTTTGTAGATCACATGCCTGTTTCCACCTGTGGTGTACCTTCCTTTCATGGGTTAGCAGATGCCTGTGCCTGGGATAGGACTGGAGTACATGGGTGTGTGTGTGTGTGGGGGGGGGGGGGGGGGCGTATGGAACAGGTCTTGCATCTTACAGTTCAAAGTTTTATCGACAGTTATATTATTAGCAACAGAGCACAATCCTGTATTATGAAAGGATAGGAAAGGAAATAGATTGTACCCTTTTCACAGGAACCATCCCAGCATTGGCCTCAAGTGATTTCGGGAGGACAGCTGGATGGGAATTTGAATGTGAGTCCAGTATGCTAACGACTGTGCTACGTAGCTGAGTATGAAACACGGGGCTAGGTGTTGGGAACAAGGGTGGGATAGGGGAAGAAAAAGATATTGCATAGGTTGGGTGGGCAGCAGAACACCAGTGCGGGAGGGTAATGACAAGGAGCAGTCAAAACCCTGACAGAGAATGTTATTCAGTTCCTCCAGTCCTGGGTGGTACCGAGTCATAAGGGGGCTGGGTCCTTTGTAGCCAGACAATGGGCATGTGTGGGGATGGTACGTGACACAAGAGACAAGGGACAGAAGATATGTTTCTAGACAATGTTTGAAGGGTAATTTTAGTTTTTGAACGCCTCAGTGAGACCCTTGGCATATTCACAATGGGGCTGCTCATCACTGCAGATGTGTCATTCACCTCAGATGCAGTTACTGTCAGGCCTTAGCACAAGGAAACGATGTTGGCTGTGTGCGTGCGCGCGCGTGTGTGTGTGTGTGTGTGTGTGTGTGTGTGTGTGTGTGTGCGCGCGTGGGGGTGTGTGTGTGTGTGTGTGTGTGTGTGTTATATTTGTATGAGTGAAAATCTTAATGGTATAAGTAGCAGAGAGTTTACTGTGAGAAAAACGACCTTCAACATTTCAGTGTTTATATACAGTCACAGGTTACATAAAATGAAATAAAAGACTTACACAACGTTTTACACTTGAGGGACGTATTTATGATAAGTATCTAAAGGTCCTTGGTGTAAGGGACCATAGTTTAAAATATCCATAAAGTTAACTAGTACCATTAGGGCTTCAAAATGTCTTCATAAAATGTCACTTGTATCACTATGCCTTTAAAGAATAAACTCTTTCCTCTTACTCACTTTCATTCACTTCATCACTACTGCAATTGTCAGGGTAGCATTCTTCATAACCTGGCTGTGCAGTGTACTGTGAAAAGTGTGAATGATGATGCTGACCTCTGCCACGACCACCAGGGGACCACGACATCCTGGTTGGTTTTGGTGAGCTCTGAATTGGTGTTAGACTCTTATAGAAGTTGTGGAACGCTGGAAGAATAAACTGTAACGACGACATCAAGTTTTCAATTTTTGCTTGCTTTAAATATACTGGTCAATGTCAAAGTAGTGGAAGTTGTTTAGGTATTGTTCCACACCTACATGGGCATGCAAGATTTACTTTTCAAAACTGTGTCTTCATTCAATGTCTTCTTGATGAAGAAAGCTTTTGGTTCAGCTTTTCTGTATTGTATCCATCTCAGTGTCAACCAGTTGACCTTTTGCTTCACAGTGTCTATTTTTCTGTTGATGAGAAGTTTTGCAATTGATTCTGCAGATAGGAAATCATCTTGCTTAATTTCTTTCTGGCATTTTCTACAAGATTCATCCAATCCCGTGGCACAAATATAAACTGGGTTTGCTTTTTTTTCCTCTCAATATGAGAAAAATCAGCTTCATTTTCACAGTAACTATGTCGAATCAATAATTTCAATAGAAGTATGAGCAACAATATAAAGTCAAACTCGGGC
Organism: Schistocerca piceifrons; assembly: GCF_021461385.2. NCBI lineage: Eukaryota > Metazoa > Arthropoda > Insecta > Orthoptera > Acrididae > Schistocerca > Schistocerca piceifrons. The sequence goes on along the minus strand of NC_060138.1, from coordinate 400,074,423 downwards.
GATTATTTGATTTGTGTTTTGCCCACCGCAACTATCACTGTAGGCAATAACCTGTTTAATATCACATGGCAATGATTTTACATACTTCAATAAGCAATAACCGATTTCTGAAGGTCCACGTGAGGCAGTATTTTCAGACCATACATCCATGAAAACATAAACTGTTCTACAGTCATGTATTCCAAGATTAAATGTCCAAAGCTGTAACTTGTAGTAAATAACACTGGTTGTTAGCAATGGAGTCGGCAATGTTTTTTCAATGTCGAAAGTAAGTATATGTGTTGAGCCTTCTTTTGACTTCCAGGTATCTCCTTTCTTAGCAGCTCTTGCTTGCTCAGCTTCCCTTAGGTAAAGCTCTTTCCCCAGCTTTGGATTGTTAATTTTACTGGTATCCACCTCTGCTTTGATTAAATTTTCTAATCGGTCACAAGTATTGCAGGTGGCATTCCTTAGCTTATAAAATGATAAATTACATTCTGAATTGAACACTTTACAGTAAATGCAGGCCTTCACTGCCAAAATGTTTTCTTCCCACACTTCTTAGTATCAAGCACATACATTTTTGAGACAGACAACTCTGGCAACAGGTATTTCCTGTGAGGATTATGTTTATGAGAATGATGATTTTTGTAATGAGGAAAGCTTTTTATGTAGTTCCTTACAGTATTGAGGCAATCTTCTGGTACTTTATTTCCAGGAACATGTTTACCACATTGATCAACTGGAGATAGGCCTTCCACTCTTGGTTTGAATAATGCAGCTTTGGGGAACCGGCGATTGCTTATAGTTAATGTCTTCAGGAGGAACTCCTTACATACTGTATTACCATCCAGGACAATGACAGTACTTTGAGTTTTTGACTTCTTACAGTTTTGTTTTGGTTGTCTTGGTTTGGCAGTTGAAACACATTTTACTATGCCGGACATTTGTTATTGCCAAGAACCACTTTTCCAAAACTCTTCATGGATAGTTCTTCACCTTTCATCTGTGAAAGACCTGCATTCATATCGGCAGACTTGTTGAAATGGCAGGATGACTCTTGCATGCATAATTTTTCCTGTTGTAGATGTATATTCTTGTCCCAGGTTTCTTAGGCTTTTTCTTTTATCCACTTTCCATGGCTCCACATTCCTTTTTCTCTTTTTCGAAACAATGTTTTCTTGAGTTTCTTCATGAGGGGCTTCTACGCATGACTTTTCAACTGTGTTATGGATTATTTTATTGTTAGGGTTTTCTTTCTGGCATAATATGATCTTCGTTTTCATTGGAAGATGGTGCATCCGGATAGAAAAGGAAGTATACCATTGAAGCATCGATATAAAGCAAATATCTACACGAACATCTGTTTCATACATAAAATTCCCAAAATAATCTCGTCATTTTGGTAAATGTAATTGTGTCAAAGGAATGTTAATGTACCTCCAAGATGTTGAGCATTTCCGTGACATACTAGTGCAAGTGACAATATTTTCATGACAGTATTTTTTACGTGGAACATAATTTTTACTGACAGTAAGGAGAAGTTGTTATGCTAGTTTGATGTGTGCTTATATACTCACAAATGGTTTAAGACATTTCTAATGGCCACAAAAGTCATCAAAAATTTCAAAACAAAACCTTACGTAGTCACTAAAATGTTACACAAAATGCTTGAACTTTTGATACCTTGAACAGGAACATAATCTTCGTCTGCAACTGACTCATCATCTGATAAATCTTCATCAGTCATTTCTGAACAACACTTAATACCTTGAAAGGTAGAAGTGGCTGCATTCTGATTATAATTTCGTCTGTAATTGAGAGCCTAAATCATGATTCTTTGGAGCATCCGACATGGTGTTGCTAGTACCGTCCTGACACTGCCTATCGATTGTGATTCAATAAATATAGTTACACCACATGCCAATAGATGGCAGACGTTAACAGTAAGCACCTGGATCTTTGTGCCACTCACAAGTATCCCTTGTTTTCATGGTCAAAAGTGCACTAACTCAGTTTCGCAAAAAATGTCACTTATACCAACATAGTTCTCACCCATTCATTTTGCTTTCTCTGAAATATGGCTTTCTTTCTAATTTGCTTGACTAAATTTAAACAGCAGAAGTATGGACAGCATCAAGCAGTAAAGTGATAGTTTATTGTTAATACAGTTTCTATAATTTCTTTGTCTCATGATAATGCAACCTTGACTCATTCCACATCCGTGAAGGTTTCTCATCATAAAGGGATGAATGAAATCCAATGAACAAACAAAATAACTTACACTCCATCTGACATTCCTTAGTCACTAACTTCATTACTATTGTCTTAGTATAAATTACTTTTCTTCAAGCAGGTACCATACCCCTATAAAATTTCTGAAATGACAATACTTCCACCACTAACCAAAGTCATTGTTTATTTTCCACTATTGATCAATTTCAGCTGTTACGCCACTATCAAGTGATAATTGACTTATGTGATTATAGGCTCTAAGTTGTCCAGGTGCCAAGATATCACAGGCAAGCTGATGCTGGTGACTAGACATCTTTGTAGCCTACACTTGATAAACGTGTGACAGCCAAAATTGATCAATAATGGAAATGGCGGAATGTCATTTAAGAGATGTTCGAAGCCATTTTATCATGCATTAGTGAGTACAGATACAAAGAAGAAAATTATGTATTACAGGCCAATGAGAATGCTTCAAAAATGCCGAAAATGAAACCTGTATGACAGACAAGAAACAGCCTTTTAATTAGTCATAATGATATATATTAAACTGACAGTGATAATCAACAATAATTTAATTAAGAATAAAAAGCAGGGCACGGGAGAAGTGTGGAACAGCGGTGCCACTTCGTGAGTAGATTTTTTAGCTATCCAATTACATTATATTAACAAATATTGATTATTTTTATTGCAAAATTTAATCTTTATTATCTCATTACATGCGTCATACAAACACAAATTGTGAGATAGGTGAATTATCAAATGTAAGACTATATACAGACCAACAAAATTAATCTAAAATTACATTATATAGGCCCATGCTGCTATTTAGACAACTAGCTTGTATTAAGGATCATCAGACATGGTTGACCAATTCATTGTATACACTCAGTTATTTACATATGTGATTTTACATGGTTATAAAATATATTTAAAAACAAAGATGATGTGACTTACCATACGAAAGCGCTGGCAGGTCAATAGAAACACAAACAGACACATACATACACACAAAATTCTAGCTTTCGCAACCAATGGTTGCTTCGTCAGGAAAGAGGGAAGGAGAGGGAAAGAGAAAGGATGTGGGTTTTAAGGGAGAGGGTAAGGAATCATTCCAATCCCGGGAGCGGAAAGACTTACCTTAGGGGGAAAAAAGGACAGGTATACACTCGCACACACACACATATCCATCCGCACATACACAGACTTACCTTAGGGGGAAAACCACACATACACACATACGCAGACACAAGCAGCAAATGTCTGCTTGTGTCCGTATACGTGTGGTTGGATGTGGGTGTGTGTGCAAGTGTATACCTGTCCTTTTTTCCCCCTAAGGCAAGTCTTTCGCTCCCGGGATTGGAATGACTCCTTACCCTCTCCCTTAAAACCCACATCCTTTTGTCTTTCCCTCTCCTTCCCTCTTTCCTGATGAAGCAACTGTTGGTTGCAAAAGCTAGAATTTTGTGTGTATGTGTGTCTGTCGACCTGCCAGCACTTTCATTTGGTAAGTCACATCATCTTTGTTTTTAGATATATTTTTCCTACGAGGAATGTTTCCCCCCCCCCCCCCCCCCCCCCCCCTCTCTCTCTCTCTCTCTCTCTCTCTCTATATATATATATATATATTCCACGTGGGAAAAATATATGTAAAAAACAAAGCTGCTGTGACTTACCAAACGAGAAAGCGCTGGTAAATAGACAATAAAAAACACAAAAACACATAAACACACAAATTGTATATGTGCGGATGGATGTGCCTGCGTGTGGGCGTGCGCGAGTGTATACCTGTCCTCCTTTTTCCCCCCAAGGTAAGTCTTTTCACTCCTTATCCTTTCCCTTAAAACCCACATCCTTTCATTTTTCCCTCTCTTTCCCTCTTTCCAGATAAAGCAACCTTGAAATTTGTGTGTGTGTGTGTGTGTGTGTGTGTGTGTGTGTGTGTGTGTGGTTTTTTTTTTTTTCCTATCTACCAGCGCTTTCTCGTTTGGTAAGTCACAGCATCTTTTTTTATATTAATTAAGAATAAAACGTAGAGCATGGGAGAAGCGTGGAACAGCGGTGCCACTTCGTGAGTAGATTTTTTTAGCTATCCAATTACATTATATTGACAAATATTGATTAAAAATGGTTCAAATGGCTCTGAGCACTATGCGACTTAACTTCTCAGGTCATCAGTCGCCTAGAACTTAGAACTAATTAAACCTAACTAACCTAAGGACATCACACACATCCATGCCCGAGGCAGGATTCGAATCTGCGACCGTAGCGGTCGCTCGGTTCCAGACTGCAGCGCCTAGAACCGCACCGCCACCCCGGCCGGCAATATTGATTATTTTTGTTGTAAAATTTAATCTTTATTATCCTGAAAACAGCTTTCACATCCCGCAACTACCCTTCCGACCAGGTATAGAAGCAAATAACCAGAGCCACTTCCTCATCCCCTCAAACCCAGAACCTACCACAGAAGAACCCCAAAAGTGCCCCACTTGTGACAGGATACTTTCCGGGACTGGATCAGACTCTGAATGTGGCTCTCCAGCAGGAATACGACTTCCTCAAATCCTGCCCTGAAATGAGATCCATCCTTCATGAAATCCTCCCCATTCCACCAAGAGTGTCTTTCCGCCGTCCACCTAACCTTCAAACCTCTTGGTTCATCCCTATGAAATCCCCAAACCACCTTCCCTATCCTCTGGCTCCTACTCTTGTAACTGCCCCCAGGGTAAAACCTGTCCCATGCACCCTCACACCACTACCTATTCCAGTACTATAACCCGGAAGGTGTACACGATCAAAGGCAGAGCCATGTGTGAAGGCACCCACGTGATTTACCAACTGACCTGCCTACACTGTGAAGCCTTCTATGTGGGAATGACCAGCAACAAACTGTCCATTCGCATGAGCGGACACAGGCAGACAGTGTTTGTTGGCAATGAGGATCACCCTGTGGCTAAACATGCCTTGGTGCAGAGCCAGCACATCTTGGCACAGTGTTACACCATCCGGGTTATCTGGATACTTCTCACTGACACCAACCTATCAGAACTCCGGAAATGGGAACTTGTCCTTCAATATATTCTCTCTTCCTGTTACCCACCAGGCCTCAACCTCCACTAATTTCAAGTTGTCGCCCCTCGTACATCACTTGTCATTCAACAACATCTTTGCCTCTGTACTTCTGCCTCGACTGACATCTCTGCCCAACCTCTTTGCCTTTACATATGTCTGCCTGTGTCTGCATATATATATATATATATATATATATGTGTGTGTGTGTGTGTGTGTGTGGGTGGGTGCACGCGCGATTGTATACCTGTCCCTTTTTCCCCCCTAAGGTAAGTCTTTCCGCTCCCGGGATTGGAATGACTCCTCAACATCTTCCTTAAAACCCACATCCTTTCGTCTTTCCCTCTCCTTCCCTCTTTCCTGATGAAGCAACCTTGGGTTGCGAAAGCTTGAAATTTGTGTGTGTGTTTTTTATTGGGTCTATCTACCAGCGCTTTCTCATTTGGTAAGTCTCAGCATCTTTATCCACGTAAAGGGAAATTGTGTGCACAGTCTCCACAGCACATGTAATGTGAAAGTGACAGATTGCTACTTACCACAGAGAGGTGGTGTAGAGTCGCAGTCACTTGCAATGAACAGAATGCTACACATTTTCTGCTTACAACGAAGGACTTTCTTATCTGAAAGATAAAAGCTTAGCAGTCTTTTCATTGTGTCTGTGTCTCAACAAAAAGTTATCCCACATGAAGTGTCAACCTATTGGCCCATATCTATAATACCACTACTAAGGTGCTGGAGTCCAGAATCAAAGGTCAATTATTAAGTTATCAATGACAACAGCAGTATTTAACTCAGTAACAAACAAAACTAAGGGTTCTGAATATAACAAGTCTATAGCTCCGACTAGAGCTGCCGGTGGTAGTGGTCACATGTGTGTTTATGCAGGTTTGCTTGTGTAAATGTGTGTGTGTTTTCTCTGCCGAAGAAGCCTTTGGCTGAAAGCTATAATATGTAACAGTCTTTTCATTGTGCCTGTCTGCATCTTAAAAACTCATCTTTACTGTGAGTAGCAGTCTGTCCTTTTCCTAATATTGCTCATCTAATAATGTTTGTTTCAGAAATATGAAGTCAATCATTATGTAAGTTTCATTTTGTTAGACATGACACAAGCCCACTCTCACTCCATAATATTAGCTAAATCTAGTGGCCACGCCTCTTACAACTAGCAAGCAGTTGAAGAAAAATAGTGAAAAATGAAGCAGTAACAAAATTTTTAATGCTCAAAAATTTATCCTCAAGAATTGAGAAAAGCAGTCAGCAGAACTAAGAAAGCACTGCCAGTCGCCCAATAACAGGCAGTGGTACTACAGTAAATTTCCTGCAAATTGTCACAAAAAGAAGACAGTTGTTGGTGACACATCATGCAAGGAGAGATCTAATGTCAATGTGCATAATATCTGTGATACGATCAAGGCGCTCTCTCTCTCTCTCTCTCTCTCTCTCTCTCTCTCTCTCTCTCTCTCTCTCTCTCGTGTGTGTGTGTGTGTGTGTGTGTGTGTGTGTGTGTGTGTGTGTGCGTGCGTGTGTGTGCGTGCGTGTGCGTGCGTGTGAGAGAGAGAGAGAGAGAGAGAGAGAGAGAGAGAGAGAGAGAGAGAGAGAGAGAGAGAGAGAGAGAGAGAGATATTAGAAATTATCAGTTCTTAGTGCAATTTGTAGATGACAATGATGAATATGTTCTGATTAATGATACTGACATAGTGTCTGTTTTACCTGAACCAGCACCTGGCAGCAGTGATGAACTGATTTCTACTTTTGGGTTTTTAAAGTACAACGTGTGCTAAGTATTAAAGTAAATTATTTTTATTAACATATTTAAAAAGAAGTTTTGTGTTAAATTATTAATCAACATCATATATGTGCATAATGTTTTGTTTATCTCTGTTTTTCATTTTGAGTCACAACACTTGCCCTTTTACTCTTAGGTGTTTTTAGAAACTCCTTGGTCAAATGACTTCTTGTGTAAACAGTGTCTGTAGATTCAGAAATAAATCTCAGTATTTCAAAACCAAACTCACCACTTTTTATCAGCACCTGATCTTTATTGAGAATAAATAAGTGGTTTTTTTTTTCCTCAACAAAATACAACAAGTTACAGGTCCCAGTCACTGCTTAAGTGTTTAAAAACATCTGCAAAAAGTGACGTTTACAGTTTTAATTTAACTTGTATTTGAGAATGTGTTTTTGGTTTTAGAGTTGAAATGGATTTGGTAAAACAAATCAAGCCGTTGAATACTTAAACTGATTGGCCAATGTTGAAGAGAAAAATACGAGATCTAATTGACAATCATGAAGGAGCTTTAGATGTAATTGATGGCAAGCCAGTAAAACCTGTGCCACTGTCTGAAGGTGCTAATGATGCAGCAATAAAGGATCATAAAGCCAAGTCAGACTTTTATCGCGAAGCGAACAGTTATGCCAAGTCGATGATTACAAGTGCAGTTACAGGCACTGTGTATCACAAGATCATGGACAAAGAAGCGGCTCATGGAGCATGGGAGGTATTGAAGCAGAATTTCGAAGCATCATCAAAGGACCAGCTGTTCAACATTTGTTCAGATTTCTTCGCATTTAATTGGACTCGGGGAGAAGACATTCCCACACACGTAGCGAAGTTAACAAGTCTGTGGAATGAACTGAACCACGAGCTTAAAGCAAAGGGAGAAACTGTGCTACCTGATCTGATATTGGTATGTAAAGTTTTACATATTCTACCTGCAAGTTTTGATTCCTTTAAATTGAGTTGGATGTTATTAACCAAATATGATAAGAAAATGTTTGATGAATTAAAGGAACAATTGTGCATGTTTGAGAGAAACTTCACAAAGAGTAGTGACAAAATCGAACAAGAGGCATTAGTATTCATATCAGGTGTACAAAATAAAATAAAAACTAACAAATTCAAAGTTAAAGGAAAATGTAACTATTGCAAAGAACCCGGCCACTGGATCAAATATTGTAAGAAATGGATTGCCGATGGAAGACCAGCTAAAAATATAACTGTGCAGAAAACATGGACAAAACTGTAGTAACTAATGTAGCATTGTTTACTATTTGCAGCAAGGCTTGTTCATTAGAAGAGGATGCAAACAATTGGTGGATTGACAATGGTGCAACGAAACATATGACAAATAGTCCTGATTACTTTGTCAGCTCTGAAGCATTCAACAATCCCTGCTGTATACAGGCCACTGGACACGAGTCTCTACAAGCAACAGCAAGAGGATTAATTCAGATTCTGTCAACAGTTGGCAGCAGATGTGAAGAGCTGACCCTGACTGAAGTCTGGTATGTACCAAAAATTTCCAAAAACCTTATTTCTGTTTTAGCTGCCCAAGACAATAAAAAAATAGTATATTTCAGTCAAGTGCTACATATTACTCTTTGACAATTGGTGGCAGAGTGAGACTATGTGGAAATCGTAAAGTTGGTGGCACTTTATACAAAGCAGAAATCAAGCCCTTAGTGCTAGAGAAGGGTGCAACTGTGTATCTTTCAGTGGAAGATAGATTTGATGTACTTCAACTGTATCATGAGAAATGGGGTCATCAAGACATTAAAACAAAACTTATAACATTGATGATAAGGAAAGGGCACAAATTTGTGAACCATGCAAATTTGAGAAAGCACATTGTCTACCATTTGGAACTAGAGAAAAGTCAACAACGCCTGCTGAGTTGATATCAGCTGATCTGTGTGGACATTTACACGAGTCATTCCCGAAGAAACGTTACCTTGTTTTGTTCAAAGACAATTACACCAAGTTTTGCTACGGTTATTTTGCTGCAGAAAAATCAGAGTTGAGTAAAATTCTCTAAGATTTTCTCTCATGTACAAAGGCATTGGGGTACTCTGTTAAAGAGATGCTGAGTGACAATGGCAAGGAGTTTGACAACAAAGAGGTTAGATCCATCTTAAGTTCAAATGGTATAACACAGTGATTGACTGCTCCCTATACTCCTGAGCAAAATGGTATTTGTGAGTGGGATAACAGGACAGTTGTTGAGATGGCCAGGACACTTAAGTATTCAAATCCAGATGTCACTTATCCAGAACAGATATGGGGTGACATGGTTGACACAGCAATTTACATCTTGAATAGGATAGGGAAGTCATCTGTAGAAGGTGTCAGTCCTTACGAGTTATGAGAACAGAAAAAGCCTCAAACTAAACATCTTAGGATTATTGGATCAACATGTTATGTACACATTCTAAGTGAAAAACAAAGGAAAATGGACAAGAAAGCGGTGAAAGGACATCTCATTGGTTATGATGGCAATGAACACTTCAGGATTTGGATAAAAGAAAGTAATTCAACTGTACTGTCCAGAGATGTGCAATTTGAAGAAAAACCGGGATGCTGTACTGAACAAGTTACACTACCATTTCAAGATGATGAAAAGCCCATTGCAGGCCCAGATTATATTAAAAATCAATGAGAGAGTGAAGAAAATACTCACTCAGAAGATAGTTTGGAGCATTAAACTAGTTCAGACACAGAATCTGACGATGACATTCTGGAGAGTTGCAAAGAAGAAATAGGAGTGAAGTCAAGAGATCGTTCATCATTAAAGTGACAAAAATACCTCAAAGATTATCCAAAGATAACAGAAGATTTCTTTGTCACAACTGAGGTTCCTGAAACCTATGAAGTTGCACTTAGACATGAAGACAGCGTCAAATGGAAAGAAGTGATGGACAGAGAAATGAAATCTCTGATCGAAAATGAAACCTGGGAGCTTGAAGACTTACCGAAGGGTGCCAAAGCAATACCATGTAAGTGGGTGTTTCGACTGAAAACAAATGAAGAGGGTCAGATCAAAAAATTTAAGGCTCGACTGGTTGCAAAGGGCTTCAGTCAATGAGATGGTGTACATTATAGTCAAATTTTTAGTCCAATTGCAAAAATTACAACAATTTAGTCTAATCTGAGTATTGCTGCAACTAAAAGAATGTATCTCGGACAGTTTGATGTGTCAACGGCCTTTCTGTACGGAAAACTTGAGGAAACCATTTATATAGCACAACCAATAGGTTATGAAGATGGTACCAACAGAATCTGCAGGTTGAAGAAAAGCCTGTATGGTTTAAAACAAGCAATACAGAGAATTTTTGGTCAGTCTAGATTTCAGAGTAAGCCAAGCAGATCCATGGTTGTACATTCAAAATAAAAATGGTGAAGAAGTTCTGGTAATTTTGTATGTTGACGATGGTTTGGTAGCTGCCACTGATTCAAATTATTTGAGCATTTTCTTTCAACAATTGCAAAACGAGTTCAAGATCACAACGGCACCTGCAAACTATTATTTAGGTCTGCAAATTGAACATGGCAAGGACGGCTGTATCAAGATTCACCAGAAGGAGTATGCACAAAAATTTTTAAAACGTTTCAACTTTTCATAGTGTAAAGCAGTTTCTACCACAATATTGAAAGTTACAGATGTTTCAGTCAGGAAAAAAAAGAGATGGTAGAACAGTCTTTTCCACATAGAGAAGCAGTTGGAGCAGTAATGTATCTGATACTTGGCACAAGACCAGACCTAGCCTTCTGTGAAAGTGTTCTGTCAAGATCCCTCCAGAATCCCACCAAAGAACACATATTAAAAGTAAAAAGCGTTTTTCGTTATGTATCAGGAACGACAGAATATAGACTCACATAAAAATCAAGAGGAAAGAGCAGATTTTAGAGGCTGCTCAAAAACAGGCAGATCAACATCTCAAGTAGTCATCAACTACACAGGAGGGGCTATACCATGCTAAGTCAGCGAAGATGCAAAGTGGTTTCTTTTTTCTGATGATACAAGTATAGTAATAACATCCAAAAACCAAGAACTACGTGATGTAATTGTAAACGATGTTTTTCACAAAATTACTAAGTGGTTCTCAGCTAACGGACTCTCTTTAAATTTTGATAAAACACAGTACATACAGTTCCGTACAGTAAATGGCACAACTTCAGTAATACATATAGACTTTGAACAGAAGTCTGTAGCTAAGGTAGAATTTTCAAAATTTTTTGGTGTGTCCATTGATGAGAGGTTAAACTGGAAGCAACAGATTGATGGTCTGCTGAAATGACTGAGTTCAGCTACGTATGCTATTAGGGTTATTGCAAACTTTGGTGATAAGAATCTCAGTAAATTAGCTTACTATGCCTACTTTCATTCACTGCTTGCGTGTTGTTGTTGTGGTCTTCAGTCCTGAGACTGGTTTGATGCAGCTCTCCATGCTACTCTATCCTGTGCAAGCTTCTTCATCTCCCAGTACCTACTGCAGCCTACATCCTTTTGAATCTGCTTAGTGTATTCATCTCTTGTTCTCCCTCTACGATTTTTACCTTCCACACTGCCCACCAATACTAAACTGGTGATCCCTTGATGCCTCAGAACATGTCCTACCAACCGATCCCTTCTTCTAGTCAAGTTGTGCCACGAACTCCTCTTCTCCCCAATTCTATTCAATACCTCCTCATTAGTTATGTGATATACCCATCGAATCTTCAGCACTGTTCTGTAGCACCACATTTCGAAAGCTTCTATTCTCTTCTTGTCTAAACTATTTATCATCCATGTTTCACTTCCATACATGGCCACACTCCATACAAATACTTTCAGAAATGACTTCGTGACACTTAACAAATTTCTCTTCTTCAGAAATGCTTTCCTTGCCATTGCCAGACTACATTTTATATCCTCTCTACTTCGACCATCATCATTTATTTTGCTCCCCAAACAGCAAACCTCCTTTACTACTTTAAGTGTCTGATTTCCTAATCTAATTCTCTCAGCATCACCCGACTTAATTCGACTACATTCCATTATCCTCGTTTTGCTTCTGTTGATGTTCATCTTATATCCTCCTTTCAAAACACTATCCATTCCGTTCAACTGCTCTTCCAAGTCCTTTGCTGTCTCTGACAGAATTACAATGTCATCGGCAAACCTCAAAGTTTTTATTACTCCTCCATGGATTTTAATACCAACTCCAAATTTTTCTTTTGTTTCCTTCACTGCTTGCTCAATATAAAGATTGAATAACATCGGGGATAGGCTACAACCCTGTCTCACTCCCTTCCCAACCACTGCTTCCCTTTCATGTCCCTTGATTCTTATAACTGCCATCAGGTTTCTGTACAAATTGTAAATAGCCTTTCACTCACTGTATTTTACCCTTGCCGCCTTCAGAATTTGAAAGAGAGTATTCCAGTCAACACTGTCAAACGCTTTCTCTAAGTCTACAAATGCTAGAAACGTAGGTTTGCCTTTCCTTAATCTATTTTCTAAGATAAGTCGTAGGGTCAGTATTGCCTCATGTGTTCCAATATTTCTATGGAATGCAAACTGATCTTCCCCGAGGTCGGCTTCTACTAGTTTTTCCATTCGTCTGTAATGAAATCGCGTTAGTATTTTGCAGCTGTGGCTTATTAAACTGATAGTTCGGTAATTTTCACATATGTCAACACCTGCTTTCTTTGGGAATGGAATTATTATATTCTTCTTGAAGTCTGGGGGTATTTTGCCTGTCTCATACACCTTGCTCACCACACCAGATGGTAGAGTTTCGTCAGGTCTGCCTCTCCCAAGGCCGTCAATAGTTCTAATGGAATGTTGTCTACTCCCGAGGCCTTGTTTCGACTCAGATCTTTCAGTGCTCTGCCAAACTCTTCACGCAGTATCGTATCTCCCATTTCATCTTCATCTTCATCTACATCCTCTTCCATTTCCATAATATTGTCCTCAAGTACATCGCCCTTGTATAGACCCTCTATATACTCCTGCCACCTTTCTGCTTTCCCTTCTTTGCTTAGAACTGGGTTTCCATCTGAGCTCTTGATATTCATACAAGTGGTTCTCCTTTCTCGAAAGGTCTCTCTAATTTTCCTGTAGGCAGTATCTATCTTACCCCTAGTGAGATAAGCCTCAACATCCTTACATTTGTCCTCTAGCCATGCCTGCTTAGCCATTTTGCACTTCCTGTCAATCTCATTTTTGAGACGTTTGTATTCCTTTTTGCCTGCTTCATTCACTGCATTTTTATATTTTCTCCTTTCATCAATTAAATTCAATATTTCTTCTGTTACCCAAGGATTTCTACTAGCCCTTGTCTTTTTACCTACTTGATCCTCTGCTGCCTTCGCTACTTCAACCCTAAAAGCTAACCATTCTTCTTCTACTGTATGTCTTTCCCTCATTCCTGTCAATTGTTCCCTTATGCTCTCCCTGAAACTCTGTATAACCTCTGGTTTAGTCAGTTTATCCAGGTCCCATCTCCTTAAATTCCCACCTTTTTGCAGTTTCTTCAGTTTTAATCTACAGTTCATAACCAATAGATTGTGGTCAGAGTCCATATCTGCCACTGGAAATGTCTTACAATTTAAAACCTGGTTCCTAAATCTCTGTCTTACCATTATATAATATATCTGAAACCTGTCAGTATCTCCAGGGTTCTCCCATGTATACAACCTTCTTTCATGATTTTTGACCCAAGTGTTAACTATGATTAAGTTGTACTCTCTGCAAAATTCTACCAAGCGGCTTCCTCTTTCATTCTTAGCCCCAATCCATATTCACCTACTACATTTCCTTCTCTCCCTTTTCCTACTACCGAATTCCAGTCACCCATCACTATTAAATTTCCATCTCCCTTCACTATCTGAATAATTTCTTTGATTTCGTCATACATTTCTTCAATTTCTTCGACATCTGCAGAGCTAGTTGGCATATAAACTTGTACTACTGTAGTAGGCATGGGCTTTGTGTCTATCTTGGCCACAATAATGCGTTCACTATGCTGTTTGTAGTAGCTTACCTTCACTCCTATTTTCCTATTCATTATTAAAGCTACTCCTGCATTACCCCTATTTGATTTTGTATTTATGATCCTGTATTCGCCTGACCAAAAGTCTTGTTCCTCCTGCCACCGAACTTCACTAATTCCCACTATATCTAACTTTAACCTATCCATTTCCCTTTTTAAATTTTCTAACCTACCTGCCCGATTAAGAGATCTGACATTCCACACTCCGATCCGTAGAATGCCAGTTTTCTTTCTCCTGATAACGACGTCCTCTTGAGTAGTCCCTGCCCGGAGATCCGAATGGGGGACTATTTTACCTCCGGAATATTTTACCCAACAGGACGCCATCATCATTTAACCATACGGTAAAGCTGCATGCCGTCGGGAAAAATTATGGCTGTAGTTTCCCCTCGCTTTCAGCCGTTCGCAGTACCAGCACAGCAAGGCCGTTTTGGTTAGTGTTACAAGGCCAGATCAGTCAATCATCCAGACTGTTGCCCCTGCAACTACTGAAAAGGCTGCTGCCCCTCTTCAGGAACCACGCGTTTGTCTGGCCTCTCAACAGATACCCCTCCATTGTGGTTGCACCTACGGTACGGCTATCTGTATCGCTGAGGCACTCAAGCCTCCCCACCAACGGCAAGGTCCATGGTTCGTGTCCATTGATGAGAGGTTAAACTGGAAGCAACACATTGATGGTCTGCTGAAACGTCTGAGTTCAGCTACGTATGGTATTAGGGTCATTGCAAATTTTTGTGATAAGAATCTCAGTAAATTCGTTTACTATGCCTACTTTCATTCACTGCTTTCGTATGGCATCATATTCTGGGGTAATTCATCGTTGAGTAGTAAAGTATTCATTGCTCAAAAACATGTAATCAGAATAATTGCTGGACCCCACCCACGGTCATCCTGCAGACATCTATTTAAAGATCTAGGGATCCTCACAGTATATATATTCACTTATGAAATTTGTTGTTAATAATCCAGCCCAGTTCAAAAGTAATAGCAGTGTGCATAGCTATAACACCAGCAGAAAGGATGATCTTCACTATGCAGGGTTAAATCTGACTTTGGCACAGAAAGGGGTAAATTATGCTGCCACAAAAGTCTTTGGTCACCTACCAAACAGCATCAAAAGCCTGACAGATAGCCAACTAACATTTAAAAATAAATTTAAAAAATTTCTAGATGACAACTCCTTCTACTCATTGGCTGAATTTTTAGATATAAATTAAGGGGGGGAAAAAAAAACAACAACAACAACTTAAAACATTAGTGTCATGCAATATTTTGTGTAATGTAATATCTTGTACAGACATCTTTTATTAACCTGACACGTTCCACATCATTACGAAGCGTCGTATTCACCGTCTATGGAACAAGTATTAATCTAATCTAATCTAAACAAACCATGGTAGCAACATCTACAGCTGAATCTGAACTAGTTACCACAAATGAAGCTGTCAAGGAGATTATTTGATTAAGTCGTCTATTCAGAGAAACAACAAGACTATCTGAAATTCCAAATCTCCGAATTGACAACTCAGCAATAAGCCTACTGAAGTTGGCAGAGAATCCAGAATTTCAACACCGAACCAAACATATAGCCACCAAGCATTTCTTTATTCGTGAAAAACTTTATGAAGGAAGAATTAGAGTTCATCAAATCCCATCCGAAGAGTAGGTAGCTGACATTATGACCAAAGCTCTACCAAAGACACGTATGAAGATATTGTGTAATCAAATGGGACTGTTGTAAAACTCAGTTTTGTTTTGTGGGTTTGCCTGTTTGTTGATTTCTACGTAACAAGGGAAAGTGTTAAAGTAAATTCTTTTTATTAACATCTATAAAAAGAAGTTTTGTGTTAAATTACTAATCAACACCATACATGAGCATAATGTTTTGTTTATCTCTGCTTTTTATTTCGAGTCACAACACTTGCAATTTTACTCTTAGGTGTTTTTAGAAGCTCCTTGGTCAAGTGACTTCTTGTATAAACAGTGCCTCTAGATTCAGAAATAAATCTAAGTATTTCAAAACCAAACTCACCACTTTTGTCAGCACCTGATCCTTACTGAGAATAAATAATGTTGTTTTTTCTATCAACAAAATACAATAGTGTTCTGAATATAACAAGTCTATAACTCCGACTGGAGCTTCCAGTGGTCATGTGTGTGTTTATGCATGCTTGCTTGTGTAAATGTGTGTGTGTGTGTGTGTGACTTTTCGTAATATTGCTCATCTAATAATGTCTGTTTCTGAAATATGAGGTCTATCATTATGTAAGTTTCATTTTGTTAGGTATGACACAAGCCCACTCTTGCTCCAAAATATTAGCTAAATCTAGTGACCATGTCTCTTACAACTAGAAAGCAGGTGAAGAAAAAAACAGTGAAAACCGAAGCACTAAGACGGAGGCAGAGAGATCTGTCAAAAGAATAGTGGAGCAACACGGGCAGAAAAGTAAGAACAATGCAAAAGGGCTGCAGGAAGGAAGTGTTATCAGCAAATGCAAGATGAACTTAAAAAAACAGCAAGACACAAATGCTCATAAAAATTTATCCTCAAGAATTCAGAAAAGTAGTCAGCAGAACTAAGAAAGCACTGCCAGTCACCCAATGACAGGCATTGGTACTACAGTAAATTTACTACAAATTGTGCACGATATCTGTGTCACGATCAAGGGGTTCTCTCTCTCTCTCTCTGTGATATTAGAAATTATCAGTTCTGATTAGTAGATGACAATGATGAATATGTTTTGGATAATGATACTGACCTAGTGTCGGTTTTACCTGAACCAGCACCTGGCAGGAGTGATGAACTGACTTTTGCTTTTGGGTTTTTAAAGTACAATGTGTGCTAAGTTGTTGTTAAAAGTGTACTGCAGCCCCATTTGATGCTTAATGTCAATTTATGAATGCAGCTTTACAGAGCAAGCTCTATGGCAATTAAATTTCTTATGGACCAAGTGCAACATATGTAACAAAAAAAATGGCTCTGAGCACTATGGGACTCAACATCTTAGGTCATAAGTCCCCTAGAACTTAGAACTACTTAAACCTAACTAACCTAAGGACATCACACACACCCATGCCCGAGGCAGGATTCGAACCTGCGACCGTAGCAGCAACATATGTAACAGTCACATGCCTACAGTACACTAGCATCTATAACAATATATAATAATAGAAAAAATATAGAAATACTCTCATTACCATGGAATCACAATCAAAGGTTCTGGGCACTAGTATAATATTATACAGCAAACTTTTAACAACACTTCAGATTTTCTCAAATTACCAAAATGAGTTTTCCCTTGTTTTTCTCTTGTCACATGATCAATGGATATAAACTAATTCATTATATATACATAAATAAAATTTCCATTTGTCGTTAAGGGGTATCCTAACTGTGTTAACTGTTATAATTTTCCGTAAATTAAATAGGTACACGATTATTAGACAACAGGTACTAAAATAAGTTTTATGTGTCACATGCCTAAAAACTGCCAAATGCTCCAGTCTCTGAAGGATGCCCTTTTATTTGCCAATGAAGTATACTCTACTAGCAAATGAAAGCGTTTAATTTGTGTATTTTTTACATCCGGGAAAGAACTTTAAATTCGTGTTTCTTTTCAGTACAGTACCTGCTGCCAATTTCTAAATTTAATATCTCTATTTACAAATTAATGTTATTGACACCCAACAATTAATGTTATAACATAATATGCTATATCCAAACCTAATTTACAGGCCATTGTCGTCCCAACCATGCCTCCTCCAACAATAACAACGTCGTACACATTTTTGTTTCCTTTGATTTCGGACACTGTGCGCATAAACATGGAGGATAATGGGGCT
The DNA here is from genome assembly GCF_021461385.2 of Schistocerca piceifrons. Lineage (NCBI taxonomy): Eukaryota > Metazoa > Arthropoda > Insecta > Orthoptera > Acrididae > Schistocerca > Schistocerca piceifrons. The sequence goes on along the minus strand of NC_060138.1, from coordinate 400,056,486 downwards.
GTTAAAAGGGTCCTCATCTTTAACGTCTTTGTTAAAATCATTCCAGTCATTTTCCTTCGTAAATCTAGATAACATTAACCTTAAAACTTCCTCTGCACAATGCACACTATACAAATAAATTCGTGCGCTTGCCGGCAGTCTGCTTTCTGCTATGTTTACCAAACAAGTTCGTATCAACTATCAAGATATATTGTACAATGGTACCAACATATTCGACAGTTTAGGGATAATTGCATATTTTATGTGCAGTTCGTTAGATATTGTTCAGTAGTTGATTTTTTTGTTGCAGATTGCAGCGCATATAATTATATAATCAATTATAATTGCAAATGATTCAATTTTATTCTCCAAGAATACAATTTTTTAAAGGCAACAGATGTTTCTTCAAAATATACGAACAGACGGGATTTCGATACCAGTTTTCTTTTTCAAGCAAACAAACTGAAATAGATGGAATAATCTAAGTATGATTCAACATTTGCGAAGTGTTGATCTCGAAGTAGATGCTGTTGTACGTTTTCAACACTGTTTCCAACGCTGTTTCCATGACGACGACTGTCTACAAGGTAGCGGGTTCTAGCGCAATATTCGGACTGTAATGTGGATAGTGAACGGGTAATCGAGTTTGCTTATGAAACGTTTCACTGTTGTCAGGCTAAGTTCATACGTCCAAGTCGGACTTTTCTGCTGAGATGTTTCTGGAACCACATTATGTCGAACCATAGTGGATCTGTTTTCAATAATTCTTGTCTTAAAGTTCCATTGAACCCGTCCAACAGACAGCCATCCCCATTGTATGAAAGAGGAACTTTTGATACAGGTACAGCTATCGAGGGAAAGACATACGTGCGAAGAAGACAAGGACATATGGGTATTGATGGTAAAGTGTCTAGGCCACAATCTTGGTCACCTTCTGCCGATTCTGGAAGAAATGCAAAACTGCGTGAAGGGTCAACACCCCGCAGTGTGATGTTAGATGGTCGTAGTAGGGACTCATTTGACTCATTTATGAACTTTTATGAAAACATTCCTGATTATGGAGAGTTAGGAAATCTTTCAGATGGAGAGTTTTATTTGAGACTACAAGCTTTAAAGGATAAACACATGTTGTACTGTAAATCATTGACTGCTGAAAATCCTGCTTTGGAGAACAAACCTGCAGAGACAGAACCAGGGAATGGAGAAACACAAGTTAATTCTGCAATAAGCAATACAAGTGGTTCAGTACCCGGAGGTAGTGCAGCCCCCTATGCCGCAATGAAAGAATCCAGTATTGCTGATAACTCTAAAAAGAATGAACGAAAGAAATTTCAAAAGAAGTCACAAAGTAAAACAATCAGTCATGACTACATCAACTGGGAGAAATTAGCCGAAAACACACACCTAGTTTCTCCATCGTCGGTTACCTCCATAGATCATAAGAGTACACACAGAGCATCAGTGAACGACAGTAGTCTTTTGGATAGTGTAGATGCCACTGTCAACTTGCATCAAAAGGGAAACAGGAATGAACATCAGTTAAATAGTTTCAAAATAAAGGAGAAGAAAACCAATGGAGTGACTAATATGAAAAGAGAGATTCACTCTGCATTTTCAAATAAACACACTGAACCCTGTAAAAGCAATAGTCGCCCGACAAGTTCATTGAGGGGAAATACATGGGATAATTTAAGTGCCAATGATTGTCTTACAAAATTGGATTATTTATTTTCTGATTCTGATAGTGAGTATGAAGAGCCCCTTCTTCAGCGTAGTTTGCCGAGCAGCCCTATTTTAAAACATAACAGGCACACAACTATGAAAGAGCCAAACATTACTGTACCAAAACCTTTCAAAATGACACTCAGGTTAGTAATAATAATAATTCTTTGATATGAACATTTTATTAATAATGTAGTTTGAGCATATTATTCTCTTCAAAAATGCAGTAACAATCTGTTGACTTAATAATTAAGTGCTCTGTGTACACCACTGGCCATTCTTCCTCAATCTGCTAATTTTAAATAATTTGCTTTGCTCCTTCATATAACTGACTAACCTTTCAGTTGGTGAATTACATTGCCATGGGTGCGACAACAGCACTACATTTTTCAACAATCAGAAACTAATATAACATGTAGTATAAATAGAAATAAAATAAAAACTGATTGACAATCATATGAATAGTTGTTTTACCTTCTCTTTAGATCTGAAAATGAGAAGCTTAAAAGTGAGTTGTTAATCATCTTTAAGACCTTTACATGGGTGGTGCAGACTGTTCCTCATCCACTTTCAAAAATGGCTAAGTTTCCTGCAAATTCATAATGTAAGATAAACCCAATGTGTTTGATATCTGGAGTTGGGAGAATAGCAAGAAGTTGTACAAACTCAATGTAGTATACATCCTCCTCGTCACCTGTGAACCCTTTCTTTCAGGAGTGCTAGATCTGCAAGGTTCCCAGGAGAGCTTCTGTAAAGTTTGGAAGGTAGGAGACTATGTACTGGCAGAAGTAAAGCTGTGAGGACAGGGCATGAGTCGTGCTTGGGTAGCTCAATTAGTAGAGCACTTGCCCGCGAAAGGCAAAGGTCCCAAGTTCGAGTCTCGGTCCGGCACATAGTTTTAATCTGCCAGGAAGTTTCATATCAGTGCACACTCCGCTGCAGAGTGAAAATCTCATTCTGAAAATAAATGTTCCTGGCAAGATCTGTTTGACAGCTGCTTCTGACCCTGTAACGTATTTAAGACTATGTCTTTGAAATATGGTTGTTCATCACTTGTTTCAAAATTTGTATAGATGAGAGACTGTAGATTGAGCATGGGTTGAAAAACTTGATTTCAGTATCTGAATATTCTTGCCCTTTTCTTTTTTTACTGTCAAATCCATGTAATGTTTATGCATGCTAACTGTTTTCCCAGTTGCTGGGTCTACAGTAGGCTTGACATACAAAGTAACTGCCTGACTTTTATCACCTGTGCAAATTAGCTACATGCTTAATATCCTATCTTTTGTTAAAGATTGAAGTTTGTCTGAAAGTTAATGGACTGCTCTTGAAACTTAACAGCTAAAACAACAACTATGGCTGCAGCTTCAGCTTAAACAGCCACCAATATAAAATGTAAACTTTTTTTCCTCCATCCTCATCTACAGAAGTGCTGACTCTGTTTAACTATATTTCCTCAAATAAATTTACAACTTTCATTATTTTTAATGGCACTAAAATTTAACCATCAGAGCTCCAGAAATCTGTGACAGAAATTTAATTGAAAATCAAATTTTAAAAATTTGTCTGTCTCAGTTTCACATGGAAACTTCTTACAAATACTAAGTGTATTTTGTATTATTTAATATTGTGCATAAAATATTCCCATTTTGGAATCATAAGAGATCCTTAAGATTCAAAATGTTTCTGTTACTGGCCTGCATCTACACTCTGTCTCTTAATGTTTAGGAACAGTAATTAAGTTATCATTTTGTGTATTGCCCACACTCCAGCCTAAGCTCATAGGCTAGAAATTTTAGCGTGTTGCACAGAGGGTGGCTCATCTTCTTTACTTCAGTGATTAATCTGTTACATTTATCTGCTCTAATACTCTGGATCTTTCTAAAATGCAAATAAATTTCAGTATAGACAGAATCCACAGTTATAGTGTCTACACAAGTATGTTTGTTTTTATTCATTTTAATCACAATCATCTCATAAAGTTTGAGAGATCAATTAAGACCCTAACTTTATAAATCAAGAAAATGTTATCCTGATCATAATGTATAGTACACTACATTGAATTTTTTATTGTGTACATACGGTATAATTTTTGCTACATTAAAAAATGGCCAAAACCTACAGATACTAAATGACTATAAATCTGTACTATCCAACACTGAATATGAAATTGCCCCTTACAGAAATAACTATTCGGTAATTGTTCAGTAGTCAGACATGGTGGGGGATAAGATACATTTTTGGGAGATGATGTATCTTGAGTGACTTAGGATTCAGTTTATTTGTATTTGTCTCTTTGATCATGTTCAAACAATGCTTATATATATGATAATGTTGCAGTGGGTGATTTGTGAGACAATGATGTCACTGGATTTAATCAGAATTTCAGTTACATCTTCATCGATACTATGTGAACCGCAGTAAGGCGTGTGGCAGAGGGTACCCTGTACCACTACTGCTCATTTCCTTTCTTGTTCCACTCGCAAATAGAGTGAGGGAGAAACAACTGTCTATATGCCTTGTTATGAGACCTTATTTCTCATATCTTACTTTCATGGAGCTTTGTGTAATGTTTGTTGATGGCAGTACAATCATTTGGCAGTCAGCTTCAAACACTGGTTATTTAAATTGTCTCAACAGTGTTTCTTGAAAAGAACATCGCCTTCCCTCCAGGAATTCTCATTTGAGTTCCCAAAGCATCTCCTTGACCCTTAGCTGTTGTTCGAACCCACCGGAAACTTTGCAATTAGACTTTCTGAGGAAGATTTGTGTCTATCTTCAAGCAATTGCCAGTTCAGTCTTTCAGCATCTCTGTGATGTACTCCCATGTGTCAACCATTCGTGCTGTCTTCATTTGTATGCATTCTATATACCCTGTTAGTCATGTGTGGTATACACAGTTGAGTAAAATTGTGAGATGGGTCACACAAGTGAACTGTAACCATTCTCCTTCATAGACTGATTGCCTTGCCCTAGTATTCTTTCACCAAACTGAAGTCTGCCACCTGCTTTACCTACGACTGAGCCTATGTGATCATTCCATTTCAAATCCCTATAAACTGCTACACCCAGGTGTTTGTACGAGATGGCCAGTTCTAGTTGTGATTCACTGATATTGTTGTAGTAGGATACTGTTCTTTTACGGTCCACAATTTTACATTTCTGAGTATTTAAAGGACGACATCAATCTTCCTACATCTACAACTATACCCATACAAGAATTGGATAGATAAAAAATCTACTCTCCAAGTAGTGGCAGGAGAACACACACATAAAAAATGTTTTACGTATGCAAGCTTCAGAGCCGGTGGCTCCTTTTTCCAGCAGAAGTGTTGAAGGGGAAGGAAGAGGGGTGAAGAAAAAGGACTGGAGAGGCTTAGGAAAGTGGCTAGAGTGTAGAAAGGTCACTCACAACCCCAGGTCAGCGGAGACTTGCCAGACAAGATGAGAAGGAAAGATCATCCTGTTCAGTAAGTCTCTCGTGACCTGGTGCTCTAGGTGTCTTTTTCAAACTGTAACCGTTTTTCTGAACCTCTCCAGTTCTTTTCCTTCAGCCCTCTTCCTTCCCCTTCAGCCCTTCTGCCTGCTGAAGGAGCCTTTGGCTCCTAAAGCTTCCATATATCAAAAACTTTCTTTATATGTGTTTTCTCCTGCAGCTGCTTGGTGAGTAGATTTTTTACCTATCCAATTACATTATATTGATAAAAATTGATTATTTTCATTGTTATACATAGGCTACATACTCTTCAAGCCACTGTAGGAAGTGTGGTGGAGTGTACCTTGTACTACTACTAGTTGTTTCCTTTCCTGTTCTGCTCGTAGATAGAACAAGGAAAAACAACTGTCTTCATATGAGCCTTAATTTCTCAAAACTTATCATTGTGGCCCTTAATCAAAATGTTTTTTGATGGCAGTAGGATTGTTCTGCAGTCAGTTTCAAATGCCAGTTCTTTGAATTTTCTCAATAGTGCCCCTCGAAAAGAACATCACCTTCCCTTCAGGGACTGTCATTTCAGTTCCCAAAGCACCTCCATAACACTTGTGTGTTATTCTAACCTATTGGTGAGTTTCACATGAGTGGTGCTTTTTAAAACTGTACTGATGATTCATTGACATAAGCTTCGTACAACTTTGAAATTGTATGAAGATATGAGTGAATATTTAATCTGACCTGTTGTGGATCCCAAACACTCAAGCAGTACTCAGGTATAGGTTGCACTAGCATCCTATATGTGATCTCTTTAACAGATTAACCACAATTACTTGAAGTCTCCCAATAAATTGAAGTTAACCATTTGACTTCTCTATCACAATTCTCACCTGGTCATCCCATTTCATATATCTTTCCCACGTTACACCCAGATATTTGAATGATGTAACAATATCAAGCAGGACACCACCAATGCTATATCCAAACTATATGGGTTTGTTTTTCGCACTCATCTGCATTAAATTACATTTTTCTTCATATAGATCCTGCTGCCAGTCATCACATCAACTATAAATTCTATCTAAGTCATTTTGTATCATTGTACAGTCACTCATCTTCAGCACCTTCCTGTACACCACAGAATCATCAGCAAACAGTGACAGTTTGGTGCTCATCCTGCTCGCCAGACTCTTTAAGTAAGTAGACAATAATAGTGGCCCTATCATACTTCCCTGGGGCTTTCCCGACTATGCCCTTATGTCTGATAAAAACTGAATGTCGATGAAAATGTGCTGTGTTCTATCACTTAAGTAGTCTTTGAGCCACTCACATATCAGGGAGCCTGTTCCGTATGCTTGTAGCTGCATTAGCAGTCTACAGTGGGGTACCGTGTCAAATACTTTCCAGAAATCTAGGGATATGGAATCTGCCTGTTGCCCTTTATCTATGTTCACAGCATATCATGTCAGAAATGGGAAAGCTGAGTTGCAAATGAGTGGCGCCTTCTAAAACTGTGCCGATGATTCATTGAAATAAGCTTCGTACAACTTTGAAATTGTATCAAGATAAGAGTGAATATTTGTGCAGCTATTTTCAGACAGTACTTCATTATAGATAACCACATCATCTATGAAAAGTCTGGGGTTACTATTAATATTGTCTACCTGGACTATCTGGACACTAATATACAACATGAACAGCAAGGTTTCCAGCATACTTCCCTGGGACACTCGTAAGGTTACTTCTACATCTGTTGATGATTCTCCATCCAAGATAATGTGCTGCGCTTTCCACACCAAGAAATCTTTAGTCACAAATTTCACTATATTCCCCATATGACTGTACTGTTAATAATAAAATACAAGAGTATGTTTCAAGTCCTTTTCTGATGTCAAGAAAGACTGTTGTACCCAACTACGTTGATCCATGGCTTTGAAGTATTTCCTTAGTTCTGCCTCAGCAAATTTACAGTTCAGTTGGGAACTGAAGCTGAGAGGATACAGGAGCAGTAACATCAACTGTGATTCCCTTCCAACTTTCCGTTCTTACGTGCCATGACTTTTGTCAGTTGACTTTGTCTCTACAGAAGACTTGATGCTGAAAACTCACCAGTCCTGACTATCTGTTGACTCTGCAAAATGAGAGAGGTGAATTTTCTGTATTGACTCAAATATTACCACCAGGAAAGCTTCTGATAATGCTTTTCTGTTGTTAAAACCTTGACATTCAATACATCAGTGTTTACATACCATAGCATAAAGACAGAATGATTTCTTCACTGTCCTTTTTGTGTCACTATTAATTGTATTGATGCTCAGAATTCTCTGGAGTACTGCGTGTGTCCAAGAAGGAGCACTCCTCTGTGGAACAGCCGCCAGCCCAACAAGTATCATAAAGCAGCAACCAATTGCCAGAGTCTTCAAGAAATGCAGTGTTCAGCCTCCTGATTACAGACCCCAAATTCTCACACAATATGCATGTTCACAATTATTAACTACGTAATGATACACTATGTGATCAAAAGTAACCGGGCACTGGGCTGAAAATGACTTAAAAGTTCGTGGTGCCCTCCATCGATAATGCTGGAATTCAATATGATGTTGGCCCACCTTTTGCCTTGATGACAGCTTCCACTCTCACAGACATACATTTTATCAGGTGCTGGAAGGTTTCTTGGGGAATGGCAGCCCATTCTTTAAGGAGTGCTGCTCTGAGGAGAGGTATCGATGTTGGTCGGAGAGGCCTGGCACGAAGTCGGCATGCCAAAACATCCCAAAGGTGTTCTATAGGATTCAGGTCAGGACTGTGTGTAGGCCAGTCCATTACAGGGATGTTATTTTCATGTAACCACTCCGCCACAGGCCGTGCATTATGAACAGGTGCTCGATTGTGTTGAAAGATGCAGTTGCCATCCCTGAATTGCTCTTCAACAGTGGGAAGCAAGAAGGTGCTTAAAACATCAACGTAGACCTGTTTTGTGATAGTGCCATGCAAAACAACAAAGGATGCAAGCCCCTTCCATGAAAAACATGACCACACCATAACACCACCGCCTCCGAATTTTACTGTTGGCACTACACACACACTGGCAGATGACGTTTACCAGGCATTTGCCATATCTGCACCCTGCCATCGGATCTCCACATTGTGTACCATGATTCATCACTCCAGACAATGTTTTTCCATTGTTCAATGATCCAGTATTTACACTCCTTATACCAAATGAGGCGTCATTTGACATTTATCGGCGTGTTGTGTGGCTTATGAGCAGCCGCTTGACTATGAAATCCGTTTTCTCACCTCCCACCTAATTGTCATGGTACTTGCAGTGGATCCTGACACAGTTTGGAATTCCTGTGTGATGGCCTGGATAGATGTCTGCCTATTTACACATTATGACCCTCTTCAACTGTTGGCAGTCTCTGTCAGTCAACAGATGAGACTGACCTGTGTGCTTTTGTGCTATACGTGTCCCTTCACATTTCCACTTCACTATCACTTTGGAAACAGTGGACCTATGGATGTTTAGGAGTGTGGAATTCTCGCGTAGGCTTGTGACACCCAATCACCTGACCATGCATGTCTCTGTGAAGGTGACCACTTCTGTGGAACAACTGCTGACCCAGCAAGTGTTTTGAAGTAGGAACCAGCTGCAGAGTCACCCTGTCTTACAGGAACTCAGTGTCCAGCAACCCAAATCCGTTCACATACAAACAAATTCTCACATAATATTCTTATGTGTATTTATTAACTACCTAAATAAATTCCTGTCTTCAGCTGAAGAACATAATTTGTCGATAATGAAGACTTTCTTGAAGTGCTCCATTAAACCTCAGGCTTTCAGTACATCATGTAAAAAAACTGCAATTTAGGTTTCACATGTGCAATATTTTTGGGGTCAGTGCTGGTAGGTATAGGGAAGGTTATTCCATTCAACACTCGTTATTCCATTTGAGATCCTAATATGGCCTAAGATGCTACAGTAAATGGATGTCAGATATATTGAACAACTGATTTGTGGTTTACTTCTACTACTCTTCTGGTATGTCTTCCTATCACTGTGCATGAGTTTTTGATTGATGGAGTGGTAGATTATAGATGATTAAAAGAGGGGCCAACTCAGCCAAAAAATCGGTGTGGCGTCTGTAGGAATTCCATCTGGCCCTTGTGCTTTGTTCAATTTTAATGATTTCAGCAGTTTCTCAACATCATTTACACTATTGTCTACACCATTCATCATCACAATGGCGCAAGCATTAAGTTGAGACAATAATCCTAGATTTTACATTATAAATGAGTATTTGAAAATGGAGGTCAACATTTCTGCTTTTGCTCTGCTACCATCGGTGTCAGTTCTGGTCTCATCCATGACTGGACGCTAACATTGGTGCCATTAACATGCTTTACGTATGACAGGAATTTCTTTGGGTTTTGTAGGAGATCTTTCGATAATATTCTGCTATGGCAGTCTTTGAAGGCTTCATGCATTGCCATCTTGAAAGCCAAACACGCTTCATGCAACATCTCTCTGTCTACAGGCCCTTTCATTGTTTTACACCTATTATGCCGTAGTGACCCTTTCATTAGAAGTTTCTTTATGGTAACTGTATACAATATAGGGTCACTCCTATCATGAACAGTTCTAGTATGTACATAGCTACCAAGTGCATGGTCAACTATTCTCTTAAATATGAACCAAAGCTGTAGTTGTTCTACATACTCCTGTCCAGAGCTACATGTTGTAGGTTCCTCACTTAGATATGACACTAATGCCTCTTTATCTAGTTCACTAAACATATAAATATTTATACTTATTTTAGTTGCCCTTTGTACTTTGGTAATCATTGTTCCCACAGTGCTACCAGATTCATTATGAACATCCTCAGAGAGGTTAGGTCTATTTACTGATTTCAGAGCCAATATATTTTCCATCATGAGTGGGCTTTTGAACTAAACCAAAAGCATTATATATCTTAGTTCAGCAGATTATGGAGATAGAAAAGTTTTATTTGAGAGACGTTCTTGAATAGCATATTGTTTGTGCTGATACAAAATAACTGTTATTTGATTTTACCAGAATTGAGTTACATAATACAAATGCCATAATTAACATTAACATTAGATATGTGGGCAACATAGATAGGAAAAACCAGATATCTAAGTGCTTCAGAAGCACTTAGTATGCCAGACAATATAGAAAATAAAATTATTACAGATATCAAATGTCTGTAGTTTAACAGAATAAAAACAGCATTCCAACAGTAGTAATTTTAGTTTGCATTTAAAGCTTTGCCCCGATTAGCTTAATTTTGTTTCTTGTGTGAGGCTATTATAAAGTTGTTTTTACCCTATACTTGCTACTATCAATAAATAATTTTGTTTTATGTGCTATTATTTGTAATTGATTTACCAGCTCAGACTGCATAGTACTGTCTTAGATAAAACCTGGCCCCTAGCCATTCTGCGCATAGAAGCAGTCAGTCATTCACTTGAGGCTTCAATAAAACTGGCCACACTTCGGAATTCTGTCTGGTCATCTGCACGATCTGGCAACACTGTAGAATGAAGGGAGTTTCTGGCAAAAGTGTTGTCTTCCACTTGAGCCATTACAGTGCTAGATCTGCTAGCGGTCGAGCGATAAACATTGTGCAGGATAGCCACAAAGTCACAGACGCAGGAGTTTCTGGACGAAGTGTTGTCTTCCGCTTAAAGCCATTACAGTGATATATCTGCTCGTGGTCTAGCAGTAAACATTGTGCAATGTAGACACAAAGTTGCAAGTTCATGTCCATTCCTTCCTTTATTTTTAAATCACATTTTAGCTGTTTGCTGAGCTATCAGTCTGATGGAACCACAAAGATAATTTGCTTCATTCTTTAATCCTCAAGTAATTGCAAAAATTCCCAGAAGCATTTCCGTGAAAGAGCATGTTGTTGTTTCAAGATCAGAACACTTTATGCTTGTAAGATGAGGGAGTTTCCTCATCTTACAGCAGCCACTGGTCACATGACATCAGGTGCCATTTGATAAGTGAAGGCAGCATGGTACACCTTGGGCACATTTCTGGTTCACTAGCTGTAAGATTTTTAATGGCTCCCCTTCAAGAATTAAGTGTTTGGTAGAAGATGAGCTCTTGTTTAAAAAAAACTTTAAGGCGTTCCTATTACAAGGGTTCCTGAACTACAGTATTTATCATTTCTTTTATTTTTAAATGCAAATATGTGCCCAAATCTACAATTGTAATACTGACTATTCTTTATTGTAAACACATATTTTGCAATATTTATGATTTTTGTAGTAGAACCTAAGTTATGGTTTACTGTAATATGAAATCATTTTGTTTTGTGTTTATGTGCTACCATAGATCTCTGACACATTCCATAACCTGTAAGACTGTCACAACATGGATCACTGGAACACAAAATAAATAAATAAATAAATGACACTGGTGAGCAGGAAGTTGTTTATTATTATAGTCTGGTTTTCCAAGTGAACTAACTTTGATAAACCAAGTGAATACATAGCAGTAACACGACATGCATAGGTTGATATGAGTGTATTTATCAATTGCCATCTAGATATCTGAAGCCGTCGTGCAGTTACATATTATGTTGTCTGTAATTGAAACTTATGAACATTGTTTAGGTATTATAAAATAGAATCGAAAATAAAGGGTCTAACATTTGTGACATGTCTTCTGCTCTGGGTTTAAAGAAAGGGGAAGACAGCAGATGCATCTTGAAAAATTTGAACAAGGTCTGTTCAAAAAATTCTAAAACATTCGTAATTTCGCGCCAATGGTGTGTTGGAGTGCAATGTGGTTGGCAGCCCTGCACATGCCTGTGTGTAATGTGTAATTGCCAGAAGTTTCATTGATGTATGTCTGTTACTTATTGTTCAGTGCAGTATTGCACAGAATGCTGTGTTGTACAGTTTGCGAATTTTGAGATGGCAGAGTTAGAGGAGCAATGAGTCTCCATTAAATTTCACTTGAAACTCAAGAAAAACTTTACAGACACACACCAAATGATGCAGGGAGCCTACAGTGATGTGTGATTAAGCCATACACCGTGTTATGAATGGTTTACATGGCTTAAAAATGACTGGACAGAAGTTAATGATGACCCTCATTCAGGACACCCGTCGACATCTACTAACGTTGTTCATGTCAAGAAAATCAATGAAATTGTGTATGCCAATCAAAGATGAGAGACTGCAGAAGAATGTAACATTTCAGTTGTGTCATGTCATGAAATCTTGACACAGCATCTTGGAACGCAATATGTTCCTGCTAAGTTCAGCCCACGGCTCATGAGTCAAGGCCAGAAAGAGTGAATAGCTTTTGGATTGCACAAATGAGAACGAGTTGTTCATTAAGAGTTTCATGTGGCCCCTACAGACTTCTTTTTCTATTTCCAAGGTTGAAAACCTCATTGAAAGGACAAAGATTTGCAATGACAGACAAGATAAAAGAAAATTCTCAGATGACACTTCGTGCAATGCAGTAGGAGGTATACCAAGACTGCCTCTGGAAGTGAAAATGGTGTTGGGAGCAGTGTATAAATTGTAGAGAAGAGTATTAAAGGAGACCATGCACGATAAGTAAAAGGTAAGTGTAGAAAAATTTTGTGAACAAAGTTCCGGAATTTTTTGAACAGACCTCGTGTTGTGTGTGAGGTGGGTGCTTTGGGCAAATCACATCAGAGAGGCACTTTCTTGTTTCAAGAATGATTGTTTGGATATGAATGATTTTCCTCATTCAGAATGTCTTCATAATTGATTTATGTGATGAACTGCTTCATTTAACTGTCATGTGACATTTGCATTCAACAATCGAAGGTCAGAAGTCAGGTGTGGAAGGTGCATACTCTAAATCAAAGCAACAAAAAACCAAAAAGTGACTATTATTGCATTTTTGCTTTAACATCATCAGCTCACTCAGTGAGCACTTTTATGCAGTGTTGTTACGGGTGACAAATTATGACCCTTTTAAGTTAACTTTTTAAGAAGAAATTAATGACCAAGTCTTAGCAAAGGCAATACACTCAAGCAAACTGCAAGGTGGATATAATATTTTGCATCTGCTGACACAAAAATGGTGTTGTGCATTATGAACTCCTCCACAGGTGTGTCCACTACAGCTGGCCCTTTTTGCCAACTGACATGCGTTTCAGTTGTAGTGTGAGAAAAATGACTGACAGAACTGCATTAAGTGTTGCTACTGCGTGATAACACACTCTTCAGTTTGTCTGGGGAGTCATCACTCATGCACTTATTCCTCTGACCTTGCACCCTCAAATGTTTACATTTCTCACTCTTTATCAAACAACAGTCAATAAAATTCCTTTCTGGACAAGAGTGCACTTCAAATTTGTCTCGATGAAGTCTTCAGCTCTGAACCAGTAGTTTCTAAGGCTTGGAATTGGTAAGCTACCTGAGCACTACTCTCAGACTGCTTTAGATAATGTGAGGAAATGTAAAGTTGATGACTAATTTCTTTCTAATATTTACTGACATCATATATCATCAGTTTTGTCAGATTTTCTGGGAAGTATATGTCTCACTGTAACAGGGCATGCTAGAGCTTATACAGGGTGACAAATGAGTAAGTAAAGATCTACACAGCACGTCTGTAGTGATGCAATGTTGTATGTTAGTTTCTGAGAACTTACAAATAAAACTTCCATGACACCTTTACAATGTAGTATTGGTAGAAAATACAATTAAATTTGTCCCTTGTACCTGCAGTATGTATTTATTCTGTATTTAAGTCAAAAGCAACCTTACAAGTCTTAGCTTCAATATTTCATGAAATAAGTAATTACTGTAAATAACTGTACTGAACACAGCTTGTTTCACTCTTTATCTCACCAGTTTTAGTACAGTTTATGCTTGTGTAATGATTCTTTTTGCTCTTCATTTTGTAAATAATATTTTTACATATTCAATGTCAAGTTACATAAATTGGGCAAATGTAAAAATTTTTTAGAGCTTTCCTCAACCAGCACTGAGCTTGTTGTGCTGTGTCACAACCGGAATGACATATAGGCGTGGGAGCTAATACTGCAATATTGTTGCATACAACTCAGGCCACTGCCACACATTGCTAGAGTGAGATGTCTAAATTGGCCAATTCAGCAAGATGACCTCACTGTGGAAGGAACATATCATTCTGACAGCACTGAAAGTTGCCGTAACAACACACTAATCTTATAAAAGAAGATCTTTCAGCCCACTGATATTGCAGAAAAGGGCCAAGCTGGAGAGCTGAAAGCCACAGTCTTGAGACACTGAGGTGTGATAAAGGCTGCTGACTAACCCAGAAAACCAGGCCATATTTAGTCATCCTCACCAAGACATAATGTCATTGGCTCCAATAGACAATTATAAATAGTCAGGTTTCCGAGCGTTGCTATCTTTCAGCTGCAACGAACCAGAATCGATGTAGGACTTGTGATGTGCTGACTACCGCTCACCAGTTGACTACCACCTTCAATACTGCAGCAGCCTAGTCTGCTGGAATTAGCCACTGTAAGCTGCCAACTTCTCATCCACTGATGTGAAGACCTGTAACCTTCTGTCACCGGCTCACGGAGGACCGAAATGATGGTGCTTGACATACTAACACAGTGCTGCTATAAGTGGGAGGTGTGCTAACCACTGCTGCCCCCAACTGGCATCATGAACAGACACTGACATCCCCGGTCTTCCTCTGTTGGAGAGGCCATGTCACAACTGTGCACTGCTATTGCTGTCCCATGCAGACCTGCTGGAAGTTACTGGAACACTCCCTGTGGGGTCTGTGGGTGTGCCTTAGTCAAAATAGTCATAGATCTGTTGGGCATCATCGCCAGACAACCAATGCCTGCCACCAGCTGGGCCAGCTAGCTTGCACAAGGTCAGTCATGTTGTGTGAGCTGCCGTGATCTAGCCAATGGCCCCGAGGTACTTCAGAATGTGCACATCAGCCAGACTGGTTTGTATTGCTGTGTTAAGTCATAGGGACATCAATTGTACTCTGTGTAATATTTGTTAATCTGCAGGAGCCTGTAGACTTGTTACTTTCTAAGAGTATGTAACATCAGTGAGATGTGAATTTTGTAATTTATAGGACATGAGTTGGCACACATTACGTCATTGCCAGCTACATGTGACATTGGTAGATGATTTGACATTTGACAAAGGACTGTTTTTAAGTGACATTGGGCCATGATCTGGCATAAAAAGTAATTGAGGCCATTTTTTGTGTGTATTATAAGTGTAGTTTTTCCAATGTTTCTGTTGTTGTAATTACAGTTGTGGAATACACAAAATGCCAGTCACATGTGCAGCTACCAGGGACAAGTCTAATGCTGCATTATCAGAACAAGTAACTAAGTTACTGGCAGTGAGTGCTCAGCATAAACAATACAATGAGGAATTACATAGGCAAATAGAAGTTTAGCAATCCTTACAATAGTAGGTATCAGCAGAAGTAAAATCAGTATTGAGTGTACCCCCTCGCCCCTCTTCGGCAGATCCACTAGCAGCCAACTTGACAATGCCTTTTTCCGGGAAAACAGTGAAGGGTGTAACTGTGTTTGTTAACATTGCACCAGGAGTATTTTAAAGCTAAGGTCAGTTTGGCCATAAAAAATAAGCTCATGAGAAATGGTTTCTATTGACAGTAATATTTTACTGAATATCTACTTTACTTTTCAACATAACTGCTGTTCACATCCATACACTTCCTGTAACACTGCACCAGCTTCTTGAACCCTTTTGCATACAATTCCGCCACCTGAGAATTGAACTGGTTAGTAATCCCAGTCTTGAGTCTATCATCATTGTGAAATCATTGTCTGCTCAGCCACTTTTTCAAAAGCGAAAAGAGTAAATATTCACCTGAAGCAAGGTCAGGACTGTACGGAGGGTGCTCAAAAAGTTTCCAATTAAAATACTGAATCTTCTCCCTGATTTTGGCCGTGGTGTGAGGCAGTGGATTGTCATGGAGGATGATTATGCCAGATGACAGTCTCCCGTGGCATTGATTTTGTATTGTGCGTCTCAGTTTGGTTAGTGTTTTACTGTATACTTCAGCTGTTATTGTTGACCCATGGTCCATGAAATCAATCAAAATGATGCCCATTTTTCTCCCAAAAAAATAGTAGCCATTATTTTTCGATTCAAGAATGGGGAGTGCGTAAACTGTTTCGGTTTGGGTGAACTTGAATGGCACCACTGCATTGACCATTGTTTGATTTTGTACAGTATCCATGTCTCATCTCCCATAACAATGTTGGAAAATAAATCATTTCCATCTTGTACATAGCACTCCAAAAACTGTCATGCATTACACATTCTTTGCTCTTTGTGCTGATCAGTGAGCATTTTTGGAACCCACCTCACCCACAGTTTGTAGTAACCCAACTTTTCAGTGACAACTGTGTAAATTGAGGTTCGAGCAGCATTTTGGAGTTCATTGGCCAGACCAATAATCATAAATTGCTGATCACTTCAGAAGCTTTTGGGCCACTTGATCAATGATGTCAGTTCAAATACTTGGCCTGCCAGTCCACTGTTCATTGTAAACATTTATGCGGCCATTTTGGAATTCCTGACACTATGCTTGAAGTTGCTTATCACTCATTGTTTCAGGTCCGTACACTATGCATAACTCATGATGGATTTGCCAGCGAAAATCTAATCATGCCATGCAGTTCATCACTGGTGGGATCTACAATTGTCTTGACATTGCGATCTGTTCACACTGACTGGCAAATGACTGCTGAATCAAACCAGCACGGCAGTAGTTTCCTAAAATGTCGGCAGACAGCAATCTTGAAACTTCATTCAGGCCTACCATCAGTTAAATATGTGTCACTGGCCCCTAGTTTTGGAATATGCCTCATAATAGCTACTGCTGAAGCGACTGATTGTACATATAAAGCCTGTTTAGGCAGGACTAACTTATGGTTAATGGGCAAGGCTAAAGCATGTGTGACATATCACCAAGCACTTAGTAAGGCAGAAACATTTCAGGAGCTAACTGATGACTTGCACCAGCATTACCGCAAACTGAATAGCATGAGATTTCTGAAGGAAAAATTGAGTGGTCTGGTACAAAAACACAGTGAGTCAGTGGAATCCTCCTCAGATATAATCCAAAAGATCAGTGCACAAATATATGGTACAAGCAGAATGCAGAAGCTGATGCAGTTAGTCAACCAGAGGGCTTAATACAGTGGCAGATTAAAAAATTTTGCGCCCCTAGGCACACCATATTATATGCGCCTTCCCCCGCCCACCCCAAAAACATGTTTTAAATAATAACTACTACCCGATCGCTTCACAATTGCCATTTTGGGTGGGAGCGTTGTGAGCTGTTTCCATACTCTGCTGTTTGCTGTTCTGAAGGATGCGTCAGCGGTCTAGTCATGCTCAATCAAAATGTAATATGGTTCCTAAACTGTACTTGGTGTACAGAAGTGGATAAAACAAACTTAAAACTGCATTGTGTTAACACATTCTTCTGTCAAAAGACATACAAAAATGAACACAAGTAAAATAACTTTTCTTTTATGACCTAAAAATTCAGCAGAGCATGTAGGAAACAATGGATTTTTGTTATACATTCACTTTTAATATGTTGTTTTACACAAAAGTGTTGAAAATGAAAATAAGGAAGTTGTGTTACGATCTAAAAATTGAAGCAAAAGTGTCATACATTAGAAATTAATATGTACTTTTACAGAGATGCATTCAAAATTAAAATTAAACTACCATCTTACAATCTAATAACTTGACTGTGTAGCAGATAAAAAAAACTCCTTCTCTATTAATATGTGAATGTATAGGAAATTGTAAGAAATGAATATGAAATAGAGATTTCACCGCATGGACTCATAACTAAATACAGACAAACAAACACAGAACTGGATTTGGTATTACATAATTTTACAGACTAGTGTGGAAAAATCAAATTTGTTTTATAATCTAATAGTTAATATGTAAAGCATTAGGGTTTGTGTAGCTAGATGCTGCATAATGAGTGTACGCAATACCTTTAATCCGTGTAAGAGCTGAACAGTTTTGTACTGCAGCTACTGGTCTCACCATAGCTCTTTCTAATGGTATTAGCAAAGCTTTTACATATTTATCGACAAAACTGGACTACGTTATTTATTAACACTTTGTCATATGACCATACTCTCTGATAACGTATATTTCCGCAATAACTATACATATCAGCAGATGCCAAGAATACATATCAGTTGTAATATACTACAGTATCGGTATGACTTGACTCTATAGAGCCGAGTGGCCTGGGTCATCCAGATATTGTTTAGTATTGTCAGGAGCTTTCAGTCACGTGTGCATGTAAACGAGGTTTAGTTCTGTGTTCTGCCATTGGCAATTGAAAAATAAACAGGTAATACATCCAATGAATGTCCTCTAAGTGGTAATAAAAATTACATTATAATCTTAGTTTTTTAAAACTAATATGAATAAATAAACAAACTCACCAGTCAGCAAAGTTTACATCTGGCTTTGACGGCAGAAAACTCGTTGAGCATATCTTCATAGTTCTGACGGTTATCAGTTAGGAAGTTGGCTTCGAAGTGAAGAATGGACAAGTGTTCAATCTCTCCTCAGACAACGTAGAACGTAGATGCAATTTCAGTCTTTTAAGAACTGAAAACAAGCATTCTGCTGAACAATTTGTAAGTGCCACACATAGAAATATTCTAAGAGCAACATCAGCTTTTGGAAACGTGGACTGTAACCTCTCTTTTCGTAAAAATTTACTCATTTAAACTGGCATACCACTAATTTCAGAAGATTTCAAAAGTTCTGTGAAACATACACATTCACCAGGGAAGGAAGGCTCTAAATCTGTGTCACATGAGACTTGAAGATTTGCTGCACATTCAGCAATATCGTCGGGTGAACTGTTCTTAAGGTCACCGGAAACTGTGAAAGAGTCCAACAGTGTCCTATAGCTTTCTTTCCTCCTCACTAATTTGGTGTACAAGTTGTCGAGTACTGGGAGAAATGTTTCGACTCTAAATTTTTCCCTTCCAGTCAGAAAAACTTCTTCAGAATCCGTTTCTTCATTATCATGAAGTTTGTGTTTTCGTGATCTTATATAGGTGCATCTAAGTCTATATCAGTCACAATCTCCATGGATTTATTTTCATAATAGTTGAACATGCCACAAGTAGATGCAATAAATCCTGCAAGTGATTCATGTAATTCATGCACTATTTTAGTATCAATGTTTACACTTTGCAATTTCAGATTTACACTATTAAACCTCTGGAGTATGTCCTTCCAGACTGTCATCATGAATACTGTTTGTAGTCTGCTGAGTTCATTCAGTAAAGCTGAAGCATCGTTCCACACATGTGGTTTTTCAAATGTATTATTGGCAGTATGTGTGAGGCCACTGATAATGCCCCCCAAATTTTCATGTGGACTTACACTTCCTCTCTTGCTGACCAATGTGTTTTTGATAAACTTTGTACCATTTTGCTTCCTGGTTTCATGAAAGAAAAAAGTTTATCCCAGCATTTTGTAGAAGCAGAGAAAAAATTATAAAGGTTTTGCACTACATTGAAAAAGGAACATGCTTCCCGACAATAGCCTGCAGCACTAGTGCCGACCAAATTCAAAGAATATACTTATATGGATATGGTGTCTGTTCTTTCAGACATGTCCGAAAGAACAGACAACATTGATGACCTGCAGCCATATAGAACGAAATTAGAATTATATATTAATATCTTCAGCTACTAACAGGCGTTGATATACGAGGGCCATTCAGAAAGTAACCTCCGGTTGATTTAAAAAAATACACCAAGTTAAATAAAAATATTTTAATATATACATCTTACAACTACGTCTTTGCACTATTTTTCTACATAGTCTCCATAGCGATTGAGGCACTTATCGTATCTCTTCACAAGCTTTGAACTTCCTTCTGCATAAAAATCACCCGCTTGTGCCTGGAGCCAGCCTGTGACCGCATCTTTGAGCTCTTCGTCGTCATCAAACCGCTGTGACCCGAGCCATTTCTTCAAATGCATGAAGAGGTGATAATCACTTGGCGCCAGGTCTGGGCTGTAAGGTGGATGGTTGATAACGTCCCACTTGAAGGACTCAAGAAGGGCCGTTGTTCTGCGAGCAGAGTGAGGACGGGCGTTGTTGTTGTTGTTGTTGTTGTTGTGGTCTTCAGTCCTGAGACTGGTTTGATGCAGCTCTCCATGCTACTCTATCCTGTGCAAGCTTTTTCATCTCCCAGTACCTACTGCAACCTACATCCTTCTGAATCTGCTTAGTGTATTCATCTCTTGGTCTCCCCCTACGATTTTTACCCTCCACGCTGCCCTCCAATACTAAATTGGTGATCCCTTGATGCCTCAGAACATGTCCTACCAACCGATCCCTTCTTCTGGTCAAGTTGTGCCACAAACTTCTCTTCTCCCCAATCCTATTCAATACTTCCTCATTAGTTATGTGATCTACCCATCTAATCTTCAGCATTCTTCTGTAGCACCACATTTTGAGAGCTTCTATTCTCTTCTTGTCCAAACTATTTATCGTCCATGCTTCACTTCCATACATGGCTACACTCCATACGAATACTTTCAGAAATGACTTCCTGACACTTAAATCAATACTGGATGTTAACAAATTTCTCTTCTTCAGAAACGCTTTCTTTGCCATTGCCAGCCTACATTTTATGTCCTCTCTACTTCGACCATCATCAGTTATTTTGCTCCCCAAATAGCAAAACTCCTTTACTACTTTAAGTGCCTCATTTCCTAATCTAATTCCCTCAGCATCACCCGACTTAATTCGACTACATTCCACTATCCTTGTTTTGCTTTTATTGATGTTCATCTTATATCCTCCTTTCAAGACACTATCCATTCCATTCAACTGCTCTTCCAACTCCTTTGCTGTCTCTGACAGAATTACAATGTCATCGGCGAACCTCAACATTTTTATTTCTTCTCCATGAATTTTAATACCCACTCCGAATTTTTCTTTTGTTTCCTTTACTGCTTGCTCAATATACAGATTGAACAACATCGGGGAGAGGCTACAACCCTGTCTTACTCCCTTCCCAACCACTGCTTCCCTTTCATGTCCCTCGACTCTTATAACTGCCATCTGGTTTCTGTACAAATTGTAAATAGCCTTTCGCTCCCTGTATTTTACCCCTGCCACCTTTAGAATTTGAAAGAGAGTATTCCAGTCAACATTGTCAAAAGCTTTCTCTAAGTCTACAAATGCCAGAAACGTAGGTTTGCCTTTCCTTAATCTTTCTTCTAAGATAAGTCGTAAGGTCAGTATTGCCTCACGTGTTCCAGTGTTTCTACGGAATCCAAACTGATCTTCCCCGACGTTGGCTTCTACTAGTTTTTCCATTCGTCTGTAAAGAATTCGTGTTAGTATTTTGCAGCTGTGACTTATTAAGCTGATAGTTCGGTAATTTTCACATCTGTCAACACCTGCTTTCTTTGGGATTGGAATTATTATATTCTTCTTGAAGTCTGAGGGTATTTCGCCTGTTTCATACATCTTGCTCACCAGATGGTAGAGTTTTGTCAGGACTGGCTCTCCCACGGCCGTCAGTAGTTCCAATGGAATATTGTCTACTCCGGGGGCCTTGTTTCGACTCAGGTCTTTCAGTGCTCTGTCAAACTCTTCACGCAGTATCGTATCTCCCATTTCATCTTCATCTTCATCTACATCCTCTTCCATTTCCATAATATTGTCCTCAAGTACATCGCCCTTGTATAGACCCTCTATATACTCCTTCCACCTTTCTGCTTTCCATTCTTTGCTTAGCACTGGGTTTCCATCTGATCTCTTGCTATTCATACAAGTCGTTCTCTTATCTCCGAAGGTCTCTTTAATTTTTCTGTAGGCGGTATCGTGCAAAAAAACGATACCGGAAGTCAGCATACCACGGCGTTTGTTCTGTATAGCCCGTCGTAACTTTTTTATTGTTTCACTGTACACGTCTTGATTAATGGTCGTACCACGTTCCATGAATTCAACCAACAACACCCCTTTGGCATCCCAAAACACCGTTGCGCCATCAGTTTTCTGGCAGAAAAATCTTGCGAGGCTTTTGTTGGTTTGGTAGGCGAATTTGAATGTGCCCACATCTTTGATTGTTCTTTTGTCTCAGGGTTCACGTACTTAATCCAGGTTTCGTCACCGGTCACGATTCTGTTTAACAATGGTTCTCCTTCGTCCTCATAACGTGACAGAAAGTCTAATGCAGAGGCCATTCTTTGAGTTTTGTGGTGGTCGGTAAGAATTGTGGGCACCCATCGTGCACAGAACTTACGGTAACCCAATCTTGCTGTCACTATCTCATACAAGAGAGTCTTAGAAATCTGTGGAAAACCAGTAGACAACTCCGACATTGAGAAACGTCGATTTTCACGAACTTTTGCATCAACTGTCTGAACGAGTTCGTCAGTCACCAATAATGGTCTACCACTCCTCTCTTCATCATGAACGTTTTCTCGTCCACTTTTAAATAAACGCACCCATTCACGGACAACTCCTTCACTCATAACTCTTGGTCCGTACACGGCACAAAGCTCACGATGAATAGCTGCAGCAGAATATCCTTTGGCTGTAAAAAACCTTATGACAGCACGCACTTCACATTTGGCGGGGTTTTCTATTGCAACACACATTTCAAACTGCCACAAAAACTAAACAAACGCAGGTACGACGTTCACTCGACCACGGCTTGATGCCGACTGAGCTGTTGAGTGCGTGAACGCACAGATGGCGTCGCTACTCCCCCCACAACCCGCACTGTGACCAATCGGAGGTTACTTTCTGAACCGCCCTCGTATATCAACGGGGACAGGTGAAAATGTGTGCCCCGACCGCGACTCGAACCCGGGATCTCCTGCTTACATGGCAGATGCTCTATCCATCTGAGCCACCGCGGGCACAGAGGATAGTGCGACTGCAGGGACTATCTCGTGCACGCTTCCCGTGAGACCCACATTCTCACCTTACATGTCCACACACTACATTCGTAGTGTCCCTACCCAACACACTCATCACTTGTGGAAGACATTCTTACCAAGTCCTGTAAAAGTTCGGGTAATATGTGTGCATCCGCACAGAAGAAGAGGGTCATGGCCGGTCTTGCCAGAACTATATACTTATATGGATATGATGTCTGTTCTTTCGGCCATGAGACATTGAGACAATTTTTTTTCACAAATGCACTGCAGCAATGCTTTTGCAAGAAATCAGATCGAGGAGCTGGGCTTCATGGATAGAAGCAGATCAGTGAATCTGTAAAGATCGTGGACAGAGCTTAGTCTCCTCAGCCTTTGTTGATGAACTGGAATCCATTCAGTGACTCGAGTCCTTTTTTTTAACAGTTACTAAAAGAGACTTGATGGCACTGGGAATTGTTCAACCAACCAACTGTGCAAAGTGATAAGTCAGTGCTAACATATGTCCTACACTAAATAATTGAAACTGGACAGCCGTGTGTTACAATACCTTGAAGTTGCCTAGTAAACTGTCAGCTAAGTTGGCAACGAAATGCTCACATGTCCTAGAACTAATTTTCTGTTTTTAATTCTAAAGGTATAGGAGTTTACCATTCATTTT
This sequence comes from Schistocerca piceifrons, assembly GCF_021461385.2. Lineage (NCBI taxonomy): Eukaryota > Metazoa > Arthropoda > Insecta > Orthoptera > Acrididae > Schistocerca > Schistocerca piceifrons. The sequence continues at coordinate 400,032,707 of NC_060138.1, read as the reverse complement.
TTAATTTATTTTGCACATCTAATTCTGTAGGACAAATTGAGGAGCAAATCTCGAAAGCTGTGGATGTTTCAGTGCACAAAATTACAACATAAAAGTAATGTCAGATAAAATAAAATGTTTATGAACCCGAAAAAAGTCAATCCATGTTTATGTGAATGCAATCAACAATATAACACAAGCATCAGCTTAATTTTTCAAGGATCTGCTGACAGAATAGGAGGAGTGACCCATGAGGAAACTCTTCAGTTTTGATTTGAAAGTATGGGGATAACTGCTAAGATTCTTGAATTCTTGTGGTAGCTTATTGAAAATGGATGCAGCCGTATACTGCACATCTTTCTGCACAAGAGTCAAGGAAGTCTGATCCAAATGCAGATTGGACTTCTGTCTAGTATTAAGTGAGTGAAAGATGCTAATTCTTGGGAATAAGCTGATATTGTTAAGAAGAAATGCATATTGAGAGACCAATGTCAGAATACTCAGACTAATAACAGGGGTTGACAAGAGGTTCGTGAACTTACATCACTTATTGTCTGAACCATGTGTTTCTGAGCCAAGAATAGCCTTTGAGAATGGAAGAGTTACTCCGAAATATAATACCATACGTTATAAGCAAAGTAGACAACTTTTCATGTCAAAGTATCACTTACTTCAGATACTGTTCGAATAGTAAAAATGGCATCATTGTCTTTGAACAAGATCCTGAATGTGGGCTTTCCATGATAGTTTACTATTTATCTGAACACCTAGAAATTTGAGCTGTTCAGTTTCACTAATCATATGCTCATTTTGTGAAATTTAAACATCAGGTTTTGTTGAATTGTATGTTAGAAACAGTAAAAAACTGAGTCTTACTGAGGTTTCAGTTGTCTGAGACTGCAGTCGTGTATGTGAGTTGCTTGTGTGTGTGTGTGTGTGTGTGTGTGTGTGTGTGTGTGTGTGTGTCAATTGATGATGGAGGCCTTAATGGCTGAAAGCTTTGTGAGAGTCTTTTTGTTGTGCCTATCTGTGACTCATAATCTCTGCTATATGGTGAGTAGCAGCTTTCCTTCTCATAATATGGAGACTTACTGTGAGTTAGTATTATTTTATTTTCTACAAGCTATGAACTTACATCATGAACTGCACTATTTGAAACAGTGGCAGTGTTGCACACGACATCTCTTACTACCAAGCTAGTGTCATCAGCAAAGAGAAATGTTTTAGAATCGTCTGTAATACTAGAGGGCAAATCTTTTATAAGCAACAGGAGTGGCCCAAGCACTGATGCCTGGGGCACCCCTCATTTGAGTGTGCCCCAGTCAGACCCCACATCCATTAGCAACAATGTGGATAATGATCTTTTGTTTTCTGTCAAACCAAGAAGTGAACGTATTGTGAACTACTCCCTGTATTCCATAATGGTCCAACTTCTGGAGCAATATTTTATGAGCAACACAATCAAACACCTTAGTTAAACCAAAGAAGATGCCTATCGTACGAAACCTTTTGTTTAATTTATCCAGAACCTCACAGAGAGAAGAAAAAAAAAAATACAATTTTCAGTTGTTAAACCACTTATAAAACTGAACTGTACATTTGAGAGCAAATTATGTTATATAAAATGATCAGTAATCCTTACATACACAGCCTTTTCAATAACTTTAGTGAACACTGATGGCATAGAAATAGATCTAAAATTGTCTACATTATCCCTTTCTCCCTTTTTATAAAGTGGCTTTACTACTGAGTACTTTAATCATTCAGGAAACTGACCATTCATAAAGGAAAAATTACAAATATGGTTAAATTCAGCGCTAACATGTGCTGCACAGTACTTTATCATTCAGCTAGGCACTCCATCATATCCATGAGAGTCCTTAGTCTTCAGTGAGTTAATTATTGGCTCAATCCCCACTTTATCAGTATCACAAAGGAGTATTTCAGACATCAATCTTGGAAAGGCATTTTCCAAAAGAGTTATATGATTCCCTGTAGAAACTAAGTTTTTATTTAATACACAAGCAATGCTCAGAAAGTGATTGTTAAATACTGTGCATATATGTGACTTATGAGTAACAGAAATGTTTTTACTATGAACTGACTTTATACCATTGACCGTGTGCTGCTGACCAGACACTTCCTTCGTGACTGATCATATGGTTTTAATTTTATCTGTGAATTAGCTATTCTATTTGCATACCACATGCTCTTTGCTTTCCTAATAACATTTTTAAGCACCTTATGATACTGTTTACAATGGGTTACTGTAGCTTGATTGTGACTGCTTAAAACATTTTGATATAATTCCCACTTTGTTCTACATGATATCCTTATCCCACTAGTCAGCCACATAGGCTGCCTTTTACTGCTTGTATCCTGTTTAGAAGATCTAATGGAAAGCAACTTTCAAAGAGAGTGTTAAGGAAACAACTATATTTGTCTCTTAGGTTATCGGCACAATAAACATCCTGCCACTCTTGTTCCTTAACAAGATTTTAAAAAATCTCTGTTGCCATTGGAATAGATTTCTACATAGTTTGTAATTATACATAACATTTATTTGAGTGCTAAAGCTTTTTAGTGTTAAAATTTGTGCATCATAATCTGAAACACCATTCACCCTTTTATTAACAGAATGCCCGTCTAGTAACGAAGAATGAATAAAAATGTTGTCAATGGCTGTGCTACTGTTTGCCTGCATCCTGGTTGGAGAAAACAGAGTCTGCACCAGATCATATGAATTTAGGAAATATTCCAACATCCTTTTTCTTGCACATTCACACACAAAATTAGTATTGGAGTCACCACTTATAACTAATTTTTGGTACTTGCTATAAAGTGAACCAAGAGCGCTCTCTAGCTTGGGCAGAAATGCTGTGAAGTCAGAGTTAGGGGACCTATAAACAACAACAATTAGAAGTTTAGTTTCACTAAGTACAACTACCCCTGCACAACATTCAAATACCTATTCAGTGAGTGCTCTGAAATGTCTACAGACTCAAATGAAATACTGTTTTTTACGTACGTGGCCACTCGTCCACCCTGCAAAGAACTCCTTGAAAAACAGCCATCTAATGTGTGACTTGGTAAAGGAAGCCTCTGAATCGTCAGATTGTTTAAGTGGTGCTCCAATATAGCAATAATGTCAGAGTCATCGATAAGCAATTCACTAACTTTATCTCTAATACCTATTATATTTTGTTGAAATATGCTAATTCCTTCACTAAATTGATGCCTCACCTCCGCTGAAGGTGATTGCCTTGTAAGAGGGACTTCCTTTAAGCAGGAATACCTGTCAGCTAACTTAAAATTTTTATATTATTTGTACGAATGCTATTCTTAAAGTACTAAGCAAATCCACTTAGTCCTTTTACACACACACACACACACACACACACACACAAAACACACATACTCGGGGGTAATATGTGCTGCATTTTAATTGTTGGTAGCAACCTGGTCATCATGTTGATAATTGTTAGTGGCTGCCATCAAGACTAAAACAGAGCACACATTTGTCAGTGTGTATCTGGAACCTGAGTGTGAATGTGTCAATTACTTGAACTACATTTGTAAAAATAATACACTACTGGCAATTAAAATTGCTACACCTAGAAGAAATGCAGATGATAAATGGGTATTCATTGGACAAATATATTATACTAGAACTGACATGTGATCACATTTTCACGCAATTTGAGTGCATAGATCCTGAGAAATCAGTACCCAGAAAAACCACCTCTGGCTCTAATAACGGCCTTGATCCGCCTGGGCATTGAGTCAAACAGAGCTTGGATAGCGTGTACAGGTACAGCTGCCCACGCAGCTTCAACACGATACCACAGTTCATCAAGAGTAGTGACTGGCGTATTTTGACGAGCCAGTTGCTTGGCCACCATTGACCAGACGTTTTCAATTGGTGAGAGATCTGGGGAATGTGCTGGCCAGGGCTGAACATTTTCTGTATCCAGAAAGGCCTATACAGGACCGGCAACATGCGGTCGTGCATTATCCTGCTGAAATGTAGGGTTTCACAGGGATAGAATGAAGGGTAGAGCCATGGGTTGTAACACATCTGAAATGTAGTGTCCACTGTTCAAAGTACCGTCAATGTGAACAAGAGGTGACTGAGACGTGTAACCAATGGCACCCCATACCATCACACCGGGTGATACACCAGTATGGTGATGACGAATACACCCTTCCAATGTGCGTTCACTGCGATGTCACCAAACACGGATGCGGCCATCATGATGCTGTAAACAGAACCTGGATTCATCCGAAAAAATTACGTTTTGCCATTCGTGCACCCAGGTTTGTCGTTGAGTACACCATCGCAGGCGCTCCTGTCTGTGATGCAGCGTCAAGGGTAGCCATGGTCTCCGAGCTGTTAGTCCATGCTGCTGCAAATGTCGTTGAACTGTTCGTGCAGATGATCGTTGTCTTGCAAACATCCCCATCTGTTGACTCAGGGATCGAGACATGGCTGCATGATCCGTTACAGCCATGCGGATAAGATGCCTGTCATCCCGACTGCTAGTGATACGAGGCCATTGGGATCCAGCACGGCATTCCGTATTACCCTCCTGAACCCACTGATTCCATATTCTGCTAACAGTCATTGGATCTCGACCAAGGCGAGCAGCAATGTCGTGATACGATAAACCGCAATCGCGATAGGCTACAATCCAAACTTTATCAAAGTCAGAAACATGATGGTACGCATTTCTCCTCCTTACACGAGGCATCACAACAATGTTTCACCAGGCAATGCCGGTCGACTGCTGTTTGTGTATGAGAAATCGGTTGGAAACTTTCCTCATGTCGGCACGTTGCAGGTGTCACCACCAGCGCCAACCTTGTGTGAATGCTCTGAAAAGCTAATCATTTGCATATCACAGCATCTTCTTTCCGTCGGTTAAATTCCGTGTCTGTAGCACGTCATCTTTGTGGTGTAGCAATTTTAATGGCCAGTAGTGTATAAAGGCAGGCGGTAACCTCTTCTCCTTCTAGAATTGAAAACAGAAAATTAGTCGCTTCTGAGTGCATGGTAGGACATTTACTCTTTGAGTTCTTCCATCCTGGATTTGTATTCTTGCAGTAATGTCTTGGTTTTGATTACACAGGGTGATTATAATTAAAGTTAAACTTTCAAACCACTGTAGAAATAACACCACTGATCAGAATAACGTCAAATTGTAACGGAATATTATCAGAGAAGGGGGAAAATGTATGGCAGAATAAAAATAAATAGTTGCAAAATTTAGCAATAGATGGTGCTGTAAGCATCATAATTTAATAGTGGTTGACTGCAAATGACACATGAATCATACAGCAATGCCTAAGGTGTACGTTTGATGTTAAACAAACTGTACTACTCAGTGTGGATTTGTGTACAGAAGTGATACTGTTAGTTACGTTAGTCCATCCACCATGACAAGGTCATATCACATCGGATGGGAAAAATTGGTTTTTAATTGTCCTGAGGCCAAAAACCACATAAAAAGCAACAATCCAAATCAAGTTGGTTATTAATTTCCATGTGACTAGCGCAAAACATGTTCAATATGCTGTCCACCGTTTTCTGCAACATGTTGAAATCGAGGAAAAGCATGCTCTACAACCGATCGAAGAGTTTCTGGGTTCATGTTCAGAATGTATTTTCCAATGCATGCCTCCAATGCAGTTAAGTTTGCAATTGGAACACTGAACACATCTTTCAGATAACCCTATAGCAAGAAGTTGCACAGATTAAGATCAGGTGATTGGGACACCCAGGCTGTAGGGAAATGGCAGCTGATAATTCTGGCATTTCTGAAACGGCGCTTCAGCAGCTGCTTAACTGGATTTGCAGTCCGCAGGGGTGCACCATCTTGAATAAAAATGATCCCATCCACACTGCTGGAATGATGTGGTTGTGCAAAAGATGCTCATAGCATTTACTAGTGACGGTACAGGTAACAGGACCGGAAGCACCTGTCTCTTAGAAAAAATATGGCCCTATGATAAATGATGCCCTAAACCCGCACCACACAGTGACCTTTTCAGGATGAAATGGTACTGGTTGATTGAATGTGGATTTTTTGTTGCCATATTTGACAATTCTGTGTATTGACATATCCAGTCAGATGGAAGTGGGCTTCATCTGTGCACAAAATCTTCTACAGCCAATCTTTGTCCACTTCCATGTGAGAAAGAAATTTTAAAGCAAAGGTCACTCTTGCTAGCAGGTCAAGAGGAAGCAACTCATGCACATCGGTAATTTTGAATTGATAGCAAAGAAGGATGTTTTGTAGGATTTTATGCACTGTGCTCATGGGTATGTGCAATGTTCGGGCAATTATCCATGCACTACACGTTTGCACACCGCCACTCATCTCTTCCTACATTGCTGTGGCCACTGCTTCTGCTGATGTCAAATCAATTCGTTTCTTCTTTCTATCAGGTTGCACTCCAAAAGAACCCGTCTTTTCTAATTTCCTAATCATTTTTTCCAGACCCACAGCAGTCATCAGACTAACGCCTGTTTTCAAACCCTTCAGTGTCCGGAATTTCTGCAGAGTGACGTGCGCAGTCATCATTCTTGTGATACAGCTTTACAAGCAGAGCGCAATGCTGCATTGAGACAGTCATGGTGAATGTCGCAGACAGGAAAGGAGGAAAAGTCATGTACCCAGTGTGTTTATATCAACTTCAATGGGTCCTGCACATGATAGGTGTTTTCATTTATGTATTCTGACATATACAGCACCATCTATTGATCACTATTTTTTTTCTTCTGCTGTATGTTTTACCCCTTCTCCAATAATATTCCGTTGCAATTTGACATCATTCTGACCAGTGGTGTTATTTCTACAGTGTTTTGAAAGTTTAACTTTATAATTAATCACCTTGTATATGTATGAAAACTACAAATTTTAGCAGATATGGGAAATAATAGCACTTAAAAAAAAAACAAAAATCTATCAAATAGTAAAAATGTCAGTTACTGAATGTTTGACAGTAATATTTTCAAGTTTTTCTTTTAAACAAAAAAACTACTGATTTCAATTTTAAGTCATCTTCAGTTTAGCCTAATTGGTCATAAAGCTTGCACGGCATCTTTTTGCAGTCCGCTGGAAGACTCCTAAAACCTTGAATTTTTTGTTTGTAGAACTCAAATTAAGGACATTGTAGTTTTATTCTGTAGAAACATCTGCATCTACATCTAGTTTCTGCAAACCACTGTGAGGTGCATGGCAGAGGGTACCAGTTATTAGGGCTTCTTCCTGTTACATCCACAAATGGAAGGTGAGAGCAATGATTTTTTGAATGGCCCCATGCATGCAGTAATTATTCTAATCTAATCCTCAAGATCCCTATGTGAGTAATATGTAGGGGGGTTGTAGTATATTAATAGAGTAATCGTTTAAAACTGGTTCTTGAAACTTTGTTAATAGACTTTCTCAGAATAGTTTATGTCTATCTTCAAGAGTTTTCCAATTCAGTTCCTCCAGTATCTCTGTGACACTCTCTCACAGATTAAACAAACCTGTGGCCATTTGTGCCGCCCTTCTCTGTATATGTTCAAAATCAACTGTAAGTTCTATTTGGTATGGGTCCCACACACTTGCGCAATATTCTAGAGCAGGTCACAAGAGTGATTTTCAAGCAGTCTGCTCTGTAGACTGATTGCACTTCCTCAGTATTCTACCAATAAACTCAAGCCTACCACCTGCTTCACCCATGACTGAACCTATATGATCGTTCCATTTCATATCCCTACAGAGTGTTATACCCAGATAGTTGTATGAGTTGGCTGATTCCAGCAGTGACTTATTCGTATTGTACTCATAGGATACTACATTTTTTCGTTTTGTGAAGTGTAAAGTTTCACATTTCTGAACATTTAGAGCAAGTTGCCAATCTCTGCACCACTTTGAAATCTTATCAAGATTTGACGGAATATGTGCAGCTTCTTTCAGATAGTACTTCATTATAGATAACTCCATCATCTACAAAAAGCCTTATTTTACTATTAATATTGTTTGCAAGGTAAGTAATATACAACATGAACAGCAAGGGTCCCAACACACTTCCCTGGGACACACACGAAGTTACTTCTACATCTGATGACTCTCCATCCAAGGTAACATGGTGTGTCCTTCCTACCAAAAAGTCCTCAATCCAGCCATATGTTTCATTGACACTCCATATGATCATACTTTTGACAATAAGTGTAAGTGTAGAACTGAGTCAAATGCTTTTGGGAAATCAAGAAGTACTGCATCTACTTCATTACTTTGATCCAAAGCTTTCAATAAGTCATGTGAGAAAAGTGCGAGTTCGGTACAACAGCCCGGGTCCTCCCTGGTTCACGTCCACCTGTACAGGATACGATGCCACTCACAGTCAAGTGAATGAGTAATGATAGATGCTGTACTTTCTGCAGAGGAGACAGGATCTGCGGGAGATAGTAGTACTTGAGGTACCTCTGGTACAGTTATCACAGGTACACGATTTTTGAGAGCCCTTCCAATGCACCAATTCACAGCTGCTGCCAACCATTTGACAGTATTCAGGGCAATTTCCAGCTGCCTAAGAATGTCAAACATCTCATCCAGTGTTCAAGAACAGCATTCGCAGCAGGACTGCATTTTGGCTGGTGCGATGTATTACAAGACAGGGAAAAAATAACTTTAAATTAAAGCTGTTGATTGTCTTTTAATGTGTTGAGCTAAAATGTTGCTAATTCCCTATAAGAATTGAAGCAGATATGAAAAACAAGATTTCTATTATGGCAACACTAAAACCAGTGGTAAAAATTAATAATTTCGTTGGCACTGAGATGGTCATTCTGTTCAAGGTACCCCATTATGTTTGAGCTCAGAATATGTTCTAAAATTCTCCAACAAACTGATGTCAAGAATATTGGACTGTAGTGTTGTGGATCACTTCTGCTACCCTTCTTGTAGGTGGGTGTGACCTGTGCCTTTTTCCAAGAACTTGGCACAGTTTTTTGTTCGAGGGATCTGCGATAGATTGAGGTTGGAATAGAGGCTAACTCAACTGCAAATTCCTTATACAGTCTGACAGGGATTCCATTGAGCTGTGGGGATTTGCTCAATTTTAATGATTTCAGCAGTTTCTCAATGCCACTGACGTTAATACTTATTTCATTATCTTTTCAGTGGTTCAAGGATTAAACTTGGGCAATTCTCCTCGTTTTTTCTTTGTAAAGGAGCATTTGAAACCAGAGTTAAGCATTTCAGATTTTGCTTTGATACCCTTAATTTCAGTTTATGTCTCATTAGCTAGGGACTGGACACTAACTTTGGTGCTACTAACAGCCTTTACATATGACCAGAATTACTTTGGGTTCTGTGAAATGCCATTTGGCAATATTTCGCTATGGTAGTCATTAAAGGCATCATGCATTGCTCTTGTGACAGCCAAATGTGTTTCATTCAGCATCTCTCTATCTATAGCCCTACACTTTGTTTCACACCTATTATGCGGTAATCTCTCTTTCTTTAGAAGTTTCTTTACAGTGATTGTATACCATGAAGGTTCCCTCCCACTATGAACTGTTCTACTGGGTACATATCTATCCAGTGCATGGTCAACTATTCTTTTAAACTTGAGCAGAGTTCCTCTACATGCTTCTGTCCTGTGCTAAAAGTTTCAAGTTTCTCATTGAGATATGACACTACTGATTTTTTATCTACTTTACTGACCATAAATATATTTCTGCTTGTTTTAGTTATTCTTTGTACTCTGGAAATCATTGTTGCCACAACCATATAATGGTCACTGATACCAGTTTCATTGTGTACATCCTCAAAGAGGTCAGGTCTAATTGTTGCCATTAAATCCAATAAAATTTTCATCATGAGTGGGGTTCCTAACTACCTGTTCCAGATAGTTTTCAGGGAAGGCATTTAGTAATGTTTCACTGGATGTATTTCATGCCCCACACTAGCAAAACTGTAATTTTCCCAATTAATTGTTGGATAGTTAAAGTCGCCACCAATGGTTACAGCATGACTGTTAGCAAACTTGAAAACAGAGTTAATTTATGATAAATGCAGATAATACGTAGGGCTACTCCTCTTTAAGGGAGAACTAGATGTAATACAATATGTTAGTTGGAAAATCTGTACAGTAACTAAATTGCAAATACCAATTTGCTATAAATTGCTTATAGATTATGCAGAGGACCATGGTAGCTTCTGAAAATTCTCAGTAACACAATTGGTATCTTCTCAAAATTCTCAGAAACACAAGTTTATTTGCACTGATGTACAATGAAATTTAGGGGCGATGTATTCGTTGGCACTAGCTGTGAACCACATATGCTGATTTGCCATGAAATAAATTATGTACCCAAAACATTCATACTGATGAAAATATAGTTTTGTAAGCCTCTGATAATTCTCAAAATAACCTATTTCCCATGTAACTGTACAATAAAATTAGAGAACACTGTTTTGAATTAGGATTGGCCTACTGTTCTCCAAAATTTTAAAAGAGCACAATTAAGGTTAAGCCTATAATTGATAATAACTGTAGGAGTTTATCATGGCCCTCATGAATGTTCAAAATTTCGTAATGTATCACTGTACAAATGGGTTTTGGTATACCAATGAAAGATTATGCAGAAGTGATGCAAACAGTACAATATGGGAATCTAGTTCTTTAAATCAGCACATGATCTTGTGCACGTGGTTTCACAAAAAGGAAAATTCCTAACTCGATTTTTATACACAAGTAAACATATGTATTGCACAGATCTTTCACTTAGCTGATTCTGTACACACTTCTACATTTGCATGCTGTAGAAGAGCACTGCAGCATGAGTTTCTCTTGATCAAAATCGCTAAAATGTGCAGCAACAACAAAGCACATCTTCTACGATTGCAGCTAACATGTGTGCAAAATGTAATTAAAACTGGAGACATTCAGGTGAGGATGATTCCTAAAACTGGCTCACATCATGTGGAATGACCCAGTTGGTAGCAGAGGACAATTCTGTCACTGCATTTTATAATGGAAGGTAGAGTGAAGAAAATCAAGCTACCTTCCTAGCAGCTGTGAACATAGAGAAAGCTTTTGACAACATAATGTGGAATAAGATGTTCAATTTCCTTAGGATATTGGAATGAAAATGTAGAAATAGATGAATGTTCTAAAAAACTCAAATGGGTGTAACAAATTTGGAAGCTCAAGAAATTGAGTAAGGCAAAGTTGCAGCTTACCATCACCGTTGTTCAGTTTGTGTTAGACAAGCAATAACGGAAGTACAGAAAAATTTCAGAACAAGAAAAAAATTCGTGAGGAACAGATATCAGTACTAAAGTTCACATACTATACAGCCCATTTGTCCCAATATAAAGAAGACCTTTTGAAAGTACCAGAATATAGCTCAAGGATAAACAGATCGAAGGCAAAGGCTGAGGTGATGGAGAAGAAGAACAACAACCCACTTGACATTGAAATTGGGAAGAATGTGGTAGTGGAGGTGAAAGAATTCTCCTGTCAAGGAAGCAAGATTACAATGGATGGTCGAAGCAAGGAAGATAGTGGACCTAAATTGTCACAGCTTTCTGCAGTGGAGCACTTCTATAGATATCATGTATTGATATGGAACTGAGGAATAAGTCTTGAGAGTGTATGTGTGGAGCACAGCATTAGATGGAAGTTAAATGTTAACCATCACAAATCTGGGTAATATGAGATGAGTACATTTGAAATGTGATGTTATTCGAGAATGTTGAAAATTAAGTAAACGGAGATAGTAGTATATGTAATGAAGAAGCATTAAAAATAATGGGTGAGACTGGATGTTTATGGAAGATATCTGCCAGAAGAGGGGCAAATGAATGGGCTACAGCATCCAGGAATAATTATCCTGGCAATGGAGGGAGAAGTAGAGGGAAAAAATCAGGGAGGCAGGCGAAGACTAGAATATGTAAAGCAGCATATGGAGAATGTTGTATACAATAGCTGAATAGAGATGAAAGATTATCACAGCAAGGGAATAGATGGAGGGCAGCATTGGATGTTTTTTGGGAGTGCAGTGGGCCGTTGTTTTCTACCATATTTGGTATTTCATTTGAGCACCTACCATACACATTCACATGAGCTTTCAGAATTTCGGACAGTTCAACTGAATATATTTGATAGTGTCCAGATGAAATATTGTGCATGGTAGAAAATGACTAGCAGCTGCACTTCCAATACATCACTGAACATTCAATACACTTGAAAAATTTCAGGGTTCACAGCATTAAATGAGTTGATTGACTGATGACTTGATAAAAACACAAACAGAGCACCTTCACCAGTACATCAAACTGTATTTGGAACTGTTTCCTGCTATATTTGATATGATACTAATTTAAAAAGTCATCTTTACATAATGTGTGATATCTTGTCCACTTGATTATTTGTTTCAGTCAGTGTTCTTTTTTAATACATTGCCTTACTTTTACAGTTAACAGGAACACTTTTCTTTTTGACATAGTTATACCACTCATTACAAATAAGTTTTGTTTCCCATACATCATTTAAGTCTTATGCCCAGTCACTATAGTATGTGCAACTTAAAATGTATTTAGCATGGAGCAGAGGTTATAAAAATATGTTTGTGTGCAATATACCCATGATGGAATTGCTTTTATTTTGTGGATGAATTTATGAAACAAATTTACAGTTTGAGCAGGATAATTTTGTATTTAATTGCCTTCTTTATAAATGATTCATATCGTAGTCATGCCTTTAAAATAATGTATGTTTAGTAATAATTTATGTTTCAGCATAAATGTAGACAGGTTTCCCATACATAAAATTTAATTATTTGTGAACTGTATGCTATGAGATAAATAATAGCACTTCATAATTTTTGTTAGAGATGAAGAAGAGAGACGCTTAAACGTGTTGCGAAATGAGCTTTATGAAGATGATGACAAATCAGAAGAAGAAAAGAGTATTTTTCGAGCTAATCCTGTGCCACTACACACTCATATGCCACTTTATGACAAAATAATGGCCCAGCAAGAGAGAAGGTATTAAGAAAAAAATTCTTGGTATTATGAGAGATAACTTCTGTTATTATCTTTGTTAAATGATGTTGTATTTTTAGTTTAATTACCGTTGATTTCTTTTGCTGATACAGTTTCTGAGAACTCACTGATGTATTTAGTTTATCATTATAGTTGAAGAATAAATTGCAGAGGTTTAAAATTTTTTAATCTTTGTTAATTTGTTTTTCATTAGTTTTTATTTCAAATTTATGCTTATTCACATGCTTATTTGATTTATGTTTATATTTATTTTTGTTGACAGGCAACACTAATGATCTTTAAAAGATCATTTGCACAGTATGCTCAAGAATTACAGCTATGTGCTTTAAAAAAGGCTGAAATTTTGTAATTTATAGCACATATTCTTATGTTAGCTATTTTCAAAATTGTTTGTCTTCTTGACTTGTGTGTTCCAGTCCTTAACCAATGTGTCTGGAATAGTGTACTTCTTTGAGGTAAGAACAGGTATTATTAGTTTCATTTGTGGTTCATTATCAATTTAAAACAATGTTCTTCTTTGAGGTAAAAACAGGTATTGTTAGTTTCATTTTTGGTTTATTATCAATTTAAAACAATGTGGTGTATGCATTGCTCATCTTTTTTGTTATTTATGGATTTCCTAGCCTGCATTAGATTCACAGATATAATTCTGTTATTTGACTGAAACTTTTATGACACAAAATAGCTATAGCTACTACAAATCAAAGGCAGTTGTACTCCCTGTATGTGATTAGCATGCCATTAGATGAAGTGTAAAAGTATTGATGAAACATTTTGAAATTGCAAATCATTGCAACATTTTCTTTGCCTTGTACTGCTCGGAAATAGTCTGATTACAGACTAATTTCATGACAATCTATTCCTGCATTTGCATTGTTTGAACGATTATTAGGTTACAAAAGACAATTAAACAACCATTCCTAATCTTCCAAAGGGAAGTCCAGTATGGAATAACAATAATATGGAAACAAAAGAGCACTGCTCACCACATAGAGGAGGCACTGAGTCACAGAGAGGTGCAACAAAATAGAATACAAGAAATATTTAAGCTTTCAGATAAAGCCCTTCCTCAGAAATATAAATCACACATTCACACAGCAATAACTCCTCACACACACATGGCTATCGTCTCCAGGCTTAAGCCTGAATGTAACTGTGTATATGAGCATCAATCTTCTGGGGTGGGTGAAGTGGTTAGGGAGGAGGTAAATGGTGGGAAGGGAGACATAGTAGGGCAGGATAGGGCTACTAGGCGTAGCATCAGAAGGGGGAGGGGAAGGGCTTACGGGTGCATTGGTGGGACAGAAGGCTTGTGTGTATTGTAGTGGGAGCATGGAAGGGTGCAGGCAGGTGGAGGGCAGGGACTAGTGAAGGTTGAGGCCAGTGGGTTCACTGGAACAAAGGCTATGTTATAGGGGCAGTTCCCACCTGTGCAATTCAGAAAAGCTGGTTTTGGTAGGAAGAATCCAGATGACACAACTTTGAAATACTGTAACCATGGATGTATTTCTCCATCAAGTAATTGAATCCAGATGGCACAGGCTGTGAAGTAGTCATTAAAATGAAGCATATCATATTGGTTGACATGTTCAGCAACTATCTAATCTAGCTGCCTTTTGGCTATACTTTGGCAGTGGCCATTCATGCAGCAGGGGGATTGTTAGTAATCATGAACACATAGTCATAGAATGTGGTGCAGTCATTGCAGCTCAGTTTGTAAACCAAATGACTGTGTTAATAGGTGGCCATGCCTTTGATAGGTTATTGTTTGCTAGTGACAGGACTGGGGTAGGTGACAGTGGGAGGATGCATGGAAGGTCTTGCATCTGGGCCTACTGCATGGTTATCATACTTAAGACAAAGAGTTGGGATCAAGGGTGGAGTAGGGACAGACAAGGATATTATATAGGTTGGGTGGGTGGCAGAATATCTCCCTCCAATAGTGGTACTCCACCACCCACGTAACCTATGCAATATCTTTTTCTTTCTCTAATCCACCCTTCTACTTGGTATTCCACCACTGACCCAACCAAGTCCCGTGCATTTAAGTTGGTGTTGTGTGAATGTTAAGAAATAAACGTGCCTCCCTGTACTTTCCTGAAGGTCGGCCCACACATTTGATGCATAAAAGGTGATTGGGTAACACATAATTCCCAGCCCTGGGTTGACAAGTAGGACTTGTACGTACCCCTGTAAAGGCCAGGCCTAGGGAGGGGTGATTGTCTGAGCTGGTACCTTCCTCTATGTTGATTGGTCCCTCTGTCTGGAGTCCAAGAGGTGTGATCTGAGGCATGGACAATCACCTGTGGTGGGTGAGCCCCTCCTGATGGAAGCCCCCAGCAGGAAGGAGCATGCTGTTACAGACGCTGGCAATCATGGGGGATTTCTCCACAGTGAGATCCTCATCTCAAAAATGTAAATGGGTTAAGGTGAAAGAATCACTGCCTCTACCAGCTGCACCCTGATACTCCGTGGTGTCACACACAGAAGATGGTCACAATTTCATGACCGTTAATCCATTTGTCATTCGTAAGGGTGCAGATGCCATTGCTGGTCGTGTGAAGTCATGTTCTCAGTTTCTTAATGGGACCTAGCTTTTGGAGACAGATAGTGCTTTTCAAGAACAGAAGCTGTTTAATGCAATACTTCTCCATGCTATCCTGTTAAAGTAGAGGCCCGTCACACTCTGACTCCCTCCCGTGGCGTCGTATACACCTGGCTGATTAATGGCCTGACCGAGACCTAAATAACAGACTATCTCACATACTAGAGATAAGGAATTAGTCCCAATCCGCACTCTGTTCATCACATTTGACCATGTGGTACTTCCATCAAAAATTAAGGCTGGCTATGAAGCTATCACTGTCAGACCATACATCCCAAATCCCACAGACTGCTGTAAATGTCAACACTACAACCACACCTGTGAATCTTGTGATAATGCAGCCAAATGCATAACCCGTGGCAGGCATGCTCATCGGGATGTGTGTCCACATCCTTCCCCTCACTGTATGAACTGCGAGGGTGATCAAGTTGCTTCCTCCTGTCACTGTCCAATCTGCCTCAATGAGAGAGCCATTCAGGAGATCTGGATGAAGGAAAAGGTTCCTACTCATTGCTCATAAAATGTTGGCTAGCCACAAACCTTGTACACAACCCTCTGGCAATTATAGTACAGTTCTCACTACACCTTGGCCTATGAAGGACATGGCTATGCAGACTGGTGACTTCCATTTAGTGCCACGGTTGTTAAATTGTCCAGCTCCAAGGTCACACACTCATCTTCACCTGCTATGGGTGCGTGCATGCCATACAACAAACCATTGCCCACACCAGTAAAACTGGATGCCTTGTAAACGCAAGCATGGAGATCCAAAAAAAAAAAAAAAAAAAAAAAAAAAAAAAACAAGGCAAACAAGCTTCTCCTTCTTCACCTCAGCATTCTTCACCAACAGTGTCACCATGCGATATCCTCACCCAGCCAACCTCCTTTTCACAGGGACACATCACCAACAACCAGTCTAGTGGCCAACCAAAGACGAATACCAACACCTCTTTCGAACTAATGGACCAGGATCCTCAAGCCTGTGTACCTAGTCATTGTCCACATTCAAATTCTGGCACTCAGCAGCCACTGCAGTGACTGTTCTCTTATTTGACCCATCTCCTGTCTGTCATCAGATATGGTTATTCTCCAGTGGAATATTCGTAGCATCAGATACAGTTTGGTTGAATTACAGCTCCTCTTGTGGTCCTACAGTCCAGTTGTTTTTTGACTCCAGGAAACAAAATTATGCCCTCAGGATCACTTTCACCTCCCACACTTCACTTCAGTCCATTTTGACCTTCCCACTGAAGCAGGTACCCCAGTTCATGGGGGAGTCATGGTGCTCATTCGAGACAACACCTATAGTACAGCATTTTCTTACACACCTAGCTTCAAGCTGTAGCTGCCCGTCTTTCACCTTCTCTCTTTGGAAAGTCTACTCAACTTCATCTTCCTCCTCCCTTTTTGCTGCTCAGTGACTTCAGTGCCCACCGTACCCTTTGGGGCTCTCTACGCTCCTGTCCAAGAGGCTCTCCTAGTAGATATCTTCAACCAGCTCAATCTAATATGTTTGAAAGCAAATACATCCACATTTCTGCGCAATTCCATGCAATCCTTTTCCCACTTGAACCTTTTGGTCTGTACTACTCAGCGTGTCGTCATCTTGAGTGGTCCGGTCTCTCCAACACACTTGAGTGACCATTTCCCCGGTGTTGTTTGTTTGCTAATGCCTAGTCAACTGTGCATCCAACCAACTGACAGCTTTGCAAAGGTGACTGGCAGCTCTACTTCTCACTGCCCACTTTTGATTTACACCATTTCCCCTGCATTGGTAACAAGGCAGAAAACCTCACAAATGCTGTCCTTACTGCTGTGAATGTACCATACCTCACCCCCCTTCCTTGTCGTGATGTGCCCCTGTCCCCTGGTGGACTGACACATGCCGTGACTCAATCCGTGCACAGAGACAAGCTCTCCATGTCTTAAATGCCATCCTAAGATGGCAAACTGTATTCGTTATAAACAGCTACATGTGCCAGTGTTGCTGCATTTTCAGGGATAGCAAAACATCTAGTAGGCTTTATTTTCAAAGCTGTTGTAACAAAAGCTTAAATAACAATATTTTCTCTCTAGACTTGAAAAATAAACTCATACACACACTTATACTTCCAATTATTAATTACAGCAAAGCTATTCTGCAAGGCCTTTCTCAGGAAAACTCATGGCAATGGGAACTGATTATGAATGCAAGTGTTCATCACATCTGTGATGTGTAACTCTTTGATTGTATCTGACCATCATATGCACAGCTATCCTGGCTGCGTGCAGACAAGTGCAGAGATTTCCATACTCTCTGTGTTTTTAACTGTCTTACCAACTTACACTGTCCTCCATATATCTCCTTGACCTTAACGCTCTTGTCTGAACAACATGGCAGGAACATTCATTCCCATCAGAGCAAAATCCTTCCTGTCCTATTCCATTGTTCAGCCACTTTCTCAAAGTCTGTCTCAGTAGCAGGAATCCAACTCTGGAATAAGCTCCCGCATTATACTAGAGAACTGAGTAACGTCTACAGCTTCACAAGACAATTAATGACATATCTATAAGAGAACAATAATGACTGCTATTGTTACTGTTCCCACTTGTTACCCCTGTATATTCTTCTTTCCATCCAGATCTTCCTCATTCTCCAGCTCTTCTCTTAAGTATAATCTGCTGTAGACTCAACCAAAAAATCCTGCCCAACAGTTTGAAGAAAGCACAGGTGACACCCATCTACAGGAAGGGCAACAAAAGTGATCCATAAAACTATTGTGCAATATCCTTGACTTGAATTTGTTGTTGACTCTTAGAATATAATGAGATAGCTTGAACAGAATGACCTCCTTCAGGCCAAACAGCATCAATTTTGAAAACACTGATAATGTGAAATGCAACTTTCACTTTTGTCATGTGACACCCTGAAAGCCATGGATCGAGGTAGTCAAGTAGGTGCTGTATTTCTCAATTTCCAAAAAGCATTTTACTCAGTACTACATCTGTACTTATTACCAGAAGTATGATTTTATGGGATAACAAATGAAATTTTTGACTGAATTGGGTATATTTTCTTTTTAGGGAGGATGTAGCATGTCATCTTGAATGAAGAGTCATTAACAACTGTGGAAGCAATTTCAGGTGTGCTCTAGCTAAGTTTGTTAGGACCCTTGGTATTCATGTTGTATATTAATGACCTTGTGGACAGTATTAGATGTTTCACAAATCAGCAGTTATCTATAATGAAATGCTGTTTGGAAGAACCTGCACAAAATTTCAGTAACATCCTGATAAGATTTCAAAGTGGGGAAAAGGTTCACAATGTACTTTAAATCTTCAGATATGTTCACAAAATGAAAAAAATGCAGTATCCAATGACTATTGTACCAGTGAGTCAGTTGGAATTGGTCAAATTATACAAACACCTTGGCGTAACACTGTGTAGGGATATCGAATGGAATGATCACATAGACTCAGTTGTAGGTAAAGCAGGTCGTCAGTCTACAAAGGAGATTGCTTACAAATCACTCGTGCAACTCATTCTAGAATATGATTCAAGTATGTGGAACCTGCACTAAAATAGGGCCATGAATGCTCACAGGTTTGTTTGACCTGTGGGAGAGTGTAACAGAGACGATGAAGAAACTGAACTGAGATACACTTAATGATGGATGCAAACCATCATGAGAAAGGCTACTTACAAACTTTCAAGAACCAGCTGTAAATGATTACTCAAGGAGTTACAGCCCTCTGCATAAAGCTCTTGGAATCAAGAGGACAAGATTGGATTAATTACAATGCACAATGAGGCATTTAAACAGTCATTCTTCCTGCATTCCATACAGGAATGGAATAGTAAGAAGCTCTAATAACTGGTACAATGGGAATTAACCTCTGCCACACGCTCCACAGTGGTTTGGATACTGTGATGTAGATGCAGCCCTGTGGAAGATCCGAATGCAAGACCACTCCAATGCATCCACCCAAGCACATCCTATTCTAGCTCTATTACTGACATAGCTACCATATAAGAGACAGAACCATCTGTGAAAGCTTCATGTCAAACATCAATTTTGCCGCAACCTCTGTACAGTCTTTTGTGTTGGCATGAGCACCAGTGAGCTGTCTAGCTGAAAGAATGGCTACTACAAAATTGTGACCAAGAACAAAGTTGAGCACCCAGTTTCAGAATATGTTGCTGAATACAACATACATGACTTCACTGGCTGCTTCACCACCTGTACTGTCCGGCTCCCCCCTTTGCCTCTCCCCAGTACCAGCTTAAATAAATGACAGCAAGAATTGTCCAGTCATCATTAAAACACATTGCTCAGTCCCATATTCATCCTAACCTCAGTGTATATTAGTCCTTGTCCTACGCTCACCTCCTCCTTATCCCCAGCCTTCCACTTCATCACTTCACTTTATTAATGTACATTCATGATTTTTTTCTTTTTGTCATCTCACTCTTACTTTTTTCTTCTCCTCTTCCCAACTCACTCCTCCATATCAGTGTGTGCCACACATTCCTGTACATGTCTGCAACAGCATGGAATCACCTAAACAACATTCCTGTGCTGTTCTATTGCTGTCTTTCCCTCTTGCCTATCACCTCCTATTCCTCCACTGCTCCCTTCCTCTTTATGTCTGCTTGCTACTGTCAGTCACTGTATCAACTACTCTCCCAAATCAGAGTGCAGTGACAGGGCAGAGTGATCGGCTGGGACAATGTGTGTGTGTGTGTGTGTGTGTGTGTGTGTGTTATTGTGTGTTATTGGTAGTGTTAGATCTGGAGGAGGACATTGTGTGAAAGCTCGGCAACATTTTCAAGGTTATTTGTGTGCTTATCAGCTACTCAGCTATAGAATGCAAGCTTCCTTTATTCCTTCCAATAATTGTATTTCACCCAGGACTTTCTCTATTGCACCCTGAAATTTTATTTTGCATGACAAAATTAATTTTTGTTTTTCTTGTATGTGTATTTCATAAATTTTGAATAAATATTATACTTGTGAACTTTGTGTCATATATTTTTATATCTTGCACATACTTTAAGTTTGTTATTTCCATATTGACCTGCCATTTCAGTGCTTATGGCCATTTAATCTGTTTTTACAACGGTATCATACACTGGCTGAAATGGAAAGCATTAAACCATGAACAGCTTGACCTAATAGTACCAAACTGACACTCTAGTATTTCCATGCCTGTGGGATATGTTGATTAAAATTTCATCATTATGTGAGCTTATTTTCAGGTTTGAGAAAGGTCGAGTAATTGACATTAAGGGTAGGAGGGCATCATACTGGCTGACCGTATAGACAGTTGACTGTAGTACTGTAACAGCAATATAAATGGTGGTGAGATAGACTCCAAACAACAGCGTGGCAAGAATAGTAGGCAAAGGTCCTATTAGAAAAATTACTCCATGAGGAGGTTGTCAAATTGTTCCACTAGTTCTGGTGAATAATCTGGGCGTAGGTTACAGCGGAGTGTCACTCAGCTGTAGAGGACAGATTACTGGAAACTGAGTTGAGATCTCAAGTTGCCAAGTGCCATTTATTGTTGACATCATACCACAGATGACAGAGTCAACTGGGGCATTGAGTGACATTCTGTAATTTTCAGCATGAATCTAGTTTCTTGTTTGTGATGGTCAGATTGGTACCAAATAAACAATCTGGAGTAAGGTCATAGGAAGCAGCGATTCTCAAGACCTATACCTCTCCAATTCCTGGGATCATAGTGTGGGGAGCTGATGGATATGGAACAGAACTGGTATGATAACTGTTGGAAGGAGACTGATTCTTGCTAATAAGTGACATGAATGGTAAACTACACTGTGAACACCATTCATAACCAGGGTATCAAGTGACGTATTTCAGCAGGATAATACAAGACACAAAACTGCAGTACATAGCACAAAAACCTTGTGGAGTGTGCAGATCTTTGACTGGTTTGCCTGGTCTCCTAATTTGTCACCCATAAAGCATGCCTGGGATGTGATGGGAAAACATATACATTCATACATGGCATGTGCTTCAATAATTTCTCAAGATGATATTTTTATGCTGTTTGCTTCTGAATACAAGAGAGTATTCATGCCCTTGGGGATCGCACCTCACGCTGCTGTAGTGTAATGAAATGAAATGAAAGTTTAATCACCCATTAAGTGATGAACACCTCTATAATGTTTGATAAATATCAGACTTCTGCTTCATGTTGTAACAGTCTCTGTTTCTGTCAGTGTAATTATACTTCAAGTTCTCATACGCAGAGAAAGTTAATTTTTTATAGGTGTTGGTGTCCAAACGTGTACTCACGCGTTTGTGTATGTTTGTGTGTGTGTGTGTGTGTGTGTGTGTGAGAGAGAGAGAGAGAGAGAGAGAGAGAGAGAGAGAGAGAGAGAGAGAGAGAGAGAGATCCAAACTCTTTGTAGTAGATTCCGAATATCACCTCAATAAATTGGTATAAGATGATGATAAACAATTACATCCTTTTTTATTCCTTAGGAGGAAAAAGTTACGAAAACAGTTTATTGCAGAGCTTCAGTCACAAATGAAGCCATTCAGTTTTGTTGTAAGGGATGAAGAGCGTAAAAAACTAAGTTTCTTTCGTTCAACGCCTGACCTGAGTGCAACAGGGGAGAATAAATTCAAACCTTTTCGTGCAAAGCCAGTACCAAAGAACTTATTTGGCAGTCATGTGTACCAAAAAATGAGAGAAGATGAATTTTACAGGTAAAGAATACTTTCTTTATTTGTAGACAATCTGTGTCAGAAAAACTATTTTCTCCTCTTTAGTTAGTTCTACATTATTTTGTTAAAACTAGATATATGTGTAATTTTTTTCCTTTGTAAACTGGTGGTGATGGCACAGCAAGCTAGTCAGGTGCTGATAATCTGTTATTGCCATTCCTTTTGTACTGTATGATCATCTTCATTGCCAGAAATGTTACACATTTAAGCACATACTAAATTTAACAAAGGAGACTGAAACTCCAAAGCTATACTTACTGTATAGGAATTGGAGTTCTCATCTCTATTCTGCTTTATGTTTTTGATTTTCGTGTCACCTTTCTCACATATGAGAAGTAAAAATAGTCTATTTTTTGTGTCCAGTCACAGATAATTTTTTGAAAAAGAAAGTAGTTTTCCTGCATGAGGCTGTTTTATATTTTAAATAAAAACACATCCATAATATAAGATACTGTGTATACTGTTACAGTGACTAAACCCACATAGGGATTGCACATTTTTCATTCTATACACAAAACCTCACATTAGCAATTGTACAGTATAATGCCATTACATGTTGTCCTAGGGGTAAAATTAGCTAAACAGCAAAGCAACAGAATGCCTGTTTAAATATAATATAGTCTCACACAAGAAAATAGCTTCTTTCATGACAACAAGTGTCCTGTTCAATTTAGCTAGAATTTAAAATATTGTTTTGCGTCAGGCTGTCACTTGTGGTGTTTATCAAGTATGACACTCCAAATGTGTGCATGAACATCGCATTTGCCATAGTCTTATCTAATGTGTAAGCAGTCATCATGGTAATACAAATTCACAGATCATTCATTTGAAAGCATGTTTGTAGCAAGTAATATTTATAATTCATTATAAGGCTTAAACTGACACTTATATAGGTTATTCCGGAGAAAGTATCCCATATGCATTAGATAGTGCTGGTAAAAATCTAGAACTGAGTTCTATAAACAAGTGTTAAAAAAGAACGTTTTTGATGTTGGTCATTTTGCTTGTGTTAATAATGTTATGTACTTAGCAATGTAGATGGTCTGTCTGTGTGACTGCATTGCTCATTTCTTATGAATTGTGTTTGCCTTTGTAATTAGTCCACTGATAGTGGTGGGGATGTCAGTCATAGCAGTTACTGTTATCTCCTACATGAAGCATTGTGTATGTATTAAATTGAGATTTTGCTGGAATCATGAAAAGAGTAGTGATTCTAAGCAGTGTGAAAATGTTTACACTGAGTTGAGTCAAACTATTCCAAACAGGAAATTGCACACAGGCATTCTTGTATAGTCTAGTCAATGGAATCAATTGACAAGCTGGTTTCATGTATGCTGAGCAACATCCACATTGTCACATTCCATCTGAAAAAGTTCTCAGTAGTTTATTCCAGCACCTTTCTGTCATGAATTTATTATAGAAAAGAGCAAAGGATCACAGGGACTTTATACAGTTCATGTACCATCCATAGTTAGTTAGTTACATGTTCCATAGATCATTTGTAATGATGTGGAATGAATTAGTTTGCAGGTACACATGATTAATGTTAACATTAATGAAGACATTATTTTTTAGTCCTACTCATGCCACCACTCTTAAATACTAGCTTCTCCCATCCCTCCTCCTCCCTTTTAAATAGAAATTCATCCCTGGAATGAAGTAAGTTGTCCATGACAAATTATTTTAGATTAGAGATAAACTCGATTTGCTACTGGGACATTCTACAGTATTGGGCAAATGATAAAAACTTTGTAGTGCTGTATGTTGAACTCTTTTTGAGCCACCGTAAGCTTTAATAATGGGTAATAAAGATCATGGTTTCTTCTAGTGTTGTATGTGTGGACTTCACAGAGTCAAACATGTAATATATATCAGGAGGTTGATTTGTTGTTTTCAATACTATCAACTGTATGAAGAGCAAAAGTACTAGAAGTTAAGTGTTTAGAGAAGCTCAGTAACATGCTTCTACCAGTTCAAGTTTCCATCAGTATGTACACCTAGGAATTTGGAGCATTCTATCCTATTTACTAGCTGGCCGTGTTGGCCAAGCGGTTCTAGGCGCTTCAGTCCGGAATCACGGAACTGCTACAGTTGCAGGTTCGAATCCTGCCTTGTGCATGGATGTGTGCGATGTCCTTAGGTTAGTTAGGTTTAATTAGTTCTAAGTCTAGGGGACTGATGACCTCAGATGTTAATCCCATTGTGCTTGGAGACATTTGAACCATTTGTCCTATTTACTGACTTGTTTCTGTGCTGCATCAGTTGTTGGTATGACTCTATTTTTTGAACAGAATTGAATATAGTGTATTTTGCAAAATTTAGGGATAGTCCACACTCAGAGAAGCCCTTAATTTTTTTGTAAAACATCATTAACAATCTCTTATGTTGCTTTCCCTCTAATGAGATTTATTAAAACACTAATGTCATCTACAAAAAATGCCAGTTCTGCATGTTGAATGTTAAGAGGAAGGTCATTCACATATATGAGAAACAGGAGTGGATCCAAAATTGAAACCTGTAGGACTCGTGTTGTGATTTCTCCACAGTCCCTAAAATTTCCTACCTTTCCAACATTGTCTGAATTACTCAGCATGGCTTTTTGTATTCTGTTTGTTAATTACAGTTCAAGCCAGTTATATGTAAAACATAAGTTGTTCCAACAACAATATTAGGAAAAGGATTGATTGCTACTCACCTAAAGATGACCCATTGAGTTGTAGACAGGCACAATGAAAATGCTGTTACACATTATAGTTTTCAGCCAAAGTCTTCTTCACCAAAGAGAACACACACACATACCATCACATGAGCAAGCACACCTCATGCACATATGACCGCTACCTCTGGCAGCTCTGACTGGAATGCGACTGTCACATGAATAGCAATCTGGAGTGGGGCAGATAAGGGGGAGGGATTGCAGGGTATGGGTAGGGGGAAGGAAGAGCACTATCTGGTGGGGCATCTCAATGGCTGCCAGGTGCAGCATCGGGAGGTGGGGTGTAAACACAGAGCAGAAAAAGATAGGAGCAGGGAAGGGGAAAGGGCAGATTGGTGCATTCACAGAGTATGGCACATGTTGAGGTTGGGGGAGGTGAAAAGGGAGTATATGATAGGATAGTGGGCAGAAACTGTTGGGTGTAAGCTGTAGGGACAGTAGGTTACTGTAGGTTGAGGCTGGCATGATTTCAGCAGCAGAGAATGTGTTGTAAGGATAACTTTCATCTGCACAGTCAGAAAATCTGGTGGCGGAGGGGAGGATTCAGATGGCCTGGGTTGTGAAACAGCCATTGAAATGAAGCATGTTGTGTTTAGCTGCATTTTGTGCCCCTGAGGTGTTCTGCTTTGCTCTTGACAACAATTTGGCAATGGCTGTTCATGCTGGTGGACAGTGGTTTGGGAGTCATCCCAATATAAAAAGCTTGGCAATGGCAGCTATGCAAAATAGCTGCTTTCATAGATGGCCCAGCCTTTGCTCGGGCAAGATAAGTCTGTGACAGGACTGGATTAGGAGGTTTGGGTAGATCTTGCACCCAGGTCTTCCACAGGGATATGATCCCTGAGCCAATTGGTTGGGATTGTGAGTGGCATAGGGATAGACTAGTATGGATGCCCTTCATTTCAGGGCATGATGCTATTCCAGTGTGAGGTGGTATTTGGTGACAAATTGGGCACTCATCTGCAGCTGGCTGGTGGGAGGATTGGAGGTGTGTGGGGAAATGACACAGGAAATCTCTTTGTGGGCTAGACCTGGGGGATAGTGTCTGTCTGTGAAGGCCTTGGTGAGACTTTCAGCATACTGACAAATGAAGTTCTTGTAACTGCAGATACTCTGTTCCCAGATGGCCACGCTGTACGGAAGGGATTTTTTGGTGTGGAAGGGATGGCAGCTGCTGAAATGCAGGTACTTTTGGTGGTTGGCTGGTTTAATGTGGATGGAGGTGTGGACGGAACCATCAGAGAAGAGAAGATCAACATCCAGGAAGGTGGCATGCCGGTTTTAGGAGGAATAGGTGATGAAGGGGATGGGAGGGACGGTGTTAAGGTTATGAAGGAATGAGGATAGGGTGTCTTGGCCCTGAGTTCAGATCATAGAGATGTCTTCAGTGAACCTGAACCAGACCAGGGGTTTGAGGTTTTGAAAGGCTAGGAAGATTTCCTCTAAATGGCCCGTAAAAAGGTTGACATAGGAGGGTGTGATGTGGGTGCTCATGGCTGTGCCACAGATTTGTTTGTATATCTTTCCTTCAAAGGAGTAATAGTTATACATTAGTATAAAGTTTGGTAGTCAAGATTGTAACATGATGTACACAATCAAATGCCTTGGAAAGATCACAAAAAATACCAACTGCCGTATTTTATTATTTAAGGGTTTTTGATATTGGCGAGTGAATGTGTAAACAGCATTCTCAGTTGAGTAAACCTTCAGGAATCCAACCTGTGATATGCTAAGGAAATTGTTTGTGCTTAAATAGGAGACTGTTCTTGAGTACATTACTTTTTCAAATATTTTGGAAAAGATGTCAGTAAGAAAACTGGATGATAATTATTCAAGTCTTCCTTGTCACATTTCTTATAAAGAGGCTTATAATTATATATTTTAACCTGCCTGGAAAAATCCCCTGTGCTATTGATGCATGACTAGGGACCAGAATAATTCACATTTTGCAATAAATGTGAGTATAGTAGATGCTATTTCATAATGAATTGTATCCAGAGAAACTATTTTATCAGAGATAGTTTGAAATAGCTTTGTTTTCTGCATATAAATATTGAAACTGTGACCAATTTTCAGATACTGGTATTACGTATCATCTGACAGAGCCCAGTTTGGAAGCATAATGTGCGTAAGAATGTGTTTGCAAAATAAAAAGTGCATGAATGCAGTTCTTGCTATTATGTACGTGACACTCTGATGCCATGCTAATTGTAGGAGGTTGAATGGTCTGGTGCAGATATACATGACATAATGCAACACACGACATAATGCAACATCGTACTCAGCCATGAGACTTACGATTTTAGTAGAAAGAAACACTTTTGTTTGTTTGTTAGCTATAGTTCAATAGTTGGTATAAATGGATGTAGAGTCTTGTACCGTAAGGAAGCAAGGAAGAGTCTGTTGTTACGGGTGACCAGTATCCTCTTTCTACAACACAAATGCACATGTGGATTAACATGGCTCTTTATTTACATGAACAGATAGCTGCTACTTAACTTTAATAGAGTTCATGTGTGGTGATACAAGCTCATCAGTAATAGTCCTCTTGCAGACAATATCGATACTCTTGCTATTACACTAATCTGGTCGCTATTTACTGTCGTAACCTGCAATGTGAACTGACAGATGTCAACTGGAGTATGAATCAGTGAGTCAGTGACTGAGTCACTTTGGTCAGCGGCAGCACACTAAATACATGCTGTGGAGAGGGTGTTGGAAGTGTGGTGCTTGTGGTGTGTCTCTGGCCTCTCTCATGACAGGTGTGCTTGATCCTGCACCCACTGTCAATCTTCGTGCTACATCTTTACCGAATGATGTGCTGGCGACACCTTATGCCAGCATGGTGGACACTTTTAACTTGCAGTTTTACATGATGGGTGATTTAAAGTGTGATTGTGTTGAATTACTGCAAGAGGTCAGGTCAGAGCTACCTTGTGAACAGTACTCTGCCAACCTCAAGTACCAATTGTGCAATAGCCATTCCTGAATGCTTTGTGTGTCCATTGCTCATTGTTTTCTTTTCTTATTTTGAAAAGAGTGAAATGACTAATCCTGGTCCATCAAGGATTCCAACTGTGACCCTCACAATACCAGAATAGATTGGCAATCCCTATGGCAATGTGTCAGTTCTGCATTTCGCTGCTGCCTTGCAAGAGGGAGGCAGGGCATGTTTCCCTGGACTGTTCCTCTCCCCTCTTGCAGTCAGAATTCTAGTTTGTTTATGCTTGTGACTGTCTGCCAGTGTTTAATGTGTCATTAAATTAGTGAATGATTATTTTTGGTTCTAGTTCTATGCTAAGTCCCTTGTCAGTTCTATATGTAGCATTGTCAAGTATGAGTCTCATGCCTGTGAGTGTCCATGGAAGGTTTAAATTAATATTCTGCAGATTTCGTAATCATCAAATTGGATGGGAAAAGGAGAATGATGTTGAGCAACACCTTAAATCAGACACCCATTCATTCCACCAGCAGTAAAATGCTGCTTCTCAACAGAAAAATCATTTTTTGAAAGCTTACATAAAGCTAAAATAAGAAAACAAAGGCCATTTGGAAAAAAAAAACTGTTGAAATTTTTGCAAAAGCAAACATTTAAGCCAAAAAGTTCTTCAGTCAGCTCTGTTTTAAGTCAATTTCAAAGCACAAAGGCTTTGTCCTCACTCATGTCACATGACAACCTTTTTAATTTGTGCATCTAATGATCTGCAAGATAAATAAATAAAAATATATATATTTAATATTAAACAATGGAAAATCCAGGATGGAATGTAACAATATTATGAGTAGGAAAGTTGCTCCTCACCATATAGCATAGATGCTGAGCCACAGATAGGTACAACAATAAGACTCTCACAATTACAACTATCGGCTGTTAAGGATATTGTCTCACACAAATGCAACTCAACACACGTGACTATCTGCAACTCAGTATCTCCGCTATATGGTGAGTAGCAACTTTCCTTCTCATACTATTATTATATTTAATATTAATTATACAAGGAGGCCAATGAAACCTATATAATTCGAAAAATACTTTGCCATAGATGTGCACGAACAAAAAATCTTGTGTATGCGGCTGTTAAGAGTGTTAAAAGGAAGCGGATGCTTTCATATCCATAACTCTGATGATACCTTCTCTATCACACTTTAAAATTTCCACTACATGAACATAAAATAATTTTGGACACAGTTTTACTTAGTGTTAATTTAAGAAAGACAACATTTTTTGTCATACACCAGGTCCAGTGACTTCTACATATGGTTGTTCACTGTGGTGTGCTCAATTACGTTTTTATGACATATAGGCTGAATGAACTAGCAAGTACAAGGGCAGTTCAGTAAGTAATGCAACACATTTTTTTTCTGAAACGGGGGTTGTTTTATTCAGCATTGAAATACACCAGGTTATTCCCCAATCTTTTAGCTACACAACACTATTTTTCAACGTAATCTCCATTCAATGCTACGGCCTTACGCCACCTTGAAATGAGGGCCTGTATGCCTGCACGGTACCATTCCACTGGTCGATGTCGGAGCCAACATCCTACTGCATCAATAGCTTCTTCATCATCCGCGTAGTGCCTCCCACGGATTGCGTCCTTCATTGGGCCAAACATATGGAAATCCAACGGTGCGAGATCGGGGCTGTAGGGTGCATGAGGAAGAACAGTCCACTGAAGTTTTGTGAGCTCCTCTCGGGTGCGAAGACTTGTGTGAGGTCTTGCGTTGTCATGAAGAAGGAGAAGTTCGTTCAGATTTTTGTGCCTACGAACACGCTGAAGTCGTTTCTTCAATTTCTGAAGAGTAGCACAATACACTTCAGAGTTGATCGTTTGACCATGGGGAAGGACATCGAACAGAATAACCCCTTCAGCGTCCCAGAAGACTGTAACCATGACTTTACCGGCTGAGGGTATGGCTTTAAACTTTTTCTTGGTAGGGGAGTGGGTGTGGCGCCACTCCATTGATTGCCGTTTTGTTTCAGGTTCGAAGTGATGAACCTATGTTTCATCGCCTGTAACAATCTTTGACAAGAAATTGTCACCCTCAGCCACATGATGAGCAAGCAATTCCGCACAGATGGTTCTCCTTTGCTCTTTATGGTGTTCGGTTAGACAACGAGGGACCCAGCGGGAACAAACCTTTGAATATCCCAACTGGTGACAGCACTACCAACAGAGAAGTCAAGTTGAGCACTGAGTTGTTTGATGGTGATCCGTTGATCATCTCGAATGAGTGTGTTTGCATGCTCCGCCATTGCAGGAGTCACAGCTGTGCATGGCCGGCCCGCACGCGGGAGATCAGACAGTCTTGCTTGACCTTGCGGCGATGATGACACACGCTTTTCCCAACAACTCACCGTGCTTTTGTCCACTGCCAGATCACCTTAGACATTCTGCAAGCGCCTATGAATATCTGAGATGCCCTGGTTTTCCGCCAAAAGAAACTCGATCACTGCCCGTTGTTTGCAACGCACATCCGTTACAGACGCCATTTTAACAGCTCCGTACAGCGCTGCCATGTGTCGGAAGTCAATGAAACTATACGAGACGAAGCGGGAATGTTTGAAAATGTTGCACAAGAAATTTCCGGTTTTTTCAACCAAAATTGGCCGAGAAAAAAAATGTGTTGCATTACTTATTGAACTGCCCTCGTAAATGGTGGAATACTGATAACAATGTAATGCATGAAATTGCTATTGAAATAGAATGTGCTAATCCTTTTGTGCGTTTATTCACTGCAATGAAAGATTATTCTGCAAGAGTGGAAAATGAAAATAGAGGAACTTGTATAGCTTAATACAGTTAATAAAAATTTAAACACCCAGTGATGCAGTTCAGACTGATGTGGCTGCTATTTTTATCCTTCAGAATAAATGTGGTGTGTTTTTTCTTAAAACCGCTGGTACAGTCAAAAGCATCTCAGTTTTAAATTGCTCACTGGTTATATTAGCATATCCATTGTTATTTATTAATGGAGATACTGGGTGGGATGCTAATTGTTCCATAATACATCAAGTACATCAACTGCATTACAACCTAGAAATAAAGTTACCATGTTGCGATATGCAAGCTATCGCCTTTCAAATAGAGATGATTTCAACATTTCACAACATTCACAAAAGCTATTTTTGCAGTGAACTGTTGATATGTATGTATGTATGCAGGCATTGTACATACAAGACTCCATTTCATGAGGAAAAAACAGTCTATTCTGAAGCCAGAAATTTATAATAACATATGTAATAATTTATAACTAAACCTGAATCATACTGCAAATATTGGATATTGGAAGGAGAGTTATTTTGCCTTCTTCATGCAACGATTGTCCACAAAATATGTATCAAAATTGTTTGGATGCAATGTCCATTGCACAAGATTTCAGAAAACCTTTGTTATTTGTTACAATGACTTGCAATCCTAATTGGCCAGAAATAATTAACAACATTGATCCACATGAATCTGCTAATTTCCATCCTGAAAGAATTGTGCTCATTTCATGATTAAATTAAAATAATTAATTGGTGCAATATAATGAAACCTGTTTTGGTAAAGTTCAGGCAATCACTTACACAGATGAATTTATTTGGATTGCTAGATGCCCATATTTTAATCACTTTATGTAAAATTGATAAAATAGTAAACATTTGTGATATTGATAAAGCTGTATGTGCAGAAATTCCATATATTCGAACACACCATAGGCTATTTATATTGGAAAACATATGATGCTTGGCCCATGTGGTGCTTGTAATCAAAATTCTGTGTGTATGAGAGATGGCAAATGCAAAAATTCATAAATAAATAAATAAATAAAAATAAAAATCCTAAAGATTTCTTTGCAATCATACAACAGTCAGTTAATGGATATCAATTGTAAAGACAGTGTGATACTGGTGTTAGCATTAATGTTTGAGGACAACCACTCAATAATACAGTCCATATTTACTTGCTAAATTTGATTGCCACATGGATGTTGAAGTTTGCACAACAATTAAAAGTGTCAGATACATTTATAAATACATATATAAAGGATATAGTAGTGCAACTATAGAAGTAGGCAATGAAGGAACACATAGGAATGAAGAAGTTCAGATCGATAAAGTGAGCAATTTTTTGAATGACCTTAATGCCAGATTGACTGAGACAGTATGGCAAATTTGTGAAATACTAATGCATTTTCAGTCATACTCTTATCATAAGGTTTAATATTTATTTACCTTGTAGACAATATGATTACTTCAGAGTAGGACAAGAACAGGATGCATTTGAAATCATGAAGTAAACAAATTATTATCATTTTTGCATTAAATGAAACTGATCCATTGGCGAATGTTTACCATTATACTGATATTCCTTTGCACTGTGTCTGTGTAGATGGTACAAAAGATGGAAGAAGAGTATATGTGATGGTGATAAAATTATTACATGCATGTATGTAGTGTTTCCAAGGGATGTAGAACTTTTTCATCTTTGTCTGCTGTTATTCCACATTTGTGGTCCTAAATCATTTGAAAATGTTAGCACTTATAATGGAATCGTCTACAGTACATTTACTGAAGCATGTCACATTCACAGTATTGCTTCAAATGACAATGAATGGCATGAATGTTTAGGTGAAACAAAGGAATTGAATTCACCAAAGCAAAAGTATAATTTGTTTTGTGTAATTTTTGCGTTGATCATACCAGCAGATGCTTTAGCATTGTGGCTTGAATTTAGAACAATTCTGTGCAAAGATTTCTTAATGGGCTACAATGAAGAAATTTCTTACAATGGAACAGTATTAGAAATTGATGATATTTTGAATGGTCATTATTTGACATGTCGATTACTTGGATTAACTATTCCAAAATTAATGCCATAATGTCCTGAAGTAGATATTTTAGGTCTAATCCATTAAGAGCTCCAATGTAATGAACTTTACAAAAGAACTAACTGTGAACAGTATACAATAATTGACAGTGTTATTCACAAAGTTCAGTACAACGACACTGGCTCAAATGTGTTTTGTTTAACTGCTCATGCTTGCCGTGGTAAAACATTCACACAAACTGCAATTATTCAAAAATTAAATTTGCTGAATCTTCATTGCATTGTAACAGCCTTTAGTGGCGTAACCTCACCTCTTCTGATTGGAGGGACGACATTGCTCATTGTGTTTAAATTTCCCATTCCAGTTTTGGAGAATTCAATGCCTAATACAACACCAGACAGTAATAATGATTAATACCATAAAGTGGGGTGACTTTGAATGGCGAGGTGACTTTGAACAGCAATTTAAGGCCTTATTAAAGTAAATGCTGCACTTTAGTGTGTAAATATGGAACTAAGGTCAGGGTTGTTAAATATCACCCATAATCAGTACTTTCAGATGATATGACAGTCAATATGAAATAACGTTGTATACAAATGCCAGAAAATAAAATAACTTTCTGGAAATGTAAGTTCCTTCACAACACAAAAACATTTGCCTATTATTAGGGGCATTTTTGAGTTTAGAATTTGGAACGAGTTTTTATGGGCAAGGTTAACACTTGAATGAACATTTACAGAAAGCATAAAATGCTATATTTATTCTTCAGTGACATAAAAATATAAAATGTGAAGGCTTGTCTTTCAAGGGGTGACTTCAAACAGCGCCTTCCCTATTCTTTGACACATCAGCTCTGTGGAAAATATGTTTTAGTGAAGTTTCCTTCAAAGGGAAGTGTAAAATATTATGTTAGACATGTTATCACTGATGATGAAATTACACTTCTGAGGAAATGGCACTCCAAGATGGAATCAGATGATGTTTTTTTGCGTGGCCTAATGTTCCCAGTGTGTCAGGTTTTAAGAAAGATGACATCTGTAGGATTATACCTAAGAAGAGGAAGGCGTCATTCTGAGTTTGAATTTGATGTCTATGACATCTGCTAGAGCTGAAACTCTTTCCTGGCAACTTTCTTTCCTGTAGAGTGTTTACAGATGTATTTCCTCAAAATGCGATAACTTTTTTTTTTCATTACTTTTGTTAAAGTCATATACACTGTTTTGGAAAGATCTGTCTTTAAATAATTTTCTTATTTCATAAGTAGCTCAGCACCCATTTCCATTATTAGCAAAATTAAGCCGTAATCATGTGAACAGTTTCAGGTCATTAAAGAAAACACATAAAATAATACGCAATTTTTTCAAAATAAGTTATTTTCAAAACTATATTTATATACAAAATATCATGCTGTTTCATATGGTAGGGTTGTCATTTAACAGCAGTTGACATGACTCTCACAGAATAGGCAAATGTTTCCATGTTCAGAGTAACCCCAACCCATGGGGTGAAACTGAACAGTAAAAAATTAAAAATAAATAAATAAACTAAGTATGGGGGATAAAAATGTATAATGTGCTTTATCATATTTAGCAACACCTCTTGCAACTTCCCAAAAAGTTTGATGTCAATATCTTGAGAAGTCTCTGTTTGATTTACAAAATTGAATTTAAAATGTTTAAGGTCACCCTATTTTATGGTACATTATTTCATGTTCATTGATTCATATTAATGAAGTTTCCTGTATCAACTTCAAGCACTGCAACGTACAGATGGATTGTTTAGAAATTTGTGTAGAGATCAGTAATAAACATAAAACTCTTGGAGGTAAAATGGTTGTTTTGCACAGTAATTGTCAATAAATTTATCATTTGTTCCATGTGAATCATTTGCATCTTAACTTGATAATTGCATTACAAGTTGGAATGCATTCCATAAATTTCATCATGTTACTTAACTCAAAATACGAGGGCTTTGCCACGTGAAGTAGAGTTTGTGGATCTTTTAAACAAATTGGTAACAGCCAACAAAGGAAACTTCCAGAATTTGGTGACAATATTATGAAATACCACAGCCACTACTTGGTGATCAAAATAAAGTCATTAATGATATTCATGGCAGTATTGCAAAAAACATTTTTATCACAATCCATGTTAAAGTCAGTTATTCTAGCACCAAAAAATGAAAATTGCGCCATAATAAATAATGTTATAGTGAATGCTATGCCAGGTGAAGCAAAAGTTTTTCAGAGCTATTATAGAATACTGTGTGATAATGATACGAAATTAATAATTTCTACCCATTAGAGTTTTTGAATTCTCTGTCTGTAAATGGTTTATCACCACAAAAATTACAATTGAAAATTAACTAATGAGG
This sequence comes from Schistocerca piceifrons, assembly GCF_021461385.2. Classification (NCBI taxonomy): domain Eukaryota; kingdom Metazoa; phylum Arthropoda; class Insecta; order Orthoptera; family Acrididae; genus Schistocerca; species Schistocerca piceifrons. The sequence continues at coordinate 399,997,412 of NC_060138.1, read as the reverse complement.
GAAGAATTAGTCAGTGGAACTAGACTGTGTGTCAAATGTTTATACAGCAATTCTATTGAAATGTCGTGGCATATTAAAATTGTGCTGGACAGAGACTCAAAATCAGGATCTTTGTCTTTTGCAGGCAGGTACTCCACCAACTGAGCTACCCAAGCATCTAGGAGAGCTTCTGTGAAGTTTGGAAGGTAGGAGATGAGATACTGGTGGAAGTGTAGCTATGACAACAGGCCATGAGTCATGGTTGGATAGGTCAGTAGATAGAGCTCTTGTCTGAGAATGGCAAACGTCCCGAATTTATGTCTCAGTCCTGCACACAGCTTTAATCTGAAAGGAAGTTTCATACCAGTGCACAGTTCACTGAAAAGTGAAAATTTCATTCTGAAAACATCCTCCAGGTGTGACAAGGCAAGCTGGGATCTTTTTATGTCCTCTCTTGTTTTGCCGTCCATTTCCTTAAATTAATTTTTGACTAATTATCATTAACATACATGAGTACAATCTGCATTTTCAAAAAAGAGAAAGGTTGCCCCTCATTTTTAAAGAAAAAACACCAAACCTAGTTTTGTGCTTAGTTTTATGTATGTTATTAATTTCCTGCTTTATTTTAACTATTCCTAGTTAATATCTTTCATTACAGGGTGAAATCAGAAATTGTTCCTTGACTTAAATTCTATTGTTGACTTACAAACAAATATAAATTCTGTAATAATGATAAACATTTGGAAAGAGAATCACTAGGGTTCTTAAAGTATTTATTTGGCTCTATTCGAAAACATGTTACTAAAGCCGGCCCTTAATTAATTCCAAAGTAATTACCAGTTTTGTCAAACGTATAGTTTGCATAAGTATATCTGTTAATTTCATCATTTAAACTAATAATTCAGCTTAACCCTTGTAGTAGAAGAAACTGTTGAAAAGAAAAAAAAAACTTTCCATGTATTCAGTTAATTAATGAGGTATGTTTTAAGAGTAATTTCTGTAACTTTAACATTGAACAATGTGTAGTTTCAGTGCCTATTACAGTGAAGATATATAAAGGCCCAATTTTTGGGCTTGAGACAGTCAGTCCATGGCTGATTTTCAGACAAGGAATCTGTGCTGTTTAGAACAACAACAATGCAGTAACTTAACAGTATAATAAGTTAACACAAATAGACTGTGTGTTAAAACAATGGCAGTGTCTGTTCAAGACATACTGTATTATTCTGAAACAACTGTGAACTGTGTGGTCAGGTTTTTACTGCTCATAGATATTCTACAGTAAACAATTGTAGCAGTATGCTGATGTTTGCTTGCAAGATATTAATGAGGCTTATCAAAATTTGCCAATAGTTAACTGGCCGTATATCTGTGTAATATTTGGGGGTTGTGATCAGTGAAAGTAAAGAACTGTGGAACACCACTGTACAGGTGTCGGCTACATCATTTACTGTAGTCAGTGTTGAACTTCCACTTTTCAGCCAGTACAACAACACAGTACATAGACACCAAGGACTATGAACGAAGAAATAAAGCAGGTGAAAGTCACACAGGTTGTGGCAATGTCATGTCACTGCAGGATCCGTACCTTCAGGGGTGCTAGTCTTGCAAGTTCCACAGTAGGGCTTCTGGGAAGTTGGGAAGGTAGGAGATGAGGTACTGGCAGAATTAAAGCTGTGAGCACAGGTCATGAGTCGTGGTTGGGTCGCTTAGTCGGTTGAGCACTTGCCCGCGGGAGGCGAAGGTCCCGAGTTGGAGTCTCAGTCGTGCACACAGTTTTAATTTGCCAGGAAGTCTCATATCAGCGCACTGTCCATTGCAGAGTGAAAATTTCATTCTGATGACATCCCCCCGGTGTGGCTAAGCCATGTCTCCACAATATCCATTCTTCCAGGAGTGCTAATGTTGCAAGTTTTGCAGGAAAGATTCTGTGAAGTCTAGAAGATGGTTGTTGTTGTTGTCTTCAGTCCAGAGACTGGTTTGATGCAGCTCTCCATGCTACTCTATCCTGTGCAAAACTTCTTCATACTCACAGAAGTAAAGCTGAGCATTGTGCTTGGGTCACTCAGTCAGTAAAGCTCTTGCCTGCGACAGGCAAAGGTCTTGAGTCAAGTCTCAGTCCTGCACACAGTTACAATCTGCCAGGAAGTTTCATATTATCACACAGTCTGCTACAGAATGAAAATTTCATTCTGAACTAATGCTATTGATTTTAAAGTTTTGACTGGCATCACACAAAATAAGCGAATTTTGATTCTGTGTGTACATATGACATATTCAGGTGCTATTTCACGTTTTCAATTTCAAAGAACCCTATTGTCAATAATTCCTAGATTTGATATTACCATTAGTAAGTCCAAAGGACAAACATTCAAAAAAGTTGGGATTTTATCAAGAGAAGCAGTTTTTATATGTGGTCAGTTATATACTGCAACGAGTAGAGTTTGATCTTTCGATGGTTTAAAATTTTATCTTTGTGTAGATAATGAGCAAGGACATTTAGCAAATGATGAAAGAATATTTACTGAAAATATTGCTTATACTGAGATGTTGTATCATTAAATTGCAAAATAAAGCAAGTATTCCCCTCATTTGTGTCTTTCATTCTCCCATGTTTTCTCTTCACCCTTTCATAGTGCTTTTGTCATAACAATCATGTAAGACCTAAAAATCTGTACAGTGTTCAGGTAAGAACTTGGAATCTGTATACAAATAAACAAATAAATTCCAATTACTTATATTAAAAATATTGAATTCTGTTGCTTTATAAACACAATTGATCAAATTTTGACCATAGGCGATACCAGTAATAATAACTGTGTGAATTTTGGCATGCAACTAGATGTAGCACCAAAACCATTCACTGAAAAAATATATATATATATATATATATCTCTGTGTGTGTGTGTGTGTGTGTGTGTGTGTGTGTGTGTGCGAGTGTATACCCGTCCTTTTTTCCCCCTAAGGTAAGTCTTTCCGCTCCCGGGATTGGAATGACTCCTTACCCTCTCCCTTAAAACCCACATCCTTTCGTCTTTCCCTCTCCTTCCTTCTTTCCTGATGAGGCAACAGTTTGTTGCGAAAGCTTGAATTTTGTGTGTATGTTTGTGTTTGTTTGTGTGTCTGTCGCCTTCCAGCACTTTCATTTGGTAAGTCACATCATCTTTGTTTTTAGATATATTTTTCCTACGTGGAATGTTTCCCTCTATATTATATATATATAACACACACACACATTTCAAGCTTTCGCAACCCAAGGTTGCTTCATCAGGAGAGAGGGAAGGAGAGGGGAAGACGAAAGGATGTGGGTTTGAAGGGAGAGGGTAAGGAGTCATTTCAGTCCTGGGAGCCGAAAGACTTACCTTAGAGGGAAAAAAGGACAGGTATACACTCGCGCACGCGCACACACACACATTTCCATCCGCACACATACAGACACAGGCACACATGTGTAAATGCAAAGAGGTTGGGCAGAGGTGTCAGTCAAGGTGGAAGTACAGAGGCAAAGGTGTTGTTGAATGACAGGTGATGTACAGGGGGCGCCAACTTGAAATTAGCGGAGGTTAAGGCCTGGTGGGTAACGGGAAGAGAAAATATATTGAAGGGCAAGTTCCCATCTCCGGAGTTCTGATAGGTTGGTGTCAGTGAGAAGTATCCAGATAACCCGGACGGTGTAACACTGTGCCCAGATGTGCTGGCTGTGCACCAAGGCATGTTTAGCCACAGGGTGATCCTCATTACCAACAAACACTGTCTGCCTGTCCCCGCTCATGCGAATGGACAGTTTGTTGCTGGTCATTCCCACATAGAAGGCTTCACAGTGTAGGCATGTCAGTTGGTAATTCACGTGGGTGCTTTCACACATGGCTCTCCCTTTGATCGTGTTCACCTTCCGGGTTACAGGACTGGAGTAGGTAGTGGTGGGAGGGTGTACGGGACAGGTTTTACACCGGGGACGGTTTCAAGGGTAGGAGCCAGAGGGTAGGGAAGGTGGTTTGGGGATTTCATAGGGTTGAACCAAGAGGTTACGAAGGTTAGGTGGACGGCGGAAAGACACTCTTGGTGGAGTGGGGAGGATTTCATGAAGGATGGATCTCATTTCAGGGCAGGATTTGAGGAAGTCGTATTCCTGCTGGAGAGCCACATTCAGAGTCTGATCCAGTCCCGGAAAGTATCCTGTCACAAGTGGGGCACTTTTTGGATTCTTCTGTGGGAGGTTCTGGGTTTGAGGGGAAGAGGAAGTGGCTCTGGTTATTTGCTTCTGCACCAGCTCGGGAGGGTAGTTGCGGGATGTGAAAGCTGTTTTCAGGTTATTGGTGTAATGGTTAAGGGATTCAGGACTGGAGCAGATTAGTTTGCCAGCAAGGCCTAGGCTGTAGGAAAGGGACCGTTTGATATGGAATGGGTGGCAGCTGTCATAATGGAAGTACTGTTGCTTGTTGGTGGGTTTGATGTGGAGGGATGTTTGAAGTTGGCCATTGGACAGATGGAGGTCATCCTTAATGAAATCCTCCCCACTCCTCCAAGAGTGTCTTTCTGCCGTCCACTTAACCTTCGTAACCTCTTGGTCCATCCCCATGAAATCCCCAAACCACTCTCCCTACCCTCTGGCTCCTACCCTTGTAACCATCCCCACGGCCAGCACATCTTGGCGCAGTGTTACACCGTCCGGGTTATCTGGATACTTCTTACTAACACCAACCTATCCGAACTCCGGAGATGGGAACTTGCCCTTCAATATATCCTCTATTCCCGTTATCCAACAGGCCTCAATCTCCGCTAATTTCAAGTTGCCGCCACTCATACCTCACCTGTCATTCAACAACATCTTTGCCTCTGCACTTCCGTCTCGACTGACATCTCTGCCCAAACTCTTTGCCTTTAAATATGTCTGCTTGTGTGTGTATATGTGTGGATGGATATGTGTGTGTGTGTGTGTGTGTGTGTGTGTGTGTGTGTGTGTGTGTGTGTGTGTGCCTGTCCCTTTTTCCCATCAAGGTAAGTCTTTCCGCTCCCGGGATTGGAATGACTCCTTACCCTCTCCCTTAAAACCCACATCCTTTCGTCTTTCCCTCTCCTTCCATCTTTCATGATGAAGCAACCGTGGGTTGCGAGAGCTTGAAATTTGTGTGTGGGCTTGTGTTTGTTATTCTCTCTATCAACGTACCAAAGCTTTTTCTGTAAATTTCAGTGAATGGTGTTGGTGCTACTTCTAGTTGCTTTAAGTTTTGTGGGATGATATCTGATATTTTTAGTATATTCTCTTGCTACTTCAACTGAACCATTTAATCCTACTTTTGCTTCTACAGATAGAAAGTGAGTGTTAAAAGTACTCATACAGTAACTTGTGAATAATCAGCCACAACGTTGTCATTTAATGTAATTGTTATGGTATCTTGTTCACTGACGGGCTGTCCTGTCTTCTATATGACAATATCCCATATAGTTTGAATCTTATTATCTGCATTATTAATTTCATGTCAGATCGCATGTACTTCTGTACATGTTAATGACTTTCCTTAAAATATAACAATATGTTTTTTGCAGTGTGCAAGGAATGTTGTATCTTGATTTATTCTGGCCTTTTGTATTAAGTTCCCTGTTCCTCTTACGTGAGATTTTAATTCCATTAGTTATCCATGACTTAGATGTATTTTAATGCATTTTTGTGTAACTTTCTAGGAGAGCTGCTTTCAAATATTGACAAAAATTTACTACTGAATAAATTGAATTTGACTACACCCCCCCCCCCCCCCCTCACACACACACACACACACACACACACACACACACACACACACAACCTCATCCCATACCACCTCTTTTAACTTAAAAGAGTTGTATTCTCATTAATAAGCTTCACAGCTTTGTATGAACGTGCTTCTGTGTATTGTTTAGTTCCCTCACTTGAGCATCATAATCAGTTAGTACATTAACTACCAGATAGACATTAATTGTTCCAATGTGATCTCTGTTTATAAAAATTGTTGTTGTTGTCTTCAGTCCTGAGACTGGTTTGATGCAGCTCTCCATGCTACTCTATCCTGTGCAAGCTTATTCATCTCCCAGTACCCACTGCAACCTACATCCTTCTGAATCTGTTTAGTGTATTCACCTCTTGGTCTCCCTCTACAATTTTTAAACTCCACGCTGCCCTCCAATGCTAAATTTGTGATCCCTTGATGCCTCGGAACATGTTCTAACAAACTGGTCCCTTCTTCTTGTCAAGTTGTGCCACAAACTCCTCTTCTCCCCAATTCTATTCAATACCTCCTCATTAGTTATGTGATCTACCCATCTAATCTTCAGCATTCTTCTGTAGCACCACATTTCGAAAGATTCTATTCTCTTCTTGTCTAAACTATTTATCGTCCATGTTTCACTTCCATACATGGCTACACTCCATACAAATACTTTCAGAAAAGACTTCCTGACTCTTAAATCTCTACTCGATGTTAACAAATTTCTCTTCTTCAGAAACGCTTTCCTTGCCATTGCCAGTCTACATTTTATATCCTCTCTACGTCGACCATCATCAGTTATTTTGCTCCCCAAATAGCAAAACTCCTTTACTTCTTTAAGTGACTCATTTCATAATCTAATTCCCTCAGCATCACCCGACTTAATTTGACTACATTCCATGATCTTCGTTTTGCTTTTGTTGATGTTCATCTTATATCCTCCTTTCAAGACACTGTCCATTCCGTTCAACTGTTGTTCCAAGTCCTTTGCTGTCTCTGACAGAATTACAATGTCATCGGCGAACCTCAAAGTTTTTATTTCTTCTCCATGGATTTTAATACCTATTCCGAATTTTTCTTTTGTTTCCTTCACTTCTTGCTCAATATAAAGATTGAATAACATCGGGGATAGGCTACAACCCTGTCTCACTCCCTTCCCAACCACTGCTTCCCTTTCGTGCCCCTCGACTCTTATAGCTGCCATCTGGTTTCTGTACAAATTGTAAATAGCCTTTCGCTTCCTGTACTTTACCCCTGCCACCTTTAGAATTTGAAAGAGAGTATTCCAGTCAACATTGTCAAAAGCTTTCTCTAAGTCTACAAATGCTAGAAATGTAGGTTTGCCTTTCCTTAATCTTTCTTCTAAGATAAGTCGTAGGGTCAGTATTGCCTCACGTGTTCCAACATTTCTGCGGAATCCAAACTGATCTTCGCTGAGGTCGGCTTCTACCAGTTTTTCCATTCGTCTGTAAAGAATGGACATTAGTAATTTGCAGCTGTGACTTATTAAACTGATAGTTTGGTAATTTTCACATATGTCAACACCTGCTTTCTTTGGGTCTGGAATTATTATATTCTTCTTGAAGTCTGAGGGTATTTCGCCTGTCTCATACATCTTGCTCACCAAATGGTAGAGTTTTGTCAGGACTGGCTCTCCAAAGGCCGTCAGTAGTTCCAGTGGAATGTTGTCTACTCCCGGGGCCTTGTTTCATCTCAGGCCTTTCAGTGCTCTGTCAAACTCTTCATGCAGTATCGTATCTCCCATTTCACCTTCATCTTCATCTACATCCTCTTCCATTTCCATAATATTGTCCTCAAGTACATCGCCCTTGTATAGATCCTCTATATACTCCTGCCACCTTTCTGCTTTCCCTTCTTTGCTTAGAACTGGGTTTCCATCTGAGCTCTTGATATTCATACAAGTGGTTCTCTTCTCTCCAAAGGTCTCTTTAATTTTCCTGTAGGCAGTATCTATCTTACCCCTAGTGAGATAAGCCTCAACATCCTTACATTTGTCCTCTAGCCGTCCCTGCTTAGTCATTTTGCACTTCCTGTCGATCTCATTTTTGAGATGTTTGCATTCCTTTTTGCCTGCTTCATTTACTGCATTTTTATATTTTCTCCTTTCATCAATTAAATTCAATATTTCTTCTGTTACCCAAGGATTTCTACTAGCCCTTGTCTTTTTACCTACTTGATCCTCTGCTGCCTTCACTACTTCATCCCTCAGAGCTACCCATTCTTCTTCTACTGTATTTCTTTCCCCCAATTCTGTCAATTGTTGCCTTATGCTCTCCCTGAAACTCTGTACAACCTCTGGTTTAGTCGGTTTATCCAGGTCCTATCTCCTTAAATTCCCACCTTTTTGCAGTTTCATCAGTTTTAATCTACAGTTCATAGCCAGTAGATTGTCGTCAGAGTCCACATCTGCCCCTGGAAATGTCTACAATTTAAAACCTGGTTCCTAAATCTCTGTCTTACCATTATATAATCTGTCTGATACCTTCTAGTATCTCCAGGATTCTTCCATGTATACAACCTTCTTTAATGAATCTTGAACCAAGTGTTAGCTATGATTAAGTTATGCTCTGTGCAAAATTCTACCAGACGGCTTCCTCTTTCATTTCTCTCCCCCAATCCATATTCACCCACTATGTTTCCTTCTCTCCTTTTTCCTGCTCTCGGATTCCAGTCACCCATGACTATTAAATTTTCGTCTCCCTTCACTACCTGAATAATTTATTTTATCTCATCATACATTTCATCAATTTCTTCATCATCTGCAGAGCTAGTTGGCATATAAACTTGTACTACTGTAGTAAGCATGGGCTTCATGTCTATCTTGGCCACAATAATGCGTTCACTATGCTGTTTGTAGTAGCTTACCCGCACTCCTATTTTTTTATTCATTATTAAACCTACTCCTGCATTACCCCTATTTGATTTTGTATTTATAACCCTGTATTCACCTGACCAAAAGTCTTGTTCCTCCTGCCACCAAACTTCACTAATTCTCACTATATCTAACTTCAACCTATCCATTTCCCTTTTTAAATTTTCTAACCCACCTGCCCGATTAAGGGATCTGACATTCCACGCTCCGATCCGTAGAACGGCAGTTTTCTTTCTCCTGATAAAAATATAAATACAGAAAACTTCAGCCAATGACTTTTTGTAAATACAGTACTTATATTGAATTAACAATCATGATTTCTTGAACATCTGTAATGGATAAGCTTAATTAGTTTATACAAATGTTATCAGTTGGTGTTCTGTTATACTGCTCCACATGACTTGAAAAATTAACCACTAAAATTAAACTGAAATACCCAAATAATGATTCCATTTCATTTTTCCTGTCTATATATTTTACAATAATTTACTCTGAAATCTCCACAAACTACTTGTTGTTGCTTCTTGTTTGACTGGTAACTCAATAATGTCCCTAGATTTCTTATGAAGAAGTAAAAGTTTCCTGGGGATTGAGGGGGGGCTCTGTAGATTTTTACAATTACAAGAGAAGTATTCTGTTGTAAAAACTTAAAACCACATGTTTCTAGGTTCTGTTCTATGCAAAAATAAATTTCTTGTATCTATGTTTTGAATTTTGTATACAACTTGTACATATTGTGCATCCTCTTTTTTCCATATTCACTCTGCATGAAAATAATGTTAGTTTATAATTCCTTGTATTTATCTTTTCTATTTCTGTGGTTACATGGTGTTCTGAGGGGCACAGAACATCTATCAGTTCTGAATTTTTCATATCTTCTGGACAAACAAGAAGCTTATCTACCTTGTTTTTAAGCCCCCTGTTGTTCTGGTGAAACAAATCAATTTAATATTGATTGTTTGCTCTAAAGGCTGGTCATGGTAGCTGATGGGAGTTGCTTTATAAACTGAAATGAAATGGCCTTTGTCAGTACTGGCAGCCCTCTTGGTGCTCGCAGTCTAGTCAAAATATGTACTTGTATGTTGAAGAAAAAAGTGGCAAATAGGAAAACCGGCAAACAAGTGAAAATTACCAAGTGTTTTATATGAGCTGCAAACAATAAAGTCTTCAGCTGATGCAGACTATGAAGTGAAGTGAAGTGATTTAAATAGAAAAGGACAGAGGTGAAGGAAGCACAATTCTTCCAAGTTCCAGAAGTCACACGAATCGATAGCCACCAGCAAGCAGAAGCGGCATACAGAAAAGATACCAAAGATTTTGTAGGGTAAGTGCTGTATTAGGAACACTGTGAGGAAAAAACTAGAAACCATTTAAACTGAAGTTCTGAATGCCCAAAATAATGTCTAATTTATTCCTTCAGAACAAAATTTTCATGTTGTAAACACTACTCCAGCATAAACCAAATGTTGACATAGCTTGGATTACTGAATATGGGCTACAAAATGATGTAAAATTAATGTCAATAGCAGTATATGCTTTAGTGAGTCATTTTAGCATGGAGTTCTGAAAACATGGTGGTCCTGCCATCTTTGTGACAGAGCAGATAAATTTCTGTGAGGTCAATAAATGATATAGTGGAAAAGATTTTGATCCTTCCATTATTAAGCTGCCAAAAGTTAGTGTAGTAAATATTAACATATTTAAAATACCAAGAGTAAAATAATAATTATTAACATGTATAAAGTACCAAGAGCAAATCTGCCAGCTCCCTCGACCAATGTAGAGGTACTGTGGAACAGAATCAGTGCCTTAAATATGGAGCTAGTGCTTTTTGATGATTCCATCATTCATGTTTTGAAAGAGAGCAATGGTAGAGCCACTTTGATAGATATGAGCAACACATTGAATGTGATCCCCAAAATGAGTACGAGTTACAGTGATTATGAGGTACAGCTACTATATACAGAGTTGGCTACAAATAGTAGCAGTAGAAGAAAAGTTGTTGAAAAGAGAACTTTTACTGAGGCCACCATTAGAATTTTTAGTTAATTACTAACTGTGGAAAACTGGGAAAGCATTTCCATTCCAAGCAATATTGACAACATCTATATGAAATTTCAGAACATCTTCCTTGTCTATTTCAATAGGAATGTTTCCTACTGAACTAAAAAAACACAGCAAAACTCAGAGCAACAAGCAGTGGGTAACTAAAGGCATAAAAATGGTTAGTGTGAAAAGCAGATTTCTCCAGTTTTGTTATAAGACATTTGTAGATTATTTTAAAGCCTATATTAGAGTACTCAGACAGGTTAAAATTTCATGGAATAGAAGTTTGAACAGAAACTCATCAAAGAGAGAGCCATGTGGAGTGTTATAAAGAAAGAAAGTTGTAACTCAGTTCCAAAAAGAAACAAAAATTATCTAACACTAGAGGTCTTCAAACTCAAAATCACAGACCCAAAATCAGATATGATAAAATTTGATGATTACTTCATTTCACTAGCTGAAAATATCATTCAAGTAAACTGTAAAGGATCAGTCCCATTATTCTGCAGTAAGTCCATGATCTCAGATGCCTCTGTCTGGTTATGAAAATTATGGCTGACTGACCAGGCATACACCATTATTTGACACTGCTGCCTGCTTCCCTCTTGCAGTACAGCATCTCTTACTGGGGTTTGTACATGAGCACTCATACTTCCTCTGTCAGCTGGTAGAGGCTGGGCGTGGCTCATTGAGCAACGCAATGAACCACAATCACCTAGCTGGCAGCAATGGAAACCACCAGCTTCACTGAACATCACAACTATAGCCGAGCTAATATGGGCCCTGCCTCAGCTCCTCTCTCCTGCTGCCCCTTAAGGCATAGCAGTTCCAGCTGACCCACGCACAGCCACCCACCCAGTATATCCTCTATGCTAGTTCCACACAACTTTCAGGGATGCTGTCGACCACCCTGCACATTCCCAAATGTTTCATGCAGGCTGCATTAGGCACCACAGCTCATGAGGATGACAAAGGGCACATACAGACGTTCCATTCTTTTTGCTCTTCTGCTCCACAAGAGCATCTGTACGCCTTGCATTTATACTCACATCATCATTTCCTTGCCAATTCTGGAGCTGATGTTAGTGTTATCCCACTCTCATTCACTGTAGTGAATGTGATACCAACCAAACTTTTCCATCAAATGGAAAATAAATCAACACTTCATGTGGCACTTCGTTTTACCTATGAAACTCATACCTGATGAACTGTTCATGGGGTCCTTTCACATGGCTGATGTCAAAGATCCAGTGCTTGGAACTGATTTCCTGATTCACTATAGCCTGTTGCCCAATCTCCTGTCATCTGCTTTCTAATACCTTGCTTTGGGTGCACATATTACATGTTCAGTTGCTTCCTCAGCTTCTCCTCACCCTCAGCTCCCCAAAGATATTGAAGCAGCTATCATCGCATGCTCTTCTCTGATGAGCTGCCTCACCACCTACATTGCCCAGCTCCAGTCAGAGTGCTCTGCTGTTGATGACCTTCATGCTCGCAATGCAGAACTGAAGCACTCCATCTCGATGGCTAGGCAGATCCTCACTGATGCGCCATGTCTCATAAGCCAACAGTCTAGGTTGTCGTATCTCAGCACCAATGACGTGCCTCCTACAACTCGAGCGCGCTCGCTCTCACCCACACCATTGGCATCTCAGGTTGCTGACTCTTGTGTGCTACTGACTCCTGCTCAAGATGTCCCTTTGTCATGTTTGTCAGTCTAAATTAATGCTTTTATGAATGGAATAACACACGAAATTGTCATGACAGATGGCTCCCCAGTGTAACATAAAGCATACCATATCCCTCCACACAAATTACACCTTGCTAAGAGTGCAGTGGGTGAACTTCTTCGGGCAGACATTTTTCACCTGCTGGTCAGTAATTGGTCTTCCCCCTTATGGCGAATCCCCAAAAAGAATGGCACAGTGTGCCTTTGTGATGACTATCATCATCTCAATGTGCATACCACAATAGATAATTATCCTGTCCAAGACATTCAAGACTTCACCAACTACTTAATGGAGCACTTCACTCAACTACTTAGTGGAACACACATTTTCAGTGTTTCTGACTGCCACATGTTATATTTACAAACACTTATGGAACAGAGTAACATACAAAAAACAACCTTGATCACCCCCTTTGGTCTTAAAAAAAATTTATTACATGCCTTACAGCCTCAAAATGCGGCTCAGACATGGCAGTGTTTCATAGATTCACTTCTCTTTAACTCCTCTTACTGCTATGCATACCTAAATGACATTCTCATTTTCTCCTCCTCTGACAAAAAACATGATCTACAACCCAGCCACCCCATTTTTTTCCAAAAAACTATGTATGGCTCAATGTAAATAGTCGGCTTTTGACAGGGGCTTCTTGTAGTGTATGAGGCCATCAAATTTTTCCTTGCAGACATAGAAGGAAGGAACATAACAATTTTCATGGATCATCTTCCCCTCATGGACTCTATTCACTATCCTGCCATTGACCTTCCAACATGCAGGTTTCGGCAGATGGATATCACCTGTCAGTATGTGACAGACATCCGGGATATCGCCTGTTAGTATGTGACAGACATCTCATATATCCATGGCTGGGAAAATGTGGTGGATGATTGTCTGTCACATGCCAGTGATATTTCATCTCCTATTAATTATGACAAACTGGCCTGTGTACAGGACAATGATATCAAACTTCAGAACCTGTACCAGCCCTCTTCCACTTTCCTACAGGTAGTTTCTTGCAAACTACTGGGCTTGGTCAGGCTGTTGTGGGGTGATACATCTACTCAGCCTATTGTCCTGACTGCTTTACATTGCCAAATTTTTGGTGCTTTGCATAATCTTTCACACCCTTGTGCTAAGGCTACTATGTGGCTTGTCATGGAACACTTTGTGTTGTCAGGATCGAAGTAGCACTGCCACGTGTGGCTCGTACCTGAGTGCCGTATGTACAGCAAAATTGGCAGACATATGCAGTGCCCTCTGGGCAAATTTGACTTCCAAGAAGCTGTTTCTGAGATGTGCATGTAGACCTTGTTGGGCTGTTACCAGTGTCTGATGGTTTCAGATATATCTTGTCCATCATCAACCGTGTTACACAGTGGGTGGAGGTAATCCCTCTTGAAGACATCTGGCGAATTTTGTAGTATGAGCATTTGTCTCTTTCTGTATTGTTAGATTCAAGTGCCCTACATTCATAACAACTAATGAGGGTAAGGAGTTCGGATCACTGTTGTTTAACAAACTCTGCATGCTCTGTAGTGTGGATAAATTTTGCTCTACAGCGTACCACCCTCAGAGCAACGGATTTGTCGAGCATTGGCTCAGAACTCTGAATGTGGCTGTCATGTGCCACAGTGGTGAGAGGTTCAGCACCCTTCTATGGGTCATGTTAGGAATCCACACAGATTATAAAGCAGAAACCCCCCCCTCGGGTGTCACTTGCCAAGGTCCTGTATGGTGAGACATTAATCCCCCCTGCTGAGTTCATTGACAGTGCTGCAACAGTCGACCTACCTGTCCTCCCAACTCTTGTCAAGCATGTCCAGTTGCACATCGCTGCTATCTGTATGCCTCCTCCATGATTGCATACCTGTCCTCCCAGTTTTCTTGAATTTGGCCCTGAATTGATGTGAATTTATTATGCTACAGAATGAAACTGTTTTAGTGAGTTAAAATATCTCACCCCCCCCTCCCTTCTTCTACAGTGTCCTCTTAAAACTACAGACGATGAGACATGCTTTTCTATAAACACTTTTGGTGCCTGTGTGATGAGCTTTCCTTAGAGCTCCAAGATAGATCACTCTTTGTCCTCCACTTGAGGGCCACTTCACCCATGGCCACACGCACTGACATGTAACTATCCTGTGCACAGTTCCTGTTCCAGTTGAGTGGATGTGGCTGGAATAACAGTGACACTTAGCACCAAGGGGATGCTCAATATGCGCTCCTCTCCTCGCCAATCTTCCAACACTGCCACCTTCTGTGCCAGTCCAGTTCACACGTGCAGGTTGACCGATCTGTCTTCCTTACTGGATGATGGACGATACCTTCTCTAGTCCACCCTGCATGGACCTCCACTACTCTACCCATGCCTTCCATTTGGACCAGTGACAGCATGGGTTATCATGCAACCTTGCACTATCAACAACACCTGTTAACCAGCCTATGACATCCTTGTATTCAACAATGCCCATTGGCACTTTTCCTCTCCCCATTGCTTCACACTCCCGGGGCGGAGCCACGGGGGCACTCTGTGGCAATCATCAATTGCCAATGACTGGAACAAGAAGTACTCTAACTTTGGACGGAGTGAGCTTTGGGGAAACATTGTGACTTATGTTGTTTTCACATGCTGTGATATATTTTCACGTGGTAATGTGTGAATAAAGTTTGTTGGACTTTAAATGTTGGTTATTTTTATCCAGGGACTTGTCAGCATCACTAGAAAATCCCCATATATATTAAAAAGTAGGTATATACCAATGTGCATATTCAGATGCAAAATTGTGTCAGAAATTTCAAAGCAATCAATGAAGAACTTCTAGAGATTTAAGATTCTTAACAAACCATTTACATTTTTGTTTATATAGGTGTAATTCTTTACCTGTTCAAAATCATAAATTTCTGATAGTTCTTCACTGATTCTTTTGAAATTTTGAAAGAACACTGCATTCAGATACATGCATGTTAGTATATACCTGTTGGAGCACCATATATGACACACACACACACACACACACACACACACACACACACACAAACTATTTGAATGCAATGTTGTGTCAAAATTTCAAAGGAATCAGTGAAGAACTTTTATATATTTACGATGCTGAACAAACGGACATTATATTTTTATTTGTATAGATTTATTCTTGAGTTGTCCATGGATCCTTGATGTGAGTTTATTGTTAGGGTGTAGAACATGTTAGATTATTAGAGTAACAACCATATGTAAATTACACATGTCCGTCCTCTTTTAGAATACTGCTGCGCGATGTGGGATCCTTACCAGATAGGACTGACGGAGTACATCGAAAAAGTTCAAAGAAGGGCAGCACGTTTTGTATTATCGCAAAATGTGGGAGAGAGTGTCACATAAATGATATAGGATTTGGGCTGGAAACCATTAAAAGAAAGGCATTTTTCATTGCGATGAAATCTTCTCAGGAAATTCCAATCACCAACTTTCTCCTCCGAATGCAAAAATATTTTGTTGACACTGACCTACATAGGGAGGAATGATCACCACAATAAAATAAGGGAAATCAGAGCTCATACAGAAAGATTTAGGTGTTCATTCTTTTCGTGCGCTATACGATATTGGAATAGTAGAGAATTGTGAAGGTGGTTCGATGAACACTCTGCCAGGCACTTGAATGTGATTTACAGAGTATCCATGTAGATGTAGATGTAAATGGTCATAAGGCTTACAGTCTGAATCACATGTAAACAGATACATGAAAAGTGAGGTCCAAATGCTGAGATAATAACTCGGATAACTGTAGTAATAACACTTCCTATGCAACACTATAATTAAATAATATAAAGCATTCTGTTAAAAAGTGAGACACCAGTGCTGCATAGTAAGTTCATATCATAACTCTTAAAATTAAACGGAGTTCACAAAGTATTACTGAATTTAAAAAAATCTGGTAAATAATGGAAAGAGCTATCCAAAAGATAATGTTTTAGCTCTTCTTTTTTGTTTTATTTTAAAGTCTGATCCCCAGTGACTAATTTGACATGAACTAGGTGCAATATTGACAGTATCTATGTTGACCACAGCTGACATAGTGTGCACCATTTGTAGCTATGTGGGAGTGGCAGGTATTTAAAATTCCTGCCAGCACTGCACTGTGTGAGCTCACTTTCTTTCAGTGCTGTCTTCAATTGGGAAGCTGCCATGTCTTTTTAAGTAGCTGCACTCAGAGTTTTGTCATCAGACACTATGAATTTACAGACTTATCAACCTTAATACAGAAGACTGCAGTGAGGAAATATAGCAACATAGCACAATGCTACTAAACATTACTGTGTGTCACTGACTTATTAGTGTGTATCAGCACGCAACACTAGTTGCGATCATAAATAATGAAAACCTCATAACTCCATTTTGCTAAATTTTAAAACAGTTTCTTAAAAATAATATAAGAATTACAGATGAAGTTGCTACATGTGTAACTGTATAGTAGAATCCTAGTTATTGACACATCAGAGAAATTTCTCTTTGATAATGGAGTTACTGGTTGTTGGAAGTATAAGGTTTTCACAGACAGATGGAGTTACAAGGTTTCCATTGCCTGCCATCAATTGTTTCTATCAAGAACATCACTTTCTTTATAGAGGGTGAACAGTAATAAAACTGACAAACTGCAGGTATGGATCCCTGACTGAAAATCAAGGAAAAAGGGTCTTATAAACATGTGTCTGGAAATGGGTGGTATGTGTGGAGTGACAATAAATTTTTGCAGAATATTGTACAGACCAGCACTGCATCTATGTTGCAACAGATGTTCAAAGTGGCCAGCATGGAATTGCAAGTGATAGGAATAGTAGCAGTTGTCATGCAAAATACATATAATCATACTTTGGATTACATCAGGTTGATAGGCCACTTTCCTAGAGCTTGTACTAGGATTTGTCTCAACATCCTGTAGAACCCAGTCCTCCAAATCTGTTTTACACACATTCTGCCACCTCCCTGCATGTTCGTCTGTCTAAAAGTACCCATGATCACACAAACTCCCGAAAAGGGCTTTAAATGCGATATGGTCAGTGCCAGTGCGGGTACTTGTTTCAGTATAGCCATGCTGCCTCTTGACCATTTCCACCTGCTTGGCCACACACAAACACCATCTTGGTTTGTTCCTGACTGGAATACTGGATCATTCTGCTGCTTACAGTATGCTCCATCAATGACACAGCCTGCAACACACAAGGAACATAGGCACATGGTCAGAGGAAGTATAATTCATCAGCACTGTCTACCGTGGCAATGACACATTCTGGACACATGTTCATAGGACCTTTCTTCCTCAATTTACAATCTGGAATCCATCCCTGCAGTTTTTCAGTTTTATTAATGTTCACCCTGTATATAACTCAACACCATAGAAGGACCATATAGCATTTCAGTGTATGTATATCTCAGTTATTAAGTGTACATGTTGTAAACAAACTTACTAGCGTATTATCTTTTTGTAGATGTCTGATAGTCTTTATTGGCCATCTCAACTACTGACACATCAGACATTCACTGGCGATGAGTCTGGTGCTTAAGTGTGGCAGTTATCAGAAATTCATAAAACTTTTGGTCATTTTTGTGTAGAATATATTTTACAGTGTCTTTAATTTGTGTAGGAAATGGCAACTCATGCTGAGCGATCACTCATTACACTTATTCAGTTTCAGAGCCAACAAATCACTTCTTTGCTGACTGCTATTGACAGATTGATGGATACACAACAAACCCAGCAAACATCAATGGCAGAAGCACAGAATGCTAGGGGCCAGGTGCTGCCTCCTCCCTTCTGCTATTTTAATGAAAAATGAGAGTAGTGGACAGGGTACTAAATGCAGCCAGAGTGGCATTTCACAGTATACAAACTGTCAAATGAATCATGGCACTCTTTTTTTTTTCTTCATGAGTAGGAGTGTATATATTTAGGCTGTGTAGTAAGCTGTTCCCTCAGTTAGAGCCCAAAATCCTGCCATATGAAGACATTTTTAACACACTAGATGACGTATACATAACTCAGATTCATGTATTGCTACTCATTTCAAAATTTTTTCATACATGTCATCATAATAATCAATCTTACAAGGACTGAATCTCTGAACTCAATGGAAGACTAGGAAATGGAAATTTAACTGCTCTTGTGGAGCATCATTTCAAGATGAAACACTTTGTGATGGCAGTATTCAAAACCTTGGTGATAACATAATATGGACTGAGATTGTAAAGCATTGCACCCCTAGTCTCAATGATGTTCTTAAAGTAACTGAAGTCCAGGATGTGTAAGCTTTCAAGGAACTTAGCTTTTATGTGCCTGTTGTTTCAATGCTGACCACAGATAGGTCATAGTAGCCCATTTCTCATAGCACATGGCAACAACTGCTACAGGCAACACCATAAACATGGCTTGAGGCACCGAGCTACTTCATCTGCTGGTTCAAACCTTCTGAAATCTTGTGTGAAATATCGTGTAACACATTACTACAAAAACTGCTTTCTCCACCATGCAGAATGGCACCACTGTCATAAATCAGGAGACACACAGCAAGAGTGCATGCAAAATAAATGCAGAGTAAATTTGGTTCCACCCAAATCATGATTTGAGAAAATGGAAATAAATATAATCTCTCATTCTGAGGCTGCACCCATTACTCATGGCAAGCAACACAGGAACCATGGACAAAAAGGGAAGAAATCACATTGCAAAATGCAAAACTTGCCACATTTAGTCAGCTCTCCTGTAGTAGATGTAAAGCTAAACGCCTTGTCAATCACAAATCCAACAAAGAAAGTTTATACAAATCAGAACAGATAGTCACTTTCAGAGGACAAACTGCAAACTGTTCGTCTCTGAAAATTTGCAATCGATCCATACCATTTCAATTACATACTGTTGCTTCAGTCACACTGATTAATCAAAATACGTATCGACAATTGGGACACCCTTAACTACAGAAATGACACCTGCATCTCATGGCTTACAATGGCAAAAGTAACTCTTTTCTTGGAACATGCATTTTACAAGCAAAATATAGAGACATGGCTACATCAGTGTCTTTCACAGTATTTCAGTCAAGTTCTAGCCCCAGCTTTTTTTTATGGATGCTTTCGATTTATTTGGTTTAGATATTCAGGAGACTGTGCCTGCTATTGATACACAATGTTCCCATGTCAGTATTCATCAGTTTGTTTGAAAAATATGGACATTTGTTGACGCACACTGTGACATGTGAAGAATTTTCATGTGCACATTACACTCACAGAGAATGCAAAACCTAAGTTTTACCATGTTCATCCAGTACCCCATGCCATTTGTGATCAAGTTGCTTATCATCTCAAAAGTTTAGAAGAAATTTGAGTTTTGTAAGCCATTTCTGTGAGACAAAGGGCATTTCCTCTTGTGATCATGAGAAAAATGAATGTAAATATCAGAATTTGTACCGACTTCAAAGCTACAGTTAATACCTAGAGAGTGACTGATTCCTTCCTACTTCCATGTATTGATGAGCTTGTCGATCATCTATTGGATGTGCGATTGTTTTCAAAAATTTATTTAGCTGATGCATATCTTCAGCAGAATTATGTTGGTTAACAGACACATTGGCTTGTATCAATACGAGTAGCTTCCATTTGGAAGCCCTTCTGATTTTGCGTTATTTCAATGGTTTGTGGAACAAGCAATTCTGAAAGTTCCATTTTGCTCAAATTATGTAGATGATGTTATTGCATCCAGACCATAACAGCATTTCAAAAATTTGGAGTCTTTTTCAAGTTTTGACTGATGCAAGATTCAAGCATAATTTACAGAAATGTTCATTTTTCAATGTTGAAATAGAATATATGGGACATTTCATTCATGCCCTCGACACTCATGCCTTGACTAATCATTTAGAGGCCATACAGAGATTACCTTCTCCTACAAATGTACAAGAAATACAAGCTGGTCTTAGGAAACTGACACACTACATCAAATTCATTCCAAATCCTATGCAAAAAATCACTCCTGTGCATCACATAAACAGAATTATAATGTCGCTTTTAAATTGACTGGAGAATGCAAACAGTCTTTTCAGAAATTGCAACATGCATTGCTTAGTCACCCACCTCTTATGCTTTTCAATCCGCAAAATCCAGTAATGCTTGCAGTTGATGCATCATCACGTGGAATAGGGGCAGTTTTATCTCAAAGGTTGGCAACACAAATCACCATGTATCATTAATGTCCATTCAGCTGGAAAATGAAGCTGTAGCCATATTTTATGGAGTCACAAAATTTCATCAATATCTGCATAGTAGCAAATTTTTTTCTTCAGACTGATCATAAGCCAGTGACTGGTCTTTTTCATCTGATATAAAAAGGTACCTGATTGTACAGTGCAGAAGCTGCAATATTGATCATTATTTCTTTTCAATCATCAATATGAAATTCTTAGCACGCAAATGCAGATGTTCTGTCTCACTTACGTATGGGAAGAAATCTGTATTTTGACACATCAGAAGTTTCTTTTTATCAAATTGATCATTCTGATTCACAAGCATTGCAAGCTTTTCCCAGTGATTCCCATTGCACAGTCAACTGGAAATGATCAGTTACTAATGCGTTTGCTCAGGTACTGCAATCAGATGGGTTGACCTGATAATCCAAAATCAGTTTTGCATCTACCATGCACAACACTACAACATTTCTCTTCAGAATGGTATAACATTATTGCATTCTCCTAATGAACAAATGTGAGTACTGATTCCCACATCTTTGCTACAACACGTGTTGAAACTATTATGTGGAGGATATTGGGAAATCATTAGAACTAGCGACTAATGCACCGGCATTGTTTGTGGCTTATTTGATAAATGGATAGAAGATATTACCACCTGCTGCCACGCATGTGCAAATAACTAGGCAGTGCTGCACCAAGTAATTTTCAATTTCCCATGACCTGAGAATCCTTGGAAACATATTCATATTGATTTTGCTGGTCCTTTCTGAAACACAAGATGGCTTGTTGTTGTTGATGCATACAGCAAATATCCTTTTGTCATTCCAGTGCATTTGACTACTAGTACTAGTGCTATCAAAGCACTCATTTCTGTCTTTTGCTTAGAAGGTTTATGACAAGCAATTGTTTCAGACAATGGTCCACAACTCTTTTTGTTGGAATTTCAACAATTTTGCCATCAAAATAGAATTCAGCATATTGAAATGGCACCATTCTCTCCCCAGTCGAACAATGAAGCCAAATATTTCATTTGTATTTTCATGGCTCAGATGTCCAAATGCAATTCTTTGCACTCAAAGGAAAAAGCCTTGTTGTTTCTGAGCACCCGTTGAGCTATGCTTGTCATGATGCTTCATCAACAGAACTCTTAACAGTCATTGTCACCACAATCTGCTGCATCATTTCACCCTCACTACTCTGTTTCCAATGCTAACTTCACAACAAAGTTCTGCATGAAGGACACAGTTTTATACTGTGTATAGCACAAATCTCACAACTGTGTTCTGGCAGCTTCACTTAGATGTCTAGCCGTGCTCATTATATCACTTGGGGTGCACTGGCCACCCATCAATGGCACCACAACCAATTTTGTTTCTGTGATAATAGTGATCCTGCCTTAGATTTTTTTTTCAGACATTCTTCCGGCAAACTGGTCTGCTGTCCCTGATGATCCTCTGACGACTCTGCTATGGAGATAGACACCTGCCTATCTTTGCCGCTGTCCGATCTGTGCATCTGCTGCCACAGCCACTGCACCTGTCGTTGATCACTATGATAGTAATTGTGCATCACCCATAGAGCCATCTGCGTCCTCAGCAGTGCCAATTCTATACGCACCTGTACTTTTGGGTGGACATCCTACTTCCAGTTTCTAGATAGATGTTCCTGGTGTTCTGCAAGATGAATGTCAGAAAGTGGATTGGTTGGCACCATCTGCCATTGCACCACAGCCAACCTCATCAGGAGTACAATGGGACAAGCCTCCCACCTTCTCATCGCTTGCACCCACGCCATATGATGACGGTGCACTATTATGTGGGAGGAGGAATATGGTATTGAAGGAATCTTCTTCGACCACACCATACATGCTGCCCACAGCTACACAGGATATGGCATATTTAAATCCCCTGCCAGTGCACCACCATGGGAGCTTGCTCTTCCATCTCTTGCTGCCTTCGATAGGGGACGCCATGCATACATTCCACCAGAGGATGCTAAGTTCACATGGTCTCTCTACCTGTGACTCTGATTGACTGACATATGTTTCTAACTTAGAGCTTTATTGCCAGCCTGAGTGAATCTACAGACTTATCAATCTTAGTATGGAAGACGCCAATGAGGAAATATATTGACGCAACAGAATGCTACTAAATATTACTGTGTGTCACTGACTTATTAGATTGTATCAGCATTCAAGACTAATTGTTTCTATCAAGAACATCACTTTTATTGTATAAAACTCAGCATCTCAGAAGGACCTTCAGCATTTCACAGTTACATCATACACTGATCAGCCAGAACATTATGACCACATGCGCTGGTAAGTCCATCTGTGGCATGGATAACAGCAGTGATGCGCCATGGCATGGAAACAATAAGGCCTTGGTGGGTCACTGGAGGGAGTTGGAATCACATCTGCACATACAAGTCACCTGTTGTTTGTTGTTGTGGTCTTCAGTCCTGAGACTGGTTTGATGCAGCTCTCCATGCTACTCTATCCTGTGCAAGCTTTTTCATCTCCCAGTACCTACTGCAACCTACATCCTTCTGAATCTGCTTAGTGTATTCATCTCTTGGTCTCCCTCTACGATTTTTACCCTCCACGCTGCCCTCCAATACTAAATTGGTGATCCCTTGATGCCTCAGAACATGTCCTACCAACTGATCCCTTCTTCTGGTCAAGTTGTGCCACAAACTTCTCTTCTCCCCAATCCTATTTAATACTTCCTCATTAGTTATGTGATCTACCCATCTAATCTTCAGCATTCTTCTGTAGCACCACATTTCGAAAGCTTCTATTCTCTTCTTGTCCAAACTATTTATCGTCCATGTTTCACTTCCATACATGGCTACACTCCATACGAATACTTTCAGAAATGACTTCCTGACACTTAAATCAATACTGGATGTTAACAAATTTCTCTTCTTCAGAAACGCTTTCCTTGCCATTGCCAGCCTACATTTTATATCCTCTCTACTTCGACCATCATCAGTTATTTTGCTTCCCAAATAGCAAAACTCCTTTACTACTTTAAGTGCCTCATTTCCTAATCTAATTCCCTCAGCATCACCCGACTTAATTAGGCTACATTCCATTATCCTTGTTTTTCTTTTGTTGATGTTCATCTTATATCCTCCTTTCAAGACACTGTCCATTCCATTCAACTGCTCTTCCAAGTCCTTTGCTGTCTCGGACAGAATTACAATGTCATCAGCGAACCTCAAAGTTTTTATTTCTTCTCCATGAATTTTAATACTTACTCCGAATTTTTCTTTTGTTTCCTTTACTGCTTGCTCAATATACAGATTGAACAACATCGGGGAGAGGCTACAACCCTGTCTTACTCCCTTCCCAACCACTGCTTCCCTTTCATGTCCCTCGACTCTTATAACTGCCATCTGGTTTCTGTACAAATTGTAAATAGCTTTTCGCTCCCTGTATTTTACCCCTGCCACCTTTAGAATTTGAAAGAGAGTATTCCAGTCAACATTGTCAAAAGCTTTCTCTAAGTCTACAAATGCTAGAAACGTAGGTTTGCCTTTCCTTAATCTGTCTTCTAAGATAAGTCGTAAGGTCAGTATTGCCTCACGTGTTCCAGTGTTTCTACGGAATCCAAACTGATCTTCCCCGAGGTTGGCTTCTACTAGTTTTTCCATTCGTCTGTAAAGAATTCGTCTGTAAAGAACTAACAAGTCACCTAATACCTGTAAATTGTGGGGAGAGGGACAATGAGCTCTGACGCCACCTTCAGTCACATCCCAGATGTGTTGATTGGCTTCAGATCTGGTAAGTTGTGGGCCAATACATCAACTGGAACTTGCCACTATGTTCCTTCATCCACTTCATCACACTCCTGGCCTTGTGGGATGGTGTGTTATAGTGCTGAAAAATGCCACTGCCATCAGGAAACGTGATGGTCGTGAAGGGGTGTATGTGGTCTTCAACCAATGTACGATACTCCTAGGCCTTCATAGTGCCTTGCACAAGCTCCACTGGGTCCATGAATGCCCCAGAGCGTAATGGAGCTGCCATCAGCTTGTCTCTCTTCCACAGTATAGGTGTCAAGGAGCTGTTCCTCTAGAAGATGACACATTCCCACTCTCCCATCAACATGATGAAGAAGGTTATCAGGATTATAAGAGCATGCAGTGCTCTGACAGTGTGGCAACGTCCAGTGCCGATGGCCATGTGCCCATTCCACTTGAAATTGCCAATGTCATGATACTAACATTGGCACATGTATGGGTCATTGGCTGTGGAGACCCATCATTAGCAGTGTATGTTGCACTGTGCATTCAGTCCTGCTTTTACTCTGCCCAGCATTAAAGTGTGATATTAGTTCCACTACAGTTCACTGCCTTTCCTGTTTTACAAGTCTGCCCATCCTCTGATGTCCGACATCTGTAATGGAGATGGCTGCCCAATCCCACAATGTCTGGATGTGGTTTCAGCTTGATTTTGCTGTGTGTTGAAGACACTCACCACAGCACTCCTAGAAACATCAGATAAGTCAAGCTGTTTCTGAAATACTGTGCCAAGCCTCTGAGCCAACACTCTCTGCCCTCGGTCAAACTCAGATAGATCACACGCCTTCCTCATTCCACTTACGGACAGCATGCTTACTGATGCTACATACACCATGTGTTTGTCTGACTAGCAGTCATTCCTCACCAGTTACACTGCTATTGCCTGGACAGTTTATATTGACCGTAGATCAATGACCATACTGTTCTGGCTGATCAGTGTATATCTTGATTATCATGTGTACATGTTGTAAATAAACTTATTGATGTTTTATCTTTTGGGAGATATTGATGTCTGAACTACCTACATGTCACTGGAACTTCATTATAAGCTTTTATGTTTGAATAATGTCCTCCTCCTACCATGTGAGATTTTTTTTATGTTGTGATGAAGATCATGTTTATTTCTTATGTCATGATAATGATATGTACTGTTTATTATGAAAAGTGCATGACTTGTTTACAGAGTATATAATTGAAAAAACTGGTTTTCCCAGAATACAATTCCATATGTCATAACTGACTGTAAATATCCAAAGTAAGCAGCTTTGATTGTTTCTAAACCCCAAACAGATGCAGCAGAATGTATGACAAATGCTGGCAAATTCAGTCTTTTACGTAGGTTGAGGATGTGAACTGGCCAGTTTAAGTTGGTAGTAATATGCAATCCCAGCTATTTGGAAGACTCAACTCTTAATGTTTCTTTCCCACCACTTTTTATTTCAGAATCTTCCGATTCTGTTTTTCTTTCTTTTTTGTGTCCTATGTGAAACACTGAATTAATCTTGTTAACATTTGAGGTTAAATAATCTGGAACTTCCTTGAAATACAGTGGTAGTAGTGTTTTCTAGTCAATCATAATGATTATATTGTCTGCAAATGCTTGAAGTGTGCTTTTGGCTCATAAACCTTAGAAGGTCATTGATGAAGATTAAGCATAGTAAGGGACCAAGCACTTTGGCACTTAATATTCCTGCGTGGCCCAGTCAGAGTAGGAAGGTGCCATTGCAGAATTACTCAATATTAAATTTTGCTTTCTCTCATATAGGTATGGCTCAAGCCAAATCACTGCTTTACCATTCATGGTAGTGGTCTTTATTTTCCTGGTGAGGATCAGCCTTTAAAGAAGTATACAATATATATATATCAACAGATAATGGCTTATACTGCTTCTACGAGGGCGGTTCAGAAAGTAACCTCCGATTGGTCACAGTGCGGGTTGTGGGGGAAGTAGCGACGCCATCTGTGCGTTCACGCGCTCAACAGGTCAGTCGGCATCAAGCCGTGGTCGAGTGAACGTCGTACCTGCGCTAGTTTAGTTTTTGTGACAGTTTGAAATGTGTGCTGCAATAGAAAACCCCGCCAAATGTGAAGTGCGTGCTGTCATAAGGTTTTTTACAGCCAAAGGATATTCTGCAGCAGCTATTCATCATGAGCTTTGTGCCGTGTACGGACCAAGAGTTATGAGTGAAGGAGTTGTCCGTGAATGGGTACGTTTATTTAAAAGTGGACGAGAAAACGTTCATGATGAAGAGAGGAGTGGTAGACCATCATTGGTGACTGACGAACTCGTTCAGACAGTTGATGCAAAAGTTCGTGAAAATCGACGTTTCTCAATGTCGGAGTTGTCTACTGGTTTTCCACAGATTTCTAAGACTCTCTTGTACGAGATAGTGACAGCAAGATTGGGTTACCGTAAGTTCTGTGCACGATGGGTGCCCAAAATTCTTACCGACCACCACAAAACTCAAAGTATGGCCTCTGCATTAGACTTTCTGTCACGTTATGAGGACGAAGGAGAACCATTGTTAAACAGAATCATGACCAGTGACGAAACCTGGATTAAGTACGTGAACCCTGAGACAAAAGAACAATCAAAGATGTGGGCACATTCAAATTCGCCTACCAAACCAAGAAAAGCCTCGCAAGATTTTTCTGCCAGAAAACTGATGG
This sequence comes from Schistocerca piceifrons, assembly GCF_021461385.2. NCBI lineage: Eukaryota > Metazoa > Arthropoda > Insecta > Orthoptera > Acrididae > Schistocerca > Schistocerca piceifrons. Next base: position 399,970,320 of record NC_060138.1, on the reverse strand, counting down.
CAACGGTGTTTTGGGATGCCAAAGGGGTGTTGTTGGTTGAATTCATGGAACGTGGTACGACCATTAATCAAGACGTGTACTGTGAAACAATAAAAAAGTTACGACGGGCTATACAGAACAAACGCCGTGGTATGCTGACTTCCGGTATCGTTTTTTTGCACGATAACGCCCGTCCTCACTCTGCTCGCAGAACAACGGCCCTTCTTGAGTCCTTCAAGTGGGACGTTATCAACCATCCACCTTACAGCCCAGACCTGGCACCAAGTGATTATCACCTCTTCATGCATTTGAAAAAATGGCTCGGGTCACAGCGGTTTGATGACGACGAAGAGCTCAAAGATGCGGTCACAGGCTGGCTCCAGGCACAAGCGGGTGATTTTTATGCAGAAGGAATTTCAAAGCTTGTGAAGAGATACGATAAGTGCCTCAATCGCTATGGAGACTATGTAGAAAAATAGTGCAAAGATGTAGTTGTAAGATGTATATATTAAAATATTTTTATTTAACTTGGTGTATTTTTTTAAATCAACCGGAGGTTACTTTCTGAACGGCCCTCGTATATAACATACATTTATCGTATAATGAAGTTCCTACAACTCTCCTCATTATGAGGCAAGTTGACAGTTAAGAAAAGTAATGCACCTTGGAACGCATGACACTTCTAGAATGATATATTTGTTTATTTTTATTTATTTATTCATCCATTTGATGTGCTTCAGTTAATACATATGGGCCTTGATATTTTGATTACATATTTACATAGCATATTCTACAGTTTAGTGTATATAGAACAGAGTACAGAATAATAAATAGAAAATATATCACACTACAGTGTATTACATCAAGGAAATCAATAATGCATGAGTTCTAGACCATCATTTTGATACCTTAATATCTCCCATCGCATGTTTAAAGACATTAAAACTTTAGTAACCATGAAGCACTTATAATTCTACGTTGTACTTCTGGCACTTAGCATGTTGAGTATCTCCTTTGGATATACAGATACTCGGTAAGTGTCTGTGGAAGTTCTATTAATATCTTGATATGTTCCCTACAAATGTACATATTCTATGTGATGATGGAGCTGATAACGGCAAAAATTATTTCCATTTGTAACCATGTATTCTGTATACTTTCATATGGCAACTAAATCTGCTCAACAAGGTTGACACTATTACACACCTTACTTACTCTTTACACAGACTGTCAACTTTCCAGTGTTACAGCACTAACTTCAGACTGAATGAACAGTATGTAACCCAGTTATTCCTAAAAAGTACGGCATTATGGAGTGAGGGTGCAACACTGAGCTACTAGTTTATCTCAGGAGATAACAAGATAATAGCATCATTGCTGATTGTCAAACATTTTTAATCATGCCTCTGAGAGTGCCATTTATGTAGTAAAACATAGTTTGTTTTATGACTTGGCTGAATTGCAATTATTGTCACTGAATCTATGTTTATTTAATAAAATTATTTTGACGATACTTTTTTTATGAATGATCTCCAGAGGATGTCTTCATGCGATACGATAATTTTTATTTCAGATCACTGAAGAGAAAAATACGAGCAGAGGAACTCTTACAGTCTGCGTCATTACCTCCATCCATGGCTGCTAGAGAACAGTTAGAAAAAGATTTGAAGCATATTAGAGCTCAGAGGGAAGATTATTCAGACAGTTTGGATATTGACAGAAGAATAAAAAATAAACAAAAGATTCCAAATTACAAAAAACTGCATGAGAAAATGAGTAGAGAATTAGAACACAGATTTGATGAGAATATTACCACAAGCCCTCATGAATTTCGTCTGCAGACTGCAAACATCCAAGGGAAGCGGGTAAAGTGTATAATTATGTCAGGAATGCAGGATAAAATGCTCTCATCTCTTTCTTAAAAGCAAAGTTTAATTGTGAAATTTAATGTTCACTATGAATATAATTATATTGTACATAAAAAATTAAATGTTTTGTTTGCTTATGGTGAAATATTCTTGCATTTCAGTCAAAACTACATTCACCCCCATCAGATAACAGCAGTGTATCACCATATGGCATTCGACTCTCAACTGAAAAGGAGAAACCTAGACCACATTCTGCACTGAGTGTAATGGTGAACAGAAACAATCTAGCAGCCATTCTACGAATACAGTCTGCAAGGTAATTACTTTTCAGAGAGAGACTAAGAAGATAAACCTGAAACTATCATAGGTGACTTTAATAATGCTGGTTTGTTGAATTGCTTCATACAGTTGGCTGGCTAACTGCTTGTCTCAAACATCATATATCTAAAAACTTGAATGAAGTGGAACATATTTTAGAGACCTACTTAAACATGGCTGCATGTGACCAGAGGCCAGTTTATGTTTAATTTCAATTTGTCACATGATTGTGTTCCCACCTTCCATCACAAAGGATGATTTCAATATCCTATACATTGTTTGGTTATAATTTTATTCTGGTTTTTGATACCATGTTTTAGGAAATACTGAGGGATGTTTAACATGTGCAGAATGTGCACATGGAAGGAAAAAGAGCCATTTGAACAAGGCAGGACAGTAAAGCTTTTTGTTACGGAAAAAATAAAGAATCAAATATGAACATGAGCCTGGTACCTTTTCATAAGCAACATATCACAAACTGGGACATGTTGTTGTTGTTGTTGTTGTTGTTGTTGTTGTGGTCTTCAGTCATGAGACTGGTTTGATGCAGCTCTCCATGCTACTCTATCCTGTGCAGGCTTCTTCATCTCCCAGTACCTACTGCAACCTACATCCTTCTGAATCTGCTTAGTGTATTCATCTCTTTGTCTCCCTCTGTGATTTTTACCCTCCACACTGCCCTCCAATACTAAACTGGTGATCCCTTGATGCCTCAGAACATGTCCTACCAACCGATCCCTTCTTCTAGTCAAGTTGTGCCACAGACTTCTCTTCTCCCCAATCCTATTCAACACTTCCTCATCAGTTATGTGATCTACCCATATAATATTCAGCATTCTTCTGTAGCACCACATTTCGGAAGATTCTATTCTCTTCTTGTCCAAAATATTTATTGTCCATGTTTCACTTCCATACATGGCTACACTCCATACAAATACTTTCAGAAAAGACTTCCTGACACTTAAATCTATACTCGATGTTAACCAATTTCTCTTCTTCAGAAACCCTTTCCTTGCCATTGCCAGTCTACGTTTTATATCCTCTCTACTTCGACCATCATCAGTTATTTTGCTCCCCAAATAGCAAAACTCCTTTACTACTTTAAGTGTCTCATTTCCTAATCTAATTCCCTCAGCATCACCTGACTTAATTCGACTGCATTCCATTATCCTCGTTTTGCTTTTGTTGATGTTCATCTTATATCCTCCTTTCAAGACACTATCCATTCCATTCAACTGCTCTTCCAAGTAATATTAAATGTAATTTTTGTGTGTTTATGCATGCGGCTTAAAAAGCAACAGTTGTCCACACAAACACTTAAAAGGAGAAGACTCCACAGTGTTCATGATTTTTGGCTTTACAAGTTAAAGAAGAATTTTGCAGTGGCACAGGACTTAGTGACAATGAATAAGTAGTTATAATTTTCTATCTTCTTTGTGTACGCCTGGTGAGAACTCAATGTTTCTGCTTTTTGGTGAGTGGTCCCCTTTACTCTTAAAGTATTTATAGAAATAAGCAGTTAAATAGGCATTGTGATATTATAATAAATCATTCCCTTCAAGGATAAGAACTGTGTGCTTTTTAGCAGAAAAAAATCATGTAGGTTCCTCTAGTGAACAACAACAATATTTTTTTAGGGTAGTTAGTACACAACAGTTTTAAACTAGAAAGTTCCATGCTGTGTAATTCTTATGGGCCTCATAAAGACTGAGATTCACAAGTGACAAGTACAGTCATACCATGTTTATCTGGCTCCCATGAATGGATATCTCCAGTTCATCTCAATGAATGATTATTGTTATCATTATTATTATTATTTAATACAGTAACTGGGCAGTATTTGATACTCCAGAAGTTGTAATGACAAAAATTGACTATGATAGTGATTTAGAATGACATCAAAGAGCAGCAGCACCAGTGCATGATGGGAGTGGCGACTGGGTGGGGGTAAGGAGGAGGCTGGAGCAAGGAGGGGGAGGAATAGTATGGTGGGAGTGGCGGACAATGAAGTGTTGCAGTTTAGACAGAGAGAAGGTGTGGAAGGGGGAGGGGATAAGTAGTGGAAAGGAGAGAAATAAAAACAAAAAGAAATTAAAAGACTGGGTGTGGTGGTGAAATGATGGCTGTGTAGTGCTGGAATGGGAACAGGGAGGGGGCTGGATGGGTGAGGACAGTGACTAACGAAGTTTGAGGCCAGGAGGTTTACGGGAGTGTAGGATGTATTGCAGGGAAAGTTCCCACCTGGGCAATTCAGAAAAGGTAGCTGGTGTTGGTGAGAAGGATCCATGTGGCACAGGCTGTGAAGCAGTCATTGAGATGAGGGGTATCATGTTTGGCAGCGTGTTTAGTGACCATCGTGCCCTGAAATGAGAAAAGTCCTATCAACTATCCTTCCCACCCCTCCTACCATGGTATTCCACTGTCCACCGAACCTACACAATATACTCGTCCATCCTTACACAACCCCTGCTCCAAATCCCTTACCTCATGGCTCATACCCCTGTAATAGACCTAGATACAAGACCTGTCCCATACATCCTCCTACCACCACCTACTCCAGCCCGGTCACTAACATCACCTATCCCATCAAAGGCAAGGCTACCTGTGAAACGTCATGTGATATACAAGCTAAGCTGCAGCCACTGTGCTGCATTCTGTGTAGGCATGACAACCAACAAGCTGTCTGTCCGCATGAATGGCAACCAACAAACTGGCCAAAAAACAAGTGGACCACCCTGTTGCTGAACACACTGTCAAACATGATACCCCTCATCTCAATGACTGCTTCACAGCCTGTGCCATATGGATCCTTCCCACCAACACCAGCTACCTTTTCTGAATTGCGCAGGTGGTAACTTTCCCTGCAATACATCCGACGTTCCCGTAACCCTCCTGGCCTCAACCTTCGTTAGTCACTGTCCTCACCCATCCAGCCCCCTGCCTGTTCCCATTCCAGCTCTACACAGCCGTCATTTCACCGCCACACCCAGTGTTTTAATTTCTTTTTATTTTTATTTTCCTCGTTTCCACTACTTACCCCCTTCCCCCTACCACACCTTCTCTCCGGCCTCCATCTAAACAGCAACACTTAACTGTCCGCCACTCCCACCATACTATCCCTCCCCCTCCCTGCCCCAGCCTCCTCCTTACCCCCACCCAGTCGCCACTTCCATCATGCAGTGGTGCTGCTGCTCGCAGTGTAGTTTCAGCTCTCTGAGACTGCAGACGTGTGTGCAAGTTGTGTGTGTGTGTGTGTGTGTGTGTGTGTGTGTGTGTGTGTGTGTGTGTGCGTGCGTGCGTGTGTGTGTATGTGACTTAAGATCAACATAGAATATGACAACTGTCAGTGACTGATGAAAACCTTTCAGGGGATTGTAACTGAGAAATTCAGAAAGAATTCAAAATCCTGTCTTCTTTCATAAGTTTATAATGCCAAGGAATCTGCTCTTTGTGTATCGTATGCTACCCAGTACAACATTAGCTTTCAGATGACTCTGCAAAAAGTTATATCTACATACATACTCTGCAAGCCACTATACAGTGCATGGTAGAGGGTAACCTGTACCACTAATACTAATTTTCTTCCCTGTTCCATTCACAAATAGAGCAAGTGATGCCTCCATATGAGCCCTTATTTCTCGTACCTTATCTTAATGGTCCTTACATGAAATATATGCTGGTGGCAGTAGAGTCATTCTGCAGTAAGCTTCAAATGCCAGTTCTCTAAATTTTCTCAGTTGTATTCCTCAAAAAGAATGTCAATTTCCCTCCAGGGATTCCCATTTGAGTTCCCAAAGCATCTCTGTAATGCTTCTGTGTTGGTCAAACCAATCAATAACAAATCTAGCAGCCCACTTCTGAGTTGCTTTGGTGTCTTCCTACAATCTGACCTTTTGCAGATCCCAAACACTTGAGCATTACTTAAGAATATGCATTCTATATGTGATCTCCTTTACAAATGAATCAGTGAATCTCATTTTCCTAAAATTCTGCCAATAAACCAAAGTTGGCCATTCGCCTTCCCTAATACAATTCTCACATACTCATTCCATTTCATATCCTTTCTAATGTTATACCCAGATATTTAAATGACACAACTGTGTTGAGCAGCAGACAACTGTGCTGTATCCAAACATTATAGTTTTATATTTCCTACTCATCCAAATTAACTTGGATTTTGCTACATTTAGAACTAGCTGCCACTCATCACACCTACTAGAAATTTTGTCTAAGACATCTTGTATCTCCTACAGTCACTCAACTTTGACACCTTCCCACACATCACAGCTTCATCAGCAAACAACTGTAGATTGCTGCCCACCATGATTGCCGCATCATTTATGTATGTAGAAAGTAACAGGGGTCCTGTCAGACTTCCCCGGAGCACTCCTGATAATACGCTTGTTTCTGATAAACACTTGCCACCAAAGATAACGTACTGGGTTCTATAACTTAAGAAGTTTTCAAGCCAGTCACATATCCCGATTCCATGTGCTTCTACCTTCATTAACAGTGTGGAGTGGGTGCAGTAACACACCTGGGAAACACAGAATCATAATCTGTATGAATAGAAATCAGTTGCTGCATTTATGAAAGATCACCACCTGAGAATGGCTTGATCAACTTGGTTTATTTTTGTTCATTTTTGTCAGTATGAAATTTGTGTGAAAGGAAATTTTTGGAAAATCCAACAGAAAATTCAGAATTTAGCATCAATTAAGAATGCATCAACAGATTTGGTTGATTTTTGTCTTTGTTATGTTCATAATTGTCAGGAAAGGTATATGATAGAAAATTTTTGAAAAAAAAAAAAAAAAAACCATTGGAAAAGTCAGAAATTAAACTCAATTGTGAAAAATCATTACTTGAGAATGGGTCAACTGATTTGCTTCATTTTTCTTTGATGTGTTCATAACTGGTAGTGGTAATGGTATTTTGCTATGAAAAAGAAAATAAAAAATTGTTATATTCAGTTTGACATTTCTGCTATCATATTTCTCCATAACAAGAAAAAGATTAGTTTGACATTTATCTACATAATATACACTACTGGCCATTAAAATTGCTACACCAAGAAGAAATGCAGCTGATAAACGGGTATTCATTGGACAAATATATTATACTAGAACTGACATGTGATTATATTTTCGTGCAGTTTGGGTGCATAGATCTTGAGAAATCAGTACCCAGAACAACCACCTCTGGCCGTAATAACGGCCTTGATACGCCTGGTCATCGAGTCAAACATATGGCATGTACTGGTACAGCTCCACATGCAGCTTCAACATGATACCACAGTTCACCAAGAGTAGTGACTGGCGCATTGTGATGAGCCAGTTGCTCGGCCACCATTGACCAGACGTTTTCAGTTGGTGAGAGATCTGGAGAATGTGCTGGCCAGGGCAGCAGTTGAACATTTTCTGTATCCAGAAAGGCCCATACAGGACCTCCAACATGCGGCCGTGCATTATCCTGCTGAAATGTAGGGTTTCGCAGGGATTGAATGAAGGGTAAAGCCACGGGTCGCAACACATCTGAAATGTAATGTCCACTGTTCAAAGTGGCGTCAATGCGAACAAGAGGTGACCGAGACGTAACCAATGGCACCCTGTACCATCACGCCAGGTGATACACCAGTATGGCAATGACAAATACATGCTTCCAATGTGCGTTCACCGTGATGTCACCAAACATGGATGCGACCATCATGATGCTGTAAACAGAACCTGGATTCATCCAAAAAAAATGACGTTTTGCCATTTGTGCACCCAGGTTCAACCTTGAGTACACCATCGCAGGCACTCCTGTCTGTGATGCAGCGTCAAGGGTAACCACAGCCATGGTCTCTGAGCTGATAGTCCATGCTGCTGCAAATGTTGTCAAACTGTTTGTGCAGATGGTTGTTGTCTTGCAAACGTCCCCATCTGTTGACTCAGAGATCGAGATGTGGCTGCACGATCCGTTACAGCCATACGAATAAGATGCCTGTCGTCTCGACTGCTAGTGATACGAGGCCGTTGGGATCCAGCATGGCGTTCCATATTACCCTCCTGAACCCATTGAGTCCATATTCTGCTAACAGTCAGCAGCAGTGTCACGATATGATAAACCGCAATTGTGATAGGCTACAATCCGACCTTTATCAAAGTCAGAAACATGATGGTACAGATTCCTCCTCCTTACACGAGGCATCACTACAATGTTTCACCAGGCAACACCGGACAACTGCTGTTTATGTATGAGAAATCGGTTGGAAACTTTCCTCATGTCAGCACGTTGTAGGTGTCGCCACTGGCGCCAACCTTGTGTGAATGCTCTGAAAAGCTAATCATTTGCTTATCACAGCATCTTCCTCCTGTCAGTTAAATTTCGCGTGTGTAGCACATCATCTTCTTGGTGTAGCAATTTTAATGGCCAGTATTGTACGAGGACTGCTCAAAAAATTCCACAACATTCATAATTTCGCACCAGTGGTGTATTGGAGTGAAATACAGTTGGCAACCCTGCGTATGCCTGTTTTTAATGTGTAACTACCAGAAGTTTCATTGTTTTATGTCTGTTAGTTATTGTTCAGTACTGTATTGAGTAGAAAATTGTATCACACAGTTTGCGAATTTTGAGATGGCAGAGTTAGAGGAGCAACACATCTGCATTAAATTTTGTGTGAAACTCAAGAAAACATTTACAGACACACATCAAATGATGCAGGAAGCCTCCAGTGATGAGTATTTAAGTCATACTCAGTGTTACAAATGGTTCACATGATTTAAAAATGGCCGGATGAAAGTTAAAAATGACCCTTGTTCAGGACGCCCTTTAACGTCTACTGATGACGCTCATGTCAGGATCATCATCAAAATTATGTGTGCCAATTGAATACTAACTGTCTGAAAGATTGCAGAAGAATGTAACATTTCAGATGGATCAGGTCATGAAATCCTGACAGACATGTGGTGAGACAATTCATGGCTCTTGCATCACTATAACACACCCGCACTTTAATGCCTGTTGGTGGGTGACTATTGCACAAAAAATGGAATCACTGTTCTGCTTCATTCTCCATACTCTTCAGAACTGGTCACTGCAGATTCTTTTTTTTTCCAAAATTGAAAATAGAACTGAAAGGATGAAGATTCACAACAATAGGCTAGATATACGAAAACTCGCAGACAGCACTTCATGCAATCCAGCATGAGGTATACCATGACTGCTTCCAGAAGTGGAAATGGCTTTGGGAGTAGTGTATCAGTTGTGGAGGAGAGTATTTAGAAGGAGACCATGCACAATAAGTAAAAGGTAAGTGCAGAAAAAATTTGTGGACAAAGTTCTGGAATTTTCTGAGCAGACCTCTTATGTAATTTATTAAGGGGAAACATTTTTGCTGAAAATCTCAAAAAGTTCTTGACCAATTTACTACAGATTTTCGCACAGCACTAATGAACATTTGGATGACACTGGCAATACATTGCTGTAATATATGTAATATGTACATATATGTAATATTTAAAGGGGAAACATAGTTACCACAAATCTCAAAAAGTTCTCAACTGTTTTACTTCAAATTTTAGATGATACTCTAACAAACATTCTGATGAACATAGGCAGATAGGCTGTATATTTTTGTAATATTTAAAAGGGGATAGCAATGTTACCACAAATCTGGAAAAGTTTGTTGATCAGTTTACTTCTAGTTTTTACATGCTACTGTAATGAACATTCAGACAGAGATAGGCTATATAGTATATATATCATGGGGAAACATCGTTACCAAAAATCTCGAAAGTATCTTAGTGGATTTACTTAAAATTTTTACATGATGCTCTACTGAACATTCAGGCGGAAATGGACACAGATAGGGGGAGGAGGAGATAGACAGAGAGAGGAGTGAGGAGGTTATACACAGAGAGATGGGAGGAGGAGGAGATGTAGGAAGAGGGAGGAGGAATGAGAGGATGAGCAGAGAGAGGGTGGGGCAAGGAATTTAGGATTACATGCAATTACCGTGCAAATTTAGCTGTTGTGAAGCATTGCTGGGTTTGTTAGTAAGGAAATTAAAAAAAATCACCATACTTCAGAACATGTGCATCAGTCCTCTTTGCCAGTTTCTTATAAGTCACAAAAGAACGTCTGGTGAGCAGTTTGCTTATTAAAAAAAAGTTCTTTGAAGATTTTATACAGACCTATAAAGAAACATTTGCCTCTGAAGGCCATATTGTTGATGAACAATGCTCTGTCATATCCAAGCATAGAACAACTGTCAGAGGTGGCATCAAAGTGATATTTCTATTGCCTAATGTGATGGTACTGTTTCAGTCAATGGGCCACAGTATTCTGGAAAAAGTTAAGCTTCTTTTATGACCTACAGTTGCTCCTAGTTCCTATAAATGATCTCCCACTGTATAACTATTTTGAAATTGCAGAACTTGTTGTGCTCTAAGATAATATTGAGACTTTCTGAGATCATTAAATTGAGTTACATCTAAATCAATGTGTGTTAACAACACTGCAAAATCTGTCAATTTAGTTTAGTTCTTAGCAGGTTCTGTAGATTGTATTAGTGAAAACTCATTATGATGCAAGATGTATTAGTAGGTTTGCAAGTGTTATATTTCTTCTCAGTGAAAATTTGGGTACATGGTTACCGTTTACACACACGACTTTTGGTTTTACTCATAGTTCATAATAAAATTTAATAATGTAACCCAGTTACAAACAGATATTATCTGTATGAAACTGAGCAGAAGAAATTTCTCAAGCAGAAATGATTTCAAGCTTGCTGAAAGATTAACTGTGTGCGGGACAGGGACTCAAACCCAGAGGACAGTACTCTACCAACTAAGCTACATAGGTATGACTCAATAAGTAAATCCTCTTGGGGGATACCACCTTATCATAGGCACCTTCAGCATTGAGCAGGAAGACTTGCATGGGCAGGAGGGTTTGCCTGCCTCAATGGTGCTGTTACCCATGCCGATGATAGCATAGCTACTGGCAGTGTCAACCAAACTGCACAGGCATCAGTGGGGGGTCAGATGAAGAGTGTCGGAGTACTTAGCGAAGTGAGGACTGCGTTTTTTCCAGTGATCTCCACCAAAACTGGTTCAATACAGGCATGGTTACCTCAATTTTCCGGACCTAGGGACTTGTAGGCACCTCCAGACTTCTACCGTAATCTCTGAGTATACTTCAGGGACCATCGTTAGGTGCAGTGGTGGAACATTGTGTGTTTCAGAGAATGGAGTCCTTGGCTTCGCTGCCTGGACCCCTTGGAAGGTACATACCTCTATTTTTTTAAGAAAAAAAGAGCCTCAACCTGGAGGTACACTATGTCCTCATAGGATGAATGACTGTTGAGGTATAACAGTTTCTAGTGGGTGACCTCTGGGGCATGTGCCCCCGCCCATCCCTCATACCCCCACCCCCAGTTGTAGAAGTCTTGCTCAGGCATGCAGAGCTCTGCCTGGATTGACATCTACTTCCCTACCAGTTTGTGGGATCCCTATGGGGCAAACTCAGTTCACATCTGATGCAGATGGAATAGATATACCATCAGGTTGCACCCACACCCATGCAACAAAGAGAGCTCAGTTGGTCAGTCTGCCCAAGAAGTAGTCTCAGAATTGTAGTAACATGGCACTAGTCCACCATAACATGAGGGAGACTTTGAGAAGCTATCTCCTTTCTATATTCACAAGGCATTGGAGGATGCTGCTGGGCCCTTACAAAGCTTTAAATGATATCATAATGGAACACTTTTAGTTAAAACTGGCTCATCACACCAATTATATAAGCTTCTGGTGAGCAAGGCCTTAACTGGTTCCCCTGTTGTGGCTGAGTTGTGTACCACCATTAACTTTTGTGGTTACCTGCTCCAATATAATGGAGATGGATCCTGTGGAGTTATGAGAAGAATGAAAAAATGTGGGCATCACGAAAGTGCAGAACTGTCTGAGGACAGTCAGTGACAGATTGGAAAAACTGCAACATTTATTCTTAACCTTAATACATCATAATTACCTGAACATATTCTTGCAAGCTATATCCATCTTATGGTTTGACCATTTGTTCCAAACCCAGTGTGATGTTTCATATGTCAGAGATTTGGTCATACCTCTCTGGCCTGTAATGGGAGGCCTACATATGGAAACTGTGGAGGCTCAGCTCATGAATCAAATGACTCTTATACACTTCCCCCAAAATGTGTAAACTGTTCTGGGAATCATACAGTGTGGAGCACGAAGTGTGGGTTTTATAACGAGGAAAGAAAAATTCAGGAGTTGGAAGTTATGAGATGCATACCGTATGGTGAAGCTAAAAATGCTTTCAAAGGTGTGCAGCCTCCAGTGTTTTCTACTTTTTTCTCATCAGCCCTTAAGAAGTCAGTCACCATGCTACACTTGACCTTAAAACCATTCAGAAGCTGTCAACAGTGGACTTGGAACCTCGGCCACATACCACAACACACCATCAGAGACCTACTAAGCTATCCTCTCTACCCATACAACAAACTCCTCCCATGAGTAAAAGAAAAGATCACACAAAACAGTGTTCAAAAATGAAGAGAGTGACAGCAAAACCATTGAATCAGCAAGCACCCTCCCTTTTCAATGAGTATCTGAAGGTCGAGGGTGCTGATATCCACATGGAGGAACCATGTTTCATATGTCAGAGATTTGGTCATACCTCTCTGGCCTGTAATGGGAGGCCTCGGTTTGCAGTCCTGACCTCCTCCCATCTATCCACTGGAGAGCACATGACGATCTGAGTAGGTGACCACTTCCCCATCTTCCTGTCACTGTCCCGGCATCAGGCCCATGGACACTTGTCCAGATGGGCTTTAAACAAGGCAGACTGGAAAGCTTTCACTTCTGCACCATCTAACATTCTCTGAGGTAAATCTACAAACAGTTGCAGTGGAAGCCCTCACACCAGTTAAAATCATAATGTGTGAAACTTTCTACCAGATTAAAACTCTGTCCCAGAATGGAACTAGAACCTGATGTATTCGCCTTTTGCAGGCACGTGCTTTACTGAGCTACCCAGGCATGACTTACAACTTGTCCCACAACTTTTCTTCCAACAGTACCTTGTCTCATACCTTCCAAACTTAACAGAACCTCTCCTGTGAAATTTGCAGCACCAGCACTTTTGGAAGAGAGGAGAAGTTTCACAGGAGAACTTCTGTGAATTTTGGATGGTAGGAGATGAGGTACTGGCAGAAGTAAAGCTATGAGGACTGGTCATAAGCAATGCTTGGGCAACTCAGTTGGTAGAGCACTTGCCCATGAAAGGCAAAGATTCTTTGTTTGATCCTGGTCCAGCACAGGAATGCTAGGAAATTTCTTATCAGTGCACACACTGCTGCAGAGTGAAAAATTCATTCTGATTAAAGTGTGTTCTTCATATCTTACACCTCTTGATCTGTTGGATGCAGATGCACTGCTAGAGCTTTTCCGTGCACTCCCCAACCCATTCCTGCTCATGGGTGACTTCAGTGCACATAATGTGCTGTGGGGCTCAGCTACAACTTGCTCCAGGAGTTAAATTATGGAGCAGCTCATCCATTTAGAGAGTATCTGTTTTTTCAGCTCTGGTCAGATGACACACTTTTCTTCAGCCATTGACCTTTGTCTTTGCTCCCCGGCTATTCCAGTTTCGTTATATGTTGAAATATCATGCCAAGTTGTCAACTGGATAAAAATCAGCACAGTATAACAAATCTTTTATAATGTTCTGATTTTTATCCACTTGACAATTTGGCATGAGGTTTCAATGAATTTCAAACACATTTTACAACAAAAAGATTTTTAAGACCTCAAGGTGACTGCAAAGTCTGTCAAGACCAGTTGTCTTAAATAAGAAATATTTTATGTGATCTAGACCGTTGAATGTTTCTAACAAGTGAAACAGCTCTCACCTTCAGTACTCTCAAAATAAGAAAATTCAGTTCTGGTGAGCACTTTATTACTGTCACTGTGTCATGCAGACAAACTCCTGAATTTTCATGTTCCATAAGACTGTGGAGATGAGGAGGCCCTGCTTGTTCTCATGTAATGAGATGGTCTATAATCTTCCATTCTCCATGGGGGGATTAGAATCAGCTCTGACTTCAGCCAGAGACACTGTTCCAGGTCTGCAACGTGTATCTTCCTCCAGATGGTGCAGTACCGCTGAACTCATTGGCTGCACTGATAGGTCAACTCCCTAAACCTTTCCTACTTTTTTGGAGATTTTAACGCTCATAACCCCTTGTGGGGTGACACCATGCTTACTGGCCGAGGCAAAGATGTCGAAAATTTACTGTCACAACTCAACCTCTGCCTCTTAAATATAGGTGCCCCCACACATATTCGGCCATTGATCTCTCGGTTTGCAGTCCTGACCTTCTCCCATCTATCCACTGGAGAGCACATGACGATCTGAGTAGTAGTGACCACTTCCCCATCTTCCTGTCACTGTCCCGGCATCAGGCCCATGGACACTTGTCCAGATGGGCTTTAAACAAGGCAGACTGGAAAGCTTTCACTTCTGCTGTCACCACTGAATCTTCCCCAAATGGTAACATCGATCTGATGATTGAGCAGATAACTACAACAATCATTTCTGAGGTGGAAAATGCGATCCCTCGTCTTTTAGGATGCCCTCGGCAAAAGACAGTCCCTTGATGGTCACCAGAAGTCGCTGAGGCCATTAAAGAGCGTCAGCGAGCTCTACAGTGGCATAAGCAGCACCCTTCCCTGAAGCACCTAATAGCCTTTAAATGGCTCTGTGCCCGCTTTTGCCAGCTTATCAAAAGACGGAAACAGGACTGTTGGGAGAGCTGCATCTCAACCATTGGGTGCCGTACATCACCTTCTCAAGTCTGGGCAAAGATCAAATGAGTTTTTGGGTACCAGATCCCAACAGATGTTCTCAGTGTTAATGTAAATGGTGTGTTATCTATTGATGCAAACACGACTGCAGAGCACTTTTCTGAACACTATGCTCATGTCTCTGCATCAGAGAATTACTCCCCCGGCATTTGCACTCTAAACAGCAGATGGAAGGGAAAGTCCTCTCATTCACTACATGCCACAGTTACCCTATAATGCCCCATTTACAGAGTGGGAGCTCCTCAGTGCCCTTGCACATTGCCCTTGCATGGCTCCAGATCGGATCCACAGTCAGATAATTAAACATCTCTCGTCTGACTACAAGCGACATCTCCACTTGATCTTCAACCAGATCTGGTGCGATGGCATCTTTCCATCGCACTGGTGGGAAAGCATCACCATACCAGTGCTCAAAACTGGCAAAAACCCCATTGATGTGGATAGCTATCACCCCATCAGCTTTACCAACATTCTTTGTAAGCTGCTAGAACAAATGATGTGTCGGCCGTTCGGTTGGATCCTGGAGTCATGTGGCCTGCTAGCTCCGTGCTAAGGTGGTTTCTGCCTGGGTCGCTCTACGACTGATAATCTTGTGTCCCTCGAGTCTGCCATCCAAACAGCCTCTTCCAGATACCAACACATTGATGCTGTCTTTTTTGATTTACGAAAAGCGTATGACACCACCTAGTGACATCATATCCCTATCATATTATACGAATGGGGCCCCTGATTTGTATCCAGAAGTTCCTGTCGCTTTGTACTTTCCATGTCTAAATTGGTGCCTCCCATAGTTCCCTCCATATCCAGGAGAATGGAGTCCCACAGGGCTCTGTATTGAGTGTATCTCTATTTTTAGTGGCCATTAACAGCCTAGCAGCAGCTGTAGGGCCGTCTGTCTCATCTTTTCTGTATGCAGACAACTTCTGCATTTCGTACTGCTGCTCCAGTACTGGTGTTGCTGAGCGCTGCCTATGTGGAGCCATCCAGAAGGCGCAGTCACGGGCTCTGGCCCATGGCTTCCAGTTTTCTGCTGCAAAGTCGTGTGTTATGCACATCTGTCGGCATCGTACCATTCATCCAGAACCAGAACTTTACCTTAATGATGATCCACTCACTGTAGTGGAGACATATTGATTCTTAGGACTGCTTTTCAACACCCAATTGACTTGGCTTCCTCACCTCTGTCAGCTTAAGCAGAAGTGCTAGCAGCTCCTCAATGCCCTCCACTGCCTGAGCAACACCAACTGGGGTGCTCTACATTGCTGTAGCTCCAGCCCTTGTTAAATCCTGCCTTGTTTATGGGAGTCTGGTTTATGGTTTGGTGGCACCCTCAGCCTAACGACGGGAACTTTTAGGAAGAGTCCGGCGACCAGTGTCATAGTGGAGACCAGAGCCCCTCCATTGCAGATCTGACATGCACAACTGCTTGCCAGTTATGTGCCACACATTCATAGTTATCCTGAACATCTGAATTACCATCTCCTTTTCCCACCTAAGGCAGCTCATCTCCCACACTGGCAGCCCAGGTCAGGGTTAACGACTGTGGTTCACGTGCGATCTCTTCTGTCTGAACTGGAATCCTTCCCTTTGCCACCTCTCCTTCAGGTCCATTCATGTACACCTCCATGGTGTACACCTCAACCAAAGCTCTGTCTGGACCTTTTGCATGGCCCTAAGGACTCCATTAACCCCGCCTCTCTCCGCTGTCACTTCCTCTTGATTCTTGATATGTTCCAGGGCTCTGAAGTTGTTTACACAAATGGCTTGATGGCTGATGGTAATGTTGGCTTTGCCTATGTCCGCAGATGCCATATTGAACAGCATTCTTTTCCCACTGGCTGCAGTGTATTCACTGCAGAGCTTGTGGCCATATTTCGTGCACTTCAGTACATCCGATTCTGTTCTGGTGAGTCATTTCTTCTCTGTTCTGACTCCCTGAGCAGCTTACAAGCTATCAACTGGTGCTGTCCTCACCATCCTTTGGTAGCAAACATCCAGGAGTCCATCTATGCCCTGGAACGGTCTAATCGTTTAGTGGTGTTTGTGTGGATCCCAGGACAGATCGGAATCCCAGGCAATGAACTTGCTGACAGGCTGTCAGTTTCTGCATAGCCTGTTCAGGCTATGTAGAAACTGCTTCTGGAGATGGGCATCTCTGAAACTGACCTGCATTCTGTCTTATGCCGCAAGGTTTTTTGGCTTTGGGAGACGGAGTGGCATAGCAGTACGCACAACAAACTGCGTATCATTAAGGAGAGTGAATGTGTGAAAGTTTTCCCTGCAGGTTTCCCACAGGGAATCAGTTGTCCTTTGTCGGCTCCACATTGGCGGTACGTATCTCACACATGGTCACCTCCTCCATTGCGAGAACCCACCTCAGTGTCGCTGTGGCTCCCAAATGCCGGGTCGTCCACCTCTTGCTGGACTGCCCACTTTTAGCCACTCTGGACCGGACTTTTAACTTTCCCAGCACCCTACCTTCAGTGGTGGGCAACAGTGCCTCAACAGCAGCTTTAATTTTACGTTTTATTTGTGAAGGTGGATTTTATCATTTGATCTGAGTTTTAGTGCATGCCCTTCATCCCTCAGTGTCCTGCACCCTAGTGCTTTTAGGGAGGAGGTTTTAATGTGTTGCAGAATGGCTGGGTTGTCCTTTTTTCTCATGGTCGGCCAGCCATGGTAATCTGCTTTCTTGTTTTAATTTCTTCTACCACTTTCTTGCATCTCTCTATGGTTTTCTTGTCCTCTTTTGTTTATTATAGTGTTTGTTGCCTTTCTGTTGTTCTTGTCGTACTTCCTTCCTTTCGGTATTGTGCTCTATGTCTCGTTTGTTTTTTCTTTCCCCTGTCTGATTGTTTTAACAGGAACAAGGGACTGATGACCAAGCAGTTTGGTCCCTTTCGCCCTTTTAAACTAACCAACCAACTGCTCCAGGACCAAATCAGATTCATTCTGCCATGCTCCATCATCGGTGCCTTGAGGGCAAAGACAACCTTCTATCTCAATTATATTAGATCTGGTTTGGTGGACAGTACTCTGTCACTTGGAAGGAGGCAATATTACTCCCTTGTGGAAACCAGGCAAGGAATGTGCCAACCATAATAGTTAGTAGAGTGTAGCCAGTACACCAGCTGTATGGGTAAGACTCTTGAGCACATGGTCAAATGCTATCCTGTCTGGCTACTTGAATCCCGCAAGCCAACTGTGCCACTCCCAGAGTTGTTTGAGGTGCAATCAGTCCACCATTGACAACTTAATTCTACTGGAGGGGATGATACAGAAGTCTTTCTGATGCCGCAACCATTTAATCAGCGTGTTTTTTCATCTTTAAAAAGCATCAAACACGACTTTGGGATACAACAACCTCCATTAACTTCATGAATTGGGACTACTGGACATCTGCTACTTCTTATTCAATCACAGGTGCTTTCAATATTGCATTGGTGATTCCTTGTCTGACTGCTTTGTTTAGGGGAATGGGCTCCTCCAACGCAGTATACTGAGTGTCACTCCAACGCAGTATACTGAGTGTCACAGTGTCACTCTGTTCATAGACATTATCAGTGGCATGTCTCCTGCAGTCAGAAGCCCAGTTAAAAGTTCTTTGTTCATGGATGACTGTGTGATCTCCTACACTGCTTCCAGTCTTACAATGACAATAAGATGATATATGCTGCCTATAAAGAGGCTTGAAACTTGTGCCTATAAAACTGGTTTGAGGTTATTGATTGAGAAAACTACCTGTGTCAACTTTTACTATGCTTATCACAGTTTTCATCCACCAGAGTTCAGGGAGGGAAAAACTATTTTAAATTTTAAGGAAAATGTGTGCTTTTTGGGTCTACTATTTGACTCAAAATTTATGTCTCTCCCACATCTGAAAGACCAGTGAACAAGGGCTTCAAATTATTAAATACTCTGAAATATCTCTGCAGAAATGTGAGGGGAGCTGACAGGTCCTGTCTCCTGGTGTTTTATGGGGCACTTCTCAGATCTTGGTTAGATTATGGTGGCATGGTTTATGGATCTGCCCATATTTCCTACCTCAAGACATTAGACACTGTTCACTGTGAGGACATTTTGATATTGACTGGAGCATTTTTGACTAGTCCAGTTCAGAGTTTGTGTCCAGAGACTGATGAAACAGCACTCCAGATTCGGTGGCACTTCCTTCTGGTGCAACAGTCCCTGATGATGATTCTCATTTAATGCAGCAGTCCATTCCAATCTTGAGCAGCTTTCAGCAATTGCCCCTGCATCACAAAACCATCCAGGATATGTGTCACCATCTGTCTTATGGGCCTAAATATGTCATATATCCACATAAACAGCCAAATATAGGACAAATTGCTGCCTTGGCATTTTCAAGAGACCCAAAGTGATTTTAAGCTTGACACAGTAGAAGAAAATTTATACTCCAGATTAAGTTTTTACAACTGTTTTCTTCAATTTTTAGTATATACCACAGTTTTATTGTTGTTTATGTAGATTCAAGGAAATGCCCTCAGTTGTTTGGCTGTTTTATCTGATGAAGTTTTTGAAGTGCACCTTCCGAACAATTTAAAATTATGATGTAGAGATATATGCTATTATGATGGCCCTGGAATTTATACAAAGGCATCATAGTAGAAGGCTTCTCATCTATTCTGACTTGGTCAGTGCACTGCAAGTAGTCCATCAAATGTACCTGGTAGGCCAGTTGATTCGTCTCAGCCATGACACTGTCCAGTGGCTCCAACTTCAAGGCAAGGAGGTGGTCTTTTGCTGGGTACCCAGACACTTTGGGATACAGGGAAGCGATATAACTAACAAAATAACCAAACGAGCTTGTTGGGATGGTGGTGTATGTTGATGCTCTGTCCCCTTGCATGCCATCATCTCATTATCTGACAGAAGAATCATATGTCACTGTGAGACTGAATAGTTGGAGGTGGCGGACAACAAACCCTGGTCTCTCAAATTGGCCGCATAAGCATGGGGGACTTCATGCCAGGTGTGCTTCTTACCAGACTGCTTGTAGGACATAGCCCTTTGACACATGGTTTCCTCTTCCAGCAGGAGGATCCACCACTCTGTGAAGTTTGTATTGCGCTCCTTTGGTGCCGCATGGGTTTTGAAATTCTGTGAACTGTCAGGCCTCTTCCTTAGAGTACTGGGGAGGGAAGGTGGGCTTTAATACCTTATAAGCAACTTTGCCTAAATCATATTTAGTAGCAGAGCTCAAGAAGTCGTAAATCAGAATGTGTTTGTAGTGATCAAGACAAAGGAGTGGACATTTGAAAAAACATCTCCTTTTTCTATTCATAAAAACTTGGAAGTGCCTGCTGGCACCTTAAAGTCTATTAAGCAGTTACAAAATGGTTCCTTGTGGGTTGAGACTAACACAGCAAAGCAGGTGCAAATGCTTAGAAAGTCAGAAAAATTGGGTGACTATGGCATAATTGTAGAGTTGCATAACTCCCTCAGTGATTGTGGTCACAGGTCGTGGTATCATGGACATAGACATCTGAGAACTCAAAAAAGAATGGGTGTCATAGAGGATAGTGGATGTGGAGCAAAGGATATGAAGGAATAATGGAGAAATTGAGAAGACCACTCCATTCCTTGTGGCCTTCACTCCTCTAATGCTACCTGAACACTTTATGTCAGGGTTCCTCTGGCTTACAGTTAGACCTTATGTATGTAACCCTATGTGGTGCTACAAATGCCAGAGATTTGGCCATACAATGCTGAGTTGCAGAGATGAATCGACCTGTGGGATATGTGGAAGGGCGTCCCATGAATCTGAGGCAAACTGTGCGTCTCCAGCAATATGCATTAACTGCTCAGGGAGCCACCCAGGATGGAGCTGCAACTGCCCTGTTTTGCTGAGAAATGCAATATTCAGGAAATAAAAGTAACCAAGCCGATGCCCTATGCAGAAGCCAAAGAAGAATATAAGGCAACAATACCCCCTCTGTTGGCCACTTCATATGCTTCCACAGTGCAGAAATCTATTCCCAAATGGTGTGCTTTGATGCAGATGACAACCAGCACACCATTATCCATGACTAGCACTTGTACTTGCACCTGTACATGGCAAAGCAAAGTAAGTAAGGACATAGTGATCCAGGCAACCACAATGGATGAGACCAGCAACATTTTTCCAGTGAGCATGGAGAAGGTATCCCAATAGCAGAGTGCCTCACAATGCCTTTTTTCCCCATCATCCTTGAAGGGAAATGGAGCAAGGAAAGAGTCACAACATTCAGGTCAAAAGCTGCCCGTGTTGCCATCAGGAATCATTATGGAACGTCTGACTGATGAGGACATCATGGATTCTGATGCCTTGTCACCAAACACAGGCAGCCCCTCCACTCCCCCTCACTCTACAAGTGCCTCATCACTCCAGCGCAAGGGCAGCGGTAAATCAAAATGCCACTGCTGAAATGGCTCCCATATTCCAGTGGCGTAATGGATACAGGACTCACTTGGAGGAATTGAGGCACCCCACACAGGACAGAGCTTTTTGCCTTT
Source organism: Schistocerca piceifrons (assembly GCF_021461385.2). Taxonomy (NCBI): domain Eukaryota; kingdom Metazoa; phylum Arthropoda; class Insecta; order Orthoptera; family Acrididae; genus Schistocerca; species Schistocerca piceifrons. The sequence continues at coordinate 399,948,767 of NC_060138.1, read as the reverse complement.
GTCTCCAAGAGATTCATTTTAAACAGACTGACTTGCCTTGTACTTGGACGTTATCACCTCTACCAAAAAGATGACCTTACTTTATGAACTACTCCATCTCTTTTTGTTTTAGGGGACTATAATGCACACAGTGTGCTATGGGGTTCTAACACCATTTACCCCAGGGATCGTGTACATGAGAATCAGAACTACAGATATTAGATTGACAAATGTGGGTCACACTATGCATTTCGGCACCCCTATAGGTTCATCTGTGGCCATAGATGTCTCCTGCTCACTCGCCATTGCAGACATTTTCAGTGAGGAGTGGACAATGATCTTCATGGTAACAACCACTACCCTATCTGGAGCCATCTGCCCGATGTAGCAGATCCCAGGGAACTGCTGAGACAGCTGTTGAGAAAGGCTGACTGGATGCTTTACAAGCAGTTAGCTGATTTGGGCAGTGAGACATCCAGGACTGGGTGGATCACATTACAGCCAAGATCCAACATGCTGCTGAGGCATCCATCCTAAAATCAGTGGGAGCATCTGGGAGGTGGTCTGTTTCTTGGTGAAATGAGTATTGTTCTGCAATCAGGGAGAGGAGAGTGGTTCTGCGAAGATTCTATAAGTTCCCCACAGATGCGAATCTTGCAACCTTCAAATGGCACAAGCAAAGTGAGAAATGTAATTTGGGAGAGTAAGCAGCAGTCCTGATTAGAGTTCCTGAACTCCATCAATAGTAAAGTTGGGAAGCATCAGAAAGATCTCAAGGTGGAACTCACTACAGTCAATAGCAGTTGTACGAGACCAGGGGTTTCTCCTAACATCACTGAGAGACATTCCTCATACAATGGCTCAGTTGTAAAAGACCATTACAGCTAATTCTAGCCAGGATCCACCTTTCCGTTGTTATTGACAAACACAGGAAATGGTTGGTTTTGATTTCTGTTTCACTAACATTGAGGAATACTCTCTGTGGGAATTGGATTCTGCATTGTCAGTAGCTCATGATACTATGTGCAGTCACAACCTGATAATGTACAGCATGTTAAAACAGTTAGACCCCACGATTGAAGGGGGCCTCCTTCAGATTTCTGATGAAATTTAGATGACAAGAGACTTTCCCAACAGATAGAAGTAATCAATTTTAATCCTAATTTTAAAACAAAGGAAGGCTCAGACTAATGCAGTAGTTATCACAGTTTTAGCCCAATAAGCTGCATAGGAAATATATTGGAGTGTATGGTCAACTGGTGCCTTGTGTGAGTCCTCAAAAGCAGGTGCCTGCTAAGTCACTCCCAGTGCGGGTTCAGGAGGTATCTCTGCACACTTGATAATTTGACCCTGCTTGAAGCAGCTATTCAACAAGTTTCCCTCTGTGAGCAACACCTTATCAGTGTCTTTTTCTATCTGGAAAAGGCCTGCGATACTACCAGGAGGCATAATATTTTGTTGCAGCTCTGTCTGTGGAGTCTCCGTGGATATCTACCAACTGTCATACAATCCTTCCTCTTTGACAGGCATTCTAGACACAAGGTTAGGAATGTTCTGTCTGACCATTTTAAGCAGGAGAATGGTGTCTCTTAAGGGAGTTGTCTAACTGTCACAGTATTTGTCACTGCGATCAACAGTATTACATGCACAGTACAGTACATTGTACTGTGTTCCTTGTTTGTGATCGATTTCTCCATCTTCTGTGCATCCCCCAATCTTGCAATGGCTTCTCAGCAGTTGCGTTTGATGATCATGTGGTTGGAAGAATGGCCTTAACACCACATGTTTTAAATTCTCTTTGGAGAAAACTGTTTGTTTTGACTTCAGTCACTTCTGCTCTCTTTTTAATTTACCTATTTTGAAACTGAGGGATACTGTTCTAAATTTTGAGATAATGGTGAAATATCTGGGCCTCACTTTTGATTAGAAGCTGATGTTGCTGCCTCACCATAAAGAATTAAAACTGATATGTCTTAAGGCTTTAAACATCCTAAAATGTGTCAGTCTTAGGTCTTGGGAAGCCAACAGGATTCCTATGTTCCAACTTTATAAGGCCTTTGTGTGCTACTGGATTGACACAGATGACAGGTTTATGGATCACCTGGGCCTTCAGACCTCAAAATGCTGGATGTGGTTCACCATGAGGATATTAGGCTGTCAGCGTGAGGTTATCTCATGAGTCCAGTTGCTAGCCTGTGAGCAGAGGCTGGTGAGCATTCACTGCCTATTCAACATCTTATACTTACAGTATGCCAAGCATACAGGGCTTTGTGCATCTCAAACTCACTAGCATTCATCCTCAATGTGCAACTGTCACTGAAGTGGCTGGTTCAAAGCATTTTTCAGTTTATTATGTGGAATTGTTTGCTAATCTGAGGGCACTGAAGCATATGAGAAGGTGTCATAGCAAGAAATTCCTCATCTGCTCAGATTCCCACAGTGCCCTTCTCACTATTGGTCAGACATACTCAGCAGATTGGATGATGCACGAAGTGCAAGATGCTGTCTTTCTCTTGCAAAGGCAGAACAAGGAAATAATTTTCTGCTGGTTTCCAGGGCACATACGGATCCAAGGAAACAAGCTCACTAATGCGGCTGCCAAGGAGGCTTGCTCCCTTCCACCTCCTGCTTGCTGTTCAGTCCCCTGCAGGCTGCTACCTCATTTGTAACCAAGAAGGCCATATGTTTGTTGGAGGCTCACTGGCTGGAAATCAGGAATAATAACTTCCATCCCATAAAACCTCCAGTGCAACTTTGACTTATCTCCTTCTGACCATTATGAGCTGAAGAAGTAGCCCTTACAAGACTCATAGTGGGGCATTGCCCATTGCCCATTGACCCATGGCTTTTTTCTTACTTCATGAGGAGCCACCAGTGTGTCACAGATGTGGGACACGGCTGATAATGTGACATATTTTAACTGAATGTGTTTTATATAATCATCTGGTCCCCCACAGTACCTGCCCTCTATTTTAATTGATAATGAGGTGAGTGTGATTTACATTTGAAGTTTTTGTGTGATGTTCAGTATTATTCCCAAAATATTGGGGGTGAGATTTTAATGTGGCACAGAGTGGCTAAGTCATCCATGATTTCTAAGTTGTCATCCAGCCACAGTCACCTGTCCCCTTTCTAATCATGTCTGTACTGGTATTTTATCCTTCATTTTATCTGTTTATCCTACTGTTTTTCATCTGTGTTTTATTGGGGGTTTTCCTGATACCTACCTTATTGACACTGTCTTTTCAATTCTTCTGTATGAACACAACTTGGTTTTCTGATTTATTGTTATTTTTTAATATGTGGGTTGTAAGAAGTAGTCATAATACTGTTATAATTCATACCAGACATTCACCATATTACATGCTGTCAGCGTAAGAGCACCACATCTCAGTCACGTCTGCCCCTGGTAGCTGAATGGTCAGCATGGCGGATTGTCAATCCTCTGGGCCCAGGTTCGATTCCTGGCTGGGTCAGGGAATTTTCTCCGCCCAGGCACTGGGTGTTGTGCTGTTCTCATCGTCATCCTGTCATCCTCATTGACTGCAGGTTGCCAAAGTGGTGTCAAATTGAAAAGCAGGCACCCGGCGAACGGCCTGCCCGACGGGGGGCCGTAGCCATATGAAATCACAGTCATCTTTCCCTCACACAGATGGAAGGTGTCATACACTTTCAGCACGTCCATCTCTGTTGATGTCTAGCATAGACTGTCTTAGGCATGGATGATGTCATCTCATATATTGTGGCATGTGTCACAAAGAAGTTCCTTCATTTTGGGTGAACAAGTCCTAACTGCACAAACCCCTATTGGGTGGATAAGGTGTTTGTTCTGGTATCTCCCACTCCCATGTACCCAGGAGCTGCTGCACAGATTCAACATGTGGCATCATGCATTGTCGTGAAGGAAAGGTGATGTCACAATAAATTGCAGTAATCAGCTGTGGTGACCAACTGCTCCTGTGGTACAAGGTGATGCAGGATTAACCCGTGGAAATCATAAGCCACAATAACCATCACTGTGGTAGTAGCTGTTTCAAAGTGCACATTCTGTGGGTGATGGGAGCCAGTACATTTCCGTTCATTGGATTGCCATTTTAATCATGGTTCTTATGACTGAGTCCACGTTTTGCCCATAGTGATGATCCTTCCAAGGACGCATATGCTCCATGATAGTGGTTGAGCAATTCCTCTGTGAGCACATAATGATACCACTGTTGTACGCCAGTCACTGCATGCAGTATCCATTGTGCTGCAATTTTGCAGAAATCAAGAATAATCGGCCAAAATGTGGAGCATTGTTTTGTAACACATACCTATCTCTGCAGCTAACCTACAAGCAAACCTTGATGATACACATCCAACAGGGAGGCAAGGGGCTCAGTTGTCATTATATCCATGGGGTTTGTTCCGAACAGGGCCAATTTTGAATGACATCCCTGCCATCTCAAAACACTTTGACCATCTTACCACCATACAATATGGCAATGCTGCATCATCTGACCATGTGCCACTTTAATATTGACCCATGAACATTGTTCATGTTTCGTAAGCATACTTTTAGAGTGCTTGAACTTGCCTCATACACATTAAGACAATATGCCCTGCAACAGACTCCATCACCACTCACTGCACTACTTCAACCGACCTTTTCCTATCAACTACAGACATGTGCATGCCACTTGATGCACATCCTTCATTTTATGGCAGTGTGCCACTACTTTTTATCCAATCCTCATAGATTTTCACCACATTCATCTGCATGTAATTCATACAAGGGTGCTGCTGACCTTGCTGTTTAGTGCCCTTGTCCACAAATCACCACCACCACCACCTGTAGCAACCTATTCAGTATGCATTTCAGTGTTCAAATGTAAACGAAACATATGAGGAAAAGTATCACCACAGCTGTATCTTGAGAATGTTTTATTCTATTGCATGACTAGTTTCGGCAGCATGTTACTGCCATCCTTGGGCCTCACCACTGCCCAGAGAGTATTTGATTTCATTGGTGCATTTGCCGAGGGATACTTGTTACTAGCACACGTGTGCTAGCTATCTTTCATCAGGAGTCTATAATTGACACTGTTTGTCTCCAATGATTGTAGCTTGAACCCCCACATGGCATTTGAATCACATGATGCATGTGAAAAGGATATGCGAGAAACTATGAACTAGTCAGGAACAAAAAACTAGAACTCTGCTTAAAAACTGACAATTTCATGAAACAGAAGAGGAAGTAGCATTCAATTCCACCATTATACTCTTGTTGTATATGAATAAATATCCAGTGAGAGTTCTCATGTAGCACCAGCACTTATAGAAATCTAAACATTTGTGCTGGCATTTAAACAAAGCTAACATTCTGAGGGGAAGTGTTGTTTATAAATATTACTTCATTGTGTAATGAATACAATATTTTATATGTTTATGAGAAATTGTAACAGTTTATCAACTGGCTTGCAAGTGAGCTTTTCGATTTCTGTTCCCTGTATGAATAATAGTTAAAAACATTACTAGTTTTTAATCAGCTTTGAAACAATGTGGTACATTTAAATGAAACAAGAAAGTAAGTTGATCAAGTATTAAATCCCTAATGAATGAAATAAATCATATCAAACTAACTGTAATAAACTACAGCAGATAAACCATTGATGAAGAAAGTACCAACAGACGTTACTAGATGTGACACATGCACAAGCTCGAGAATGGGGCTGAATAGCGATTGTGATCTTTTATTTATGTATTAGTTGCTGTTGTTACATATGGCCTGCAACCAACAGACATTGCAGTCCATGTTTCACAGTTATTTTTATTATTATAATCCATAGTGTGTTAACATGCTAAGACACATTTTAGAGTTAGTACCAATAGAAGTCACTAGATCACTAGGCAGTTGAAAGATCAAGCAGAATCCAAGATTTTTAGAGTTTTGATGTAAAGTCTGGGGGTGAATGTCATATAGAGACTTTCAGTAACATAAGATTGGTTTGCTACCAGGCCACTTGGAGCACTGCAAGTTTATCCATCCATCATCTCGGTTTCTTCTAGGGCGATTTTGAGTCTTCCATATTGATTTTTGTTTCATAGTAAATGGAAGTTGGTTTCATCACATTGTATTCCTCTTCACAACTTCTTGTGGGTATTGCAGTCTTTGAATTGCATTGTGAATATGTTTCTGGTTTCATTGCATTGTTCCTGATTACAACTTCTTTGAATTGCATTGTGTCTGTGTTGGCCTTATTCTGCTTCATTTTTGCTTACATCCATAATATTGGGTGAAGGAATTGATTCCATGTTTCTTTTTGTTTCATGTAAAATGGAAGCTGGTTCTATCGGATAGTGTTCTGTAGACATTTGTTCCTGCGCATGAATTCATGTGTTGACTGCTCTATTTAAATGTGTTGTAAGCATATTAATCATATTCTACTTTATTTTTGTTCACAACCATTTGTCTCAAATTCTTGCATTTAATGGGAGACCCAGTGTTAGCAGGTTTTGATAGAATTAGATTCAGCTTGTTATGGGATGAGTATAGAGTACACAGCTATTGTCCCAGGCACTATTTTGCAACAAAAACGTTCTACATTCAAGTGCAAGTTTGTACATGGGATTTTGTTGTATAGTGTGAATGCACTACCAGTGTACTGAATGCTACTGGATTTAGTAAATTCAGCTATACAGAATTCTGTAGTAGATTCAGTGATGAAAGCATGAGTGTGTGTACTATCTGCTTTTAAATTTCAGTGGATTGAGAGGATGATTGTAGTACACTGATTCTGCTACAATGTATGGTTTGTAGTGCATATTTGTACATGAGATTGTGTTGTATACTGTGGATGCACTTCCAACATACTGAATGCTGTAGGATTTAGTAAACTCAGCTATACAGGAATCCGTAGTAGGTCCAGTGATGAAAACATGAGTGTGTGTACTATTTGCTTTTACATTTTCAGTGGACTGAGAGGGTGCTTGTAATACACAGATTTCTGCTAGAATTTATGGTTTGTAGTATCTGTAATGATGTGTGAACACCTCTGTATGCTTCATTTCTAGCATTTATAAGGAAGGATGCCATAGTAATTAAGACTACAAAGCATATTCTGTGGCAAGAAGCAACACCATTCAAAGCAGAAATACGTACCCATTCTGTGACAAGATGTAATAAAGTTGAATACCACTTATGTCAAAAACTGTTAACATTGATTTCTCCATTTAATGTGAGGAAGTACAAAAGATGTGAGCTCAAATAAAGTAAATGATATATTTACAACACATTTAAATCAAAGAGTTCACACATGGATTCATAAGTAGCAAGAAATGTACACAAGTTCACAGAACAATATTCAATGAAACCAGTTTCTGTTTTATATGAAACAAAAACAAATATGAAATCATTTACTCCACCCATATTAAAGATCTGAACAAAAACAAAGCAGAATATGAGCAACATATTCACAATGCAATTAAAAGAGTGCAATGCACACAAGAAAGTCATAATGAAGAACACAATGCGATCAAACCAGCTTTTGTGTCATGGCACGTCAGATGATTTTGAGGTTTGGCATTTGCTAAGCACCATTATACAACTTGTAATGGCCTCACAGTCGAAATTGCAATTTATAAATAAATAATTTTACAGTCAAATGGTGACTACATCATCATTTACAAAATTATACTTGACTGTGAACCCCAGCTACGAGAAATTAATCTTTGGTTTTGATTAAGATTTCTTGAACATATTACCTTGAAAGGTCACAAAAACCTTTCAGTTCACTACTAGACTGTTAGCCCAACCCATAAAGTGTAAATCAAAAGTACTGTCATCTAAGTCATGTATATAACAGAAATAGGAATTTTATGCCATATTTTCTTGTATTCAGAGGTCACTGCCAGGGCAATAGGAGTACTACTGTCATCCCCTGTTTCCATATGTTAACATGGGCCTTGCCCTTCTTATATTTTGGTGTTCTATATGTTAACTGCTTGAGCATTTCAAGTTGTGCTCAATCACAGTACCATTTATGTTGAAAGACTGGAGGGGGAACAGTGACACTAGCTAGGCTGGGGGTACTGTTCACCATATGTGTGGCATTCAGTAAGTAAGCCACATGTGCTCTCTGAGTCTTGCTAAATGGTGAGCACTTCAGGGAGCTCAGCATTTTCTTGCTGTGTACACGGACCACCATGTGGTGAAGCGATGGAATTTTGTGTGTTACAGGGACCAGGGATCTTGGCTTGACTGCCTGGATCATGAGGATGGCCAAAAACTTTATAAAAAAAAACCCTTAGCCTCAAGTCATGCTGCATGCTGGTGAGATGCACAGCTGTTGAGGCAGAACAGTCATTATCGGGTCACCTCTGAGAGAACTGTCCCACCTTAGCTCTGTAAGGCCTACCCATGTTCAAGAGTCTCTGTCTGAATGGACTCTTATTTTCTCTAGATGCTCATGGTACTGAGATGGAATCCTTGAACTTAAACTCATCAATTCCCAGAGGAATGGGTGTGCTGCTGGTGGGTATCAACAGCGGGTCTAACAAGAAGGCTCATGTAGCCAGGCCACCTGAATCAGAGATTATTCAGAGTACTTCAGCTTATTGTAACAGAATGCATGCTGCTGGTCAGAATGTGGTTTTTAATAGTTAAAAGGACAGAGGGCAGATTTGAGAAAGTTTCACCCTTCTATATTCAGAAAGGCATTGCTGTCAAGAGATTGTGTAATGGAACACTGTTGGCTGAAACATCCAGTTCTCAACAAATGAGGAGCCTCCACAAAGCTAAACCCTTAGGGAATAAGCCACTGAAACAAAGCTACACAACACCTAGAACTACAGCAAAGATGTTGTTTCATGTAGAGATCTTACCCATGGTGAGAAGGAACGGTGTTGGAGCTCTGTGGTGCTGACGTCAGGCAGTGTTAGGGCTGATGACCTGATAGTGGGCCATGGCCTTGGCATCAGTGGTGCTCTATGTTGTGCTGTGACAGTGTCTTGCATTGGCGGACATGTACCATTAGATGGCTCAGGCCCAACAGTGTCCACTATGCAGGTGAAGGAAGACAGCTGTGCACAAACCACCAGCTGCTGCCCTCTGACATGGGTCAGGTGGTGACAGATGTGGACAGCAGGATGGTGGCATCCTCCCACAAGGGGGCTCAGTGCTGGCAGTGGCTGACCCAACCCAATCTTGAACCCATGACTGCAGCTGGAGTGCCCAGTCTTCTCATTGTCTGGCATTAACCTGGCATAGTGGTGGTGCTGCTGCTTGACTCTGAATGCCTCTGCTTCAAACTCTGCTACTGTTTATATGACTCTGAGGTGCATTTATTACATTAAAGCCCCACACATGGTCACTTAGCTCATAACAATAGTCTTGCCCTGATGTGGCGACGTTGTATTGCCCACTGCAGCTATTATTACTTGGTGTTGCAATTTACCACTGAGTACTGCTAGCCTTTCTTGCAGTTCTTTTGCGTAGATGTTATTCTGACCAACATGTTGCCTCACTTCTCTTATTTACCAGTAGTAGCTTAACACAATGCTTACCATGTCTCCTTACAAATTATTCCACATTCTACTAAAACTAGATAGTGACACTACATTACAACCCCTCCACTCCATGAAGAAGACCCAACCAAGTATTGCTTAGGACCAGCTCTCCACCGTGACCACGTCCAGCTTTATCCAAGGCTGTCAACTACAGATACTGTACATTACAGTGGTAAATTTTATGGCTACCTCCTAACCTCTTCAGTCTTCAGATTCACTCACCATCTCCTGGTCTTGTGATCCTGTCTACTCAAACATGGAGTACCCACAGATTGGATTTCACGTACAGCTCATCATTGCCGATAAACAAAAGCCATGCAGAACAAAATCAGTTACCTTGTGCTAGAATTGCAACACTTAAGGTCACAGCTACTCATTATTTACAATCCTGATACTGCTCCAAGTGCTGCATTAACTGTTATGCAGTGATCTGCCTCTCCTGTGCAGCTATCATCTGATTTTGTCAATGGACTAGGCTTGATTCTTGAAGAAGGTAAGGTTTTGCCTAGGCAACACTTCCAAGCACTCATCCAACAAAAACAGCTGCAACTGTGTTATATTTAACAAAGTAACTCTTGTCATAGCCAGTGTTGGTAAATGAAAATTTAGTCTCATAATATCACACACAGTTATGATTATCAGTAAGCAGTCAGTCTTCATCCGACTGGGAATTAATTACATGTGATGTTCCTCAATGTTCCATTTTGGGTACATTGCTTTTTCTTGTTTATATTAATGACCTATCATCTGTTACATTGCCAGATGCTAAGTTTGTTTTGTTTGCAGATGATACAAACATTGCAATAAGTAGCAAGTGAAGTACAGATTTAGAAATAGCTGCTAATCAAATTTTCTCTGACATTAATAAGTGGTTTAAAGCAAATTCTTTGTCATTAAACTTTGAGAAGACTCACTAAATGCAGTTCAGAACCTGTAAGAGATTTCCTTCCAGCAAGAGTATAACGTATGAAGACATGCAGATTGAAGGGGTTGACAGTGTTAAATTTCTGGGATTATAACTCGATAATAAATTCAGTTGGGAAGGGCATACCACAGAATTGCTCAAGTGCCTAAACAAGTCTGTATTTGCCATGAGAATGATGTCAGATGTAGGAGATATAAATACAAAAAAACTTGCATACTTAGCTTACTTTCATTCTATTACGCTGTATGGGATCATATTCTGGGGCAACTCATCAAACCGAGCAAAAGTTTTTAGGGTGCAAAAGTGTGTGATAAGAATCATTTGTGGTGTAAATTCAAGCAGATCTTACAGAAACCTGTTCAAGGAACTTCGTATTCTAACCACTGCTTCTCAGTATATTTATTCCTTAATGAAATTTGTTGCAAGTAATACATCTATATTTCCAACCAATAGCTCAGTACACAGTATCAATACTAGGAATAAGAAGAATCTACATAAAGGCTTAAAATCACTTACCTTGATCCAAAAAGGGGTCCAATATTCAGGAACACACATTTTTAATAAATTGCCCGCACCAATTAAAAACTTGGCTCAGATAAAGCATGGTTTAAACAGAGTTTGAAAGACTTTTTGATAGGCAACTCCTTCTACTCCGTAGATGAATATCTTAACAGAGACTGTTAAGTCAGCTAAAGTAAAATTATCTGCTAGATTTCAGTTTTGACACACTTCATCACAACAGTCAAGATGAGGTATTTTGCATATGATAAATTTATTAATAGTGGATAACAGTGTTTCATTCTGACAGTGTGTTAATTCTGTAAATATTAGCTGTCCCAGTTTACTGCATTGTATTAGCTTATTTTCAACCATCTCCTGACAAATGATCAGGTAGTAAGTATTATATTAAAACGTTTTACATTTTTATGTCATACTTTCTGACATGTTCCACACACATGAGAATCATATCATTTTTTATGTCTGTGGAAAGAAAACTGAATTGAATCTAATCTAACAATTCACTGCTTTTTAATTCGAAGTGTCTGGGCTACATAAGCTTCCCTTGCTCATAGCAACTCACAACCACTATTATGTTATCATACACTGAATGTGTCCAATGTAGCTCCGTTCATTGGAAGTACGGGTTTGATTCCATCACCTCCTTTGGCATGGATGACCCTTAGCCTGGCCCCTGAACAATTGCATGGCACAAGTACTTCCTCCCATTTGAATCTCACAAGTAGGACATATAGTAACTTTTCTGCTCTGGTATTGCTGCAATTCTCCCTCAGTCATTGCGTCATGCCAATTTTCATCTTCTGCTATTAGTAACACCCCATCCTCTTTAATTTGCATAAACTTTCCTACTATTTCCAGCCTCACATGATAGATGTGTACCATGTAACACTTAAACCATGCAACTGTACGCTGCCTCTAAATCCTGGTTTAGAGCATTAGCTGAGGCCTTGGCTTACTTTGTTGCCTCTTCCATTGGCTGATGAAGCATGCGTGCGTTGTTCAACACACTGCTTTCTAAGGTAATGATCTGCATGGAATGCCACTCCACAGTTGCCCTACTCCACTCTGGCAATTCCCTTGTGGCTTCTGCTGTTCTATTCAGCACATTTACATCACTTGTATCTGCTGTCCCAAATATTGTCTTAAGTAACCTGCCTCCAGTATCTAATAATCCCTTTTCACCCTTTGTGCCACTACTCCCACTACTTCCTGCATTAGCTCCTTCAGTTGTGCATATGGCTCCCTAAATACCCTTCCTTACTACTTGCTAATTGCTGCAACCTTGTAAACACTTCCTCTGACACCCTTATGTCATTTGTTAGCTCTGATGCACTGAACAATAAACATAATTTCCGTTGGTGGCTAGATAATATCACATCCTGCTGCCTGGAAAACAAAACTCCTCCATCCACATGATAGTTCTGCAGCATCCCTACCCTAAACAAAGTGAAGCAATAGAGCACCATCAAAGTAGCATCCTTCCTTCCATGATTCCACCAAACAGCAACCTCATAAACCTGTTGTCTCTTACCAGAATTCTATCATATACACATAACCCTTTCCACAACTACCCTGACAGAAGGCATGTAGTGTGGAATGGGAATAGGGATGAGTCTAGATGGGTAAGAGCAATTACTAATCATGGATGAGGCCAGGAGAGTTATGGGAGCATAGGATATATTGCAGGGAGAATTTCTACCTGCGCAGTTCAGAAAAGCTGGTGTTCGTGAGAAGGACTGAGATGCACAGGCTGTGAAGCAGCCTTTGAAGTAAAGAACATCATGTTAGGTGGCATGCTTAGTGTCCAGCTGTTTCTTGGCCACAGTTTGACAGTGGGCATTCATGCAGACAGACAGCTTGTTGGTTGTCATGCTCACATAGAAAGCACCATAGTGGTTGAGCTTAGCTTGTAGATCACATGACTGGTTTCACAGGTAGCCCTGTCTTCGATGGGATAAGTGATAATTGTGACCCAACTGGAGCAAGTGGTGGTGGGAGGATGTATGGGGCAGGTTTTACATCTAGGTTCTATTACAGGGATATGGGATACGAGGCAATGGGTTGGGAGCAAGGGTTATGTAGGGATGGACGAGAATATTATGTAGTTGGCAGAATACCACTGTGGACTGGATGGGAAGGTAGGACATTTCTCATTTCATGGCACAACGAGAGATAGTCAAAACCCTGGTGGAGAATGTATATCAGTTTCTCCAGTCCTGGATCGTACCAAGTCATGAGGGGAATGCTCCTCTGTGGATGGGTGGTGGAATTTCGCAGGTGTTGGGTGACTGGAGAGATAAGACATGAGATATATTTTTTCTACAAGGTTTGGAGCATAATTACAGTCTGTGAAGGCCTCCATGAGACCACTGATATATTTTGAGAGGGACCACTCGACACTAAAGATGTGATGGCCACATGTGTATAGGCTGTATCGAAGGGACTTCCAGTTATGGAATAAGTGGCAGCTGTTGATGTGGAGGTATTGCTGGTGGTTGGTTAGTTTGATATCGATGGGAGTACTGATGTAGCCATCTTTGAAGTAGAGGTCAACATCAAGGAAGGTAGCTTGTTGGGTTGAATAGGACCAGGTGAAATGAATGGAGGAGAAGGTGTTAGGTTTCTTGAGGAATATGGATAGGGTGTCCTCACCCTTGATCCAGATCACTAAGATGTCATCAGTGAATCTGAATCAGGTGAGGGGTTTGGGATTCTGAGTGTTTAGGAAGGATTCCTCTAGATGGCCCATGAATAGGTTGGCATAGGATGGTGTCATGTGGGTGCCAATAGCGATGCTCCGAATTTGTTTCTAGGTAAAGCCTTCAAAGGAGAGATAATTGTGGGTGAGGAATTGGTCACAGTGACTAGGAAAGATGTTGTTGATTTGGAATCTGTCGAGCATTGGGAAAAGTAGTGTTCAATAGCAGTAAGGCGGTGGGCATGTTGCTGTAAAGGGAAGTGACATCAGTAATGATGAACAGAACACTATGTGGAAAAGAACAGGAAATGTAGAGATTCTGTAGAGGAAATGATTGGTATTTTTTATATAGGAGGGTAGATTGTGTGCAACAGGCTGAAGTGTTGGTCTGTGAGAGCAAAGATTCTCTCAGTGGGGGCACAGTAACCAGGCACAATGGTGTATCTTGTGTGGTTGGGTTTATGGACTTGAGGAAACATGTAGAAGGTAGGAGTGCAGGTAGGGGTGAGGTGAGAGATGGACTCTGGGGAGAGGTTACGGGATGGGTCTAAGGATTTGAGGAATGACTGAGATTTCTGGAATGGGGTCACTGTGGCATGGTTTGTAGGTGGCTGAATCTGACAGCTGGCAGAGTACTTCTGCCAGGTAATCCTTGTGGTTCAAAGCAACATTGGTGGAGCCTTTGTTAGCAGGTGGATTATAAGGTCAGGTTCAGCGTTTGGATGGTGGATTGCGATTCTTTCTGTGAATGTAAGGCTAGTTCACATGTTGAAGGATTTGGAGAATGATTGTGAGACGAGGTTTGAGGTTAAGAAATTCTGGAAAGTTAACAGGGGGTGATTTAGGGGCAGTGGGGGTGGGTCATGGTTGGATGGAGGAGTGAACTGAGTCAGCCAGGTTTCAACATTGGTCTTTGATTGAGTCTGATTGGTAGGTTGGTGGTGAAAAAGAGTTTCCACTACAGGGACGAGAAGAACGAGAGAAGGTCCTTAACAAGTCCTGCATGATTGAATTTGAGAGTGGGGCAGATGGTGAGGCCTTTGGAAAGGACTGACACTTCTGCTAAGGTTTTTGGAGGAAAAGTTCATGACTGTGTATTGGGTCTGTTTAGTTTCTTGCTCTGGTTCCTGGAGGGCAAGAGTTTGAATGTGTGTTATAGGATCAGGAATTTGGGATTGCATAACAGGAGAATTTTGCGGAGGGAGAGAAGATATCATAAGAGGATTTGGGCCTGATTGATATGGTTTTCCAGATCTGTGTTGATGAGGGTTATGAACTGAAGCTCATTGTGGAAGGAAGCGTGGCAGCTGGAGATGGGTAATTTGATTGTAAGGCCCTTTGTGGGAATTCCATGAGCCAAGCGACAATGCAGGAACATTATGTGGGACTGGATTCTGGCTAGGAACAAGGAAACTTTTCTTTATTGATGCAGTTGGAATTAGCAGGGATCGATGATAGTGGATAGAAGTGCATAAAAATACACAAACAATGTACAATTACATCTGCAAAAATTTGCAAAAACACCCAGACATGTGAGAAAAATCACAAAAAGGATGAAATGGATGAAGTAAGGGGAAACAAGATGAAATCTAAGGGAAAGACGTATAGTGAAAGGCGAAAACCAACTGAAATTGGCGTGAAGACACAATGAGATCAAAGAAAAAAAATGTAAAAAGATTGTAATGTAGTACAAAATTGTTAAGGCTTTCGTGGCCACTTGTTGACAAACTGCCTATCGGCTTCTGTCTCGGGTTCTTCGGCTGACGTTCATCTAATTATTTTACTGACGTTTTGCCAGCACGAGTGGCTGGCATTGTCAAAGCTTCACCCCCCATTGCCATTGGTGAACTGGAGCCGAGCTCGTGGCCGCAAACTATATGTGCCTGGCGCACCAACATCCGAGGGCTTCTCCACGGTCATTTCTGGTGCAGTTCTCCTCTTGCTACCTGCGACGGTCATTCGCTGCAGTACAGGAAGCCAGGATCCTGGAGAGAGGGAAAGTAGGAGGTGATGGGCAGAAAGAGGGAGAGGAGGAGATGGGGCAAAGAAGGAGATTAGCACATATATCCAATTCCCATATGTATTTGAATCTTGTGACTTCTCTTTTCTTTATTTTCCATTTAACCAGACAGAGCCACAGAAACAAGAAGCCAGGAACTGTTAGTAAGTAAATAAAAATAAAAAGAAATTCTAGTCAATATTTTCAGTGTGTGAAATGTAGGAACTGAAGTGGTTTTCATGAGCAATAAAAAGGGCAGAAATGATGTTTATGTTGATCTTTATTCCAATTTTCTGTGCAGGTTCTGGAACTCTCAGAACTGAGGTGATGCAAAACTTTTTTTGATGTGTGTATTATTATTATAATACAATGAACATTTTGAGGCCATTAGAGGGGTAGTTAATTGCTTCGATAGTGCAGAGGCTTTGGCAGTTTGCCAGTGCAAGGAAGCTTTTAATGATTCCAGTATTAAAAAAGATGTTGCTGTGATTAGCACACTATTTTCCCATGTACCTGCAAGTATTAAAAAGCTTGCAACTCAAGATTTGGCATTTAATGAATCTAGTCAGTTAAAATAAAATTATTCTAGTTAATTCCTCATTGCCAGAGGTATTCCCAAGGAAACTTAAAGAAAAGTTAGAAACATTTGAAACAATAACCCAACCTTTGAACCCTAGTACCAAATTGGTACTTTTATTAATGGCTGGGTGAACCTTTAATAGAAACAATAAGTGCCAACATAGCATCCAATTTCAAATACTGCCCAATTACTTCAGTTGATGTAGAATGGTCCTTTTCTGCTTATAAAAATATTTTGAGTGATCAAAGACACAATCTCACTACCGAACATTTGGAACAGTACTTGGTCATTTATGTTTATGGTAGTAGTAAAATGTAAAATAAATTTAAATGGTGCTTTGGTCCAATAGTGTTAATTAAAAATTAATGCTGTTCAAAAAAATTCATGATTGTATGTTGTTTTTTAAATAAAATATAGTGGAGTTTTTGAGCGTGCCCCTCTGTGTGCAATATATCTCAAAGTTGGTCCTGTACATATGGATTGTTTTGCTGCAACTCACTCGCATTGCATCTGCTTGTTACCAATAACAATAACAAAGAAGGAACAATTCTTGAGACATGGTATGCAGTCCCATTTTGTAAATTTTTAGAAAATAATCCCAGAAAGGCCCCCTTCCTAACTTCTACCAGAAAGTATTTAGAAAATGATATCAGCATTCTAAATGTACTGATTTTTTGTGTGAATAGCACTCTTCCTCATAATTGATATGCACAGCTTTGAGTTTGAGATGTAACACACGCAGTAACTGCAAGGTTTTTTCATTATTTGATCTTGCATATTTTGACATTTTTCGTGCATTTTAACCATTTTTCATACATATTTTAAGATTTTTTTGATGCATATAATCCAGTCTCTAGTAATTAGGATCTGTGAAGGCCTTAGTGAGACCTTCAGTGTGTTTCGAGAGGGACCACTCCTCATTACAGAAGTGACAGCCATGGGTGGCTAGGTTGTATGGAAGGGTCTTCTTGGTATGGAGTGGGCAGCTGCTGTTGAAGTGGAGGTATTGCTGGTGGATGGTAGGTTTGATATAAACTAATGTAACTATCTTTGAGATGGAAGTCAACATTTGCATTCATTTTCAATGCATTTACTTTTACTGATAATGCCTTCCCTATAAGTATAATAGGTGCTCCTTTTCCACTGCTGCTAATCCATACTACCTCTATTGTTATTCTCATTAAACCAATAGTATTTCATACCACCCCTCTTATCCTGTGGCTGGCGGCATTGCCTCTGCACACGCCCCATATGCCCACAATTAAGACTTATATTTTATGCAAATACATTTCTCCACTCTCTTACTCTTATTGAAACATCAGTCACCTCAAATTGCAACATGAACCTAAAGAGGATAGGAAAAATAATGAGGACAGTGGTAGTAATGGGATGATTGTGTTTGACTGTCAATAATGCAGGTAAGTCACATGTCACACTGGACTGTGGGACTTCACTGTGGACTAGGCATCAGTGCAGATTGTTTACAAGTAGTGCACATTTCATATTTGCATTCAGGGGCCAAGGCCGATGTGCAATGAAAGACCTAACAGAGTTCCGAAGAGAGCAGATTGTGGGGGGCCAATTAGCTGGAGCATCAGTAACCAAGACAGCCAACTATTGAATGTTTCAAGAGCAACTGTTTCAACAGTCATGAGAACCTACACAAAACATGGAAAGACATCATTGTGTAAACATAATAGTGGGTGCAAATCGAAACTAAATGACAGAGATCACCATACTCTGACACAAATTGTGTCAAAACTATGGCTGCTAAGGTGACTGCGGAGCTCAGTAGCCATCTTCATGACCCCATATCTATTGACACTTCTGCTGAGAACTCTATAAAGTGAATATTCATGGATGAGCTGCTATACCGAAACTGTTAGTGACAACAACCAATGCAAATAAGTGTAAAACGTGGTATCAGGAGCATAAATCCTGGACAGCTGATCAGTGGAAACACGTCATATGGTCCGACAAGTCAACATTTTTGTTACTTCCAACATCGGGTTGGGGGGTTTACATCTGGAGAACACCAAAAGAAGCCTACATTCCTGATTGCTTGACTCCAACTGTTAAGCAAGGAGAAGTGTGATGGTGTGGGCAGCTGTATCATGGTATTCTGCTGGTCCCTTCATTACTCTCAAAGCCCATGTTACAGCCAATGATTATGTGAACATTTTAGGTAATCAGGTGCACCCCATGATTCAGATGCTGTTACCCAACAATGATACCATATTTCAGGATGATAATGCACCCATTAACACAGCCAGGACAGTACATTTGTGGTATAAGGGGCATGCAACTGAACTGCAAGCCTTCCCTGGTCAATACAGTACCCGGACTTGAACATTATCAAATCCTTGTGGGCAGTATTGGAGTGCAGACTTTGGAGCAGATTTCCACCTTCCTTGTCGCTTCATGAGTTAGAAGATGTTCTGATTGAACAGTGGCGTTACATTGCACTGGAGACTATACAATCCTTATATGCCAGCATTCCAAGAAGAATCACAGCTGTACTATGTGCAAATGGGGGTCCAACCCCTTATTAATAAACTATTCCCAAGTAGGTACAGGTGTTCACATTATTTTGCCTGTCCCCTGTAAGTGCTACATGGAGATCCTTGGATGCTCCATTGTGCACCCTCCTTGGTATTTCTGGTATTAAATCTTTCAGGAAAGCATCAAGCGCACCTTGCTCAGCTTCCTGTAGTAACACCTTATATTTACCTCCTCCGTATGCATTAACTGGTATGTATGTACCCTAAGCCTTCTAATACTCTGTACAAAATCCTCCATGGCTTCGGTAGGCTCTTAGAAATACAGCTCAATGTCTCATGGAAAAACAGCACCCTGTTTTGCTTCCTGTATCTGTGTAGCAATCTGAGTTATTCAAATGTTTCTGCTTCTCCAATGCCCCCCCCCCCCCCTTCCCTGTAATGTACAAATGACTTTGCTTTCCCTGTCAGGTGCAATCTTGATGTCTGCAACAACTGTTTGGCTGACCAACCACCTATGTTAGCCGATGACAAAAGATCCTTTATGAATGACAACACATCCTCAGATGACCTACCAGGAAAGGGAGTAACTAGGTTCCCCACAGCCAGGGCCATCCATAGATTCTGTGATTTCAACAACCCAAACTCTTCATCCTTCTCTGCTAGTTTATTACTCATGAACATTTTCTTTGCCCTCAGCTGCACCACCTGATTAACCAATTATTGTACAGCTTTTCACCAGTGATACTTTGTATCTGTGATTTCACCATTGCATCAACCTTACTCATTTTTTACTGATGCAGCCATAGCAGCTTAACAATAACACAGACAGAACACTTCCGAGCTAGTGACATTCATATATATCTGCATGGATACTCTGCAAATCGCACTTAAGTGTGTGGCAGAGAGCCACACTTATTTCTTCCATCTAATCATTATTCACCTGTATCCTCTACATTGCTAGCCATATGACCAACAAGGCAACATGTGAAACAAACAACTGCCAAAGGCTTGGCACAAGGGACAGAATGCCCAAGTAAATTGCACTGGGTGTGTCGTACAGACTCTAGCCAATCATCTCTAGCATTACCTTTAAATTGAGAGATAGTCAACGGTTCTTCACAGTCTCTCAAAAGTAACTCTACAGTTATCACAAAATTTAACTCTTGAGCCCATGATTGTCACCACACTAAAAAACAAGTCTCACTCACCCTACACTGAAGATATCATAGGGATCAGTTCGGATGAAGCACAGTGGGGGGATGGGATGAGGGGAAGGTGTACCCTGCGCTGTTCAGTGTTGCGACGTCAGCTCTCCTGACCTCTGAAATCACTGATGGGTACCGGCGGTAGTCAATAGGGTAATCAGTATGTTTATGGTCTGAGAAACAATACTTTATTAATTTAAAATACACATTATGTCACTGACAATCTGAGGCAGACACATCTCACTCCAGCGACCCAGGCCAGTGAAGGCTTGCAGGCATCATCTTCCACATCATCTTCCACCCTGGGAAAGGAACAGCATTAGTGCCCTGCAGGTAGAGTGATGGCCTATGGTCTGACACTGGGCCACAGTCTCAACATCAGCAGCTGTCCTTGTTGTGCTGCGACACTGTTCCTAAATGGGTGGTGCCTGCACTTAGGAGACTCAGGCCTGGTGATGTTCACTGTGTAGGTGAAGGAAGACTGGTGTGAGTGGGACATTACATGCTGTCCTTTGGCAGGAGCCAGATCGCAGAAGGTGTGGATGCCTGGGCGGTAGCACTGTGGCACTAAAGACCTGGTCTCGCACCCATGTCTGCGACTGGCAGTGCCTAATCCTCTTATTGTTCGACATGGACCTCTGATTGTGGTGGTGCTACTGGACTCCAAATTCTTCTGCCTCAATATCTTCTATTTTTTATAAGGCTCTCGGGCACATTTGTTACACTAACACCCCATAACCGGTCACATATCTCATAACAAGAGTCTTGGCCTGCTGTGGTGGCATCATCTTGCCTGCTATAGCTATTACTGCTGCATGATGCAGTTTACTCCTGAGTAGAATTAGCTTGTCTTGCAGTTCTTTTGTCTACATGTTATTCTGGCCAAAATGTCACCACACTGTGCTTACAGACCAGCAGTAACTTTACGTGATGCCACACCAAGATTCCTTACAAATTAATCCAAGTTCTACTAATGCTAGGTAGTGACATTACAGAAGAGTTGAAAAATGAGTGGGCTCCAGAAAGTATTGTTGAAATGCAAGGATCATGCATCATGAAAATGATGGATGGTGATGTGATAAAATCTGATTCCTATATCGTTAACTTCTATAGTGCAAAACTCCCAGAGCATATCAAGGCATGTTTCCTTCCCTTTGTCCACAACCCAATGTGCTGTTTTAAATGACAGTACTTTGATATGTAAGGGAAAAACCACTTGTGGCAAATGAGGTAAGGCTGTCCTCAAAGTTTTGCTTATACATATCCTTTGAAATGTGTAAATTGCTCTGGGAATCACCATGTGAGGAGTAGAGACTCCAGCATGTACCTTGCAGGAAGGTACAGGAGCTTAAAGCAACAAAATGCATCCCATATGGTCAGGCCAAAAAGATTTATAAGGTACATCTTTCACATCATTCAGTACATCTTTCACATCAGCTCTTAAAAAGCCCATTCTGACAGCTGATGCCTCTCCACAGATGGAGGTTGCTAGTTTCAGTACTACTACCTGCATTTGTCAGCACACATTTAAAGCTGCTTCAAAGGCAGATTCTGGAAAACAGCCCAGCAGTGACACAACCATTGTTTTAGTAATTCCTACATAGCCCTCCGAGGCAAAAGAAGCAAACGGCGTCCACACAGGTGAAAACAAGTAGTAAACATTCAGGTTTTGTCGACGTCATTGGACCTGTTGGTTGTTCTGCTTCTGTTTCAGAATCAGTGAAATGTGAAGCCTACCAGAAGCAAGCACCTCATCCCCAGACTGAACTTCCAGCCTTTGCAGGCTCTGCGCTCCGGTGGAGAGACGGTGAAGTGCTGCCTCTATAATAATGATTTCTACATGAGAGTGGAAGATGAATGGGTTCAGGACTCATGTGAAAGAACTAAAACTCCTAGCAAAGGCAGGCCCCCTGTGCTTGTGTTTGAAGGAAACACATTTTAACACTACTGACGCCCCTGTGTTAAGGAACTATACTCTGCACCACAAGGATGACACGACTGGGAAAAGAACAAAGAGATGGGTCATTGTGTTTCTCAATAATGTAACCACTCCTCTGCTCTCTCCTTGGTTACTGACCTGCAAGAAGTAGCGGCTGAACTTAATGTGGGTCAGAAGGTCATCATCTGCTCAAAGTCTTTACCTCCACAGAGCCTCATGATATCTCAGAAGCTGTGCAGCCTCAACACAGATAATCCCAGTCATTTTTTGACTCCTGTTGGGTCATCGTCAGCCATCAATGTCTATTTTTGCTCTCCAATCCTCACAGACACCACTCATTGGGAGGCAGCCGATGACTTTCCTTCCAGTTACCAGTTCCCACTTTGGATCCACCTGTTGGATGGAGCATTAATTGAACGGAAGTTACAGAAACGGATGACCAGCAAAGCTAAGTGGCCAGTGTTCAGCAAGCTGGCAGTGTTCGAACACTGAGGCAGCATCCAGAAATGAATGGGCCACATCACATGAGTAATCCACCATGCAACTGACTTATTCATCCCAAAGTCCTCAGGTTGTCTCAGGAAGCAAGCTTTATATTGGTGGAATGATGACAGGTGCTCAGGAATCTGGGTCAGGCTTGTAGCTTTACAATCGTTTAAGTGCTGCCCGACAGCAGGGAACCTCACAGCCATTCGAGTTGCAAAAGTCAAGGTTTAATGTATAATTAAGGAGAGCAAGAAAAGGTCATGGCATGCTTTCCTGGACTCTATCAACAATTCCATCTGTTCTACAAATGTATGGGGAGCCATCAGGAGTGTTTCTGGTAAATGTATTTGTTTACCAATAGCAGCAGTGCTGAAATAGGGGTGTCTCCATACAACACTTGAGACACTGCCCAGATGATGGCAAAGCATTTTGCAATAACTACTGTCACAGGCAGCCAGTATCTAGCATTCCACCACCACCATGCGACCATGGAGAGGGGCAAGTTGGACTTCAGATCCAACAATTCTGATTATTACAGGCGCTCTTTCTTCATCTGGGAGCTGGATTCGGCAATGTCTGAGGCTTATGATACTCCACCCAGTCAAGATCAGATCCAGTACTTCATGCTTCAACATTTGCAAGCAGCATCAATGGAAATTGTCCTCAAATGTTTTAATTTGATGTGACAAGCAGGCCACTCCCCAACTCATGGAGAGAGGCAACTTTCATACCACTCTCAGCCCAGGAAGGGACTGAATGTGGCCAGTAGTTACCAGAGCTTCACCGTAATGAGCTGTGTAGGAAAGACCCTGTGGACCTGAATCTGGTCTGAATGTTAGGGACCAGGCCAATACTTAGCCTCTCTCAATGTGGTTTTGGGAGATTCAGGTCCACAATTGACAAACTAACCCTGCAAGAATTGGCTACATTGCTTTCATACATAAACATCACTGCATCAGTACATTCTAAGACTACTTGGAGACAAAGTATTCTGTTCATGTATAATATTATTTATCTTCCTAATAAGATCGACCGATGACCGTAGCAGTCTGGTCCCTTCAATCCCACAAACCTTCCTAATAAGATCCACAAAATTTTCCAATAATTCTCTCTGCCTCTGAGTTATCCCATTAATTTTTTAATAGTACTTATACATGTTCTTCCTTCTATACCGTTCCACCAGTCTTTTGAGCAAGTACAGGATGGACTGAGTATTTCACAACTTTTTGTGAAATATGCTCTAGCATCACCTGCTTATTTCAACTCTCTCTCTCTCTCTCTCTCTCTCTCTCTCTCTCTCTCTCTCTGTGCTGTTGTAGGCAGGTGAACAATGGTACTATGGAAAATAATGAAGGATGTGAAGTCTCATTACTTTGAGAAATGTTGAGAATGAAGTATGAATGGCAAACAGCTGTGTTAAAATTGATTGAAGAATGTATATGGAATGGGTAATTCCCCCCATTCACCTCAGAAAATATGTCCACTCATGATGCACTACAAAAAAATCAAGTGTACCATCTCTTACAACTCTGCAGTGCTGTTGGCCCTGGGATCTGGTGGAGAGAGTGACTTCTCAAGTCACTCCTCCTGACCCCTTCTCCTTTTGATTAGTTGTTTGCTTTTTCTGGGAATTGTTCCATTTGCTTAGCATACATACATACCCCATTAAATCAGATACTGATTCTGTCAGGGTCGGTTTTGTGATATTTATAATTGTTCAGTATTCTTTCTAATTCCTAAGTAACCTATGGTGCCTAAATTTTAAGTAGTAGCTTACCTGCATTTTTCCAACATATGTACCACAGGAAGTAATAAATCAGTTCTACTGAAAATGTAAAACAGCTGTTATTTGATTGGCAAGTTGTAGTCCCCTTTTGCCCCCTTGTCCTTTTTGTTTTCATATGTATTGTCTGTTTTAGCAAAATAAATAATTTAATTTATTGGGTGCCAACAGCATGGTCCCTTGCTGTATCAGATATGATGTCTGTATTGCTTTTATTTCGACTTCTGTGTTAACTGACAATAATGATCTGAATCTCCCCTCCAAAAATTAAGATCAATTCAAAGAGGATTGAACTAGCTTCTTTCTCTTGCACCAGAGACAAACAACCTTCCAAAATTTAACAAGACAAGATGCATGAAGGTAACAGTCAGAAGAAAGAATGGATAAATCAACTGAAACAGAACTCACTTTGTGCGAGAGAACCATAGAATTCTGTTTGACATCCTGGCAACCACAAACAAATAGTACAGTAGAATATACAGAGGGGCTACTGATGTTTACTATCAACACTAATAGCTTTGATAGTAAAAGAAATGTGTGAAGCTTAGTGATTTCTGGTTCTTGGTTATGAAGAGGGAGTGCATCAGCAGCCACTGTTTAGATGATGTCAGTGGTGTTGAGAACAACCGAACTACGCTCAAAATGAAAATAAACAATAATGTTATGACAATGTTCTGAGATTCAGTGCAACAATTACGAACTCCCGTGAGTAGGGAGCTGCATGGTGAATCAGGTGTGCACCAATTCTGGAGGGAGTCTGTGGTGATTCAATCAGAAATGTATGTAGAGACTTTCACTTTGTTATATATTTTCATCCTTTCTGTTCGTTCAGTTTCCATACATAAGCTGCATCCAGTGTTTTGAATATTTTTCTTACACAGTCTTTGTTAATTGATAGTGTGCAGCATTTCTTGTCTGTTGTACAGGTCTACTGTTCTTGCTTACTGAGCTCCTCTAAGTGCCCATTTTAAATTTTCATTTGAAAGTGTGTGTAGCTGTTTAAATTCCTTTTGAATGTTGTTTTATCCATTTTAAATTTTCATTTTAAAGTGTGAGCAGCTGCTTAAATTCCTTTTACATTTTTTTTATTGTGAGGATGACTCTTATAACATATAATACAGTTCTCTTTCTTTAAAAATTTGAAGTTTGGTTTATTGGTTCAAAACTTTACTGTTAAGGAAAAGGACTTTGGGAGTAAAGTTAACTGGATCTTGTTTTTCTGTGAATATGTTGCATTAACGTAACTTCATTGACTATTACAACTCTAAAGTATGTAACACAGATTCTTCATTTGATCTGAATTATTCTTAATTGTATGTCTCTCTGCATTTCAAATCATGTAGTATTTTATGTTTTTCCATTTTACCTTTCTATTTTAATTCTTCTCTCTCTCTTTTGGGACACTGCCCCAGCCTAGTTACTTTCCTAGTTAGGACACTGGACAAATTGCAGCTGATAGTAGCCCAAGAGAGTAATGGAAGGAAGACTATTCCATGAGAAGGAATGACTGACCAACAGCAGGATGGGTAATCAGTGTGTTGAATGATTTTATTGACATTCAGGTCCAAGTACAGAGGAGAAAAGCAAAGAACAGGGATGTACGTAGGCAAATAGTTGAAGAGGTCAAGGACTATAGTGTGAAAGAAGAGGTGCACTCACCACATCACATTCCCGTTTCCCTTCTTCCCCATTTCCTCTCACATTTGATTTCGTCATATATTCGTTTTTTCCCACCAACTTCTCCCAAAAAAAGAAAATTGCCTTCCCTTTTTTCTTTTTTATGCTTCATTCTGCAGCCAACTTTGTGCCAAAATTGTACATATTCTTCTGCTTAATAGAACTGATATGACTTAGTTTACTCTCTGTGAATTTTTTAGCAATTGATTGAGGGCCTTCTGGGATTTAGCTATTAAATGAGGATTTCTTTCTGGTAATGTTTATTTAGTTTGAAATGGTACACTTAAACTGAAAGATAATTATGTGTATTTTATATGCATAAATAGGTTCAAAATATCTGTAGAATTTTACATATATTGACACAGCTTATGAAAATGTTGGGAGTCTCTCAATAACAATATTATAAAAAGGATAGATTGCTATTTACCATATAGAGATGTTGAGTCACAGACAGGCACAACAAAAAGACTGCTAGACGCTTGAGCTTTCAGCCAAAAGACTGGACTCATTGGCCAGAGATAGTTGTCATATGTGTGTGAGTTGTGCTAGCCTGAATGTGTGTGTGTGTTGTCCACTTCAGAAGAAGGCCTTTTAGTCAAAAGCGCTAATGGCTAGCAGTCTTGTTGTTGCACCTGTCTGTGACTCATTATCTCCTCTATATGGTGAGTAGCAATCTATTCCTACTGTCCTTATTTCATCTTATATTTTCCATTTTTAGGAGTCTCTCAGGTGGTCTAACACAAAAGGCAGTATCATCAGAACAAAAAAATTGGAAATCCAACAATATTAATGGTTAGGACATATAAGCAGTACCAGAGTCTAATACACTAATATTTAACTGTCAGAATAACATGACATGAAATAAATCATGTTGTAAGCATACGAAGACTGTATCTCAGTAAGGATTTCTTGAAATAAAATGTATACAATAGTTCACTTCATTTGACACATGTACTTAGGTTTCTCCAAATCTTTAATAAATATTTTGTAGGCGACTTGCGTACAACAAATAATTGTATAGTCGTCCGGTATAATGAGTTAACGAAAAAATATTTATTCGTGAAAACTTATAATGAGAAGAAACTAAAAAAAAAAAAAACAACATAGAAGTAACAAAAACAAGGAGATTCTATAGTCTTACGGCAAAGATAAAAAACAACACGTGACCAAAAAAAAAAACTCTCGCGCACTTTTGATATCACTTTGCACCAGACATGAAAAATATCACTGCCACACAGCCCCCCCCCCCCTTAAAGTGCGGAGCCTCAGGTATATCTTGATACTTGAATTTTATTTGACGTCCAGCTCTGGTGTGCGTCGGGTGTCTCGGGGGTGATGACATTGTTGTTTGTGGTGGTGATTCACCTGTCTCGGACAATGTACTGAGCTGTGTTTCGGTATGCTCTGCGTCCATCATGTGTTGATGCACAGGTGTGGTGTCAGAGGTCGGAGAGGGTAAAACCCATGCTGGCTTGACACGTTCAATCGATACCTTTGTCGGAACACCATTCTACATTATGTCCATGGTGTGCTTATTTCTACTCAGCACCTGAAATGGGCCCGTATATGGTGGTTGTAAAGGCAATTTGACTGAGTCTGTTCGCAACATTACATGAGAGCAATTGTACAAGTCTTTGTGTACAAACACCTTACGCTCGTCCTCTTGTTGACTTCGTGTTTCATGCCCAGCCCGGTCTCTCTTGTGCTTAAAGATAACTTGTGGTCGCTGTAGCGTGCGTAGCTGCGCTCGCAAATCCTCTATTGCAGTTTTTAAATCTCTAATTTCATTTGAACTTTTTGTTGTTTGTCACGTTGCGACCGTGGCACAGTTATATCGTCAGTTTGGTCTTGTTGGCAATGGTAATTACCGTATGTGGCATCTGTCAACGTCATTGCGACTGTTGCAGTAGGCTCATGCGTCTCGTAGATTCTGTCTGCAGCGAGCAGCAGTTTGTCAACTGATCTTTCATCGGATATAGCTAGTGTAGTTCTTACTTGCATTGGTAGCTGTTGTTGCCATACGTGAAGTAACAGTCTATCAGAGATTGTTGATCTATCTACCAGGCTGCGTGAATGACGCCAGTATTCTGACAGGGTCCTATCTCACCGTTTCTCTTGGTACAGTACTTGTTTGACTCTGATGTCGACTGACTTCACACACCGAGAAATTAATTCTTCTTTCAGTCTTCAGTATGCTCCTTCTGTAAGCAGGTTCACTATAATGTCAGATATCAAAACCGAGATCTGATGGTCCAAATTACTTATCACCAAGGTGAACTTCTTGTGATCACTGACTATTCTCTGTTGTAGAAATATATTTTCCATTACCGCTAACCATGTGTGTGGCTGAGAAGGCATGAATGGGGGCACAACCGTTGAGTTGGTGAAGCGCCGAAACCAGCGGGTACTTCCATTGCTGTTACTTGCTGTGGTTGTGCTGGAGTAGTCCCAGTTTCCGATGATGTTGCCTTGCTGGTGTGTGCCATGGTTGTTCAACCGTCATTCCTTTGGTCTGGTATATGCTTTAAGTTCATATCTTTCGAAATATGCAACTGTAAAGTTTCTATCTCATTCTGAAGCCTATGAATTTCTTCTGTTATTGAACTATATCATTTGCTGTCGTCGTTCATTGCTTTTGCAGTTAATGTTCGACGTAGCTAACGAAAGATTTAAAGTTCCTGAATCGGAGGTCACCAATTATGTAGGCGACTTGCCTACAACAAATAATTCAAATAATTGCATAGCCGTCCGGTGTAATGAGTTAACAAAAAAATATTTATTCGTGAAAACTCATAATGAGAAGAAACTAAAAAAAAAAAAAAAAAAAAAAACAACAGAGAAGTAACAAAAACTAGGAGATTCTATAGTCTCACAGCAAAGATAAAAAACAACACATGACCCAAAAAAACTCTCACACACACTTTTGATATCACTTTGCACCAGACATGAAAAATATCACTGCCACAATTTTTATGAGTTTATAGATCACTGATAAAAATAAACACATTCAGTGTTATGATAAAGTAGAATGGTTTTAGAAATTTTGTATAGTTCAGGTAAGATAAATTGTTTATATTTTTTTTGAATTGTACACTGTATGTCACTGTGAGGGTGCCCCTTTTTGTATTCTTTGCCTGGAACTATATTTACCTCTCTTATTTTATTTGCTTTCAGACGTTAAAATATTGACTGCTTTCACTGTTGACAAAATGAATTACACATTGGTGTACCCTCTGAATAAAATATTTCAGTTGGGTTTTTATTTTCATTGTCTCTTTTTTTTTGGTTTAGCTTCTTCTACAGTACTCATTGTAAACCACATCTTACCATAATGAGTAAATAGTGATTCCTTATGATATGGTGCTGAGACAATAATCCTTCAAGTTATATTTTGAATCAAAGCATGGAATACCTCCACAATAAATTGAACTTTCAGATCAAAGCAAATAGTCATACTGGTCTCTCTTTTTGCTCCCTGAGAATAATTTTCTTCTTATATTTTCAGTATTTCCCCTTGTTATATACAAAAAAATGGTAACATTTTTAGATAGAACAAACCAGATATTTCAATAACACAAATAATGTTGATAATGGTACAGATTTAGTCTTCTTAATGATTACGGTGAATGTATATTGATATTTTTTAGCTGGATTTAAGCTCATGTGTTAGTTTCCTTCTCCATAATAAAAGAAAATAAGGTCACCCAATAAAAAATAAATTTTACACCCACCTCCTTAGATTTTCATGAAATTTGGCTCAAATGGTTCTAATGCCATCCTGACAACACCTGCAAATTTTTTTTTGCTGTATCCCTTATAGTTTTTTTTTATAAATTTTTAAAGTTTTTATGTTTTGCGTTTTCCGAACCTTCGGAAATTGTAAATTTAATTTGTATTCAAAACTTTAAAATTGCTTATCTTAAAAACTCTTTTAGATAACATCATGAATTTTTGCAGCAAGTTTATTTATTATACATATTTGAAGATAAAAATGATGCTATTAAAATATATTAATATTTTCTAGGAAAAAAAATATATGTATTTTTTTTTCTTTTTCTTTTTTTTTAACGGATGTTTTGTTTTATAAGAATTGCAATATCTAGAGTCTCAGACCTGATAGAATGCTCAAATTTGTTTTAATTTGCTCTTAAACATATAGGCTACTTGATAAAACAAAAATAATGATGGCTTTTTAACATGTTTATTAATTATAGTAGATTACATTAGAATTATGTACAAAGATAGTGTACTTACGACACTTATGTATAACCCAACTGATTGCTTGAAACATTGAATTTTTTGAGTAATTTTGTCTTTTTAATAAACATTAATGCTGATTCAAACTGTTTCTCCACTTCATCCAAGAGCTTTCAGTTCTTTTGATACAGTCTTTTTTGAAGTAATACATTCTTCCAGTGCCGCTTGATTGAGGTGCATCTACTACACAGACTATGTGCTCCAAAGGCACTATGCAAGAATCTCCACTTTCAGGCCAATAAAATGATGCAGCTGGTCCTGAAGGATGTAGCAATAGAATTTCTGCATCTTCTTCATCATTGAATATTGTTTTTACCAGTCCAAAGTACCAGTTACCATCATAATTTGCAGCCACATAGCTATTTATGGATGGTTCAACACGAACCCAATCAGAAGAAGAATGGAAAGAAAAGACTAAGGAGGGTTTTACACTATCTGTAGCCCTTCTAATTTCAAGGTTGTTTGTTGGAAGTGGTTTGAAGTTATGAAAGCTTCTTGTTCCAGGAATGGTTCGGGTTGCTGAAAAACGTTTTTCTAGTTTTAACCATAGCAAATCAGCTTCTTTTTTGTCAATAAAGTGAAAATGAATGTTTTCAATATTTTTTTCACAAAACTTGTACAATTCAATTGCTGTCATTATTTGTTCTTTATCTGAAAGCTGTAGACTGGCTTCCCTTAAAATTCTTTTAATAGTTCCTCCACGGCCATCACAAGTTGACTTCCCATGACTTGTTGCAAAAAAAAAAAAAGAGTGTTGGGCCTTCAAATTAAAGTCTCTCAAGTGTTCAGTCTCATTTTTAAAACTGTTTCTATTTTTGTACTGTCCAGCACAACCACCTGTAAAGTAGTGAACTGAGTCAATGTCAGTTTGATGTAATGACAGCCACTTTGTAATTTCTTTTTGTATAAAGTTACCAAAACCAGTGTCATGTTCTTGGTCATCACTAATAAAACAGTGGTTAGAAACAAAAACATTGTTTTCCTCATTTCTTAGAAAAACTCCAACTGGGTGTAGAGTACAACCACGTCTATTCCAGTGGTAACTTTGGATCTCATTTTGTAGAACAAAGGAATAATTTTCACTGAAATCCATCACAATAATTGCTGTTTTGGGTGGTAGGTCTTCTTTCAATCCTTTAAAGGCTGCTGATTGGGATTTTGCTATAAACGAGTGCGGGGTGAGCTTTTCCAATGACCTAACCAATAAAGAAATGTAGTCTTCAACACTGATAGACTGTTTGATCATTTCTTCCCTGTCTGTGTTAACCCATTGACTGATTACAATTTCTTCTTCTAAATCATAATCTTCACTTAGTTTTTCAGTTAAGTACTCAGTTAGTGCAGTATTTGTAGGACAGCTGTCGCAATGATGTAGCATGCAGTTTTGGTTTTCCGTGTTGCACGCAAGCATCTTAATTTGGTCTTTATAAGATTCTTCAATTTTCACAGCATCCAGTAATAGTTTAACGTTCTGGTGGATACTGCATACACACACAGTGTGTGTGCCTGCAGCACCACCAAGGATACACCATTTAGGTCTCAAGAAACAAAATTTTGAAAATCCTACTTCTACCTCAGGATTCTCCCATTTGAAAGAATAATAGAGTTCTCTCAAGTTACACAAAATGAGTCTTTTTTGCATGTACACATTTTTTTGAACACTTACTTTGTCTTTCGTTCCAGGTAGCACTCTGGAACTTTCATCCTTTTCATAAAAATCTTTACAAGTCTTACTGTATTTTCAGAAAGAGTTTTACCTTTTTTTTTGGACCAGGAGTTTCCAAAATATCCTTTTCAGATTTTAGCTTTCTAGCTTGTCGCAACATGTATTCACTTACATTAAATTCTTCCATCACTGTATTTCGACTCCAAGAATCTGGAGCCAAGATCAGAATATGGATTTTTCTAGACCTCCCAACAGATGAAATCTTCTCTTTCATAAGAGAAATCATTACATCAAAATCCTTTGCTTTCTCAACCACACTTGTATCTTCTTTGTCATCATCAGAACTTGGTGCATCATATTTTAATGCTTTTGAAACCGCCTTTTTTGCAGTCTTTTCAATACTGCTAACCTTCCTTTTAAAATAAGACCCTTTACTTTGTTCTGACAAGCCATGAAGCTTTATCGGTGTTAAACCTAAATTATCAAGAGCAATTTTTGTTTGTATGAGGGATTCATTTCTGGATTCCAATTATTCTAATTCAACCATGACTTCATCATCTGTTTCACTTTAATTGACTTCAACTCTTAATTTTTCCTCACAAAAGTTACGGCGTGTTGAGCAAAGCTTTTGTCCAGGTTTTATGCTAATATTTTTTGTCAGTAATTGTTTAGAAAGATCCAAGCCTACACTTCTCAACGATTTTTTGATGGGCTTTTTGTGTTTTTTTAGTGGGTCTACACATGTTGTTTGATACTTTTCAAAAACATTTAAAAAGTAGTCACTGTGGTGTGAACATATATTCTTAAATTCACACAGATTATTCCAGATCGTAAGTGGATCAAATCTTTTTCTTCCTCACTCAATTCAGATACCGGTTGTAACTATTTTGAAGGTGTGTAGGTTGTTTGGAAACAGTCAGATTTTTTAAATATCCCTACGCTACAGGTTTGAATATCTGACATACTGATTTCACTTTTGGTCTGATTACTGTTCTGGTTACTTTTATAGGATATTGGAAAAGAATCTCAACTATCCAAGCACTATTTAACACTGTAATAATTTTTTACTTCAAAACACAGGAATAACAAAACAAAATCCAAGCGTACATTGTTACTCCAAGAAGACAAAAACTTATTTTCGGTGTCTAAGTCACTTGGTACTTTTTATTTGTAATATATAATTAATATTATTTTAAAAATTAGATAAATATTAAACAGGTTAAAAAGCCAACATAATTTTTCTTTTATCTAATAGCCTATACAATTAAGAGTATTTTAAAACAAATTTGACCTTTCTATCAGGTCTGAGACTCTAGATATTGCAGTTTTTGTAAAACTAAACATCTATAACTAAAAAAATATCTTTATGATAATTTTTTTTAACATTTAGATATAATACACAAACTTATTCCAAAATTTCATATTGATATCTTGAATATTCTTTAATATACAAATTTTTTTAGCTGTGAGGACACGTTTAAGTTACGATTTCCAACTGCTGAAACAACGCCAAATCTAAAAACTTTAAAAATTTATAAAATAAAAAAAAAACTATAAGAGATAGAGCAAAAAAATTTTACAAGTGCTTTCAGGATGATAAAAGAAGTAATTGTACCAAGTTTCATCAAAATCTGACATGGTTTGTGTCAAGGCCTGGGTGACTTGACATGGAATGACCCAATAAAGAATGTTCAAACATGAGTAAATGAGACTTGGGTCCCCTACATTCAAGGACAGTACCATAAAATTAGGTTAATCCAATCAAAAGCGGCAATTTTTTTTTTAAATTTCGTCAATTTACTGTTGGTATTGGAATAAAAATTTAGTGCGTTAATGTCACAACCTTGGTAATGATATATTCATATATTACATTATTTTTAGTTTATAATTGCAGTTATTATTTTAAGTTAATTGTTGATCGGTTTCACCTCCCCGTTTGGGGCGAATACGATCACCACTGTATTTTGTTTACAGGAACGGAATCAGACTTCCAGTGGAGTGAATCCAATCACTGTTTTGATTTAAAAAATATATATTGCTGTATTTGCAACAACACTTTACAATTTCTAGACTAAAAAAAGTTTCACAAGCACATTAAGCTTGGGATTTTTGCTATAAAGACACTTGCATTCATGAAATTTGACAAACCAAAATTAATTTAATTATTTTATGTCATGGTCATCTGGCCCTTCAAAACTAAATTTACCCCACCTTTTATCTTCTGGAACAGCATTTTTAACAATTTGGATTCTTTCTACCTCAGTTGCATCATCAGTTTCTGGAAAGACAAAAATAAACATTACCATCAAGAACTTTCTTTCTCAGAAATGTCATTTCAAAGGTGTCATTAGAGACACTTTCAATTTTACCAATTGTCTTATAATAGAAATAAATAAATAAAAAATTATTATCAAATACATATGCATATGAAAAACATTTAAAAGGAATAATACAATACAGTTATTTGAAATGTTCTATGCTTGTATGAATTTTTAGGCTATTGGACTTCTCTTACATTTCAATTGTAGATGCAGGCAGCAGACTTCAAATGCACCAGTGTGTATCATGAACAACAAAATCCTCCTTACTTGGTTTCACTTTACTTGAATAAAAAATACTTAATACTGGCATCAATTTTTTTTCTTATTTTGAAACATGTGTGATACAAAACACTCGTAGCCCATTATATTCTGAACAGCACTTCTTAACAGAGCTTCTACATACAAGAGAGTGTGAATGATGTTTTTTTTCATTTGTCTGCATGTTACTGCGTACTCATAATTAATGTCTTTGCCAATGCTTATGGTCAATGGGTGCTTCATTTTCTTTTTAATGAATTTTAACTTTATGATATCCTGGGGGTCTTTCATCATGTACCTACACACAATAAAAAACCTGAACCTTTTTTTTGTAGGCAATTTTACTATGGGGAAATCATTTTCTTTAAATTCATGCCAGTCTTTATCCTTATGCTTCTCCTTGTCCATTTCTTGATTTTCATTTGGCTCATACTGTTCTAGATCACTGTTAGATGTTCTAAATAGGGACTTCCTGCTTACAGCCCTGTCACTATCATTTTCATTAAAGTCATTGATAACAATTCCTTTTCCTGGAGTTAACGCTAAATGCTTTGCGTGGTGCAGCTTTCCTTTTTTTTTTCATTAGAGCGAACCTGTTTTGATGTCACTTCAAAGGCTGCTGCCCGAGAAACTTCTGATGAGCTGATGTCACATGCATTGTTATTGGTTGTTTCTGGAATTTGTGACATGACTTTATGGGGACAGAAAGGAAAAAATTCCTGCTTTTCAGAACCCAGATATTATATTTGATTTGGACAGGGTAGCTATATTTTCAAAGATTTTTTTTTTCAACAACCTAGGAAATATGGATTTTGGGACCACTCCTCTTTTCTTCCTTTTCCAATCATCTACCATATTTCTACAAGCAAATTTTAAAGGTCTAAAGAAGACCACGTCAAGTGGCTGACACAAATGAGTAGAATTAAGTCGGAGAAGCACAAATTTAATGTTCTGTTCCTGGCACAGTTTAATCATGTTATGTGACAGATGACATGAGAAATTGTCACCTATAATCACTTTAAGTCCCTCAAATTTCTGAGCTTAAGGCAAAACAATTTCAACAAATCATGATTCAAACATTGTTAGGTCAAACCAATCACTTTGATTCCTATTATAACCTGCAGCAGTTATGCCCCCTTCAGTCCAATTCTGCTATCATCACACTGACACTTGACTTAGAACTATCCACTATCCTTTCAAGATGTCTTGTACCTCACTTCACTATTACTTTCACTTGTCCATGATCGTCACGAAAGTTTGTCTCATCATAGTTTATAATGTTGGAGGTAGAGACACCACTCAAGGTCACTTCAAGGTTTTCAAACTGATCAATCACTGTTTCTCGGGTAACTGCTGCCTTAGCCATCTTCACATTTTCACTTATTCTAACTTTTAGTTCTTTATTTCTTTTCAGAAAAGATTTTACCACTCATGCCCAGGTCGATTGTCATGAAATTGTTTTTCAATCCTCCCTGCTCGATTGAGATATGCCTCTACAATGCCTGTAACATCATTATTCCTCAAAGGAAACCCCCATTTCACACAACACAATAATCATTCAACCAGGCTTTTTTCCTATCTATTGGTTAACACCGGTTGGCTGCCTATTTTGTTTTTGTACCTTTCCTTGAGTTTGTCATTTAATGTGGTATATGGAACTGCATATTGCTCTGAAGCTTTCTGGATGCTTAATTTTCCTGACTTGACAGCTTTCACCACATTTAGAAGAAATTCTGGTTTGTAGTTAGATTTCTGTGTTGGTGCCAGAACCTTTCGTTATACTTGCATGATCAGATTCACCCTACAAAAATGCAATTTTGTAATTAGGCTTGCATAGTGACTAAGCAGTATTAGCAATGTACAAAAAAATGGAACTGTATCACTTAAGACGTTCATATTTAAGCAATAATATTCCAAATTACTATTACAATTCAGAAGTAACAGACGCCAGCAGAAGTTTTTGCACTGTTGTGTTGACTACATGGCTGCAGCACAAGAATAACACACGCACTGCCTATGTGATTTGCTGGTTGCATGCACTCCAACACACCATTGTTGTTGATAGATTAGTCAAGAATTCACAACAATGGTCAGCTGCAGTGTAATTGCTAAAATGTTTCGCTCAGTTATCCAAACGTGGAAAAACCGGTAAATGATCGGATTGACACCACCTTAACAGATTCACCTCCCTATACAGTACTGATCACAAGCTATGGGTTACAAGTAGCAGTGAATAAGTATATTTTTTGAGAAAATAGCTCATTAACAATTTATAAGTTAATCATTTTTTATGCCACAAAAATTTTATCTTGTTTTAAGTTTAATCCATTTTGCAGGCAACGTTTAGAAAATGAATTGCTACAGAAACAAGAAGAAATAAGGAGAAAAGAGGAAGCACGATTACGAGCTAGATTCATTCGCCGACAGCCTGCCTGGAGAGCTCTTAATTTCAGTACAGCTGAGGATTTGGAGTTACGTTTACAATCACGTCGAGAGGAGGAAAGAATCAGGAGAGAAGAGTTCCTACAAGATATGGAAATTATGCTTGATCGCGTGCAACAGATCCCACCATTATTTGCCAGGCAGTGTCAAGTAAGTTACAATAAAATGAAAAGGATAGTTGCTACTCACCATGTAGAGGAAATGCTGAGTAGCAAACTGGCACAACAAAAAGACTGTCAAAAAGACACACACACACACACACACACACACACACACACACATGTCCATGCATCCATCCATCCATCCATCCTGAATATTCCTTTCTAAGTTAATATAAGATGCATCTTCTTTTACAGGTGTGGGCAATATGCGTTTTCACTCTCCACTGTATATATTTTGGAGTGATTACTTCACCACGTGTATTGCTTGTGTTAACCTAACAAACACATTAAAATAAGACAGTAAATTCCTCCTTCAAAGCATAAGTTATTGAAATAGACTGTAGGAGTGGTATCTTGACCCTGTATTTATCATTTAAGGTAAGAAGTGGGAGATATTTTTCACAAGTGTGGAAATTGTATTCTCCCTTCCCCCTCTCCTCTCTTAGTTTCTCTATGCTTTTAAGTCAGGCTACTGTTTTTCCAGAATCATTGTTAAATATTGTGATTGTATTTTTGCAATATTTAGAAACATCTTTTAAAAGGTATGATTTGTTACATTTTATGCTGAACAAAAGCTGGGTCTCTGCTGTGTTAATTCAGTGGTCATTTTTACTTTTAGTATTTTAAATCAATACAAATTTGAAAATGAAAATGGTAAATAAAAAGAAAGCTTTGAAGCGAAACCAAAAACAATATTAGAAAATGAAATGGAAGTCTATACAATTAGGCAAAAGTCTGTGTAAGATAATGCACAATGAATTTAAGATGACGTGCGTAATGCAATACATGACCAGTGCTGTTATAATATTGAGTACAAGTTTATAGCTTATCTTCTACACTATTCCCTTCGAACATGCAGCTCCATCCTTGCCCAACCAGACTGACAGCGAACCATTTCATTTTTACTTTTATGTAACTTTCTTCATTTTCTCTTATGTTTGATTGAGTGATACTAATGTCAGAATTCTAGTGTGAAATTCATTTCTTTGGAACAGTCATATTCCAAGGAAATTGTTAAATGGTATTTGGAATGTGGAAACAAGTCAAGGATGTTCATTTTATTTAGATGTGTTACAAGGAAATGTATGAAAAATAATAAAATGTAAGACAGAATTGCTAGCACAGTAAGGTACTTATATTCAGGAAGGAAATGTATAGTACTGCTGATACACAATATGAAAGTAACAGGGCGACACAACTTAGTTTTCAGAACCAATGTTTCCTTAATTGGGAGGAAGAGAGAGCTATGTGGGGAAGGTTAAAAAGGAAGGGTAGATTACTTAGATCCCAGGATATGAGAGAGCGATATGTAGTGAGGTGAAGGTAGACAAAGAGCTTCTTCTCATAATTTACTAGCTTTGAATTGTCCTTTGAAACAATTAATATTATGAAATACTATTGTGTTATAGTGCTAATAGTACTTACATTGTACCATAATATAATAATTTTAAGAATTCCTGTGAAGAGACTCTTCAATGTAATAGAAGGAGTTACCAAAAGTTCTTTAATTCAGTCTTAAACTCCACCACATTACACCTATAAGAAATGTAATATACTTGAGCAGGTTGTTGAATACATGTCTATCTGATTCCTTTTTGTACTTTTTGTACTCATGCTGAGCTGCTGAGGTCTTTGCAGAAGTTTATGTTAAAAGTTCTTGGGTACTGGTACTGCATCATTCTTGCCAGAATCTTCCTACTAGATATTTTTGTTTCCTTTCTGAGGCTTTCACAAAAGCTGGACAGTGCACAGCAAGTTCCTGGAAGAAGTCCTCAGCAAGAAGACCAAAACAGTGGATCAGAAGATTCTAGCAAATATGATAGGGTACCAATACATGAGACCTCCAAATGACATTAATGAGAATATGTATATTGTGAGTAGTTGGTTCAAAAGGAAAATTCTCTTGATGGAGCTATTAAAACGTGAATAAAAATTGCTGGTTAGTCCTTACCTTCAGGAGAAATGTCAGCACTGCCAATAAACATATAAAAGAACATACAAGTCTAAGTACATCAGATCTAAGCTCCTTCCTTGGGAATGAGAGAGGTATTGATTAGGGAAGGCTAAAAAAGAAGGGCATGTCACTCAGAACACAAGATGAAACATACAGACCCACCTGTTGTCAGCATGAGGTGAAATCATACTGGAAGGAGCAAATGAGTAGAGTTAGGTAAGAGGTTTCTATATACAGACTAATTGAAGACGGGAAGTGTGTACAGAAAATAACAGGCAAGAGAGAGTCACTGAACAGACTGAGAAGATCCTGAAAAGCAAAAAAGATGGCAAAGAAATGGAACAAGTTCACCAACCATCAAAAAGGAGTAGTCAAATAAGAAAATTGAGAAAAACCATTACTAGACAGAGAGAGGGAAAGAGATTTGTTTACAACAATTGTTCCTATGAATATCTGAAGGAGTAGACATTGGTGATGATCTGCAGCTGTATCAACATTACAAAATTCTTTTGACATCAGATGTGTTAGGTATGGAAGTATTATCTATTGCTGACACATGAAAATTTGTGCTGGACTTGGGCTCAAAGAATGATTTCCTGCTTGTCGCGAGGAGTTGTCGTAACCTTCTCGGCTATCCATGCACACTTCCCAGGCCAACCCAAACCTCCATATACCACACTGTCTAGTCCACTATTGCTCGCAACATTACTTGGATTCCTATAACAATATTAATGAGACAAACATATTCAGTGTTAGTGTTATCATCATCGTTTCACCCGTCTAACGTTGTAATGCTTGCAAGTCTGAAGGAACAGACTTTGATGATGATCTGCAGTAACATGAATAATATGAAATTTATTTGCCAGTTGCGAATTCTTTCAACATTACCTGTATTAGTTTTGCAAATCTACCTACTGGTGACACATGAAAATTTATGCCAGACCGTGACTCAAACCTAGGTTTCCAGTTTATTGCAAGAAGTCACCTTAATGATCTCAGCTATTTGTGCCTGCTCTCCGGACCAACCCTAACCCCCGTATGCCACACTGTGTGGTCTGTACTTCTGGGGATGGTCCTATGCTGCTTTGCCCTTTGATGTATACTTTAATTTAAAATAAATATATGAATTTGCCCATTATGCTATTAACTAGTAAGACAAATGTAACTAGGTTGTATTTAGGTGCAAAATACTTCATCTAACAATCCACAACACAATATCTAAATTTTCACATAATAAAATTTATCATCTTCAAAATATTGTTTACTTCAATGACTGGTGGAATCATCTGCTCTGGCACGTGGTTTAGAAAGTGATTGTTGTTGTTGTTGTTGCGGTCTTCAGTCCTGAGACTGGTTTGATGCAGCTCTCCATGCTACTCTATCCTGTGCAAGCTTCTTCATCTCCAGTACCTACTGAAACCTACATCCTTCTGAATCTGCTTAATGTATTCATCTCTTGGTCTCCCTCTACGATTTTGACCCTCCACGCTGCCCTCCAATACTAAACTGGTGATCCCTTGATGCCTCAGAACATGTCCTACCAACCGATCCCTTCTTCTGGTCAAGTTGTGCCACAAACTTCTCTTCTCCCCAATCCTATTCAATACTTCCTCAGTAGTTATGTGATCTACCCATCTAATATTCAGCATTCTTCTGTAGCACCACATTTCGAAAGCTTCTATTCTCTTCTTGTCCAAACTATTTATCGTCGATGTTTCACTTCCATACATGGCTACACTCCATACAAATACTTTCAGAAAAGACTTCCTGACACTTAAATCTATACTCGATGTTAACAAATTTCTCTTCTTCAGAAACGCTTTCCTTGCCAGTGCCAGTCTACATTTTATATCCTCTCTACTTCGACCATCATCAGTTATTTTGCTCCCCAAATAGCAAAACTCCTTTACTACTTTAAGTGTCTCATTTCCTAATCTAATTCCCTCAGCATCACCCGACTTAATTCAACTACATTCCATTATCCTCGTTTTGCTTTTGTTGATGTTCATCTTATATCCTCCTTTCAAGACGCTATCCATTCCGTGCAACTGCTCTTCCAAGTCCTTTGCTGTCTCTGACAGAATTACAATGTCATCGGTGAACCTCAAAGTTTTTATTTCTTCTCCATGGATTTTAATACCTACTCCGAATTTTTCTTTTGTTTCCTTTACTGCTTGCTCAATATACAGATTGAATAACATCGGGGAGGGGCTACAACCCTGTCTTACTCCCTTCCCAACAACTGCTTCCCTTTCATTTCCCTCGAATCTTATAATTGCCATCTGGTTTCTGTACAAATTGTAAATAGCCTTTCGCTCCCTGTATTTTAACCCTGCCACCTTCAGAATCTGAAAGAGAGTATTCCAGTCAACATTGTCAAAAGCTTTCTCTAAGTCTACAAATGCTAGAAACGTAGGTTTGCCTTTCCTTAATCTTTCTTCTAAGATAAGTCGTAGGGTCAGTATTGCCTCACGTGTTCCAACATTTCCACGGAATCCAAACTGATCTTCCCCGAGGTCGGCTTCTACTAGTTTTTCCATTCATCTGTAAAGAATTCGTGTTAGTATTTTGCAGCTGTGGCTTATTAAACTGACTGTTCGGTAATTTTCACATCTGTCAACACCTGCTTCCTTTGGGATTGGAATTATTATATTCTTGTTGAAGTCTGAAGGTATTACGCCTGTTTCATACATCTTGCTCACCAGATGGTAGAGTTTTGTCAGGACTGGCTCTCCCAAGGCCGTCAGTAGTTCCAATGGAATGTTGTCTACTCCGGGGGCCTTGTTTCGACTCAAGTCTTTCAGTGCTCTGTCAAACTCTTCACGCAGTATCGTATCTCCGATTTCATCTTCATCTACATCCTCTTCCATTTCCATAATATTGTCCTCAAGTACATCACCATTGTATAGACCCTCTATATACTCCTTCCACCTTTCTGCTTTCCCTTCTTTGCTTAGAACTGGGTTTCCATCTGAGCTCTTGATGTTCATACAAGTGGTTCTCTTATCTCCAAAGGTCTCTTTAATTTTCCTGTAGGCAGTATCTATCTTACCCATAGTGAGATAAGCCTCTACATCCTTACATCTGTCCTCTGCTTAGCCATTTTTCACTTCCTGTTGATCTCATTTTTGAGACGTTTGTATTCCTTTTTGCCTGCTTCATTTACTGCATTTTTATATTTTCTCCTTTCATCAATTAAATTCAATATTTCTTCTGTTACCCAAGGATTTCTACTAGCCCTCGTCTTTTTACCTACTTGATCCTCTGCTGCCTTCACTACTTCATCCCTCAAAGCTACCCATTCTTCTTCTACTGTATTTCTTTCCCCCATTCCTGTCAATTGTTCCCTTATGCTCTCCCTGAAACTCTGTACAACCTCTGGTTCTTTCAGTTTATCCAGGTCCCATCTCCTTAAGTTCCCACCTTTTTGCAGTTTCTTCAGTTTTAATCTACAGGTCATAACCAATAGATTGTGGTCAGGGTCCACATCTGCCCCTGGAAATGTCTTACAATTTAAAACCTGGTTCCTAAATCTCTGTCTTACCATTATACAGGGTGATTCAAAAAGAATACCACAACTTTAAAAATGTGTATTTAATGAAAGAAACATAATATAACCTTCTGTTATACGTCATTACAAAGAGTATTTAAAAAGGTTTTTTTTTTCACTCAAAAACAAGTTCAGAGATGTTCAATATGGCCCCCTCCAGACACTCGAGCAATATCAACCCGATACTCCAACTCATTCCACACTCTCTGTAGCATATCAGGCGTAACAGTTTGGATAGCTGCTGTTATTTCTCGTTTCAAATCATCAATGGTGGCTGGGAGAGGTGGCCGAAACACCATATCCTTACACATACCCCCATAAGAAAAAATCGCAGAGGGTAAGATCAGCGCTTCTTGGAGGCCAGCGATGAAGTGCTCTGTCACGGGCTGCCTGGCGGCCGATCCATCGCCTCGGGTAGTTGACGTTCAGGTAGTTACGGACAGATAAGTGCCAACATGGTGGCGCTCCATCCTGCTGAAATATGAATTGTTGTGCTTCTTGTTCGAGCTGAGGGAACAGCCAATTCTCTAACATCTCCAGATACTGTAGTCCAGTTACAGTAGCACCTTTGAAGAAAAAGGGATCAAAAACTTTATTGGCTGAAATGGCACAGAAAACGTTCACCTTAGGCGAGTCACGTTCATACTGAGTTGTTTCCCGCGGATTCTCAGTGCCCCACGCTGAACAACTGTCGTCGATTCACTTCTGCCGTACTCAATAACACAAAAAGCTTTCTGTTGAGCGGTCGCCATCTTAGCATCAACTGACGCTGATGCCTAGTCAACAGCGCCTCAAGCGAACAAATGTACAACTAAATGAAACTTTATAGCTCCCTTAATTCGCCGATAGATAGTGCTTAGCTCTGCCTTTTGTCGTTGCAGAGTTTTAAATTCCCAAAGTTGTGGTATTCTTTTTGAATCGCCCTGTATAATCTATCCGATACCTTTTAGTAACTCCAGGGTTCTTCCATGTATACAGCCTTCTGTCATGATTCTTAAACCAAGTGTTAGCTATGATTAAGTTATGCTCTGTGCAAAATTCTACCAGACGGCTTCCTCTTTCATTTCTCTCCCCCAATCCATATTCACCCACTACGTTTCCTTCTCTCCCTTTTCCTACTCTCGAATTCCAGTCACCCATGACTATTAAATTTTCATCACCCTTCACTATCTGAATAATTTCTTTTATCTCATCATACATTTCTTCAATTTCTTCGTCATCTGCAGAGCTAGTTGGCATATAAACTTGTACTACTGTAGTACAAGTGATTAGAGTGAAAGTGATTAGAGACCCCAATTTAGTTGTTCGTTAACTCAATGCAGAAAAATTAAATAAATTAAAACAGCTGGTAAAAAACTCAGACTCTGTCCTTAGATAAATGTTAAATAAAAATAGGCCATATACCAACTAACATCTAAACTGAGTCTAACTGAAATATTCTGTGTCCAACTCAAGCCAAACTAAGTTAAAGACCAACCTCAGTTTTCAGAATCAGAGTCCCATACGTAAATCACAAGTTCAGCTTACTTGCTAGCAGATAAAATATTCAGAGTCCAGATAGGTGCTGAATTATTCTAAGTCCCACTACTGATGAACTGAAAAATGTCTCTCTTTGTAATTGAATGTGGCTGGAATAGAATTCAGACTCATATCAAACATTTTAAACACTTTTCTGACCAGCA
This sequence comes from Schistocerca piceifrons, assembly GCF_021461385.2. Classification (NCBI taxonomy): domain Eukaryota; kingdom Metazoa; phylum Arthropoda; class Insecta; order Orthoptera; family Acrididae; genus Schistocerca; species Schistocerca piceifrons. Next base: position 399,904,639 of record NC_060138.1, on the reverse strand, counting down.
AACAACAGCCCAAAGCAAGAGGACAGTACCCTTAAGTAGCCTCAGTCCACCTCTCCATTGGAAATCCCACATGCATGTCACTTAATGAATTTCACATTTCCATCAGCCTATTTTACATCTTTCTATATGTAGATAACGCTGTGATTCTGAATTGGATTTATGCTTCTCTTTCCAATGCACTATTCATAATTAGGATATCTGTGGTAGTCCACAAGTTATGGGTGAAACTACACAAAGTCATAAACAAATAATAAAAACATAAATCTTAAGAGCTAAGGTTGAATATTTTGTGTAACACCCTCCACTAATGCATACTGCCATGCTGGTTGTGTACTTGTCATAATTTATTTTAATTTTGAAAGCCAACTGAATTTTCTCTCATAGCTTAATTAATCATGCTACAAATGATGTGAATATGTCAATCATAATGTCTTGCTGAGGGCTACAGTTTGAGTGCTCTCTCTCCGTTGTACATTAAATAATAAATAAGTTATGAAACATCTGCTGATGGATGATTACAAAAACCTTCTATGTGCTCTATATTTTTACATATCCAAATTACAACTAATATCTGCACATCAGCAGAATTGTTGTGTCCCCCCTTTTTAATACGACATGTCGCCCCTCACTATATTGGCCGCTTTTATGCTATATGAGCACAAAGATGAACAATATGTGAGATGCTATTGTGTGTGTCAGCAGTGGATCTGATGCCTTGTGCACCCAATTTCAAACTTTGACAGTTGAATATGTCACACCAGCTGGTGATTACACATACCGGACCCCCAAGCAACACTGGGGCTGCCACTTCTCAGCCTCGCCTGGAGTCTGCATTGTCTTGCACATACATCTCATATGCTCTTCATGACCAAACCCAAACCTCCTGCTCAAATAATAGTCCATCATATCACAATTGTCTATGCACCTGTTGCTCGCAGCATTACTTGGATTAATGCTACAAGGTTAATGTGGCAGAGTTGTTCAATGTTCCCTGTTAGTATTATTATTGCATTTTGCCCATCTAGGCTTGTAATACTTCATTTACAGTGCCTGTTTCTTCACACATGCATGCACATCTGAAGGAACAGACATTGATGTTGATCTGCAGCTGTTTAAAATTAGGAAATGTATTCACCAATTGTGTATTCTTTTGATATCAGCTATGTTATGTATGGAAATATTACCTATTGGTGCCAAATGAAAATTTGTGCTGGACCAGGACTGGAAACTGGATTTTCCACTTACTGCAAGTGGTTGTCTTAACCATCTAGGAGTGTAGACAGTGTTGCATATGAAGGATTGGGTCAGTCTGGGGAGCATGCATGGATAGCCAAGGTGGTTAAGGTGACTGCTTACAGTAAACAGAAAATCTGGATACAAGTTGGTCAATAAATTTTGTAATATGTATGCATGCATGTCTGAAGAAACAGAAATTGTAAATTAAGTATTACAAGCCTAGATGGCCAAAACAATGATGATAATACTAACATTGAACATGCCTGTCTCATTAACACCGTTACAGGAATCCAAGTAACATTGTGAGGAAGAGGGGCATAGACTGTGTGGCATATGGAAGTTTGGATTAGCCTGAGGAGCATGCACATGTAACCATGATAGTTAAGGCGACAGCTTGTGATAAGCAGGAAATCTGGGTTCAAATCCCGGTCTGCCACAAATTTTCATGTGCCACCAATAGGTAACATTTCCATATCTAATACAGTTGATGTCAAAAAAATCACAATTGGAGAATAAATTTTGCAAGGAAAGAGAATTGCTAAACACACAAAAATTGATTGCTGAAGATGAAGAAAAATCTTTGAAGATATAAAACATATCTCCAACTGACAAAAGAGGGTGAAGTGCTCTTGCACTTAGCTAAACTACCCACTGAAAGAGTGTGCAGTAGATATATAGTGAAATTAGTGATATCTGATGAATGTAAAGTGAATATCAGTGGAAAGCGAATAACACCATGATGAAACAGGAGAAGTTCACCAAATGCAGAAAGACAATAATGACACAAGAAATACTGGGCAATTAATGAGTGAAAATTATTGTAAAACTGATAAAGAAAGCCAGCCATTCAACAATAAAGTCAATTGCAAAATACTGGAAGTAGATTGCCAAAAGAGTTTACCATATAAAATACCATAAGAAAGGAAAAAAACATGTGGCCAGCCACACTCAGAAGGAAGAAAAGATCATTTAATAAAGAAAGATGACAACTAAATGGATAATAGAGAAAGCCTCACAAGGGAACCTCCCCATCGCACCCCCCTCAGATTTAGTTATAGGTTGGCACATTCGATAGGCCTTGAAAAACTGAACACAGATCAATCGAGAAAACAGGAAGAAGTTGTGTGGAACTATGAAAAAATAAGCAAAATATACAAACTGAGTAGTCCATGTGCAAGATAAGCAACATCAAGGATAGCGCGAGCTCAGGAGCGCCGTGGTCTCGTGGTTAGCGTGAGCAGCTGCGGAATGAGAGGTCCATGGTTCAAGTCTTTCGTCGGGTGAAAATTTTTACCTACTTTATTTTCGCAAAGTTATGATCTGTCCGTTCGTTCATTGACGTCTCTGTTCACTGTAATAAGTTTAGTGTCTGTGTTTTGCGACAGCACCACAAAACAGTGCGATTAGTAGACAAAAGGACGTGCCTCTCCAATGGGAACCAAAAACATTTGATCGCAAGGTCATAGGTCAACCGATTCCTCCACAGGAAAACACGTCTGATATATTCTATACGACACTGGCGACGGCATGTGCATCATATGACAAGAGTATGTTGTCAACTCACCTAACTTGTACACTTGGCGAATGGGTAAAAAGATTCTTTTACCTTGCCCGATTTAGGTTTTCTTGTGGATGTGATAATCACTCCCAAAAAAGTGATCGCATTGGACGGACAGATAATAATTGTCTGAAAATAAAAAATTAAAATTTTTGCTCGAGGGTAGATTTGAACCAAGGACCTCTCGCACTGCAGCTGCTAACGCTAACCACAGGACCACGGCGCTCATGAGATCAGATTGTCCTTGATGTTGTACATCATATGCATAGACTATTCAGTTTGTATATTTTGCTTATTTTTTTCATACTTCCACACAACTTCTTCCTGTTTTCTCGATTGATCTGTGTTCAATTTTTCAAGGCCTATCCACTGTGCCAACTTATAACTAAATCTGAGGGGGGTGCGATGGGGAGGTTCCCTTGTCAGAAGGAAAGAATATCTCTGAACCTATGAGAGAGAGAGAACACGTAGAAACATCACCAAATGATGAAAAAGATGGCAGGCAAAAACTGTGGGTTAGACACAGGCAACACAATAAAAGAATGCCAGAAAAGGCAGTTAATTGAATCAAAAGGAAAAATCACTTGAGTAAATAAAAAAAAAAAAATGTGAGATGTAATTGCTGGTCAATACTTCTGGTCACCTGAAATGTCTGTACTGCCTTCTTCTCACAACTGTTGGATCCCCCTCATCCTGTGGCCTGAGTGACCTGTCCTACCTTTTCAACTCCCCCAATTCCTTCTCCAGCCAGAGGATTCACCAGTAAGCAGTGCTTGTCATGTACAGGTGTCTGTACAGCACATTTTACCAGAATGCATTTTATACCAAGCTCCAACGATTGCATCTGTCTTATTAGCTGTCCTGACCTCTATTTTAGGAGACGATGAACTGAATGTGTTATGTCTGGTCTTCTAAACTGTATCTTAGGTAGAAGATTTTCATGTGTTTCCAGTATGGCTACTTTGTATTTTATTTTGCAATTGATAAGTTAGGCACGTTTCCTTGTTACGCTGTTTGAGGTGCTTTGTAGTTACATTCTGTGTATTCTGATCACAAACTGCCTTGTGACTCCTTTTGGTGTTCTGTGTGAAAGTGTGTGAGAGATAGTGTCCCAGGGTTTCTGAGGATTAAGTTTTATGTTTTACCACCTGTTACATACGTTTCATGCAACAAAACTGCATTTGTCTCCCACCAATTGAGTATGGGAACTGATCACCTCTCTGGTGAGCACCCTATACATTGTTAGCATCACCAACGCTGTCACCTCTGAACTTTCTGAGGAAGGGACTGTTAGTTCTGAAACTTAGGATTGTAAATATAATTTTATATCTGTCTATCAGCAGAATCAATATTATATATATTTTGTGAAGCAGTTGTCAAAATACGTTCTTTGAAGAGGGATCTGCAGTATGGTTTAGAATCAACACCAGATTTAATTCTTGTAACATGCTTCTTTATTCTAAAAGTATTAAATATTATATCTGTAAGTAGTTTTCCCACATCGAACCAAGTAAACTAATAAATTGACAAGTGGATGGAAATATGCGGAATAAACTAGTTTTGTAACTTTTGAATAACCTGTAACAATAATTATGTTTACTGCAAGATGTTACTGAATTGAGAGACTTCATTAATTCTAGGGTGTGGGTTTTCAGATTAAGGTAGTAGTCCAAAATAGTGAAAAGTATTTACTTTTTGTATTCCAGTGTTTGAGTAACCTTTTTTCTAACTAGTAGAGTGCTGTGGAAGTCCTGCTATGTATGTACTTAGTCTTGTCAAAATTCAATAGTAATCCAATTGTCTTACCTGTCAGTTTATGTCTTCAGACATTTCTTTAGATGGTTTGTTGCCATTATATTGTAGGCAAAGGAGATAGCCTTTATTGTATTAACACTATGACAGAATTTTAGTGAGGAAAAAAGTAGCAGGTTTTGCTTCATTTTGCATTCAGATATTCTATGTGCTTATTCCATTTTTAATTTCTTTGCAACTGCAACCCTTAGAATTTGGTCTTTGTTCTTCTACAGTCTGGTTCATTATTGATAAGAGATAAATGGGTTGTAGCATATCCTTGTTTGGAGGACTGTCAAATTTTAGTGATAGTTTTGTTGCTAAGTTGTTTTGTGACAGTATTTATGTTATGAAGTTTTTCATATATAATTTATTCTAATATTCATGAAATTCCAGAGAAACTTTTAATGTTCCCATAGTTATTTACATAATCTCTCATGCCTTTTTTATAAATTTCAATTATGTTAGACATTTTCAGTATATCAGGGAACTACTTGCTTAGATGAGCAGTCACATAGGTGTGTAAGAGGTTCAGTTAAGTTTATAGCACCCAACTTTAAGACTGTTGCAGGGACACTGTCAGTGCCTGCAGGGTTGGAGATTTTTAATCCTTTTGCCAATTTATCCTGTGTGACATTGCTGATATACATCTACTTACTACATGTCCTCATTTTATTTTTAGTGGATTGGGCAGTACAAGACACATCCATAAACTAAGTTTCTGCTCATCCCACAGCCAACAAACCACAGTAGCATTATAGCAGCAGTTGAAAATGGAGGCTTATATTCCAGTTCCCACTTTGTGTGAAGTGTGGTCAATGATAAAGTTTTTTTAAGACACAGAACATAGAGCCGAATGAAACTCATTGTCAGCTGTGCTAGGTCTATGGGCCTAATGTCACAAGTGAGCTGATGGTGCATTGCTGGTACAGAGGGTTTACAGCAAGTCACCAAAAAGTTCATGGTGAGGAGCACAGCTGAAGGCCATCCATCATTACAGGCAACATTATGGAGCTTCTGTGGTAATGCATTATGGAGAATCATTGCTTACCAGTCACAGAACGTAGCAGTCCGTTCACACAGATGAGTTACTCCTTGTTGCATGGAACTGTGTTCTGAAAATTGTGCACTAGGTGGTTGCCAAAGCAGCTGATTCCAGAACACAAAGCAAAGCGCATGGGAGTAGCTTTCACTTTTCTACAGCAGTACCATGCTGATGCCTGTGCTGATGCTGAGTTTCTGGACTGAATATTTACAGGTAATGAGACATGGATTGCACACACTACCCCAGAAAACAAGCAGCAGTCAATGCACTGGCATCATAATGGCTTTCCATGCAGGACAGAATTCAAGCAGACTGTGTTGGTGAGGAAAATGTTGGGTTCAGTGGTCTGGGGAGGACAGGGAGTTCTCCTCAACGAATTACTGACCAAAGCTGAGGTGGTGAATTCTGAGTATTACTGTGAAACAATGCAAAAATTGTGATGGGCAATTCAGGGAGAGTTCCCACCTTCACAATTCAGAAAGCTGATGTTATCAGTAAGGATCCATATGGTGCGGGCTGTGAAGCAGTCATTGAAATGAAGGATTTCATATTCGGCAGAGCGCTCAGCAACAGGGTGGTCCACTTGTTTCTTAGCCACAGTTTGTCTGTGGCGACTCAAGTGCACAGACAGCTTATTGGTTGTCATGCCCATATAGAATGCAGCACAGTGGTTGTAGCTTAGCTTGTAGATCACATGACTGGTTTCACATGTAGCCCTGCCTTTGATGGGATAGGTGATTTTTGTGACTGCACTGGATTAGGTGGAGTGGGAGAATGTATGGGACAGGTCTTGCATCTAGGCCTGTTACAGCAACATGAGCCATGAGGTAAGGGGTTGGGAGCAGGGGTTGTATAGGGATGGCTGAGTATATTGTGTAGGTTTGGTGGATGGCTGAATACCACTGTGGGAGGGGTGGAAAGGATAGTGGCATGACATTTCTCACTTCAAAAAATATGAGAGGTAGTCAAAACCCTGGTGGAGAATGTAAGTTCGTAATCTCTAAAGTATATGATGAATAAATGTCTTCATCAGAATCAGAGTCAGCATCGAAATCTGAATCCTCTACAACCTCTGGTAAGGGGCACAGAATTCTTAGGATCTCTGCCGGTGCCAGCCCAGGCATTCTTGCACATCACACATCACACACAGTTCACTAGGACAAGTAATTCCTACAAACTTACCTTGCAGTATCTCTGTGATTTTAATTGCATATTACTGTGATTGACATGAATTTAATGAATCTATCAGTCAAGAAGATAAGATGAAAAACTTTTACAAGATCAAAAATTTTAGCCAAATTATAAAATGTTCCCACTGGTAATAATTTCTGATTTATTGATTCTAGTACAACCATCAAAATAAATAAAGTCTGTTCAGTAGACAGTCCTTTGTGAAATCCACACTGTTTGCTACTGAAAATGGTTTTCTGTGCTAAGTATTTCCAAGGTTTTCTTCCTTTAGCCTTTGATAAGGCAATATCATACTACAAGGCAGCAGTTGCTATTTTTGGTCCACCCCAGGTATTTTATTTCCCCAATACCCACCATATCTGGTGAGCATTCCCCTATCCGTCACCTGGGGAGATGCCCAATGGGAGACCAGCAAACTCCACATGGGTGGTTTTATTATAACCTCCTGAATATTTACTTTTAGAGATTTAATGATGCTGGAAACTTCTTTTGGAGATACAAAGTGTGGTTTTATTTTATCAAACTTATTCTCGAATTCTGTCTCAGAAAATGTAGGCTATCTACTAAGGAAGTGATCAGACTCAAATATTATGCAACTGACAGAAAGAAACTTATTAAAAGGTTTGCCAATTTTCGGACTATCTTATATCAGTTCATTATTTGCCTTTAAGTAGATTTCCTCATTTTTATTTACTTATTTTTGTTTTGTGTCTTGTTTTTACTGCATTACAGACCGACCTTATCTTGCTGCTGGAGGAACTTGTTTTTTATTTGAAATACATACAATTTGATCCTCTGATGAATTTATTTGCACTTAAAAAATTATAATCTTATTGAATCCTGCCATCAGCTGTCTCTCTTGATGTGAAGTGTTTTCTTTGTTTTATATGACATTTTGATTTAATTTGTTATTCGTGTTTTATGAGCATTTAATCTACTTACACGGTGTGTTTTTAAGACAACAGTTTTCTGAATACTGTATGAGTGTGTGTTACAAAATACTTTGTACACTGTCTAGTTACATAAATGTGATCACCTGTCAAAAGCCTCCCAAGTGGCCTTTTGCAGCCGTGGACCATTATGAGATGTGCAGGAAGAGTGTCAGTGAAGTTCTGTAAAGTACTGACAGGGATGTGGAGCCTGCCAACTCCAGTGCTGTGGCCAGCTCTGTTAGGTTTCTCTGTTGAACATCCATGGTGCGAACAGCCCAATCGAGGTAGTCCCACAGATCCTCTTTTGGATGTAAATCCAGGGCATTTGGTGGCCAGGCCTGGTGCTCTTCAAAGCACACACATACACTGTAAGCTGTGTAGCATGTTGCAGTGTCCTACTGGTAAATGCCATCGTGTGGAGGAAAAACAAACTACATATAGATGTGGATGTGGTCCCCAAGGATAGATGCATATTTGTATTGATCCACAGTACCTTCCAGAATGATGATCTCATCCAGAGAATACCATGAAAACATTCCCTAGATCTTAACATATGCAGAGTGTTTGCTTTCAGATATTTCATACTGTACACACCAACAACCACCTGACAGATGTAGCATAAAGCATGATTCATCTGAAAAGGCCACCTGTCACGACTCAGTGGACATCGGGTTGCAGTACTGGCATACAAATTACGGCCTTCGCCACCAAAGAACAGCAGTCAACATTGGTGCATGAACCAGTGGTCGGCTGCAGCAGCTCTTACATAGCAATGTTCACTGAATGACCATTGAGGAGACACTGTTGGTAGCCCCTTGGTTCATCTGTGTGGTCAGTTTCTCAACAGCTATATATATCTGTTCACTCATATACATTTTTCACAGTCATTATTCACTCCTGTCCTGTATGGCCTGTGATGCACCGGAGTTGCCTCTCAGCACCAGTTTTGGATAGTACCATTTTGCCATGCATGGTATCCTTTAACTATGGTGGCACAGGAACTGTTTACAAACAGCCATTTCAGAAATGTTTCCACCCTTGGTTCGATAACCAATGATCATGACCCTCTCAGTATCAAATAAATCCCTCAGTTTCCACATTATGACAATGGCTGTATTGTTTTCTGCATCCCCTAAACATGCTTGATGTAACCTCCACTGCCAGCACTGTCACCTGCATTCTATAAGTGGTTATTGCAAATTGAAATTGAACATAGGCAGTGGTCACATTACTGTGACTGGACTGTATATATGGATCAAGATTTTTTTTTACATGTTATACAGATTGTACATTGAGTATTTTCATAATCTTTGCTCTAACTTCCTTTTTATCTTAAATGTTCTATTTGTTCTGACAATTATTTTTACTACCACTGTTTCAGTTTTGGTTACCATAATTAAAATATCTGATCTAAATGTATTTCATTTCATAGGCAGGAATGAAAGAGAAGTTCAAAAAACAGAAGAATGAACAGTGTAAACCTGGTCTGAAAATTGCTGTGCATCATATCCCTAAAAAGTATCAAGACTATGGACATTTCAGCCCAAGTGCCTTTTCCGATGATAAGTGTTCAAAACTTGGATTAAAAGTATCTATCAATGAAAATGCAGAAACAATTGCATGTGAAAGTGAATGTGAAGATGATACACAAGGAATAACAAAGTGTCAAGGTGTTAAAATTGAAGAAATAGTGGAAGATAAGTCAGAAAAAGGAACAGACAAACTGGTGGAATCCAAGCAACAAACAGGTAACATAAAAACAGAAGACTGCCCTGAAGATGATGACTGTGATTATACTGAAAGTTTTCAAGATGCCAGTGATGATAAGAGCTCTCATACTAGCACTTGTGACAGAGACTGAAAAAATAGCAATACTCATTAATGAACAGAAATGTTACATTACCAAATATTATAAACAGGGCAGTAGTCTGTTCTTAACTGTATATTATGCCAGATGTCTGTGAATAAGATATGCAAATTGTCATAAAATATGTTGCTGTGAACAACATACAATTATCACTACATGCACCAGGTAACAGCCCACCAAAAATTTGACAACATAACATAACTTTAGTACCAGCTCTAATAATATGCCACTGGTTGCGTTGCATGCTTGATGGCTTTGAGCATTAACTACAGTGTTTTGCAGTGCTTGTCAAACTTAGTAACACAGAAACAACTGCCATATATTGGCTCATATGGTATATGTTAGAGGACTGCTGTATGTGACTGATCCATGTAGTCTTTACTTGGCTTTGGTGCAAAGGACAAGGGGTGAAGAAATTTTGCGTGGCATGGTAGAAGTTGCCAAAGATTACCATTACTATCTCACAGAGTCACATGCATGTCATGTATATCTACGTGCGGCACATTTGGCCGTACTTCCTGTGGCTGCAAAGTCAACGGAGTGCTCAAGTGCGATAAACTTCCTTTGCTCACCACTACACTTTCCACTGCATTGTGACATAACATACTGCCATATTTCCATAGCTGCATGGTATGGCCGTATGCTTGTTGTTCCACTGTTGATGACTACTTGGCCACATGAAGCCAAGTGATGGAACTGACAGTTAAGTGAAGCTGAGCCACATGAAAAACTAGTGACGAGGAACAAGTACCACTCCTGTGGCTTTGATCTAGAGATGCAGCACCCTAGAACATCTATTTCATGCAAACAAATAACTTGTGGATCTCTACCTCCTGCTTACATCTTCACCCATTTAACAAAGACACTGCATGCTCCAAACATTTTCCTTCAGAACTATGGATGTTTTTAGTAACTCTCTTCACCAAAAGTATATTGTTATTAAATAATTCACAGGATTTGTGCGACATAAAACAAACTGCACTGGTTGTCATCTGAGTTGTTTAGAAATTAATCAATGGCTGGTCCTCTCCTACATTATTTTCAGTATCATGACCACAAATTATTTGTAACTTCTTTTCAGACATCATGTATCATAGATGCTGCACATATGAAATGCACAAATAATATTAAGCTTTACAAGTCATCTGTTTAGAAGGTGTTGCACATTAATTGAGGCTGTATGGAGTCAGAAAAATCATATATTCATCAAGCAATACCACTTACCTGTTTCTTGTGGCCAAGATTGTATGTATTATAACATTTATGTCCAAAAGTTGACAATAATAATTGGGAAGCCTGGAAAGTGAAAAGAGCAAACCTGAGCTAACACACAGTAACTGATAATTGAGATTTCCCCCTCCCTCCCCAACCCATTGAGAGAGGAGGGAGGGGGGGGGGGGGAGAGAGAGAGAGAGAGAGAGAGAGAGAGAGAGACCATGACTATGTAATCTGTAGGCCCTGGATTTGAAAGAACTAAAAAACAGCCACATATGCAAATATTTACTATCTTAAAAATGAGATATGACTTTATATAATCTTGTTTAAAAACATCCTTGTTGACATTTTTTTATATACCATGTAATGTAAAATTCACTTCTGAACACATTGTGAGGATACTACTTGCTTTTTGCTTATTTGAAATTAGCTAGCACATTATTTTTGAAATGTTTGCAAGTGTCTTGGGGGGAAAGAAACAACACAAAGTACAGTGAAAACAATAACACCTCTCGAAACAATGGAACTATGCTTTTACTACTGTGCACCACTTATTTTAAAGTATTTCAAATCTGTTAATATGTTTTGTCAATTTTCAGTTTCTGCAGAATTGTGCTGTATCACAGGGTGCATTTTCGGGTTTTCTATTTTCAAAGATCTACGGTTGTCACTGAGGATAGTTTTGTACCTGGTTAAGTTCCTACCCAAATCACAGGATGTTACAAGAGCATATCTGAAGATAGTCAGCTGGCCACCTTTGGTTGGAAACAGATTGGTCACATACAGCCTCCAACATATTCTGTAAGAGCCAATATATAGAAGATGTTTCTGCGTCATTAACTTTTGCATGCATGGGGAAATGCACTGTAGCTTATCTTCAGATGTTGTAGCATTCCCAGGAACTAGTTTCACACTTTTTAGTATATCCAGGATTCTGCTGGAGAATACTTTGTAATTTGTTGTGCACTTTGTCAGCCACAAGCCCATGAGCTTATCCCAACTCACATTGCACATGGTGACAAATATGTGGGGCATGACACAGTTGAGTACCAGCAGCTCCCAGCCATATGATGGCTTTTGATGCCACTGAAAATTTTGCATTGATATATGCCAAGTTTATCCATAAAGACCTCTTTCACAGTTTGGATAGTACTTGATTAATCACTATCTAGCTCAAAAAAGATTGTTTTTATTTTGGTGTAGTTGGTGCAGTAATACTCAGCAGTACTAAGCCAAGAACCCTATCATGTAGGAACAAGCTGAAGGGGGAGGTTTGCTGAAGGTCCTTGTTCCTTGAATTTCAGCACCCATGGCAGAGTTTCCCATAGATTTTCTTGCCACAGAAAATTAATTTGTCCACATCAGGGTAATCTGATTGCATCTCTTCTGCAACTCTTTGTAAAGCATCTGAAAGACATGTGATATACACCATACTGGGATTGAACATGTGAAGCCTCTTGGCTACTTCAGCCATATATGAAGCCCCATGTGTTACAAGCAGAAAAACATTTTCTTTGTTCACCAATTTGGTCACAGTAGCTTCATAGAGTTGTCAAACAAAATGGCAGTTGTTGTTTAATCTCTCAAAAGCTTCACCTATTAGGAACAACATTTATCCAGGCCCTTCAACTTTTAGAACAGCAAAAACAGCTTTTGCAGTATAGTGTTGACCCATATCAGGGATTTCATCTATGGACATTCAGACCTTTTGGTCAGCAACACTAATTCATATTTTGTTGACTACCTCTTTGTAGCACATGGATAAATAGTTCCTTTTCAATGTAGATTCACCTGGAACTAGATGTTTTGAATATTTCTCCAAGAACTGTGAGAAGTGTTTCTTCATCTCCAGTAGCATGCCACAAGACACCACCATCTCACACAAATCCTTGAAGAATGATCACATTGTTGTAATGGACCTGTCTGTTCAAATAACCAAGTTTGTCTGCTGTCATTTTCAGCACTTCTCTCTTCACAGAGCTGCTCTGTTTGGTGCTTTTACAGTGTTGTTGCCCATTGACACACTCTTCTACACTAACTTTAACTTCAAGTAGTTTACAGAATAATGTTTCCCTGTCAGTACCCAACAACCCCCTCTCCAAAATCACAAACAAAACCTCACAATTTCATGTTGTTGGAGCACTTTACTTTGGTATGTTGAACTAGACGGAGGTTGTATTCAAACTGAATAGTGTGACACCACATGCAATATTTGTTGCATCAGAAGCCATGTTAATGTCCCATCTCAGTGAGCTGACTAGTGTGTTGCACTGCTTGTCCACTATAGCCCTGATATATAAAGTTTTGTAGTAATTATTGTGTTTATTTGTGACAATATCACTTGAAACTTTGTTACGTGAGCAACATTTTCATGTTTTTTATTCTTGTGTCTTTAATATTAAAACAAATGTATGCATTTTTTTGCAAATGTTGTCCAAAATATGACCTATTATGTAAAAGTTTCCCAACATACAACACATTCCTAAACAAAGGTGTAAATACAACTTTAACATTAGAAAAAGAATGAATTGTTACTCACTGTAAAGATGACCCATTGAGTTGCAAACAGGCACAATGAGAAGAGTGTTCTTTGCTGAAGAAGGCTTTGGTCAAAGGCTATAAGGAGTAACAGTCTTTCTGTTGTGCCGGTCTGCAACTCAGTGATTCATCTTTACGGTGAGTATCAATCTATTCTTTTCCTAATATTGTTGATAATCCAATCTGGGGTTTCCATTGTTTTAAACATGTGTTTATATGCAAAAGAAAAATACATTACAATTCTTGAATTCTTGTATAAATTATTGTAAAATTCACGTTAAAGTTCAGGAAAAAAATATGGCTTATCATTAAAATCTGGGCCCTAGTAATCTGTGTAGGGTGGAAATACTCACTATATCTAATAGGGAATGTGTTTGAAAGATAACAAAAAGCAATGCATTAGACAAATTATGTCACATTCGTACCTGTTCTTTCATAGAGAACTCAATGTAGTTTATGGTCAAGTTAACAATATACAGCCACAGACATAAAAATTACACTGTTTTGCTAGATATAATCCACAGATGTTCTCTAGCAGATCAGATACACATGACAGTCTCAGCAATGTTGAGTGCAATTTGAAGAACTTTGTTACTCTTTCAAAATAGCAACATTTTGTCATCATCCAATGCAAAGCTGACTTAAGAGTAACTATTCCATTACAGGATAAATATCTGGACTTAACTATATAATGATACCAGATTATGTCCTCAAGGCAGTTGTCTTCAGAATTTACAGCTGCCTTGAGCACTGCAGTTTTTGGGCAAAACTGTGTTTCAGAGGCACCTAGAAGTTGGTCTGTAAGCTGGACACTTAGGAGTTTGTGTCTCATTCATGGGAGTGAAGAGAAGTGGCTGTTTATGGAAGGATCAGCTACATTGAGATTAATCCATGAACAAATGGAAGGAATGGAGATTAGGGTTTCATATACTGCCAGTGATGAGATCATTAGAGATGGAGAATAAGTGTGAGTTGGACTCTGATGAAGAACAGAAGTTGACTGTGGTCTTTTGAAAGGAACCAACCTGACATTTGCCTTAAGTGATTTAGGAAAACCATAGGAAACCTGAATCTGGATGACTGGAAGGAAACTTGAAACTAACACTTTCCCAATGTATGTTTTGTATGATAACTATGGTGCCACATACTGCTATATTTATTACCTTAATTGCCTCGTTGTCTGGAATGTGTTTTGTTGTACACAATATGTGTGAAGTGTTTATATCATAATAACTGTTTCATTACTTTGGGCAATTTACAGCCAACAGTACTTCAAAGGCTCAGTGTTCTAAACAATGACAAAAACAAAAAAATGAAACTTGGTCACTCAAAATGACCTCCTAAATAGAACAAACTGCAGGAATGTGCTCTATGAAGTGAAATATTGTCCAGTTTGCAGAATGATTCTTGTTGCACATTCATGTGGAGGAAAAGAGCTAACTGGAATAATGAAAGGAACTTCATGGAAAGAGACCAGTTTAGTGGAAATATCTTACTGGATGTCGGTTGCAGAGATTCACATATTTCTTGTGTTCAGAAAAATAAGTTAATGCCGATAGATGAATGACTTTTCTGAGGCACAGTTGAATGGGACATCTTATCCATGGATGATAATACCTGTCCCTGCAGAGCTGCCCTTGTGAAAGGTGTTCACCTCATGAACTGGTCAGTTAATAACCTGTATGTAAATCCTATTGGCTATGCGTGGAATGCTTTGAGGGCACAA
This sequence comes from Schistocerca piceifrons, assembly GCF_021461385.2. Lineage (NCBI taxonomy): Eukaryota > Metazoa > Arthropoda > Insecta > Orthoptera > Acrididae > Schistocerca > Schistocerca piceifrons. The sequence goes on along the minus strand of NC_060138.1, from coordinate 399,889,540 downwards.
ATGGCAGCTTGTCAGGCACCTCTAAACCTCTTCAAAGCTCTTGAATGACCTCATAGAAAGCTTGCTCTGCTGCTGTCAAGCATGTGTATCATTTAAGGGTACCCATATCCTTCATTAACTGTTCTATTGTAATGGAGAGAATGTCATCCAACGTACTGTTCAGAAAATATATTAGCACTTCATTATTATGCTTGACTTTTGGACACTATTGTACCTCAAATATGATGCTAGTTGTATGTCGTCTTGGTATGGATTCATAAGCCAAACTTCATTTCATTTTATCAAAATAGACCACCATAAAAACTTATAATAATCTTAAAGTACTGAATTTGTTGCCAGTTTCCATGAAGTGTGTGTTATCATGTGTTTAACTACTTTTTTTAATTATCATATGTACCACTTATTAGATAAGGTACCAGGTGAAAAGTATGTACACCAAACATCAATTAAAGAATTAATACAAGTTCTAACATAAGACAGTGATCTCATGTTATTAAGATTAGGCAGTACAATAAATATGTACAATAAACAGTTTTACAATACACATCCAGAAAACATCACTGTTGCTTTATTATAAAACTTTTACATTTTTTTATATAATTCTATCTATCTTTTTACATGTCTCTACTGTGTACAAATGATGATCCTAATAAAATTACTAACACTTTAGAGACTGAGCCCGAACATAGCTTGGGCCACATAAAATGTTTGGAAGACCAATTTTCACTCAAAAACTGGAATCATTTCATACGAGAAGAATGTACAGATGTCTCGCTACCTGTCTCCCAACAGATCCGGCCTTCTGCTGTTAAGACTTATTTCAAAACATTTGCAAACATAATAGCTGCCATTGTGAATGGCTGAGCCAATATGTGATCGAATTGACGTGATTTCTTTGCATGTGCTTGTTAGGTTCCACAGTTCACTATAATTCTGCTACAAATAGCTCATGTTTCTAGAATGAGTTAGAAATTTTGGAAGCTCAAGAGAAAGAAATGCTGAATAACTAACCTTATATAATTTTTAAGGATAATTATACCTTCTGTCATCATTATTTTAAAAATTTGTAATCTATCAAAGAAATAAAGTAAGTATGAAAAATATATCTTTAAGCTTAGTCCTTTTTTAGTATTTGTTGTTCTTGAAGATATATCTCAGTTATATATGTACCAGTAACACTTCAAATAATGGCCCCAGAAACACTTTAAATAATGGCACAAAAGGCCCATCTCTTTGCCACATTATTTTTCTTTGTGGCCAGTCTTCAGAGTGTTAAATAAATAAACAGTTTACTTCCAGCTATGTATGATATTTGTTCACAGCATATCTAAGATTTTTAAGAAATTTCTTTTCACCAGAAAAGTTTTTGAGGCAAGGAAACAGGAAAAAGTTATGGTAAGATATATCTTGGAAGAAAGATGGGTGGCAAACAGTTTTAAAGCTCACGTGCATTTTCATGACCATGATGGCCAGTACACAAGTACATACATTTCTCTAATGCAAAAGCATATTTTCACATGCTAATCTTAGTCATATTTGCTTCACTTTACGAAGCAAGTCCAGTTACCATCACTTTTTCTGCTAATAAAAACTTTTTCTTAGCATTTTTCCTTGAGAATTTGGTATCCAGTTTGTCTCAAATCTGGAGGGCTTGTATCACCATGTCTACATTCATTTATTCATAAAAGTGCTGGTATTGAATCCCTGAAAACTTCCCTCAATTTAATTTATATATGAATAACATTCTCACTCATAAATAAATGCTTTTTACCTCTGACAAAGAGCGGTCCCCTGGAATGGGTCGATTTTTTGACATCCGTGCAGACATTCACCAAAGTGGACCATCATTAGTGAGTAATCTATGAAAAATAGTTTCACATGATCCTCTAGAGCCTTAGAACCAATAATACTATGCAGAGTAGGAGAGTAGCATAGTAATTAAAATGAATTCCTTATATGCTGAAAGTGATTGGTTCAAATCCTGTTTATGTGCTTTGAAATTTTTATTTTTAAAATTTTATCAAAATAACTTTGATAGTTATTTCTATTCAGGTAACTGGTTTAAATGTAATTTTTTTATTTATATTCCACTATTGCGTCATTTCGATTTATGATTTTAACTTTTTCATTTTCTTTCACTTTTTCTTCCTGTCATTCTTTTTTCATTATGAATCCTTGTCCAAGTGCTTTTCATTAAGGTTATGTATTTACTTTAATTTAATTTCTTCCAATTTATTATTTTATATTTTCAGTCATGTTCTCGGATACATTTATTTCTGTTCCTCATTTTGCTTGAATTTCATTTTATTTATAATTCCTTCTTTCTTTTAAATCTTCATCTGCATTTTTTTGTCTATAGTGCAACAAGAATCTATGTTTTACATGTTTGTATGACAACTACCATCCAAGAAATGTATATCTTGTAATGAAAAATACATTTTTGACACTGTTGTACAGCCAATTATTTTGACTTGTTTAAATATTATGATGCGTAAATAAAAAGAATTAAGATAATGTGCATGAAGACTCCGTATGAAAAGGAATGATGTCAAACACAGGTTATTTCATTTTCTGTAGCAATTTTTATATCTTCTTTCACTCCTTACAAAAATCTACATCCTGCAATAGCAGGTAGTACAGTTTGCTTTTATAGTGTAAGCTGGGACTTCGAGAAACTTACAAGTATTTCAGTAAATACAGACAAATATGGTAATAAGGGTTCTGACAGAATTAATATCCTTAGGCAATTAAGGAGACCATTCACTGAATAGCAGAAGCACTGAGTCATCCACAGGCAGACAAAAGAAAAACAAAACTTTCTAGTTTTCAGAATAAACCCTTTGCCAAGCTACACACACACACACACACACACACACACACACACACACACACACACACACACATGCGCGTGCGCATGCACATGCAAAATGTGTTGGGAAGTGTGCTGGCTGGACACACAATGCTGGGATAGCATTTTGGTAGGTAGATTAGGGTGAGGTGGGAGATATATTGGGTGGGGTTGGCAGGTGAGAGAGAGGCAGGAGGCAAGAAGGGTTGGGGAGTGGGAGGTCACTAGTGGCTTTGAGGAAGGCAGCAAGGTTTGCTTGCTTGGATGGTGGGAGGAAAGGGGGACTGCTGCATGAGCTAGGCATGTGACACAAGTAACAGAGCTAGTGGTTGATTATCAGTCATTAGGCCTGGATTGTTCCCACCACTCCTGAGGTGATATTCTATTTCCCACCCTGCTCATACTTTCTGGTCCATTCTTATGCCACTCCCAACTTCTTGACACAGGGATCATGTCATGTGGAAGGCCCAGGTGCAAGACCTGCCCAATCCATCCACCCAGCACTTTGTACTCCAGTCCCTTCATTGGCTTATCCTATCTCATCAGAGGCAGGAACACCTGTGAAAGCAGTGATGATATATATCAGCTCTACAGCAAGTACTGCACAACCTTTTATGTTCGTATGACTACCAACCAACTGACCACTGGAACGAATGACCACTGCCAACTGTGGCCTCAAACAAGTTGACCACCCAGTGGCACAACATGCAGCTGAAGACAATGTAATTGAGTTCTATAGCTGCTTCATAAACTGGCCATATAGACTCTTCCTTCTGCCACCAGCTTTTCTGAACCACACAAATGAGATCATAGAATATAATCTATCATGGCCAGTTCTAACATCCCTCAAAACTTCTGTGCTGATGGGCCATGGTTGATGTGTAAAATTTTATCCTAACATTTCCTCTCTGACTGCAGGAGACAGCTTCAGAGCTAGAGTGGTGAACTGCAAAATGTTAGGAGGAAGTTAGTTTTATACCATGACCACGGCATATTAGTCTGGAAGTTTTAAGTGCTGTACGCAGATGGGAATTATCCTTGCAACATGTCTACACTCTCATAATCGTCCTGGCCTCAGTTTCTGCTAACACATTGTCCCCATATCCTCTATCTCATAGTTTCCCCTTCCTCTGTCCTCTCCCAATCCATACCTCCACATAACCTTCATTGTGCAACCCACGTCACCGGCTCTTAGTATTTGTGTATCATGTGCCTAGCCTGTGCATCTGCCAACCCCCATCTCTCCCGCATTCATAGCCAGCAGATCTACTGCCTCCTTCCAAGCCACTAGCTACCCATTCCAGCTCTTCTTCCTGCCTCTATCCCCTCTACTCACCCCACCAAGCACAACCCCGAGCTCACCTTAGTCCACTTGTTGGAATGCAATCCGGGCATTGTGCATCCAGTCAGCACAATGTAGGGGCACAGGTAGGTGTGTGTGTGTGTGTGTGTGTGTGTGTGTGTGTGTGTGTGTGTGTGTGTGCGTGCGCGTGCTATATTGGTGAGTGTTTTCCATTACTCCTAAAGTATTTGATAAAATCAGACATTTGTCTATAAGAAATAATTTTTGTGTTCTCTTGGATTGTTGAACCACAGTGTGCCATAGGTTTCTTAGCATTCTGTCAGGCACTTTGTATCAAATTGATCACATCGCTTATTCACTTACTTTTTAAATCTAATTTCACTAATTAAACATATTATAAAATTCAAATGTCATTTAAAAAGCCAATGATGACATAAGAGCACAACGACAGAAATATTAATCATTCAGTCATCTTATCATCTCTGTTGGGCTATGGTAACAAATGATGATTTTTAACGAAGTCTGAGGTGACCGTTTCATCCTGCATCAAATAGATTGGCTTTTGACACAGTTTGCAACAATAATTTAAAAGTTTGTTCTTTACTGTGCATGTAATACACCTTTTCCTCTTGAACTCAGTTCCATTTTCTGTATTTTTACTTTCATTGTCTCCTTTTTCTTCACATAATGGCTTACAAAGTTTTAAGCTCTGCTGAAGATCCATATGAATTCCTGAGGTATCCAAACTTCTTTTAACCAAATGAAGCAAGACTAATGCATAAGATACTTGTTTCAGGAATGCTTTCTCTCTGATACAGTTTTCATTGTTGTCAATGTAACACATTTAACGACATTGTAAATACAAAATGTCATCATGTATGAGCCATTTCCACCATTCCAAAGGCATTATCACTGCTTTCACCAGTTATAGGTCTAAGTAGTTTCAAATAATATTGTGTGTCCTGGAATGTACGCTACTTGACATTGGAGTTTTAGTCCATTTTGTCTCTTTGTTCCTTCCAACTTACTGTTCTCATTTTCCTCAAGTATTAGCTTGTCATTGTCACTGTCATCTTTGTTTGTTTCTAAACCTTTCTCCTGAATTTCAACATTCTCATTGCAATCTGTATCCACTTCATGTTCAGAATTCTCTTGAACTTTATTATTGTCGTCTCAAATAACTCTTTTTTGATTTCTTCAACATGTTGTAGGTGAAGGAGATTATACGTCTTACTATAGCCTAACATGATCAACTATATTCCACCAAAAATAATAAAATTCCCATAAATAATCCAATCAGATGCTTCATATCAGTTTCGTAACTGATAATCAGAAGCTGTAAAAAATGATTAAACAACCAAAAATGAAAATAAATGCATTTTACATTCTACAGTAGCTCTGTACTATATACAAGTGGTGTTTGTTATTGTTCCCCCTTTTGTGCTTGTACATGATTTACAGTATTTGTTAATGATCTGCAATGAGGTATTTCCCAGCTGTGTTACTGAATCACTGTTATGGATTTGGGTCTTAAGATTTGTAAGTTCTGATTTGAAACTTTCCTTTCCTGATATATTTTTCTTCAAAATGCTCAACACAGATGATTCACAGAATATGTAGAGGTCACACACATTCTGTTTGGGAGCCTGTTATTTTTTTAAGTGAGTGACTGGAGTCAAAATTCCTCAACTGAACCGAACAGAATTCATCCTGTTTATTTCTTGATCCATCTAACTTGTAGACACCATCTCCAGATTCTCTCTAGCTACAGTATTTTTGAGTGAGCTATGGCTTGTAGTGGTTAGGCTTCATTTCTGCTCAACTGTTTTTGCAATTTCTGGAGGCTCTCCATGTAGAACACATACTCAGAAAGTAAGTGTGATTGTAATAGGCTGTTTTTTTTGTGTTGGCAACAATGAGTGGTAGATGGTGATCCCCTGACTAGAGCAAACGTTGCAGGAACACAATAGTACATAAAATCACATTGTAGTGTCCCATTGCATGAAAGACGTATGAAAGACGTAGGTAAGAAATAGATAGATAGCTAAATACACACACACACACACACACACACACACACACACACACACACAGAGAGAGAGAGAGAGAGAGAGAGAGAGAGAGAGAGAGAGACTTTATTTTAAAACTAGTCTCACAAAGCTGATAAAGACATGTTCACCCTTCTGATCCTTGTGAATTCTGTAGCCCCCCTGCACAGAGGGAATGAAACCTTCTAAAACTTTTTTTGCAGAACTAAACAGTTTATGGCGAAGTTGTTATGAATGGAGTGAGTGTATTCAAGGGGTGTAGGGAGTTTAGTGCAAGGAGAACAAATGTTAATGATGAACAGAGGAGTGGGTGACCTCCCATTTTGACTGATGAGTTTGTGTAAGAAACTAAGGAAACTGTTGCGAAGACTGCTGATTGACAGTTGATGAAATTTCTGTTATTTCGACAAGTTTCCAGAACTCTCTTACATGAATCACTCAAAGAAATATTAGGATACCAGAAACTGCATGCAAGATGGGTCCTATAAAAAGATGACAGAGTAGCACAATAATAACCGGATCACTAGCACCTGTGAGTTTCTTAAGCAATTTGAACAGGAAGGTGAGGATTTTGTGAGTTCTATTGTGACTGGAAATGAAACATGGGTGGATCATTACACACCTGAGACAAAAAGACAGACATCACAGTTGCACCACACCAATTCCCCTTTGCCAAAAAATTCAAAACCACAATTTTGGGCAAAAATCATGGCCTTGCTGATTTTGGACTGAAAATAATCATAATGGTTCGAATTTCTGGCTCAGGGGGAGACCATTAATGTACAATGGTATTGTGAGACCCTAAAAAACTCAAAAGAAGCATTCAAAACACAAGGAAAAAAATGCTGATGAGAGGAGTGTGCTTGTTGCCTGACAATGTCCATTCTCACACAACCTTAGCCACCAAGACACTCTTGGACTCATTTGGTTGGGATGTTTTGAATCAGTTCTGATATTCCCAACTCAACACCTTCAGATTTTCATCTCCCTGAAGGTACACATAAGTGGAATTACATTTTCAACCAATGAGTAGGTGCAGAAACAGGTTCTGAAGTGAAGGAAGAAGTTGGTGGGAGAGTTCATCTAGGAGTGCATTAAGGAGCTTGTGCCACAGCTCACAACATGCATTGGACACAATTGTAAGATGGTATCCCTCATGGAAAAATTCCTGTAATAGTTGGCGTTAAGAGCTGCACATTTTTTAGATTGAAGTCAGCTGATAGGTATAACTGCTTAATAGAAGTCCCTCTGACTAAGGGCTCACCTTGAGAGGATGTCATGTTTCCAAGGAAGGAATTAGCATATTTCATCAAAATATAAGAGGTATTAGAGATACAGTCAATGAACTGCCTATAGATGTTGACTCTGAAATTACTGGTATGTCGGAGCCCATTTAAATAATCTGACAATTCAGGGGCTTCCTTTATCAGGATACAAATTAGCTCGCTATTTTCAAGGAGTTCCTTGCAAGGTGGGGGAGTGGCTAAGTAAGTCCAGTATTCACAGCACTGCTCTGAACAGATATTTGAATGTTGTGCAGGGGCAGTCGAATTTAGTGAAACTAAACTTCTAATTGCTGTTGTTTATAGGGCCCCTAACTCTGACTTCAGAGCATTTCTGCTCAAGCTAGAGGGAGTTCTGGATTCTCTTTGAAGGAAGTATCAGAAATTAGTTATATGTGGTGACTTCAATATTAATTTTGTATATGATGGTGCAAGAGAAAGGATGTTGGTAGATCTCCTAAATTCATACGATCTGATGCACACTGTGTTTTTCCCAACTAGGGTGCAGGGGAACAGTAGCACAGCCATAGACAATATTTTTATTCATTCTGCACTACTAAATGAGCAATGTGTTAGGTTGACTGGCCTTTCAGACTATGATGTACAAATTTTAATACTAAAAGGCTTTAGTACTCAAACCAATATCATATTTAATTACAAACTATGTAGGAAAGTTAATCCAACAGCAATAGTATGTTTTTTAAACCTTGTCAAGCAACAAGAGTGGCAGTATGTTTATAGTGCCGATAACATAGATGATAAATACAATGCATTCCTTAACACATTTCTCATGCTCTTTGAGAGTTGCTTTCCAGTGGGGGGTACTAGCAAAATACGCAGCCCGGGTGGCTGACTAGTGGGATAAGGATATCATGTGGAACAAAGCAGGAATTATATCAAAATGTTAGAAATAGTCACAATCAAGTTGCAGTAGCCCATTACAGACAGCATTGTAAGGTGCTTAAAATGTTACTAGGAAGGCAAAGAGTATGTGGTATGCAAATAGAATAGCTAATTCACAGAATAAAATTAAAACCGTATGGTCAGTTGTGGAGGAAGTGTCTGGTTAGCAGAACAAGGCCGACGCTATAAAGTCAGTTCATAATAAATATATTTCTGTTACTGATAAAGCAGATATATCGATAGTATTTAACAATATTTTGTGAACATTGCTGGTGAATTAAATAAAAATTTATATTTCTATAAGAAATAATATGACTTTCTTGGCAAATGCCTTTCCGAGATTGATGTCGGGAACAGTTCTCTGTGACACAGACAAGGGGGAGATTGAGTCAATGATGAAATCACTGAAGAATAAGGACTTTCATGGATATGATGGAGTGCCTAGCAGAATGTTAAAGTCTGTGCTGCACATGTTAGCACTGTATTTAGCCATATTTGTAATTTTTTCTTTATGAATGGTCAGTTTGCTGAACGATTAAAGTACTCAGTAGTAAAGCCACTTTATAAAGAGGGAGAAAGGGATACTGTAGACAATTTTAGACCTATTTCTATGCCATCAGTGTTTGCTAAAGTTATTGAAAAGACTGTGTATGTAAGGGTGATTGATCATTTTATATCACATGATTTGCTATCAAATGTACAGTTCAGTTTTAGAAGCCATTTAACAATTGAAAATGTTATATTCTCCTTTCTCTGTGAGGTACTGGATGGGTTAAATAAAAGGTTTCAAATGCTAGGCATATTTTTTTTTATTTAACTACGGTGTTTGATTGTGTTGATCACAAACTATTGCTCCAGAAGTTGGACCATTACTGAATACAGGGCATAGCTCACAATTCGTCCAACTCTTACTTTAGCAACAGACAGCAAAAGGTCATCATTCACAATGTTGAGAATGGCTGTGATGTGAGGTCTGAGTGGAGTATAGTCACATTGGGGAGGAGGGGGGGGTGCGCCAGGAATCAGTGTTGAGGCCAGTCCTGTTCCTTATTTACATGAATGATATGCCCTCTAGAATTACGGGTAACTCTAAAACATTTCTGTCTGCAGATGACACTAGCTTGGTAGTAAAGAATGTTATCTGCAACATTGGCTTGTTTTCAAATAGTGCAGTTCATGGCTTGTAGAAAATAAGCTAACACTAAATCACAGTAAGAGTCAATTTTTACAGTTTCTAACACCCACTTTAGCAAAACACACACACAAACCATTGATCAGACTTTTCATGTTTCCTATGAAACAAAACGCCCTTGTACTCCTGATACCATTTACTTACCTTTCCGCCTTCATCCTGCTTAAGGTTTTGCACAACTCTCCTCCATCTGCAATCTTTCTGTTGTATAATTTTCATTTGTGTACAAAACTTACAGTAATCAGACTGTTGCGTTGTACCTTGCATTAATAATGTTCTGAATTTGGCATCTTGCTCTGTTAATTCACCAAATTCCTCTAAACCTTGTGATAACCTCAACATAGCATCTGCAATAACATTCTGACTTCCTTTAATATAAATGATCTTGAAGTTGAATTCTTGTAAGTACAGTCACCACCTAGCTAATCTAAGGTGCAATAGTTTACATGTTAACAGAAATGGCAGTTACTGATGGTCACAGTAAACTCTGGTATTCTTGCCCTGTAAAAAATATTCAAACTTTTTAAATGTCCATATTACAACTAAACTTCCCAATTCTGACACAGAGTAAGATCTTCCTGCATCTGATAATGTGCAACTAGCAAAACTGATGTTGGGTTCTTCCTTACCTTCTTCTTGCACGTGGAACAAGCATGCCCAGCACCTGAGATGAGGCATCTGTGCATAGACAAAAATCCTTGGACATATCAGGATGGATAAGAATGTTTGCATTGACTAATGCCTGCCTAATGTTATTAAAGTCCTCTTGACACTTAGCATCCCGTAACCAAGGCCTATTTTTTTGTAAAAAGTTTAGCAATTCATCATTGTTCATCAGTTGCTGTGGTATGTATTTACGAAAAAAAGATACTAGTCCTAAAAAAGCTTTTAGTTGTTTTTTATTCTTTGGAGCTGGACAATTGCATACGGCATCAAGTTTTTTGGATCAGGTAATACACCTTGTTCTGACACAACATGTCCTAAAAGTTTGACTTGCTCCCTACCAAAACTAGACCTTTTTTAAATTGGCCATTACTCCATAATCTGCAATGGTATTAGCCTTATCTAACGTACCTGCTTCAGCTTGACTAATTATATCACTCAGATTTTCGTGATCCTCTCTCTCCTTCTTTGCACATGCTGAGTCAACTTCTAATGATGCTACTCTTAAATTAAGCTCTTCTACAGTTAGAGGCACATCTTCGTAGTCTTCATTTTTTATTTATTTATTTATTTATTTATTTATTTTTTTTTTTTAACTATAGTTGTTACCTTTTTTACTGTCGAACACAATTGGTTTTGTGTGGCTTCAATGTTTGTGTTTGCATTTGTGATTTTCTTTATCTGTTGCTTTACTACATCATGGTGGTTGTTAAAAGAATCTACCTTCTGTTTTAACTCCATAATATTACTGCTAACTTCAGAAATTACTTCATGCTTTACTTTTTTTTCATATCATTCAATTTTTCATCGATTTCAGTGCAAACATTTTTGATTAAGTCATTGAATTTCTGTGAGACTGTGCCTTGCAAATCCTTGAATACTTGTTTCTGTCCATGTCTCATAGTATTTAGAACTTGTGTAACAGTGTTTTGTTACTGTTTTACCATGTCCATATCTTATTTCATATTACTGAAATTTGTATTGATACTATCTAATTTCGTGTTTATGGTAGATAATAACTGCCATAGCAGTGCATTAGTTGTACTATTGTGGTTGCTGTCAGTTGTACTTTCCAAGTTAATGTTTGTGTTGTGGACAAGCGGTGTTTGTAACATGTCAAGATTCATATTTGAATCACTCTCCAATGTTTCATTCACTCTCCGATGTTTCATTCATGAGCGGTATATCACTCTGGGGGATGCATGATATTGTATCATCAATTGTAAACATCGTGTCATCGAGGTTATTCTGCTGTGAAGCATGGCTATAATTTGTCACACCTGCGACACTCATCTCTGGTGTACTTAAACTTTTTGCAGTAGGCATGCTGGGCGCTTGAATTTCAATTGTTCGATCATGCAATTCTACGCCATCTTGGCTGATTGCATTTTCTCTATCACTGTCAACAACGGGCATATATTTTTTGGCCAAGTTATATGAATATGCAAAAAAAGATTAACAAAAATGTTAAAATTTCATATGCTAATTATTACACTTGACAAATGTAATTTATGTGATGTCAAAGCCTGTTTTAGATCTATTATGATGCACAAACTATTGTATTGCAGTTCTTTATGTTTTACTGACAATGTGAATCACACTGGAAAATTCCTGTAAATTTTTCGCAAATAAAATTCAAGGAAAGGAATAATGAGGAATAGGTTTCTATCTACATCAAAAGAGGTGCTATCAAGCACAACCATGCAAGCAACTTGCATAGCTTTCCTACTTTTGCTGTGCCGAACAAAACAGCTTACTACGGAAAATTTTATGCAACCAACATCCAATTCTTATTACTTTCCAAAATTTTACCTCAATTTTTGCCTCTTTGTGTTACTTGTTACCCGTCGTGATTTATGCAAACAGAAAATACAGGCAATTAGTTTTTATGATTCATAACAACATCATAGAAATTTCTTACTATAACAATAGTTAACAAACCCTGCTCACAACCGGTGCCCTGAAGTCCTGGCATACAGGCTGACAGTTGTGTTATAAATAAAAAAAATAAGTAAAATAAAATATATAGGGTAAGGTGGGGTAAATCCAACCTAGTAATTTCTTGTGACTATAAAACGCATATCTGAGGTTGGATCTTAACGTTATATATGTTAAATTATAGGTAATGTACAGGAGCAACTTTTTGCAAAATATTTTTGTTATACCATCAATAGTTTTTGAGATATCCATATTTTGAGAAAGACCCATTTTCGCCATTTGTAAAAATTGCGGGGTAAATCCAACCCACTATTTGTTTGGCTGATTTTGCACAGAAATAGTTCTAAATGAACGGTTTTTTTGGGAAATAATTATATGCAATTACGATTTTTACATAAATGAAAAAAATTTATTCAAAAAAATGACAATGTTTAGACTACTAAACGTACTGAAAGTTAAATGAATGTAAATTTTAATTAAAAAAAGATGATTTCATTGAAAGAGAAGAATTAATTAATTAATCCGAGTGTGATTGGCTATCGAAATAGCTTATTTGCAAACATTTGGTTTGATTTGAACGTCTGGATGGCTGTGCGATGCTGATGGTTGTTCGGCATTTGTTCGATTATTGGACTTATTTTCAGTAACCATTTTTGCCTTCTTGGCTTTATTGCTGGCCTTCTTTGTTTGCTCTGCTAACCAGTTTCACTCAGCTTCTGCCATTTCAGAAATGGTTTCATCTGAGGTAAGGATGGATGTTCGGCCAGGCTTACAGCCACGTTTTGTTTCTTCACGAGGCGGCATGCACATGAACGGATGAATCAATTGCAACGTATCATTCAAACTGGATGTCAATGTTGTTGCTGTTGAAGCAGCGAGTGGTGGATTCAGTGGAATGTCATCCTCTTGTTAATTACAATCGCCATCATTGACATTCATAGTGACTTTTTCCAGCAAATGATTGGTTCTTTCGCTCGGCCTAACATCAAAGTCCTGGAAAATCTGTGAGTTGATCGGCCAAATGCCACTTGCACAGAATCCAGCTTTAATGTTGATTTCCATGGCACTGATTTTCAGTGCTCAGTTCACCATTGCGGGTAAATAGAAAATTTGGATCGGCTGGCTGGGATGCATCTGAAGAAAGTTGAGGCATTGCTGGTTCATTGCTGTTTTGAATGGACCAAATACTGGAACATTGAGCAGTTGCAATCGATGTGAGCAATGGGGCGGAAACGACACCACATGAATCCCATTTGTTCGGCAGTATTGCAGTACTGCTAATGACATGTCGCTTTCATGGTTATCCATCAATAGCAGCACTGGCTGGTCTGGCGAGCAATGTGTGAAGGCGCAGAAATGTCTTAAAAAGTCCAGAAATATTTCGTTCGTGATGGATGTACCCCGCCAACGCAACCTGTTGGGCCGCCATTCAAAAAATGCGCTTGGAAGTGGGCTTGGGGGAAACACGAAATACGGTGGCATCCACATTCCGATGGCTGAGACTGGCAAAAGCACTGTCACCAGTTTCTCCTTTTCAGCTGAAGTGATTTGCCCAACATGTCGGTTGCCACAGCGAGCAATCACTCAGACAGACCGATGCACTGTTGTGACACCCATTTCATTGACATTCCAAATATTGTGTGGACCAAATGAATGTGTGTTCATCACACGCCTATAGTTTTCAAAAAAATTTGGCCACATTATGTCGATTGAAGACACCTGCTCTTGCCAACATTGGTTGCTTCTGGCTTTTGCAGCAAAAGTGTCTGATGCTGTTGCATAAATCCGGAACCAATTTTGTCCTGCTTTCAATTCCCTTTTCCTTGAATCACGGACATTGTAAAATTCGAATGCTAATGATCTTGATGGTTGCTCGTCAAACCAAGGAAAATATCAGAAGCATGCTTCAAATAGTTCTAAAGCATTTTCTTGTTCTTCAGTGAGCACCTATGAAAAAAAGTTGAAAAAGTAAAGAAAAACACAATAAAAATGGTAAAAAATTTGCTTCGTGTGATAAAACCAATAAGACGAAAGTAAAAAATGTTGCAATCTTACTGTGCTACGGCCTGCAGAAGCAACAACATATCATTCAAATTGACTTCAGTACGTTGCGTATTCACTTTATTAGCCCGTTGGTGCAACAGCAATGTCAATCTCGGAATGTTAAAATCAAGAGTGACAGCTCATAAAGACATTCCCATTTGCATTGCAGTAACTGCTCGGAGAATATCAGTTTGATTGCATTTTGTCATTTTTCGTTTGTAATTCCTTACCATTTTCCTAAAAATAAACAAAAATTCACTTTGTTTACATAAATAAATAATTCCATACACATAAACGATAAAAAATATGTGGTCAGATTTACCCTACCATGCCCTTTTTTCATTTAACACACATAGAAACAATTTAGACAAAATTTCCAACAAAAACAATACATACACTGAATCTGTCACTAAATGCACTACACAAATCACTTACTATTTGTTTTGTGATCGTTTTATTTAATAAGGTAAATCTAGTGATGCAATTTGCACAAAAATTAAATTGAAACAATCGAAAACATACTTGTCTTTTGAGTGTCTAAATGTCAAATGTGTCAAAGCTGTCAAGGGGACATTTTCGTTCTTTCGAATGCTATATATCGTAACACTAATGCAAAATTGCTCCACTTTGCCATTTCTCACAAATAGGGGGCAGTTGGGTTTACTCACCTGGTTGGATTTACCCCATCTTACCCTATACATATAAATATGAACAACATTTAAAAGGGATAATATGATTACGTTATTTGAAATGTTCTGTGTTTGTATGAATTTTTAGGCTATTGGACTTTTTCCCGTACATTTCAATTGTAGATGCAGGCAGTGGACTTCAAATGCACCAGTGCATGTCATAAATAAGAAAATCCTCCTTACTTGATTTCACTTCCTTGAATAAAAATGCTGAAAGGGGGGACATTGATGAAAAACACACACTATTTCAAAAATGCACCAAATCCACAGTTTTGGAGATATGGCACTGAAATTTTGTACCATGCTTTACATGAAAGTAACACATTTACAAATAAAATCCTTTGATTATATATATTCAACTTGTTTTGAATGAAATTTGAAGTTTTATTTTCAAAAAATAATGTATGTTCCTTTTTCTCAGAAAGTATTCACCAGAGTTTTACAAAAATTTCTCTGTTTCATCTCTTTATATGTTGTAAGCTTCTCTCATGAGGTTTTTGGAATAGGTCAAATAGGAGAATTTCCATAATTTTTAATTATATTTCCACAAGTACAATTTTAAATTCATGCAAAATTCCAAGTATGTCGCCCCATATCTCAGCTTGCAATCAGAATTTCAAAATTTTCTCTTTAGACAATGTTTATTCGGTTTACAGAAAAATGTGTACAAAATTTCATAATTCTAGCATTCATAGAATCTGAGGAAAAGGTCTATAAACGTAAGAACAAACTTTTCAGGAAACGCAATTTAAAGTTTAACCTAACTTTTTTCCTTATGTCACTTCTTCAGAAGGCACTGCATTTGTACTCTGGGTCCGTCTTTCCCTTCAAGGCTTCTCTTCTGGTTTCTTGTCTGTCTTCTTTCCTTTACCAGGTCTTCAACTGACTTTACAGCTGCAGAGACGAGCTGTAAATCTATTTTTCTCAGGATGTCTTGCGTAAAATTTCCTATCTTGAAATCCATTCTTTCTAATACCTTTATCCTCCTGACATTCCCATCATTAAATACAATAACTGCATCATAAGTTGCAATTCTGACAACTGTATCAGATGCAAATGTGTTTTTAGGACATCATTTCCATATGAGTGAATTTAGAGACTCATTTGGATTTTGGGTTTTGCCATGAACACACTTTTTGTGAAGTGCAGGATCAGCTAAAGATGATCGATAAAACCAAAGAGTATGTATCATGGCCTTCTAGGTGTATCCCGCATGCGTTTTGTTGAAAGTAATACACAGAATCTTTGTTCACTGAGCTGGTACTGAAGTGCTGCTTAAAAACATGGGCATGGCAGGGAAGCAGCGTCACACTTTTAATTAATTTTCAGGCACTTCGAATGCGATTTCAACATTGAAACTCTGGGAACTTATTGTCCATGAGATGTACTAAGAAATAAAAAATAAATCGAAAATTGACATTTTTGGTGAATTTCATCAACGTCCCCCCTTAATACTGGTATCAAAGATTTTCCTTATTTAAAAACATGTGAGATACAGATACACTCATAGCCCATCATAATCCAAACGGCACTTCTTAATAGACCTTCTACATATAAGAGAGTGAGAAGCAAAATCATGTACAAAAAAAGAATGGTGGTTTTCTTCATTTGCCTTTGCCTTACCATGCATTCATAATTAATGTCTTTGCCAACGCTTATGGTTGATCGGTGTTTCATTTTTTGTTTTTAATAAATTTTAACTTTATAATATGCTACGGGTCTTTCATCATGTACCTTCACAATTGCCTGCAGACTGTACATTGACATGTTATGGAGATGTACAGTGTTCTTTGCTTGTACATGTTTACATTTGCCGATAGGGGTTGATGTCCTTTATTTGCCGGCTTCTCTTTTATTTAATGGAGTAGACATGTCAGCTTATCCTATGTGTGTTAGGATTCTAAAAGAAATTAAAAGATGGTGTACATAATAAGATAGTCCGCCTAGGCTGACATCTCTGCCCAAACTCTTTGCCTTTACATATGTCTGCTTGTGTCTGTATATGTGCAGATGTGTGTGCACGCGAGTGTATACCTGTCCCTTTTTCCCCCTAAGGTAAGTCTTTCCGCTCCCGGGATTGGAATGACTCCTTATCCTCTCCCTTAAAACCCACATCCTTTTGTCTTTCCCTCTCCTTCCCTCTTTCCTGATGAAACAATCTTGTGTTGCGAAAGCTTGATATTTGTGTGTTTTTTATTGTGTCTATCTACCAGCGCTTTCCCGTTTGGTAAGTCACAGCATCTTTTTTTAATATAATAGTCCATTACATATTTGAATTTAGCGCGCTAACAATAATGTTCAGCTTGCTTTATTCTTGCTGCTGGGTTTCACACTTGTGCACTGGCAAATGTGGTGGCAAAGAACTAGTTGCCAATGGTCAGCATGCCAGCTGCTGCCATGCACGTGCATGCACTCGCTTTCTTAGTGTTGATTTCACATTAAGTGTCATACTTTCACCAGACTCTCATATATTGAAGAATTGCCATGGCGTATGTCTTCTTTCTGGGTGCAATGGGTGTGTGCTTACTGTTCAAAATCTGACGCTGTGGCAGAAGATCTCCATTTTTATGGCTTGAACATCATTATTACCCACTGTATTCACATTTTCAGCAGACAGAACCCCGACCAACAGCATCTGTCGATGAGCTAAGTACTGGCTCGAACTACTATAGTTCACTTGTTAATGTGTCAAGTGTTGTGAGCCACAATACTCAGAAATTATTTCGTTGCACACACATGTTCATATCACCACACTTGACCATCCACTTGTTGAAAGACACCTATAGCCATCCAAAACATAGTATAAATTGTTTGTCTTTAAAGTTCATTTCTTTATATGGAGTTTGATTTCCAATGAAAATTCATGCAAGTATTGAGTTACAGCAATATACCTAACATTATAGCTTATACCTATGGCTGACATTGCATCCATTCAGTAAGCCTACAGGCTATGATTCCATCCATTGCTCATACTACGAACGTAAATTTCTTAAGTTTTAAAAGTCATAAAATTTCCCATTAACTGGGTTGTGTTTTTCCAGTTTGTTTGTTAGCTTCAACTTATCTTCATTCACAACACATATACAAATTCATTACATACACATTATTATAATACATTTATGCTTCATTATATAGATAGGCTTTTATCACTTACTGGAGCACATTTCTTACTTAGGTAGAGGAGGAAGAAAAACATTGGAAAGAGTACTAAAATATTACGCATTGATGGCCTAGCTATGCTTGGTGCCACCTCCTTGGTTTGGGAGGGAAGAACGGAAATACTCATCTACTGATTCAAGGATTTATGAGGAAATGTTACTCATACAGCCATGGACTAGCTGCCAAGGAACTTTTGTTTCATGGAAATAATGTGTACTGACTAATCATTCATGTAGTATCATGTTTCTTTATGTGTTAGTGCTATTTACTTCAATTCACATGTAGCTAAGTGTGAAATATGATGTTTTAACCATCATAGACTTATATTTCTCAAATACCTGGAAACATCATTATTCAAGCTTTCATGCGACATGATAAAAATTAATTGGTTTTTGGAAAATCCAATGCTTAAATGTTTGTGTACTCTGCAGTGAATAGGTACTGTTATTGTCATGGAGACACACTGCGACAATGCATAATTAATTTTTCGTTTATCTTATGACCTTTTTATAAATATCCTTATAACTGTATTGTTTACTTGAGGTGTGGCCCATTTCTTTATTTGGTACTGGTTTCACTTCACTTGAATAAAAAATACTTAATACCGGTATCAAAGTTTTTCTTATTTCGAACCATGTGTGATACAAAACACTCATGGCCTGTCACATTCTGAATGGTACTTCTTAACAGACCTTCTACATACAAGAGAGTGAGAAACAAAATCATGTACAAAAAAATGAACGATGGTTTTTTTCATTTGTCTACATCTTACCGCACAATCATAATTAACATCCTTGCCAACACTTATGGTTGTCGGTGTTTCATTTTTTGTTTTTAATAAATTTTAAATTTTTTATATCCTAGGGGTCTTTCATCATGTCACCACATTCTGTCCCTGTGACCAACTACAACACATCTGCACTGACTACAGCATTTCACAACACTGATGCTTGTAACTTCCATGCCAGCTGCACTTTGCTTGTTCCCACAT
Organism: Schistocerca piceifrons; assembly: GCF_021461385.2. Taxonomy (NCBI): domain Eukaryota; kingdom Metazoa; phylum Arthropoda; class Insecta; order Orthoptera; family Acrididae; genus Schistocerca; species Schistocerca piceifrons. The sequence continues at coordinate 399,870,480 of NC_060138.1, read as the reverse complement.
GAGAATGAATGACTCACCAGTCACAACTGAACTCGCAGCCAGTAGTGCAATAAACAGGGTGATGATAAAACCCCCACCATTCTGGCAACATAATCTTCTATTATGGTTTGCCCAGGTAGAAAGTCAGATTGTCTTTGCACGAATATCGATAGACAACACTAAACACAGCTATGTGGCTGCAGTGCCCATGGAGGGTCTAGCAGCAGAAGTCCAAGATATTCTAGCCATGCCACCAGATACCACATGGTATGCATCAATTAAAAATGCATTGGTCACATGCTCTTTGCAATCACAAGCAATAGAACTAGAGAAGCTATCGCACACTGAGGAGCTCGGAGACAGAACTACGTCACAACTCCTAAAACATTTACGCACATTGGCTAGTAACACTGTAGGTGATGACGTGCACAGCATATGTAGTTTCCCAATTGTCATCAGACACCCAAAAAATTCTCACAGTGTTGCAGGCAATTTAAATGAATAATTGCAAATGGCTGAGAGGATAATTGCAATGTATCCTGCATCAAGTGTCTCAACACTGATGCCACGACAAGAAAATGTGCCCACAGTGATGCTAGCCACCCTGCCCTGACCACATAGATACATGCATTACAAACAATTCACAGCCATCAATGACCATGCTGCTGACAGTCACGAGGTGGTAATCAACTGCTGTCAGCAAAGAACTTATGTAGGAATCACAGGAAGTCTGGTAATGATGTGCAAACCTGTACACCACTTTTCAAGTGGAAGCATGAATCAGACACCACAGCAGAGATAACATCTATTGCAAACACATGTAAACATTTTGTAATGGACTGTGATAGGAAACTACAATATATGATTTGTACAGGGGAAGAAGTGTTAGTATATGTAGCAAACTACCAACCACACAGGAGCTGTGATGGCTGCTGTGTATTCACCGTTAATGAACATACAATCGAGTAACATTACTCCTTAACCTTGGGCTACATTACATGCTTGGATGACAATTTACAGTGGCAGATATATCATAGCCTGCTATTGGAGCAGATCGTTTGTCCTTCTGTGACTTACTGCCAGATGTGTGATTTCAGCAATTAACAGATTTGACTACTAATTTGCATACACTAGGGAAAGTCTACTGCATCATCCTATTGTCGGTGCGCATTGTTACAGGCAAAATACTGTACATATGGTTGCTGTAAGGGTACTCTGAGGTCACTCGGCAGTCATTTGATCTCCCACCAGTTAAGCACACAACCGTTCACCACATTTTGACCATACCAGTGCCACCAACTCACATTCAACCTAGATGTTTGATGTCTGAAATGCTAAAAGTGGTAAAACAGGAATTTTACTGCGTGCTATCACTGGGTATCTGCAGGATTTCTAATAGCAGTTGGGCAGCCCCGATTCACGTCTTGCCAAAACGGAGAACGGATGGCACTCCTGTGGTGATTATCATCAAGTCAATGCAAGGACCATCCCAGACTGGTCCCACACAAAGGAGACGTTTCTGGTAAGACAATATATTCCACCACTGACCTAGCGCAAACATATTATCAGACCCCTGTAGCTACAAGAAGACATTCCAAAACCAGGAGTGACGACACCATTTGACTCGTTTGAATTCACCACAATGCCATTCAGACTGTGTAACACAGCTCAGACCTTCCAGCACTTTAAGGATGATGTGACAAATGATTTAGATTTTTGCTATGTGTGCATTGATATATTGGTGATGTCCAAATCAAAACAGCAGTACTTATGGCATTTGACACAAGTGTTTGTCGGTATATGCACAAGAGGGCTAGTAACTAATCCTGCCAAGTGTGTTTTTAGTGAGAACGAGGTGCACTTTTCACGATATTTGGTGAATGCACAGGGTATTTGACCAACACTGAAAAAAGTAGAGGCCATAAGAAAATATCCCCAGCATATCATGCATGCTGAAAACTGCTCCACTGAATGAACTCCTTGCAGGTGTACTGAACCTGAACCACAGATTGCATTGGCCCAGTGAGGCAGACATTGCATTTCAGGTTGTGAAAACAGCTATAACAGAGGCTGCCCAATCAGAATACCAGGTTGCACATGGCCCACTTGTGTTCATGGTTGTTGCTTCATCCACTGCCACTGGTGTTGCACTTCAGCAACAGACTGATCAGTATTGGCAGCCCATTGCATTCTACAGTCTTAAAACTGTTGTCATCTCAGCAATATTTGGCAACCGTGAACTGTACATTGCTTATACTGCAGTTAAAAAATCCCGACACACATTTAGAAGGGCAACTGTTTGCCTTCAATATGGATCATAGCCTCTTACCTACACCTTTAAGGTAACACCAGAGAAAGCAGCTGTTATGCTTAAATTATATCAGCAAGTTCACAACCAGCAATTTGTTCATGGAAGGTAAGCTGAATGTTCCAGCTGAAACAATTTCATGTGTTGAAACAGTGAATATGGCAGCAGATGGCACTGCACGTGTAAGCAGTGACAAATGCCATTATTACAAGTGATAATGATTTGTATGATTTATTACAATGATCAAAAGGACTGAGGTTATAGCCCATGACATTGCCTGGAACAAACGTAGAGTTACAGTGTGATGCAGCAGAAGGAAAGATATGACAATTTGTGCCACAGAAATTCAGCATCAGTGGAAAATCTGGCATACCTGAGAGTAAGGGGCACTGTCAGATTAGTCAAACAGAACTTCATAAGGCCAGGTATGCACACGGACTGCAGAACATTTGTGAAACATTGCATGGAATGCCAGAGGAATAAAATCATGTGGCACATCAGACCACCTTTAGGCACATTTCCTCTGCCAAATCAGTGTTTTGAACTTGTGCATGGTGACACTGTAGGCTCACTCACAGCATTGGAAGGCTACAGTTATTGCTTCAAGGTGGTAGACAGGTTCACCAGGTAGCTTGAGGTATTTCTAATGAAGGACATCATGGTAGAAACTATACCGCAAACATTATTTTGTGGCTTGCTTGCTCAGTTCAGAGTCCCACTGAAAATTACCATCGATCAGTTATGGCAATTTGAAGCCGATATCTTCAGAGCATTGACCATGTTATTAGGCACAAAGTGCATATGCACCACAGCTTACAACCCAAATCAAATAGTATAGTTAAGCATCTTCATCAGCAGTTAAAAGCAGCACTGAGATGTCACGCAACACCAAACTGGACACAGACACTGTTGTCCATTTAGGTCTATGAACATCATTTAAGAGTGAGCTGAAGAGCACAGCAGGGGAACTGGTATATGGATAAATGTTAAACTTACCTGGAGAGCTTTTGCACAGCATGGCAGGTGACACAATCATCTCCTCAGATTTCACCACCTGAGACTGACAATGCCTATAAACTAGCTAGAAAGACACTTAGTCATTTTTACAGAGCTAGGCAAGAGCATGCATGTGCTCTTACATAATGATAAAGTGCATAAGCCATTATGAACGATGTACCATATTGTAGTCAGTGGAGGAAGCAATACTTTCTGCATAATGATCAGTGGTACACCCACCATAGTCACTTTGGATTGAATCAAACCAGCATTTCTGGATGCAACAGACAGTACAATGACAATGGTATGCAAACCAGAGAAGACAGAAGAATCAGCAACAAGAGATTTCCTGTACCTCACGAACACCAGGCACTCCAATGCTGAGACTGATGTTGAGTATTACTACCCTGCTCCCCATCAGAACTTCTGACTCACATGTTGCACCACCTGGTTTAAAAAAAAAGTACTTATGTGGGTTGTACGGCATGTTTAATTTAATCTGTGCTTTCATTAGTGCTAAAGGAGGCAGTCATGTAGTGACCTGCTCTGATATTCTGCCCTGAAAATGTCCAGTGGTGTGTAAATGTTCAGTGTGGTGGCAGTTTCAAGCTATATTGATGTAGTTGCCCTTTGGTTTACTTCTCTGTTTGTTATTCCATGCTTTGCATTGTGCATGCATTCATGTTTGTATACATGTAAGCTGTGATCGAGTAAATATGGGAGTAAATACCTCGTTTTCTCGGATACGCACATGCTAAACACTTTGTCCTAATTTCAATCCAAAAGAATCTTCACTATAAAGATATCAACATTTGCATAGATGAGAGCATTGAAGAAAACTCCAAATGCAGCACATTTCTTGGAATAATAATCAATGAAAATGTAAATTTTGATAACACATTACATACATAAGTGGAAAAATCAGCTCAAACCTATATGTGCTGCACAAACTCGGCTACCTGAGACACACAAATATGATGAAACTGATATACTATGCACTAATCCATTCAAGAATAAGTTATGGCAGAGATTTATGGGGAGGAACCTCCAAAACAAACATTAATAGAGCATTCAAATTACAAAAAAGAGTAATGAGATTTATAGCCAGTCTTAAATGGAAAGAATCATGTAGGCCCAAATTTACCTAACACAACACAACCTACACCTATACAAACTCCTGTGCTAGATATTTCAAATATGCCCCAGACACTGGATAACAGGACACAAGGCATCCATGACACAAGGAAACAGAACCTCTTTCATGATCCCATACAACACAATACAATACAAAACAAAAATCATCATATGCAGGACCAAATGCTCTTAAAAAGCTCCCTTCAAACACAAGATAGAAGAACAACAAAAATATTTTATAAAATTCCTCGAAGATTATCTGATAGAAAACTATTGCTATTGTATTGTATTTTATTGTATTGTATGGAACTGGGGACCTAGGAACAACGGAGAGGCTTCGTCCCCTCCGTAGCCCACAGTGCTGCACAAACCTGCAATAGGTTACAGCAGTCCACTCACCCCACCACCGCCCCACACCGAACCCAGGGTTATTGTGCAGTCTGGCCCCCAGTGGATCCCCCAGGATCATCTCACATGAGACGAGTGTAGCCCCGCTGTTCGTGTGGTAGAGTAATTACGGTGCACGTGTACACTGAGAAACTGTTTGCGCAGCAATCGCCGACATAGTGTGACTGAGGCGGAATAAGGGAACCAATCTGGATTCACCAAATCAGATGGAAAACCACCTTAAAAACCATCCACAGACTGGCCAGCACACCGGACCTTGACACTAATTTGTTGGGCTGATTTGTGCCAGGGACCGGCACACCTTCCCACCCGGAAAGCAGTGCATTAGACCGCATCGCTAACCAAGCAGGAAAACTGTTACTGTAGCATTAATGATCAATTTAATAGTAAGACAAACTGCAACACAACTTCTGTACCAAAAAGAAAATTTTCTTACATGTTCAAGAATGATGTAAACAATAAATATAATTTACCATGAAATAGGCCTGGAATATTAGAGTAAAAGATCATAATTTGCTAAATACCTCATAGAAAATTCATACTCAGTGCATGTAATACAATTTTGCCTGATCCATACAATCTATTTTGTCAACAAATCCAATCACTAACACAAAAAATCATTTTTATTGTATGTTGACCCTTATGGGAGTTCAGAGGTATTTTCCTGTTCCGAAACACTATTGCCACCGATTTCACTGAGTACTTCATGTTTCTTTTTAGCACTATCACATTTCCATCCTAATGAACTTTTAGTTTCTTTTCAATGAAGCACATACTTTTCCAGACAAAAAGCAGAACTTTGTTTTTTATTCAGTGCACATTATCCCATTTTATGCTGCAATGCTGCATAGGTTTTCATCAGTCCCGGGATACACTCTTTGAAAGTGTGAAGGTACCAGGGATAAAATACAGGAAGCAAAAGGTTATTAACAGCTCATAAAGAAGCCAGACTGTAGATATACGAGTCTAAGGAAATGAAAGGGAAGCATTACTTGATAAGGAAGTGAGACAGGGCTGTAGCCTATTCCCCCTTCGTATTCCCTCTGTATCTTGAGCAGGCAATAAATGAAACCAAGGACAAATTTTGAAAGGAAATTAAAATTCAAGGAGAAGAAATATGAAGAATGAGGTCTACCAATGACTGTAATTTTGACAAAGGCAGAAAAGAGCTTGGAGGAGAAGTTCAATAGAATGAATTGTGTCTTGAAAAGAGATTATTTGACGATGTCCAAAACTAAAACATGGTTGGTTGGTTTCTTTGGAATGAAAGGGACTGAACTGCAAGGTCCTCAGTGCCTTTATTTGTTAAAACAAAGAAATGAAGAAAAATAAAGAGAATAAAAAGGTGGAAAGTGTAGAGGCTAGGCCGGGCCACCAAGTAAGGCCAAAAAAGGAACCCCTGTGGGGAGGGAAAGGGGGAGGACAGGAGAGAGGTGCCACACCAACACCTCAAGTGGTCAATGAATCCAAAACGCCCCACCTCACAGGGATGAATAGAAATCACCTTCACGGGCAAAACATAACACCAGGTGAGATGTTTTGGTGTTGTCTACTAGCAGCAGAGATGGGTGTCAGGAAGATTAAGATGTCGCCTAAAAGCAGGCAAATTAGGGAAGTCTATGAGAAAGTGAGCCAACATCAGGCAGGCTATGCATCAGCAGTCAGGGTGATCCTCACACCAAAGAATGTGGCCATGGGCCAGCCAAATGTGGTCAATGCAGAGTTGACAGAAGATAGTGGATTCCCTGTGAGAAGCATGCAGGGAAGGCTGCCAAATGGCCCTGATCTCCTTAATTGTCCTCAGTTTGTTCGGAAAGATTAGGGCAGACCATTCTGAGTCCCAGACTTCTAGTAATCAATGGCATATAAATGACTGAAGGTCTGATCCTGGAACACCTATTTTCAGAATCGGCAGGTTGGCCAACAAGTCACCTAGTTCATTTTCAAAAATCCCAACATGACCGGGTCATCATCATCATCATCATCATCATCATTTAAGACTGATTATGCCTTTCAGCATTCAGTCTGGAGCATAGCCCCCTTATAAATTTCCTCCATGATCCCCTATTCAGTGCTAACATTGGTGCCTCTTCTGATGTTAAGCCTATTACTTCAAAATCATTCGTAACCGAATCCAGGTACCTTCTCCTTGGTCTGCCCCGACTCCTCCTACCCTCAACTGCTGAACCCATGAGTCTCTTGGGCAACCTTGCTTCTCCCATGCGTGTAACATGACCCCACCACCTAAGCCTGTTCACCCTGACTGCTACATCTAGAGAGTTCATTCCCAGTTTTTCTTTGATTTCCTCATTGTGGACACCCTCCTGCCATTGTTCCCATCTACTAGTACTTGCAATCATCCTAGCTACTTTCATATCCGTAACCTCAACCTTATTGATAAGGTAACCTAAATCCACCCAGCTTTCACTCCCATACAACAAAGTTGGTCGAAAGATTGAACGGTGCACAGATAACTTGGTCTTGGTACTGACTTCCTTCTTGCAGAAGAGAGTAGATCGTAGCTGAGCACTCACTGCATTAGCTTTGCTACACCTCGCTTCCAGTTCTTTCACTATGTTGCCATCCTATGAGAATATGCATCCTAAGTACTTGAAACTGTCCACCTGTTCTAACTTTGTTCCTCCTATTTGGCACTCAATCCGTTTATCTCTCTTTCCCACTGACATTACTTTCGTTTTGGAGATGCTAATCTTCATACCATAGTCCTTACATTTCTGATCTAGCTCTGAAATATTACTTTGCAAACTTTTCAATCGAATCTGCCATCACAACTAAGTCATCCGCATATGCAAGACTGCTTATTTTGTGTTCACATATCTTAAGCTCACCCAGCCAGTCTATTGTTTTCAACATATGATCTATAAATAATATGAACGACAGTGGAGACAGGTTGCAGCCTTGTCTCACCCCTGAAACTACTCTAAACCATGAACTCAATTTACCATCAACTCTAACTGCTGCCTGACTCCATGTAAAGACCTTTAATTGCTTGCAAAAGTTTGCCTTGTATTCCATAATCTCGTAGAACAGACAATAACTTCCTCCTAGGAACCCGGTCATATGCCTTTTCTAGATCTATAAAGCATAGATACAATTCCCTGTTCCACTCATAACACTTCTCCATTATTTGCCATAAGCTAAAGATCTGGTCCTGACAACCTCTAAGAGGCCTAAACCCATACTGATTTTCATCCAATTGGTCCTCAACTAATACTCGCACTTTCCTTTCAACAATACCTGAGAAGATTTTACCCACAACGCTGATTAAAGAGATACCTCTGTAGTTGTTACAATCTTTTCTGTTTCCATGTTTAAAGATTGGTGTGATAACTGCTTTTGTCCAGTCTGATGGAACCTGTCCCGACTCCCAGGCCATTTTAATTATCCTGTGTAGCCATTTAAGACCTGACATTCCATTGTATTTGATGAGTTCCGACTTAATTTCATCCACCCCAGCTGCTTTATTGCACTGTAATCTATTGACCATTTTCTCCACTTCCTCAAATGTGATCCTATTTCCATCATCAATCCTATCCAATTCTACCTCGAAATCTGAAATATTACTGATCGTATTTTCACCTACATTGAGCAACTCTTCAAATATTCCCTCCATCTGCCCAAGGAATCCACAGGATTTACCAGCAGTTTTCCTGACCTGTCCATAATACTTGTCATTTCCTTCTTACCTCCCTTTCGAAGACTGCTAATTACACTCCAGAATGGTTTTCCAGCAGCTTGACCCAAAGTCTCCAACATGTTTCCAAAGTCTTCCCAAGATTTCTTCTTGGATGCTGCAATTATCTGTTAGGCTTTGTTTCTTTCTTCAACATAACTTTCTCTGTCTACCTGAGTTCTAGTATGCAGCCATTTTTGATATGCCTTCTTTTTCCGTTTACAGGCTGCCTTGACTGTGTCATTCCACCAAGCTGTTTGCTTCATCCTACTTTTACACACTACTGTTCCAAGACATTCTTTAGCCACTTCTAGTACTGTGCCCCTGTACCTTGTCCATTCCTTTTCCAATGACTGCAATTGACTACATTCAACTAACTGGTACCTTTCTGAGATCACTGTTATGTACTTGTGCCTGATTTCCTTATCCTGAAGTTTCTCCACTCTTATCCTCCTACATATGGACCTGACCTCCTGCACTTTCGGCCTCACAATACCAATTTTACTGTAGATTAAATAATGATCAGCGTCATCAAAGAATCCCCTGAATACACGTGTGTCCCTCACAGCCTTCCTGAATTCTTGATCTGTTATTATATAGTCAATGACAGATCTGGTTCCCCTGCCTTCCCAAGTATACCGGTGAATGTTCTTATGTTTAAAAAGGAGTTTGTGATTACTAAGCCCATACTGGCACAGAAATCCAAGAGTTGTTTCCCGTTCCTGTTGGCCTCCATATTCTCTCCAAATTTACCCATAACCTTTTCATACCCTTCTGTTCAATTTCCAATCCTGGCATTAAAATCACCCATGAGCAGAACACTGTCCTTGACCTTTACTCTAACAACTACATCACTGAGTGCATCATAAAAACTATCCATCTTATCTTGATCTGTCCCTTCACAATGCGAATATACTGACACAATCCTAATTTTCTTGCTAGACACTGTCAAATCTATCCACATCAGTCGTTCGTTTACATACCTTATTGCAATTACGCTGGGTTCCATTTCTTTCCTGATGTAAAGCCCTACACCCCATTGTGCTATTCCTGCTTTGACTCCTGACAGGTAGACCTTGTATTCTCCCACTTCCTCTTCTTTCTCACCCCTTACCCGAATGTCACTAACAGCTAAAACGTCCAGCCTCATCTTACTTGCAGCCTCTGCCAGCTCTACCTTCTTCCCAGAGTAGCCCCCATTGATATTAATAGCTCCCCATCTCATTACCATTTCTTTGCGAAGTCGTATCTTAGGAGTCCCTGGTTTGTTAGTTAGAGGTTGGACTCCGTCACCTCCAAAAGTCCGAGGCATTTTGCTCTGATTGTTGCCAGCATCATATTTAAAGCACCAGGGAAACAGGTTGCTAGCCTTACTTGCCCCGAGTCCCATTGAGTTTTACCCCTAACGGTTGTGGGACTAACTGGTGGATTTGGTAGTCTTTGCCGTATGAGCACAAAGATGACCACGATTCAGAATATGTCCGAGATGCCCAGCCTTATTCCAAAGTAACTGGTATCCCGACTGTCGGGACCACTTACTTGGCCACCCATACGTTGCCCGTGGTTCATGAACTAGGACATGACAACAGGAACCCACACCATGAACTACATGACCGGGTGTCCAAACAAAATTGACTGGCCATCCAGCTTGATGGAGGTCAGAGACCAGATCCTGGAGAGCTGTAACTAGTGGGTGAGGAGAGTAGCATTGGTGTATGGCCTGACGGCTGCTAAAGGAGTCACTACAGATTAGGATACTCTTGCCAGTACAATAATAAACATGGCTAAGGGCTAGTTTAATGGCCATCAATTCGGCAGTGAAGACACTGCAGCCTTACCTGAACTACCAAAGCCTCCAAAAGTGTATCAAGAGGCACAAGGTCACTGTATATAGAGTCCAGCACATTCATAAAAACTCCACCCAATACCCTCTCATAGTTGGTATGATTCTTAAAATAACCTTTGTAGGGGTTCAAGTTGCTGTAAATCATGGTTTCTGGCTGTCAATACACAATGCAAGGTAAATGCTTAAAAGCCACCATAGCTCAGTGGGGTGGTGGAAAAATCTGTTATAACTCCACTGAAGGATAAGACTGTCTGAATCCTATGGGGCATGAAGTGACCAACGGGGTGGGGACATGTTATGAGCCAGGGTGTTGTGCTGCCATCAGTTGAGACATCAGGAGATTCATTGACATAGGTCCTGTGGCACATTGCCTGGGGAGATATGGTGTCTCGAGGACTTCCAGGATCTGTTCCTTGGGCACAAAAAGAGTAGATGCAGTATCTAGTGTCCTCGATGCCACCGGGTTTCCTTCATCTTAGGGAGCTTCTTTCTGCCCTCCTCATCCTTGTTCTCCTTAGAAGACACAGAAAGAACAAGAAGTCCAATGGTCAGCAGCATGTGGTTCCTTCAGCCACTGGCCGGCATCTGACTGTGGATTAGCAGGAACCATAGAAGAAAGAGTCCCAAAGGACCTCTTTATAGCTAGAGAAGCCAGAGGAGGATGAGGGACCAGTGAAGTGGTTGCAGTGGAAGCACCAGAAGGGATTCCGACCACATGGATTGGGGGGGGCGTGTATTAGCGGGCAGCTCTGAGGGCCCATTATAAGAGGTGCAACAAAGGAAGGCACCTTTGATGATGATGATGATGATGATGATGATGATGATGACTGGTTTGTGGTGCGCTCAACTGCACAGTCATCAGCGCCCGTACACATTCCGAATCTGTACACAGTCCAATCTAGCTGCTTGCATGAATGATGATTGAATGATGAGGACAACACAAACACCCAGTCTCTGGGCAGAGAAAATCCCCACTCAGCCGGGAAGGCACCTTTTACAGAGAAGGTGATGACATTGTAGCTGGAGTGTAAAATTGTGTCATTTGCATGGGATTAAGATGCTCAACCTTTTTTCTTGCCTCTTCATATGTGAGCATGTCCAGGATCTTATACTCCTGAATTTTCTCTTGAATTTAAAAATGGAGCAATGTGGTGAGCAGGGAGTGGAGCCCACCACAGTTTACACAGATGGGGGGAGAGGTGCAAGGAATGTTCAAGTGCAGCAGATGTCCACAATCCCTGCAGACAGGGGTAGTGGTGCAATGAGAAGACATATGTCTGAACTTCATACACCTGAAGCATCTCATAGGAGGAGGAACACAATGTTTCATGTCCCATCACTAGCCCATCACCTTGACCTTCTCAGGCAACGTATCACCCTCAAAAGCTAAGATGAAGGCCCCAATAGCAACTCTGTTTTCGCTTGGTGCCCTGTGGACATGACAGATGAAGTGCACATCTCTTTGCTGTAAGTTGGCCCACAGCTCATCATTAGATTGTGAAAGTAAATCACAGTGAAAGATGATGGCTTGGACGATATTGAGACTCCTGTAGGAAGTGACAGTCACGTGAATGTCACTGAAGTTTTTACAAGAGAGCAGTGGAAGGAGATGAGGAGATGATGCTATAATCAGGAGGGAACTGTTCTTCATATTAGACATGGCGGTAGCTTCACTATACTTGTCTTCAATGTGTTCCACAAAAAATAAAGGCTTTGTGGCCAAAAAGATGTCCCCATCAGTCCTGGTACAGACTAGGTATTGGGGGGAGCATTTTGCTCCTTGTTGTCTAGTCCTGTGTTCCTTCCACAGTGTGGCCATGGAAGTGAACATGTTGGAATTATACTTTGTTGCACCATATGAGGCCTTTCCTTTTGAAGAGACTCCTGGGGCCATGTGACTACCAGCAGGAGAAAATTTAAGTTTCTTCATAAGCAAACTATCCACTATGGTGCCACCCACTCCCAATGGGGACTCTCCCCACATGTGCCACCCAGCCACAGCAATGGTTACCTGGCCAGTAATCCATTGCCAGGAGTCGGGCACATATTCCATGGCATATATAGGGAGTGTGCAGCTCAGGCACCAAAAGAGCGATCCCTTCATGGTCATCATATCATGTAGGTACTTTATGACCTCTCCACAATGGGATGGCTATCATGCTGCGTTCTGGGGATACTACAAAAACAGGAAGGAGGGAGCCGAGGTGGAAAGGTGCAGAGACACAAAATACACCACAGGGGCAACCTTCCCTGCATGACACACACACTTCTGTAAAATTTGGAAAAGATGGCATATCAAACCAATAATGGAGACCATATAATCGTTTGTGGAAAGTGAAGATAGAGCCAGGAGTGAAACTAGAAATCAAGACCAAAATCATGAACCAAATCCAGGCATGTTCTGCATCAAAACAACCATTTAACAGAAAGTCAGAGGAGATAAGAGATAGTCGAAATGTAGGTTTGCACCACAGAAAGAGGAAGTATTGCTACAAATACTCTGTGGTAGTCAAGCACATACTCACCAAAGAGTTATTAGCCACCTGGGGGAAGTAAAACAAGGGTAACAGAATTTAGTTGAATTAAGTCTGGTAATGCTGGGGGAATTAGATTAGAAAATGAGCCACTAAAAGTAGTAGATGAGTTTTGCTATTTGGGCAATAAAATAATTGGTGGCGGCTGAAACAGAGAGGATATGAAATACAGACTGCCAATGGTAAGAAAAGCATCTCTGAAAGAGAGAAATGTGTTAATCCGAAGGCATCTGTCTGGTGAGTTGCCTTGTATGGAAGTGAAACATTGGAAGATAAATTGTTCGGAAAAGAAGAATGCTTAAGATTAGATGGTCAGATTGAGTAAATAATGAAGAGAAACTGAATCAAACTGGACAAAAAATGAAATTCACGGCACGACTAGACTAAAAGAAGGGATTAGTTGATAATACACATCCTGAAGCATCAAGGTGTAGTCATTTTGGGGGGAAGTGTGGGAAGGTGGGTGGGAGGGGTGAGGGGGGGATGAAGATGGGGTGGGGTGGGGGGGGGGGGGAGAGAGAGAGAGAGAATTTATTTTTAATCATGTGGCATCATTAAAAATTATACAACGAAATGAAAGCAATATTTTTAATGAAATTTGTATGGATTACAAAACTCAATGAACATTTGAAACTAGAGCTCCATAATGGACAATTTCTATAACCAATAACATCATATAAATAGAGCTCACTAAAAATTTAATATTTTCTGCATTAACAGACATTATGACAAAGCACTCAACTGTGGCCTAAACCAGAGCAATTTTTTATTGTAAAAAGAGAAAAATGGATACAAAAATCTTAGATAAAAATCCTCCAGCATCTCAATTAAAAAAAAACTTTTGAGCAAATCTCAGATCTGTATATACTCTTACTTCTCTTTTCCAGCATATTAACTTCTTTATAAATGAAGGTAGCTTCTTCACTGACTCTTCTAGATAAATTCAACAGTTGCTTTACTTTTCATTTTCATGTTATCATTTCATTCTGTGACAAATAAAGCTGATTTATCTGCTCTTAACACCATACTTGGGACAGTGAATAACTTTCAAGCTTATGGTTCAATATTATCAAGTATCCATTCAAGAAAACCATCAACTCTAGTATAAACACTTGCTGTTGGACCACACTCAGTTCCTGTTCGGAATGAGACAATTCCAACTTGCTGTACTGGTTTTGAATCATTTGTGTATTTCATAAGTGGACCACCACTATCACCATTGCATGCATCAGGTCCTTGTCCACCTGCACACATTTGTGTAGCCTTTGATAGTGGTTGAACTTGCCTTGACTGCAAAGGACTGCACTCTTCTGTTGGTGTTATAGATACAACTGCAAACTGCAGTACAGTGCTTCCATTTGTGTCCACTGTTTGGAAAAAATTAAAGAATATGTTAAATAACTGTAAAATAATTACATACAAATTCTTTTTAAAGTACAATATTAATAAATATTATTTTATAAGATAACATAAGAATTTGGATATATACTTCCAGGCAAAATACTACATCAAAATGTAATATTAAATAAAGTAAAAAAGAGAAGATGATGGTAAAAGATTGGATAGCATTCAAATGAGAAGTGGTGAGACATATAAAAATAAATCATGAAGAGATTCTGATTGGGCAGCAACAGTTCCATGGGAACTACCACTCCCTGGTATAGAGATACTTATTTCTTCTATTTGGCAGTTAGATTCATCCAGTTCTATTATACCAACTCAACGGAAATGCAAAAAGCATATTTTGTGTTTGTTGTATTGCTTATTATGACTTTGTATTGATTGTCAATGAAACAATGAAAAACAAACCATGTTTTTCGTGCAAGCAGTGCTACTTTTGATTTTTTGTTGTCCCATGTTTTGAACTGTACCATAGAAAAAACAATCATTGAAGTGTAGGTAAATCCAAGATGGGATAATAACAATACTACGAAAAGGATAGATTGTTATGCACCATATAGTGGAGCTGCTGAGTTGCAGATAGACACAACAAAAAAAAACCTTCAAACAAGTAAGCTTTTGGCCGCACAGGTCTTCATTGGAATTGGACAAAACACACACACACACACACACACACACACACACACACACACACACACACACACACAAAACAACAACAACAACAAAACCCCATTATCTATGGCTGCTGAGGTCACACTGTGAGCGGGGAGGGGCATAGGTGTGTGTAGGACAATAACTAATGGAGATTGAGGCCAGGAGGGTTATGGAACTGTTGGATATACTGTTGGGAGAATTCCCACCTTGGCAATTCAAAAAAATCTGCTGTTGGCAGGAAGGATCTTGATGGCAAAGGCTGTGAAGCAGCCATTAAAATGAAGAACTATATGCTGGGCAATGCACTCAGCAACTTGGCGGTCCAGCTGTTTCCCGGCCATAGTTTGTTGGTAGCCATTCAAGCAGACAGACAGCTTGTTGGTTGTAATGCCCAAGTAGAACACAGCACTGTGATTGCAGCTTTGCTTGTAGATCACTTGACTGATTTCACTGGTAGCCCTGCCTGTGATGGGATAGGTGATGCTTGTGAGTGGACTGGAGTAGGTGGTGGTGAGAGAATGTATGGGTCAGGTCTAGATGCAAGGACCTTGGAGTAGATGACATTCCCCTCAAAACTATTAATATCTTTGGGAGTGATAGCCATAATAAAACTATTCTACCTGGCATGATGCAATAAGTATGAGACAAAACAGCTAGAGACTTTAAGAAGAATGTAAGAATTACAGTTCTAATGAAGGCAGGGGCTGACAGATGTGGATATTGCTGAACTATCAGTTTAATAAGTCAGGTATGATTGCAAAATACTGATAAGAATTATTTTACAGAATTGAAAAATCAGTAGAAGCTGGCCGCAGTGAAGATCAGTTTTGTTTGGGGAAATATAGGAACATGTGAGACAATACTGACTCTAGGACTTAACATAGAAGATACAATAAAGAAAGACAAACCTATATCTCTATAATTTGTACACATAGAGAAAGCTTTCGATAGTATTGACTGAAGTGCACTTTTTGAAGTTCTGAAGGTGATAGCGATAAAACACTGTGAGCAAAATGTTATATACGGCTTGTACAGAAGCCAGACTGTAGTTACAAGAATCTAGTGACACAAAAGGGAAGCAGAGGTTGAGATGAGAGTGAGAGAGGTTTATGGTCTCACCTACATTTTATTTACTCTGTACATTGAGCAATCATTGGAGAAAACTAAAGAAAAATTTGGAGTTGGGATTAAAATTCAGGGAGAAGAAATTGAAACTCTGAGGTTTGTTGATGACATTGTAACTCTGTTAGAGATGCCAAAGGACTTGGAGGAACAGATGAACAGAACAGACAGTGTCTTGGAAAGAGATTATGTGATGAACATAACGAAAAGTAAAACGAGGGTAATGGAATCTGGTTGAACTACATCCAGTAATACTGAGGAAATAAGATGAAGAAATGAGCAACTAAAAGTAGAAGATGAGTTTTGTTATTTGTGAAATGAAATAACTGATGATGGCTGAAACAGAGTGGATATAAAATCCAGACTGGCAATAACGGAAAGGCATTTCCAAAAAAGAAAATTTGTCAACATTGAACATGAATTTAAGTGCTAGGATGTTAGGATGTATTTCCTAAGGGTTTTTGCAGTGCAGCCACAGTCTGTGACAAACAGTCATGATATTCCCACAGTTCTTTTGAAACTGCTACTGCAGCACTACTATGTGACTGGTACATAGAAACACGTTATGAAACAATTGTGTATTTTATATATAGAGTGTAGAAGGAGATTCAAAAAGCCAATGATGTCATCTTTTGGAGTTCATAGTGCTACTATAAACTGTAGCAGCAATAAAAAAATATCTCCAAGATTTTAAAAGTTGTGCCTAATTTTGATTGCATTAAAACAAATCTGAAATCCACAAAGAAACTCGTGAAATGAACTACACTACAATCAGCACAAAGTGACAGACAGGACATGCCAAGCATGTAGATATACTCATAATCAGTTACTTTCGGACTTAAACTTCTCAGGTCACAACTCATTTTCAGTCTTAAAAAATTTTTGGTGATACAATTAAGATTCTGCTAATGGGAACTGTATATATTACATTGCACTGAGATTTCATTATTATATGTCTGCATTAAGATGGAATTTACTTTAACTGAATTTTCTTTTTCGTATTGTTTAAAGCCACTGTGTGGTTAGTGATTGGGAAATGTTAAAGTCACACCATTAAAAATAACAAGTTCTCAATTTATAGCATACCATTCTTCTGTTACTACACACAGGCCACTTGGAGCACTTGCACCACTTGAGTTGCCACAAATTTTGACAGCTGAAGTGATGCTAGTGCTTTAAATGGCTGGTGTCTAGCAACTTGAATCAGAAAGTTGCATTTTTTTGCCCTGGGGAGTTTCATGGCTGTTTGTCATAGAATTTGGTGTAGCCTTGTGCAAAACTGAAATGTGGGCAATAAGTAGTTCAGATAAGAAGACAAAAGAAGCTTTTGAAATGTAGTGCTACAGAAGAATGCTGAAGATTAGATGCATAATTGCATAATTAGATGCATAAAATTACATAACTAATGAGACGGACTGAATCAAAATGGGGAGAAAAAAATTTTGTGGCACAACTTGACTGAAAGAAGGAATTGGTTGATAGCAGACATTCTGAGGCATCAAGAAATTGCCAATTTGGTATTGGAGGGAAGCATTTGAGGTAAAAAATTGTAGACAGAGACTGAGAGATGGATACAGTACCCAGGTTCAGATAGCTGTATGTTGGAATAGTTATTTGGAGATGAAGAGCTTTGCACAGGATAGAGTAGTGTGCAGAGCTGCATCAAACTAATCCCTGGACTAAAGACCACCACCACAACCAGCACCACCACGACCACCACCACAACAACAACAACAACAAGTTTTACTTCATTCTAAAGTTGTGTTGATCTCAATAAGTGACTAAACAGGCAATGCAGCATTGATTATTTGGCATGGCTACCACCCCTTCTTGGTTGCAACAGAATTGGCCTGCACAGCAGGAAATGGTGTGAGGTGTGAGCAACTGCACTGATGCTGTGCACTCAACAATTAAATATGAATGGGTAAAGGCATTTTATTTGGTGACATGATATAACTACTAGTGTAATTTTAACCTGATCAAGTGTGTTACCGTCATTACTAAGTGGGCCTGCATGTTATCAGTGCTATAATATTTAGAGAAGGTGAATTTGTGAATTGAGTGTGCACCTGGATAAATTTCTTCCACTTCTTTCTCATTTTGGATGTGGTTTTTATAGTGCATATAAGTTGATACTTGTTGTGTGGATATGTAACACAGTGGGAAATTGTCAGACAACAGTTCTTAAGGTTTTGGGTTCAGCTTTTCCTTGGAAAATGCTAAGTAGAACCATGGTGCAGATTCCACATCGAACTACAGGTTCCCTTTATAACCAGCATTAATATTTGACTGGTTTCTTGCCAGGATACACTAACAACATCAAGACATGATTGGATGATTAATAGTAGTGACAGTGTGTGCTACTTTTTACCTCTTATGTTGAAACTATTTCCTATTTTGTGGTAATGGAACAAACAGCTTGCATGTATTGCCCCAAGAACACTAGATGCTTTATTGCTGCAATAATGAAGCAAAATATGTTGTTGTTTGCTCTTATTTTGTTTTCTTTGGAATCTACCTCTTTTTCCCTGTTATGTAGAATGTCATGAAACTGTGGAAAAAGGAAAGTGGAGAGAAAGAGCAGGAGATAGAAAAATTGTAGACAGAAAAAGCAAAGAAGTACAGCTGGTATCTGGAGATGTTTTTAGAAACTGACAGAAATTTAATTTTCAGCATTTAATTTTTAGTAAAATGCTGTGAGCTGCCTAAGAAATCAGACAATTTTATGTCTAGACCTACAGGTGAAGTTAATAGCAAACTGTGTTTTGACAAGTCCAATTACAATGATGCTCTGACTGAAAATGTCAGTGAAACTGTAGTTAAGGCAGAAGCCTGTTATCTGAAGGCAGATGCTTATTATCCAATGACTTCCAACAGCTAAAATGATTAAAGAATTTAGTGACAGGGATCTTGGGAAAAAAAATCAATATATCATACCAGATTGATTCCACAGCATGATTTAGAATTTTGACATTTAACACAGAGATGAGAAAGTAATTATGTCTGGCAAATTAAGGACTGAAGTTATTAATTACTGTTGCTGGTCCCTTTAAGGAACATTTTGTTGAACAAACCACTGAGTAGTGAGCAAACATTGCTTCAAGAAAAAATTGAGCAATGGCTGTAGTGGTGATGTGATGTGTTCCTGGTTGGTGCATTCTCCACCCAAGACAGCAACATTTTATATGTATTGCTTCTTGTTTTTCAAGTTAGGTTCATTGTCTTCTTTGGATTAGTAGGATACCTTTATACAATGTCAAGCACCTGAAAAATGGCCATCATGGGGAGGAGGAGGGGGGTGGGGAGGAGGGGCGGGGGGGGGGGGGGGGGGGGGAGAAGAAGGAAAGAAGAACAAGAAGGGGAAGGGGGAGGAGACTCATTGTGAGTGCTTAGTATAATGCAAGGAGCCTGACAAGAATCTCCCTGAAAATAAAAGACTAATTAGTAGAGAAATTTAGAAAGATATAGGAGACATAAAGGGAAAATTATGCAACATCTTAATAGGGGTCATTTGTTGCTTGGGAACACAAAATTTAGCTTTGCATAGGCACAGAGAGCAACTTCAAGGAGACAATGTCACTTCCAATTCTGGAAACTTCCTTTGTGTATTGAGGCTATTTGCCAATTTCAATCCCTGTTGAAAATCAATGAAGTACCATACCTTACCTCTTGCTGCTTGTTCACAATGAGATCAAACATCCAATGTCAACTGGTATTTGCTAGAGACTAATCAGTAAGATATATAAAACTAAAAAATAAGAGCTTTTTTCCTACTCAACTTGTGAGCATATGTCACAAGTTGTCAGATTTGTGGACATAAATTTCATAGGTAAGGTTATACATCTACATGAGAATTTCCTTGGTTTCATTGAAATAAGCCAGGAAGACTTTGACACGACAGCCTCATGAATAACCCCTTCGGTAACTGGGAAAGGACTTAACAGGTACTAAAGATTGTAGGTCACAGTGCCACGAGAATGTTGCAGTGATGGCAGATAATCTAGCTCTCACATGGTGAATTGTGATAATCACACTGAATTTTTTGGGGTGTACATTCGGTCAATCAAGATGTGATTATCATTCTTTGGAACTATTCAAGCACTGTAAATTTTCTTTTCTCAGTCACTGCTGTGCTTAGAGCCACTTAAAAAGGCTGTGCCTATGGTCCTCAAGACTGAATGCAATGCTAGATTGAGTGCAAGGAAAGAAACTGTTCGACGTCTTGGGTAGTATCTTTCAATGATAGTTTGAGTTCTTGAAGACAAGACAGAAGATAACCATTAGACTGGACAAACAATATTTGATGCAAGCCAAACGTGCAGCCACATGTTTAACTATGATTTATTTACCATTGAAATTATGGGACAAAATTCTCACTTACATAGACAAAGGTTATAAAAGGCCACAGATTCCTTCTATGAACTGCCATAATTTTGCATTTATGTAATTTGAAAGCTCTATGTGACAAGCTCCACAATGAGAGGAGATAGTAGTCAAATTACTGTATGAAGAATCAGACCTAAGGCAGGAAATCTATACAAATAAAATTATTATACTTTTGATTATGTTATTGCTAACATGTGCCAATGTAACAAAACCTATAAAATAACTATCAGTAGCATCCCTATGATACACCAAGAAATTTTTCCCTTGTCATCACAGAACATTAATAGTCCAGGGTAGTTGGTTGACTTAAACTGCTCTAAACACTCAGTTAATTACAGTAGCATTTCACAGTTCTATTAAATGAAACAAAAGTAAATTATTGTTGTAGGTATATTAACTGCATGTCATCCATTATATAGAGGATAAACTTAATCTGTAACATCTTATCGCTTGGAAAGTTGCAACTGTTACTAAAGAGGAAAGAAGTCATACCCAATGGCTCTCCACTCCATAATGCCAGGAGTAACACTGCAGTGCCTTTCCAAATTATTGGAAGAATGGGATCTCTTCTGAGGTCAATGCCATACCCACTAGAAACTAGTAAGTCAAGGCAGTGCAGAATGGTGATTTATTGCTGAACACAATGCAGTACAATCCTTCACCAATCCACACTTCCCGGTTACAGCACCAATCCACACACAGCCATTTGTGCTGTAATGTTAATGGCAGACTACACATGGAATGGTAATTTCCTAATCCAGCTGCTTTTGGTTCCTGATAAATGGTGAGGGATGACACAGAATGTTGCAGGCAGTCCATTACTTGGTCTTTGATGGCAGGCACAGATTTGAAGTGGCGCACAGTACAAGGATCTGCCCTTGAGGTGATCAGACAAGGTTGACCGGAACCTTGACACGGAGTATGTCCAGAATACATTGAAATGTCCATTTGTTTTTAGGTAAATATGTATGTTGTCCACACAACCTCCTTGGGATTTTATTTTAGCCCAATCTACCTAGCTTCTTTTAACCTCTTTGCTTGGGATGTGTTCCTGCCATTAAACTAGCCTGTTGAACATGCAGTTGTCCATGGCACATTGTGAGAAAAGTAGTGCCAGGGATTGAGGGCATATCAGAGAGAAGCATCAGTTAACTGTTAAAACATATATTTTTCAATTGCTGTGTTGTAATATGCATGTTTTAATGTTTACTAACTGTTGTACATGTGTAAACCTTACAATGTATTAAATAATAGAGAAAATAAATAACAATGTACATTAAAGGTGTTCTATCTTGGAAACCAAATAGTATAGCATCTGTCCACATATGAAGCTTTTTTGCTTCAAATTATCATTCCTCTCATATCCCTGAACACTGACTGTTCCTCCTTGGACACCCTGTATACATTATCAGGTTTGGTAACAACACTAATTCACTCTTATGGCTGTTCTACCTGTCACAGAGAAATGCAACTCTAATAATTTACATAAACGCCAATGATATGTATGTGGACAAAGATACACAGACATCTGACCACATTTTGTGTCAAGCAGTGATAATTGTTTACCTGGGTACAAAGGATCATGATTGGCTGCATCTACTGAAATGAATGTAATTTTTATATATGAGGGTGGTCTGTTGTTTACACAAAACTGTGATTTTCATGTAAGTCATGCAGAAACAAATCATGACTTTTCAAAAATATTTACAAATTGTAAATCATCAGCCCCTTACATTAATTCTGTTATGTTTCTACTTTTTTATTTTTATCACTCCCATTTTCCCCCTCTTTTTTCCTAGTTCTTAACTGCACTTTTTATACCGCTTCTTGTGGCTACTGCTCATCAGTCCATCTTTATTTCTCATTCTGTCCCTCTATCATCTATGTACTACCTTTAAACTCCAACTCTCTCTGACACCTTCCCCTACATCTCCAGCACACCTCATCCTCACAATAACTAGGTCCCTATCAACCTAGGGTGTGAGTGACCAGCCCTTCCTTTCCAACATTCCACAGGCTGTCCATCTTCCCTCCCTATATCTGGATCATAACAACAAAGTATGTGGCAGATACATGTTTACAGGACAGCTACCATGGCAGCAGTCGACTAGAGCATGAGAATGGGCACACCTTTTATCCTGCACATAGTTTCATATCGCTCTGCTGCTACCTCAGCTGCCAGATTTCCTGTCAGCTGATGATGATACTTGCAGTTTGTGATATAGGGGCTGCAATATGTTGGTACGTGCTTTTTCCTCAAAGTAGTTTTTTTATGTGTGAAATGTTGTGAAATTGCTTAGAAAAGTGATAACACTATTATGATCCTGTAAATAAAATTCAACACTTCATGTTAAAGGGGAAAGTATGAATGCACTCAGTATAGAGTTGCACAGTTGCTACTGCTGCTACGGGAGACCTATTGCATTTTCGAGGAACTGCAAACTGATAGTACTCCCCTCTCCCACACTCAGCTGTCAATCACTTTGTTATTCTGGTTCAGGTGTAGATATAGTTTTTTTCTGCTTGTTTATTTTGGCAAGTATTTTGAATTTCACCTCGTGATGGTAAGTACTAGCTAGCCATTCCACCTCTTTATAATTTTAGTTTCCCCATTTGAATTTTCCTATTGACAGAATTAACAGTATAAATATTTATTATGTTCAGTCAGTTTATAACCTTTGTCAAGATTATTCAACTATTTGCTTTAAATCACCCCTAATACCATAATTATAGTATTTCACAGCCAACAGACCATATGACGTTTTTCTTCAGCTGCCAGTCAATATATTTCAATCAAACTTCAATATGTCAAAGCTCTAGTTAAAATTGTGCTACATGATTATGATCACTCACCCATGGAGAGCTGCAGAATAACTGAATATTTTCAGTTATTTTCATCAGTTTTAGTTCCTGGAGTAACTACCTCGTGCTATTTCTAACAAATATCATTCTAAAGTATATCATTTTTCCTCTCACATGACTAAGATACCTTGCAGTTGCTCAAGCATGATAAAAAGACATGTACACAATTGAAAATTTTACTGATATGCTTATTTATAAATCCAACTATTGAGGCAAAACAGCTGATAACAGACAATCTGTAAAATTCCTCAATTATATTAGGTTGGTCTACATAAGGAGGACTTTTTTTAGTTTATATCTAGTTCCCTGTTTCACCAGCTGTTTGGGAGATCTGTAGTGGAACCTTGTGATTTAAAGACCCAGTATGAATAGATGTACCACTGGTGTTTCAAGAAGATATCCTGAAAGGCCAGCCATCCGAACTCCTCCTCCCAAGGAACAGCTACTTGAAATAATACAAGACAATTGTCTCAGAACATCTTTATTGTCATTTGTAGAGAAGAGAAAATGTCTTCTCAGACATCTTCATTTTACACTAGCTAAACCTAAAAGAGTATGAGTAGTAGAATAAATTGATAAGAAGATAAATAAATGGTTCTCTCCTAACGAGGGAGTCATATGGCACTGTTGGCTGCAGTACCCTGACAGGACACTTGATTAGTTTATGTTTTTCTTCCTCTGTGTACATAGGCCTCTTTTCTTGTAGAGTATGACAGTTGTGTCTTAGTTATATCTGCTGAGTATAGGCGATTGTGATGGATGTGTATGCAGTTTGGTGTCATGTTTATACTGCACAATGACGAGACAAGCTAGGGGCTCAGGTTGCAGCTAAGCTTAACATCCTTGTGCCTATCACAGATGGAGCGAACAATTTTTTGAACTTCCTATTTTGAGGATTAGCCTCAGTCTTTCAGGCAAACAATGAAGACGCTTATTCCAGCCCTGTGTCAGCATATTAATATTTGCCACATCATACTCCTTGAGAAACTTCATAACTTGTAAACAGTTGTCATCTGGCTCGTTGACTGTTATGTCAAATCAGTGATGATGACAGTGTGTGGTAAATACTGAATTCTGCTGGGAGACAAGAGGTAAGACACAATATGGAGCTAGTTGTGTGTGTGTGTGTGTGTGTGTGTGTGTGTGTGTGTGTGTGTGTGTCCATGGCCTATCTCATATACTCATTGTGGGCTGTATTAAGAATCTTAAAGCACAAAGGCATTACCAATCCATACACAATACAGTCACATTTAGTTAACTGATACTAGAGAGGGTTCGTTCGCAAGGAAATGGCTCCAAAAGAACTGTTCACTAAACTGAATGGAGTGGTCCACATTAAAAATTCTGAAATTTAGGAAGATATTTCTGCTTAGAAAATATCACAAGAATTTGATTACATTGCGAGCTTTTATGACTGGTATTTGCATCTATGGCAATTGTTATTATATGGAAATTAGGTAATGGACTAAGGCATGGTTCTACGCCAGATGTTTTCTCTCCTAATGATTGATACATCACCAGAGGCTATAAAGACTCAGATAGTAGTTTCAAACTTAAATGAGCTCAGCAAGCTGAACTGTTTATAGGTATCCAGACAATGGTCGAGTTGTGAGGTCAGTGTGATTGATGACATCACAATGTGACCATTGCATCGACATGTATAAACAATTCAGCTTGCAGAGCTTGTTTAAGTTCGAAATTTCTGAGCCTTTATATCATCTGATGATGTCTCCAACATTAGCAGACAGAACATCAGGCACAAAGCATGCCTTAGGCTGTGGCCTAATACATGTACATATAACAAACAAAACTGAGATAGAAAACGATTAAAAATTGCTTGGATAGCCAGTAACAAACATTTAGCTCTTGAGAGGAGAATGTGGAGGATACTGACTCAAATTCAGAAGTGTTATAATCCACATCAGGATTATATTCTGCCACAAAAGATAGAAATGAGAGGGAACCACATGGTTCAATAACAATATTTATAGGTTACTGCAATGCATAGAGAGCTTCATGTGAGATCCAAATGAAATTGAATTCTTACTGACAAATAAAATCTGAATTCTTTCAGAACAAGCATAAGAGCATCCAGGAAAGACGTGTCCACTGATTTCAGAAGCAAGATATTACTTCTCAACTTGAGGGCCCCCTGCCTCCTTTCCCCTCAAAAATGTTTTGTTCTTACATTAAATCACTCAAAGAATCACGGCTGTACACAGAGGTGTTCATTCAACATGATGGCACACAAATGGAAGATGATGAAATGAAGGCTAAATTCTGCCTTTTTGCCTTACAGAGCTCCTTCACTGATGAAGAACACATCACCCAATTCTAACATGTTTTAAACAAATCCTTGCAAAAATGACAGATACAGAAGTAAGTGAGGGTGGAACTGAAAAACAACTAAAGTCTCTCACTATAAGAAATGCTATGGGACATGGTGGGATACTCATTCAATTTTATATTAAATATCTAGAAGAACTATTCTCCAATTAAGAAAGATCACAGGAAAGATATGCAAAACAATATGCCTGTTTCACTGATGTCAGTTTGTTGCAAAATTATGGAATATGTTTTGTGCTCACATACAATGGCGTTTTAGCAGACTGAACAACTCCTCGCTAGGAGTCAAAACAGTTTCACATGCAATGATTGTGTGAAACTTGGCTTTTTCATGAGATGCAGAAGGTTCTAAACAGCAAAGTTTATGCTGATACCATGTTTCTTGACCTTTGGAAAGCCTTTGATACAGCTTCACACCATCATTTAAGTAATTTAAAAAAAAAAAAAAAAAGGCTGTAGTCTGTGATGGTACTGAAGCCTCTGTAGCACACAGGACACAGTACAGCTTTTTAATGAGGAGAAACTGTCAGAGTTGAAAATAGCTTTCGGTGTACCTCACAGAAAGTGCTAGGGCCACTTTTGCTAATGATGTACATAATTTGATGCAGAACAATTGATACAGCTTTCGTTAGTAAGGAATTCTTTTCAATGAGATATTATTGTTCAACTGTTTTGCAGTGTTGAGCTCTGTCCTTATGATAGGACAAATTTCCTCTGAATCAATCCACTCAGTGGCAGTGGGTAGAAGTGAACTTCAGATAGGAACTTTCAAACTACTAGGAGACAATAATGATGGAGCTCCTGTGCAGTCTCACAAAATGTCATGTGATCTGCTTTGAACAATGCACATGAAAGGTCACTCAAACAGATCTTATTTTGAAGACAGCCAAATTAAGTGAACACATTTCCAGTTTCAGATCTTTTATCTTCTGCCAGAAATAACACATAACATTTTCCATCAGAGTGCAAGAACATGTCTAAAATACACTTTTCAACCACTGCTGCTCAATTGATTGATTGTTATCAGACTCACCACAGGCTAAGGGCACTAGCCAAAAAACCATCACGCACTAATAAATAGTTCTTTAGTAATGTCTTGCTTCTTTTTATTCAGACCTCATATATAAATCACCTGATAGGTAATATCTGAGGCTACCCACAACTGGTGTAGTGATGTCCAGACAGATCACACAATTAGGAAATAGTTATAAAATGCAGGAATGATCAGTGACTGGCACAAAGGTGTGTAACTGATCTTTAGTACAGACAAATGTGATTAAAGTGTCTAAAAGTAACCTCCCAGAGTTTAAGGTGGAGTGCCTAAATAAATCTAAATATGGAGAAGGCAGAAACCAGCCTTATATTTACCAGAAAAAATCTAATGAAGTGCAATTCATCCATAACAGTGGCTGCTTATAATATACTTCCAGTATGTATCCCACACAATAGCTACCACAGTACAATCAGAGAAATTCAGGCTTATACAGCTGGACCCTGACAATTTTTCTTCTCACATACCATCTGAAAACAGAACAGGGATGGGTGAAAATAAGTCATGTACATTGGGCACCCTTACTACACACTTTCCTAGTAGAAATGTAGATTTAGATTTTTTGACATATTTAGTGCAAAAGAAAGTCAACATTTCATCAGCTGTGAGGTCTAGGAATGTCATATAGTTTTTAAAGTTAAGAATGATGCCTTCCAATCATAATTTAGGCAGATGAAAAGATTGTTAAAATTATTATTTTACACCGTTTCCTTTTAAGAGAACATAAAATTTTTTTGTGCCTGCCTATTCTTCCAAACTATTGATTATCATCTTCAAAATAAGGTTAATAGTTGTGAGGATGTGAATATTGAATACCACCAACAGATAACAAATAATAAATTGGTATTTGCAGTGCAGACATTGTACTATTATAAACTGTTACAAATAAAGGGACACAAAATACTGCCTTCCAGTATACAATTCCTGTACACAAAATTATCTTTAGGATAGTGCCTCCAACACTGTGGCATAAATGTAACTTAGTATCATGTAAGATTTGGCCAATGTCCTTCAAAATCTTATTCATACAGCTGTCACTTTATGTAGGAAAATCTGATGGCTTCAAGATAGTCAAGTAATATAACGTGTAATGATATGTCCAGAAAACACTCTTGAAGGACTTGCAAAATTCCAGGTTTCCAGTTCCCACATAAGAAGATAGTCTTGATGCAATGTTATGATATAATATTTTTGAGTTGTTAACCTTCTCATATCAGGAACAGAATCGTAATATTCTGTTTCCAGGTATATAAGTCAACTGTCATCATACCTTATCTTGTTGAATAACTAATAAAGGATTTCCCTTGAATGGGGAATAGGACTTTTATTAAGATAAATTGAATTAGATGCACACCGGGAACTGTACCATGTATTCTAGGGAAGACTGATTACAGCTACCATTTGGAAACTGGTGGCCATATACCTCAATGCAATCAGAATCATTACTTAGCTCATGTGTTTCAATTATTCATAATTATGAATAGAGTGCAGGGTTGAAACAGCCTGTATTTCTGATGAAGAGCCAGTGTTCACGGTATCTCAATGATAGTAGTGGGTAAAGCAAGATGCTGTACAGGTGGATTGCATTTAGAGTTGTACAGTGCTGCCTACTTGAATAATTGTAGACCTGTATTCATCATTTGACCAATGTACTGTACATGCTGCCTTCAAAGGTAACATGAAAATCGGGGAATGGCTGGATTGACAACATGATAGACCAACGACAAGGTGTAGTTCAATCTTTAATGTTATCTCAAAACACCTATGTATGTATGATGTGATTGCTCCATGAAGGTGTACAGCATATACAGGAATTACCTATGCTACATGAATAAGAAGAAAATTTCCCTAATTGTCAGTGAAACAGTACATTTTTCTTTCATCAGAAATGTATTTTTTACAATGCAGCCCCCACTGGATTTGCCTAGTATTTCATCAGTCAATAGCAACTCTGTAAGGACTGCTAATTACGCATCTACAGCTGCCATCATGGGATTCAAAAAATGTTTTCTAGTAAGAAATTTCTTTAGTTCTGGGATAAAGTGAGTCAGAGGTGGCCAGATGCTTAGGCTGATACCATGGTTTTTTATTTTCTTAATTTTTTATAAATGCTGAGGAATTTGATACGGCTTCACATCAAGACTTAATTGAAAAAGTTTATTTAAAAAAGTTTCCATGACCACTGCCCTACCATCTCCTCCCCATTCTCATCTCCTACGCTGTTTATTTGCTACCCTCTGCCAATGCATCCACCCATCTTTCCCCACTCCTCTCCTTTTTTGCTCCTTTTTTCTTCCCTACCTCCCTGCCCCACAATCTCCTGACACTGCACCTGTTGGCATTCTAGTTCCTGTACGCTCCATCAGACAGCATTCATCTCCCTTCCCACCCATACACTACTATCACTTCCCCTTCTTGCCCCCTCCAGATTGCTGCTTGCAGCCCACATGGTAGTTGCATTCTGGCCTGAAATGCTGGAGTTGGCAGTGATGTGTGCATGGTGTCTCTCTCTTTTACTGATGAAGCTTGTGGTTGAAAGCTCTATGTAAGTGTCTTTTAGTTGAGCTTGTCTGCAACTTAATGTGTCTTCTTTACAGTAAGTAGCAATCTGTCTTTTCCTACATTGTTGGTATTTCTACCTGGAGTTTCCATGGTTTGAGTTGAAGTAAATGGTGAGGATGACAATGAGCAATGAGAGAAGCAGAGTCAGGGTTTGAGAAGCATTGTTGGAGGCACTGGATATTCACATTGGTGTAAGCCAAGGGGATGCATTGGCATGTTGTTGTTGTTGTTGTTGTTGTTGTGGTCTTCAGTCCTGAGACTGGTTTGATGCAGCTCTCCATGCTACTCTATCCTGTGCAAGCTTCTTCATCTCCCAGTACCTACTGCAGCCTACATCCTTCTGAATCTGCTTGGTGTATTCATCTCTTGGTCTCCCTCTACGATTTTTACCCTCCACGCTGCACTCAAATACTAAATTGGTGATCCCTTGATGCCTCAGAATATGTCCTACCAAGCGATCCCTTCTTCTAGTCAAGTTGTGTCACAAATTTCTCTTCTTCCCAATTCTATTCAATACCTCCTCATTAGGCATGTGATGTACACATCTAACCTTCAGCGTTCTTCTGTAGCACCACATTTTGAAAGCTTCTATTCTTTTCTTGTCTAAACTATTTATCATCCACGTTTCACTTCCATACATGGCTACATTCCATACAAATACTTTCAGAAATGATTTCCTGACACTTAAATCTATACTCGATGTTAACAAATTTCTCTTCTTCAGCAACGCTTTCCTTGCCATTGCCAATCTACATTTTACATTCTCTACTTCAACCATCATCAGTTATTTTGCACCCCAAATAGCAAAACTCATTTACTACTTTAAGCATCTCATTTCCTAATCTAATTCCCTCAGCATCACCTGACTTAATTTGACTACATTTCATTATCCTCATTTTGCTATTGTTGATGTTCATCTTATATTCTCCTTTCAAGACACTGTCCATTCCGTTTAGCTGCTCTTCGAGGTCCTTTGCTGTCTCTGACAGAATTACAATGTCATCAGCGAACTTCAAAGTTTTTATTTCTTCTCCATGGATTTTAATTCCTACTCCAAATTTTTCTTTTGATTTCTTTACTGCTTGCTCAATATACAGATTGAATAATATCGGGGATAGCCTACAACCCTGTCTCACTCCCTTTCCAACCCCTTTCCAACCCCTTTCCAACCACTGCTACCCTTTCATGCCCCTTGACTCTTATAACTGCCATCTGGTTTCTGTACAAATTGTAAATAGCCTTTTGCTCCCTGTATTTTACCCCTGCCACCTTCAGAATTTGAAAGAGAATATTCCAGTCAACATTGTCAAAAGCTTTCTCTAAGTCTACAAATGCAAGAAATGTAGGTTTGCCTTTCCTTAATCTATTTTCTAAGATAAGTTCTAGGGTCAGTATCGCCTCACGTGTTCCAACATTTCTATGAAATACAAACTGATCTTCCCCGAGGTTGGCATCTACCAGTTTTTCCATTTGTCTGTAAAGAATTCGTGTTAATATTTTGCAGCAGTGGCTTATTAAACTGATAGTTCATAATTTTCACACCTGTCAATACCTGCTTTCTTTGGGATTGGAATTATTATAACCTTCTTGAAGTCTGAGGGAATTTCGCCTGTCTCATACATCTTGCTCACCAGATGGTAGAGTTTTGTCAGGGCTGGCTTTCCCAAGGCTATCAGTAGTTCTAATGGAATGTTGTCTACTCTCGGAGCTTTGTTTTGACTTAGCTCTTTCAGTGCTCTGTCAAACTCTTCATGCAGCATCATATCTCCTATTTCATCTTCATCTACATCCTCTTCCATTTCCATAATATTGTCCTCAAGAACATTGCCCTTGTATAGACCCTTCATATACAACATTCCACCTTTCTGCTTTCCCTTCTTTGCTTGGAACTAGGTTTCCATCTGAGCTCTTGATATTCATACAAGCGGTTCTCTTTTCTCCAAAGGTCTCTTCAATTTTCCTGTATGCAGTATCTATCTTACCCCTAGTGATATATGCCTCTACATCCTTACATTTGTCCTATCCCTGCTTAGCCATTTTGCACTTCCTGTCGATCTCATTTTTGAGACATTCCTTATTTTCTCCTTCCATCAATTAAATTCAGTATCTCTTCTCTTACTCAAGGATTTCTATTAGCCCTCGTCTTTTTACCTACTTGATCCTCTGCTGCCCTCACTATTTCATCTCTCAAAGCTACCCATTCTTCTTCTACTGTATTTCTTTCCCCCATTCTTATCAATCGTTCCCTAATGCTCTCCCTGAAACTCTCTACAACCTCTGGTTCTGCCAGTTTATCCAGGTTCCATCTCCTTAAATTCCCACCTTTTTGCAGTTGCTTCAGTTTTAATCTACAGTTAATAACCAATAGATTGTGGTCAGAGTCCGCATCCGCCCCTGGAAATGTCTTACAGTTTAAAACCTGGTTCCTAAATCTCTGTCTTACTATTATATAATCTATCTGAAACCTTCCAGTATCTCCGGGCTCCTTTCATGTATACAACCTTCTTTCAAGATTCTTGAACCAAGTATTAGCTATGATTAAGTTATGCTCTGTGCAAAATTCTACCAGGCAGCTTCCTCTTTCATTCCATACCCCCATTCCATATTCACCTCCTATGTTTCCTTTCTCTTCCTTTTCCTACTACCGAATTCCAGTCACCCATGACTATTAAATTTTCGTCTCCCTTCACTATCTGAATAATTTCTTTTACCTCATCATACATTTCATCAATTTCTTCGTCATCTGCAGAGCTAGTTGGCATATAAACTTTTACTACTGTGGTAGGTATGGGCTTCGTATCTATCTTGGCCACAATAATGCGTTCTCTACGCTGCTTGTAGTAGCTTACCCGCATTTCTATTTTTTTATTCATTATTAAACCTACCCCTGCATTACCCCTATTTGATTTTATATTTATAACCCTGTATTCACCTGACCAGAAGTCTTGTTCCTCCTGCCACCGAACTTCACTAATTCCCACTATATCTAACTTTAACCTATCCATTTCCATTTTTAAATGTTCTAACCTACCTGCCCGATTAAGGGATCTGACATTCCACGCTCTGACCTGTAAAACGCCAGTTTTCTTTCTCCTGATAACAACGTTCTCCTGAGTAGTCCCCACCCGGAGATCCAAATGGGGGACTATTTTACCTCCGGAATATTTTACTCAAGAGGATGCCATCATCATTTAACCATACAGTAAAGCTGCATGCCCTTGGGAAAAATTATGGCTGTAGTTTCCCCTTGCTTTCAGCCGTTCGCAGTACCAGCACAGCAAGGCCGTTTTGGTCAGTGTTACAAGGTCAGATCAGTAAATCATCCAGACTGTTGCCCCATCAACTACTGAAAAGGCTGCTGCCCCTCTTCAGGAACTACATGTTTGTCTGGCCTCTCCACAGATACCCCTCCATTGCATTGCACCTACGGTACGGCTATCTGAATCACTGAGGCACGTAAGCCTCCCCACCAATGGCAAGGTCCATGGCATAGGACAATATTTATCCTGAATTGTGGAAGATCATTTCCCTGGCATATCTTCTTCTTAATGTAGCACTGGAACATGTGATGAAAGAAGCTAACCACCATGCCGGGAAATGATCTTCCACAATTCAGTATAAATATTGTCCTATGCCTATGATACAGACATAGTTGCAAGACCTCCGAGACAACAAAGGAGTCACTTACTGCATCAGAACAGGCCGCTAAGTACATAGGACTGTCGATCAATGAGTCTAAGTCTAAATATATGGCTTGCCGAAGAGCACACATAGGAAACATGCCATAGCCAGTATCCGTATCATGTTCAGAATATGAGAAGGTTGATGAGTTTAAATACCTGGGATCATACCCAACCTACAACAATGACACATGCAAAATAAAACAATGGCTAGTAACAGCCAGTAGAACTCATTTTAACGCATCCAAATCATTCATCTACAAAACATAAGACCAGTCCTCACATACGTCGCCGAAACTTGACCACTAAGAGTAAGGGATACCAACATCATGCTGGATGCTTTTGAGAGGATGTTACTCACTGAATAACAGGTGCCTGTTGTGTGGGAGGGAGGTAGAGAAGGTGATATAATGATGGGCATTATACTACATATAAAGAGTTACCTACCAGAAAATAGTAAAGTCAGCATTATTGAGATGGGTTGGGCATGTGGCGTGTATTAGTGATACAATAGTGCTGATGAGGTGGGAATGCAGGAGAGAGAGGCAACAACTGCACAGGATAAGAATGTGACACACTGGCACTGAAGATGGTGATTTCTTGTGGTCCAGAGTGTCGAAGATGAGAATATGTGGATGTTGGTGCACTGGGTTAGTGGAGCTAGGAATCAGCAAGACCATGAAAGTGAAGGATGTGTCGCAAGGATAAATCCCATCTATCTAGTATGTTAGTGCATAAGTTTGTAGTGTTTTTCTGTAAGTTTAATAAACACAACAGTAAAGCATAACAGAGACTTTAATTATCAATAATATAATCTCCTTCACTATTTACAATAGTCTGCCAATGCTGTTGTAACTTTTCGATTTCATGACTGTAAAAATCATGTGGTTTTGAGGTGAAGAATTCAAGCCATGTTTGGAGTGCATTTTCAACTGGGGGAAGTTACTTGACAGATGTTCAATAGAGAATGGAAAAGGTTGAAATCTGAGGGTGCAAGATCAGGTGAAAAAAGTGGATGTGGAAAGACTTCCCAAGCCTACTCCTGT
Source organism: Schistocerca piceifrons (assembly GCF_021461385.2). Classification (NCBI taxonomy): domain Eukaryota; kingdom Metazoa; phylum Arthropoda; class Insecta; order Orthoptera; family Acrididae; genus Schistocerca; species Schistocerca piceifrons. The sequence goes on along the minus strand of NC_060138.1, from coordinate 399,836,471 downwards.
ATAGTGTTTTATGTCAGTCCAGCAGAATGCTGGTATGCATTATCATCGAGTAGCTGTATTCTTGGTCATTGTTCTTGGATTTTGTCTACAACATGTTTCAGTTGTTGACAATAAATGCCAGCAGTGATGGTTACACATTGGGGAAGCAATTTATAGTACACCCCACCCTTGCTGTTCCACCAGATGCATAGCATCATCTTTTGTGGGGGGACGTAAGTCTTTGTATAGGGAAGTGCTGCTTTGTTTGGGCTCAGCTATTACTTTCTTTTTCTTACATTAGCATAAAGAGACCATTTCTTGTCACCAGTAACAATACAAGACAGGAATGGTCAGTGTTGTCTACTAGCCAACTGATGACAAGTAAGCAGAGATGTACATATGGTCACTCACTGATTTCTGTGATTTTGGCTTAGAGCACACAGCAACCATACATCCAGTTTTTGAACCTTTCCCATTGCAGGCAAATGTCGGATGATGGTGTAATGATCACAGTTCATTACATTTGCCCATTCTCAAGTACACTGATGTGGGCCATTGTGGAGCAATGTGTTTAAACTATCTTCATCAAACCCTGAAGGTCTTCCTGAACATGGTGAGTCTCTAATATCAAAATGATCCTTCTTAAAATGAGAAAACCATTTTGCAGGCAAATGTCAGATGATGGTGTAATGATCACAGTTCATTACATTTGCCCATTCTCAAGTACACTGATGTGGACCATTGTGGAGCAATGTGTTTAAACTATCTTCATCAAACCCTGAAGGTCTTCCTGAACATGGTGAGTCTCTAATATCAAAATGATCCTTCTTAAAATGAGAAAATCATTTTCTTGCCATGCCCAGTCCAATGGCATTATACCTATACATGGCGTAATGTTTCTTGCTGACTCCACTACTGTCACCCCTCTATTAAATTCAAACAGTGGAATAGGTTGGAAATATTCCAATTTAACCACTTGGTACTCCATTTTCCAGAGTCCACAGCTCCACTCATTAATTAAAAATGAAAAAATGACAATATTAAACTCAAATAGCAACAGAAAACTACAAATAAATAACCTGTAGTAAATGAAACACCAACATGAAAAGCGAAAACACTACGAACGTATGCACCAACCTAATAGTTGAAAAAATCTAGTGCTGGATTGAAGCATCCAGATATCATGGGTTGTGAAGCAGCTATTGACCTCAATCATGTGCTCAGCAGCTTTTTCTGCCTCTGGGTGAACAACTCTATCCTTGCTGACAGTCTGGCAGTGGCCATCCATTCTGTTGGGCAGCTGACATGTGGTCACGCCCACATAAAATGCTCTGCCAAAGTTGCAGCAAGGTGTAAATGACATTGCTGCTTTCGCAGGTTGCCTTACCTCAGACAGGGTAGGGTAAGGCTGTGACAGGACTGCAACAGAAATACTGGGTTGGTGGATTGGAAAAAAATTGCTCTTGTGTCTTCCCCAGGGATACAACCCCTGTGGGAATAGATTGGGAGAGGGTAGTAACATAAGGATGGGCCAGGATGATGTGT